>NC_135318.1:35180637-36418257 GCF_048772815.1 Callospermophilus lateralis
AAAGTCTCCAAACTGCGATCTGAAATGCCTGCCTGCCTGCCTGAATGGTGTGGTGCTTCTCAGGGAAAGGGAGGATCTAGAGCAGAAACTTCCATGTCCAGTGACTGGTATGGGGAGATGAGGAGCCCAACTCTCCCTCCAATCACAAACACGCAGTTTGGTTATTCATGAAAAAACACCCTACTCCCACCTAAAACAAAGCAAAACAATGAAATTTTGGATACTGTGAGCAGAGAAGACATTTCAGAGTCGCTATTTTTATGAAAAAAAGACTCCCATCTTCGTGTATAGTAGTTATGCCAATGCTATTGAGAACTAATTTGAGTTGCTTTTTTGTGATTAATTTCTCCACAACTATATATTTAGGTAAAAAGTCTTAAATATATTATAATCAACATTAATATCAACTGGTAAAAATTCCTAATCTGAATCCTCTTACCTTCTTTTTCTATTATTATTTACAGTTGAAAAAAGAAAACCCAGATATCTATGAAGAAAACCTTCATTACCCCCTTCTGCTTATTTTAACCCAAAATGGATAGAAGAGTAAGCTTCTCAGAAGATGAAGAAAACATCTATACCCAGGGAATAATTTTATGAAAACAGGAATCTGCAATGGATATAATATGGTTCCCTGAGATTTTTGAGGCTCCAGGACTCGGGGCCCCCACCCAATCTTCTACATTCCACACATGGGCTTGGTTAGGGACTACCCAGGCGTACCCACATCATCTCCAGCCATCTCCGCCTCCCTCCTTCACCTCCTCTTTTTACAGTCTGCTTGTTGCTTTTCTTATACCAAACCTTTGTTTGTCTTTAAATATGTATAAGCAGGCTGTCTGAGATTTGAATTTGACTTGTGAGCAACCTAAATACTTTTCCTTCTAAAACAGAATTTCTTTTGGTGATTCCCCCCCTTCCCACCCCCTCTTTAAAAGAAAAAAAAAAAACAGGTTTTTGTTCTGTTTTGGTGATGATAGTTTTTAATCTGTAAACATAGCAAACATCATGATTCTTTCCTGGTTAAAAATAAAATAAAATACATCTTTCTGCTCTCCCTCTAATAAATTCTATTAAATATGCCATCCCTTTCTCTGTCTCTCTCTTCCTCTCTCATTCTTTTTTCCCCTTTAAACAGGATGTTTTTTTCCCTATAGATGTATAAGAAATGACTACATCAGCCCAAAGCCTCATAAACTGACCGTTTGTCCTCTGGACACAATAGCGTGGCCAGCCCTCTGCTCCTCCTCTCCAATTATGTGTGATTAGTCTCAGTGTGCTGTGTCAAGGAGGGGGAGTGTGCTGAGTGCTTATTATCTGTTTAGGTACAAGAAGAGCACATTTAGGCTCTGGCTATGAATGAAAAGTGAGCCTTTATCAGGGCTTAAATCTAACTGCTGCTGTTCTCCAGGCCTCTTTCAAAACAGGTCCTTTCCAGAGAAATTTTGAATCAATGGTTGATAAACTAGATTGCAACCAGGGGGAGTTTTAAAAAACTCAATCACACAATTATCTTATTTAAAATAAATATATATTGTTAGATGCTGTGATTCAAGAGTGTAGCAAACATTTAATAGGTGCTACCTAGGAGGAGGAGAGAAGGACTTTCCTACAGGGAGCCCAAGCCTGCCCTGCCCAATGCACCCCCAAGATGCTCTAATGCCTTTTGTGGAAATTCAGATGTTTATCTGTAAGGAATCATCTGTGCCCACTTTGGCAGTAATGTCATTAGGCAGGTTAGCTACATATCCTCGTATCTTTAGCAGAAGCAAAGTGTGTTTTCAGTGTGATACAATTAAAGTGGTGGTAGGGGGTGCTGAGGGGTGCATCCTTTTGCATGTTAAACCAACTTCGCTGTCATAAAAATAGCGACTTTGAAATGTCTTCTCTGCTCACTTCTATCATCAAACAAATTTTTCACCATCAGTTTGCATGTCCTTGTGTTCCCCACTTCTTCTGCTCCATTAGAGCACCTAGATGGATCTCAGAAGGCATAGGTCAAGTCGCAGTTAGATCATACATTTCTTTCTCACAAAAACTTGAATTGCAATGCCAAGTGATGGGCTAACATCACAATAACAGCAATTTATTCCTCTTTGGATAAAACAGCAGTCTATTCTCAGTGCTAGATAAAGACCAGGGCAATGCAAACCAGCCATTTAGCTGAGTAGTTCAGCTAGTGGCAGCTCTCCTTTGGTGACTGTATAGGTTGCACACTGGCTTCATATTTTCTTGTTTAAAAATTAGAATTTGGAATGTTTTAAGAGGTAACTCAAGTAGTTCCATTTATCCTGATGAAAATACAGAAAAAAAAAAAATTCTTCTGTAAAACCTGTAACTAAATCTGTCAAAGGAAGCCCATCTCTGTAGTGGCACCTAAGATGATCTATTTTTTTCCCCCTCCTTAAATGTAGAACAGCAGGCTCAGGCTCTTGAGAATATTTCTTTTTTTTTTCCCTCTCTCTCATTGGCAAGAATTCAATTTGCATTTGTGTGTTGTGAATATAGAAACCCAGGGCTTATTTCTCTGGGAGAAATTGTATTTTATTTATTTATTTTTTAATATTTATTTTTTAGGTGTAGATGGACACAACACGATGCCTTTATTTTTATGTGGTGCTGAGGATGGAACCCAGGTCCCGCCTGTGCTAGGCGAGCGTTCCACAGCTGAGCTACAATCCCAGCCCCGAGAAATTGTATTTTAAAAAGTAAACTAGTAATGTATTTAAAATATATATATCTGAGCCGGGCATGGTGGGGACATACCGGTAATCCCAGCAGCTCAGGAGGGTGAAACAGGAGGATCACAAGTTCAAAGCCAGCCTCAGCAAAAAGCTAGGTGCTAAGCAACTCAGCGAGACCCTGTCTCTAAATAAAATGCAAAATGGGCTGGGGATGTGGCTCAGTGATTGAGTGCCCCTGAATTCAATCCTTGGTGCAAAAAAAAAAAAAAAACAAAAAACAAAAAAGCAGCTTTTTTTTATACCAAGAGATACCTAGCAAAGAAGTATACTTAGCCTCATATAATTAAAACCTAGAGAATATCCTGTCAAATGTTTACCATTTCGTTAAGTCAGTTCTTTGTGGAATTCTCACTGGAAATATCTCTAGTCTAGGTCTTTAAAAGTTTTTTTAAAAAAACTGTTGTCATATATTATTGAATAATTACAAAGTGATCTTATTTCTCACATTTTAATAGAATGTTGATATTAAGAAAGAAAAATATGACAGCTGTAAAAAGTTTATCCATTTACATTTCTTTTGAACTTTATGATTATTCCTATGCATCAGTATTGGGTTATATAATTGCAATTGAAGTGGCCCATTCCATTACTATCTATGTAATTATACATGTGTTTGTTTCAAAGGGAAGCCTACCTACTAGGAATTCATAAGTATAATGATGATATTCCTCTTCTTTGTGTGTCTTTATCTTCTGATAAAATTCATGGTTTTCCTTTGTCCTACTAAGTAGATTAGATTGGGAGTAAGAATGTTCCTGATATCACCCATGGGCAGTTCCAATACAGTGATATGAACAGCCACATACAAGTTGGTTATAAGAAATATATTTTATTTTATAGCAAGACATATGCTATGAATTGGGATAAAAATGCTAGAAAAGACTACCTAAGAGGTTGATGCTATTTTGTATAAATTGTGTATTTTGTTGGCTTTTTGACTGAGCATGAAAATGTAACTTCCATTAGGGAAGGGTAATTTAGGTGCTCAGTATTCAGCAGAAAACTTGTCGGGGCCATAAAAGCTTTTCTGGCTGGTTCCTCGGGTGTTTTCAGAGGAGAGCTGCCCGCCCCTTGCTGATTTTCCCTTTGGCTTCAGTATGGGCTGAATTTACCACTGCATACCTGTTGAATCAATTTGGGGGATCCAGCAGTTAACTGAGTGAAAGGAAGGATTAGTGGCTCTCTGGAGCCCTATTTCAACAGCCAGGTGTCTGTCCTAAACTAGTTAACTGCTTTTGACAGTTGAAGAACCTGGTTTTATTGCCATGGGCAGCAGGTAGTGGTGGTTTGTTTTTGTTTTTGTTTTGCCTTCTCTCCACTACCAAGTAGGACATACCTTATTTTAAGGGTTAGGTGTTTTTGTTTTAATAGGAGTGGACTGTTGCCTTCCTTCAACCCAGCTTCCGTAGATTTTGTCCTTGTGCTTAGTCAGCATTTGATTTGTGCTCCATGTATGCCAGACACTTGGGTAGCATTGTTTGGCAAGACCCTTTCACTGAAGTCTGGAGGGAGAGGCAGGATGCCCACACAGGGGCGGGAGTCAAAGTATATGGAGACACACACACATACATACACACCACAGGAACACTGGGCAGTTAGCCCTGAGACCTGGGCTCTAGTTCCCAGATTCCAGGTGACCCCCACCCAGATCAAAAATCTCCTGACTTCAGACTGTATGAAACATCATAATTATGCTGAGTGTATTTTATAGAGAAAGGAGGTATTTGAAAGTCAGACTGATTTTAGGCAGAGCAAATATTTTTCTCTAAGTGGACTATTTCCAAATTAGGAAGGAGCCTATTGGTGCTTAACAAACCAGTAGGCCTGAAACAACACTTTCAGTTCTCAGATTTCATTTCAACCAGAGTCCACTGCCCTGGCTATGGCTAAATGCTCACTGTTCTCTGCCCTGGAAGTCGGTGCATTTGGAGTCTGTATTCTGCCTTTTTTGTCTCCCTGACTTTTCAATTAATACATTTTTTAAATAGATAAAACAGATCATACTGTGACTTTTAAAATGTCAACAAGCTTGTAAACAGAAATGTAATAAAATGGCTAATAGGAGATTCAATAGTTAATGGAGGGCCTGAAGTGTGAGCAAATACAGTAGCTGTATATTGGAAACTGTGCGAGTGAAGATGGCTTTAGTATTGCAAACTGAGGAAGAAAATTGTTTTTAATTAGCACCTTCATAAGAACTGCTGATTAATACTGTTTTGTTTGGTGAAAAGCTTTCAGCTGAGTAATTTGTACAGCCATTACAACAGTTTTGTTAGAGCGGGACTCCTGTTGTTAAACACAAACAGCAGATGATAATGGTGGAAGATGAGTTTGTCATGTAACAATTTACCTTATTGAAAAAAGCTTTATATAAAACCCAATACAGTAGGTACCAGCAGAAATCACATATTTTAAATCCTTCCAAAATTGCAGTGTGCCATGCTTGTGGGTTTTTTTTTTTTCCCCAGGGACTAGAAGCAGATTTTATATCATTTATAAAATTATATACACAATTTAAAGGTGGTGTAGCATGGACAGGCCACTTTCTCAGCAGCGGTTTACATTGGAGCAGTAAAGTGGCCATGTATTCAAACACTTTCTAACTACACAAAGCAGGCTGACAAATGGAAGCCTAATTAAATAATGTTACTCAGATGTAAATTTGCATTGGAACTGGATGCAGGGAAATAAGAATTGATGTTTTTGCTTGAGGTGGGTTTATCACACATAGGATCTGTTTTAAAAAAAAATCTCAACGGAAGTTTAATTAACCTTTTTTTTTTTTTTCCCCTCCTGATGTTTTAACCGACCAGAGAAAACAGTGCCCATTCAATGAGACCTGACCAGGGAATAAGAGGCACATTTCCACGAACTCCCATCAAACAGATATTTCACTAGCCAGAAGCATGGGAACTATTTTTTTTTAATACAATGCAATGGTAAAGCATATTTGCATTAAAATATTACACTACCCAAGGCTGGTAAGAACTATAAATTATTGTAGTGGCGTAATAGAGCATGATTTTTTTTTTTTTAGACAGGCCTTCGGGGTAATAACCAGGGTTGAGGCTCACGACAGTGCCAAATAAGCTTTAGACAGCATAATAGTCTGCAAAGAAAGCCACAGAGCACTAATGTGAAGGAAGAGCTGTCCACCACATGCAGCAAAAATCACCAAAGGTCATTTTATGGTAGCAATTGTGACATAAAATTGGTGGTCATGCTACATGTCTAATACTCAGCACAGCTTTATAAATGATGGGCCCCTAGCGATGGCTGTCATTAAGTGCTTTCATCATAATAAACTTTAAACTGTTGGCTTTATGAATCGCCAGCTAGCTTCAGCTGTTCGTTGGATGGAGCTTGCAGTGCCTTAAGTGTGACAAGACCTATTAGGAATTGCAACCATGTTTCAAGCGTACTTGGCTTCCCCACTCCTGGGGTGATTGCTGCCTATTAAACGGCGTCTGGGAAGATTTTCCTCCAGCAATCTCTGATCAAGAGCTTTTTTGGGCTTTGACCTGCATTTCCTTCAAGACTTTCTCTGAGGAGTTTTATAAGAGCAAAACTCCAGAGGATTTATAGCCACTTCTGATTAATACCTTTCCAGTTTTTCTAGCAACTCTCCCACTGCTGCATAGAGAAAAGCTTTCATTGTTCCTGAGGTGCTTATTTGTGACCTTTTCTCTGCTTCCTGATTCCCTCTAACGTGTTCTCTCTGTGAAATCCTCGGGGTGGAACCAAGACAGTTGGTGAAGTTGTTACAGCTGGAGAGACAGAGAAGGAAGGAGGGAGTTCTTTTATGTTTTTAAAGGATTCCATGCAGAGCGGCCTGGCCCCGCCCATTTAAATGCCCGCTGTGACGTCACCCGCCGTCCGCGGTACCCAACGCATCCTTAATGAGCCCTCGGTGTAAACTGAGCCTACACATAAAGATTTCATGATGCAAATTACACTTTCATTAACCTTTTGCATGGGAAGTCTTTTAGTTTCTATAAATCTTACAGTGACTTACCGTCTGTCCTACTGATGTGAATAATGGATGTTTGGGGAGTCACTCTTTAAAAACTCAGGGTGTTTAATTTACGAGGGCTAAATACATATTTCAGACTCACTTAGCAAGAACTTTAGCTACTTCTTGATGCTTTTTCTAACTTGGATGTGCCCTCCCGCCCCTCCCCACCCCCGTCGTTTTCTTCTGCTTAACAGACGTTTGGACGCTGTCTTCCCATTCTCCTTAGTCTGCCTTTTTACGTCTAGGGGTGGTGAGGGGACTGTCTCCGGTGTGTCCACTGCACAATTAAATTATCAAACCTCCCAGGGACGGATTAGAACTCAGCAGGGAACACCTGGGGACTCCGGGGTGGCTCTCGCCATTGCCAAGGGAGGGTCTGCCCACTGGTAGGTCTGGGACCCAAACTTGGCTCCCCAGATAAAGTGTGGCGGGCTCAACTCTTCTGAGAGGAGGTTTCCACGGCTGTCAGAGTGAACAGGAAAACCATCAGCGACTGTGTCAACCCGAAGGGAAAACAGGAGTTGGAGGACTCGTGGCTTTTCGCTTACAAAGCCGTGCGCCCGCCGGTCCCACCCCGCGAGCCAGCCAAGAGTGGACAAGTGCATTTGGAGGCCGCTGCCCAGGTGCAAGGGGAGGGGGCGGGGCGGGCTGCAGAAAGCCCAGAACAAAGGCGCCTCCAGGGGCCTGTGCGAGGTCACCTGCTGCCTCCAGGGCAGATTAAGGAGGACTGGAGAGGGCACTTGGAGGAAACGCTGGTGCTGTACTCCTTTGGGAAATCAATTCGTCCCACCCTAAATAGGGCATTTTTGCCTTCCCTCTTTGGGAGTCCCAGGCCAACGGGCTTCCAGGACTCAGAATCGGGTTCTCAACACGGCGCCCCAATTTGGAAAGTCTCCACCTTTCCCTGCCGGTGCCCTCTGCGAGTCAGTGTCTCTCGGTCTGTCTCTCTGACTCTCTGTCTCCCCACCCGCCTCCGCCCACCTCCGCTCTCTGCCACGTCTCACTTCCCTTTTCTCTCCTCAACGCGCCCTCCCGCCCCTCTGTCCAGGCCCCTTTCATCCTTAGGCTCGAAGTGGAACTTTCCCCCACTCCCTTACTTGGAGATTTCTTTTTTCCCAGTGACCTGGGCTGCACTTTGCCCCCGCTCCCTGCCTGCCAATCTCCTCGGGGGTAGGGCCCCTCTCTTTCCATTCTTGCGACTCCCCCTCCTCGAGAGCCCCGGGAGGCCCAGCCTCCCAGAATCCGACCTCCCCCCACCAACGCCGCAGCCCCCCGCCGAGGAAGGAAGAGGCCTCCTCGGAATGAATGGCTGGTAAGGAGGTTTTTAATTTGTCTGGAGCCGAAAGTAAAAGGCCTCCGAGCAGCGACCCTCCCTCGCCTGGTTTGGCAGCCCCTCCACGCTGCGGCCAGGGCCCTCCACCTGCCGGGTGCGCTGTCACCTGGCCACCCTAGATCAGGGCCCGGTGAAATGGGGCGGAGGGATCTGAAAAGGTCGCAGCTGTGTCAAAAATCGCCCACCCGCTCGAGGAGGACTCTGCTTTGTAAATTAAAGTCTGGGTTGTTTTGTTTTTGCAACCTACCGATGTGAGGAATTTGAAAGTTTAACATGTTTCTGTCAGACCGGGTCAGGAAGTGAGCTCAGGCCATCACGGCCTTCATTTGCAATCTGCCTCCTGATGGCTGAGCTCTCCTTGAGCTTGGAAGAATGTCACTGTGCTGTCCCCAACACAGAAGACAGTGCATTTAAAAGCTTGGCCCACCTGACCTGTGGTTCCACCTCCAGGTGCATTAGCCTTCATTTCCTACACAGACTTTATTTTTAGGAGCAGAGGCCACAGCCCCGACCCAGCCTGTTTTGAGTGGATCTCTCCTTTCTGTCTCTCAAGCGGCACCTCAGGATGTTGAGAGGGAGGAGAATGAACAGTTCCTGACTTCTGGTCAACCCATTTCTGTAAGATCAGACTCCCTGAAGGCAGACTGGATTACAGATCCCAGGGCCTCCAGTTTGCAGCCCCCACTGGCTCACAGGTGCTGCTTCTGAGCCCTCCCAACACACCCCCAGCCTACAGATCAGATAAACCATACTATGATGGTTATAATATTCTCAGTGTGAATGTGATACTGAAGGGATCTATCCAGCTCTGCCTTGTGGTAGATTGGGGGGGTGGGGGGAAGCCATAATATTTTCCAGTTCCTCCCATCAAGAAATGGGATTAAAGATGGGCAATTGGGTAAGTTGAGGTAGGAGGATTACAAATTGGGGGTCAGCCCTAGCAATTTAGCAAGGTCTTAAGCAATCTGATGAGACCGTGTCTCAAAATAAAAAGTAAAAGGGGCTGGGGGTGCAAATAAGAGGTAAAACACCCCTCCTTCAACTCCTGGTACCAAAAAGAAAGAGAGTGTGTGTTTGTTCATTTCTTCCCCCCTTGATTCTGAATTTGGCTTGGCTTGGCTTGACCAATGAGGCATTAGTAAAATGCAAGTGCAAGCAGAAGTTTGAAAATCCCTTGGGCATTTGTGTGCCTTCTCTTGGGTTTTTTGGCACCCAGCTACCATGTGAGAAAGCCCAGGCTCTTCTGCTAGGTGCTGGAGACATGTGGCACAGTCACCCCCACTGTCGAGCCATGAGCAAAGGCATCCAGGACCAAACAGCCCCAGGAGATCCAGCTGCTGAGTGTAGCTGCAGCTGGGGTTGTTTGTAGGGGAGCCAACAGAAAAACTGCCGAGTTGGGTTCAGTCCAAATTGCCTACTCACAGAATCCTGAGTTAAAAATGGTAGTGATTTTAAGCAACTAAACTTTGGGCAGTTTTTTTTCACAGCAACAGATAACTGATGACAGTCTCTATCCCTCTGTGAGATACTTTTCTGCATCTTTAAGTGTCCCTTGAGGTACCAAAACTTTTGATATGATGCTTTGCCCAAAATGTGTTGAGTTAGCTGCTCATGGAGTTGCTGTAATCCCAGTGACTAGGGAGACTGAGGCAGGAGGATCACAAGTTCAAGGCCAGCCTGGGCAACTTAACAAGACCTTGCCTCAAAATAAAAAGAACTGGGGTTGTAGCTCAATGGTAAAGCACCCCTGGATTCAATCCCCAGTACCACAAAAAATGAATAAGCAAATAAATGTGTTAAGTTGCATTTAGAAAGCATAAAAATAGAATACATGTGTGGCAGGTCTTATTTACCCTTCAGACAATCAGTGTGTTATGGAGGCAAGTCATTCCCAAGCTCCCAGGAAAAGATACAAGAGAAAAATGGACTTCAGGAGAAGGAACAATGATCTCAGAATCCCTAGATTCCCAACTGGGCGGTACCAGTAACTGGAGATTTTAGGCAGAGTCTCTGAGTATCAGTTTTCCCCTCTAGAACATAGAAAGGATGAACTGGATGAGTTGATGTCCTATTTCATTCTGAAGTATTTAAGGTAAAAACAACCCATCATCAGGCCAGAGATTTTGGTCACCTCAGGGAATGAGGTGACCCAATGTACATGTAGAGAATTTTCTGGTACTACCAAGGAGGAGTTGTCAGACACTAGCTTGACCCTACAGATCACTTAGCACTTCTCAAGGGTGGACCCCGAAGTTTTATCTTGCTCTGCCCCAAGTTGAACATTGGGGAGCTGTCCCAGATCCCACCGTGGAGAAAGAGCTCTTCCATCTTTATTCTTATCTAATAAATATCCATGTAGATACCAAAGATCTAAAAGTAAACACAAAAGACCCTCTTATAGGTTGGGGGCTTGTTAAAAACAACTACGTGGCTCTCTATAAGTAGCTTGCGTAGTAAATTCATATGTGCCAGGGCATTTATAAAATCAGTTGTAAATCGTACTAAATTCTATGAAAAACAGGAAAGGTTTCAGATCCTTCTTCAGAGGAGATGGTTGCAGAATGCTTCCCTGAGGGGTCTTTAACTGAGATGGAGCAGAAGACAATGGTGGAAGGAGGGAATGAGGAGGCAGGCTCTGCCAAGGCCTGAGCTTGCTGTCTCTAAGAGAGAGATAAGAAGCTAGGTTCTTGTGCAGAACGATGTAGAGTGGGCAAGGGCCAGACCGGACAGGATTTAGTAAGTCTGAATTTTATCTGGAGTCTGAGCAGCCACGGGAGGGTTTGGAGTGGTGATAATGACATAATCAGATGTACATTTTAAAAAGGTCACTCTGAATGCCAGATGGGAAGTAGATTAGAAGCAGAGAGTCCAGTTAGGAGAATTCTGTAATGTGGAAGCCCTGGCAAAAGAGAACAGCAGTTTGGACCAGGGACATGAGTGACAATAGGGTAAGAAGAGCAAACCAATTCCAAGTGTGCTTTTGGCTTAGAACCACCAGGATTCCTGTGGCTTTCTCATAAAAGCTTGGAGGCAGATAATGTCAGCCTAAAAGTCTGAGCCCACCCTTGTAGGTATCCGAGTCCCTTTGACCTAGGGATCAGCCTTTCCCCACCTACCTGAAAGTCCCAGGATGTGCAGAGATGTGGGAGGAGGAGCTACTGAAACTGCCACCTTTTCCCACTTCCAGTCTGTAAGTTTGGGGGCACTTGGAAATGGGAATCTTCATGCCCTAGAGCTGGAATCTTACCTGGTCAGAGACAGAGATGGTGTGGCCAGCTAGGTCCACGTAAATTTCCAGCTCTCATTATCTCTAGGCATCCAGTGCTGCAGTGGAAAGGCCCATTCTTGGGGGACCCAAGAAAAGACCCCAAGAGGTCAAAGACTAGATTCTGTTCAGGTCATGGCCCCTCACAGAGCTTGATAAGTGCAGAGCTAGTCTGTGACCTGCTTTAAAGCGCATAGGAAAGTTCTTGAGTTGGAGAAAATGTGCCATTGATAATAAAATTCCAACAAGAACTTCTTTCCCTTTGCTCAGGGGAGGGCTGCTGTTCAAAGAGGCGCCCTTGGGACAGCATCCTCCATGGCCCTTGGTGGGAAGGATCTGAGAATGAGCCTCCATGGGGTGAGGTAGTGAAATGGGACAGGGGAAGAGTAAAGGGACCCCTAGAACTGGGAAAAGGAGGCTGGGTATGGTGGCACACACCTGTAATCCTAGTAGCTTGGGAGACTGAGGCAGGAGGATCCTGAGTTCAAAGCCAGCAGCAGCAACTTAGGGAGGCCCTAAGCAACTCAGTGAGACTCTCTCTAAATATAATATAAAAAAAGGGCTGGGGATGTGGCTCAGTGGTTAAGTGCCTGTGAGTTTGATCCCTTGGTACCCCCCCCCAAAAAAAAAAAAAACTTGGAAAAGGAGCAGCAGAAGTAAATCCAAGTATCAAAAGCCATGTGAGCCACTTGTCACTTTCACAATGTTATCTGGATCTGGAGAGCTATCCTCCTTGGCATGTGACACCCTTGACATCATGTCCCCCTGTGCACAAAAATGTGAGAATGGGGGGTCCCACCTACATGGTGCTTACAATCTAATTGGGGAGACAGAGGGTGTCCTCAACTAAGACAGATCTGTGGAAGAGAACCTGCAAAGGACAGGTAGAGATTGAATGAAGAAGAGATTGTATTGTGGGAATGGAGGCCAAGTTTGCATTAGACCCTGAGAGTTACAGAAGTAAGGAGAGAGGCCCACCAAGGGCATGAAGCTCACAAGCTAAGGCACAGAGCAAGATTTCAGGTTGTGTTGACTTGGCAGGAATGAGGGCTAAAAGAGGTAAAGACAGATCCACTCACCCATCCCACAGGCATTCATCAAATGCCTAACAGATGTCAGACAGAGAGTGAACAAATGACAGTCTCTGATCTCAAGGAGCTGCCATTCCAGTAGAAGAAAGGCAAAAGATGTGTCAACAAACAAGGCTGTTCAAGTTGGATGCATGCAGTGAGGATAATAAAGCAAGCTGATATCTTAGGAAGTGACTGGGCCTCCTTTAGATCAAAGGCCGAGAAAGCTCTCTCTAAGGAGGCAGCATTGTAGTGGAAATCTAAGTGACACAAGATTGAAGGTAAGAGTGTTCCAGGCAGAGGCAATGGCAAATGCAAAGGCCCTGAGGCAGCAGCAAACCTGCAGAGTCCTACAGGTGAAGCAAAGTGAGTGAGCAGTGTCATATGAGCAGAGGAGGGTGCAGGCCCAATCTTGTGGGGCCTCATAGGTCATGGTGGGGAGGGTTTTATTTTGATAGGAAGAGAGTGATATGCAAGAGAGGAACTAGAAGTCCTAGGCAGAGGCTACCATAGTGGTTTTGGCAGGAGGTGACAGGAGTACCCAGAGCCAGCCAAAGCTAAGAGGGTAAGAAAGGAGCACCCATCTGACCCAGAGGGCTGCACTCTATCAGGACTGCTTGGGGGCTACATGGGCTGCTGACCAGGTCGGTGTGACCTTCCTGAAGACCTGGAGTGACAAAGCTCCTGTGCTGGCAGATGTGCCCTTGGAAGCAGAGGCCCAGGTCCATCTCTAGTGTGAGTGCTGGGTGCTGGGCCTCTCCTAAGGCTCTCTCATGGACCCTGGAGAGGCCAAGGACCCATGTGCTGGTCCCTAAGGGCAGGGGCAGGGTCTCACTCCCTGTGCCACGGGGCACCCAGCATGTGGCAGGCCCTTGGTCCACGGTGGTTGATGGACAGGAAGGCCGGAGGCCAGAGACTGGGCCAGTGCGGGCTCTACCCTCTTTCCCAAGCTGCACTCAAATTGGTGAGGACGTCACCTGTCTTCCAACAGCAGCTCTGACATTTCCTGTCATCAGAGGACTATTTCAAGGACAGAAAACCTGACCAGGGAAACGGTAGCAGCAGCTCCTGTTCACCTGGCGCTTACGTGGCCCATCACGCAGCACTTGCCACACACTGTGTCATTTACGTCCACAGCAGCCCCGGGATGTTGGTGTGGTCATGGTCCCCCCGTTACAGATCAGGAGGATGAGACACAGAGAGGGGAAGTGACTGCCCCTGGAGGGGTGGGGGGCTGCCTGATGGTCACTGCCCTGCGCCATTTCTATGGAGGAAATGATGAACCTGGATGAACTCTGGGCCCTCGGCCTCTGATCCTCTTGCTCAGAGGACAGCTCATTCAGAAAGAAAACTTCTAGGTGACTCTGAATGCAAAGGAGAAGGCAGCATTGCTAGCACTTGGCGGGAGACGGGTGGCCTCTTGGAAGCACACCGACAGGTGAAAATCATGTCTAAGCAAAGGCCCTTGGAGCTGGGGCTGTGATGCGTGGGGGTTGACCAGATGCCTGGCAGTCCACCCTCCAGAGGCAAGCTCGGCTGGCACCCAGCCACATGTAGACTGAAGGTCAGCCTCTATGAAGCCCACATGCCAGACCTTCCTTCCCTGCCTCCTAATGGCACATGTACACACGGCCAGAGAAAGAGCTTTCCCTGGCTTTTCTTCTGTCCTCCCAGGACCCAAAGTAGCTAGAGGTTGTATAATCCTGCTAGCTGGTCCCTAAAGTCATCTTAAATGCTGCCTCTACCTTGAGGTTTGATGGGCAAGCCCTGGAAATGAGTGGGTGTCGGGAACTTGGTTAGCATTGTACTGTGAGGTCCAGCCCTGTGGCCTTAGCACCTGCCTCCTGGTGGGGTCACTTGTGGTCTCCTCAGTTGGCCTGAGACTAGGCTCGAGGCTCATGAGGACAGCAATGCCAAGAGATATCCCTTTTCCCATGTTCCCTTCCTTTTCTTCCTCGGCAAGGTAGAAATCAACTTTTTGACAGAGAAAATTAGGTGTGTCAGAGTGACTCGCCCCCTCCCTGGATGATTAAGCTGCTGCTGATCATCTCTGCTATATGTAAAGATGAGGAAAATCAAGGAAAACACGAGAGTCGGGGAAACAGAGCCAGCACAGAAACGTGTTTGGTGGATCACCATCTTTGGGAGAAGAGAACAAAAGAGGAGGTCTTCACTACAAAGCAAGGGGTGAGGAGGAGACGGAGAAGTACTGATGCGCTGAGACGGGACAACTGCACAAACCATCATGGAGATTTATTCTTGGGTAATTCTGACTCTGAGTGCAGAGGAGCCCACACACAACTCCACCTCACAGGTGCCTGTTGCCTGGCTGCCTGGTTGCCAAGTAGACAGGAAGATACAGAAAATTCTGTTCCCTTCCAGTGCATCTGACGTCACTACAGCCATTTCTTTTTTTTTTTTTTTTTTTTTTAATGAGGCATATTTAGACATTTCTTTCTTGAGATTCTCTTTGAAGGAACCAAGAAGGAAGATATTTTTTTTTATTTATTTATTTTTTTGGTGCTGGGGATGGAACCCAGGGCCTTGTGCACAGGAGCCAAGCACTCTACCAACTGAGCTATATCCCCAGCCTTAAGAAGGAGGATCTTTTTTTTTCTTTTTTTTAATATTTATTTTCAGTTATAAGTGGACACAATATCTTTATTTCATTTTTATGTGGTGCTGAGGGTCCGAACCCAGTGTCACACATGGTACGCTCTACCTCTCAGCCACAATCCCAGCCCCAAGAAGGAGGATCTTGATTAGAGTTGGTGGCACAGCGCAATTCTCAGAGGACTTCTGTGATTGATCCTGAGGGGTCGGGGAGATTTTTCATCCTAAAGGCCACAATTGCTAACTAAGGCTCAGGACAGATTTTCGTTGGTCATTTATCTGAGCAGTATTTGCTTTCTTAAATAAATAAGTAAATAAATAAGTTTTTTTTCTTTCACTTAACATTTTAAAATGTTAATTGCATATTAAATAAAGACTTGGGTTTTTCCACCTTTGATGTTGCTAACCTGACATCTCAGCCCAGGACTCTTCCTCAGTTCTGCTGAGAAGTCTCCAGAAAGGGGCTGAGGGAGTTAGAGGTGTTTACTCAGCTCCTTCCATCCCAAATTAAATATTCAAATTGGGTTTGTTCTGGAGCATTGTTAAGACTTGAGCTGTAATTTAATGGAAATGGCATTGTCCCCAAGAATAAAGGTTTCATTAGCCGAGCTCACAAACTTTTCCCATTATCCTGGGGAGGAAACAATCTGGGTGACAGCCTGCCTGTCATAATCCCCTGCTTCAGATTTATGGTGACAAAAGACTCTTAATACTGAAAATGTTCGGGGGGAGGAGAAACACTACCCAAACCAGAAATCTCTCCCTTCCAGTCCAGGTAACAAAGGGTCAGGAGGAGTTTGGTGGAGGCCTCCTGGCCACCTGCCGGTTAAGCCCACGTCAGTAGATTAACTGCAGCTCTGACTGAGCGTTTAGAAAGGCAAGTTACATGGCAGAGCAAACAAAATTCAGACTGTGCTTTACACATGGTAATCCCAAATTTAATAAGAGCCTCTCTGCTAGGAAGCCGGAGCCCAAAGGTAGCTGAGGTGTGGTACTCCATTGTTCCCAGGCAGCCACACCGCCATTGGTTACGTGGCAGGCCTCAAGGGCCCACCCCTCCAGGGGTCTGTGGTCTCGGCTAACAAAATTCTTACCGGCCCCTCCGGTGAAGCAGTTTTTCTTCTTTTCAAGCTTCAAGGGCCTTATCCAGAGACAAGTCACAAATTTGCTTGTTCTAAATGAAATTCCTGCAGAAAGCTTGGGTGGTCAGAAGGCCGCATGAGTTTCAGGCCCTTTGGGCTGCACAAGAGCCTGCCTCCCTCCCCACTCGTGCATCTGAGGCTTCAGACCAGAGCCCTGTGTCACCGGTCTGTGGTGGTCACGGCTCAGGAGGGCCTCCGTTGCACGAATGGGGTTGCACTATGGACGTGTGTGGGTTACTCCTCAAACCACAGTCGTGTTTCTCTTGTGGCCATCTTGTGATCATTTATTCACTCAACAGGTATTTACTGAGCACCTGCTCATGTGTCGGGCTTTGTGCCCATGTGCTTAGGACATCATAGGGAGCAGGAAAGAGACACAGTCCCACTTTGCATGGATTCCAGACTGAGATGAGTGCTATAAAGTGGGGAAAATTTGTTCCAGGATCATCTATGATAGAGGAAACTGAGTCAAGGAGAACAGGAAATGCTTTTCCAAGGACCTCATGCTGGAACAGAGAACTGAAGGGTACCTAAGGGCTGAGCGGGCTGAGGGTGGGAGCAGGAGAGGATGGACAGTGAAGGGAGCCGGTGCAGTGTTATAGAGCGGCAAAGGCCCATGGGGGAGGGGGAGACGGTGTACACAAGGGAGCAGGCCTTCCTAATCTGTCTCCTGGGACCACAGACTTGCACAGGAAGAAATTGGGGAAAGCCAGTCCGTCGTAGTGCAAGAAGGCCACAGATACTGAAAAAAAAAATCTATAAATAACTCCTGGGGAGATCCTAAACCTCAGGCAGACCTCTTGGCTTGGGACACCATGTTACTGCTTAATGGTGTAATTAAAATTACTATATATATATATATATATATATATATATATATATATATATATATATATAAATAAATGAAAATGTCCCCAATCTCCTCCCCATAGTGCAAGGTGATGGACACAGTACATACCTTTGCCTACCATGTTTCCAGAAATCTTTTTGAAATAAAGTTTTAGAATTCCAGAAACATACTGACCTATAATGAATGCTACAGACAAGAGGAGGAAACCACCAACAAATAAATGTAAGCGAATTTCTGGAGTGTGTCAAACCAATGGAAGGACACAGCTGAAGAAAGCCACACAGAGTGCTCTAGGAGGGGCAGAAGAATGATCTGAGGAGATGGGGATTCGCCAGTTCACCCAGAAAACCTCAGAGAGCTTCAGGGAAACCCAATGAGGGGAGGTATGCACACAACTGCACAGCAGATCACCCTATCTATAGTTTCTTCACATTCAACCAAGGAGGTCCATGTGAAGACATGCAGAGAACCATCAGCATGAAAGAATGAGTTGAAAATTAGCAGAAAAAGCAGGAGGTCACTTTAAAATATTTCAGGCAGTTAATACGTTCTAAAAGTGGGATTTTTTTTTTTTTAGCTGGGTGTGTTGGTACACATCTGTTATCCAAGACTCAGGAGGCTGAGGCAGGAGGATTGCAAGTTTGAGGCCAACTCCAGCAACTTTGCAACACCCGATCTCAAAATTAAAAAAGGACTGGGCAGTGTAGCTCAGGGGTAAAGCACCCTGGGTTCAATTCCAATTATGTAAATAAACAAAGGATTTTTGAGAAGATAAGTTCTTGGAAATTATAAATGTAATGGTTGAAATACAACAGAAGGACTAAAAAGTTGATGAAATTTCATAAAGCAGAGGGCAGAAAGGAAAAAAAATAGGGCTGGGGATGTAGTTCAGTAGAAAAGTATCCCTGGCCGGGGTGGGGGCAAGAAAACAATGGGGATATAATAAAAGACATGGGGAGTAATCTAGGGCATCATAGGAAAAAACAGAATAATTAAAGAAGAAGAGAGAATTATCAAAGAAAGTAGAGAATAAAATTTCTCATGCCTGAAGGAAGAACAGTCCTAATATAAGAAGGGTCACCAAGCATTCAGCTCAATGACTGAAAAAGATCCACACTAGACACAGCCTGGCAAATTCCAAAACATTAAGTAGAGTGGACAAGAAGAAGGTGGAAAGACAAAATTCAGGTCCCCCGGAAAGGACAGTGCTCGGAATAGCATGAGACTTCTGCTCATAGACACAAGAAGCTGGCAGATCATGGGGAAATGCCCCCAGATTCTGAGGGAAAATTATCTTCCGCCAGAATCCTGTGCACACACTGTCCACCAAGTGGTGGACAATACGTTTTCTCAGACAAGCAAAAGACAGGAAGTTTGCCTCCAATATGTCCTTTCTTAGGAAGTCACTGGAGGCTGTACTCCAGCAAAACAAAGATCCGATGGCAGAAAGGAAAAATCTGGGATCTAACTGGGGGGTGCAGTGCAGGGTGTCTCAGATGACAGTTGTACGCAGCCTGGAGACCAATCTGCCCATCCTGGAGCAGGGTCACAGAGGACTTGGGAGAAGAGCAGAAAGGCAGTTCTCAGCAGATACCATATTTCATATATGGTATCTACTAAGAATGTAAACTGGGCATGGTGGCACACACCCGTAATCCCAGCGACTCAGGAGGCTGAGACAGGAGGATCAACAAGTTCCAAGCCAGTCTCAGCAATTTAGTGAGACTCTGTCTCTAAATAAAATACAAAAGGGAATAGGGATGTGGCTCACTGGTAAAGTGCTCCTGGGTTTAATCCCTGGTACCAAAATAAACAAATAAAAAAACAAAATAAGAACATAGTAGTGAATTATGTGAAAAAGAATAAAGGCAACTGGAAACCCTAAGGGGAAAATTGTTTTTAAAATAAAAGTCAAGATCTGAATATGAAAAACTAAAAGTGACATGAAACTAACTAATGATGAAGTATAAGAAATGAGGCTCCATTTGGTTTGAGACTGGAGAAATTCTCTTGAGAGGCTTGCAGATCACGACACTGGACTTGAATAGGAATTTAATCTTAACATTACTACTATTATTAAATGAAAATCACATGATAATAAGGCATGCAGTGTAGTGTAGGCCTATAATCCCAGTGACTTGGGAGGCTGAGGCAGGATTATTGAAAGTTTAAGGCCCAGCCGGGCACGGTGGCACACTCCTATAATCCCAGTGGTTTGGGAGGCTGAGACAGGAGGATCATGAGTTCAAAGCCACCCTCAGCAACAATGATGTGCTAAGCAACTCACTGAGACCCTGTCTCTAAATAAAATACAAAATAGGGCTGGGAATGTGGCTCAGTGTTCAACCCCTGTTACCAAAAAAAAAAAAAAAAAAAAAAAGTTCAAGGCCAGCCTCAACAACTGAGACTCTGTGTCAAAAAAAAGGCAATTTAAAATATTTTTTTAAAAAAAGGGTTAAATTTCCAGTACCAAAATTAAGTAAATATACAAAAAATTACATAATAACAAAAAAGTAATAAGTTCAAATAAAATAGAATTCCCATTTTAAGAGTCAACCTTTCGGCAAACCTTGGAAAACTAGGTTGGTAGGTTGTATGGCAGAACAGAATATAAATTTTTACCTTAAGAAAATATAGAAGTATAAGTGCAGTGGAAGAAGGTGGGACATGGAAAGGGAGAGAAGAGAATGTGAGCAATAATGGTTTCAACTCAGAAAGCAGTCAGTCAGGAGGGGCTTTGGAATATTGATGGATCAAACTGGGTGTGGTGGCGCTCACCTGTCATCCCAGAGACTCTGGAGGCTGAAGCAGGAGAAGTGCAAGGCCAACCTAGGTGACTTGGTGAGACTCTGTCTCAAAACAATTTTAAAAGGGCCAGGGATGCAGCTCATTGGTAGAGCATTTGTCTGCCACGCCCATGGCCCTGGGTTCAATCCCTAGCACTAACACCAAAAAAAAAAAAAAAAAAAAAAAAAAAATTTACAAAGGCTAACAGTACAAGAATGGAATATATAAATATTAAACATTGAAATTCTCTGATATTCAGAATTCCATGGATTACTATTTTTAAAATTTGGCAAATGCAGAAATAGATGAGGACATTAGAACATTAGAGGTACAAGATTCTACACATTCTTCTTTATATGGGGCATCCACCTGGGATTGCTGAATATCATAATAAAACACATTATGCAACATTTGGGACATATTTATTCATTATCGATCTGAAATTCAAACTTGCTAAGGCATCCTGTACCCCTCCCCCTAAATTTGGCAACCTAAGATCCATTCAAGGAACTAAAATTCAAATAGGTCAAAAAGGTTGTGGGGTAAATGGGTGAGGGAAGGGGAACTGCCACGTTTTATCGTCAGTGTGTGACTACCACTCAGTCTCTGACTATATGTGCATTATTTTTATAAGAATAAAAGTGTTCCATATTTGGGCTGGGGTTGTGGCTTGGAGCGCTCACCTAGCATGCATGAGGCCCTGGGTTCGATCCTCAGCACCCCATTAAAAAAAGATAAAGATATTGTGTCCACCTATAACTAAAAAAACAAAATCTTTAAAAAATGTTCCAAATGTATTCAGCATATTGGAAACCAGTCCCTTATTTTGAACATGTAGGAAGAGGTGTACAAGTTTATTAATATCAACCAGCATAACCTCGCCCCACTTGATACATTTTAAACAAGTATTTCAAGTCTTTCCGGCTGAGAGCATTCATGTGGTAAGCCTGTCAGGCACCTACAGGTCTAGGATACTTGGACCAAATAGGTACCAGATGCCGCGGAAGTCCTTGCAACTAGGAACTTGGAGTTTAGAGGAAGAGGCAGGATATACATGTATACAGTAATACTCGCCCCCTAAGGGAAGGCAGCTTCTACTTCTAGAAGCCAATGACAAAAAACAACAACAACAACAACAAAAAAAAAAAAAACATGGTGGTGGGTGGGAAATACTGCAGGGGCTCCCCAGAGGGAGAAGACTAAAGGCAGGACAGGGCTGGCAATGGAGAGGGAACTTAAAAGGGAAGGAGTGGGATTTGGGAAAGGAACGGAAAAGAATTCTAATGTTGTTTTAAAGTTTCTGTTTTGGCTTATACTTTAGAGCTGTCGTAGAGCTCGTACTTAGCATGCCTAAGGCCCTGGGTTCAGTCCCCAGCAGCACCAAAATAAATAAAGAAGCTACTGGTTGGCAAAGGAGCAGCTATCTCCCCACCCCACTACCATATTGGCCCCAGAAGCATCCCTTTTTTGTGGGTCTTCAGATTTAGATGAGCTACTTGGCCAGTTGTTACATGTCTGAGAACCCTTCCAAAGGGGCTCATGGATGGTGAGAGAAATGGTGGGGAAGACAGGCTCAGTGTTGCAAGCCTATTATTATCCCAACTACTCAGGAAGCTGAGGCAGGAGGATTGAAAGTTTAAGGCCAGTTTGGGCAACTTTTGAGATTCTGTCTCAAAATTTTAAAAAATAATAATAAACAGAAAGAACTGGGGGTATAAGTCAATGGTAGAGAGCCTCTTGGTTCAATCCTTAGCACAACATGCACCTCCCTCAAAAAAAGGTGGGTGAATACCACTGCTGCTCTGGTGGGTAGATAATCTCTGGCCAAAGGTCTAGCTTCAGCAGACTGAGAGGTTAAGGTTAAACCCTATGGAAAATGTATAAAGTGTTAAGTTTATTTAGATCCTGATTTGGAAAACCTCATGTAAAAGTCGTTCTGTAAGGTGAATGAGAAAATCAGCACATGGCCTCAGTATTTGATATTAAGAAACTATGGTCAGCCTGCCAAGTGGCCTGTGCTTGTAATCCCAGCTATTCGGAGACTGAGGCACAGGATCGAATGTTTGAGGCAAGACTGGGCAATTTAGTGAGACCCTCCCTCAAAATAAAGAGAGTTGGGTATGTAGGTCAGTGAAAGAGAGAGGGAGGGAGGAAGAGGTAGTATCAACTTTTTTTTTTTAAGGTGATAATGAAATTAGAATTATTTTTTTTTACAAAAGTCTTAAATATCCTGAAATATTTATAACTGAAATTATGTATTTTAAATTTGCTTCATTGTAATCCAGTATAGTCTTGGGGATGAGTTAAGGGAGAATGAAACAATATTGGCTAGGAATTTTTCTAGCCAGTTTGAAATTTTGAACAAAATTCCTTGCTTAATATTCTTTGCTCTCTCTATAGATGAGATAAATCCTCCCAGTATCCCAGTTGAGCAGTTGGAAAAAAAATTTTTCCCCCACTGGGGATTGAACCTGGAGGCACTTAATGACCGAGCCTCATCCCCAGCCCTTTTTATTTTTTTATTTTGAGACAGGATCTCACTACATTGCTGAAACTGGCTTTGAACTCAGGATTCCCCTGTCTCAGCCTCCTGAGCCGATGGGATTACAGTCGTGCACCACCGTGCCTGGCAGCAGTTGGAAAATTTTACTGATGTGGAAACTGAAGACAAAGGTCCATGAAGAGTTTTCCTTGAACAGAGGTCCTCTCCTCTCCCAGGAGCCTAGCGGGCAGGGAATGCCTCGGTTCTCCAATTTTACCTCTAGTTCTTCTACTCCGTCCTTTGCTCATTTGTTCAAATATACCCATTGAGCATCTGCTCTTTGCCACACCTACCAGGAGTGACAGGCATGGAGACCAGACATTATTCCTATTTCTAGTTCCTTCGGTACTTTTCCAAAATCAGATGGAATGTTTTGTTCCAAATCGCAAGGCCCTTGAACTGAAAATCCCTACACAGGTAGAAACCACAGGTGGAGCATAGGCCCTCACTGCACCCCCACGGATACCAGTAGCTTTAGCCCATCCCTGGACCACATCACACAGGACAGGACTCCTGGTGATTCAAACCATTGCAGTTCTTGTCTTTCTGGGGAAAGAGCCAGCAGGGCAAGGAACCGATGCTTGGGATGAGATCATCTGTCCCATGACCTTTGCTAGAGGCGCCCAAACCAGAGCCTGAGTACTGTGAGGTAGTATCCCCATTGCCCAAGGGCAGCCAGAGCTCCAGGACCTGGACCAAGCATCCTGACAAGCAGCTGCTTCCCCAATTCCCATTGCTGAGTGGCCCTACAGCCACTGTCCCTTCCCTGGGATTCTGGATGCTCACCTCAGCCAGGTGACCCTCCTTCCACCCTATACATGTAGACCTCTCCAGTCCTCTCTCTTTGGCCAACCTCTTGTGAGCCAGCCATTTTCTCCTCAGCACACACTGTCTGATGACATCCCCGCTCCTTTCTGCTCCCCTTGGAGATGAAACAGCTATCCCTGAAGTCTGCAGAAATGACCACCTTGAAGATCCATGTGTTATCCTTAGGTGGCCTCTTTCTCTACCTGGCCTTCCCTGGCCTGCTTTCCTCCTTTCACCTTTCCCTCATCCTCAGTCAACTCCCTGCTTCTGTCCCACAGGACGGTCCATGATTATAATGCCTGTTTCCTTAGGATTCAGCCCAGAAGACCCTTTAATGGCTGAGGGGACTGGCCTCCAGAGTCCCCTGCAACTGATGGGCTCTACCTCTCTTCTCAGCCATGTTCTAGCTGGAAGACACAAGCTAAGTTGTATCTTCCCTCAATTTAGCTTGAGCTAATTCATGGGTAGGGCAGTCACGGCCACATCAAGGCCTTCCCACTGTTCAGGACACTCTTCCTGATCTGTATCTTACATGTAAGATTTATTGACAGTGTCCGCACATGCCTGTAATCTCAGTGATTCAGCAGGCTGAGACAGGAGGGTCTCAAGTTCAAGGGCAAACTTGTCAATTTAGTGAGAACTTGCCTCAAAATAAAAAGGGTGGGGGCCGGGAATGGTGGTGCACGTCTGTAATCCCAGCAGCTAGGAAGGCTGAGACAGGAGGATCGCAAATTCAAAGCCAGCCTCAACAACAGCAAGGCACTAAGCAACTCTAAATAAAATACAAAATAGGGCTGGGGATATGGCTCAGTGGTTCAGTGCCCCTGAATTCAATCCCTTGTATCCCCCCAAAAAAGGGTTGGGGATATAGCTCAATGGTAGAGCACCCCTGGTTCAATTCCTAGGACTGGGGACAGGGGAGAAAAACAGGTTGGAGAGGTAGGGAATCACATAGAATTGCCTCATAGGAAGACATGATCTCATGGGTATAATAGGGCTTGGGTATAACAGTCCATTAAGTGTGTGGACTCCAGTGCCAGGTTAGCTGGGTTCATTCAAATGATGGTTCTGCTCTTGATGAATTATGTAACCAAATTGCCTTGTTTCTCTGTTTTCTCATCTACACAATGGGTATAGTAACAATAGTACTTTCTCACAGAGTTATGATGGGGTCTAATTGGTCGTTTCACATACTTAAGCACTTTCTGGCATGTGTTAAGTGACTTTAGCCATCATTATTATCATTTTTATTTCAACTAATGGTCTCTTTCATCCAAATGCTACAATTTTAGGATGCATTAGAACTTTTAGCACCATTATTAACATAGGCAAGATTTTTCACGTTTAGAAACTGAGAACTAATGGCTTTTGTCTTTAATAAGAAGAAAAGCCCCCCATTCAACTACTACTTATATAGTAATCCACACTTTTCAAAACACATGCATGTATATAATCTATCAGGACCTCAGACCGCTGTGAAATTGGTTTTATAGTTTTAGTAAACTGTACATTTGAAGAGGTCTTCATAGAGATCAATGGATTTGAACCACTGCAGTACATTTTGGCCCTACTCTACAGTGTGAGGCAGGAGGAGGAAACGCAGAAACTTGAGGCTGAGGCAATTTTGGTTCAGCCCATAGGTGACTTGCTTAAGGGGACACATCATTGGGTCCTGGAACCAGCAATGAAGCTGAAAGATCCTAATTCCTGGTCTGAAAACCTTTCCCCAAAGAAATTTCTCCAAATTCTACAAAGTCCTTTTCTTATATACCTGTCACGTGCCTAAATACTTGAGCCAGAACTTGCTGTGGCATTCTCCAGGTGTTGAAAATGTCTCATCTCCTGTCAAGGACTGGAGCCGACTTTACCAAGAACGGAATCCCCTTCTTCACAGGAGTGTAGGAGTCCAGGGTCACTGCTGCCTCACCCGGGGTGGAGTAAAGGAGAGGACCCTGGGGGGCTCTGGCACTGAGCTTTGCAATCTTGGACAAATCACCAGAACTCTCTAAACTTCTCCCAGAAAGGCCAATGGGCGCAACCACCTTGTAGGGAAGCTGCCAGAATGAGGTATGACGCACCTGTGGGCTTCAAGTAAACATTGCATGAATGGTCATTTAGAAAAAGAAAATCTCCAGGAGGCCAGTATGGCCGACAGAGTCAGCTTCTGGTCTCTCTTGTGCTTCTGGAGGACCCTGGCCTGTAGAAAGGCAGCAGGCAGAGCAGACAGGTGACTCTTAAGTCATGAAACATACATTCTCACCTTGGGCACCTGCTGTTTTTAATGACTAAGATCCTCCCCATACAACCATCACTTAGCAAATACCAGGGCTAGTTATTAATTTAAAAAACATGTTCAGCCTGCGCTTACAGTAACTGCCATTTCCGCCCCCTCGGGAATGAGTTTTTAGTGATGTTTTTAAAATTAGCTGGCTCTTGAATTTCATTTTCCATCCAAGCTTCCCTGTTATCTGTAAGGTCACAGAAACACGTAGGCTGCGGACAGTCCAATCCCAGATATTAGGCTCTTGGAATTAAAAACCGAAATAAGTAAATAAAGAGAGAATGCCCAGGGATTTTTTTTTTTTTTTTCAGAGCAGCAAGCCGGTCCCCAGCTTGCCGGAGAGACAGGTTTCCTCCTTAAGTGGCTCTCCCCCGAAATTTTGAGGTAACGGCTGAGGAAGAGGAGGAAAAAAGGCCCGTGACCTATATAGTCAAGGTCTGCTGCTTCTCCGCTCAGCAACAGGAAAGAATCACAATGCATTCTGGAGGGAGAAGAAAAAACCCAAGTGCTGATTGTCCCTTTAAGCCATTCCAATCACAGGCTCGCAGTTAAAATAATGCTCACCTACTGCGCTTCCAACTGGGCCATCTACCTTTTTCGCTGGCGGGGTCAAGCCCAGTCAAGCCTGATGAGCTGCCACGGCCCCCGTGAGCGCAGCTATAGGCCCGGCTACACCTGTTTATCGCCAAGTCACTTCATTTCCCTTCCCCTCCTCCCTGCTTGAAAAGGAGCATTAATTAAACCGGTAAACAAGCCGGCTCCCATTCTAAATCGGAGCTGCAGGCAACGGAGAGATAACTTGGGCTCCGGAGAAGAGGGATTTTCAGTTAATTTATGGAATCCACCGTCACTCTCTCTCCAGCTCCCCGCTTAACGGGGAAATTGAAGCAGACAGCCTTTGTCTAAACACTTCTTTTGCCCAGAATGTCTTCATTTTTTTTTTCTATTTGAATGTTTAATAAGGTTTGGGGTGCTGCTGCTTATTAATTGTAATGGTGCAAACGTTTGGGTGTGATCACTTGGCTGGTGGCTGCTGGGCGCAGGTCCTCCCCGAGCGTGGAGGGAAGGACCTGCTTCTCCAGGGGAAGCTCAAGACAACCGGTATTAAGAGGGAGGCTGCAGTTTGGGGGTACCCCGAAGTCAGGGTAGCCCAGAAATGCTTTGCCCAGAGGCACCGCCCTTTCCTCTTTTCTTTTCCCCCGCGGCGCCCGCTTTCTTCCTCTGCCGCAGCTGGAGCCCGGGTCAGGCGCCCGGCCGGCCGCGTCCCGACCACCCCAGCCGGGTCTTGGGGGATCCCTCTCCGCCCCAGGGTTGGGCCCCGGCTCATTTCCGGCGGCTGCTGCGAGGACGCGGCGCTGCCTAATTAATTTCTCCTGGAAGGGGGCTCTGTGTGCGCCTCTTTCCCAACTGACGTCTGGAATTCCTTGGTGTAAGTGGGAATCACACTGAAATTGCAGTTTTCAGAAGACGAGGGGGCAGTCCAGGAGAAAACCCCCACGTTAAATTCTTGTCATTTCATATGTAAACCTTTCGGGACAAAACCCAGGAATGTCTGATCCAGATTTCAAGCCAGCCTGCTTTTCCGGGTGGCATATCCAGTAATCATGTTGACAAATTAATGGTAGAGAATTAGTTGTACATTAAAGATTTAAATTATATTATGCGGCACATTGTCATAAAATGATATAAAACAATAGGAAAATAAATGTAAATTAATTCCAAGTTACTGACATGTAAAACACCAGACTGACATCTGTACACTTCACGACGCGCTCCAGGCGCGGTGGCGGAGCCCGGAAAGCCAGCGTCCCTCCCCAAAGGCGCGGGAAGGGGCGCGCGCGGTCCCCAGGGGGCCCCCCCTGGCAGGCGCGGTCCTGCCCGGCGGCGCGGCGTGCCAAGGGTTAAGTGCGCCGATGGCCGCTCTCCGCGGCTCCCCTCCCCTGTGTGCTGATTTTCAGGCCCACCGAGCTGCCCGAGAAAGTTTTCAATTCGACGAGGCTGGAGCGTTTCAGGGGCTTGAGCTCCTTAGAAAGCTTCGGGGGCCCCCGAGGGCCGCGGTGCAGGGAGGGGGCGGCCTGCCCCGTCCTGGACACGCTAATTACAAGGATTCGGTTTCCCGGCTCTGAAGGAATGCATTACCTGCAGCAAAGGAGGCTCGGCCTCTCAGGAAGGCCCCGAGAGGAAGCTGAATGCCCCAGTGAATTCCAGCCCCATCCCTAGGTTTATACCCACAACCCCAGCCCATGCTGAGAGACTAATCGCTTGGCCATTGTCAGGGCTGTTGTCCAATCAGCCCCTGAATAGCAGAACTTCACAATGCCGAGTATGAATTAGAGGGGAACAAATGTGGATGCAGACTTTTTTTGCAACAATACCTAACTGAGCCTTTCAGACAGGACAACGGATGCACAAAAGCTCGACGGAAATTGGAGTAACTTTTGGAGGCCCTTGTAGCTCCCGTCAATAAGCGTTAGCTCCATAATGGCGTCGTGGGCCTGCTCCATCAGCCCCCACCTCGTTTTTTAGTTTTTTTTTTTTTTTTGTGTGTGTGTGTGTGTGAGGTGGATCAATTGTTCACGAGGTGGGGGGAAATAGTCATAAAAAAATTGGGCATTTTTGTTTTCCTTGTCTTGGAAACGGTGGCTCTCTGTTGAATGCGGCCAAATGCGTTTGTCTCCTTTTTTATGTGAATTGTAGATTTGGTCATTATTGAGCCCAGGGTAAAGTACTGACAATGTCCCCTCCCTCCTCTGCCCACCCCCAAAAGAACAGAATGGCTTCTTGAGCCATACAAATGTCAGGTCTCTGTTTTAAAATTTAGCTTTGTTTACCCAACAGAATGGAATTCATTACTGTGTAAAAGTGGTTCCATTTTCTGTCTTTTTATTCAAAATGTTGAGAGTATCAAAAAGCTCATTTGAAGGTCACAGGTTTATGTATCTATTCTCTTAAGTGTTTTAGAAATTCATATGGAGGACACAAAAGGTGGAAAATGTGAAAACATACTGTTCATTGTTTATCCTAACCTTGCCATGGTTATTAGATAAATGAGTGTAGGGGGAAAAAAATGGCATTAAAAGCCATTGTGAACTGGGAATTTTTTTTCCCCTGAAGACTGTTAATTTTAGCCCTTGATCTGTAAAGGTCAATTTCTAATTCTTTTTACTGTGCAGTTTATATAACTTCTGCATTTCAAGTCTATAAAAAGCTTTTGCAGACTTTTCATAATGTAAGTAGCAATTTATTTCATTATGGTTTGAATTTTTTATGTAATTCCTATGGACATTTTGATGAAATTGTCAGGCTTAAAAGCTGTAGTGCTTTTCATTTGGGGGGTGTGTGGATTTTTTTTTTTTTTTTTTTTTTTTTTTTTTGCTTCGATCCATTCTTGCTGGCTAATTTAAAATTAGTAAGATTAATCAGTTCAGTGATTTAAAAGACCACACTTTGATTGGAACAAAGTCTGAGGCAAAATCATTTTATTTATTTTTTTATTAGTAAATGATTTAAAAGGTCTTTTCAACTAGTTATCTGAAGCCGATATTTAACTGTTACTTATTCCACTAATTTCTATCTTTTGTTAAAGAACTTCCCAGCCTAAATCTCCTCGCTCTGTCCCATGCTAATTGCAGCTTACATTATATAAATGGCTTTGTAAAGAA
This sequence comes from Callospermophilus lateralis, assembly GCF_048772815.1. NCBI lineage: Eukaryota > Metazoa > Chordata > Mammalia > Rodentia > Sciuridae > Callospermophilus > Callospermophilus lateralis. The sequence goes on from NC_135318.1 coordinate 35,209,749, forward strand.
AACTATAACTCTGAGCCTTGAAAGTTGCGTGTTTCTATTTGCTCAAACTTGATGCACTTGTTTGAAGAGGGTCATTGCAGGGAGAGCTGTGTAGCCTGTAAGAATGTCCTGGATAACAAGCTTAAACAGAACCTTTTGTTGTGCCTAGTATTCTCAGGACTCCAAAATGAGGCCTCCTTTTTCTAACTGTGGGCTGAAGTGGTTCATTACTGCTGTTTCCTCGCCAGGCCAGGGCTCAGCCATTCCCACTACTGAAGGTCTGTAACTTCCTTAAAAAGGAAGAAGGAAAACATGGCCCAGAAAGGTCTTGTTAGCACTTCCTATGTGAAATTAGCAGCTTTCTAAAAGGTACAACTCCAATTACCTCACATTGTGGAGGCGAGCACAAACTCAACAATATGCACAGCCTAGCAAGTGACATTCTGTCTTTCTAGAGTTACTTCCCTAATTAGGAATGAAGAAGCTCTATTCTGCTGAGTGCATCTATTTACAGTGGCCACAATGCTTTAACTTGAGCATCCTTCTCAAAGACCAGTGTTAAAAAACACAAGTGCTCTTTTCGCCGAGCAGGCTATGGTGAGGCGACACATTCCTAACGGTTACGCCCTGGGGGTGGGGGGGGGAGTGTAGCCGCTTTGGCAGGATTGTTAACACTTCAGGATTCATTTTCCACAATAACGCCCCTGCCCAGAGAGCTCTGGGAATTACAGTGGACAATGGGAGGCATTCTTAGGAGGGTCTAATGATGGAATAAAAAGAAAAATATTTATTGCTTTTGACAGTTCCACAAGGGGCAAAAATCCTTGTCGTGGCTAAAGTTTCCCTAGCTGTTGGAGGAAGGCGGCTCACAGGGACTCAAACAGTTCCACTTCCTTTGTTAGGAGGCTGAGGACCAGGGCCAAGCTGGGAAATTAAAGATTAAGTTCATTAAGGTAAGATAATTGTGTGGAGCCATTGTTGTTGATACAGGTGGAGCGATGGGGGCTGGGGTAGGAAGCCCATTTACATGTGGGGACGACCCATTAAACAGGCTTAACAGACGTGCAACGCAAATATGTTTATTATTTGCCTGATGGCTGACCTATGCTTCACTGTTTCATTAGTCAACAGGCCCGCAAAGGAGGGCCAGGACTCCCTGCCGGGAACCAGGTGGAAGAGAATGCAAAGCAGCTTCCAGAAAGGAAAGAGCCCGTCCAGTGGGCCCGTGGGGAAGGACTGGCCTTCCTGCCCCTCCAACACCCTGTCCCCATATCTGAGTTCCCCTCGGTCTCCATCCCCATCCTAGAGGACCAGGCTCCTTCTGGCCAGGTATCTTTGGATCTTCCAGGTTTGTGCAGAAGCGCTCCTGGGTGTCTGAGTTTCTCTGGGAAGCTTCTCCCAAGTTCCCTTCCCTAGGGGTAACCGCCCTCCTCCAGAGGAACTTCTTGGGAGTCGGTGCTGCTTGTATTTTTCAATTTGTTCTTCAGAGAAAAACAAACCAAACACGCCCCACCACCACCACCACCTATGCAGATCCAGCCCCCCTGCTTTGTTATTGTAAACTGTGGTTTGTCTTTGTTGGAGAGAGCTCCTCCCTGTCCCTTCCCCAACTTGGGAGACTTTTAAATACTGAGAACTTGAAAAAAAAAAAAAATGTAGGCAGCATGGAGGAATTCTAGGGAACTTGGGACTGTCTCTGCGATCTGTCTGAAGAGAGAAGATGGGGAAGGGAGGTGCCCAGGTTGTGATCAAAAGGCTCAGAATGTGTCTGGGCAGGATTCGAGAAAATCATTCCCTCCCAAGCTGCCCTTAGGTTCCCTGTATCTTGGGAAGGAGCGGAAAGATGTGCATTGATTTTGGTGGGATCCAGAGTTCCCCCGCCTCTGGTCCCTCGACTTTTTTTTTTTTTTTTCCATTTCTGGTAAGGAACTGAGAAATGCAGTTAAGAGTTGGAGATGTCTCCGATAGCAGAGATCCTGAAAGCAAAGCACTTGTTTATTTGCAAGATAGGGCCATTTACTAAGCAAAAACTCACCTGCTTTCCTTTCTTTCTCCTCCTGCCCTGCCCCCAGCCCCCCTCTGAGGAAAATAAACAGTGTCATAATGATTTTGGTAAATAGAATTCTTTTCAGACTACCTGATCTTGGGGAGGCATTCTGAGAAGACCCCAGGAGTTAGTGTTGGCGTGTGAAAAAAGGACCTCAGTTTAGAGTTTAAAATATACAGACAGATACAATCACATGGTGCGAAGATTTTTCCAGAGTTAAGAATGACCATGTTTTGATCCATTCAGATTGAATTATGTCTCCGAACTTGTTTTCTTTTGAAGGAAAAGGTTACATAAGATTGTTGATTTCCTTTAGCCTGCCAGGAATCTATAATGGGGAGTGAAACGGAGAGTCCTTTCGTTATTTTCATAGATTACATCAGAGAAGTTTTTGAATAAAACGTTTTCAGTGTGTAATGTGTCTATCGGTCTGGGCAGAACTTGAAATAATTCTCCAGCAAGCAACATTTACTAAACTTCTTGGTGTTTCTCTTTTCTTGTGCTTATGTCAGGACTTCTTTTTATTTATTTCTATAAAGTGTCCTTTGTCCTTGAAAAGGTTGAATAGACTTCTTTCAAAAGTTATCAGAGACCGGTCTGATAAATCAGACGAGAAATTAGGAACATCTGAGTTATTTTCTAAGATGGGTTAATGAAGAGATGAGGATTTGCATTTTCTTTTAAAGACCTAATGAGCAAGTAAAACAGAGGAGGGAGACAGGCTTCTCAGCTGTCACATTGTGATTTATCAGAGAGCAGAAAGGAAAATTTGATACAGACAAGATTCCAACTGCAGCTTCCTCAGTATGCATTAATGTTTTGAGAGCAAGCTGGTAATCACTGGCCTTGTACAATTAAAAATATAGCTTGAAAACCTTGGACAGTGTCCTCGGAATATTTGCGTGTACTGAAACATTTATCTCCAGAGACAGCCCTCTAACGGAAAAGAAGAAGGAGTTGTCCATAATCAGAAAAGAAAATATGCTCTAAACTGAAAGAACTTTATATTTTCAACCCTACTGAATTAAGAAGTTTTTTTTTTTTCTTTACTGTTAAAACAAAAACAAAAACAAAAAAAGGGCCAAAGCTTGTCATCACATTGCCAGAAAAAGAGGGGACCTTCGTTTTGGAAATTTAGAAGTTTGAGGTCCTTAGAAATGCCACCTTGAATTTGGAACTGTGATTAAAGTTAGTAACAGGATGGGAGTGTAGGGAGGGAGCCGCTGTCTTGTGGCACTTGGGACATTTCTGGATGGGGAAGAATCTCAGAGGCTTCTTTTTCTGCCTTCATTTCTGCAGAGCCTGAACTCTAGTCTTCCTTTTAGTCTAGATGGGGGGCTGGGGGACTGCCACCAGGAGCAACCAGAGCAGGGTTTTTTGCAGAGGGCTGCTTCTCACTAAGGCGTGAGAGCTTTCAATATTTCAGGCTGTTGAATCACAATTTTTGAAGATTCTGTTGCAATTTTAAAATTTGAATAATGATTTTTTTTAAAGAAACTTGCTATTCATAACAACATTTGTGGGCTCTTTTGTACTGTATAGTAGACATGAAAATATAATCTACCATGTTGAATTTTAATGAAAGTTTGCTATTCCCTAGTTTCTGCAGTTTTTTTAATAGAGGCACAATTTACATAGCATAAAATTAATCACTTTAAAGTGTACAATTCAGTACCATTTGTTGTACTCAGAATGCTGTGTCTGTACTTTATGTTTTAGTTATAATTTCTCCCAGTTGAAGAATCACAGACACATCTTTGTAGAAGAATTATAAAACACTGATATTCATTCAACAAACATTTAGTGAGAAAATTATTACAAAGCAACACTAGACAAGGCTCTGTTGGGGGTTTTAAAGATAAAAAGGGACTGACCTGTCCTCCAGGGGGAGAAAAAAATAAATTTTAATCTAGGAGAGGCAGAATATATGCTAACAGCAGCAACAATTTTAGACAGGGAATATTTATTGATTTTTATTAATAAACATTATTTGGAACTACAGGGTTTCATCATCCAAAACATCATGGTATTGTTAATTATTTACCAGTAACTATAGCCAGTATAATTAGACTACAAAGGGTTCAGAATATTTACTGTGCTATTTTTCTCAGTGATTTTATTTCCTCTGACATGTTCCAAAGTTTTCAAAACTTATAATATGTAAGTGGAACTTTGTTCAATGTGTTTGCCTTGATGGGCATTTGCCGTGTTTGGGGGGGTCGATTATTTCACTGTGAAACTTTTTGTGGAGCTTTTCTGAAAATTTCAGCCTATATGGCTGTAAGAGGCAGGGGGAAGCTCTGTGGGGAAATAAATTGCTTCATTTTGCTGGAAAAGTTATGCATGTTTCTCAAGGGACTTTAAGGCAAAGGCTTTGGCACCCTAGTTGAGAAATAATACAGATGATGCAAACAAACATTGGTGTAGCCTAAACTAGATTTTAAAAATGGAAGTTGTTTAATGTAAAAAGGAAAGTATTATCTCATAAAATATTTATAATTTTCTTGAAAAATATTTATCCTGCAAATAAAATCTGTATTTTGATGAAAATGATGCTGGTCATGGTGATGGTGGTGGTTTTGAGAAGAGAGAATTAGGAAGAAAAAAAAAAACTTGTCTCACCAAGATTAGTTGATACAGCTTCATGTGATCAGTTAGTGAAGGTCTTTGGCCTAAAATACAGGAAAAAGATAACAAATGAGCAAATAATTATGGAGTCCCCTTTTCGCAGAGGCTATCATAGCTGTTTTTGGAGAGGAAAGACAGTAACCAAAAGAGATGGCTCTGTCACTTTGTGGTTGTGTGCCTTTTGGCAAACGGCTCATCTATCTTCTCTGAGCTCTGATTTCCTGGTCTAGTGGGGACAATAATCGCTTCCTGCATAGTACCCCATGAAGGTCAGCAGTAGTGTGCTGCTAAGTCACATCCTCCATGCTCAGTCCATCGGTCATTGCCAGTCAACCCTGCTTTTCAAGGGACATAAGGCAAATGGTTCAACACCCCAGGTGGGAAATAATAAAGGGGATGACACCAAGAAAACAAAGTATGACTTTCCACCGGGAAAAACAAACTACATTTCGGCGTGATTAAAATATCAAACTAACCTATCATAGTGTGTATGACTTCTGGGGAGATGAGTTTTAAACCTGTCTAATGGTGGATGGGAGAATTCAGAATTAGTAGGTTGAATGGGACTGTCTAGAATCCATAGTTTTGACCGTTGAAAACCGTCTCTTGCTGCCACCAAAAGCTTACAAATATCGCCTGAAAAATTATTTCAATTTGCCATTAGATTGGAACCATCAATTTATACCTGAAATATGTCAAAATGTTGGATATTTGTATAATGATAAAAATGATTGGAATTGCCATGTTTAATTAAAATGTTAGTCCACTGTCATCTCATCTGATAGCAATTTATAGAGATTTTCTATTTGCTGTTAAGATGTTTTATTATATAGTGAAAATCTTGCTGTTTAAGCAATGCCTGACTTAAGGAGGAGGTGACAACTCTCCAGTGTGTGGGGAGAGGTGACCCCTTCATAGAGAAGTATCTCACAGGTAAAGGGAGTGATTGTCGAGGGGGGCAGAAAGACCACCCTATCTCTAAGACCCTCCCCAGCCTATTTCCTGATGTTCAAAAATCTTTTTTTAATAGTTATTTTTTAGTTTTAAGTGGGTACAATATCTTTATTTTATATTTATGTGGTGCTGAAGATCGAACTCAGTGCCTCAAGCATGCTAGGCGAGCACTCTACCGCTGAGCCATAACCCCAGCCTCTCAAAATCTTTTAATTATAAGCCTGGCTGAAGTGCAAACGATTTTGGAAAAAGAAACATCAAAGTTTAAATTCACAAAAATGGTGTAAAATGCCTCATACGGGTTTACAACGCGGGAAGAAGGAAAATTGTGCTGAATTTGTAGTTTTGCTGAAACTGACCCTGAATCCAAGGAAAACTGGGCTTCCCCTGGTGGCAGGGAGCCTGAAACCTTGCCCTGAATAACTGATATTGTCTCTTCTTACCCAGGGATCACTGGGTAAAAGAGCAATCTCTGTTGAGGTAGAAGAGCAGATCCCAGGATCTGCACTTTGGGACCTGGGTACAAGGGGCCCTTCTGGGTACTGCCACCAAAATTAGTTTGGCTTCAGCCCATCATGCCTGGGTTCCACCAGCCTTCCAACATGACTCTTCCTGGCTTGGGGGAGGTCTCCTATACACCTCCCCCTCCCTCCTTCTCCAGCCCCATTGGCCTTAACCACTTCCTTCACACCTTTGTTCATGCAGCTTCTGGCTCCTTCTCTCCATCCACTGATGAGTAGTTCTGACTCCTCCAGCTGAATTTACTTCCTCAGGTAACTGCAGTCTCCCTCCCAGACCCAAGCTTCCCAGGTGGTGCTCCACAATGAATGTTCTGCACCCACTTCTCACCTAAACCTTCGCACCACGTCCCTCCTCCCTCTGTTTATGGCATAGATGCCTGGTCAACACCTTCTTGCCTGCCTGCTGGACAGCTCCATCCCTCAACCTTGTACCTTTAGGTTCCTACTGGTGCTGCTATTCCTGTGACTCTTGCAGCCCTGCCTTTCCTGAATCAACCTGTTCTGCTTAAAGCTTCTTCCTCTACCTCTCCCAGCCAAATGCTGCCCAAGGAAAACCTCCTCGGTGACACCTTCCCTTGCTATTCTAGCCTTTCTTGAATAATTCATTTTTAAATGTGACCCAAATTCATGACATAAAATTTACCGTGTTAACTTTTCTTTTTTTCTTTTTGTGGTACTGGGGATTGAACCCAGGAGTGCTCTGTCCTGAGCTATACCTTCAGATGTTTCTATTTTTAATTTTGAAGGACAGTCTCCCTAAGTTGCAGAGGCTTGAACTTGAACTTGCTCTCCTCCTGCCTTGACCTCCTGAGTTTCTGGGATTACAGGCCTGACCACATTGCCCAGCCCATTTTAACACATTAATTGCATGAATTGCATTCTCAATGTAATGCTACCATCACCACTATCCATCTCCAGAATTTTTTCAGCACCCAAACAGAACTCTATACCAATTAAAATTAACTCTGTCACCTTCAGCTCCTTGTAACCACTATTCCACCCACTCCAAGAATCTGTCTAGCCAGGTGCAGTGGTGTATGTACACCTGTTATACCAGTGGCTTGGGAGGCTGAGGCAGGAGGATTGAGAGTTCAAAGACAGCCTCATATTCCCATAGCAATTGAGTCCCACTTTAAATTGCAGTTTCTGCCTCTTCTCTGATAGCTCTGTACTGGTGTCAAAATACTTCAGTGTCCACTTTGGCTTTGGCTACTCCTGGCTTCCAGGCCATTCACTCTGGGATGTGTGTTGGTGCTATCTGGAACCTTCCCTGAAAGCTTATACACAGGGATCCCACTCATTAGCAGGCCAACTGTCCCGATGCGTGGAATAGATCACAATCCTATTTCCAGAAGTTCCTCTGGGCTTGATGGATCTATGATCCAGAACTTCCCGCCCAAGACTTAAGTAGGAACCTGACTTGCTTTCCCCAGAAGCCTATTTTCCATCTTGGCATTGGCAGGAGATGCTGCCTAATCTCCCTGAGCCTCCTCCTGAGTTCATTTGAGAGTCCTGGTATCAGCTTCCTTCACTGGATGTGCCTTAACTTCTAGAAGTGGAGTGGGGGAGGGGGGACCAGAGTCACTGTCTCTGACCTGGATGGTACCTGCTGGGCCTGGCAAAGTGAAGGGCTGAGTCCAGGGGGGCCGGGATGGCAAAGGTTGTCAGAAAGGATCAAGAGAAGAAATGAGAATCTTTCATTTGGGGTTTACTTGCGTGGTTATCTTCATAATCACTAAATCATAACATCCCCTACTGCTTCTCTAGCTTACCTAATTTACTCTTGCCAGGATGCAATTACTTATGTGTCTGCTGATTTGGGGCTTTAAAAACAAAACAAAACAAAAATTACTTTTTCAGACTTAGAAGCAGCTGGGCTGATGAAAAAACCACAAATTTGGGATGGGGAAGTGGTGGCAGGCAGCAGTAGCGTGCCCTGGGCTTTGTGACAAGCAGCTATCTGAATGAAGTGAGCAAGCATATAGAGCCAGAGGGTCTAAGAAGCTCCAAGGCCCTTTCAAAAACTCTGGGTTCCACTCAGACAGAGGAGGGGTGAGGGAAGGGCAAAGAGGTCACACAGACCAGAAATGTTCAAGTTACCTAATGTCAAAGTTGGCATTGGTGTGTGTGGTTCTGGGGCTAGAACCCAGAGGTGCTCTACCACTGAGCTATACCCCCATTCCTTTTTCTTTGTATTTTAAGAAAGGTTCTTGCTAAATTGCCCATCCTCCTGCCTCAACCTCTCAAGTAGCCGGAATTACAGGCATGTACCACCATGTCTGGCTCAACTTTGGAATCTTGAATATAGGAAATTCTTAGGCTAAGGGATTGATAAGTGTATTTATAAGGTCTCAGTTTCTTCCTGCTCTATGTGTGGAGGGCAGCTGGCCAGGAGGTGGGGAGCCTGCAGGAACTGCAAGGGTTCAGCACAGTGCAGTTAGGAGGATAGTATTACCTGAAGCTATGACAGAAAGGTCAAAAATGAACAGGGTGGAGCTGGGGATGTGGCTCAAGCGGTAATGCGCTCTCCTGGCATGCAGCGCTGGGTTCGCTCCTCAGCACCACATAAAATAAAATACAGATGTTGTGTCCACCAAAAACTGAAAAACAAATATTAAAATTTCTCTCTCTCTCTCTCTCTTCAAAAAAAAAAAAAAAGTAAACAGGATGGATGCACCCTTCTATAGACATTCATGGGGTGGGGTGGCTCGAGCGCACGATGGCACCATGGAGACTGAGTTGTTCTTTGAAAGTTCTGCTCACCTCGGAAGAGGAGAGGACTTTTGTCTCATAGACTAATACCCCAGTTCACTTCTGTAGTCACTGATTTGAGGGGACCTGGTGGGAACCGGTTGACACAGGGCTAAGCAGACCAGGAGAAGTCAGCCTGCCCTGTGAGACTTGCCATAAAATTCCCAAACACTAGGGCTCAGGTTGAAATAATGGACACTCCAAAGAAATGTCATCACCAATGCCCCATCTATGAAGGGGAGTATCATTTGGAGTGGAATAGCCCTAGGTTGGTTTAGAATTTTTTTTTTTTCTCATGACCTGTGCTTTTTATTAACATCTTAGTCTTAGTGTTTTAGAATCTTTGATTGAAAAACAACAACAATAAAACAACTTTTTGATCAGGAAATACCTGAGAGAAGGGCCATGGGGAAACTGTTCTCTGATTTCAGCTACTTGCCAATTATACAGAATACTTGACATGCGAGATGTCCCCTGGCCACTGGATGAGGAAGGAGCCAGGAGGTGGGTGAGATACTGAAATGCAATCAGGAGGTGGCAGGTTAGAATTGGTGGGGGACATTAAGCCCTGTAGCTCTTGCTCCTATCTCTGTTCCTCAACCATCTAGAGCTTTCTGAACCCTCAGGAAAGGTCAAAGAATGAACCAGGTCCTAATCATCCAGAAGTTTGAAACCTAAAGACACCAGTTGTCCCCTCCTGGATCTTGGGGTCTTGTCCCAGGCAGGACCTCTTTTCAGATCAACAATATATGATTATTTTTGCCAAGATCTAATAAATCACATGATAGAATTTTATAATCCCCGCTTCTCTGGTGTCTTCCCTTTGTGGAAATTTATGTTCATTTCAGGTTGGAACTATAGGGGGTGCTTTGTTGGTGACATGGGCAGCAGAATCAGACACAGGCATTGATGGGGCACTATGAGAGGGGCATGGAGGGGACCCCCAGAACTGTGCTGTGAGCCGAATCAGAGCAGTGGCTGGGCCCTTCTCTTGCAGGTTTCCACTCTTCATTCCCCTCAGACGGGCCTCTCTCCTGGGTCCCTTGCTCTTCGTCATTTCTGTGTTGACGTGAGGATGGCCAGAGGGGAACCAGCATGCTGGCCTCTTGTATAATCCTATAATTGGCTGTAATCCGTGTATGAAATATTTGGAGGTCTGCCTCACCATTAACTCCTACTTGAAGAATAATCACCTCTCCACATACAGGCCGCTGGGCCAAGTTCTCCCCTCCCATCTCTGAGCCTTCTATCACAGCTTTAACTTTACCAAAGATTTTTGCAACTGCCCAAACCTCGTTTGTTACATTTTTAATATCATAATGTTTTCAAAAAAAAGAAATCAACATTCAAAGAGGAGGCCCTCCATGGATGTGTCTGAGTATACACGGGGGTAAAATTTTTAGAAGCTGAGAGACAGGGGACCTGTTAGGCAGAGTATGTATGTACTCCATGTGACTGGAGAGGGTCTAGACAAGAATCCTGGGCATGGGGGTAAAAATGTCAGGGGTGGGGGGTGGGGAGGTGGCGGGGGATTCATGTTATAGGTGTGAAACTACAGCAATGCCTCTGGTTGTCATGGAAACAGCACACGGAGGCTGTTTAGATGTGGGAGGGCCAGGGTGGGAGGCCTGATACTCTTTCTAGGAGGGAGTGACAATGAGCCAAGGACAGGTATGTGTATGAAGAGCCGGGTTTGGAGCCCCTTCCTGTGTGAGCTGGCCTCTGAGCAGTGCTTAGAACTGTCTGCTCTCCGTGGGAAACCCTCCAAAGAGCGGATGGAGAAAGAGTGGATGGAGTAAGAGGGGCTCAGACTCTCGGAGCTGTTCAGTGCTGGCGATGTCTGCACAAAGGAAGCTTTTCAGCCCTTCAAGGGCTCCCCAGGGCAGGAGGGAAGAGCCTGAAGGAGGACAACCCCAGAGAGGTTTGATTCAGCCTGGGATGTTGTGCTGGGTGTGATGCCACATCCTTGTGTTCAATTATTGATTCCTTCAGGCAGGGCCAGTTTTATAGGGCAGGTCAACTAGGGGGTGACATACTGATATAGTTTGGGGGGTACCAAAAGGGTCCTTCTGTTTCCAAATAATCCTCCAGCTCTTTTCAACAGGCCTGTAAGACCACCCTCAGAGTCCAGCCTTTGGCTGAAGCAAACCCCCTCCCCAAATTCTTCCTCTCCACTGCCAGTTCTCCTAGGAGGACTTCCACATAGAGCTCCTGCAGCCTCAGTCTGGACAAGGTTATCAAAAGCTCTTGCAGCACCAGAGTAGTCTAGAGCTGCAGGAGACCAGGTGGGAGAAGAAGGGAGAAATGAGAGGTCAAAGGCAAATTTTCCCATCTTCCCAATTTATCCACATGTCCTTCAAGACCCTGGTGGTCCAACATGCTCACAGCATTTCCTATGCTCTCTCTTCCTGCCATGCTGAGTTTTGTATCTCAGGAGTTGAGGGATGGGTTCTCTGAAAGGAGGTCACTGCTGCAAGGACACATTGGCTTAAATACCCCGAGCACAAGGAGAGGAAGGAAAGTGCTGCTCTGGTGCCTCTTTCCAGAGTCTTTTTGTCTCTCTCTCTGCAATGGAGCTAGACACCCTGCGAGAAGGATTGCCAGATTAAATGCAGGACGTCCTGTTAAACTTGAATTTCAGATGGGCAGCAAACGGTTTTTTTTTTTTTTTTTTTTTTTAAAGTATGTTCCACATATTGCATGTGGCATGATTGTTTATCAGAAATTTAAATTGAACTGGGTGTCCTATATAATTATTTGTTACATTTGGCAACCAGAACTGTGAGCAGCTGGGAGTTCCAGGGCCCTACCTTCCTTCTTTCCACAAGGGGCTTCAGAAAAGATATGGAATGGCTTCTACCTGTTCCTCTCCCAGCATCTCCTACTCCTTTCTCTGTCCCCTCTCCTTCTGTGCCCCTCCCTTCTCTTCTCTTTCCAAAAACAGGGTCAGGCCCACATATGAATCTTTGCTTCACAGTGCATTGGCTGTGTGACCTTGCACAAGTGACTTTGCTCTTTTTTTTTTTTTTAATTGTTTTTTTTGGTACCAGGAATTGAACTCAGGGGTGCTTCCCTAGTGAGCCACATCTCTAGCGCTTTTTATTTTTATTTTGAGACAGGGCCTTGCTAAATTGCTGAGGCTGGCTTTGAACTTGGGATCCTCTGCCTCAGCCTCTTGAGTCCCTGGAATTATGGGAGTGTACCACCACACCCAGTGTGACTTTACTCTTTGATCCTCAAGTCCTTCAAGTAATGTAGAGATCCTATTAAGACCTCATGAGGCCACTGTGAGGATTAAATGAAGTCATATTTGGAAAGGACCAAGGACAGTGTGAGACATCATAGCTTTTGAGCTGTGGGGTTTCCCCACAAAATCAGTGTTTATGTGCATAGGCGCTATCCATTTTCATTCTTATTCCAACCCAAGGGCACACCCTGGCACCTCTTCTAGGGATGAGTGACAGGTCACAATGACATTCCTGAGACTTCACAGTAGGAGAAACAGTTGGGGCATGTACCTCACGATCAATCCCAAACCTAGGAGACCTCTCCCCTGTAGCACCACTCAGAAGTGTCTTCATTACATGTGTGTGTGTGTGTGTGTGTGTGTGTGTGTGTGTGTGGTCTCCTTTCCACCTGTGCTAGGAAGCCTCTCTTTCCTCCTCCTCCTATGGTGATGCCAGTCTGGCTCTTGGCCGTATGTAGCCAATGAGCAGCCATCTTTTGCTGTTGGGTGTTCCTTTCCTTCCTCACCCTCCTTTCTTTGTCATCTGGCACATCATTTCCTCTAAGATACAAAAGTCCCTCCTGGAGAGGAACGATGGGAACACGATTCTCTGCTTATCCTTACTGTGTGTGATAAAGCCAGGGACTCTACGTGACACTCATGTCCATCCATCCTTATAGCCACTCAACAATGTAGGGACTGTTAGCGTTCCTGTTTGCAGATGAGGAAACTGGGGTTTAAGCAGTGTTATCTAAAGAACCGTTATGAATCAATAAGAAAGTGATAATACCATTGGGAAATGGGCAATGGCTAGTCATGGGCAATTCAAAATGGAAGAAACCCAGGCAATAAGCATTTGGAAAAATCCCCAACCTCTCAAGAAATTGCAAATTAAAATAAGGGTAAGATAGCACTCAGCACACTGCACTGTGTGGCCAAAGTAAAGTCCCACCACATTAGGGAGTGGCAGGAATGTAGGCCACACAGGTGCCCAAGGCGGGAGAGCAATTTAGCAATACCTGGGTCAAGTTGAAGCATGCATCCTGTGATTCCACAGTTCCCCCTGCATTGGAGAAACACCCACAATGTGATCAAGAGAGAACAGAGATGATGGCCACAGTGACAGGAGGAAAATAAGATCAAGCCACCAGTCTCTGGTCAACTTTTTTTCTTTCTTTCTTTTTTTCCTTAACCAGGGACTGAACCCAGGAGTGTTAACCACAGAGCTACGTCCCAGCCCTTTATATATCCCACAAAATCAGTGTTATTTAGAGACAGTGTCTCACTAAGTTGCTGAGGCTGGCTCTGAACTCACAGTCCTTCTGCCTCAGCCTCTCACACTGCTGGGATAACAAGGGTACACCACTGTGCCTGGCCTCTGGTCAACTTTCACAGTGTGTGAGCTAAGGTTGGCAAAAAAAAAAAAAAAAAATTAGTCTATATAGATATGTCAAACAAAAATAATATTTTATGAAACATGAAATTATACAAGATAACAGTTTTTTAAATGGAACACAGTCTCACTCATTAGTTTACACACAGTCTATGGCTGCTTTCTGTCTAAAATGGTAGCTTTAAATCCTTGCAAGAGACTGCGTGACCTAAAATATTTATTCTCTGGCCCTTTACAGAAAGAATTGCTGACCCTTGCTCTAGGAAATGGATAAATAAACAATGGCTCCCTCTCAGAGCAGAATGCCACACAACAATCACACATGAGCAGCAACAGGGGTAAACCTCAGAATATAATTTGAGTTTGGGAAAAAAGAAACTTTCAAAGAGATCCAGTAAAATATGGTACCTTTCATACAAAATTTCAAACTCATAAAAGCAGCATATATTGTTTATAGATATATATGTAGAACATACGTAGTAAAATTTTTAAAAATTACACTGGAATAATAAACATCAACCTCAGGACACTGGTCACCTTTGGATAAGAAGAGAGGAGAAAAAGATGAGGGTAGGTTCAGCTACTTGTGAACATTTTCTTCTATAATGGTGGTAGGTAACTATGCTGTATTATTTATGTCTTCAATGCTACTGATAAGTACTTGAGTACCTGTATATAAGTGTAATACATATAAATAACTAAGTATTTTTCTTAAATGTTTCATAATTAAAATATGACAATTTAGGAAAAGAAAAGAGAAATTAAACAAGTCACTCAAAGCTATCCATCTGGGGACCAGCAGTTTTGAAAAGCTTGGGTGTGAACTTGTTCTGCCAGACCCCAGACATAAATCTTAACCCAAACATCATGTCTTCCTTAATTTACTGGCATAAGTGTTTAAGACATTGTTTCCTTTTGTACCTCCCATAAGAGTTTATCAGTAAGAACTGGGTGCAGTGGTGCACACCTGTCATCCCAGCAACTCTGGAGACTGAGGCAGGATAGCAAGTTTGAGAGCAGCCTCAGCAATTTAGCGAGACCCTAAGCAACTTAGTGAGACACTGTCTCAAAAAGGATTGACTCAGTGGTTAAGAGTCTCTGAGATCAATCCCCAGTACTAAAATAAATAAATAAAAAGAGTTATAAGAGTAGAGGAGCAGAGATGAGTCCCCTTGGACCATAGGCACAATGGTATCAGGCAATTTGGCTCAGCCCCTCTTTATCAAGCTCCTGGGCTCTGTCTATCCTTATATAAGAGAGAACTCAGACCTGCCCCAAGGACTTATAGAAACCTGTGGGGTCCATTAGAAAGCAAGTCAGGATTCCTGGCAAGTGGAATACGACGAGACATTTTCATGAGCCTTGACGTCTCAACAAGCCTGGCACAAAAGACAATGGCCTAGGGTCATGTGGAGGACATGAGCTCCATCTGAATCGTTTCGGACTTTGCATGTCTATGTCTATGTATTAATCCATTTCCCATTGCTGTGACAAAATACCTGAGATAAGCACCTTAAAAGGAGGAAAGATTTATTTGGCTCACAGTTTCAGTCTATGGTCTCTTGGTGCCATTATTTTTTGGTCCTATGTCAAGATACATCATCATGGCAGGGAACATTTGGTGGAGCAAAGCTACTCACCTCTTGTGTGACCAGGAACAAAGAGAGAGGAATGTGGTGGACCAGTATTCCCTTTAGGGGCACGTTCCCAGGGACCCAACTTCTTTCTCTTAGGCCCCTTTCCTAAAGATTCCCTCCCCTCCCAGCAATGCCACAGCTGTTGCCAAACCTTCAACACATGGCCATGGGGGAGATGTTTAAGATACAGACCATAACAGACAGCAACCTAAGAAGCTTCCAGAAATCTTGTTGAGTCCTTGTTGAATGAGAATATTCTTCCCTTCTTTCCCTTCTCTCTCTCAAAATGGCACTCTCTATTATTCCTGTCTCAGAAGAGTGGGAAACCAAATAGAAACAGGGACGTCTGCAAATCAAGCAGACCTTTGGCCTGGTCAAAACAGTGAAGCCCTCTTCCCTCCATACCTGATCTTCCAGGCCATGCCAGCGAGGCCCAGGCATGTGGGAGTTAGGGTTCCCTCTCCTCTGCCTTTACTCTCTGCACCCCATGTTCCTCTCACTTTCTGGAAGTGCCTTCTCATCTGCATTTTCTGTCCTGTTCATCCTTTAAAGTGCATTTTAAAGCCCACTTCCTCCAGGAAGTCTGCCAAATCCCCAGCCGAACTGTGGCCTCTCACCTCAGACCCCCGCCAGGATCCAGCACTTTCATAGATTCCTAATGCACCCCTTTGTTAGGCACCTGTCCACCTCTGGGAGTGTAATCAGGCAGGGACTCGACCTCATGGCCTGTGCCTCATTTACCTGGTCCCACCATACCCAACACAGGGCCATCCACAATATGTACTTGGTAAGCGTTGGCAGATATATCAATTAATGAATAAATAAATAAGGCATATTTAAAGAAGCTCCTGGAATTATGTTCCCAAGGAGGGAGAGAGCCCCAAACTGCGTTAGGTAAAATCTTAGCCCAAGGCTGAAGTTGTGACTCAGTGGTAGAGCGCTCACCTAGCATGCGTGAGGCCCTGGGTTCGATCCTCAGCACCATATAAAAATAAAGATATTGTGTCCACCTAAAACTAAAAAATAAAAAAAAAAAAAAAAAAAAAAAAGCTTATCCCACTCATCTGGCTTCTGGAAATACCTCACACATCCTCAATCAGGGGGACAGGTGCTTGCTTGGCCACTGACCCTGGAGGAGGTGCAGCACCCAGACTGGACGTGGGTGGAGTAGTGTAGGGGCCACTGGGGGGGGGTGGACCTTGGCATTTACCTTTTCTTCCTTGTATTTTTGTTTATTTTTCTGTTTTTGCTCAATTACCTCAGGCAATGCCCCCACACCAGCTAAGAAATGTGAAAACAGCTAAAGAAGAAATAAAGCAAGAGAGAAAAATGAGGGAAAGGGGGTAAACAAAGAGAGAATTCACCTTTCATCGGCCTGCAAAGTCCTCGGTTGGAGAATGAAGTTAAGACACAAAAGCTTTTGCAACAACAACATTGTGGGGGAAGGCACGAGAGGGAAGCCGAACAGCCATTAAAGCAATTAAGAAAAGATTAAGGTCGCTTGGTGGTGGAGGGAGAGAGAGACCCATTAATCAATAGGCCAGAAATCGCAGCAGGCTACAAAATTATAAAACTAGGCAAACCGGAGAACCGCACGGGCTCACCTCAACCAAGATGCCTGAGCTACTAGAAAACAGAGACATTATATTCATTTCTCAGGCTTGGGGGGCGGGGGGAACCAGTTCTTAGAGGAACCCTTTCCTTTTTAATCAGCTAATGGAGACATCCTGAGGTTGGGGGTTGGGGAGATCCACATTGATTTCAAGGCAAATTCTGAAGCATCAGAGTCTAAAGAAAAAGTTGCAATAATGCACAGAAACACTGTAACTGGGCTGGGGGGACCTCAGAGCAGAAAGCTGTGTGATCACAATCTTAGGTCCTGAAACTCCCCGGGGTTGATGGCTTTATTGTTTACAAATATTTGCTGCCTCTTTTGGGGGAAGCCCACATCCCTGCCCCCCTGAGAGCAGGCCTGGCTTTGTGACTTGCTTTGGCCCTTGCAGTGGGTGTCCCTTCTGGACAGAAGCTCTGAGCCCCAGTAGCACATGGTTTGCCGTGTACTTTTTCTCCTTCGCAGCAACAGCACAACAGTGTTCTCACCGGTTCCCAAAGGGAAACCATGATGGAGTGAAGGCTCAGCTGATGACAGAGACACTTGTATCTTGAGTAAAAAATGAGCTTTACTGTTTTATGCTACTGAGAAATGGGAGGTATCTGTTATGCAGCCTATCCTGACGGATTCATTTCCTTGCAATGTGTCCCATCTGCATAGAACTTTCGTTGACTCCCTACTTCTTACAGGATTAATCCTGAATGCTTGGTCATAACGCCAAGCCCCACTCTCAGCATCCATCTATCTTAAATTCTGCCATTCTCTTTGTGTCTTGTGTGACAGGCTTCCTCACTGTGCCCCACAGGTACCAAGTTTTGGTGAATAAGTTTCCTTGGATTAAGAGATCTGAATCGCTCTGGTCCTTGTTCTCTGGGACACCTACCCAGTGAAGCCTTTTTTTGTGTGTGTGTGTGGCACCAGGGATTGAACTCAGGAGCACTCAGCCACTGAGTCACATCCCCAGCCCTTTTTTATATTTTATTTTGAGACAGGGTCTTGATAAGTTCCTTAGAGCCTCTCTCATTTGCAGAGGCTGGTTTTGAACTTGTGATTCTCTTGCCTCAGCCTCCTGAGTCATTGGGATTACAGATGTGTGCCACTGTGCCCAGCTCCTGTGAGGCCATTTTTTAATCATCATTTCCTGCTCTAGGACATCTCTGGGTCACTCTAGCTTATAATCTGGATGATTAAAATAACACCTGTTTTTACTTAATGAATATATTGTGTTCTGCTTCCTGAGTGCCAGGCGCTATATCAAAAGCTTTACCAAGCACATTTAATTCTCACCCAACCTATATTAAAAAGAAGGAAATAGAATAAGATTTGGACAAATGCCTCCAAGTTGTATTTCCTTACTCTAAGGAGCCACTAGTTTTTAAAATATTTTTATTTGTTCTTTTTAGATATATATGAGAGTAGAGTGTATTTTGACATACTCACACCCGGAGAATAACTTATCTAATTAGGATCCCATTCTTGTAGTTGTACGTGATGTGGAATTTCACTGGTGATATGTTTATATATGTACATAAGAAAGTTGTGTCAGATTCATTCCACTGTCTTTCCTATTCCCATCCTCCTTCCTTCCCTTCATTTCTCTTTGTCTAATCCATTGAACTTCTATTCTTCGCTCCCTCACCCTTGTTGTATGTCAGCATCCACATATCAGAGAAAACATTCGACCGTTTGATTTTTGAGGATTGGCTTATTTACCTTTGCATGATATTCTCCAGATCCATCCATTTACCAGCAAAAGTCATAAAGTCATTCATTTTTATGGCTGAGTAATACTCCCTTGTGTATATGTACCACCTTTTCTTTATCCTTTCATCTGCTGTTGGGCGCTTAGGTTGACTCTGTAGCTTAACTATTGTGAATTGAGCTGCTATAACATTGATGTGGCTGCATCATGGTAGTGTGAGAGCCACAGATTGATTTGTAAGCTCTTTAACAGACAGTATAAAGGAAAGAGCCAGGTTAGTATAGAGCCACAGTGACTTTAAAGGTGAAAGCATGCCCAGCTTTGGAGGAGCCTAGCTCTCTGTCCTGGTAACCTCAGCAGCAGTGGCATCTCCGGAACATCAAGACAGGAGGGCATGACAAAGGGCCGGGAGTTGGGAGTGTATAGCATTAGAGGTGAGAGCTATTTGTCATGAATCTGCATTAAGGTAACTTCACCTAAACTTGTTCGAAAGAAAGACTGTGGCCAGGTATGGCGGCGCTCACCTGTAATCCCAGCAGCTCAGGAGGCTGAGGCAAGAGGATTGCGAGTTCCAAAGCCAGCCTCAGCAAAAGCAAGGTGCTAAGCAACTCAGTGAGACCCTGTCTCTAAATAAAATACGAAATAGGGCTGGGGATGTGGCTCAGCGGCCGAGTGCCTCTGAGTTCAATCCCTGGCGGTAACCAAAAAAAGAAAAGAAAGACTCTGGTGGGGGTCACCCCTGACATAATGAACAGCCTCCCCATGACAGCCAGCCACCCACCAGTGACTAGTTCATTTCAGGAGCATCACAGAAAGACCCAATTCCTAGTAAGGCCCCAGTTGTGCAAGGCCCCAGTTCTCTGCCCATCTGGCTGGGCTGGGGGTGGGCAGGTTTTAAGCCCCTGGAAGTGCAAAGGGGCCCTGCATCCTTAAAGCAAATAAATGCAAGATCTCTCTCCCTGTAGCCAAGCCTGTGAAAAACACAGAGGAGTGGCGAGCTGGGTTCTGTGCTGCCCGGCGGGAACCTGGGAGGGTCCCCAAAGTCTTCAGTCCCTTGTGAGATAACAAGGCAGCCAAGTGGGGTCAGGCTTGGCTGTGGAGGCTGAGGAAATAAGGGGCTCGTCTCCTGAGACTGCCATCCGCCTCCTCACCAGGGGGCCGCACTGCTTCTCGGGAGACATTTAGAGTTGGCGCCAGCACACAGATACCTGGTGATGTCCACCCTCGGGGTCTGCTCCTGGGGTGCGCCAAACCACCTGGCCTGAAAAATGATTAAGGCGGATAGAACCGGACACCCACCCCGACCCTGCCAAGAAAGAACTGGAGACTGTTTGCCTGGACTGAATGATGCTTCCTGGTGTGTCCCCTGGATGCACTGCATGGGAAACGAATGCCACTACTGCCCCCGGCACGGGTGACATGGCTTTCAGGAGAGCTGCTCTATTTCCCTTCCTTCCTGCAATAATTAGCAAAGAACCAGTTGCCTGTTCAGGCCTCTCCCAGAACATTTAGTCCCCAAATAGCCTCACTCCAGAGCAAAGCCTCCACTCCCCTGGGGGCAAATTGCTGGAACTTGCTAAGTTTCCCCTCCTTACCTGTAAAGGGAGATGTTAATGATGTGCTTACTCCACAAGGTTGGTGTGGCAAAGTGTGTCCCTGTGCTTGTGCTAATCCCGAACACCAGTCACTCTTATTATTTGCCTTCTGTCCTCCAGACCATACCCAGCTCCCTTGGGACCCCGCCTTCCGGTCCTGGACATGCCATAATTGATTTGATACTGAGCAGCGAGCTGGTCCACATTTTCACGTCAATGCCAGCTCACACGTGCCACGCTTTGTCGGGGCCTGGAGACAGTCTCCTGGTCAGACCGTTTCTCAGATTCTGGGGTGGCTGTCACTGAGTGGAGGTGGGGTGGGGTTAGCCACGAGGACCCTCAGCCTGGCAGCTGCTTCTGGGAAGGGCATCCCTCCTTCTTCACTTTCCCCAAACCCCTGCCATCTCCAAGGGAGAGTGAAAATTGGCGTTTAGCTATTCCTGAAGGACCTGCCTGGAGAAGCCTCTTGACTCTTGCTTTTCCAAAGCCCGAGAAGGGCTGCGTGTTGGACTGGTCCAATCGTGGGAAACGAAACAAATAATTTCCAAGGTGATAAGAGCCATAAGGGCTTCCACAAAGAAGAAAAAGAAAAGATCTGCTGACCACGGTGGGAAGAGCGCCCAGGGACCCTGGCTAAGCCCCTTCCGCACACAGCTGGTCTGTCCTCATTAGCATGCCGGCACTGAGGGCCGCTGGGAGCCACACTTTATGGATTATCTGAAGCTAAGAATAATCCCAAAATTCATGAACACAGGCTCCAGGAATAAAAGAGAGATGGAAATTGGGTGGGTAGGGGGATGGGGCGCCGACTACTAGACAGACAAATAGTATTCATGCTCCTGTAAAAAGATTCTCCAACTTTTTGATCTCAGGATATCTTCTCACTCTTAAAAATTATTGAGAACCCCAAAGAACATTGGTTATGTGTGCTATATCTGTTGATATTTACCATATTAGAAATTGACTAAGAAATGTATAAATATTTACTTATTGCTTTACCAAGAAAAAAAAAAAAAACAAGTCAGTCCACCACATGTTAGCATTACTAGCATGTTCTTATGAAATCAGGACTATGTCTTCCCCACACGCCCCCCTCCAAAAAAAAAAAAAAGCAAGAATCAGTGAGAGGAGTGCATTGTTTTGCATTTTTGCAAATCCTATTGGTGTGTGGCTTAATGGAAGACAGCTGGATTGGGGTATCTGCTTCTGCAGTGGGTCTTTTGTGAGATCACACATTGAGTAGCGTCTGGAAAATGCCATGTGTATTCCTGAGAGAATGCGGTGAAAAGGCAAATGATATCGTAGGAGTATTATGAAAATAATTTTGACCTCAGGGCCCCCTGAAAGGGTCTTGGGGACCTCCCAACAGTCTCTAAAACACCCTTTGAAAACCACTATTCTAATGAATACTGGAAATAACCCTTTTACCCTTCTAAAATTCTAAGAGGCTTTTAATTTTGTACCTTCCCCTACTTTTACTCTTTCTCTGACCCTGGTCTGTATCCTAGAGTTTTCATGAATTAAAAACCCTTGTGCCAGGCCCTGTGCTAAATGCAAGAGACACAAAGAAGGAAAGGCCAAAGGTAAGGTCCTGATCCCAAGGAGTTGGCAGCTGTCAGCTGGCGAGATGCCCCTCAGGCACGAGAGAAGCTCTGCATGTCCCTGGGCACAGAGGATGCCAACTTGGACTGTGCTACGTGTTGAGGACACAAGTGACGCAGAGCTGAGGGCCTCTAGGTGGACCTGAGAGAAACACTCAGAACACAGTTGAAGGGCCCATCAGGGCCACCCTGTGAAATGCTGAAGTGCCCTTGGGGTTGAAATAATCAGCGAGGTCTTCCTGAAGGAGGCAGATGAAGGTCCTGGTGTGGACTTCTCAGCACCGCCTCGCCCTGGGTAGAAGAGAAGGGCCTGAGTGAGGAGGGTGGAGGTGGGGAAGAGCTCAGGTGAGGCACAGGTATCAAGAACATGGTGGCCCAAGGAGGGACTGAGTATTCCCAATTCCACCATGGGCTGGCCGCTTTCTTCAGGGTAAGACTTTGAATTTAACTATTCTGGATTGGCAGAGCCTTGTTGGTATCTCTTAAGCAAAGAGCTGCCTGAACCCCAACCGCCATTAAAATCTGAACCACCAAGGCTCCAAAGGCTGGAGACCTAAGCATGAGGTTGGCTCCTCTCTCCTGGCATTCAGGGAGCCACATGCCCACCTGGGGTCTCCTGGCCTTCTTCTCCAACTCAGTTGGCATGTTTTCCTTGCCCCTCCCTTAAGGTAATGGTGACAGGGGTCAAATACGTGGAAGGGGAGAAGGAGACAGGTTGTCATGGGCCCACCGGACACAAGTTCCTGAATTCCAGCAAACAATGGAAAGTTTGGTAATGGAGTCCTGTTTCCATGATGACCCAGATTAACATCTAAGTAATGACTGGGCTCCTGGCAGTAGAGCTGCGGGTCTCTCTGCCTGTCCTCCTCTCCCCCGCCCTCCTTTGTGAGTGAGCTGGATTTCTGTGGATTTCTCTTCAGTTGCTTGTGAAGGAAGAGAGGTAATGTCCCAAATGCCAGCCCAACAGAATCAGCTCTTCAATAGAGCTGACTACCCACTTGGCCTGAGGAGCGGAAACACGCACAGTTCTCCAGATGATCCTGCTCCAGGTTTGTGGAATAAGGTAGAATCTGAGGTTGGTTTTCTGTTTGCATTACGAGCATTTAACCCAGGGCCTTGTTGAGGCTAGAAGAGCACTCTGCCACATCCCCAGCTTGCTACTAAGGTTTCTGTTTGCTGCCCAATAATTGGTTTTGAAGGGTACAAACCAACTCTTAAATACATCAATACAAGGCCCAGAAAAGCCTTTGGTGAAGCAGAGTCTTTCTGTGAGTTTAATCATCAGTTTCTAATGGATCTGTTTGGTAAACTTAGGATTTGATTTTCCTAAGTTGGTTTTCCCTGGCTGCTATTGACAGGAGAGTTCAGTTTTGCTTTTCTGAGGAGAAGTAAGAATGGCCCTAATTGACTGCTGAATACAACCTTATGTCCCTAAAACCCCAAATGTGGAACAAACTCCTGAGCAGACAAAACAGACTTCTACTGTGGAACTACCAAACAAATGTACGGATTGGAGGGAGGGAGGGAGGGATGGAGGGACAGACAGACTGATCTGCAAAGCCAGGGATCTGGATGGCTTTGCAGTGGTGGAGAGAAATAGAATAAGGTTTGAGGGAAAGCATTGGGGTTGGCATAGAAGCATCTGTAGTGGGAAACAAGAAAGGGCCATCTGCCCTGGACACCAGGCATCGGCAATAGCAGGTTTCAGGACACTTAAGAATGATGTAAGGAAATAAATGATTGGTTGAGAAATAGGAGAGTCTGAACCATTGTCCAGTTGCCAATTCCATGTAACCTGAGAAGTAACAGGGGTGGGTGGGGTTTTATGGTACTCGGAGGAAGCCCAGAGAGGGTGTGTTGAACTTCCCTGTGTGCCAAGATGGAAGAAGAATCGTTACAGCGTCAGGCTCTGGGCGATGCCATATTTTCCCTGAGCTCTGAGCCAATAGGCCGATTTGAGAACATAGACTGACTGGTCTCTAGCACCTCATCCACCAACCTGCTTCCCTCAGTTTCCCCACTTATAAAATGGAGGTGATAGTGCTGCACATTTCTGGAGTTCCAGAGTTTGACTTCCTAAGCTAGGTTAGTGATCATCTGTTTTAACACCATTAACTGACACATATCGAAACCCACACTAGAGATGCTAAGTGACTTGTTTAAGCCCATGTGGCAAGTCCTCAAGCTCCTGGTTCTTGCATCCAAGACGAAATATTCTCTTTGCCTCCCCATCCATTTCCCTGGATGACAATGGGGGAAAAAAAAGAAAGAAAAAGAAAGGAAGGCAGGGAAGAAGGGAGGGAGGGAGGGAGGAAAAGGGAAGAGAAGAGATGAAATGAGACAGTTGAACAAGAATAATCTTTCCATCCCACCCAGCTCTGGAGTTGAGCAAATCTCATTTAAACTGCACTGAACCCCGTCCTGGTGCTCTGGGAACGTTCTCGGCCATCGAGTGCTAGGTGAAGTGTTTGCCACGGGTTCTGTCGACCAGGCAGCCCCCTCTGTGGACCTTCCACTGCATTAGCCTAGAGGAGAACGGAGACCTGAACATGCTGTTAACGGTGACAGCACTTTCCTAACACCAGGAGAAAAAGAACCAGGGAAGCTGCCCCTTCCTTACCTTGGTGAGACTCTAGACCTTTTGATCATATTTTTCTCTTTTTACTGATTCATCCCCCATCCCAGAGGCAGGCAAGACCCCAGTGGCAGAGAAGGCTCTATAATGAGCACCTTCGCGTCTCCTGCTACAGAGTACAGGAGTGGCTGTTATCAAATGAGTGGTTGGTGGAACATAAATGAGCAAAATAATACATTATATATAAGAATAATCAGATCAGACAAATGAGGGGAGGGGTGAATGAATGAGGAGCCAAACAGGAGTGGATGGAGAGCCTGCGGATACTGGAAGGAGGCTGAAATCCATTCCCCATAACTCAGCTGCCTTTTCAGTGGAGGCTCGTGTCTGCGCAGACAACACCACGCAGATTGGTGGGAAAGCGCTCCTCCTCACCAGCTGGAGGGAGACACTGTTTTTTGGGGTTACTAGATAAGAAAGAGCAGCATAAAGGGAGAAACAGATCAACAGAACTGTGGGGGCCATTTGCTTCTCTACCTTGTTCTGTTTTTTCCAGGTTCTGTGGTCTCCGATTAGCTCTGGGGCTTGCTGGGTGATTTAAGTTTTTTTTTCTTCTCAAACTTAACGACAGGGAAGCTCCAAACTTTCAATAAATCTACCACCAAAAAAACAGCTGGGACCCAAAGAGAAAGCCATAAGCATGTTTATGGACTCTCAGCCCTTTAGGGAGGCAGCTAAGTTTCACGTGCTAGTAATCTCTCTTTCTGAATGCTTCCTGCTTCAGGATGGTCAGCCTTGACTTACCCCAGAGGACACCAGGACATTGACCAGAGAATCAGGGAGGGAGATAGGATGCAATCTGAATGGAAGTTGGGGCAAGTGGCTTGACCTTGATCACCGTTAGAAGCCTGACCTTCAAGACTGGACCAAGCTATGTCTATTCATGGCCCACGATGCTGGAGGACTCACTAGTTAGTATTACAAGGGAGACTAGGACCCAGTGGAGAGCCATGACTTGCTAGAGACTGATTTCCCTGTCCACACTCACCTCCTCCTGTACATGTGAATCATCAACCACTGCTATGCGGGGGCAAAAATGAAGGCAAACACGGTCCGTGGGTGTGGGAAGCAGCCTTTTCCTACTCTGCCATAGAAGTATGAGTTGGTAAACTCGGCAGGGGGGTAATTTGGCAACAATAATACAACAAAACCCTTAAATAACCATATATGCTTTGTCCCAGCAGTTGCATTTCTAGAAATGTAGGTAATATTTAAATAGCATTCAAAAGTGATTATGACAGCATCAGAACCCTGGGAGAAACCTCAACACCCACTGATGTGGTTAGTTAATAAACGAGGGTGCAGCCTTCCCTTGGCGTAGTGTGCGGCCATCCGGAATGATGCTGGGGACCCAAATGTATCACAGGGACATATAGTCTCAATGTAGTGTTCGATTTTAAATGGCAAAATAGCATTGCTTAATAGTATTTATTTATTTGTAAGCAAACATCACATGTGCATGAAAACAGTCTGAAAGGATACCTGTCAAGAATGTTGACAATAGGGGCTGGGCATATAGCTCAGTTGGTACAGGCTCGCCTTGCATGTACAAGGTCCTGGTTTCAATCCCAAGCACCCCCTCACCCCCGACAAAGTGTTGACAATAGCCCTTCAGCAGGGTGGGATTTCTGGTGTTTTTTTCTCTTGGCCTAAATTCACATTCTATGTAGTGAGTATATACTTACCCATGCAACATTTTTAAAGGGGCTCATTGGGGGAAAACTTGGTTTAGGCCTGTGGATGAGCAAAGGATGGGTCTACTAACCAGTCAGGTAGGTCCCAGCTGGGCTGTCTGTCACTACTGAACACAAAAGGCAGGGCTGACTCTACCTTCCTGAAAGACCACTGGGAACCAGGAGCTCATGGCAGGACTCAGGCTCCAGTGGGGGTGTGGCCTAATTCTAGACCGTCTTCAGGTTCTCGGAGCCCTGCTTCCCCCCCCCCCACCTAGGAAAGGAAAATGTTCACCAGGGGCTCTAAAGCCATCCACCCACTGCCTTCAAGGGGAGTACGCCTCGATTCTTCACCTTGCTCTCCAGGAAACGGGTAGGGTGACTACAGAGATGATGAAGCTGACAGGCATTAAATAAAATTTTACACGCAAATACAAAACATTTGAATCCCAGTGCCTCTCTTAATTTTTTCATTCCTCCACCAAGGAATAACAAGTCAGTAGTCTCCAAGGTAGCCAGTCTCTTCATTTGTGATAATTTAGGGAATGTGACAGGTAAAACCATAGGTGAAATAGATTTGGAGTTCCCTCCCACAGGTATTGTACCTTTGGATTCTGGGTCTCCTTAGCATCCTGGAGCAAGTGCCTCCTCTCCCTGTGAGGTTCTGATGGATGGAAATGGCAGCCCAAGGATCACTAGCCAATCATGAAACCAAGTGTAGCTTTAAGAGTGTTATGGTTTGGATGTGAGGTGTCCTCCCAAAAGCTCACGTGTGAGACAATGCAAGAAGGTTCAGAGGAGAAATGATTGGGTTATAAGAGTCTTAACCTAATCAGTGATTTAATCCCCTGATAGGGATTAACTGAATGGTAACAGCAGAGGTGGGGCGTGGCTGAGGACGTGGGAACTGGGGCGTGGCTCTGGGGTATATATTTGTATCTGGCGAGTGGAGACAGCGTTCTCTCTCTGCTTCCTGATCATCATGTGAGCTGCTTCCCACTGCCACACTGTTCTGCCATGATGTTCCGCCTCACCTGGAGCCCCAAGGAATGGAGCCAGCCTTCTATGGACTAAGACCTCTGAAATTGTGAGCTCTCAAATAAACTTTGCCTCCTAAAATACTTCCGGTTAGATCTTTTAATCAGAGCAGCAAAAAAAGCTGACTTCAATAAAGAGTCTCTGGGCATAATACTGGATACCCCAAACCAGGGCCTTGAGCAATACCAGATAACCCCAAAAAGTAGAGTTGGAGAAGATGGCTTAGGCTCCAGGTTAAAGTGGCAACTGCTCTTTCTTTTCCAGAAATCTCTGCCTATTCTATCCCCAGAACTTAAGGATGCAGTGTCGAGAAAGGCCGGGGTGAAGCATGTTCACTGGAGAAAACAGAGTAAGGCAAAATAGTGAGCCAGCCTGTCCCTCCAACACCAGGCCAGTAAACCAGCTAGGCCACCCCAGCCCCACAGCCAGGTGGAGGGCAGGAAGTGAAAAAAGGCTCAGTGATCATGAGCCTTTTATGTGCTATGACCATTAAGCTCTGGCAGGTGCCTCCTGTGGAGAGAGAGCTGGACAGGGGAGCCTGAATGTTTCCCCATCACTCGTTCAGCTGCAGAGGGAGGATGGGAGAAGTTCTGTTCTCCCCACAGACAGTTTGCAGAAGCATAGGAAGGAGAGCAGAGAAGTTTCCTTTTTTACCACAATGCCACATAACCCTTTCCTCCCCATCTTGGGTCCAGACCATCCCTAATCCCTGCTGCTTTGGGGTTCACCTGTCTTAACTAGGAAACCCCTTTTGATTGTCTTTCCTCCCTGGTGACCAGTTCAGACTCATTTCTCCATCTCCCCAGCCTGGTCCTCTGTGCAGCAGGAGCTCTGAAATCGCTTCCTGGCCTGCTTGAGGCCTCCCTGAAGAAGATGGTTGTCCTTGGTTGCCAATCGTGTCATACTTCTTGAAATGCTGATGAAATATGGGAGGAAGTTCAGAGAGGAGAGGAGGGATTTGGCTTAAGGATTGAAACATTGTCCCTGGGATAGAGTCCTAAACTCCAAAGTCAGGTTTCATAAACGACTTTCCTATTCTCTCCCTCTGACAATGAACAACATGCAATATTAAATAAGGACCCCTCATGCCCTCCAGAGGGTTGCCTCATATTTCAGAGTATGACCTTAGCCTTGAAATTACTATCAATAGCCTATTTTGGGGTTCTGGCCCTTTCCGGGGAACTAAGTTCTGCCCATTGCCCCTCTGAAGGTCGAAATGGCTATCCTGTGACCTTCCCTCCCTTCCAGCTGCAACTGATTGGACCAGAGCACCTGACTTGAAAGATTTACGAGCCGGGTGAACAAAGCCAATCAGAGTCTCTCTTATTGCTGGGCATGTTGGTACACATAGATTATCCCAGCAGTTTGTGAGGCTGAAGAAGGAGGATTGCAAGTTCAAGGCCAGCCTCAGCAACATAGTGAGGCCCTATCAAAAAAAAAAAAAAAAAAGACAGGGTCTGGGGCTGTGGCTTAGTGGTAAGTCATCCTGGGTTCAATTCCCAGTACCAGAACCAAAACCCAAACAAAAAGCAGATTCTCTTGCGAACACAAGCTAATAAGAAATAGAGGCCCTGGAAAATGGGAGTCAGAACTAATGCCAGGAAAACCTAAGACATAAGTAAGTCAGTTGGAGGGGAGAGACTGGCCAGAGGAAGCCAAGCAAGGCAGCCAAGAGAACGGAGACTAGTGCAGACCAGGAGAGAAACAGGGAAGGACTGGGAGGGGCCTTGTGGGAGGATGGACAGAGAGAATGAATGATGCAGAGAGATGGAGTGGGGAGGCCAAGAGGAAACCGGGAGGGACAGCGACACCTTTCTGACCCCCGTAATACCAGCTTCACTTCCCGAGGAGCCTGTCTTCATTTCCATGTCCTTTTGGAAATCATCCTTCCTTTAAGTTTCTGTTTCTTACCTCTACTGTGCTCTGATCCTGCCCATGTGGCAGGCTGGGGCAGCTCGAGAGGGTCAGAAGCTGCTGTTAGACCTGCTCGGTAGCATAGAAGGAGGGGCAAAGAGTGACAGAATCAGCTGCAGGGACTAAAAATCAGGAGCAGGTTACACATGGATGTCTAGGTAAAGAGCATTTGACATCTAAAAAAGAGAAGAGGCAGGAAGGGAGAAAGGAACTGACCAAGTCAAAGCAGTGTTCTAGCACTGGAAATTCCAAGCAGAAATTCACCCAGATAAATCCCATCCTCAGAACCAGGGGCCTCATCCTCAACACTCTTATAGAAGAAGAGCATCTTTAAAAAAGAAAAAATAGGCCAGGTGTAGAGGCACACTCTTGTAATCTCAGCAGCTCGGGAGGCTGAGGCAGGAGGATCACAAGTTCAAGGCCACCCTCAGGAACTTAGTGAGGCCCTAAGTGACTTAGTAAGACCATGTCTCAAAATAAAAAATAAAAAGGACTGGGGATGTGACTCAGTGGTAAAGTACCCATGGGTTAGATCCCCAATATCAAAACAAAAAACGAAACAAAACAACAACAACAAAAAAAACAATGAAAAGCATCTTTATCAGTGTCTCCAGAGGCCCCTCATAGTTTGAGGGGCTTTATATAAAGGGCTAGCAGTTGCCAAACTCTGGAGGATGCTCAACTCCACCTCCCAAGTGCCTGGGACCTTTGTCTAATTCCACAAATACCCAGTTCACTGTCGATTCTCACTATTTGCAAAGTTGTGTTCTGTAAAGTTGCTTTGAACGCTGAGTTAGCAAATACTGAACCATTGCTTCTGTGGGAAACACAAGAGCCAGTTTTCTGCAAGTCTCTTGTTCACAAGATTTTTGTCCATCAGTCTACAAATACCCTTGTTTTATGTGTGTTTCTGTTTAAAGATGCCTTATTTGGTAGATATTGTTGACAGATGCCACTGAGCCCACAGTCCATAGCACTACTCATGCCTGAACAAAACTTCTGATGCACATATTTTCTGTTTAAGACACCACTAGACAGCCCACCTGTGGATGTTAGCTATAATGTTGGCTCAAATAAACAGTCTATGCAAAAAAAACCATACACGCATCTGGGCGTGATGGTGCACGCCTCTAATCCCAGCAGCTTGGGAGGCTGAGGCAGGAGGATCATGAGTTCAAAGCCAGCCTCAGTAGCTTAGCATGGCCTTAATTAAGCAACTCAGTGAGACCCTGTCTCTAAATAAAATACAAAAAAGTGCTGGGGATGTGGCTCAGTGGTTGAGTGCCCCTGAGTCCAATCCTTGTACCCAAACAAACAAACAAAAAATACATGCAGATCATTGTGTTTCTAACTTTTTCGCTCCTTCCTTTTATTAGTTTACTGCCTGGCTACTATAGTTTAAAAGATACTGTCAAAGAAATATCATTTTTGAGTACTACCTTCCCATTGTTATTAGAGGCTCAGAACTGCCAATTAAGCTTCTGAGCAACAAGAAATGCCACACAGAGTTGCCCTATACCATTCCCAAAGAAAAACGCTTCATCTTCGTTCTGTTTGTGGTAGTTAAATGTGTGGTTTCTACTTGACTTTTAAAATGCTGAAGTAACTTCAGCATGCCCATTAGTAAGCATCTCATTGGCTTTGTTGGAAGCCTGAGGTAGAGAATTACTGAAATTGATGTCTGAATTCACCAGTGGCTCATGACAGGGAACTCAAGAACATGCTACTTCGTTGGGAGTGGTGGGGTGGGCCTATAATCCCAGTGACTTTAGCGGCTGAGGCAGGAGGATCACAATTTTGAAGCCAGCCTCAGAAATTTAGCCAACTTAGAGAGATGCTGTTTCAAAAAAGGAGTGGGGTATAGCTCAATGGTAAGCCATCCCTGGATTCAATCCACAGTCCCAAATAAGAAGATTCTACTTGGGTGTTTGAACATAACTCACCAAGTCTCTCTAGCCCTCAGCCTCTCTCTTGGGTTCTGTTCTCAACAGACCATCCTCCTCACCTATTCCTGACCCTGACATGGTGGGTCACTCTTTATTTCCCATGGCTCCTAGTATAGTGCCAGTGAATGGTGATTGAATTAGTGTGTCCCTTCTCTTCCACTGTGGCTACAGAGCTCCTCTGTAATAAAGTATAAAATTATCTGAGCCAAAGTCCCTCTTTGATGACCTCAGGGGCCTCTGATCCATCTCCTCCAAGAAGGAAGGCATAAAAGAAACGGTCAAGCTTGAGTTAGAGTGCAAAGAATCTCAGGGAAGCTACGGCTGAGCCCAGGTACAGCTGAATTGGAGCAAGCTCATCTCTTCATTTCTGCTGCAGTTGCAAGAATGAAAGGTTTGGCTGCTTTCACAGGCACAGGAGATGGCATTCCCTGACAGACCACTTTTCCTATCAATAGGCAGAAGCTTCCAAGGTCCTCCAGCCTTGTGGTCCAACTTGCTCGTTGGACCTTTCCAGCTCCTGAACCCCCTCTGTCACCTGCCTGCTGCTTGGGCTTCCTCCTCCCTGCTGCGGTCAGCTCACCCGGGTTGGGTGCAGTGCCTGGGCATTCGTGAAATTCCAGTTCTGGTGAGCCCTCTGTTTCCCCACCCAAAGCTGCCTGCTCTGGATAGATGCAGTCCCCTTCTATGGAGTCCCTTGACCCTGGCCGAAGAGAAGCACACCACCTTGCTGGCTGGGCTCACTCTCACCTTCTCACCGAGTCTCAAGTGGCATTGCCTGAAAGTCTCCTCTCCTCTCTTCCAGACAAGTATTTCTACCACCTCTTCTCCTCCCAAACCTTCAGCCTCTTCTCCTTGCTCATTCCCCTCAGCTAATAAGATACTCTTTAAAGGAACAGAACCATCAAAAGGGAGCCACCTTTCCATCCTGTCATCAATCAACCAACCCACCCGTGTCAGCACCATCTGCTTCGCCTCCTCTGGGTCTCTGAGGCTGACCTTCACTGGGGGAACCTGACGTCTCAATTTGCTTGGGTCTGAGGGCTTACCTGGGAGGTGGGACTGTCAGTGTAAAACATGGGCAAGTCCTGGGCAAACGGTCTCCCACAGTGCCCAGGATTCAACCCACCATGTAATCTGGGATTCTCTTCCAGAACTGTGTCTTCTATCTTCTGCATCACCATTCATTCTTTTTCCTCTGAGTAAATCTCATTGGCACACAAACCTGCCACAAATTTGCCCATCTTTAATTATTCCTCAATTTTCCTCGGCTCTGCTTCCTTCCTCTGCTTGCCTTTATAACTAAATTAGCAGTTGGCCAGGCCCCGCCATCAGGAAAGGACCTCCCTCCATGCACAGGCCCCCCTGTGTCCCCATCAACTCTAAGAGCTGCACATCATGGGTCTTAACAACTCACGTGAGATCCAAAGCTTCCATCTGACACCTGGAAGTGCCGAGGGCCTGACACGTGGAGGTCATTTGGTGTTGTGTTGTGGTTCTTCCTCACCTCCCACTGGGAGTTCTTTAACAGCAGGGGTCTCTGTCCAATCATCCTTTCATGCCCAGGATCTAGAACATTCTGGGATCATAGGAGGAGCACCAATATGTGTCTGTTGAGTGAGTGAATGACTGAATACATGAATGAGTTTTAGGCCCAGTTCTAAGGCCCTGATCACCTTGGCCACACAGGCCTGGCCCTCCTGTGAACTTCCAAAGCACTTCTTGCCTTGGCTAGGTAATTGATGCTTAGCCACACTTCCATGTCACATTTCCCCTTTTACTATGTGACCAGTAGTCTCCCGTAGAGTCTTCTCTGCTATGAGTCTTAGCCTTTCCCCGGAAAGCTTGCTAGTTCTTGTAGGCAGCCTGTGCCCTCTACGGCATCAGTAGCATTCAATAAATACATATCAAACACATCAGTCAGCTGGCATAAATTATGAAGTGCCTAATTGAAACACTCTTCCAGGTGCCATGGGTCATTCAGACAGAAGACTTGGCTCCTTCTCGTAAGGAGCTTGCACAATAGAAGAAGGAGCCATTGGAGAAGAGAATTACTGAAGTCTATTGCTACCAGACAAGAGCCCCACCCTTTATACCTACCTCAGAGCTCAGGACAGACAGGTGTTCGAGGGTCTGGGAGGACAGCCAGCAGCCCACAGTGAAAAATCATTGCCCAGTGCTTGGGAAGTGGGTTCATCCAGGCTGCCTCAGATATTTGGGAAAGAAATAAACCTGGACCCCGAATATACCACCTGGGTGGACCTGCCTTTAGCACATGCCCCACCCTCCCCCGCCCCCAATGTCTCCTCCTTTTGTGTTTGGAATGTTTGGTCATGGCCCAGCTGCAGATTCCCCACCAAGGAAACACTGCAGCCCCTGCCTGATCAGGCTGGATGCTTCTAATTTTTCTTCCTTAAAGTCCCACCCTCTCACATGGGCATATCTGCCCTTTTCCTCCCAGTCTCGGAAGGAATACCCACCAAATCAATTGGGTACCAACCTTGTCAGCCTTTTAACTTTCCCCTTCCACACACTCCATTTTTCTCCTCCCCTGGAAAGGCACCTGCAGCCCTCACAGAATCACAGGAAGTCAATTTGTAGTACGACTGCTGCAAGCGTTTTAGCATATTGAGTGGTCCAAATATTTAAATATCTATGATATAGGAAGCATGGAGAACATTAAAAACCATTTTCTCCCTGCTGATTGCAAGAGAGGAAATACACACAGCCCCAGCTCTCCTGCACAGTTGCAAAACTGCTGGCCTAATCACATTGCCTTATGTGAAGACCCTCCCTCCTCCTCTGGTCTGGCTTTAGGTTGCATTGACTGTAAACAAAGATGTATTTTGTGTGTGTGTGGTGAGGGGGGGCTGTTGGATTGAGTTTATTGTTTATGTAAATCTCTCAGAATGTGACATAGCAAGATAGCTTCCTATGTTGTGTTGATCCACATTTTAGGCCAACAGCCAAAGTATTTTATCTTTTCCTTCATTATAGTGATCTTCCAATTAGCCGTGGTCTGTAATACCCTGATTTTGGTGGCAGTGGTTTGGACAGGATTGTTTGATAGTTCTGCTCGAGAGGCAAAATAAGGGGCCTTATTATAGAAGTGCAGAGGTTGTGCAGAAACTGAGTTCTGTTGCAAAGTTTGCCGATAAGGGGAAAACCGGCCCTTAAGCGTCCATTCTGTTCTGTATATTAACACTTCTAATCTGCACTGCTGATAAAACTGCAAGCCATTTGCCTTTGGAGGAATTAGTTCTGCCTCACTTGTGTAACCAGGCGATGGTGATTAACCTTTAAACTGTCCAATATTCCCAGCAGCCTCCTGCTCCAGATTAGAAACTATTTAGTTATGACCAACTAAATTAACAACACTCCCTCCTCTGAAGAATGAGATTTGGAAGGTGGATGCATTTTAAGGTGGAATTGTGTTTTGAATTGGTGATCCATCTTTCTAAGGTGTTTATTTCCCCATCCTTAAAGTCCAGGCTGCTGCCGCAGTAAGGATGGTGGACTTGACTGGGGGGAAGGGAGACGGGTGGAAAGGGAGGGGGACCGGTGGTCCTGGTTGGGTTTGTAGAAGTAAGATTTCACGGGCACAAAGGAAACCTGTCTTGGGTTTAGATTTCCTTCCTTGTCATCATCCCAGGTTAAAAGGGACTTGATGTGCAAGGCCCTGGGTTCAGTCCCCAGCGCGCATACACATATATACAAAAAGGGGCTTTAGCTCTTCTGCCAGACCCAAGCCAGGCTCACAGCAGGACTGAGCAGTTGTTCCTAATGGGAAGATTAAGGAATAAAGTAGTTCCCTTGCTCCCCATTTCTTCCTGGAGTTGAATGTCAGAAAACGATGCTGACTAACTTTCATGTTCCAGACCCACGGATCTGCCCACCGCAGGTGGGTCTGCCCAACTGAACTGTAGCTGCGCTCACAATCCCGGCTCAGCTCGCTCCTATCTGCCCATTTCAAATGTGTAATTTATCAGTGGAAACATACCCTCGGTGGTGAGGGCCAGGCAATTATGTAATCGTGTCATGCCTTAAATCCCCAAATTGTTGGTCCTCCCTGGATAACAAATAAAATGGAACAGCACTCTGCACCACCACCGGCCCACCGCCACCCAACGCTGGTAGCAACCTTTCTGTTTTACCAGTTCCGTATTAGCTACCTCCTTAAGAACGGCTAATCTAGATACTGCATTAGCAGGATGTCAGTCAAGCCGACGTCCACGGCGAAGCCTTCTTCATATACCAATTTAAATCATTCATGGTCTTTTCTTTGGCATTATTCAAAAGATCATAATAATTTTCTTGTGCCCACAGCACAAAAAAATCAATTATTTCCCCACAAAGACTTGAAAGTACTTAGCGAGTGCGGCAAGAAAAGCTGAGGGTGATATCAAATTGAAATTGCACTCATTACATACGACACAATTAGTTGCCACTAGCCTGGCCGGGCTTTAATTCTGAATGGCATATCTTTATTATTACAGAAACAAGCATGCAAATGGCATTGTTCAGGATTTGCCGAAATCAATAGGATATAGTGCTGTGTGTTTGGTGGCCACTGTCACTCACGCTGCTGTGGATGCGAGATAATGTGTGTGTTTGAATTAATGAAGGGAGCAGGCAACATCATAAGTGACACCCAAATAAAAGAAATGGGTACATGATATTTGTAATTATTCTACTTGTGTTTTTGTTGTAAATACTTGTGCTTTTTGTTTTTTAATCAAAGGATTAATTGCATTTTAATAAGGCATTATGATTTGCAGAGCTTTAGTTAATTAAAACTTGTAGTATATAATTATGAAGTGATGCTGAGATTTTCTAAAGATCACCCATATGTTTAGAATATGTATAATTTTTCTGTTAAGCAGTGGAAACCACCCCCCCAGCCCCTCTTTCTTCCGTTCCTCCCCCACCAACAGAAGATGTGGATGACTTACGTGAAATGTTGGTGAATTGACAATTCCAGGTGGATTTCTTTAAGTGGCAACTAGAACCCAATTTAGGTTATTGCTCAAATTAAAATGACTCTGAAGCAGCACTCATGTGATAAACTGGCAGAAAACTTTCTTATTGACACTTGTCTTCTAGCTAATCCTCCTGAGATGCAGCACCGTAGGGGCTTGGGGAGGTGATGTAAGTTTTGGAGTGCAAGCATTGAGAGTTGAGACTTGGGAGAGAGAGGTAGTGCCATTGAGAATTAGTCACTGGCTGGTTCTCTGGGGGCTAGGACAGAATCCCAGTAGAGTGGCTGAACCCCAATTCCGTCTTTTGTGACACACAAGAACTTATTTGGGAGGAGTGGAATGGGGAGAGGGGATGCTGAAAGTCAAGGGAGCTGGAATTCCCCAGTGTTAACACATTAGTAATTCACAGTGGAATCCAGCCCAGAGACTGTAATCGTGTTTCCTGTAGGTGTGTAGTATGTGAAGGCTGATGGATTAATTGCTAGATAGATGGAATAGAGCTAAGGTAAAACATTATTAAAAAGTTTTAAAATCTTAATGTAACATTTTGAAGTTTGCTTTGGGGATTTTTTTCTTTTCTTTCTTTTTTTTTTTTTTCTTTTTTTGCATTTCAGTCTTCTGCTTTTCCATTTTCTCTGGGATCAGGTGTCTTAGTTGTCTCTGCAGAAGAAGGGATCCATTTGCTGAGAGTTCAGGATGTCCTTTGTTAAGCCCCAAGGAGGGCAGGCAGGTGGATGTAGGACCTGGTGGCTGGATCTCGGGTGGCCAGTGCTATGATCAGATGACCTGACTGCGGAAGGCTGGACTCCAGTTACCTTTAGGAGCCTGTCTTGGAACCCAAGAGTTAATTTCCCCTTCCCTCTAAGCAACCAGACCCTGCAATGAGAAGCATCAAGAATGTCACCCCCGGCCTGCAAGGCAAAGTGAAGAAGGATGAAGTTGAAGGGACAAAGATCCTGTGATGTTCATGCCCCAAACCTGGTTTTCCATGATGCCCACGACGGTGCTCTAAGTAGGATGGCCCCAAGCTGATTTAAAATCTAATATTATTAGGTTGGTCATGGCTTCCTATTTTAACTCTGAAAACCTGGAGCCTGAAAAGGTGGTTCATTCAAAGCTTACTAAAATATTTGCTCAGCAGCACAATAGTGTGTGATAGAAAATAAACTCTTGTGCTTGCTTCATCCTATCAGCCTCGGCCTGCAGCCGGGAAAGAATGAGGGAAGGTCAGTCAATTATGTGTGGTAATCACCGTAAGCATATTATCTGAGACACAGATGTCTTCTATGACCCCACACGACATGGCTATTAACCTTGGAGCAATATAAAAATGGAGTGGGCTTCGGGGGAGGAGTGAGGTAAGCCAGACTTTCCGTCTAGCCTTGTCCACAGGCTCAGGGGGAAAAAAAAAGTTCTGGACACGGAGACTATTTTCAGGAACCTGGCCAACAAACTGACCCCTGCTCTCCGCAGCCGCATCCTCTCACCCCTCCTTCCCAGAGACCTTTCTGGAGGCCTCGTCTAGTGCATAAGTACTTGCCTCATCTGAAAATGAGACTGACAAATTGACTTGGGAGATATCTCGGTCACACAATGGCCCTGGAATGCTACTTTCTGTCCCCCAGAGAAAAGGAGAGAGGGAAAAGCAATTGGGGAGTTTGTGTGTATGTTTAATTAGGTTCCCCTCCAGTCTTGGGTGGGAGTGGGGAGGGAGGACAATGGGTCACCTGAGCAGTCAGGGGTACCCAACTAGGTTACCCAAAGGACACGGACTGCTGGAAGTCAGGGTGGTTTTACCTCATGGGATTTTACCTGAATGTCTAGTCCTGATTTTGTGGTCTTTCTGAAGAAGTTTGTGCCAGAGGCTGGCATGGGACTGGGTACACGGGTGATGTTCCCGGAAAGCTGTGGATGGGTTGCTAAATGGTTCAGAATGCACACACCCTGGGCCAGGCACTGAGCAGACAAAGATAAATGCGCAGTCTTCCTGCTCTCCAGGAACTTATTGTCCATGGGATTGAGGATGGAGGAAACCTCAGAGAATGTAAACAGTAGTTCTCAGGTAGTGGCACAGTCCCCTAGGAAGGGTCTATGTAGAAATGAAGAAGGGACTGATTCAGCTGAGGGGCTTAGGGAATTTCCCTTGAGGAAATGATGCAGGAGCTGGTATAATGATGATCTGAAAGTAGCTATCATTTTGGAGAACTTTCTGGAAGCTAGGCACTGTCCTAAGCTCTTTCCTTGGGTGTTGTCTAATTTTCACAATCCTGCAAGCAACATCAGACCCATCAGGAACTCTCAGCTCAGAGGCATAAAGTTACTTGCCTGAGGTCTCCCAGCTGGTTAGTGGTAGCACTGAGATTAGAATCCAGACCCAGCAGACCCACTGGACCCAAACTTTGATAAAAGGAGCATGTATTCACCAGGGCAAGAGGGACAGTGTCTGAGGTAAAGGTTGGAGTGTGAGCAAGAACACAGCACATCCCACAGGTACAGGGACATGGGGCCAGGGACAGGCAGCAGTGTGTGACCAGTGAGCTAGAGAGGTGGACAGACCCATCACCCTGCCGGCTACAGAGGGAGAGCATGGTCAGGGGAGTGTTTCTGAAAGGCTTCTTTCAAAGCACAGGATAAAATGTATTGGGGATACTGAAGATTGGAGACTAGACACCAGGTAAGGAGCTTTGCAGTAAGTCCAGGTGTGGATGGTGCTGCAGGACAAGGACAGAGAGGTGCTGGAGGGCTGGCAGCTGAAGGGCCTCATGGAGAGAGGAAGGGATGAGTCCAGGGTGACCGAATTCCTCACAGCCCTTTATGGGTCTTACGGAGGATACTCACTACTTACCATTTTTTTAATAACACAGAAACTGAGGTTCAAAAACATCGAGTCACTTGTTCAAGGTCAAGTGGCTTATATTTTGTCCAAGCAGGCTTGGGACTGAGTCTCTGGCTTTGTGGCCAAGGCTCTCGGGCTCTTGCTGGCTCTGCTCCAGTGTGCATGGAGAGGGACATTTCATCCCAGGTTCAACTGCCCTTCCATGTGCCCCCATCCCTCTTCCCTTACCCTAAATTCTCTCATTGAAAGAGAAATTCAGTGGTGCATGATCAAAATTGCAGTGGCAGCCCCAACCACTTTTATATTTTTAAGCCATTATGAGAAGACGATTGTGCCAAGTGAACTACAGAAGAGACCGTGTTGTAATATATTTAAAAAGAAATTTAAAACAGCTTAACCTGACAGGTATTAATGACACGTGTTTTAATGAGCGTGCCACGGTCATGGTGAGCGTGACTTATAAATGACCTTATTAAGTATTCTTTTATAATTCCCAGCAGGCGTGATTGGGTGTCTTTTGAGCATCTTCTCTACCACCTTCCACCTCCTGAACAGAAGCGATGTGTTCAGTTGTCCACCCTACTCCATGTGGCCTTCTGTTTCAGGAGAAGGAGGCTCTGCTCCCAGCCCGTAATGGTGAATTCTGATTAGTCCAAACTAGTCATTACAGCCCCTGTAGATTCAAGCAGTGATGTAATGAAATGTAGATAGATATGCTGGGAGCCTCCTGGAAACGATTCCTCTCTCCTAAGAAAGCCCTCTGCCTGTCACTTTGGGTTGCTGTAACAAAATACCTTACACTGGGTAATTTGTAAAAAATGGAAAGTTATTGCTCACAGTTCTGGAGTCTGGAAAGTCCAAGATCAAGGTACCAGCTGATTCTGTGTCTGGTGAGGACCTATCCCCATAGATGGTGGAAGGGCAAAGGGAGCTCCCTCCAACATCCTTCACAAGACCACTAATCCCATTCATGAGGGCTCCACCCTTCCTCAAGACCCCCTAAAGCCCCGCCTCCTAACACCATCACGTTGGGGGCTAGGTTTCAACATATGAATTTCAACAAAATTCAGACCTTAGCACTCTCTCTCCCCAAGATAAAGGGTCTCTTCTCTCTCTACAATATCTCATATTTGGATATGATGTCTGTAACTGTAGCAACCATCTTGTGACTGTGAGTAGAGCATGATATGCACCTAGCAATGGTGCAGCAGAAAGATGGAATGATGTGGGTCATCAATGATGGAGCCCCAAACACAAACCATAGAGGTACCCTATCTGTGGACCTTGTGTGCTACGTGAGAATTTTAAATTTCCTTATTAAATCATTTTTGCAAATTATGGTAAATATATGTAAATATATTTTTATGTATCTCATAAATATATCATAAATATATGTTTATATATATCATAAAAGCTCTCATTTTTGGGGTGGAGGGTACCTGGGATTGGACTCAGGGGTACTCGATCACTGAGCCACATCGCCAGCCC
The DNA here is from genome assembly GCF_048772815.1 of Callospermophilus lateralis. Classification (NCBI taxonomy): domain Eukaryota; kingdom Metazoa; phylum Chordata; class Mammalia; order Rodentia; family Sciuridae; genus Callospermophilus; species Callospermophilus lateralis. The sequence continues at coordinate 35,249,901 of NC_135318.1, forward strand.
TATTTTGTATTTTATTTAGAGACAGGGTCTCACTGAGTTGCTTAGCACCTCGCTGTTGCTGAGGCTGGCTTTGAACTCAAGATCTCTTGCCTCAGCCTCCCAAGCTGCTGGGATTATAGGTGTACGCCACCACACCCAGCTAAAAAGTTCTCCTTTTAACCATTTTAAGTGTACATTTCAGTGGCACTAAATACGTTCACATTGTTATACAACTGTCACCACCCTCTAGAACTTTGATGTTCTAAAACTGTGTAGCTCTGTACCCATAAAACACTCCCATTTCCCCCACCCCTCTTCCCTGATGACTACCATTCTACTTTCTGGCTGTGAATTGGACAACCCCAGGTACCTCAGATAATAGGAACCATAGAGAATTTATCCTCTGTAATTGGCTTATTTCATTTCTCATAGTGTCTTCAAGGTTTATCCATGTTGTTTGTTTAAGTGACTTAGATACTTGCAATTGAAGGTATCCCAAGATATAGATCCATTGACATAAGGTTAAATTTTGTCTTATCTTTGATTCTCAAGTATAATAAAGGAGAACATAGACTTTGGAGCCTAATCCCTAGGCTTAAACCCTCACTCTCCCACTTGAGGTGTGTGAATTTAGATCCTGTGCTTACCTTTCTGTGCATAATGTAGATAATACTATTTCTTCTTGCATAGGGTTGGTGAAGAGTGAAGTGAGTTGTTACATACAAAGCATTTCAGAGGGTGCCTGACATCCAGTGATTCCTATCAACTTTTTGTTTTGTTGTTTTGTTGAGCAAGCAGCAATTTTAACAGCTTTCTCTGAATGTCATACATGAGTTTATCCTACACCCAACCAGCCATTTGTAGATAGAGGATCTGGAGTGGTTCACTTTGCTGTGCTAGATCAAGATTCTGGGCCTCCTGCAGACCCATTCAGTCTTTCCTTTACTGAATCTTCCGGCTTCCACCTGAGCCACAAGTCCAGCTTTCTCCTGTTCCCTGTTCAATTCCAGAAGAACCCAAAGACCCAGAGGTAACTGGTGCTGTGGGCTAGAATTGCATGCAGACAGGTGGTCCAACCAGCCCTCCATGAGCCCGGCTCACGGGCAGGTACTTGGAGCGTAGCATATAACCTGGGTGGCAGAGACGAAGCCTGGACCGGATTCTCTGGAAATCTGGGGAGGACTGAGGGAGGGTCCAGCAAGCACAGAAAGTTCCAGAGACCAAGGTGGACATCCAGATGCATTTACTTTACCTCCAACTGTTCTGGGAAAGGAGTTAAGCAGTCCTTGCTCTGAAATCCACTGCTGTCACTGCAAGAGGACCTTCAAATGTGACTAAGGAAGAAGGAGAGAGTAAGGTAAAGGTAGAGGGTGGGAGTCAGAGACACATTTGAGGCAGCGGTGTGTATGTGTGTGTGTGTGTGTATATGTGTGTGTGTGTGTGTATAGCGAGGAGGTGTCTTAATTTTCCTTCTGCATCAAGGGAGTGAGAAAAACTGATGCCTTTCCTATGTCATGAGGATTTTGCCAAAAGCAGTTGAAAGAATGCATTAAAAAGTGTTTTGAAAAGAGCAAGACCTTCAAGGTACATTGATGTCAGTGTGCCTTTTTAAGGTGGTATTTGGACCCAACCTCATGGTGCAGGGAAACTTGCACTCTCCATGTGGCCAGGACACTGCACTGGGTCTGCCACATTTAGCTACCAGGGGAGGGAGTCACCCACAGGCATTTTCAGAGATCATTTCCCTATTCTAGCCTTTACAGAAATGCTCGTGTCTGCGGGGCAGGTCCTCAGTGCTGGTTGGACTGTAGCCCTCAGGAAACCCAGCTGGACAGATGGGAGAAACAGACCAAGGTTTTTATTCCTGGGGGGGCGGGGAGCAGAGAAGGGGTGAGCACCGCTAGATGCAGGGTGTCTGCTTGATAAACTGTATATTTGGTGGAGGGACAAGGAAGAGATAAAAGATCAAAAAAATGTAATAGAAGATTTGCTTACACTTCTTGGAATGGTAATTAAATTTATTTATAGTTATGGAAAATTTGGGGAAGGGAGGAAAAGCAATTTAAATGCAGAGTTTTCACAGGGCAACTGCAAATGGCTTGCTTTAACAGCGCCTCGGAAGGTTAACAGAAAGGCAGGGAGGTCGGATCGAAGAGCATATGATAAGTGACAAGTGTTAACATGGCAAATCATGTATTTAAAATTACTCTGAGCTCTATCAAATGTTTCCTCTTGAAAATAAACTATCCTGGAAGGAAAGGTTAACAGAGAAAAGAGTATTACTCTAATGTTTCCGTGATGAGTTGGGGGGAGGGGGAGGGTGTTCTGTAATGTAGGAGAATCTGTGATAAATATAAATAGGTTGGTGTGTTATTAACAGTGAGGAAAAAAATAATATTTCAAACTTATACTGCGCTGGGAGGAATGGCAAGAAAATGTTCCCCCTCCTCTTGTTCCCTGTCTCCATTAAGTAAACAACTTCCCAAGTTGACCCAGAGAGTGGAAAGGAGACACACAGGAGATGGTAATGGAGGAGCCTCTAGTTCCATGTCAGCTTCGACCATGAAGAGGAATTCATAGGATTCTCTGGAATCACCAGTCCACTACTCCCCTCATCTAATGTCTTAGTCTGTTTTCTGTTCCTATAACAGAATATCACAGAACAGGAGAATTATAAACAATAGAAGTTTATTTGGCTTGAGGTTCTAGATGGAGGGGCTGCCTCTGCTGAGGGGTCTCTGCAGTGTCATAACATGGTAGAAAGCATTGTATGATGAGGAAACACACAAGACAGAGAGCTTGTTTTATTATTTAAAAAAAAAAAGCCACCCCTATGATAATCTACTCCCAAGATAATGGCATTAGTCCATTCATGGAGGTTTGGCCCCCACGGGTCCTGTTTACCCCACCTCCTTTATACCCTCACAATGGCAATTGAATTTCAACATGGATTTTAGAGGGAACCTTCAAACCATAGCACCTGGTCCTCCTCCATCTCTCACAGGATTCTCTATGGCCCTGCTCCGGGGAGGTAGGGGTTAAATGGGCAACTGAGCAAACAGGCACCCCTACAAGCCAGCCTGGCCAACAGGACAAAGGCATGGATTTTAAATGAGGGTCACGGACTTTGCCACCCTCTTTTCCCCCCGCAGCCTCAGGTCTCTCCAAGTTATTTGGAGCAAAACCTTAAGGATAAACCAGTAGAAGCACTCTCCTTTGGGTCAGAAACAAAATAAGTAAATCAGCAACAGCTGGGCCTGGGGCCACACACCTGAATCCCAGCAGCTCAGGAGGCTGAGGCAGAAGGATCTCAAGTTCAAGGCCAGTCTCAGAAACTTAGCAAACCCTGTCTCAAAATAAAAAATGAAAGGGCTGGGAATGTGGCTCAGTGATTAAGTGCTCTTGGGCTCAGTCCTGGTAAAAAAAAGAAAAAGAGAAAGAAGAAGAAAAAATAATAATGAAAAGAGCCGGAAAAGAAAAAAGGGAATTTATAGTGCTTTTAAATAAAACAAGAGATAATAGACAAGATGACACGTAGGAGTAAATCAAGGAAGGAAAACTCAGAGACCGGATCATTTAAGATGCTAATGAATGGCATCATAAACCCAAAAACACTTATTTTATAAGGAAAGATTCAACATTAAAAATGTGAACATTCCCTAAATTAATGTACAAATCCCAATATATTTTTTTGATAGGGGGAAGAGATATCAGACAAACGGACATTAAATTTCATATGAAAAAAGTAAGCAAGCATAGCCATTATAAAATTGATGAGGAAAACTGGACCAGCAAGATATTAAAAAATATAAAGCTACAAAAGTAAAAGAGCCGGGTGCTGGCACGTGTGTAGACTTATTTGTACAAGTACATACAGGAATATTTATTGAAGCATTATTTGTAATAGCAAAAATGGGAAATAACCTAAATGCTCATCACTGTAACATCGGTTGAATACATTATCGTTCTTACAGAAGTGCTTCCGAACAATGATCAAGATCTATTTGTAAGTAGAAAAAGCAAAATGCATTACATTCAACAAGATAGGCTTAAAAGTTTTAAAATGGACTTTTACAGAAAGGACACTGAAAGTATAAGAATGCATCCTGGTTTTAAGGAAAATAACCATAAAAATAATTAATCTATTGGTTAGGGCACTGCAGAAAACTAGCGACTTTAACAGAAAGTAGGTTCATATCGTTTATTAAATAGCTCAGTGAACCACTGTCCTCACAAACCAGACTCTAGGTTGAGATTTCAGAAGTAGTTCCCAAAACCACCCTGAATTGGGCCACCAAATGGATAAAACTGGTGACTCTTATATGATCTGGAGCCACTGTGACTAGGAAGCTGCTGATATGATTTGTACCAACAAAATGAATGCCATGTACCCAGGAGACAAGGGACCAGGCCCAGGGTCCCACAGAAGACAATGCCACCACAATGTGCCAGCTCACAAATCCAGCTGAAGCATGGCCTCCACCTCACTCCCCTTCCAAATTTCACACAAGGGCATGTTATTGGCAGAACTAGATCTTATCTGGGACCGAAATGCAAAGGAGCCTGAAAAATATACCAAATATAAGTAAATTAGCACTCCCACTGTGTAGAGCCATTTTACAATTATCTAATGAAGTTGAAATTGCACCTGTTCTAGGGCAGAAGCATTCCACTTTGAAGTAGATATTGTAAAGAACTCTCAGACATCCACACCAGGATCTCTACACATGAAAGCTTATTCCAACAGCACTTATGCCCAACACAGTGGGGCCCATCTATAATCCCAGCCACACCTGAGGCTGAGGCAGGAGGATCCTAAGTTCAAAGCCAGCCTCAGCAATGGTGAGCCACTAAGCAACTCAGTGAGACCTTGTCTCTAAATAAAATACAAAATAGGGCTGGGAATGTGGCTCAGTGGTTGAGTGTCCCTGAGTTCAATCCCCAGTACCCTAAATAAATAAATAAATAAATAAATAAATAAATAAATAAATAGGGCTGGGGAGATGGTTTAGTTGTTATGTGCCCCTGGATTCAATTCCTAATACCACCCCTGCTCAAAAAAACAGCTCTGTGACAGTGAAAAATTAAAAAAACAACCATTAACATAGAATAACAGAGAATAGGTTGTGACATGTTTATTGAATGAATACTATATAGCAATTAAAGATATGAATTAGAGATCTGGTGTGGTGGCACACACTTGTAATCCTAGGTACTTGGGAGACTGAGGGAGAAAGACCACAAGTTTAAAAACAGCCTGGGCAATTTAGCAAGATCCTGTCTCTAATTTTTTGGAGGGGAGGATCCTGGGGATTGAACCCAAGGGTGCTTACCACTGAGGCTCATCCCCAGTCCTTTTTTAAATTCTTAAATTTTGAGACAGGGTCTCACTGAGTTGCTGAGGCTATCCTTGAATTCTTCCTTTAGCAAACTCCTGAGTTGCTATGACTACAGGCGTGTGTCACCACACCTAGCTTCAAAATAAAAAAAATTTTAAAAGGGGCCTGAGGGTGTATCTCAGTGGTGGAATCCTTGCCTTGGATAACGCCCTGGGTTCCATCTCCATCACCACACACACACACAAACACACACACACACACAGATAAGAACTAGAGCCACCTGTGCAAAGATAAATATATATCAACAAGCAAAAAACAAAACAAAACAAAAAAAAAGCCAGAATTACACATCTATCATTTATATACAATTTTTTAAAAAATCATTTAAATTTTTTTTGGTACTGGGGATTGAACCCAGCGTGCTAAACTACTGAGCCACACCCTTTTTTTATTTTGAGACAGGGTTTCCCTGAGTTGGTTAGGGCCTTGCTAAGTTGCTAAGGCTGGCTTTGAACTCCCAATCCTCCTGCCTCAGCCTCCTGAGCCCCTGAGATTACAGGTATACGTCACTGCACCCAGCAAAATGTTTTAAAGCCACAAAGAAACACAATATATTAGTCATAGAGACATGCATATGTCACGTGGTTGAAAATGATAAATGACAAATTCAGATTCATGGTTGCTGGAGGTGGAACTAGGTTTTCAACTGCTCTGTTATATTTTGTTTATTTAGAAGAAATCTGAGGCAAATATGACCAAATGTTGACATGCAATTATTCTGAATAATCACATTAACGAGTGTATCATTATGTTGTACAACTATCCACATATATTAAATATTTCATAATGAAATTGTAAAATTTGTGGGTAACCATTAAAATCATAAAAAATAGGCAGTTTCCAAATTAGCAGGAAAAAAAAAAACAAAAGAAGTCAGGATAAAGAAAATGTCATCAATCCAACAAACAGAAAAGAAGCAGAAAAAGAAGACAAGGAAAAACATGAAAAAAAAAAAAAACACTACAGAAATCACTTTCACATGTAAGTAATATCATAAATGGTCTAAAGTCAACTATAAAAAGTTCAAGTCTATCACATTAGATTTTTAAAATCCAAGCACATGCTGCCTACAGGTACAGCTCAAATAAAAAATAGGGATATACTGAAACCCAATGGATGTCAAAAAGTATACACGGCAGATATTAATCAAAATCATTGTGTGTGGGGGGGTACCACAGATTGAATATAGGGGCTCTTGACTACTGAGCCCCTTTCCCAGCCCTATTTTAGATTTTATTTAGAATCAGAGTCTCACTGAGTTGTGTATCGTCTCACTTTTGCTGAGGCTGGCTTTGACCTCACGATCCTCCTGCCTCCGTTGCTGCTGGGATTGCAGGCCTGTGCCACCACACCTGGAGATAAAATGAAATCTAAGGCAGGAAGCATAAAGATGATGTGCAGCATTGCATAATGGAAAGAACAACTTCCAGTAGGGTACAGGTGGAAAACCCTTCTCTGAAATATTTGGAACCAGAAGTATCTCAGATTTCAGATTTTTTCAGAATTTGGAATATTTGTATATACATAAAAATCTATCTTGGGGATGGGAACCAAGTCTAAGAATGAAATTCATTTATGTTTCATGTATACCATATACATATAAACTAAAGTCAAATTTATGCAATAATTTTGGTGCACCATGTTTTGACTAACTGTCAGGTATGGAATTTTCCACTTGTGGCTTTTATGTCAAAATTTTAAAAATTTTTGAATTTTGAAGCACCTCAGATTTCAGATTTGGGGATTAGAGGTGCTTAATTTGTATAATGATCATAGAATTCTATGTGCTTAATAACATGGCCTCAATATATGTAAAGCTAAACACTGATAATTATAAGAAAAAATAAATTCAAGCAGGGCATGGTGGCCCATCCCTGTAATCCCTGGTACTGGGGAAGTTACTGTGGGCTGAAGCAGGAGGATCATAAATTCAAGGCCAGCCTGGGAAACTTAGTGAGACCCTATGTCAAAATAAAAAATTAAAATGGCTGGGGATATAGCTCAATGGTAGAGTGCTTCTGGGTTCAATCCCCACTTCTGCCAAAAAATAAAAAATAAAATAAACCAAAATCACAGTGGAATATTTTAGTAAACTTCTATCAAATTAGCATATTAAGAAGAAAATAGAATATATAAATAATAATATTGGGTGGCAAAAAGGGTATAATGGATACAACTTATGGATATAACATAAGTTTTAAAGCCATAAAATAATCTATAGACAACTTTATGCCATTACATTTGAAAATTTAGGTAAATAGAAAACTATCAAAATGGACTCAAGGAAAACTGATCATTTAGAGGGACCTATAATCATTGTTAAATTAGTTAGATCAACATTTATTAAATTTACCATCAAAACGAACTATACTGAAGAATAAAAAATTGGAGAAAACTAGCTTACTTATTGTTTAAAGTTAGTTTAGCCTAAAACAAAGGTAGTAGAATAGCAGAAAATCATATGAGCATGTTTTCCAGGAACACAGATATAATGTACTCAATCAAATTAATTCAGCATTGCTTTAAACCTGTAATACGTCCTGATCAAGGACTTATCCCAGGGGTCTAAGCATTGCTCATTAGGAGAAGATGTATCAGTGTAATTGGCCACTTATTAAAGGAGGAAAAAACATGATTATCTCAGTAGATGCAGAATATATCTGACGAAATGCAATATTCTTATATAAGCGAAAGGAAATAATGTGCTTCTATCTAACTAGAAATAGAAGGAACCTCTTTTAATCCGATAAACAGTATCATCAAAAATCTATAGTGATATCTTACTTAATGCTTAAATTTTAGCAGGATTTTTTGAAGTGAAGAGCAAGACATGGATCCTCTTATAGAACATTATACTGGGGGTTCTAGAGAATGCAATAACACTAGCAAAAAAAAAAAAAAAAGTAGACATAAGGAAGAAAAAAATATTATTTACAGACAACATAATTATCTACATAGAAAATCCCAAAACCAAACTCTTGGAACTAATCAGAGCATTTGGCCAAGCTGCTGGGTACAGCACCAACATACAAAATTACTGGCACTTCTGGACACAAATAACAACGTTATTAGTCAAGAATTTACAGTCCTTGTAATTCCAATAGGATTTTTCTTAACATTTAATCTGATTCTGAGATTCATAGGTGTAAATGCATAAGTAACCTAGATAAATCTAAAAAACAAGAATGATAAAGGATTTTCCCCATAAGCTATCTAGACATATTATGAGGTTGGCCACATTCACCAAACACCAGTTTGTCAAATGGCCAATTCAATAAATGACCAGTTTGTCAAAAGCCAATTTCCTAAAAGTCAATTTGCTGAAGGATTAATTTCACAAATGACTGACAGATTCACAGAATTTATGAGATATGCTGTGTATCCATAAATGTCTTTTCAAGAAATACTCTTAACTATTAGTTATCCTTTAGTTAGAATTCTAAGAATGTAATATATATAACACAATAAATATAGTTAAGGGATATTCAAGACTATGTATTTTAAAGATATACTCTTCATGAGTATAATGACTTAATATATATGACAGTCTTCACATATTCTTCCTTCCTTCCTTCCTTCCTTCCTTCCTTCCTTCCTTCCTTCCTTCCTTCCTTCCTTCCTTTCTTTCTTTCTTTCTTTCTTTCTTTCTTTCTTTCTTTCTTTCTTTCTTTCTTTTTTCTTTCTTTCTTTCGATACCAGGGATTGAACTCAGGGGCACTCAACCATTGCGCCATATCCCCAGCCCTATTTTGTATTTTATTTAGAGACAGGGTCTCACTGAGTTGCTTAGTGTTTGCTGTTGCTGAAGCCGACTTTGAACCTGTCATGCTCCTGCCTTACCTCCAGAGTGGCTGGGATTATAGGTATGCAACATCATGCCTAGCCATCCACATATTCTTTTTTTAATATTTATTTTTTAGTTGTGGTTGGACACAATACCTTTATTTTGTTTATTTGGTTTTATGTGGTGCTGAGGTTCACACGTAGGGCCTCTCATGTGCTAGGTGAGCACTCTACCTCTGAGCCACAACCCCAGCCCCATTCACATATTCTTACAAGTGATATATGCAAGATCAAATATATACGTGAGCATGTTTATAACTTTTGGCAAATTAAATGTGTTCAAATGCTGCCAAGAAAATTTAATTTAAAATATACATATGATATATATTTATGAATATAGCCTCAAGAAAAATATTGTAATATTTTAATATATTTAGGAAAGCTATTTCTTAAAAATTTTGATAAGTTAGTAAATATGGTAAGTTTGCTAAATTAGACATTAGATGAATTGGTTTGCAAATTGACTTTCATAGATGCAAAATATTACATATATAAGATTTTACAGAGAAGACCAATTTATAGAGACAAAGAGCAGTTCAATGATTGCCTAGGACTGGCGGGGGGGTGGGGTGGGGGGGGGCAAGAGGAATGGGGATTAACTACAAAAGGGCATGAAGGAAGTTTATCCAATGATGGAAATGTTCAAGAACTGATTTGTGGTGACTGTGCAAGTCTATAAATTTACTAAAACCATTGAATTGTACACTTGCAATGGGTGAATTTTATGACATATAAATTATAAAACTCAACAAAGCTGTTAAAGTGGGAGGGGAAAAGGCTTTCAGTAAATTGATTGCCAGCATATTAACCTAGAACAGTTATTATAAAAATATAGCAATTAAGGCAGTATGATAAAAAGAAAAATGGAATAAAATGGAAGCTCAGAAACAGGCTCAAATATGGGTAGGCTCTTGATATAATTCAGAGGTAGCAACTGGAAAATAAGTAAAGGTCATTCAATAACTGTTATTGTACCACATGGCTAACCACATAAAAACAGAATAAAATTTGATGTCTCTATTACATCACCCACAAAATTAAACTCTAAACTTAGTAAAAGGATAAATATGAAAATATAAAACTTCAGACATCTGGTTTCCAAACCAGCATGTTAGGAGCTTGGAAGTCTTCACTCTATTCTAACATCAGGTAAAAAGCTGAACAAACTAAAAATATTGACAGCTTCTTAGATTCGTCAAAGAAGAGAGGTACGGGGCAATCACTGCCTCCAAAATTTCAGAGACAGACAGACAGGTGAATACAGAGAATCACAACTTACTTGAGGAAAAACCTTCGTGGGCATCATGACCTGAACTGTACTGACAGGTGGCTGGAGGCCCAGTGTGGACAAGCCAGAGAGAGAGAAACCTCTGGGGATCCCACTCATAGGAGGGTGCTTGCTCTTAGTTCTCAGGTTTATCCATGGAAGTTCCACCAGGTCCTTAACGAGAATTTCAGAGAGAAATCCTCCAGCACCTCTGGCAGGGGTTGGGGGTGGTGGTGGTGTAGGGGGGAGGAAACCAGCTTGGATTATACCAGAGCATGCTGTTCTTCTAGCCAGGACCTGTCCTCAAAAAGCTGTTTACCTAGGGGAATTCTTATCAGAGCCCAAACTACCTGGGTGAAAAGAAATTCCCAAATTCAGTCCCCCCCCAGTATCCCACATCAGGGAAGAGGAACACACAACTTCCTCCCACAGCAGCCCTCTATCCCACTTAAGGGGAGGGAAAAACTGAGAAGCAACGGAGAAGTGCTCAGTGCAAGGGATCAGACTCGCCCAAAGACTGGGAGTAGTCACAGATCTGGAGAACACTTCCCCTCCCCCAGACCTTCCCACCACATGACTAAGGGCTCATTCACCACAGCTACTTTTTTTTAACCTAGTGCATCCTTTAAAAAGTAAATAAATAAATATTGCAGGCATACTAAAAAGCAAAAAAAAAAAAAAAAACAAAAAAAACAAAACCAAAAAAAAAAAAAAAACAAAAAAACCCAGAATGTGAAGAGATTGAACAGCAGGAGAATCAGAGTCAGATGTTGCAGGAGTGTTGTATTTTTCAGATGAGGATTTAAAAAAAAAGAAAATCTATGACTGGCACACTAAAGGCTTTCACGAAAAAAAGTAGATAAGATGCAAGACTAGACGGATAATGTAAACAGAAAATGAAAATCCTAAGAAAAAAATAAATCAATCCTAGTGATCAAAAACAATGTATCAGAAATGCAGAATGCCTTATTACCAGCAGACGAGACACAGCTGAGGAAAGACCCGCTCAGTTTGGGCCTACAAAAATACAAACTTCCAAAACCGAAAGACAAAGGGAACAAAATTTAAAAACAAACAAAAAACCAGATTCTTCAAGAACTAATACACACAATGGGAATACCGGAAGGAGAAAGAATGGGACAGAAACAATATTTGAAGCAATAGTGACTGAAAATTTTTACCAAATTAATGTCAGTTGCAGATCCAAGAAGCTCAGAAATAAAGCAGGATAAGAGCCCTCAGAGCAAAACAGAGCAAAACCAATAAACAAAAAAGACCCTACATCTAGGCATAGAACATTCAAATTTTAGGAAAAAAGAAACCTTCAAAGAAGCCCAAGGGATAAAACAATAGTTTGTTCAAAATAATAATAGCAATGTATTCAATCATATTAACTTGTGAATCCACATGTCTTGTGTATGCATTTGTATAAGTGAAATAAATGACAGATTCCTGGATTGGTGTGGACAAAAATAAATGACAGACAGCATTGATACAGGGGACAGAAGGGAAGAATTAAGGTTATTTTTGTTATTTTCAAGTATTTGCACTATCCGTGAAGTGTCATTTGAAATTGGGCTTGAATTAGTTGTAAATGTACATTGTAAATTCTAGGGCAACCACTAAGAAAGTAAAACAAGAACTATAATCAATATCCTAAGAAAGGCAAGAAAATGTAATCACATAAAATGCTCAAAACCACAAAAGGCAGAAAAGTATGGAAGACAAAAAAGGACTAGGGAAGAAAGGCAACTCATACCACTTAGTAACACATAATTTTACCATATCAATAATCACTCTGAGGGTCAATGGTCCAAACCACCAATTAAAAGACAGATTGCCAAAGTGGATCTTAATAAGACCCAATTACATGTTGTCTATAAGAAATCTACTTTAAATATAAAGTGGTGCATATTGATGAAGAGTAAATGGATGGAGTTCACAATAATCAAAAGAAAGTAATGCTGGGTGCGGTGGCACAGGCCTGTAATCCCAGCAATGCAGGAGGCATAGGAGGACTGCAAGATCAAGGTCAGTGTTGGCAACTTAGTGAGACTCTATCTCAAGTAAAAAAAAATATGAAGGGCTGGGGATGTAACTCAGTGCTTGAGCGCCCCTGAATTCTAGCTCCTCTGAATTCAATCATCAGTACCAAGGAGCGGGAAAAGCAGATGTAGCTATATTAATTTCAGGCAAAACAGTCTTGAGAGCAAGGAAAGTTAACAGGGGCATTGCAGAATGATAAAGAGGCCAATACTCCATGATAAGACACTTGAAGTTTTCCTGTTGAGATCAGTAACAAAGCACCCTCTCACCACAGTTCTTCAACATCAACTGAAAAGTCCTAATAACACAATAAGTCAAGAAAAGAAAAGAAAATGTATCCACATGGGAAAGGAAGAAATAAAACTGTGTTTGCATGTGTATGATTGCCTATGTAGAAAATCCAAAAGAATCACTTTTTTAAAATGCCAGAGACCAGGCATGTGGCTCAGTGGTAGAGCACTTGCCTTGTCTCCATGAGACCCTGGGTTTGATTTCCAGCACCACAAAAAGAAAAAGAAATTCGGGGAACTAATAAGTGATTGCAGCAAGATCACATGTTAAAAATTATTATGAGAATGTCAATTGCTTCCCTGTATATCTACAACAAACAAGTGGAATTTTAATTTGAAATTAAACACATATTACTCTGCAATATTACATTTGTAATCCCAATGACTTGGGAGGCGGCGGGAGGAGAATTGCAGGTTTGAGGCCACCTTCAGCAACTTAGCAAGACCCTGACTCAACGAAGAAAAAGGACTGGGGATGCAGCTCAGTGATAAAGCACTCCTGAGGTCAATTGCCAGTCAAAAAAATTAAAAATTCCCATTTACTTTATCACCCCCTAAAAATGACATATGTAAGAATACATTTAACAAAACATGCATAAGATCTCTAATGAAGAGAACTATTAATTCTAATAAAAATATAAACGAAAAACTAAAGAAGAAACATTTCATGTTCATAGATAGAAATGTCAGGATCTTTTAAAATTTATTCTATTTTGTTACATTGACAGCAGAATGCATTACAATTCATATTACACATATAGAGCACAATTTTTCATATCTCTGGTTGTACACAAAGTAGAGTTACACCATTCATGTCTTCATACATATACTTAGGGTAATGATGTCTGTCTCATTTCACCATTTCCTATCCTACCCCTTGTCCCCTCCCTTCCCCTCCCACCTCTTTGCCCTATCTAGTGTTCTTCTAATCCTCCCATGCTCCCTGCCCCCAACCCCATCATGATTCAACATTGTTATGTCAGAGAAAACATAGCGGCATTTGTTTTTTTGGGGGGGATTGGCATTATATACTCCAACTCCATAAATTTACCAGAAAATGCCATAATTTTATTCTCTTTCAATGCTGAATAATAGTCCATTGTCTATATTTACCACATTTTCTTTATCCAAGAAATGCCAGAATCTTAATTTCCCAACTTGACTTCTAGATTTGACACAATCCCAATCAAAATCCCAACAAAGTATCTTGTGGATAACTTTGAAGGTGCTTTGTTTCTGGGCAAAAGGCCCAGAAGAGTCAAACTCATTATTTTTTTTTAAATATATTTTTAGTTGTCAATGGACCTTTATTTTATTTTTTTTATATGTGGTTCTAAGAATTGAACCTTATGCCTCACACATGCTAGGCAAGCACTCTACCACTGAGCCACACCCCAGCCCCTTCAAAATCATTCTTGAGAGAACAGAGGACCAACAATATCTAACTTCAAGACTTACTATACAGCTACAATAACCAAGACAATGAAAAACTTATGAAAAAAAAGATAAAAAGGTCAATAGAACATAATTAGACCAGAAATAGACTCACAAAAGCACAATCAACTAATCTTTGACAAAAGTGCAAAGACAGTATATTGAAGAAAAGATTTTTTTTTTTATAACAGTGGTGATGGGCTAACTGGACATCCACATGCAAAAAGAAAATCTAAACATGGACTTAATAAACCTTTCACAGAAATTAACTCAAAGGACTGGGGATGTAGCTCAGTGGTAGAGCATTTGGCTAGTAAGTTTCAAGGCCTTGGGTTCAATCCTCAGGATTACAAAATAATAATAATAATAACATAAAAAAAACAAAAATTAACTCAAAATTAATTGCTGACCTGAATTAAAATACAAAATATAAAATTCTTTAAAAATTGTGCCCAACTACAACTAAAAAAATAAATATTTTTAAAAAATTACATAAGAGAAAACCTAGACAAACTTGGATATGGCTCTGATGTTTTAGCTAGAATGCCAAAGCAACCATCTCTGTCCATTCTGCTCAGTTTTGCCATGGGCTTTAAACTGCTCCCCAAAATAAGGTTTATTAATTAAAAATAAAACAAAAAAATTAAACTATTTGAAGAAAGTGTAAGAAAACACATTTATGACCTCAAGACAGGGAGTAATTTTTTAAAAACACACACACACGAAGAAATTGTAAAGAAAAGGCTTTAAAATACATTTTGTGGCATTAAAGACACCATAAACAAAACTAAGTCTCACAGTAGATTGGGAAAGGTATTTACATCATATGTAACAATCAAAAGATTATCAATCAGAATGAAGAATTACAAACAACCAAGTAGAAAAGTTTATGATTCAGGTAGGAAGAAACTGGTAGTGCCTAAAAAACACAGTTTAAAAGGCCCAGACTCACTCTAATCAAGGCAGGACTAATTAAAATCACAATGAGGGATCATTTCACACACCTAACATTGGCAGAAAATAAATTCTGACCATTGGAAGGGATATGGGGAAATAGAGACTCTCACACATGCTGGTGGGAATGCAGACTGACATAAGCACTCAACTTGGCAATATCCAGCAAAATCCTGGGCCTCAGCAGATCCACCTTTTACCTAGGAAAACACTCACATTTCTTCAAGGAGAGGGTACAAGAACGTTCACTGAAGCATTGTTTGTAATGTCCAATAAGAAGAAAAGGACTAACTTGTGCTATGTTAGTCTAACAAACTACTGTACAGGGTTAAAATGAATAGACTATTTTTAAAGGTATCAACATGGATAGAAAATGTCACAGAAAAAGAATAGCAAAACATCACAAATCACCTGCCTTCATCCAAGCAAACTTTAAAGACACAAAAAATATGATACTGTTTATGTTTATGATACAATTATTTGTGGATACCCTATCAGTTAGGATCTTTTAAATGCAAGTAAAAGAAACCCAAGCTCACCAGGAGCTGTGGCACATGCCTGCGATCTCAGCTGTGCTGGAGGCTCAGGCAGGAGGATTGCAAGTTCAAGGTCAGCTTGGGAAACTTAGGGAGACCCTGTCTCAAAATATAAAATAAGGACTGGGGGTATAGCTCCGTGTTAAGGCCTGTGAGTTCAATCCCTAGTACTGAGGGTGTAGGGGGAGAATTCCAAGCTGAAAATGGCTTCATTGATCAAGGGATTATTTATCTCAACATAATCGGAAATCCCAAAGTAGGGAAAGTTCAAGGTATTGAGTTCACCAGTTTAAATACATCCTCCAGGACTTAGGTTTAGCCATATGTTCAAACACAAATTTTGAGTGTTTTCCTTAGCCTAACTCTTACCTTGGTCACCACATGGCTACCACAGTTCCAGGTCCCACATGCAAATGTAACAATATCCAGCGGGAAATCTATATCAGAAAGCAAAGATTCCTTAGCCTGAGCACTCAGTGGCCTTCCCCTCTAGACTTCTCGAAGGCCTGGAATTGTATCAGTGTTCTTTCCCAAACTGGTCTCCAGGGAAATGGGATCCCTGGGATTGACTTTGATCATTGACTTATGTGGGGGAAAAGGTAGGTGGCAGAACAAAACTGGGGCTCTGCATAGAGGAAGGGGAAAAGTCAGATGTGCAGGCAATCATGTCAGCATTTAGGAAATAAACTCCACTCTAGACATTTGACACAGCGAAACAGGTGCTTGCAAAATCTCTGGGAGATTGAAGGAGCAGGCCAGACATGGGCTGAACCTCTAAAGATGACTTCTAGAACACCATAATCCTGTGGTACTATTGCTAGTACAAAAGGTGAGGCATTTGAGGTGGGTATTAGGGAGAAAACTTCTACTGCAGTCACCCAGTTTTAAGATCTTTTGGTGTAGGTCAAGAGCTGTGGGCCTGCCTTAGAGACTGGCCAGTTAAAAGTTGTAACTGTAGAATGGGCATTTCTTTGGCAATACATTTCTCTTAGCAAGTGTCTTGTCTGTCTGCTTCCAGTGAGTTCCATGAGCTAATAATCTGAAACCCAAATCCTCTTTTGGATGATCTTCAAGGAATAAAGAATTAGTGATACACTAGTGAGTGGCAGCAGTACGGGTTCTGATTGGTCAGTAGAGGGAGACAGGTGTGGAATAGTCAGGGAAGGCTTCCTGGAGGAGAGGAACTTCAGTAGGACCTGAAAGAGTGGCCAGGATTTAGATGGGCAGTCCTTAATTCTGAGAATCCCTGTCTCCTGGGCATGTCCAGGCCCTATCCGTCAATCCATTGGCCTTATTTATTTATTTATTGCGATACTGGAAAATGGAACCCAGGGCTTCACCCATTTGAGGCAAGTGCCGTACCACTGAGTGACATCCCCAGCCCTGGCCTCTGTCTTAAGGCGATTATAAACAGTCTCGAGGGCAAAGACCCATTTGTCAGGCCAAGACTGGGGAGGTGGGTGACATTCAGCTTCCCTTTGCTTTAGGAATGCCTTTACCCATTTATATCTTGTAAGATTTATAGAAAGCAGTAAATAGTCAACACATACACCAAGATTCTGAATATCTTCCAATGACAGCCCCAATAGACTTGTGGTCTGTGTCCTTAGGAACAATGAGGGCCACTTGTTCCCAGCCTTCTCCATTCCACCATCTCCACTCAGCTAATTCCGCATTTTTAAAGTCAGAGACTTGTAGTAAAAAATAAAGGGAAATCACCTTTGATTAGGTCAATAACACATGCACGCGCGCGCGCACACACACACACACACACGCACACAATTAAAGCATATAGAAACATTAACTGGATACAAACCAAATTCATTATTGGTGGCTAATGAGAAGGCCAGGACTGAGGAGATTGATTATCCATAAAATTCATCTAACTATATACACAACTGAATAAATAGGATAAAATATTTTCCTGTTCAGGATAACAGGCACATGGGCATTCATTATGTAATCTCCTGTGCTTTGATATATATATTTACTTTAAAGGGAGCGGGACAGAGTCTATGCCCCTTGGATGAAATCAGTGAAGTGACAAGTGTGGCACAACAGGCAAGGGGCTGGAGGCTAAGAACTTCCCAAAGGAGTGGTCTTTCATGACCAAGTGGAGGCCATGCTTGGGATCAGAGCACACCTGGCTCATGACTCATGGTCAAGTTCTCTTTCTGTTTTCTGCTCTGCCCATCTAAATCTCAGCCACCCTTTCAGGTCCTACTGAAGTCCCACTCCTCCAGGAAGCCTTCCCTGACTATTCCAGCTCATACTCTTTTCTTCCTGTACTGACCCACCAGAACCCCTAAGGCTGCTACTCACCAGCACTTCCCGGGAATCTTTATCCTAGGAGTTTTAGCTCATCCAGCCGTGAGGTCCAAAGCCAGGGCTGTTCCAGGTTGACAGGAACTGCATTGTAAATGCATAGCCTGGATCAGCTGGGAACCCTGGGGAGGGCTACTATCTGTGATTGGGCCTGACCTTTTACAGTCCTTCCACCAGTAAGGATGTCCAGGGTCTTTTTGGTTCCCCAAATCAAAAGCCCATTAATGAAGACAGCCTCCAATGTTACCCGGCCGACAGTGTGCAGCTGGCAGAAATGGGCCCATTTGCCACAATTCATCAGGTCTGGCTCTCAGCTCAGATGAGCCCCGATCCCCTCAGAATGCATTTTCCTTTTGTGTGATATATGTAAAGCACTCCTAATGTGAGAATCCTCAGAGAGAGCTCACACTGCCCATCTAAGTGTTTTTTAAAGAATTGAGCTCTTACCTTTTAAAATTACACCCGGGTGGTATTGTTCAAATATGTAAGACTGACTACTCCAGAAGGCAGCAACAACAGGATACAATGCACTAATTTTACCCCACTTTGACTTAGAAAATATAATCGGTACTTAGAAAAATTGTAAATACTAAAGAATCAAGGGAATAGGATTATTCTAAAATAGGGCGCTAATACATCAAGCAAAATAGCTTTTGCTAGTCTTAACTGAGGGCCATTATCTATCAGAGAAGATATACCTCTGGCCTTGATAATGTAAAGAAACACAAATGGCTAAAGCAGCCTGCCAATATTTCTGGGGTAGGGAAGAGAGGAAAGAGGCCATAACAAGACAGGAATTTGGAGAAGCTGAGTGATTCAACCGGGCAGGTAAACAGCCTGGGGCAGGAAAGAGGGGGTGCAGCCTCTGCCTGGTTCAATCACCATCTTTTCCACGGAGTCTCCATCCTCTCCTCTCTGATTTTCCATGGCCATCACACAAACCAGGACTTCTTACCTCAGTAGGGGTGTCCAGTCATTGCACGTATCTTCCCACCTAACACACAATCCCCTCGGGGTAGAGACTGATCTCTGTTTCTCTCCTATATTAGCTCACATCACCCTATTCCTCAGTCACAGCCAAATTCCAGGCTGGCTCACACAGTAGCCCGGACCTCAGGACACAGCCTTCTCCCTTTCTTGTTTCTCCCTGGGAAAATGGTACATGCAAAGGATTTTGAGACAATTTGCCATGCAGCCTTATTGTCTTCCTGAAGGTACATACAGATTAGCGGGGGGGGGGGGGGGGGGGGGGGCATCCGTTTTGACCATAATTTCATGGGAGAAAGGTTGGGCTATTCTAAATGTAAAATATTTCCGCTGGCAAGGGTTACTGAGATTCATCCAAGATTTAGTGTCTAGAAGACACGACTAGTTGGATGGCAGTAGGGACCAAAACTGGTGGGGAGTGGAGGGCCACCTGTGGGGAGAACAGACCCCAGTCGCCTTGGTGGTAACCATAATCTTGTTGGCAATGACCGGCAACACTTGGTTGTAGGGTCCTCACTTTGACGAGCCTGCCTGCCCGGGCCTCCAAACCCATTGCCCTGATTCCGAGTGTCACCCCTGCCTCAGCGATCCCAGGAACATGAGGTGGAGCCCCAGTTCAGGTGGAAATCAGTACCTGTCAGGCTTCTGGTGCTTCCTGCCTCGTGTGTGTTCTCAGTGGAGGAAGGAAAAGCCAGTACAGCAAGCTTTAACTATCCATATGTGTATTAGCACAGTCCTCTTATTTTTCTTCTTTACACCAAATCCAGGTCATTTTTATCCAGTGGCACCTGAAAAAAAATCCTAGGATCTGTATGTTTTCTTTTCAACAATCAGATATCAACCTTTTTTTTTTTTGGTACCAAGGATTGAACCAAGGGGCACTTTACCACTGAGCCACATCCCCAGCCCTTTTTAATATTTTATTTAAAGACAGGGTCTCACTGATTGTTTAGGGTCTTGCTAAGTTGCTGAGGCTGGCTTTGAACCTTCCATCCTCCTACCTCAGCCTCCTGAGCTGCTGGGATTACAGGTGTGCCCCCACCATGCCCAGTTTGTAAAACCTATTTATTGACTCTTGATTCTAAAAGAAAACCACAAAATCAAAATTAGTATTTGCTAGATTAAATATCTTTATCATGTCACTTTTTGTCATTCATCATTGTTAAAATTACTATTTGTAAAAATATTGTATTTGATGATTATTTGGATATTAGATTTTGCCCCTTCCCAAAATTCCTGGGTAGGTAACATATTGCCAGAAGATAATGATCAATCACAACTTAAATGAATTCCTCTTAGATGAATAATTTCAAAAATATAAAAAATATTTTTTGAAAAATATTAATGTTCAAAACATATGTACATATACTTAGTGTGGGTGTAAGTTTATGATGAGGGATGGGGTTCCAAAGTAAGATGCCTACTATTCCTAATGGTTTTAGGACAACCAATAACTCCAGTTTGATCTCTACTAAAAGAGATCCCATGAGAAACTTATATTTCCATTTACTTTCTGCATGTGTGTAAAATTAAAAATCCATAATTCCAACCCTTCCATTATTTTAAAAATAAAAACAAAATAATATTCACATAGACTTATTTTTTTTTTAAGGCACTTGATCATTTCTACTCTGGGTCAATACATAACTGATTTGAGTATTTCTATTCTTTTTCTAAAATGGCAAGCTTGTCTTTCTTTTCTTTTTCTTTCTCTTTCTTTAACTCATTCTTTCTTATGCTGGGGATTAAACCCAGAGATGCTGTATCACTGAGCTATATCCCCGGCCCTGTTTAGTTTTTTTTTTTTTTGAGAGAAGGTGTTGCTAAATTGCTGAGGCTGGCCTTGAACTTGTGATCCTTCTGCTTCAGCCTCCTGAGTTTCGAGTATTACAGGTGTGCGTACCATATCTAGCAGTGGCAAACTTTTCAAAGAAGAATGAGAAACTTTCTTTCAGGAGTTACAAAGCTAAGAACAGACTTCAGTACTTCACTGAAAATTTAAAAATACTCTTAAGTAAATAAATATATGAATAAATGACAAAAATCCTGATGAGATACCTGACTCAAAGTTGTACAGTGCCAGATTGGTTTGGGGACATTTTTTCCTTTCTTGCGGTTCTGGGGGCTGAACACAGGGCCTCATGAATGCCAGGCAAGTGCTCTACCACTGAGCTCTCCCCCAGCTCTTTTCATTTTGAGATAGGATAGGGTCTTGCTAAATTGCCCAGGTCGACCTCAAATTTGTGATCCTCCTGCTCAGCCATTCAAGTACATGGAATTACGCCTGGCTTGAACTCTCTGGTATGGGAAAGCCAGTGTACCTAACCAAATGTGATGGAGGTGCTTTGGATGAGCAGGGGTGGGGGAAGAGTTCACCCCTTACTCCACCTCTGAATTTCTGGAAGCCTCCCTAAACTCTTCCAGACTGAGGAGAATGTCTTCTGGGATCTAAGACCTCTTGAGAAATATATACGATTTCTCCTGGCTCCGGGGCACTTCTGCTTATCCTACTTCCATCTCTGTCCCTATAGAAAAGAGTGGATCACAAATCTTGGGAAACTCCCTCAGGACAAACCATTTCCATCCATTTACCTTTCCCCTTGGTGCCCTTCTAAAAACATAATTGGACACTCTGCCTCCCCCAGCTCCTTCCCTGGTTCTCACCATCTGTATTCTCGCATACATAAAAACTAAAACTGAGCTCAGGATTTGGAATCGTAGTTGGGGTCCAAATCCAGATACCAGCAATGTGGCCTTGGACAAATACCTTTACTTTTCTGACTCTCAGTTCCCTTCTCTGTAAAATGGGCTTGATGGTATATACCTGGAAGTTGTGAATTAAATAAAACAATGGACTTGGAAATGCCTCACACACAGCAGAACTTCCATCATAGGAGCAGGTCTTAATGTAACTTAGTTATTGCCTCTGATTCTTTTGATTTCCACTGTTCCTTCTAGTTCCCTGTGATTCGTGGTGAGCACCTTGTTGGTGATTATTTTATGAATCTAGTTTTGAACCATTTATTTTCCTACTTGATCATATGTGTGTTGCCTTCATACAAATAGAATTCAGAGTGGTGTTTAGATTTATACTATATTGGAAAGACCGCCTTGAGAACAAGCTGTAAGATGAACTCGTCTGACGAGGAAACATGTTGTCCTTGACCTGTCTGTCAATTGCTCTCCAGGAGTCTTCTCTGTGTCACAACTGACACAAGGGCATACATGCATGAATTCTCTGGAGAACAATGAGGGACTTCACAGAGCTCGGTTTGGGAGAATACACAAATGTTCTTATAGAGTGATATTCTTGTGATATTTGCAAGTGGGAAATGAATTTGATGCCTGATAGAGTGAAGGGGTTTTGAGGAGAGAGAAACTCCTGCTTCACAGGATTTTGATGGGGCTCAGAGGAGAAGGCAATACTGCAGATTCAAGGGACTCAAAGACTATAAGAGAGGTTCCTATCAAGGAGGCTGGTGTTCTGTCCTCTTTTCACCTCTTTTCTTCCACTCTAGGGTTAGGCCTCTCTCTACTCTCTGCTTGACCTGTCAGTTCAGAGCTATGGGTCTTTGTTCTTTTTTTTTTTTTTTAACTTAATTTTTTTTTTTTTTTAGTTGTCAATGGACCTTTATTTTATTCATTTATAGGCTGTGCTGAAAATCAAACCCAGTGCCTCACGCGTGCTAGGCAAGCTCTCTGCCACTGAGCCACAACCCCAGCCCCGGGTCCTTGTTCCTCAGTGATGACACAGGGCTGCCTGACCTGCAGAGAGCACCTTCCCCTGCCAGCAGAAATGCCACTGCTGTGGTTGATGAAGAAGTGAACAAAACCAAGTGCCCACAGCCAGGCAGGACTGGGCAGAGGCCTCTGTAGATGGGCTGTCCAGCACTAATGAACCATCACCCCTACTTCTGTCACCCACCTCTTGGTTGCCAGTGAGGGTGATGACTCTGAGTCCCCCAGGACCAGATCAGTTTATTGGAACTTTCTTTTGGTTTTCACCTCTTTTTCTTCTTTTCTTTTTGGTTTTATGTGTGGGTGGAGTTAACTAAGGACTTCAGTCCTTGAAATCTCTGGTAGAGATGGTTAATTCTTTATTCAGCAAACTTGTGTTAAGTGATCAAGGTAGGAAGGTCCAGGCTCTCCCAAATGAGGGGGAACACGCTGATTTCCTAAGGGATTGGAGGGGTTGGAGGGGAACTCTATTCTACTTTAGACTCCACCTTTTTTCTTAATCTTCAGATACTATGGTGTATAACTCAAATCCAGACTCCAAGCTAATTCAATTCAATTTCAAACCTGCTATGCATGTATCCAGTTAGACTCAATTCAAATCCAGAACCCTATTTGCAAGAAAATTTCAAAAATCCAACTTTCACCTTTCTAATATCTCCAGCTCCAAGGAGGGAGAGGAAAAATTGAGTGAGTCAGTCCAGAATGGATGGCACATTAGCATTCCCAAGTCTCATAGAGAAGATGTGCTTTGAAATGGGCTTCAAAAAATGTGTAGAATTTGCTTTAAGAGAGAATCTTTTAGAGGAGAGAATTCCTGATTGGAAAAGGGGAAAACAGAGCAGAAGATAACAAAGAACAGCTTATTAAACTGAACTACAGTAGGGATGCTAAGACATAAGGTGAGTAGGAACTTTGAGGGCTATTTAGAGGAGCCTGAACTTGATCTCAGGCAGAAGGTGAGGGAGACATTGAAAGTCATTGAGCAAGGGAGTTCTAAGAAGGTAATTTAATGCTCCTGTTTCTATTGTTGTAATAGGTATATGCTTTTATTAAGTGGTGATCTCCTACCCTTCAGCTTTCTTCCAGTTCGTACCATTATGATAGTCACTGACATGGTTTTACTGATTTAATATTTTCAGCATCAGTATATAACCCTGAGAATAGAAAAATGCTTTGAAATGTTGGAGGAAAATTATTTCTACTCTACAATTCTATACCTAGCCAAACTATCAATTAAGCATAAGTGTCGAATAATGACATCTTCATTCATACAAGAGTTCACCTTCCCCTTATCTTTTTAACCATAATGCTTCTGAAGGAGTAAACTGTGAAAGAAGGGACATTGGATGTCAGAAATAGGGAAGTTAATATAAGAGGAAAGCAATCATAGGAAAGATCCCAGAATAACAACTGTGCATAAGGAATAATAATAATAACTGTCCATAAGGAATAACCAATCCAGATTGAAGCAAGAGTATAGGGAAAAAAGGAAGTAGATACAATTCCTAATATCTTGAGCATCTTGAGAGATTTATAACGTTTAAGGGTGGATTGCTGATAAGTATATAGAAAACTATACAAAAGAAAGACCAGTATTAACTCACTGAAAACAAAGAAAGTAAATACAAGGAAGTCATATATTCATAGAATACATATAGTTCCCAGGTAAATAATATTTTCACAGTCATAATAATATAAACAGTAGATATTGACCTTCTGCAAATTGATCATATAACTATGTTGAGAGCATGGGGGCAGGAAAGTGCTTGGTGGCAGGGAGCAGGCATGAAGGGGTGGCAGGAAGAGGTGTGGGAAGGACAACTCCTCACCTTCAGTCAAAAGTTAATAGGGAGTGTCTAAAATTGGAAAATCTAGAAATAATAGCATAAGCATATTATTTAGATAGATGGGAGTAAACAACAGAAGTAGTTGCTAAAAATTTGAAATTGTGGCTTCTAAGAGATAGGAAAAGGGAGTTTAAGCTTTATAGAATTACATTTCTTAATTTTAAACTATGGACCTGTACAACTTTGATAAAAATAATGTTGCACAAAGGTTTACAGTAAACGCTCAAGTTTAGTTCTCCTATCACAGTATTCTTGTCACCAAATGCCTTCAAGATCTAAGAAACTTCTATCCACTAGCAACCAGCTACTTACTGACCATTTATATCAGACCACAGCCTTCTGCTGGTGAATGGGTAACTAGCTAGCTTAGAGTGTTTTGAATTCTGCATTTGCTGCAAGATCAGAAGCTCAGGGATTTCTTAAAATGTTACCATTCCCAATGGATATTGCTCATCGCCTGTGACAAAGAGAAGACAAGATGTCATGGGAGACAAGACAGCCCACAGTAGTGGCAGATCTTTTTCTTCTAAAAAGCTGCCTTTTTGGTATGCTCTTGTAAGCAACAAAATGACTTAAGAATGTTGTAAATGTGGAAGGAACAAGGATATAACACAGTCTAATAAATTAGCATGGATGGCTTCAAGACCTGCATTCTGTTCTTCCAGAACACACAGCAACAATCATGGGTTAATTGCTCCAGGAAACTTATTAGTTTATTAGTTTCCTTAATAAGTAGAGCTGTTTCTGAGAGCAAAATAGAAGACCACTGTAATATTTGCAAGCCTTCCCCTGGCTGTGTTCTGTCTTGCCATACTTCCTTTGGGCTACGTGGCTTTTAGCCTTTTGTTGTTGTTGTTCAGGATGGAGTGAAAGCCATTTGTTCCATATCAGAAATTTAGAAAATGTATCATTTTTCTGAGCTCCCAGTTACTAATGTATTAAATTCCCTGAAAAAATCTCTACATGATACTCTGATTTTTTTCCCCTTTCTAAGCAGCATCAAGCTTCAGCAGAAGACGAAGATATTTTCTTGTCTGAATTACTGCCACCATGAAATAGATTGGAAAAAATATATCATTTTATATCAACCAGTAGCATCCCAGTCCACAGAGGGGTGTCTCCTAAAGCCATCAAGATGGTATCAGGGTATTAATCATTTCTGGAACAGTGAGAGCCCCAACACCAGCCAGTGCCCTCAAAGGCTGCAAGCCCAGGGCCAGCTGCAGCTGCCCACGACAATCTTGGAGCTCTGTGACCGAGAGCACACGCCGGCTGGCCCCTGCTTTTTGGCTAAAGGGCTGCGGAAAGGCACAGAAGCTGAGTGGGCCTGACTCTCCAAAGCCAGAAACTCACAAAGCCCTGGCCACTGCTGACTGTAGGAGTGCTGGGAACAGCCATGTGGGATGGCTACTAACTCCGATGATGTGCACTAAACATATGTCATCAAATATCCGTTTTGTGAATACCTACCTAAATAATGCAGACTGGTTTCATGCGAATCAGTAAGACACAGTGGTTAAGGGCACAGCTTTAGGATCAGAGGTGCAACTCAGTGGTAAAGTGGTGCCTGGCGTGGGAGAGGCCCTGAGTTCCATCCCTGGCACTGGAAAAAAAAAGAAGAAGGTGGAGAAGAAGCGGAAGGAAGGAAGGAAGGAAGGAAAGTTGGATGGATGGACAATTTGAGAATGAGACTAGTTTCAGTGTTTGGCCAACTGGTAACTTCCTCTAAGTGTATTCTCCTCCGTAAAATAGGAATAATAATAGTGCCTGCCACAGAGAGTCTTGTAGGGGTTAAATGAAGTCCCAAGCCCTGAGGAAAAATCAGTTTAAATAGGAGTATCTGCCAGGGCTGTGTCTTTTCACTGGGAAAACCCTCCAATGCTCCCCTCTCCCTGCCTCATGCCAGCAGCAGGGAAGATTCTGGAAGGAACGCCCCAGTTCCTCCAGAGCTTGACCGTGGTTCCCTGGTAGTGACTTCTGGCCTGCTCATATATCAATACATGACCAGAGTTCAGGGGTCAGCAGTAAAGGAGGAGAGATTTTCTTTTTGGTGCCAGCCAACAGATTAGACTTCAGAATCTGGAGGCCCCTGGAAGAGGAAGTTATTTGCCAACACCCCTGAAGCCTTTCTCATCCTTTATAATTGCTGAATGCCTGCGTCTTGCATTCTGCAGGACAGATATGCCTGGCCCCATATTATGTAGGAGGAGGTCCCAGTTAAGCAATGTAAAGGGACATCACTTCTTGCCAGAGAGTGTCCTACTGTCCTGGACTGAGATACCTAAGGATCGCCTTCCCATGGAAGGCACCTTTGGCCTGTCTGAGCTGTGAGTGTGCGACAAGTCACATGTAGTTTCCTGTCACCAGGCAGCTTATTAGGTGGAATAGAACACACATACATTAAAGGATGACAGGTCCATTATTACTCAGCAAGTAATGTTGGGGCCTCAGATGAACAGTGTGTCACCAGGGGCACAGCATGAAGCCACTACTCTGCCCTTGGGAGCTTCCATTCCGAATTGTCTGATGAAATCACCATGAAGGGATGAAAGAGGGACCCATAGTGTGAACCACAGGGACATAGATGGGGCTTGTCCTGGGCTGTTAGAGTTGGGCTTTAGGGGGCAGCTGGGTTGGGACTGGATTTGAAATGGCTGAGGAGTGAGGAGGAGCTACCGGGGGCTCCAGGCTGGGACAGGATGAGGGGGCGCAG
This sequence comes from Callospermophilus lateralis, assembly GCF_048772815.1. Lineage (NCBI taxonomy): Eukaryota > Metazoa > Chordata > Mammalia > Rodentia > Sciuridae > Callospermophilus > Callospermophilus lateralis. Next base: position 35,277,259 of record NC_135318.1, read on the forward strand.
TTCCTTTTGGCAGTTAGTGACAGCAGGTCGGCCTTCTGGGACTGGACGGTCCTGGTGGGGATGGATGATGAATGAGGAAAGGTAGCCGCAGGCAGACTGTGGCGGAACAAGAGGGGGTCTCCTGAACTTGCCAACAAGTGAAGGAGGAGGAGTGCTCAGAAGGTGTTGGAAGCAGGAATTCAGGTGTGATGTGACCACTATGGGGAGGAGCTCAGGAGGACATGGCCAAGGACCATGGGACAGCTGAGCTGAGACAGTGATGACACTTGATGGTAAAGAGTAAGACTTTGGGGTCAGCTAGACTGAGTGGTGATCCCAACAGTGATTGGGCAAGTTACTTAAACTGTTTGAACCAGGTGCTGGCTGCTGGGAAAATTCAATGGATAAATCATCTGTAGTAGGACAGAGCGGGGCAGGAGGAACTATTAAGATCATCACTAGTTCCAGTGCTGCTGGGATTACAGGTTGAGCATCTCGAGTTTGGAAATTCAAAACCTGAGATATGCTGAAATCCAAAACTCTTCAAGCGCTGACATGACATCAAAGTGGAAAATTTCCTACCTGACCTCATGTGACAGGTCACAGTCAAAACACAGGTATATGCCAGGCACAGTGGTACAGCCTGTAATCCCAGCTGCTCAGGAGGCTGAGGCAGGAGGATTGTAGTTCAAAGCCAGCCTCAGCAAAAGCAAGGTGCTAAGCAACTCAATGAGACCCTGTCTCTAAATAAAATCTAAAATAGGGGTGGGGATGTGGCTCATTGATCGAGTGCCCCTGAGTTCCATCCCTGATACCAAAACAAACAAACAAACAAACAAAAATACACAGATGCACTAAAAACATTACATGAAATTACCTCCAGGCTATGTGTATAAAGGCGTATACAAAACCTAAATGGATGCCATGGTTAGACATGGTTAGATATCTCCTTTTATATATATGCAAATAGTCCAAAATTTTAAAATTCTGAAAGCTGAAACACTTTTAATCCCAAGCATTTCGGATAAGGGATACTCCACCTGTACTTTTACTGATGTAGGGGATGGAGGGCTTACTGATGAGAAATCAAGAGTCTGTGAGCTGAGATGTAGGAGGAGTGTGAACAAGTGCAGATTGGGGACAGATAGACGGTCCCAGTGTGCCCTGCAGGCAGGTGAGGTGGGGCTGAATGTTCCAGAGCCCTTGAGGATGCCTCTGTGGAGTTAAAGCCCCTCCCTTGTTCTCGAACCTTCCTTTCTCTTCTCCTGCTCCCAGTCTGCCTCCGGCTTCTAGAAATCAGTCTTCATTCCCAGGAGGATGAGCATGTGGCGCCTCTGGGGAGTCAACTTCTAGATGGAAGGACTTCACCCTTTCTTATTCTTTCTCACCATACAGGACTGGGGGGTGGCACTGAGGGAGGGGGACTGGAGGCCCAGAACTGGCAGCCCTCGGCTGAGTTGCGCCATGCTCAGAGGCAGCTGGAACGCCAGGCTGAGGGCTTTCCCTGTGAGAGTCAGTTTCAAATATGAGGTTGATTTTATTTTCCCCCGTTGCAATTAACTGAGAAAAAATATTTCAAAGCTGTATAATTAAAGGCCGGCATTTTATTAGGGTTTAAAATAGTCGCTCTGAAATTCGCTCCTGCCACTGGTAATTACAACGTACATCTTAATATCCCCCTGCTTGCCAGCCCCGAGATAACAGCACTGTGTGCGCTGCATTGGGCTCTGCAGAGAAGGTAAAATCCTTATCTTATCTCCATCTGCACACAACAACCAGCCTCTCTTCCAATTCAACCCTAATCTTCTTAGTAAATAATACTGATATTTTCCACCATAACAAAATGGAGCTGGTGCCAGATTCTCACTGATAACACCTCTCGTTTACACACCATTCTCTGTCAAAATCGGCCCGATTTTTCTTAATCTCTTTAACTTATCAAAAAAATACTTTTTACATTTCTGCCATAGTAAGTTCTTTTCTACCAAATCATAATATTATAAATAAATCCCTTTGCCTATCGCTGACTCATTGAAAAGATCCTCGGCCTCCTCATTTTCTCCATGAATGGAAATTGTTCTGCTCTTCAATTTTCCCCCCAAGTTTGGGGGGAACTCTTCCCAGGCGGGCCCCAAGCCATCTTTGTACTCGTGGGGGGGGGTCAGCTTGGTGCAGGATGTGCACGCCGATGCCTTATTTTTCATTGCCCTGGTGGCTGTAGTGGGGTTTCCCCGCCCCTGCCATCATCTAGTTCCAACTGGGGCTGGCAGCCCCTTCCCAGGCCTGCAGGCCACCCCCCCACCCTGGGACAGGCTTTTGCTCAGAGCCCCCATCTTGGCAGAAACCAGGACTGAGTGCCTTCTCCTGCTGCCTTTCAGCGTGGGCCTCAGCATTGTCACACACCCAGCCCAGGGAACCCTGAGACGTGTTGGCCACATAACAGGTATTTATTGAACACTTACTGTTTGCCCATTCAAGGTGAAGCCTGGTAGGAATTCCAGAGGTGGAAAGCACTGATGAGACCTTCCAGGAGCGAATCACCTAGGCCTGGGGAAAACTTCCAACGGAGGAGGGTTGATAGGGGTTTAAGGAATTTAAAATGCTATCGGGGGAAATGGAATCAGGGCCAGGAGGTTGAGAAAGAACCCTTGGAAACCTCCTGAATATTTGTATAATCCCTAAGGTAAAGCAGAAAGAGAGGAACAAGAACAAAGACACTATCAATAACATTTTATACCGTTCAAATTAATCATCATCAGCCCTGTCCTGGGAGATTCCAATTTCCATTTCCAATTTCCTCGTTCACTAGAAACTTTCTACAATTTCCCTCTCCTGCAGTTTCCATAATATGCTTGTAAATTTGCTTTGCTTTGTTGCACATAATGCACGCTGAGGAGGGTTTTATTTTCTGTGTCTGTCCTTCCAAATGTCCAGTGCTTCCCATTCTGTGACTCGCCGGTCATTGGCAGCTACCACCTATCTCAGGAGCCTTGATTGCCCCCAAAGAATCAGATGCTTGAGACTGACCCCGCACAGGTCCAAAGTAGTGGACTCGGTCCATGGTGACATCTCAACAAAGTGCATAGCACTCTCTGGCCACCTGTCTCCCGCTCTCAGCACACAAGCCAGGAGAGTATGGGTCTGCTCTTGTTCCCTTATCTTCCTTGATCTTCCCCAAGGGGCACTGAAAAACCTTCCAATTTTTCTCTCATTCATCTACTCTCCATGCCCTTTAATTTCTGACACCCACTGTCCAGGAAGCAGGAGTATAGTTATGAAGAATCGGGATCAGACAGGCTCGGATTTTAGTCCTAGCTTCTAGCCCTGCCACTTGCCGGCTGGGTAACTTTGGGTAAGTTACTCAACCTTCCTGGGCCTCCATTTCCTTATCTGTAAACTAGGTACAAGAACAGAATCTCTCCAGGAGGATCTTGGGTTCAAAACCAGCCTCAGCAACTTAGCGAGGCCCTAAGCAACTCAGTGAGATCCTGTCTCTAAATAAAATATAAAAAAAGAGCTGGGGATGTGGCTCAGTGGGTAAGTGCCCCTGAATTCAATCCCCAGTACCAAAAAAAGAATAAAACCTCTCATAGGACTGATAGAACGTATTTTCTGAAGTGATTTTTTAAAATTTTTGGCAGTACTAAGGGTTGAAACCAGGGTGCTCTACCACTGAGCTACATCCTCAGCCCTTTTTGTTTTTTATTTTGAGACAGGATCTCACTAAATTGCTGAGGCTGGCCTCAAACTTGAAATCCTCCTGCCTCAGTCTCCTGAATAGCTGGGATTATAGATAGCTCTGTACCCAGCTTAGGAGGTGATTTAACAATTGCCTATGTACCTGGATCATAGGAAAGGCTCAATAAATGATAGCTATGGAAAGTAATAATATTAATAATATTGGAACTCAAAGAAGAGAATTATCAGTGTGAACATCCATAGTTGGGAATTTTTCCAAAGCCAAAAAACATCTAAGAGCTGATCATAGACCAGGCAAGTTCTTCTTCTTTTTTTTTTTTTAAGTTGTGGATGGATACAACACCTTTGTTTATTTATCTTTCTGTGGTGCTGAGGATCAAATCCAGAGCCTCACACGTGCTAAGCTGAGCCCCAGCCCCAGCTCCCAGGCAAGTTCTTTAAAGAGACATTTGATTTTGGGGGGCGGGGGTTGGGGGGAGGATATCTTCAGGAACTCGGTGTTTGCTGGACTCTAATCTCTTGGGAATAGCATGATATGCACAGACCGTTCAGTAAACAACTTTCGTCCTGGTTAAAAATAATAATAAAGACCAAAAATGTGCAGTTCATCCTTTAAAACAAACCCAGAGGTCAATTTAACCCAAATCTTGTCTACATAGCTGTCCAAAGTCTTAGGGCTACTATTTAAATGGGTCTTGAGAGCAATTATTGTACAAAACCAATTAAATGGAAATGGATCTTCATGCCAGGTCTGTCCCCTTCGCTATCTTCATAGGATGCTCATCCTACAGTCTAGCCACCTGGTGGCTTCACTGCCCAAGTCCTCTCTGGCTGCATCTCTAAGATGCCCCCCTCGTACTCACACTGTTTAAGCACAAGATAATCCACTGTGTCTGTCACTCACTGGCAGGTTAGACAAGAGGTAGGTGGCACTATGCCAGACTCCTCATATACCATTGTCTCATTTTACTGTCCAACAACCCTGTAGGTGGGAGCTGCTATTATCCCATTTTACAGATAAGAAAACCGAGACTCTGGAAGGTTTAGCAATTTGCTGAAGGCTGTGGGGCTGGTAATTGGTAGAGTGAAATTGACAAGGAAGTTCAAAGCCAGTTTACGGAGGCGAAGACAGAGCCCATACATGATGAATGAAAAAGGAAACAATAATAAAACAAACAGAAACACCTAAGGACATAACACTGTGTACTTTCAAAATGACACTTTACTAGAACCCCTCACTCCAAGGAAGCAAAAGCTTGCTTTGATGAACTTTCAAGGAAAAGGTCAGGTCAACCAGGTCATGAGAATATGGTGAGACCCTGTAGTGGCTCCATCTGTCCAGAGGAAATCTGTCCCCTCATGGTGGCTCTCTCTCCCTGCTACTGCCAGGCTGTGGCTCCCCAATGCCACGTCCCATCTCGTCCCTGGTGACTCCCTCATGTCCCCCACCCAGCTCATCCTCTCCACCTCACTTCTTGGTCCTGCTCAGGTACCCATGGCCACCCTGCCCTGCCATCCCTACCAGCCCTCTCAGACCCCAACCACCTCGCAGTCTGCGCCCCCCACCTTGACATGTCTGCTGGTCCTCTCTGGGGGGTTTGAAGTCCCCACCATGACCCACAGATTGGAGAAATGACTTTGAGATCCCCTCCAATCCCACAGGAACCCCCCCCCACACACACACACACACCAGACCTCCGGTCACGGCAACATTGCTGTGTCATGGAAAGTATGTGTTGTGCTTTTATTTTTTTCTGGCAGGATTCCGAAGCCCCTTTGGGTCTACACCAAAGAATCATAGACCACTAGGGCTATAAGACTTGTTAGACATCATGACATCCAACATCCTCCTATAGAGACAGGAGCCTATAGAGGGGGCCCATGTTTTCACTTGTATTTCCCATGACCTGTGGCAGAGGGTGGGTCTGCAGTAAATGCTCAATAAATACGGAGCCCATCGGTTTGGATCCAGCACTGCACCATCAGTTATGAAACCTGCAGCACACACCTGTGTCGAACTCATTTTAATTGACTGGAGTTAACAATCAATGCAACATATGAGAATTCCACCTTAAGAGAATGGGGTATGCCGACTTCTTGAAACAATAAACTTCCATGAATTCTTATGCATTCCAAAAAAAAAAAAAAACAAAAAAAAAAAAAAACAGGCTCCTTTAAATAGCTGCCATATTGACAGTAAGATTGGATTTTACACCGAACTTTTCTATGTCGCATATCGAAGTGTAGACAACAGGGGCTTCCTAGACCTCACATCTCACAAATACAGTGGATCCTGCATGAAACCTGGAATCCTGCCCATCTGTCCCTCAATCTGTCCCTTGTTGGATGAGTCAGCACCCACCCAGGCTGGCTGGATGAGGAGGCAGGAAAGCGGGAGTGAGATCCACCAGGTCCGTGGAGCTGGACGTCCAGATGGACCGGCAGGGGTCAGCGGGGTCAGAACAGGGCCCTCCTGGGAGGGGCGCTGTCCCACTGCAGGGTCACTGGCTTCCCAGGCAGTGAAGCAACATCATGGTCACTACCTCAAGACAGCCTCAGCCCCAGGTGCTGCCCACCGCCCTCCTTGCCTGCTGTCCCCGGTCAGCCTGGTCTCTCTGACGTCCTTCTTCCCTATTCCTGGATGCGAGAGAGGAAAGCGCCCTCTAACAGTGTTTAAAATAGGTTTCCCGTTACTTCAGAGGTTCTCTAATGTTTCTATAAAAAAGTCCCCTCTAAGAAATCAGGAGGTAACTGGTGGGCGCTCTGTCACAAGCAGGAGATGGCTGTCCTGAGAAGGTTGAGTTAGAAGTCCACTGCAGACACAGGGACATGAAATGCCTCAGCCATCCCCCTGGAAGAAAGGCTACTGCTCTGGCTGCCATGCTGTCCCAGGATTAGTTCCCACTATTTCATGTGGTTATATTTGATTTACGGCTTAATCATTTGTTTAATAATAAGACTGAACATCTCTTACCTGACTCTTATGAGTCAGACACTGTGCTTAGCATTTGGTGGGCATAATCTCATTTAATACTCAAACAACCTAGAAAGGAAGTGTGGGGTCTCCACTTTACAGATGAGAAGACTGAGGCTTAGAGAAGACCAGTAACTGAGCACTCCACTCCAGTCTCTCCTTACTATCCCTGAAGGAGCCTCCGTCCCTGGCCTCCCACGGGGGGCTCTGCATATCACACTCAGATACCACTAACCAGGAGCTGCACTCTGCCCTGTCCAGGGGGCTCCAAGCCAGGCTCCCAGATGCTGTGATGTGTCTGTGGTGGTGTTATGGGCATGGAGCCTCTGCATCCCTCCACCCAACCCCTCCTTGGACACATTCCAGAACAATTAGCATCAGAGGCCAATGAGGTAGGAGCTCAGGAATACCTGGCACGCAGCGTTTGCCCACACTCCTGAATGTGAGGAAGAAGATCAACTGGAGTGGTTGATGCTTCCTCTGGGGCAGCTGCCGCAGCCCGCATGGGAATGCTAGTTGGGGTCCCCGGGATGTTCTGGAAGTCAAGGGCAAAACCTCCCGAGGCTGGTTTTGCCTGCCAAGTGTGGCCCCGCCCTGCATGTGGCAGCCCTAATTGGACCCTCGTTTATTATTGTAATGAGGATCCCTTTTCTAATGTGTTTTCCTAGCCCTCATGTGGCTGAACTGCTATTTTTCTCACTTGACTTTTTTTGCCTGTGAAATGTTTTGGATAAATATGCAGCTGAAATGGCTTGTTACTGACTGTGTACATTTTCAGCTGAATGAAAAGTAAAGAAATACAGCATTTCGCATATAAAATATTCCGTTAATGTTATATAATTTGGCTGCGGAGTATCATTTTGCTTTTATGAAAGGGTTTGGTGAAACCCCGAGGAATAGCAGATGGCTAACATGTGGTAATTATCGGTTACTAAATATCACTTATATCATACTGATCTATTCATACAAGTCTAACCACATTCAATGTATATTTTTTTTAAAAAAGACAATATGTAACGTGAGTGCTTAAACCACAGCAGGATTGAAGTCAAATGGAGGAGCAGGTCTAAGGTGGACGGGGTCTCAAGGGATCCTTGTTTGGGCTGCTTTTTCCCAGCCCTTGCCCCAGCTCACAGTGCCCTCTGTTTTTTGCCCTCTGCAAACAGCTGAGCAGGGCGGGGACATGAGGAGGGACATAGTGTGGAGGTCAGCACTTGGGCAGATGTTTTGAATTTCCTGCTCAGAAACTGGTGTTTAGCATCAGCTGTGACCGCCATTCTCAGTATCATTTTTTAAAAATTTTAATTAGGTATATATGACAGCAGAATGCATTTTGATTCACTGTACAGTTACAGCACAACTTTACATTTCTACATTTCGCTGGTTGTACACAATGTAGCGTCACACCCTATGTGCAGTCATGCATGTAGCCAGGTAATGATGTCCACCTTGTTCCACCATCTTTCCTATCTGGCCCTGAGTCAGTGTTGGGAGTCGCCTGCCTGCTGCATGGTCCACAGCTGGTTCTCATCCCCCAGACAACCCTCCTGGAAGTTCACGGGTCATCCAGTGCTTCTGTCCTTTCCTGTCACTTTGTTCTCAGAAAATGAAAACCTAGTCCAGGTAACTCAAGTGGATACCATGTTGGGGAAACGGCTGCTGCCTGCAGTTGGTGACTCATCAATGGCTGCTACCTCACTGTCACAGAGAAGGCACCTCACAGCTACATCAAAGAAGTTTCGGGTTGCCTGCCGGTTTAGGGCCAGCAAACCCAATGTGGCAAGTGGGACTTCACCCTTGGACCACTTTCCAATCAACCAGGAAGGTTGTCTCGGAGCATCCTTCCTGAGGAACCCAAAGTTGAGTCCTGGTCCAAGAAGAAGGGTGCTGTAGTCCATTAGTGATGTCCTGGACACGGGCATGACGGAAGCAGCAACAATTGTTGCATATTTGAGAATCCACCTCTGTTTGTCCTTTGATCTCACTTTGGTTGTCACCTTCTTGGAACAATCTTCCTTGGCTTCTCAGCAACATAGCCTAGAAATTGAGAGCACAGGCTCTGGAGTCCACAGTCAAGGTTTCAATTCTTACCCTGCTCTATGATTTTCATATGGTTTGTCCCCCAAAGATCATGTGCTAGAAGCTTGGTCCCCAGTGTGGAGGAGTTGGGGTAGTGAAACATTTAAGTGGTGGGGCCTAGTGGGAGGTAATAGGGGCTCCATCCCCATTTTTTCCTAAGAGTAGGCTATTATACAAACAGCAAGCCTGGCCTGGCCCTTTTCTCTTGCTTCCTTACCTGCATACATGCCCCTTCTGCCTGAGCCTTGCTCTCTTTTCCATTTCTCTATAATGTGGTGACATAGCTAGGATGGTCCTGCCCAATGCTTTACTCTCTGAAGCTTCCAGCCACCAGAATCATTGAGCCAAATAAGCCTTCCTTTTTTCTAAAATTTCCAGCATCAGGTATTTTGTTATAGTGAACACAAAATGGACTCCCGGCTACTGGCTAGCTTTCTGACCTTGAGCAAACCACTAAACTTCTTTGTGCTATAATTTCTTTTCTGTAAAATGGGCCCAATTGTAGTACCCACTTCACAGGATTATAGTGAATATTAAATAAATCAAGACATTGATGTCCTGTTCAATCATCAGACGCAGAGGTGAGTCCTTCTTCAGATTGAGTGAGCTATTGTTACTTCCAGGCTTGTCCTAGCAGGCTTCTTTCTCCCTATTCTAGTTTTTTTTCCCACTTATGATGCTTATCTTTGGTGGATATTTGCTTCTCTGCAGTGTTATCTGAGTCTGGCACCTAGTGGTGTCCAGTGAACAGGTGTTAAAGGGTGGTGACCAGCTGGGTAAGTTAACTCAATCCTGCAAGAGAGAACACCAGGGCTCTGGGGCACCCTGAGCCCTATTCTGCATGATTATGCACTGGCTTGGGGTTTTGCCACCATGGCTCTGAGAGACATGGTGGGGAAAGGAATCAGGAAGAAAATAGAAGGAGGGGAATGAGTCGGAGGAATGAGGAAAAGCCACTAGGGACAGAGAGAAGGAATGGGGGAGGGGGAGGGAGGCCAGCTTTTAAAATAGGGGAAGCCAGAAGGACGAGAATACTGAATACCTTAGTGAGGAGAGTTGGGGAAAGGCATGGAAGGAAAGTGCTGGAATATCAAAGGCAGGGGCTTATGATGGGGTAGTGTGTCAGCCTGAGAACAGGCTCCAGTGGACAGAACTATCTTGGCCTGGGACAGGGTCTTGTGGGGGACTTGCTTAGAGGCCAAGAGCCCGACCTCTGGAATTAGCCCTCCTGAGGTTGACTGCTGACTCCCCCTCATGTCCAGCCTCAGTAACCCCCTGCTAGCCACTAATCTGAGCCTTGGTTTCCTCACCTATGAATCTCTGATTTTAAAAAATGACCTACTTGCTAAACATGGTGGCTCACACCTGTAATCCCAGCAGCTCAGAAGGCTGAGGCAGGAGGATGGCAAGTTCAAAGCCAGTCTCAGCAATTTAGCAAGGCCCTGGGCCACTCAGTGAGACCCTATCTCTAAATAAAATAGAAAAGAAAAAAAAGAACTGGGGATGTGGCTCAGTGGGTAAGCACCCCTGAGTTAAATCCCAGGTATTCAAAAATAAATAAATAAATAAAATGATTTCATTCACAAAATCATTGTATTATTGAGATAAACCATATAAAAAATTTAAAAGTTTTTTTTTTTTTTTTTTTTTTTTTGGCACACAGTGAGTTCTCAATGAATAATGAAAATAACAATTGATATCACTGAGAAGTGCCATGTGGGCTCAGAAGTGTCTCATCCATCCTCCCTACACTATGGTCTTACTGGAGAGCACCCAGCTTGCCGTGCCAGAGACTCCCTTGATCCTTCTTCCATGGAGGGTCCCTCAGCTTCAAGCTCTGCACTGCAGAAAAGGCCCCAAAGGCCACTTGGTAGTTTCAGAAGCCTTTCTTCCTCCTCCTCCTCTTCCTCCTCCTCCTCCTTCTTCTTCTTGGTGGTGGGGGAGTACTAGGACTTGATCTTGGGGGCACTTGACCACTGAGCCACATCCCCAGCCCTTTTTTATATTTTATTTAGAGACAGGATCTCCCTGAGTTGCTCAGGGCCTTGCTAAGTTGCTGAGTCTGACTTTGAACTTGCACCTGCCTCAGCCTCCCGCGTGGCTGGGATTACAGGTGTGTGCCGCAGGGTGTGGCTTGGAAGCCCATTCTGAACATCCACGTCTTTATGACATTGGGCCTTCTCATTCCCAGGAGTGACATCATCTGCAAAGTGGGAAACCAGGGTTAGAAGTGGTGAACTGACCATCAGACAGAGGGGAGTGGAGGACAGGGGTGGAAACAGGTCTCACAATTAGGATCTGCAGATTCTGGCCCCAGCTTCTTCATAGTACCACTGTGAGACCCCAAAAGAATCTGATGACCTCTCTGAACTATTGTTTTGTGCTTTTACAAAGGGAGGAAATAATCCCTGTTATAACCTATATCATGGAATCACAAGAAAAGTTTTTGATAGCAGGATCCACTCAAGTGCTTGAGGTTCTTATTGTGACCATTATTTATTCTCAAAAAGATAGAAAATCCTTTTTGGAGACAAGCTGCTTCTTCTTCTTCTTGTTTTTTTTTTTTTTTTTTTTAAAATAAAAAGGATCGGCTCCAACTAGTATTGGAAAAACAATGAGAAGAGGGCTCAGGTGGATAGAGGGACTCATCCCCAAGTATCAGGGCAGACGTGCTAGGGACAGAGGAGGTGGCCGGATGGTCTGTAAATGGTGAGACTGGATTGAACCTTTGCCCCTCTCTGAACTTCCTCCTTTAGGGACTGGACAGGAAGACAAGATCCTGAAATACCCTAAGAATGATGTTTCTCATTCCTCTCCAGTCCAAACAAGGAAGCCGGGGAATCTTGCAAGGGCAGGCTTCAGTTCAAAGGCCTCAAGTCCAAAGAGCAGAGCAAGTTCAGCTGGAGTCAAGAGTCAAGGCCTTGGCTGCTCAGATGGTCCAACCCAAGCTCTTCGTCCTCCCAGATGCCTTTGCTTCGAGGCTTTGACTGCATCTCCCCCGTGGAATTGGGACCACTGAAATGCGGTCAACTCCGATGTCAATCAAATCAGAATAGAGCAGTTGTCTGGTGGACAACGGATTTCATATACAACATCTGAAGAGAGGAAAAAATACTCATTTACTTGCTCATTTGACAACTGTCTATTAGTGAATGTTGCACACTATGGAATTCTAGAGACTAATAGTTGAACATGAGGGGCTGGGAAGGCTGGGCTTCCCTCAGAGTCGATGCTCACATGACCACAACAAAATATATTTTTGAAGCCTCAGAATTAAAAGGACTGGGTGGCTACATTGAATTTATTCCATTTCAAATCTCTTTTCAGAAAGGCAATCATCACTTATAATTCCGACTCCCAGAAGGTTCCTTCAGGTATTTCCCAGTCGATATTGTTCCTTCCCCACCCAAGGCTGACCTCGGTGACCAAAGATTCATCTTACCTGCTCTTGATCTTCGAATCTTCAAGGAAGTGGTATCACACAGTGTGGAGTCTTTTGTGTCTGTTTTTTATTCCCCCTCTCAACAATGTATCACATGGTTATCAGTCGTTCTTTGCTTTTTACCGTTGTGTAATGTTCTGTTGTGCGGATATGTCCCATTTTATTCACCCATTCTGCTGTCCCTGGACATTTAGGTAGTTTCCCATTGGAAACGATTATGAAGAAACTTGCTGAGAATATTCTCTTGTCTTCTTGTTAACCTTAGTAACTTTTTATGTCAAGCACTTGCTCATTGTTCATCTACCAAGTTGAAATGGGTCTCTGCGGCCTAAGAGGTCCAGGCCTGGAAGCCAATGAGGTGACCAACCAAACAGATAGATCTCCCTTCCACAGGAGAGATGTGAACTGATTTCGGAAAAAAAGGGGAAAAAAAAAATAGCCGAGGATATGCGCACTGCCGCCCACCTTCCCCGCCCTGATCAAAAATTGTTTCTCTGACATACTCTTCTGTTCTCAACCTTTCAAAGATATCATGTGTTGTTCATTGAAAAGTGCACGCTCTTTGAAAAGTACAACGTTCCCTATAAATGCAGGGCGGTGGCGTCTTCATTGTTATCGTGATTATTTCTGCCAGGGAAGAAGAGGAGGGGCCGGGGAGCTGAGGTTCCTTCCTCCTGCCGCGTCTGCTAACCGATCGGCAGGATGCCTCCGCTCGGTGTCGATAGAGGAGTCAGACCAGAGGTATTGTGTGGGGACATCACGAACAGCGCAGGCAGAATGATTCAAAAAGAAATCAATGGTCCTAAAAATAGCAAAGAGATGTTCCCAGAATAATGTCTTAATGGGAAAAAGGGGGCTGAAAGATGGGCTGTATTGTAAAAAGTTAAGTGTCTTTCAAATGCCTTTATAGAAAGATGAGTGATCAGCTCAAAATAGGGGGACATCCAGGCCCAGAGGCTTCTGGACTCTGCCCCTGCGAGGCTACGGGGAGAGGACCCACCTTTCTCTGTTGGCTGCAAGAGCTTCCTGGTGCCTCAGAGGGAGGAACTGCTGGTGGGAAAGTGGCGATCTTTAGACAATAAAAATCACCCAGAAAATAGAGTGCACGTGGTCTTCCTAAGGGGCCTCCGTGCGCACGCGCGCATGCGCACCCTGCCCGGGTTTTGTTGGTTGGGGTCACTGGCTGCATCGTGTTGTGCCGTATTGGACTGCATGGATTTGGCTGACCGGAGTGGCCTGTGCTGAATTCACAATTGTCCTCCGTGAGGATGCAAAGCAGGTGATGTTCCCAGCCTCAGCCAAAGATAAGGGGTGCGTCTTCAGGCAAGAATCTTAAAATCTAAAAACGTTCCAGCTTGCCAGGGCTCTTCCGAACTGTCTCTGGCCCTGACCTGTTGGGTAATGACCCAGAACCTTAGGGGAAGGGCTGATGATGGTGCCCAGCCAGAGTGTTCTGCTGAGCTCTTAGACTCTGCCGGGCAGCCTGTCCCACCATCACCAACCACCTTCCTGTGAGTCTCCATTGACCCATCCCAGGATCTGGGATCCCTTTCATCAAGGAAAGTTACAGTTGCAGTACCTACCACAAAAGATCTTTCCAACTCTTGTCCTGAAGACAATATTCTTGTTGCCAAGTCTGCTAAACAGTAAACCTTTACTGGCATTAGTAACCTAGTCACTAAATAAGGTTGGGATTTTTTTTTTTTTTTTTTTTTTTTTTTTTTTATGAGCCAGATTCAGGGTATGTGGCTGCCAATGGGAGAGATTTATTAAGGTGCAATCTTCCTATCAATTAGAAAGGTTTTGGTTCAAGTAACAGAAGATCCAACATTCGTTTAGTGATAAGGATATTTATAATTTATTTAAAAAAAGAGAGAGAGAGAGATTGATGGTCCAATGATTGGTTTAACCACCTGGCACTGTCATCAAGGACCAGGCTCTTTGCATTCTTTATTTCCTTGCCTTGTGCTTCTAGGCTTTCATCCTAAAGCTTATTGCCTTATGAGTACATGATGGCTGCCATTGCTCCTTCATACAAGAGCATGCAATGAAAGGGGGAAAAGTTTTCTCCTTGTGCTGCTCTTTTGTCAAGAAGGGATATTTTTCCCAGATGCCTCAGCAAGATTCCCACCACCATATCTCACGGGTAGTTGGGACAGAAAAGAAGTCCTCAAGCTTGGACTCATATTTAGGCTCTTTTACTTCCTATCTGTGGAAGAAAGTACATTCCTGGGGAAATCCTCTGTGCCCCAGTTTCAATGTCCATGAAATCATCATCATAATAGTACCCCTCTGATAACATCTTAGGAGAATTAGAAAATGAATATATATAAAAGTTTCAGCATAGTGCCTAGTAGACAGCAAGTACTCAATACATGCTAGCTATTATTTTTAGTAAGATTATTGTCAACTGCATGATCTCTTTATTGGCCAAATCATATACAAAAGAGCTTCTCTCATCTCAGGCTCGGGGACAGATTCATTCCCAGGGATTCAAGTCTTTCAACCAAATACCACAGGCAGAGAACACCTTCAGTGTTTGACTTCTACTCCTTAAGGAATTTGCTGATCAAATAATGTTCCTAATTATCAGCTCACTGGGAACTAGACGGGAGGAAGAGAGACGAGAAAGAGGCCTTGGGGGTACAGAGATCAGGACAGGTGAGCTCAGAAGTCATGTGGACCAGGTTAGCCAACTTCACACAGTGTTTCCACAGTGAAGGAAATGCTCAGAGGACACACTGCCATGTGACTCACATGATGATCTTCCACAGTCCCAGGGACAGGACAATTCCAACCTTGACATTGCCCAAAAGATCATAGGAGGCCAGAGAGACCCAAAGACAGGATTCCCTGGATCTTCAGTGGCATAAATCTTACTACACCAACAAGGTTGGGTTCCTTAAGAGCAAAGACCTTCAATTTCCCATTCTTCTGACACTCCCATGACACCTTAGGGACAGGTACAATAGGTTTGGAATCCTGACCTGTTTCTCAATGTCCATTTTTCTCCAATTGACATCAGACATTCAGAGAAGCGGGGCGGGTGCCTGGTGCATTTAAATAGGCAGTGAAATAATGATGCCAACTAGGTTGGTGCTCACCTTGACCCCTTGGGAGCTGAGCAGGAGAGATGGTCGTGCCAGACCAGCGACGGCACTATCTGTTCATTCATCACGGTGATCCCGGGAACTGGGTATCACGACCTCTATCTGTGGATAAGGAAACGAGGCTCGGGAACATGGTTATTTCAGAACAGCTACATGACACCGACAAGATTGCATCTTGGTCTATCTCACTCCAAACACCGAGCTTCTTTATGGGGTGCCCTATAGTGCTCCTGAGATGAAGGGGAAGAGACCTCAAGTTCCATGTTGGGGTGCTCCACATGAGTAGATTCCTGTACTCCTGAGTCGCAAAGCTATGTGTATTCTGGCAGGTGGTGGCCAGGAGATGTGCTGTCCAGGAATCCCCTGGGCTACATTTTTGACTGTCACCCAGAATGCAGCCTTATCCATGAGCACCAGATGGGCAATCCTGACCTGATGTCCAGGCATGCCTGTCCAGTTATTCATATGTTAGCCCAAATGTGTGATAATGTCAAGCTTGAATCTCAGGCTTGCGAGATTAAATCCAGCCAGAGTCCCCACAAGTAGAATGCCCTGAGTTGCATTTCCAACAAACTCACTCCTTTCTATTTGGTAGCAGACAAACAGGTTTGGTAAAGTTGACTAGCCCATCACACAAGGAATTCAGAGAACATCCTAGACCAGGCCCCAAGACCCTGATAATTGGTTTGGAGGTGATTCAATCAGAGAGAAACTCAGGATCTCTGAGCAATGATTGTAGGAAGCGACCCTTCCTCTTCTCAGAATAAATGATGAATGTATCACCTTTATTGCTTCTGCAGCCTTTCTGTGGCCTTGAGAGAAGTCAGTCTATGAACACCCTAGCACAGAGCAAAGAGAAAAGCCCAGAGAAATAGGACTTAACCCTCCTCAAACAAAACCTGAACCCCACTCTTCTGGGCCTTATGTTAAATGATAAATCCAAGTCATTTTAAAGCCAGTTTGATTGCCTGATTTTTTTTCTCTACTTGTAAACAAAGCATCCTAGCCGATGTGCCCTTGCTGTCCTATGCATCTGGATTTCATCTGAAGGATGAGTTATTTCTGGTTGCTGATACCTGAGGAGGGAATATAGCTATATATGGGAAAGTTGCAGGAAAGTTGCAACCCAGAAAGTTGTTGGGTCCTCAAGGAAGGGAAGGGACACCCTATTTTTGTTACAGTGAATTGAACAGAACGTGTGGACGGAAGGAGGTGAAGTGGAGCCTGTCACCTGGGACTACAGGCCAGGAGGACAGGTGCTGAGAGCCCAGGCGTGATGTCTGCTACAGTGTGAATCTTTGGGACTTGTGTTAGTTTGTCACTATGACAAAATACATGAGACAGATCAACTTCAAGAAGGAAAGGTTTATTCTGTTCACAGCTTCAGAAGTTTCAGTCCAGGTTCACTTGGCTCTATTGCCTCTGGGCCTGTGGTGAGGCAGAGCATCTTGGCAGCAATGTACAATAGAACAGTTTCCAAATTCATGGTGGACAGGAAGGAGAGAGAGAGAGAGAGAGAGAGAGAGAGAGAGAGAGAGAGAAAGAGAGAGAACAAAAACTGAGAAGGGACTGGGGACAAGATATATCCCAGGGAACACCCCTAGTGACCTACTTCCTCCAATTAAACCCTACCTTCTAAGTTTTTATCACCTTCTAGTAGCCCACTAAAACTATGAACTCATCAAGGGATTTATCCATGGGTGAGGGCTCCTCATGATCCTATTATTCCCAAAGAGCCCCCTCTCAAATGCAAATGAAAACTACTCTAAGATTTCATCTTAGAACAATTTTCAAGAATACAAACAATAATAAGTGTTAGAGAGGATGTGGGGGAAAAGGTACACTCATACATTGTTGGTGGGCCTGCAAATTGGTGCAACCACTTTGGAAAATGGTGTGGAGATTCCCTAGAAAACTTGGAATGGAACCACCATTTGAACCAGCTATTCCAGTCCTCTGTCTATACCCAAAGGACTTAAAATCAGCATACTATAGTGATATAGCCACACCAATGTTTATAGCAGCTGAATTCACAATAGCTAAACTGTGGAACCAACCTAGATGCCCATCAATAGATGAATGGATAAAGAAACTGTGTTATATATACACAATGGAATATTAGTCAGCATTAAAAGAGAATAAAATTATGGGATTTGCAGGTAAATGGATGGAGTTGGAGAATATTATACTAAGCGAAGTAAGCCAATCTCCAAAAACTAAAGGCGGAATGTTTTCTCCGATTAGTGGATGCTGATCTATGGTGGAGGGCGGGGGCATGGGAAGAATGGAGGAACTTTGGATTGGGCAAAGGGGAGAGCGGGGAGGGGTTATGAGGATAGGAAAGATGGTGGAATGAGATGGACTTCATTACCGTAGGTACATGTATGATTGCACGAATGGTGTGTCTACACCGTGTGCAACCAGAGAATTGAAATGTTGAGCTCCATTTGTGTATGATGAATTGAAATGCATTCTGTTGTCATGTACAACTAAAATAAAATAAAATAAAAATAATAATTATAGTAATAAAGAGCACCTTCTCTTTCTTTTGTTTCCTGTGGTGCTGGGGATCCTACCCAGGGCCTCATTCAGGCTAGGCAAACCCTCTACCCCAGCTCTACCTTCAGCCCAGCCTGGCAATGTGTCCTTACCCTAGTTCCAGTGCCAACCGCCTGCTCCTGCACCTCCCTGGTGGTGGCAGGGACCACAGCCCCGGGCAGTTCTGTTCTGTGATGTCCTTCTGGGAGCTGTTCCTAAAGCCCTTCCAGTGGTTTCCTAAACATTCTGTGTTAATACCTTTGTGCTTAAATATATATAAAATGGCTTCTGATAGAGGAAGTAAAGGTGACCACACCATTCCTGCTGGGAACCACATCAAAGGGCAGAGGTACTCTTTGAAGCCCACATGGGATTCATTAGGACAGAATCAGTGTTTGAGATGCCCTGGCAGATCCTTCCTTCTGGACTAAGTGC
Organism: Callospermophilus lateralis; assembly: GCF_048772815.1. Taxonomy (NCBI): domain Eukaryota; kingdom Metazoa; phylum Chordata; class Mammalia; order Rodentia; family Sciuridae; genus Callospermophilus; species Callospermophilus lateralis. The sequence goes on from NC_135318.1 coordinate 35,295,515, forward strand.
ACGAAAGGTCTGAGCTCTATCCGCTAATCCAAACCATGTCTTTTTACAGAAAAGAGTGACATTACGTTGTGCACCCCATTGTGCATGGTAGCATTTCACCTACACATCCTAAACTGGTCTTCACATCCTGCAGCCCTGACAGAAGTGAGATTTAAGCCTAATGTCATAATCCCCACTTTACCAATTAAGATACCGATGTTTAGAGAGTACGATCCAAGGAACCCTTGGGTTCTTAAATGTCAGATATTTTAAGATCTGCAGTTCCGCCACTAAAGACCCATTCATCTGAACTAAGTACCAATCTTTACAGATTCTGAAGCATCAAGGGCCATGCACTGAGTTCCTACTTTGCCATTATATTCGAGTTAATGACCTTGTTTCTAATGCAAGGGATGTGGCATTAGAAACATGTGAACATGCACAGAAGCGAGTTTGATAAGGTGCTAGCTGACCAAGGCCAACGTAATAGTTCTTGGGCACCCTGACTTTTCTAATGGTCAACTCAGCTTTCACATATCTTTTTGCTTCAGGATCCGATAAAGTCACAGATCTCCTGTAGGGACAGCCATTGCAGGGGGGGTGGGGCGGGGGGGTGGAGAAGGGTGAAGTGGAGATGACAATAGCCAACCTACTACCCTTTTCCTAGGAAGCTGGGTGGAATCTGATCCCTGGAAAGCTCTGTGTGGCCCAAGCCCAGCCAGGCTCCCCTGGAGTCAGAGCAGCAAGGTGTTCAGACAGAGAAGGCACAGCTAGGGAGGGTGCCCTCGTCAGGAGTTTACCAGATGATTTCTCCATCATCAGAGAGAGATATCAGCAGGTCTCACCTTTCCCCCCTGAATTGCAGAGGAGCCATGTTTGCTGTCACCCCAGCAGCATGGCTGACATCTCCCGGGGACAGCCCAGTGCCAGGCAGGACATGCTAACCCAGAAGGATGCAACCTCAGAACGCATCACCAGGCCAAACTTCATTTCCGCCTTTATTAATGTTTTCCAGAGCAGGCACCCAGCTCACAAAGGAATCTGATAGGAAGATGTGACACCTCATTTTAAATTCCTTCACCGCATTTCTGAAGTTGACGGAGTGTCGGGAAGTGAGGCTGATAAAGTCCGCTGTCCCCTCCAAGCGGACTAATGAGACGTGAAGTCTTGGCAAGAGATAACCAGGCTGCAGGAGAGCCAAAATGACATCACATCAACTCCATTTCAGATCCTGTACACACCAGTGCCTATCACGGCTCCAGGTGGCTGGTACCCTCAACACACAAGAAGTATTTCAGACCCGGACGTCGCTCTCCCTTGACCCTGTAACTGTCACTCTGGGGTATGTTGGGAACACATTTGTCACTATGTGTAAAGCCACACATGTTAAGGGGCAGTCACTCTGGAGGTGAAGACTGCTCTGCCCTGCCCTCCTCCCCTGCGCTGGATTTGTACCAGGAAGGGCTTGCCTTGGGCATCTGAGACAGGGACCAGGGGTGTACCCTCCTGAACCCACACCTGAATAATAGGACCGGGCTTTTCCATCTGATGAGTCGTTCACATCAATAATGAATCGCAAATAACTCACTCACTCCAGGAGTAAGTGGTTGGCATACGATCCTTACCACTGGTTCTCGGAGATAATTGATTTCATGTAGTTTAAAGATGAGGAAAAGAAACAAATGAGAACTCAAGGCAATGGTGAACGCTGCTTCCGTTTAATTACAGCTCCATCTTTAGCTGAGATGGGTTCTTTCCTCTTCGCATTAAAATATCCCAGCAACTTGCCACGGAACAGTGATGAATTTTTCATGTTCTGCTCCCCACCTCACATCCTGGCTCAGGGCGCTGTTACCAGCACACTTGGAGCTTCTCTCAATAGATAGTTAACGTGACATGCAAGAGTCGTCTGCGTGACACAGATAACTCAGGGGAACAGCACAAAGTAAATGAGATGCATTAGTGTCTGGATGGGAACTGAAGATAGAAGTTCTCAGAACTTCTTGTTTAATTTATAGAAACGGATTTCCCTCCTGTGCTTAAGATTTCAAAATAATAATCATATTCTGAAGAGGAGATGTTCCCACTCCAGGTACTAATATCAATATGTAAAAGAAAATCATTAACTAGTTGTAACTCTCAGCAGCACCTATTATATGTCAACAAGCTAACTGAGGTGATAAAACAAACTGTTAGTGGAAATTTAATTACTAGCCATTGAGATTTGGGCAAGGACTAGGGATTCAAGATTCATTACTCTGGCTCCGGAGGTTGCTGGAAGCAGCCATCCGCCCGGAACGTACATTCGTAATAGGTGTTTTCCTTCCCTCTGAAACATCAGAGTAGCAAAGTCCAGTGGGAAACTTCAGATTCAGTTTTCCAGGGATGGCCAGGGCAACGTGGAATGGAAAAGAAAGAAAGAAAATGAAACTGTTTCCAACCACAGCTCTGGCCATCTTCAGGGATGATTGGGGTCCAGCAGGGTCATTTTGTAAGTGATTTCTGCACATTTTAATTATGACAGATTCCTGGCCAATGGCCACTTTTCAAGCTGGTGTGATATGTTTTTTATAATATGATATAAAATGGGTTCCTGCCCTCTGGGGAGCGGGCTAAGCCTCTTTCCGTTCTCCAGGGGCTCTAGCTGTGCCTAGCTCCCCTCAGCCCTGCCCCACCCCCAAAGATTCCTCTGAAATATTTTCCAGCTCTTTCCACCCATGCCCACACGTTTATTCACCCTGGGCACAGTGCAAGCTCAGGCTCTTGTGAGTCAGAGGTGTCCAATGCAAGGTTCAGCTGTCACCTGGGAGCTGTTTTGCTCCAAGGTCTAGAAGAAAATTTCATCGAACCACACCAATTCCATCAAGTCCAAAGCCCGGCTCCAAACTATCTGCACATTCTTGCGGGAGCTTACCATCTCAAGGTCATGTCGGCCTCAGGGGACTTACAGATATTTCCACCTTGGAATAAAATTCAGCCACCTTTTCGGCTTTCCAAAGAGTTATTCATATCCAGGAGTTTTGATGGAATTAGAGGGCCATGAAATTGATTGTCCCTTGGAGGAAGCCCTGTTCCCAGCCCACAAAAGCTTGTCTCTTCTCTCCCGTCACTCCTTCCTCTGCCCTCCAGAGGGTGGGGAGCTCTAAACCTCCTTCCACTATGAGAAGAACTGAGCCAACCTGGGAGGGGACAAATGGGTGACCAATTTGCTCTGTTTGGCGGGGACTAGGGGCTCCCAGGGGCGTGGAACTTTCAGTGCTAAAATGAGACAACAAAATGGGTGGCGGGCCACCTGAGGGGTGGTTTTCCTAGCACAGATGGTGCAAGCTCCCAGGGAAATGACATTCTTTCCCTATTTTATTAGTGTCTTCCTCCCTCGCTCACTGGAGGGCACTTATAGATCACCGTTCTCAACCTTAGCTGCCCCTTGAAATCTACTGCGGAGACATAAAGTCTCAGGCCTCCCCCCGCAACATTTGTTCAGAATCTCTGGGGCAGGATTTAGGTGACAGCTTTATAAAGTTCCCCGGATGATGCCAGGTGCAGCCTAGGCTGAAGACCAAGGCACAAGGGCAGGGGTTCAGGAGCTGCGGCTCTGTTGGGTCCAGTCTATTCAGCAGTCTGGAGCGGTCTCAGAAGCCTCCAGAGGAACTTGTTTTGGCGCCAAAAGGTGTTGTGTTTCCATCTTAATCTACTGTTTTTTTTTTTTTCTTTCCCCCAGCCTCATTAAAATAGCTAAACTGGTTTTATTGTTCCCTTTCTCCCTCCTTAAAGAAAAAAAGTCCTGGGCTTACTGCTTTCTTGGCAGGTGGCTAGAACTGATGGACACCTTAGGCAATCCAAATGCAAATGACACAAAACCCTCAAGCCCTGCCACCAGGGATCCTTTTGTAGCGGGAGAAGATGGCTCCTCTAAATTGAGCCTACCTGCCTGACCTTGAGAAACCCAGGTCACTCTCACACCTAGTGACCCAGGACAGAACAAGGCTCAATAATCTTCCTAGGAACTTCTTGATTCTGAATCTGTAAGGTCTCTATAGGAAATCTCATGTAGATCCTGGGATTTGGGATTCCTGACTTGGACTTTTTAAGCAGACTTTTTAAGCAGGACTTTTTAACTTCAGATCTGCTTCTTGATAGATGCCCCTGTTGTTGCTGTGAATATAGGAGGGAAGGGAAAAGAAGCTTCCAGTTAAATCAAGTGAATCCAGGTAGAGATTGTAAGTCTCTTAAATTCTCTGTGCCTAGTTCCCTTACCGGGTACATTAGGTTGTTTATAATGACCCTGTCCCCAAGAAGAAGGGGCATGGGAAGTGGGTTGTGATGAAAACATAGCTGTCTTTTCATGTTCATTCCACCAAAATTTATTGTACACTTAACACATAGACAAATATGAGTAAGAAATAGTTCATGCCTTCAAGGGACCATGATATTATACTCTAACATATGTCTAGTAAGAGCTATTAAACAGCTGGTCCCAGAAGCACACACCTTTCATCCCAGCTTCTTGGGAGGCTGAAGCAAGAGAATCCCAAGTTAGAGGTCAGTCTCAGCAACTTAGCGAGACCTTGTCTCAAAATAAAAATTGAGACTGGGGACTATGTCATGTACAACCAGAAGAATGAGAAGTTACACTCCATATAGGTATAATATGTCAAAATACATTCTACTGTCATGTGTAATAAGAACAAAGGCAAAATTTAACAATTTAAAGAAGAAGCAATAGACACATATAACCAGATACAGAGATTAGTATATGTATACAAATATGTATTCATTTGTATGAAGAAATTCTCTCTCAAATCTCTCTCAAATCTTTAATCTTGAAGGTATTGTTTTTAAAAGCTTTATCACCTACGCTGGTTAATGACAATTTATTGTATATTTAAATATATTTAGAAGAAAAGATCTTAAAGTCTCCAACATACAGACATAAATGTTTGAAATGATGGATATGTTGATGATATCAGTTTGATAATCACATATTTTATACATGTATTAAAACTGTTACATCGCATACTAACAAAAAGGACTGGGGATATAGCTCAGTGGTAGAGCACTTGCATAGAACGTGTGAGGCCCTGGGTTTAAGCCTCAGTACTGAAGTCAGGAGAGCTTTCGGGACTCTGAGCAGTGGGGTATGTTATGTAGTTAAGAGACATGGTGACACTGATTGAAGCTTTAGGGGGCTGGGGATATAGTTCAGTTGGTAGAGTGCTTGCCTTGCATGCACAAGGCCCTGGGTTCAATCCCCAGCACCAAAAAAAAAAAAAAAAAAAAAAAAGAAAAGAAAAGAAAAGAAAAAGAATAAAAAAAGAAAAAGAAAAAGAAAGAAAGAACCTTTGGGGCTGGGGTGTGACTCTGTAGTCGAGACACTTGTGTAATGTGCTTAAGGCTCTGGGTTTGATCCCCAGCACTGAAAAAAAAAAAAAAAAAAAAAAAATCTTAGGAAGTTGATGTTGTCATGTGGCAACTAGACCAACTGAATTTAACCCAGTCGATTAAAGTAGCATACCTTAATGCTGCCTTGGTAATGTCATTTAAAATAGAAAATACTTAATTTTTACCAAGTGTCTAAAGACTCTTCAACCCCTCACTGATGCTGTTAGAGTGCATGTCTCTAACACATGACAAGTGACAGACACCACTGCGTCCATTTTACAGATGCTCCATCTAGGAGTAAAGAGCAGGTGGTAGTCTGGAAAGAGGGCTCCAGAGGGTAGTCTAACTTTCCAGGTCAGCGCCTCTGCGCCTCCCAAGAGATCGCTTCCTTCATTTCCTTTTTCAACCTGTAGAGACCAGGAAGGCTCATTCCACTACTAATTTGATATTATTTGATGTGTGTGTGTGTCTCTTTTATTTTCATCTTTTCTTTTCTATTTTTTCCCTTAATTTGTTGGTTCTTTTTAGTTAAGCACGACAGTAGAATCCATTCTGACATAATTATAAAAGCATGGACTACATCTTGTTCTAACGCAGGCCCCAGTATCTCTCCTTCTCTTCCCCTCCCTCCCCCTGCGCCCTCCCCTCCCCTGCTCTTTTTGCATTTCCTCCTACTTAGTTTTTTAAATTAATATCTTGTGGATGTACATGGCGGTAAGATTCACTGCGATGTATCCATTTATGTACGTAGGAAAGTTAGATTCATCCCACTATCTTTCCTTTCCCCGTCCCCCTCTCTTCCCTTCATTCCCCTTTGTCTACTCCACTGAACTTCTATTCTTTTTTTCACACCCCACACCTTAGTGCAAACTAGCTTCCACATATCAGAGAAAAGATTCAACTTTCAGTTCTTTGAGATTGGTTTAGCATTAACATTTATAAATGTTATGAAATCATTCTTCTTTGTGGCTGAATAATGTTCCATGGTATATATCTACCACTTTTTCTTTATCCATTCATCTGTTGAAGGGCACCTAGGTTGGCTCCATAGCTTAGCTATTGTGAATTGTGTTGCTATAAACATTGATATAGCTGTATCACTACAGTATGCTGATTTAAAACTCTTTGGATGTATATCAAGGGGTGGGTGGCAACTCTTTGATATTGAGGTCAGCCATCACCTGCTCAGAGACCCTCTCCAGGCTCACTTAGCCTCCCTGGTTCTTCTCTCTCAAATCATTCTAATTTACTCTCTCTGTAAGCATGTCCTAATGTCCGATGTTATTTTCTTCATTATTTGTGTATTCTTTTTTTCTCCTATTAAAAGGAAACCTCTAGGAGAATAAAACTTTGTCTCATTCACTGCCTTATCCACTATGCCTAGGATGGTGACTGATGCATAATAGGTGCTCAATAAAAATGTGTTGGATGAGTGAATATATTTGCACTCATTCTTAGAGACTGATTTCTGGGAAGAGTAGCTCAAAGAAAATGAAAACAGGTCCCCACAGTAAGGCTGTGGTCCTCAAGTCTCTTGCCTGTGAAATCAGACAGTTACACCCAAAAGTGGATCTGAGGAAAGAAGTGTTGAGGACCAAATGAAAAAATGGAGATACTTTGACAGTGAAAATGAGTTGAGTGGGAGATGTCATCATCTTCCTCCATCTGCTCGGCTCTGATCCTTTTCCCTTGGTAAGGGGACCTATTGACTGCAGCTTGTTGAAGGAAGCTCTTACTGTCTCATTGCTGCCTCAGCTCAGCCTATCACCGTGTCCTCTGCAGTCAGCACATCCTGACCCTGACCCCTGATGCCACAGCCCTTGGCCGAGCAGCCAGCCCTGGCATCGTGCACCTGGCGCAGGGTGGGCAGGTCTTCTGAGCCACGGGAAGGCTACACTCCTCTCCAGGAGCTGAGGCCCCAACCAGGCAGGCAGCCACTGTGGGGAGAAGCCAGGGCCCAAGTGCTGTGGCAGCCAAAGGCCTGGAAAATGGCATTGTCCCCTGCAGCCAGGGGCCTCCAGCCAGATGGGGGTGTGTCCTGTGCAGATACACTGTGTCAGCATTCTCAGACCATGGCTTCCAAGAGGATAATCCTTGCAACCATTTTTAGGCTTGGAATGTTGTTAGTAAGTAGCGGGTGGGGAGTGAAAAATGAATTCTTTCTTTTTTTTTTTCTCTTTCCACATTTTATTGGTGCATTACAGTTGTACATAATGATGAGATTTGTTGTCACATATTTGTACATATGCACAATGTGACAGTGTAGTCCAGCACCTCTCTCCTCCCTCCCCACCTCCAACCCTCCCCCACCTGTCCGTTTCCTCCACTGATCTCCCTCTGATCTTCAGAAGACCCCACACACACACCTTTCTTCTCCTTTTTCCTCTCTAGCTTCCACATATGGGAAAAAAAACATAAGACCTTTGACCTTCTGAATTGGGCTTATTTTGCTTCACGTTATGATCTCTAGTTCCATCCATTTTTCTGCTAATATCTTTATGACTGAATAAAACTCCATTGTGTCTATATACCACATTTACTTTATCCTTTCATCCATTGATGGACACTAGGCTGGTTCCATAGTTTGGCTATTGTGAACTGTGCCGCTATAAACATAGGTGTGCATGTGTCACTGTAGAATGATGGCTTTAATCCTTCAGGATAAATACTGAGGAGTGGCACAGCTGGGTCATATGGTGGTTCCATACCTAGGCTTTTGGGAGCCTCCTCACTGATTTCCATAGTGGTTGTACTAATTCACAGTCCCAACAACAGTGTAAAAGTGTTGCATTTCTCCACACCCTCTCCAGCTTTTATTATTATTTGTATTCTTGACTGCCATTCTGACTGGTGTGAGATGAAATATCAGTGTAGTTTTGATTTGCATTTCCCTAACAGCTAACAATGTTGAACGTTTTTCATGTATTTGTCGGCCATTAGTTTTTCTTCTTTTGAGAAGGGTCTGTTTAGGGGCTGGGGTGGTGGCTCAGCGGTAGAGTGCCTGCCTAGCACACGTGAGGCACTGGGTTCGATCCTTGGCACCACATAAAAATAAATAAAGGCATTGTGTTCATCTATAACTAAAAAAAATTAAAATTTAAATTTAAAAAGTAGTTTTTGTTTAATTCATTTGCCCAATCGAAAATAAGTAATTTCTAATACTGGTCAATAATAATAATAACTTTCTCCTTAAATAGTAGAGAGTTTTGAAAGTTCCAGGCTATTTTCATCTGTATTACCTCCCTTGACCCTCAGAACGCTCCTGTAATTAGTGTTCTTTTTAAAGTAATGGGATGCATAGTCTAGAACTGAGGGGTGCGACTTGTCCAAGGTCAAACATCAAGTGGTGGAAAGAGAAACTAGAATACAGGTTTCCTAGCTCTCAGACTAGACTGACAGCCATGCCCCTCACAGGACTGAAAACAGTCCTCCTGAGAAATTCCCAAAAGGTACCTGGACTCTAAATATGTTCTTGGGGCTGGCAACAGAATTCAGTGGTAGAATGCTTACCTGGCATATAAGAGCCTTGGGTTCAATCCCCAGCACTGCCAAAAAAAAAAAAAAAAAAAAAAAAACAGAAAATAAATACTTTTAAGCTGGGCCCAGTGGCACATGCCGGTAATCCCAAAGGCTCAGGAGGCTGAGGAAGGAGGATTGAATGTTCAAAGCCAGTCTGGGTAAAAGCAAGGCACCAAGCAACTCAGTGAGACCCTGTTTCTAAACAAAATACAAAATGGGGCTGGGGATGTGGCTCAGTGGTCAAGTGCCCCTGAATTCAATCCCTGGTACTCCCCACCAAAAAAAGAAGTGCTTTTAATACATCAAACACTTTTTAGCCAGCAAAGAAAATGGGGATGTGGTAGAAAATGCTTATCTGTGGTATGTCTGCCATTTAGAAGAAAGACAAGTATATATAAGCAAGCCCCACAAAAACCACACTTAAAAAAAAATGTAATTTTGTCTTGGATTCAACCCCTCACAAAATAACGGATTGGGCAGCCCCCAGGCTAGACACTGCCACGTAGGAGGTGCTGGGCAAATGTTTGTTGAATGGACGGATGACTGTTGCGGCCTGTGCTAGCTTTCCTCACTCATCTTGATGAAAAAGAACATATTCTTCTATCAGATACAGATTCACAAAATATTCCAATATTGGTATACTGCTTTACTTTTTACTTTAAAAGATCTTTCCTGTGCAATGCCTCAGTTGATACTCAAATAACTCTCTGAAAGAGGCAATTTTATAGGTGAGGAGACTGAAGTTTGGAAGGAGATGAATTATTTTCCTAGGGTCAGAAAGAAAAATAACAAATGAAAGATTTATCTTTCGTCCTTCCTCCCTCTCTCTTCCTCTCCCTCCTTTGTCTTTCTCTTCTTCCTCTCCCTCTCACTTCCTCTCTCTCCCAGCACCTTCTTTTTCTTTTCCGGGTTCTTTATTTGTTTATTTTCTAGGTGCTTATTATGTCCCCGAGGCTGGCCTTGAACATCTGGACTAGGGTGATCCTCCCATCTCAGCCTTCCCAGTAAGTGGGATTTCAGGCATGGGCAACTAGACCCTCTTTGAAAGAACAGAAAGAACATCTTTAAATGTATTAATGAATTGGAAAGAAATTGAGGACTATTCAGAATTAAGCAACTAGATAAAAGTGAAAATTCAGAGAAAAAAATGGAACATTGAAGTTGGCTTTGGCCTTCAGGGGACTTCAATTTCAATTTTCACAGATTCACGAGGCCAGAGGAAGGAGAAAAAGTCTGGTGCTTACAGAAGGTGGAGAAGATGGTAGAGATTCCTCTGCAAAAAAGCTGCTTCCCTCGATTCCTGCACCATCTGCATAGATGTGGATGAGAAGCAAACCAGGTTCCACTCTGACCACAGGGACTACAAGGAAAAGCACATGTATCCAACTTTGAAACTCCAAAAAGAGGAGAATTAGTGTGAAAATGTATAGCCATAAACCAGTCCTTCCATGGGTTTGCACTTCAAATTCACATTCCCTGGGTAGTCCAAGAGGCCTTGAATTAAAAATGTGATAAAGTGAATCTGAGTTGTTAGTGTCCCCAGGCACCGAGGGAATTAAAGGCTATCTCTCTGAAGGAATTTTAATCCAAACTTCAAAGAATTCTCAGATAAAATTTCAAAGATAGAAATTCACAGTCGAGAATTAGAAAGCATTTAAGGAAGCAAAGCACCATGAGCAAGAGCCAGTGGACAACAGAATTGGACCCACAATAACATCAGATATTGAAAATATCATACAAAAATGTAAAATGATATGTAAAAGGCCACAGAAATGCCCAAGCAGATTGGAAAAGGATTCAAGCTGAACTTTCAGCAATTAAAAGTTATACAATCACTGAAATTAAAAACTCAATCGATGGCTTCAACAGATTAAACATAACTGAAAAGAATATAAAATAGAATATAAATCCAAAAATATTCAGAATGTGGCTCAGAAGGATGGAAAGAAGGAAAATTTAAAAGAAATATTAAGAAGTGGAGCACAGCAGCAACCTCTGCCCAGTCATCCCAGCCTCTTCAGAGGCTGAGACATGAGGATTGTAAATTCTTGTCCAGACTTGGCAACTTGGAGAGACTTTATTTAAAGAGAAATAAAATGGGCTGGGACTGTAGCTCAGTGGTAGAACACTTCAGGGTTCAATCAATCCCTAATATCTTGGGGGTAGGGGGACAAGAAAAGACATGTTAAGAGACATGCAACATATTATAAGCACTGTAAATGCATCTCAAGAAAATTAGAGGAGAAGAGAGGGGCTGAGGCCATATTTGAAAAACAGGAACTTTCTACAGAATCCAAAAACTCCCCAAATCCCAAGGATAAATAAAAGGTCAAATTAGATGGCATAGTAAGTTCTAGAACTATTATGACTTACCTCTGTAAGTCATATTTAGGTCCCAACCTTTGTTCAAGCTCCATATCACAAATTTAAGATCAAGCTGGGAATGATGAGGGTTGTGTTTGGCCCGAGCATACCATCCTACACTGTGCTGAACCTTATGGTCCTCTTGGTGTGGTATATGCATCAAGACTGCTTCAGGGCTAGAGATGCAGCTCAGTGGTAGACTGTGCTTCGGATTTCAGATCTAGAAATTTTTCTAGAAAGTCTGATGTGGCCCTTGCTCATTTAGAAATTGCCATCTACACCAATGAACAAAAGCTCCTGAATCCCCAACTTACTTACAATGTTTTCTCTCCTCTCCTCCTTCTCCTCCTCTTTCTTCTCCTTCTTCATACTGAAGATTGAACCCATGGGCAATTTAACAGTGACCTACATCCCAATGCCACTCCCCCCTTTTTTAATTTTATTTTTGAGAAGGGGTCTCACTAAGTTGCTGAGGTTGGTCTTGAACTTGAGATCCTCCTGCCTCAGCCTCCAAAGTCACTGATTATAGAAGTTTGTTTGTTTGTTTAGAGTGGTGTAAAAGCAGTACTCATTTAGTGGAAAGTGTGCTTTGAATTTTGAAGTTTGGTCTTTTCCCAGGCTAGTGATATATGGTACAATCCTCTCTCCATGCTGGACAGTAGCCACAGCTCTGAGTTGGCTACAGGATCACAGTCCGTGCTCCACAGTGGGCTGTGTGGCTAAGCTGGGATGTTTGGTATTTAGTGCATTTTCAACTTGAGATATTTTCATCTTACAATTTTCAGGTTTATGGGGACATAACCCTGTCTTTCTCTGCAGTGTGTTCTCACTGCACTGACTTCAATCTCTATTATTTAGATTAGCAAACCTGAGGCTGGGCTGTAGCTCAGTGGTTGAGCCCTTGCCTCCCATGCACAAGGTCCTGAGTTCTATCCTCAGAACCACAAAGAAAAAAATGGGGGGGGGTAAGTAATCTTGTATCCAGGTGTTGTCTTCACCTGGGTTTTCACTCTGAGCCTACTATTGGTGTTTATCAAGACAGTGGCCCCCACACACTACACACATCAAACTGTAATTACAGGACTGAAAGACACAGCCAGGCATGGTGGCTCACACCTGTGATCCCTGCCTCTCAGGAGGTTGAGGCGGGAGGATCACAAGGTCAAAGCCAGCTTCAGCAATTTAGCAAGGCCTTAGGTAACTTAGCAAGACCCTGTCTCAAAATAAAAAGTAGACCAGGTACTGTTCTGCATTGCTGTAATCCCAGCAGCTCAGGAGGCTGGATAAAGAGGAGGATCACGAGTTCAAAGCCAGCCTTAGCAACTTAGTGAGGTGCTAAGCAACTCAGCGAGATCCTATCTCTAAATAAATTACAAAAAAGGGCTGGGGATGTGGCTCAGTGGTTAAATGCCCATGAGTTCAACCCTTAGTACAAAAAAATTTTAAAAATTTTAAAAATAAAAATAAGATTTTGTAGAAAAAAGGCTGGGATATGACTTAGTTGTTAAGCACCCTGGTTTCGATCCCCAGTTTAAAAAAAAAAAAAAAAGAGGGAGAAAATCTTTTAAAAAGCCTAGAAGAAAAACAAAACAAAACATGATTTTCAAAGAAATGATCATTAGATTATCAACTGACTTCCTAATAGAAACAATGGGAAAGAAAAAAAAAAGACTTCAATGTGCTGTCAGAATATGCTTAACAACCTTAAAAATCTATATTTAAACAAAAAGTATAAATAAAAATAAAGTTAAAAATCTATATTTAGAAGAAAAAAACATTTCAATGAATTTTCAGAACAACTAATTTTGGCGGGGGAGGTAATCAAGGATTGAACCCACACACTTAACCACTGAGCTACATCCAAACCCTTTTAATTTTTTATTTTGAGACAGGGTCTCACTAATTGCTTAGGGCCTTGCTAAGTTGCTGAGACTGCCTTAGAACCTGTAATCCTCCTGCCTCAGCCTCCAGAGTCGCTGGGATTACAGATGTGCGCCACTGTGTCAGGCAGAACTACTGATTCTACTACAACAGACTCTCACCAAGGAAAATTTGAAGATGCTGAAAGATAAAACTCTACATTTCCAATTTTATGGGATACAGCTAAAGCATTTCATAGAAGGGAAATTTTAGCCTTGAATAATCATACTAGGATTGAAGAAATAAAGGCTAATAACCAACGAGCAAAGCATCTGACTTCAGGAGGCAGCACAGCCGGGCTCCAACCTCAGCTCACAGTCTCAGAGCAAGGGGCATCTAGGAGCACTCAGAGAGCTGGGGACAAGCAGCAAGGAAATCATTGAGGACCGTGCAGTAAAAAAAAATGACACTTATGTTCTCTGAGAATTTGGTTGTGGGGACTGGGTGGCAGGGATGGACATAAGAGGAATTGAAGTCAGAGGTCAGGGGCAGAAGCAAAACTAATTTACCCTTTTCCTCGGGGGGAGGGTCCCTTACTTGCCTGGGTCCTGGCTGCTTTGGCCCCACATGTCCTTCTCCACTGGAGCCAGCAGAGGCCCATGAGAAAGGGGACAGAACAATTCAGAATTGCCCCCACTAAATGCAGCATGCAAAAAAACGAGACACCACTGGGAAGTTAGAGTTGCACAGTAAAGAAGCTAAACATCCCTCCTCTGGGTTCAGGAAAATTTACCCCTTCGTCCTCTCGAATGCATGTGATGTAACTTCGCTGTCTGCCTTTGGGTGAATTCACAAGCAGGTGGGGGCCACACGGACATGACTCACAAAATCCAGCAGCCAGAGTTGACAGGGAGACTCCATTGGTCTAACACCCATTTCCTGAGCACCTCAGTGCCACACATTTTTTTTTTAAATGACAATACATGTTTAATATCCTTTTAAAATGTTACTAAAGTAGGGCTAGGGATACAGCTCAGATGGTAGAGTGCTCATCTTGCATGCACAAGGCCCTGAGTTTAAACCCCAGCACCACACACACACAAGAAAATGTTGTTAAAGTACCAGTATAATGACATATGTAAGGCATAAAAACACAAATTCAGGGACAAAAGCAACAAATCTTGAACTCTAAAAATCAATTGGATGGATGTTAATTAATTTAGCAGAACTTAGAAAATGCAACCCTAATCTGGCAATGGGTAAAAGTGAATAACTTTCTTTTTTTTTTTCTTAATCTTGATTCTCTTTGCATATTAATTGTACAAAATAATGGGTTTGGTGTGGCATTGTCATACACACATAATGTGTTTTGAGGACCCACCTCCCTATCACCCTTTCTTACTTCCCTTCCCTCCCCACCCCCTTCTCTTTCCCTGACAATCCTTCTACTTTTGCGCCATCTTCTTCTTCTTCTTCTTCCTTTTTTCTTCTAGATTCCACATAGGAGAGAAAATATGGGTTGCTTGTCTTTCCGTGTTTGGCTTATTTCATGTAACACGGTGATCTCCAGTTTCAGTCATTTTCCTTTCAAAGACATGATTTAGTTCTTCTTTGTGGCTGAATAATATTCCATTGTATGTATGTACCATAATTTCTTGATCCACTCATCCCTTCATGGGCTAACTTGGCCATCATGAATAGTACCTCAAAAAACATGGATATACAAGTATCTCTATTTCATGCTAACTTTGATTCCTTGCAGTATATATCTAGAAGTGGCAGCTCAGTCTTGATGCTGATTGACTCTGTGATCTTCAAAAAAAATTGCAGCACTTCTCTGAGACTTCCAGTCTCAATCTGGCTGATGCTGTGACTATATATAACTCAGTTGGAAATGTGCTTTGGTGGGAAGGGGTTATGAATACAGGATGTTGATTATTACCAAAAGCTAACCTCCTTTGGGAGCCTGGTAGAAGCCTCCATTCTTTGCTGGCATCTGTGAAAAGTCCCCTCCCATTGGAGTCAATGGTCTGACCCAACCATTTAGGTAAAACTTGGGAAATTTTAAATATGTGTGATCTCAATGATTCATATCTGAGTCTCTGAGTTGTTCTCTCTCTCTCTCTCTCTCTCTCTCTCTCTCTCTCTCTCTCTCTCTCTGTCCTTTTCTTCTCTCTCTAAATTAAAGGGTTTGCATTAGAAGAATGATTCTTTATTTTGGAGGGTACTGGGGATTGAACTCAGGGGCACTCCACCCTTGAGCCACATTTCCAGCCCTATTTTGTATTTTATTTAGAAACAGGGTCTCACTGGTTTGCTTAGTGCCTTGCCATTGCTAAGGCTGGCTTAGAACTCACAATCCTCCTGCCTCAGCCTCCCGAGCTGCTGAGATTACAGGCGTGCGCCACCGCGCCCCGGCTAAAGAAACAATTCTTAACCTTAGCTTTATGTAGAATCATCTGGAAGATATTAATATGTATTGTTCCCTGAGTCTTTCCAGGACTGGTTGGATGGGAATCCCTGGGAGTAGGATCCCACCTGTAGCACTTTGTATAAACTCCTCAGAGGCTCTGGATGCACACAGCAAGGGCTTGAACCCCAGACAAGATTGTGGCTTTTGCCCTTTTCAGCTCTCTGATTCTACAGCCTCCAGATCTTCAGGGCTACAGCTGTGGCCCTTGGGATGGGGCACACATGAGCTGTGTGGCTCATACCATGAATACTCAGAACACAGTACCCTGACATTGGCCAATGTTCTATGTGGATCATTATCCCAGATCTCTACAAAACTGCCCTCTGATGCCCCAACTCAGAGTCAGAATCTTGGCCTAGAGGACCATTCTAATATGTTCAGGCAGAGGAAACCTAGACCTGAACCAATAACTGAGCAACTACTATGCGCCAGGCACATACCTACACAACTGCTAATCCTCACACCTTTCAAGGCAGGATGTATTGTTTCCATTAAAAAAGAAAAAAGACTAGGAAAGATTGAGCCACTTGACTAAAGTGTAGCTGATAAGCTGGTGGAGCTGAGAGTCAAAATCAAATTCTGCATCCAAACCCTACATTCTTCCCATTGCACCTCCTTGGTCCAAGCTAGGGCCAGGCTTCAGCCAGGGGAAGATGGGGTTTCCTAAGGCAGAAACCCAGTGGTTTTGCTGGGTCATCGGCCATCAGAGGGCCTCCATCCAATGGGAGCTGAATCCGACGGTTTGCCCAGCTCCAGGCCTCCTACGCAGGGAGACAGCGCTGCTGACGAACACACATCAGGCTGCCAGCCTCAGTTTGTATTTTTACAGTCCACTAATTAGGCCATTTTAACTAATTTGTTTGCATTTTGTATGAGCAAGTTGGGCTTTTGGATTGACTAATGTAATTGCAGCTGGTTTCTGCCAAATACAAATTACTCAGTCTAGTGTGGGCTAGAGAGAAAAGCAAATATTTAATAGACATCAATACCCTTGTAGCTTTTTAGTGGAGCCTTTTTCCCCCTATGGAAAGTTGAAATAATTTCTCTAACATCAGATTGAACTTTCATGTTAGAGAATTATTTTTTAATCATTTTTTTAAAAAATAATGAGGCAAATGCTTTAGTGGCTCTGCTAGGGTTTATCTCTGATCCATTTACCCCTAAGCTCGGGAAACTCATAGGACTTTTCCATTTCCAGGCCAGCTCCCCACAATCTCTTTCTGCTTGGGTTACTCCTGCCACCACCAAGCAATCTACATCAAAGATTATATCATAGCTAGCAGTGGCCTGCGAGACCATCTAGTCCAGTAGTTCTCAAAGTGCACACCTGGACCGTCAGCATCAGTACCACTTGGGAACTTGGAAAGACAAATCCTCAGGACTATTGAATCATAAACTCCAGAAGTGGGGCCCAGCAGGCTGTTTTAATAAGCCTTCCAGGTGATTTGGAAACACGCTAAACTTGAAGATCTAGTCTAATCATCTCATCTGACAGATGAGGAAACCGAGACCCAGGAGGAGACTACACTTCACTCAGGACAAGGACTGAGCCTGTTTCCCTCCTTGTGCATTCCCCAGATGCCTGCCTTGTGATAAGCACCAAAAAAAAAAAAAAAAAAAAAATCTCTGCTGAAGAAGTGAATGATGGAATGAATGAGCCAGAACTAGAGGCAAAGTCTTGTGATTGTACTGCATTCCACCAGAGCTCTCTCTTGCTATGGGGAAGGATAGAAAAATGTGGGGGGCACTGCTTCTAGGTTCCTGTTTGTGAGAGGGAACATAACTGGGACTCGGAACATTGTGTCCTGTGTCCTGACTCTTAAGGAGGATGGCAGTCCCACCCACTGCCTTGCTTCCAACCTGTGGCTCATCTGGTGCACTGTCCCTAGTTCAGGAGGTGGACCAGTCCCCAACCTGATAGGAGTTGTTTTTTTTTTTTTTTTTTTTTTGCTTTCATAGAACCTGAGATTTTCTTAAGCCCAGCTAGGCCCCTGTTGGGGTGCCTGATTCCCTGATGAATAACCTCAGTCCAAGGAGTGAAGAGGGAGAGAGAAGCTGTGCTTTGATGCATTAAAAAAAGAAATGTTTCTAAAGAGAGGATGCTGGGGTGGCGGGGGGTGGGGGAGTCTTCTGGATCCTTTGAGTTAGGGGAGCAGGTGTCTGGTCCTCACATCTTGCCATTGCAGACCCGTGTAGCCCTGCTGTCTGCACCTCACTGCAGTCTCCTCCTAGGAAACCAGAAGGGGAAGGCAAATAGCAGCACGGGTTTTCAAACAGACAAAAGAATCTCCCAGGATGTGGAGAACAGGCTTCTAGAGGCTTCTACCCTAAGCCAATGAAGACACCAATCCCTGTGGATTCAGCCACTCAGGAGCTTCCTGTTCCTCTAACCTCAACTCCATGGCTCTCAGGCCACACAGCTGCCCACGTCCCTTTCCTCTGCTTGTCTCTACAGAGCCCACAGAAGCATGTGACACCTTTCCAATGGGCAGCACCTGCTCCCTGGCCTCCCTTGGGTGTTCCCCGCCTTTCATGGTGATTTCCACACTTCCTTGAGACCTGTCCTCAAGAAAGAGCCTGACAAACTCACTCAACTACAGATGGTGGCCACCGATGGCCGCCATTTCCACCCTGCGGACTTCAGGGAAGATTCCTCGCCCTAGTGCTAGCTTTTCACTCCTAATTCAGGGCAGGCTGACCCACAACCTTCTCTGAGAATGGGTCTAGCATTCAAGGGAGACATCAGTCCTCTGGAGCCTATCTCTGCCCCCAAAGGCCAAACGGGCTCTTCCTTCAGGGAGTTTGCAGTGGGCACATGGGGAGGTGAGTGAGTATCTGCTCATCTCCTGAAGTGGAGAAATCTTAGTGCAGGGTCCCCATGCGCACAAAGGAGCAGGGGAAACCAATCGGCAGAGAGGGATGAGCAGAACAAGCAGAGAACGGCCACCTCCGCTCTGGTCCCACACCTTTCAGAGGCAGCTGCCCTGCCTTTTGGCTCCCTGAGGTATTCTCATGTCTTAAGCCCAGGGTTCATTTATTTGGGGGGGGGGGTACTGAGGATTGAACTCAGGGGCACTCGACCACTGAGCCCCATCCCCAGCCCTATTTTGTATTTTATTTAGAGACAGGGTCTCACTGAGTTGCTTAGCGCCTCACTGTTGCTGAGGCTGGCTTCGAACTCGCCATCCTCCTGCCTCAGTCCCCCCAGACCTGCGGGGATCACAGGCGGGTGCCACCGTGCCTGACAGAGTCCTACTTTTTTTTTTTTTTTTTTTAACATTTATTTTTTAGGGGTAGATGACACAACACAATGCCTTTATTTTTTATGTGGTGCTGAGGATAGAACCCTGGTCCTGCCCATGCTAGGGAGCGCTCCACCGCTGAGCCACAATCCCAGCCCCAGAGTCCTACTTTTAATGATGTTTGTTGTCTGAGTTTCTCCCTCTGGTAACCAGGATGTCGTTGGAGCCTCTTGCAGAGCTGAGTGTCACAGAGGTGTCCAGTGACTTTCTGTGGAACAAACCAGTGATGCTCAGTCCAGTGGTTCCTGAAGGCCAGGCCTCTCATCCAGGCCTCTGGCTGCAACATAGAGTGCAGACCCATCCATCCTGGGGGATCCTGTTTCAGTAGGTTGGGCTCTGACTTCTCTCAGCTCTCTAGGGCTTCCTGTGGAGGATGGAAGGGGCGCCTGGTTATCCCCGTGGGCAGAGTCTTATCTTACATGTTTGTAAGAGACTATCATAGAGGCTAGTTCTACTAACATATGATCATCAGGCACCTGCTAAGCACATGGCCGTATTCTAGATGTAAAGAAGCAAGAGTGAAGAGGGCAGGTGAGACCCCTGCTCCCGTGGATTCATACTCCAGGACAAGATGGGAAACATGCAAGTCAACAGATAACTCAAGAGATCATTTCAGAGGAAGAGAAATGTGTGGAGACAGTGGAAGACATCAGTGGGACATAAGGGAGTGGACTTTAGGGAACAAAGGTGACAAATACCTCAGAGAAGGCTCTGGAAGAAGGTTATGCTTGAGCTGGCTTGACTGGAAGAAGCCAACTTATGGAGACCTGAGGGCTGGCATGCACATGTCCTTGAGAAGAGTGATCTTAGTGCAGTAGGGGACAGAGGGTTGTGACAACCTGAAGTTGTCTTTGGACTTGTTTTATGGCAAAGGGAAGCAGGAAAATGGAACAGTAAGTGGAAGGGGACATCAAGGTCAAGGGAGGGATCTGTTGAGGGGGTGCAAGGGTTGGTCAGTTTTTATGGTGTGCAGGAGGTTCAGTACCGGGTTCTGCCTGTGTACTCCCTGCCTGGCTCTGAGAAAATTCAGGCAATGGACAAGGACCCATATGACACTTATTGCCCCTGTTGATATGGCCCCTCCCCAGATCCCTGCACCTGTATTTATACTCTGCCTTCCTGCCTGCTACAAAGGATGAAGAGTCCTTACCCTTATTAAAGCTCATTCTTGGTGTTGGGGGTAGATCAGTGGAAGAGCGCTTGCCTAGCATGCTTGGGGCCCTGGGTTCCATCCCCAGTACTGCAAAATAAACAAAAAAGAAAACACTCCTCTACTCAGGCCCTGGAACCTATTGCTTTTTCTTCTCATGGTTTTTGCTTTCATTGTCCCTGCCTTGACCCCTTTAGCTCGGTGACATCAGTTTCTCCTCTCCACTGGATGGTTCCACTGGCATGCACACAGGGGCAGCAAATTTTTTTGGTAAGGGGCCAGATAGTAAATATTTTAGGCTTTCTGGCCTTGTGGTCTCTGTGGAAACCATGGAACCCCGTCCATGGCAGCAGGAAAGCAGTCACTGGCTGCAGCTCAATGACACCAGGTGGCGTGCAAATTTGGCCCCTGAGTCATAGTTTGAATAACCATGAACGGTGTGTAACCTCTTAGGACCATTGTTTGACGGGCTCCTCTGTCAAGAAAATCTTGATGGAACTTCAGCTATGAGTCAGAGGTGTGATGGTAGGCAGGGCGCAGGAAAGAGAAAGTAAAAGATGAACCAAGGGATGATGTCAGAGTGAAGAAGAGCATCGAAAATGGAGCCCTGGGAGAGAGCTAAGTGGAAGAGACTGTGAGATGCCATGAGACCGGAATCAGCCCCGGGAGCTGGTGGCCTATAGTAGGAGCATCGCAGTTCGGGGAAACTGAAGACAAGAAAAATTTCCCAGAGAGCTCAGAAGACAGGAACCTGGCCAGGAAGGGCCTGGAATTAGGATAAATAGATTCAAACTAAAATCTATGTCCCCTGGACTGAACACACCTGGGCTCTGCCTGTCCACTCTGTCCCTGTTATTCCCAAGCAATGGCTCCATGCCCCTTTTCCTCAGGACATGTAGCAGATTGGTTCCATGAGAAGAGGTGACCTTATTGCCTGACCACGGTTAAGACACGGCCCCAGTCACCCACTTGCCATCTGGTGGCAAAGAGCCTTCAGGACATTGACTAAGTACTTGCTGGAGGGAGACGCCGCAGGATATGGGCAAAAGAAGGGATTTCCTCAGGAGATGATACCTCAGGAGCTGGAAGGACAAAGGTGCAGAAAGAGAAAAAGTCTGGAAGTTTCCACACAGAAGTAAAGGCCCGGATGGGTGCAGATGGCCACAGCAGATGTTTTTCAATCCTGTCTGCCACAGTGCTGGACATAGCACCAGCGGAGGGTGGCCACAAACTGGACTCTATCACTCGGGCCACAGTTTCACTGAGAAGAGAACACACACCCGCAGTGGAACTCTAACTCCTCGGTGCTCTGAAATGGTTAAATAAAAGGGAAAATACCTAGAATGTATAAGAATGTCTAAAAAGCAACCTGGCATTAATTATCACATGCAGGCTGTAATTATGGACTAAAATGCAGGCTGTTTTATTTGTCAGGTGAGAAGACTAGATGCCAGGCATCCTCACAGTTTCTGAGTTATGAAAAGTACTTCCCTCACCTCTGTTCCCCACCCTTCCTCCCAGAGTACCTCTGCCTGTGTACTCACATGCGCGCATGCGTGCATACACACACACACACACACACACATACATACACGCGCGCACACACACACAACACATACTAGACTTTATCTCAGAGATTACATCTAGGCCCCCATTCCTAGAACAGGTGTTATGCTCACTGGGTGAGACAATGGAATCTCTGTTGATACTGGAAAGAACTATTCAAGGGTTGTTTGTTTGTTCAGAAATAATGAAAAAAAAAAAAAAAGATGAGCCAATAATGAAAATGGAATGGATCTGTCTCCTATCTTTTGCCCTTTATACCCCAAACAGCTTACAGGCAGGCGCTAAACAGCCAGGCAAATAAAGAGGTAACCATTTCCTTCAAAAGTCACCCCT
This sequence comes from Callospermophilus lateralis, assembly GCF_048772815.1. Taxonomy (NCBI): domain Eukaryota; kingdom Metazoa; phylum Chordata; class Mammalia; order Rodentia; family Sciuridae; genus Callospermophilus; species Callospermophilus lateralis. The sequence goes on from NC_135318.1 coordinate 35,317,443, forward strand.
GACCTTTGCTTGCTTTCTAATGGGCTCCCAACCATGACCCGTTAGCCCCACCCTCATACCCAGCTACCTGATTTGACTGTCTATCCTGCCTAATCACATGAATAGCCGACACATCATCACTTCTGTTATGTCTTAGCCTGCAAAGAAGCCATCAGTTCAGACACTCGGGGGCCTGAGGCAGTCTGGTGTGCATCCCTTCCCCAGGGAGTCACCCTGGGTCCCCTCTACCCTCTGCCCTTGCTGTAGAAGTATTTAGCCAGTGTTGACACATTTTCTGCCCTACCAGGCCTGGTCACTGGGGATACAACTGATTCCCTTTCTTTCTCCTAAAAAGAAGGTGAGAAAAGGTAAAATGTTCAGTCCAGTGCTGGCTAACTAGATTTCAAAAAAGAAATCAAACTGTGGTGCAGGAAATACAAGCAAAGTGTTTGAGCTTTTATTGAGGCTCAACAAAATAGATCTTTACAGATTTTTAGATTGCTTAAACTATTAGATTATTAAGTCTCCATAGGACCAAAGACCTTGTATGCTTGTTAAAGAGTCCCCAAGAGAGCTGAGAGCCAGAGGGGACAGTTATTCAAAGCAAGAAACAGGAGACCAGCTGGGCACAATGGCACATGCCTGTAATCCCAGCGGCTTGGGAGGCTGAGGCAGGAGGATTGTGAGTTCAAAGACAGCCTCAGAAGCTTAGTGAGGCCCTAAGCAACTCAACAAGACCCTGTCTCTAAATAAAATACAAAAAAAAAAAAAAAAAAAAAAATGCTGGGGCTGTGATGTGGCTCAGTAGTTGAGTGTTCCAGGGTTCCATCCTAGTACCAAAAAAGAAAAAAAGAAAGAGAGAGAGAAAAAAAAAAACCTAAGGGAGAAGAAAACTCAGGACCATATTAAGGAGCTGGGGTAGTTCCCCAACCCAAGAGTCCAGAGCAGACATTCACATTAGAGCTTGGGTTGGGCTTGAAGCACCAGAAGGAAAACCAAAACATCCCAATGTTTAGTACCTAGTCAAAGATGACCCTGGAGAGCTCAAATCTGGGTAGTATCATTTTTTTTCTTGGTTTCAGGGTATGTCTTTCCACCACCTATAATCTTCAAACAGTGTAGCAGATCCATGTTAATTGATGGAGGTACTTTGATTGGGACCCATCACAGATACAGGTAAATCAGCCAACTCTCCCCTGGCTATGGTGGTATCCTAGTCCATTCTGATCATCAACTACCATAAACTGGGTGGCTTGTAAATAACAGAAATTTATTTCTCACAGTTCTAGAAGCTGGGAAGTCCAAGATCAGCATCTGGTGAAGTAACAGATTGGCTCTGGTGAAGGTTCATCTGGTAGATCACAGTTGGTGCCTCGCATGATGGAACAGGCAAGAGTTCTCTGGGTCCTTTTTTTCTAGGTCTCTACCTGGATGATTGAGTCACCTCCCTGGGTCCCCACCCCCTGATCCCATCACATTGGTGATTAGATTACAACATGAATTTTGTGGCGACCCAGCCAAACATTCAGACCACAGCTGGTGTGCAAGGCTGATTCCCCCTCGGGGCATCCTCCTGGAATTTGACACCACTGGAAAAAATGGAACCTGAGAGAAAAGTCATGTTCAAGGGTTAAGGAATGTCTGTAGGCCACTTCCCTGAGGATGGTGTGATGGTGGTGAACAGGCATGCCACAGGGAGGAGGGAAAAGATAGGTCTTTTAGGTGGCAGTGTGGCTCTCAGCCTCTTGAAGGATGGCCACTCAATTCTAAAAAGGGGTGACTAGGGAGACAGGAGAAAAGACTCTTCCGGACAGTCATTTCAGGTACCTCTCAACTACCCCAGCACATCCAACCTTTAGTGGCCAGAATTTAGGATTCAGAATAAGATTTTTTGGAGGGGGGAAGTATTGGTGAGTTTTGATGGAAAAACAGGAAAGCCATTTTGGAGAAGTGTATGTGAGTGGATTATAAGCCTGCATGGAGGGCCGGTAGAAGTGTCACCCACTTCATTAGAGTAACAGATTGCTCATACCTGTCATATTCACTGAGTAAAAAGGAAGTAGCAAAAAAATGGAATGAGAAATGATAATCAAGAATGAGCTGGTATCAGATGTTTTCTCTTGGTTTCTGCTTGCCCAGGTCCGACTGGTGTAGCTTATAATTAGTCTCTGCTTGCAGATGTGTGGTTCCAAAGACTTGTGGATTAAGGAGAAACTCTAGAATTTCTCAGTACCTGACAAGTTGTAACGTGAAAAGCTACACTTAGTCCATTAAAGATTTTTCACAGTGACATTTGAGTGCAGCTTGAGAAATATGCCACCTTGCCATTTATCATTTTCAGGGCACGGGTGTTGGGAAGGAGGTTGCTATGAAGAACAAAACAAAATGGATTGCGTGTGTCGAGGTGAGCTGGAGAATACTGATAAATGTACTTCACTGAATGTCAGCAAATGTCACTTGAGAAGCCATTTGCAGCTACCATAACACTCCCAAACCCAACAAAGAGGAGCAAAACCAGGCAAAATGAACTGGGCGTCTTGCTTCCGCATGAATAAGCAATCAGCCCTCTCAGAAGTTACACCAGAAAGTTGTTAAACTTGATAGAAGAAGCTTTTTCAGCCATACTGATGAATACTATAGATGGTTGCAGAGGGATGGAGACCGTCTGAGGATGTTGGCACTGGGACTCAGGAATGAACCGAACAATCCCTTATCCCTTTGTCCCTGGTAGGTACCTTCCTTTTGTATGTGGAGAGACTGGTTGTCTCTAGGGAACATTTTCTGGGTTCTTCCTGACCTGCTGCCACTTTTGCTGATTCGGTGGACACCTGTGCTCCCCCACCTGCTCCTAACCTAGCCTCCCCTTGTGATCCAGGAGTGGCTGAAGAGGTCACCTAGGCACCAGGCCTCCAGACTGCAGCCTCGCACACCATATCAGCAGAAGTTCCAAAGTGACCACCCGTGACCCAGGCTTTTAGTGTCTCACTCAAGAAAAGAATCTTCAGCGGTGGCCCAAGTTAATTTGAAAAATCTGAGGATGGGACTCAACTTTGGTTCATTCTTGGTGACCTGGCCAAAACTTGACCCTCTCTGTGACTTAGGATTTCTGGAAACTGGTGCCAAGTTTTCTTCAGAGTTCAGTTTGGACCAAGACGTTCCTCTCTCCCTCCTCAGCTAGGTGAGTCTCCAGACTGTGCTGCAGAGAAGTAAATGGGAAAGAAGATCATATTCCCAGAAAAGCTTTCCAGGGAAATGTGAGACTCATTTAAATAAAATTCTGGCCCCTCTTCCTTTCTGAATCTCTGCAGTCTCCTCCCCTCCCTCAACACATATGCACAAAATCACCCAATGCATTTTTCCTCCTTTACACCAAGAGTCATCCAGTGCCGTCTGCACTCCTCTGGCCTTGTCAATACACACACACCCCCACACACACATGCACGCACACACACACACACACATGCAGATGCACATTGCCCACACAAATTGAGGTCAGTTCAGCATACACTGGAGCAATGCTGTGGTCTGGGGCTCCCATACAAGAAGCCCTTTGTTGAATGTACATCCCAGGCTCAGTCCCTGAATGTGCTAATGGATAGACTTCCCTCTTCACACTGTTCCGCCGTATGTTTGGCTTGTGTACGTTGGAACTGAACACATTTTACAACCAGGAAGAGATGGGCTCTTGGGAACCCAGCTTCCCTGGGATGAACAGGACATGCAGGAGGGGTTGGAGGTGGGCTCCTCTTCCACTCTCATTTCTCAGTCCTTCATACTCCTTGCTTTTGAATTAGGTACTTCCCGTGGAAGGGCCTTCACTTGGGTCTTGGGAACTCAAAAGGCCTCTGTTTATTATTGAAATTGAATTGCCTTGCTGACTTTCATGCTTTAGTTTAGAAAGAAACAGTGGTTTGTTGGCAGAGAGGTGAGGAGAAGATGAAAGACGGATCTCTGGATCAGAGGTGAGGGTTAAGGCAAATGGGAGGAACTCCTACAGGGAGGACTGAGCTATGAAATGTCTATGAAATGTCTGCTAGGGACAGGGTCTCTAGTCCAGCCGGGGACCACTTTACTCAGCTGAGGCAATTTCTGAAGAGCCAACATCTGTGTGTCCCATGTAGATTGCCTGTCTCAGATCCAAAGACCCACTATAGCATAAAAATGTGTTGGAAACAAAAAGATTCTCGCCTTGCCAGTAACCTTTCTTTTTCTGGTTGGAATTTTTAAACTCATATCTGGATGCTTGAACTAATAAGCATCTGTTCCCAGGGGAGGAAAAAAAACTGTTCATAATTGATTAATATCTCCTGAATCCTGCCATTGCTGGAGGCCAGAGCTATGTAAAAACTTTTCTTTCTACTATTTTAGTCTTTAAGGAATAAAAACAAAAGCCTTGTCATATACACAAGGATAGTTGACATTGTCTACGTCTCTAATGGAAAAAAAAAAAGCAAAACTGTTTTGGGGAGCTACTTTTACCCACTAACTCGTGGCAGGCCCAAGTTTCTTTGTTTAATCTAGAGGCCATTTTCCGTGGACTCTTCACTGGTCTGTGCACACAAGTGTGACCAGTCTCTATTAACTATTTTGCATTCTGAGATGTTTTAATCAAACCACTCAGTTGGTAACATAAAAAGAAAGGTGAAACTCCCAAGAATTGCAGTAAACCCCTCCTTATTGCAAGTATATAGAAAGTACATCAATATGGGGAACATTTGCCCACGGAGAAGTCTCCTCTGAGTCAGAACCTTCTGTGTGATAGCAGTGGATATCCAGTTGCCAGCCCCAGACATCATCAGCCACCTCAAACCAACCTCCCTTGTTGGCCTCAACAGAAGGAAGGATATAACTCTAGAGTGGGAGAGAAAAGTGAATTTCAGGCTAACCCAGCAGCAGGCATTCTAAGGGGAAATGTTCAGAGAAGTTTATTATCCAACTTTAAAAAAAAAAAAAAAAACTTTCATTCATTTTTTTTTCACTCATTAAAAAAACAAAACAGAATAAAACAAAAAACACTTTTATTTGCCTACCTTATGTCAAACCTGTCACTGCATCTGAGCTGGATGCCAAATTTGCTTATATGTCTTACCCCTCACCATCTAGACTCATAGTCAAATTTTACTGTCCAAATCAATCACCTCTTTCAGGAAGCCTTCTGAGATTTCTCCCACACTTTCCTCTCATTTGCTACTAATGGGACACTCATAGAAAAGCATTGTTCTGTGCTGCTTTCAACTGTATCCATCCTCTCCCCAGCCAGTATTATCCCCCTGGGGGAGGAAGGGGAATCTCTTATCTGCATCACTGAGATGGTCTTTCCTAATCCTCTGTTTAAAATGGGATTTTTTGGGAGGAAGCCATTGGGGGATTGAACCCAGGGGTACTCTACCACTGAGCTGCACACCCAGGCCCCCCCTATTTTATTTTTTTTATTTTGAGACAGGGTCTTGCTGAGTAGTTGAGGGCCTCCCTAAATTGCTGAGGCCAGCCTCAACCTTGCAATTCTCCTGCCTCAGTCTCCCATGTGGCTGGGATTACAGGTGTGCAGTCACCGTGCCCAGCTAAAATGAGATTTAATGCTACTGAAAGATGGGTTAGCTCTCACTCACACTGGGAAACAGCCTTCTGTCTTCCTTGGCTATTGATAGTGTCTGGATTCAGCAGACAATGAAGGGAAGCGTTGCAGGTAAAAAGCAAGTGGGTGGCCCATCTGGGTTTCTTGGGCACTCCCTGGTAGTGGAGAAGAAATCAGACTGGTTAACTTAGGGTAGGAGGAGCTGAATTTGTCAAATAATTGTGTAGCCTGGCCTTTGCTGGCAAGTGCGGGACACTTAGGTGTTTAAAGTCACCTTCCTCCAACCTCTGCATCAAATATGTTTTAGAGACTCAACCAGATTTAATGGGTTCAAAATGGAAAGAGTTCACATTTTGTTCTAGATCTGCCAGCATCAAGGTACCCAAGCTTTATTATTAATACAATGACCCTCACTACTTTCAGGTAGAAAAAGTTTAGGCAGGAATCATTATAGTTTCGCCTCTCCCCCACCTACCCGATTTTTTTTTCCTCTCTGCCCAGGTGGTCAAGAGGGGAAGACTTCTTACCCCATCAAACCCACACCACTGATTGTATCATTGAAAACAGATTTTGGAGGAGGTTTGCAAATGTTAATGAAGACTTTTGATGGAGAGATTTGCTTTTTAAAATCTGGGATTTAGAAATTCCCTTCCGTCTGATACGTCTTATTTTCTTATGGGTCTTTTAGGAAAGCTTTTTTCTCAGAAATTTTCTATCTTGTTAAAAGACTCCCCTAGAAGGCAGAATATATTGTGTCTGAGCCAAGCGATGGTCCAAAAGGATCAGTACTTCAAGTCTTGTGATAAATGCCCAAAGTTTTAACAAGCTTGTAGAACTACTATATTGTTTACTTAAAAAAAAAAAACTCATCTAACATAATTCAAAGTAACTATTCCTGATCGTTTTTTAAATGTTTCATTTCATATCTTGTAAAATTTACTTATTTCCCTGCCTAATTAGGGAAGAAAGGGGTCGGGGGAAGCCTACCTCGATTTTAAGAAGAAAAAGATCTCTAAAGTTTCTTAAAGTAAAAGTGGTTGGAAAAAATTTCCCCCTCTTAAATGGCCATTTGGAAAAATATATATTTACATATCCATTTACTTCTGGGGTGGGAGCAGATTTGCTATTTTGGTTCAAAGGAAAATGTTTTTGAAGTGATGGAAATCTCTATGTGTGTGTTTCTAGAATTAATATGCATGTATTCATTTTAGGGTGGGATTTCCTACTAGGGGAATCCTCATTGGGAGAAGAACCTCAGTCCTGGGAGCATTTAAGGAAATTTTAATATCCAAACAAAAGCAGTATTACCATTGCTATCCATTCTCTCACCCAGAGGAGAAACAATTAATAATTTGCATATGCTCATGACACAAATTAAAGACAAAGAGCTCCTCACAGGCTGTGGTTACTTATGCAGACCTCTCAGCTTGCTCCATGGTTTCAGCCCAGTACTGCCCTACCTTCCAAATGAATAGCATCAAGCTATATAACTAAAATTAGGGGTTCTGGGCCCTCCGGCCCATTCCCACTGGAGAATCCTCTTTTCCCAATCAGAAACATCTCCCAATCTCTCCACGAGCTTCTAGGCAAACAGAACGTATAGTTCCAAGGGGGTAAAAATATGTATATACTTTGCCCTTTTTATTTTAATGGCCAAACATTGTAATGCTAGCTAAATAGAAATTCTTGTCTGTTAATAGGTTCCTTTAGTTTGTAATAAATAGGAATGCTAATGACTAAAATTTGGTATTTGGTATGCATTAGCTTTTGTGAGCTTTTCTTTACAGTCCTCATTGACATGCAATATGGCAAGCTTCCTTTGAAACATATTTATAAAATAACTACAGTATAATTAAACCAACAAAGCCATCTTTTAAGTAAGCTTAATAGCTCAGTTTTTTTTTCACCTCAGTAAAATTTTATTTTAAAAAGAAAAATAGTTATGCCTCAATCCCACTGTATATTTTATTCTGTGCATCTAATATTTCCTTTGCATCTACAATCTATGCATATCTAATTCTTTTTGACAACTATGATTATTAATAAAGTGCTGGTGAAAGATATGCTTCATAGCTTCTTCAACAAGAATAATGGTTTTTTGTTAATGGAAATTGTAACATATCTTGACAGATACAATATATAAGATGTGCTTTTTTCTTAATTGTTAATATTGCTGTGCTGAATACACAAGGAGCAGATCAACAGATATGGCAGGTAATAATCACAGTGGATGCTATTTTATACAATGTAACTAAAAATATTTTAATGATATAAAAGCAATAGATAAATAAAAGCAATTATGTTTAATTTTGCTTTCCGAGTGCCGGCAATTTTTGGTGGTTGCTGCTGTTGCGGGTGTGTTTATTGGAGATGGAGAATGAAGCCGGGAGCGCAGAGGATCCGTGCAGCAGCGGCTCTGCCTTCTTGCTGCCCGAGGGTCCTGTGAACCGCCCTTTGCTCGCTGCGGCATCCGCATCCTGGGCGCAGGACCCGGTTGAATGCTAATTTGGGATGTACAGTTGCTTGAGTTCACCCAGTTTCCTGCAGTTTTGCAAAACTGTTCTCCTCTCCCCAGGCCTCACGGTTTAAGACCATGCGATTTACTGAAAGGAAAACTCAAAAGACACCAGGCGTGGGACTGGAGTCGCTAGAACCGGCTCTGACTGCTCCACGCCTCCCCGACCCTGGCCACTCTGCTCTGCCCCGGGCGCCCAGCTCCAGTATACCGAAACTCCGTCCTCTCCGCCGAAGTGCTGTCGTGCCCCTTACCTACCCCCTGCACAGAGAATAAACACAGTTGACATCGCTGTTATAATCTTTATTTAAAACTGTTTCCAAGGTTACAAATTACCGTGCCTCGTATGCAACAGGTTCCTCCGAAGCGGTATCATTACAGATTAACTGTAATGTGTAGGATTAGAATAAAAGCATAAGGGATTAGGTAAAAGGAGAGACGCTAGAGAAATAACACCCTAGCGCATCTCGACTGCAAGTCAGCCGAGGGAGACCTGGAAGGCGCTGGGCGTTGGGGCGTTGGGGCGCCGCGGCGCGGGACTCTGTTCCTGGGCTCACCGCCCGGCCTCAGCCGGATAGCGGTCAGGGGCAACGGCGCTGGAAGGGTCAACTCGGCCCGAGCTTAGGGACGAAGCTTCTTGAGCGCCAGGGACTAGAGATCGGCCGCGGGACTGGTGAAGACCAGGGTCCAGCAGGCCGCACAGTCGAAGGATGCAGGCAGGCCTGAGGTCCGGCTGGGGGCCGCAGGAAGCGCGGCACCGGGACACGGTTCTCCAGCTTTGCGAAGCCCCCGAGCGCGGCGAAGAGATCAGCACGCCCACACAGGGGTCACTGGGTTTATCCTTGTGGCTGGCATCGCATTCAAGGCCCAGGCCTGATGTGGTCCCTCATGGAGTCCTCCTGGTCCCCTCCGGGATGGGCCTGGCGCAGACCGCCCGAGCCCTTCGGAGCCCTAGAGTTGGGTTTTCGCACCCGGCGGAGGCCATGCGCCCATCGGGCCACCTCCCCTGCCCGGCTGCCGCTTGCCCCTCTCGCTCCCGGAAGGCCCCAGAGCCCCCTTTCCCTTGGTTGTGTTTCCTGAGGGGCCAGAACTCGCCGCGCTGGCCCCAGCTGGACTTCGGCCTGCCCTGGGCCACGGCCTCAAGCCGCTGACGCAGCCCCGAGGGCTGTTTGCGTGTCGGGTGGAGGGAGCGGGGCTGGAAAAACAAACAGGGCCGAGGCGGGGAGGCTTGGGGAGGGGGCTGGAAGGAAGTGCGCAGTGTGGCAAAAGCGCCGAACAAAGCCCTCTCGGGAGCCCCGTCACCCCTCGGTGACCCCGGGCCCGCCCCGCTGAGCCGCGACGCTCCCGGGCCTCGCCTCGGAGCAGGCCGCACCGCTCTAGCGGCGCACGCCGGGTGAGCCGAGGGCTCCGGGCGCCGCTGCCTCCCGGGCGCGGGCCCTCCTGGGTCCTTGCAGTCAGAGCCCGCCGCCCTCCCCGAAGGCTCGAGGGACGGCGTGGCGGAGGGTTAAGCCTCACCCCACCTCCAGAGCCACCAGAGAGAGGCTGAAGGGAGACGCCCTGCTGATGTCCTGTGTCAGGAAACTGGGCGACTGGGGCGCGCTGGAGCCACAGCTGTGCCGCAGCCGGAGAGAGGGCGAGCGGGCTCCCAAGTGGACGAAAGTGGGCGACCAACTTCGCCCAAACTCCTGCTTGCCAGAGAAGGCCCTGGCTGAGGCGGCAGCGGGAGGGGACTGTTGCAAACAGCTGTTCCTCATACATATTTCATTACACAATCAGATAATGCGTCCCACCACCTTCTCAATTATTCACAGATAAACATTTTCAAGACGTTTTGACATCTGTCTTAGTGCCTGCTATTAATTTAGTAATCACTGTAGTTAAAAATGTATGGGATTTTTGCCGTCGGAGTACCTCCTCTCGGCGCGCGGGCCCAGTGTTGGGCTGCGGCGGGGGGCCCGGGCCCTCGGGGAGTGAAGACACCTTTGGAGTGAGATGGCCTCTGTACCTCTGTAGCGCGTCGACACTGTGGTGGAGGGGATTAAAGGAGTATCTAGTTATTTGTAGGAGATGGTGATTAACCTCCCCCACCCGCATACCCTCGGCCCAGTCGCGCTGCAGCCCTAGACCCACAAGGGTGTTCAGCCTTGTGCCCGGGGCGACGGAAATGGTTAGTTTCATCTAGGCAGCGGGTTTCTGCTGAGGAAGTTGCGGGTAACACTGGCCAGTTTATTTGGGAAGGCGGGATGGGGGAAGAGAGAGAGAGAGAGAGAGAGAGAGAGAGAGAGAGAGAGAGAGAGAGCAGAGACATCATTGAGAATTTCTTACAACAACAACAAAACTAACAATGCAGCCATCTTCATTCAAGAGGTCACAGAAATGCTCAGTTTTGCCCTGAACGTGTGTCCTCAGCAGAGGTGACTAGAGTATTTGGGAAATAAAAAAAAAAATAAATGCACTCCAGTCACTGTACACGGGGCATCTGAGGATAGGAGAAAACGAGTTGCTTTTCTGTTTGTGTGATACATGTTGCAACGGGCACAACAATGTACCTGCAAACAGTTTTTACATCAGACAAGTAGAGTTTGAACAATCTTGCAAGACTGGGAAGTAATAGAGAATATTTCCAACTTTTAAATATTGTATTTGTGAGAAAGGCTCTAGATAAACTATCCAAAGAGAGGGAGAGTACCTGAAGGCAGAGGAGTTTGTTTCTTTGTGTTCCAGAGCTCAGCTATGGGGAGTGAAAGTTATACTTTGGATCTGAGAGTGATGGCCCCTTATTCATTTCTCTCTGTGTCCTGTGGTCTCTTCCTAAAATGAGACAGCAGGTGAACTCTCATTTGGGAATGAGGGAAAAACAAACCTGGATGAAGAAAAATGGCCAAAGAAGAACTGCCCTTCCAAGGAAAATTAAGATTACATGACTCTAAAGTGATTTTCACATTTTATTATTTGAAACATCCATGAGAACAAAACTCTTGCTACAATGGCCAGGAATAAAGTGTAACTTGAAAAAGAAAAGGATGCAATGTTTGCCCCCCCAAAAAAAAATTCTTCTCTACACACACCCACATCTCCTTGTTTCTAGGGCAACATCTGCTGTGACAGGTCCTCTGGGAGTGTTTTTTGGTGGTTCATTTCTTCTTCACAAAATGCGCCTTCCTTTGCCCCTTGAAGGATGGTCATCCGACTTGCTGGCCCAGAAACTCCTTTCTATCTCCCCCCCCCTCCTCTATCTGAGCAAATATTTTCAGACTTACCCTCTTCCTTCAGAGAGAGGCTTAGAAAATGAGCTCAAAAGAGAGAAAGTTGGGAAGGGGGGGTACCATTGCTCCCAGCATTCCTACCTCTTTTGGAGAAAACCAGGCAAAAGCCATAGTCCAGAACTATTCCTTCAGATTCTACAGGCAAATGGAGCTGACATTGAAAACAAGCCTGTACAGTTATTCTGGTCTTACCAGAGACTGAGCCCTCTTGGTAGCCTCTCAGCTGATCCTGGACATTGAACTCTGTCTGGGATTGGGGAGCAGGGGTAAGAATTTCCCAATATCTCACAAAGAAAATTAGTTTTAAAAACTATTCAGCTCACTTTGGAGTGTACTTTTACAGATTTATTTGATACACAAGGATTGGGGTGTAAGTGGGGATAAGGGGCGGAATTAAGCTAACAATTCTTTTTAAGACTAACTTCAAGAGAAGTGAAAGGGGAAAACAAGGGCCCTCCCATTTCAGGAACTGCAGTTTGACTTGAACTTTCCCATTTGGAATTAGGAATTCTGATCAGTAGGTGAAGATGTCCATGGGCTCCATTCAAGTCCTTCTCCAGAACGCAATTGCCTAAGCCAAAAATAATTGCAAACAAATAAAATAAATAAGCCCTGTCAAAATGAGTCTTTCCTGTATTGCCCTCTTCTGGTGTCTCCAACAGAGTAGGAAGGAAGGGGAAAAGCCTGGCTTAGAGGTGGTTGAGCTATTGGTTTTCTAGTTTCCAGGACTTGACCTGAAAACTTTCACCCAGGTGACTCAATAAAGTCCCCACCCCATGTCCCTCTATCAGGAAGTCTTGAGGCCTATATCCTGGTTGGACCTATTCTCTGTGTGCAGCTTCCTATACATCTACCTCTGTGTGTCTGGGGTCACTCCACATGGCCGCTTCTGTCTGCACTTGAGCAACTGGGTGTGAACCCATGCATTCGAATAATTATGCCTATAGACAAATCTTTATTTCTCAAATTCTGTATGAAAGTTCTGTGCAATCAGGTGACTCATGAAACTCGGCTGGCATGACCCATGGGGTCTGTATTGGAAAGAGAGGTATGAAGTGCAAACTCTGAAGTTTGGGTGGGATACAATGTTGATAAGGCTTCCTGTCTCTAGGGTCCCTAGGTCTCTTTCATACCTCCATCTGTCCTATTAACCTTTCAGAAGGAGGAGGCCCTCTGACTATCCTGACCCCTTGAACCTCCTCAACCCTTCAGGAAGGGTGGGACCATTCCCTGGGACCTCTCCTGGTGGACTGTGGCTGGACTGGGCTGAATGCCAGGAAGTCGGGTGGAGTGAGAAATCTCCTTCGGACTCAAGAATGCAGCCCTCATTCTGGCCACCTCTAGGGCCAAGTGCACCCTAGGTCTCTGGGAAGGGTGAAGACCCAGTCGTGGAACCTTGGAAACCAGCAATATGAGCGTTCGAGGTGGGGGTGACAACACTCTCTTCCTAGGCTTCCTGGGAGCAGCAGTATTTGTAACTGGGACCTAGCCCGAGCCCGCCCCTTCGGCCCCTCCTCCAGTTCTCACCTTGGCGCGCTGTACCCAGCAGGTTGCTACAGCGCGTGTCACCACCACCGCCAAGCACTTTGGGGCCACGCCATTTTTCATGGTCCCTAGAGGGCCCAGGAGCCTGGATCAGGAAGGAAGGAGATCCAAACGAATGACCATGGTTCCCCCAAAGTAATCATGCGTATTTCTCAGCGGGAGTCACCTTGTGGGCCTGCACACCTTCTTTTCTCAGAGGCTCTTAGGAGTGCTGGACCTCTGCATACGGGTTGAGGGGTGTGTGTGCACGTGTTCATGTGCCTCTGGCTTCTTGTGCATTCCTGAAATCCTCCAGAAATGTTTTCTCTTGGTTGAGAAAAATGTGGACAAGCGACTAACTTCAGATAGTTTGTTACTAAAGGACGAATGTGGGTCCGATGGGCAGTCGGTGTGTTTTTCTTGCGCATTCTCACAAAGTGAAGCCACCTCTCCCCGTCCTTCAGGCAATCTCCCTGGCCTGGTCAAAGGGCCAAGGCCCAGGAGTCCTGAGGCTTGGAGCCTGAGGCTCTTAATGTTGTGATTCTAAGACCCAAGCTGCCCCAGTGCCCATTCAGGTTCAGAATGGAAAACCCAGGTGGGAAAGAAAGACCTGGATAACCACCCTCATTTCCGTTGCAGGGTGAAATCCCAATCTCGACGCATTGGACCTACCGACCAGACGTGTCACAGCCGACTCAGTCTGGGATCCGGATTGGCGGCGGCGTGGTGGGAGGGATGGTGAGGGAGTTGGGTTGGTACAGGATGGAGGTGGAGATGGAAAGAGGGAAGAAAAAGAAACAGAACTGAGCAAGAATGTGGAGATGGGGGAGGATGGGGTGGAGATGGAGTTGGGACTGCCTCGGAGAGCGCCGACTTCTCACCCTGTTATGGAGAGGTGCGTCTGGCTGCTCCGTTGCACTCCCCCCACCCCCGAAAATAAAGCTAATGATGTAGTAATTTAGGAGGAGGTGAGGGGCTGGGCGAGAGAAGGGAGGGGAAAGGATGGGGGAACGCACGCCCCAAGAGCGAAAGCAAACAGCTAGCTGCGGAGGCGCCGCCCGCAGTTCAGGCTTCCCAACAGGATAGCTGGACTGGGATCCACCCGGTATTTCGCAGGAAAGGGGGGGTGGGACGAAGCAAGAGGAGGAGAGTGCATTACTAGAGGACAGAAGGAGGGAGGGAAGGAGAGATAGGAGAAAGAGCGCACCGCGCGGTTTAAAAGGAGAGACTTACACTTCCTAATGAATATTTATCCACCGCTGTTCCATGCTCCCGGCTTCCCTTACCTCTCCGCAGGTAAGATTCTCCCCGAGAGCCTCAACCCGGGGGGCTTTCCAACCAACCCAGTCGGGTCGCGGGTGGCCGGAAGGGAAGGGAGGTCTCTTGGTCGGCGTGGGTGGGGTGGGTAGGGGAAAGGGCGGCTGTGCTCCAAGCTCAGCTTGGGCACCTGGGGGTGCGACCCCGCAAAGTCATGAACCGCGTGGTGGGCTACCTGTGTGGAATGGGTGTGAGTGCGCGTGTAAGAGAGGTGGGGGAGGGAGAGAGATGGGGGAGAGAGAGAGAGAGAGAGAGAGAGAGAGAGAGAGAGAGAGAGAGAGAGATATGGGAGGGGGAGAGAGGTTGTGCGCCCGCGAGCGCGCGTCTGTTTGTGGCGCGCTCTGGGGACATTTTCCGACTTTTCACTCGAACACCCTGGGTTTTTCGTCTCGGCCTTTCTTTGGGTCCCCTCCCCCTCTTTTGCGCTCCTCCCTCTCCCCTAACCCATTCCTACCCCAGGCTGCCGAGACGCTCTTCTGCGGGCCTTTGTACGGCTGGCGCGGGCTCCCCAGGGTCGGATCCCTCATCTCTCATAAAAGAGGATGAATAGTTTTCACTGTAAACCCTCACACAAAGGTCTCCAGCCAAGGGGTCCTCTGTCTCCCTTCCTGTTAGCTGGCTCTTGAGGTGCTGTGACGCGCTCTCCCTCTTTCCCCCTCTTGGGGCGCCAGGGCCCACTCCAAGGAGCTGTGAGTGGTGATCAGGACCCGGAGATGCCGGGTGGAACTTGGGGGGGGGGGCTCCTGCCAGCCTTCTTGGGCAGAAACCCTGGACCCGAAGACCTCCAGGGGGAGGACGCAGGTTCTCCACCGCCCCACATCCCCACCTCGTCAGCGGGGGGAGGCCCGAGAACTCTGGCCCGCCTAAGGGGAAAGAGGGAGGGGTAAAGGAAGAGAGTCAGGGAGGGGTTGACAATATAACAGGAATTCTTTAAACAGACTTACCTGGCCACCTGTTGAGAATGCATTTGGGTTGGCTTGCTCCGGAGTTATGCGAAGTAGAAACACAAAGCAAACCCCAAGTTGGGCGAAAAAATCTTTCTGACTATGCCAGTCTCGGCCTGCCAGACTCGCAGCTTTGCGCTAAGGTCGCAGCTCTGCGCTTGGGTCGCAGCTCTCTGCGCTAGAATCGCGAGGCTGTAGAGCCAAGAGCGACTTTGTCAGGTGCCCCGCCACTTCAGCACTCCCTCATCCCAGGACTGGCCCTCGGACTAGGCGCTCAGGGTTCAGCACTGGCAGCTCGACTTAAGCCGGGGCAGGCTTTCTAAACCCTGCTCAGAAGTCAAGAGCAGCAGCGCCGCCGCTCTTCGCGGCCTTTCATGCCGCAGCCACTCCTTATTCTTGTGCCTCGGCCTCTCTGGGCGCCCCCGGACAAAGCCCCCCGGAGCCCGGCCGCTCCCTTCCCGCTAAATCCCCTTCGGGGTCAGCGCGCTACCAGCACCGGGCCGTGCGCCTCTCCTGCCAGTCCTTGTGGCTCTTAAAGAGCGGCACCCCCCCCTCCGCCCCGCGCGCTCCGACCCCCGTCTCCCCGCCCCTCTCCTCTGGATCTAGCCCCCAACTCCGACGCCTGAGGTCCCTGCTGCCCTGACCATTGCCCGCGGACTCCCAACCCCCTCCTTTCTCCTCCCCCGAGCAGCTGGTGGGTCCTACCCTCCGCCTCAGGTTCCCCTTCTCTCCAACAGCTCCCACCGCCCCCCATCCCCCTCCCTGGCTTCTCCGCCCCTACTTTTGCCCTTTAGATTGATTGTGGCCCGGAACACTGGCTTTGACCAGCTGGGATGCTACCTAAAGATTGTTCGTTTGGGCTTGATTTTGGAGATGGAGGAATGGGAATGGGGCAGGGCATGCCCTTGTAGCTGGAGAGAGTGAGGGAGGGAAAGGGTAAAGGGGGAACTCAGATGGACTGAGGGCTCTGCTATCCCAAGGCCTACCTTTTGGCAGAGGGTGAAGACTGGCTCTGGGCCACTCCTTCCTAGAGTTGGGCACCCTGGGATGGGGACTTGAGGTTATAAACTTGAGCATGCCCTCTGTGTGGAAGTTAGGGTGGGCATACTGGGGGTGGGGGATCAAGGATACCCGGAATTTAGTCTGTGAGGACTCTGATTCCCAAACCTTATGTATTCATCCCTCTAAAAGTAACTTTCAAGGGTCCAAGGACTGTGCAGGGAGGAAGTAAGAGGTGACCTTGAGTTTCAGTGGTCCAAGGAAAATGGTCATGTTGGAGAGAAGAGAGTGTGAGGGAATCTATTCTTACTGAGGACTGAGGAACAATTTCTAATAAAGTTTCTTTATCACTTGCCCCAAGAAAAGGAAGAGGGCAAATAAATGGTTGCCTAGGTTGCCCTTTCTTCCAGAGCTTTCTCCCTCTTCTTCTCCCCTAGGCCTGAATTAGGCCCAGTCTTCCAAGAATGATGGCTCTGCCTAGGGTACTTTCTTCAGGAATAAAATATGATGAAAGAGAGACCAGAGAAGGCACTTGGGAGAGGGGAGGAGGGAATGTGGGCAGTTAGCGTAGGCTGTAGTGCCCTGTTTTCCCTGCTGCCAACTGTCACAACATTTGACTGTTGGGTCTGTGTGGATGGTGGGGACAGTGGTAGATTGGGGGAATTGGGTCTGCTCACCCTTTCTCAAATACCGACTCTAGTTCTAGTTGTCAGAAGAGGATTGGTGGGAAAGGAACTTGGGGAGGGAGGAGGAGGAAAAGCTGACCCTCCCCTGGGCATCTGCCCTCTGCCATTCCAACATTAGTCCAGATGCCCCTTTAAGGAGTTGGGGTGACTAATTGATTTGTAGTTGGCCCTCTTGGGAGAGGGTGGCAGTGCATTCCCTAGGCTAGATTCCTAAGACTGCAAAATCTGTCCCCCGCCCCCGTTTCATAGGCACAACCGGTATGGCTCCTATCCCCCCAGTCTTCTAGTCATTTCTCTTGGGACTAGATCAACGCAGCCAGAGAGGCTGGGTTTGTGCCCACCCTCCTAGGCCTGGCAGTGGGAGGTGCTGCAGCCCAAGACAGAGCCAAACTTCTCTTGTTTGAGGATGTGGGGGGTGGAAGGGTCTTTAGCGGGCGGTGGGGCTCATTAGGCAGAGCGGGGTGCCGAGAGGTGCGCGCTGCCGGCCTCTGAAGCCGCCTTTGAGCCGTCGGGGCTGGTTCATTAAGCGGCGCTAACAAGGCGTACAAATGCCTGGCCCAGCAGCTTTCTTGCAATGCCGGGGCCTTAGCAGGGCGCCAGGCTAATGAGGGTCACTCAAAGGGGCTGATCAAATATTCAAATTTCCCCGCACGCCAGGAACTTTTATGCACCGAGAAAGTTGAGGCAACTGAGCTGTGTTTGTGGTCCTGGGCGACAATTGCTTGGAGCGCGGGTCCCCGGAGGCTAAGGCGGGGGGGGGGGGGGGGGGCGGGGGCGCGGGGAGGGAGCAGTTGTTGTTGTTGTTGTTTTTCAAAGGAAAGTAATCGGGGTCCTTGAAGGGCTTCGCGGGCCTCCCCGCCAGCGCGCTGCGCTCCCCTGCGCCCTCCCTGGCGGTATTCGCCAAGAGCCTCAGTTTGCAGCTTGAGGTGAGGCCCAGACCGCAGGCCACACTGCCAGCCCCCACTTCTGGATATCCAGGGAGCCAGAAGGGGCGTTGCCCCCAGCAGGAATCCCTCCTGGCCACCTGGGTCTGCTGTTTAGAGCAAACTAAGGCCGAATAGGGTGCAGTAACCCCAGTCCGCCGGATCCTCCTCTCCTGGAGGCCTTCAAACTCCTTGGCTTTCCCTGTAACGGGGAGCAAAAGAGTGGGGAACCCTAGGGTACGCTTTCTGGTGGAGTTGGGACTTTCCCAGTGTTGGGGGTGGGGTTGACAGTTGTAAATAAATGCCCAGGAGGCCAAGAGAGAACTCGCTGCAGTCCAAACGTCCCCTTTCCCCTCTGCACCAACTGAACGCTGTCCGTCCGCTGGCCGCCCTGATCGCCATTGAGGAGGGGATGGTGGCGACAATTCAGCACAGGTGACTTTGGCCTGTACCAGTGACAGTCCTAGATTCACCAAGTCTCAGATCTTGGAGTTTGAACAGTGAGAGGGTAAGGGAGAGATCTAGAGACCCCGACTGTCCGCGCCTATCCAGCCCGGCCTTGCCGCTCTGAGCGACTAGGGGTGCAGTCACTCTCCGCACCTCACCCCCTCCAGGAGTTCCCCAGGCTCACTTGCCGGCCTTCGCGCTGCTCAGTGAGGTCCCCAGACCTGCGAGAAAGGCGGCGTGGGCCCTGAAACCCGAAGTCCCTCTGCTCCCATTTCCCCAGTGCCCAACTCCTAGGGATGTGGGAGGGGACGTTCCAGTGCTTCACTGTATCATCCAAACACACACACATCCAACCACCCTAGACCGAGACCTTGCGGAGCCTGCGCTCCCAGTCCCGCCCGGAGCCTCTCCCGCCATCCGCGCGAAGGACCAACCGCCCCGCCTCCCCGCGCAGCTCTCAGGACTCTCAACTTACTGGCTTCAGGCGGCGGGCGTGGTGCTTCCGGCCAGTGCCTAGAGGGGCTGGAGGCAGTAGGGCCGCGAGGAGGGCTCGCTGGGCCGCGCCGAGCTGGGCTCTGTGGGAAGGCGCTGACAGTCGGGGTCTGCTGGCTTCCCCGCGGCGCCCGGCTGGGTCCAGGCGCACAAAGATGCATGCCTTGCCGCCGCCCTCCTCCCGGCTTTGCGCTCCGGAGCTGCGACCGCCACCCGAACAGGCAGGGTGCAACGGGTTGGCAGATGTCCGGGCAGAGGCTGGGGGGCAGGGGTGACGCTGAGTGGAATCTCGATCCCGCTTTCCTCAATTCTCCCTGAGTGGCGAGGGTTTTCGATGTCAGCGTTTCGGCAGAGCCCGCGGCCCCTGTCCAGCTTTCCTCTGGGGCTGGCACCGCAGCAGCAGGGAGAGGCCAGGTCGCTCCCACCCGGAGGCGGGGGGTTGCGGAGATGGGGTGGGACGGGTCGGGTTCACCCGCCCGCCCGGCGCCTGGGTCCCCGGCTCCGGGGGATGTAGTTTCGGGGTCACGAGCTGCTTTCAAAAAGTTGAACACAATATTCGGAAACCCACCCGTAGGAATTCTCCCCCCACACGCGGCACAATACCCACTCCCCTCCCTTTTTTCATTCCTTCCTCCCCCGCTTCCTCCTCCTGCCCCTTCCCCCTCCCACCTTTCAGTCTATAATCCTTCCCCAACAAGAGAAAGGGATCGGGAAGAAAAGATGAAGTGTCTGTTTTTGTGTCCCAACCTTTGGGCTCTTTCTGGGCCCACAGTGAACGACCGCCCAGAGCTTCGAAGCTGAGCAGAAAAGCACTCACAGCTAGGCGGAAGATAGAAAGAGAGGAAGAGACCCCCGAAGTGGGGCTTGTCGGGTCTTCCTCTTTGGAGGAGTATTTCACTGTCCCTGTAGGGAGGCTTAGGACTCGCTACCCCCAGCTGCCTTTGGCTAACTGAACCAGTATGGGCCCTTCGCCCAACCCAGAACCTCCTTGGTGTCCTAGAACCTTCAATGAGACTCTCACTTCTGGGCTCTCCTAGGCCTGGTGCTGCAGGAGTCACGGCCCAAGCAGGGCCTGAGTTTGGGGTTTAGGGCCTGGGGCAATCGTGGCCCCAGTGACGTTAGGTTTCCCATTTAAATTTTCTCGATCTCTTTTTCTCTCCTCCCTCATTGAAATCTCCAAAGTGGTGTAAACCCGGTGCCGCGCCCCCAGATCTGCATCGGAATGCAGAAAAGATCTGTTTTTAAAAAAAGTTTTGAATTCCTCAATGATTTTTCTTCTGGAAAGACAGCTTAGGATAATTATTTCAGCTTTATTGAGGGCAGATTAGTTGAAGTCTGGGCGCTGCGTTTCAATACGCGTTGTACACGGGCCGACAATGTGGGCATTGTTGGCTACTGTGTGTGAATCCATTCAACATATACACTTTTTAACACCAAACCGAGTCCTGTCTAAATATACACAGTGCACGGGGAAAGACGTCTGTGACCCCGACAAATCTTCCATAGTTACAGAAACCTCACAAAGGGAGGCCCGACTCAAGATGCTGATTACATCTTCTTAAAAGCAACATACCTAGGAATTAACACCCTCGCCTGGCCTGGGGGCTGTGATGGCCTCAGGGAGGGAGGGCCCTCTACATCCTGTGGACATTTTAGGGTCTGTTTTAGGCTTGCAATATTACTTTCCCATAGAGATTTAGTTTTATTATTATCATCATTATCATTATTAACTCATGGGCAAATAAACATTTTCCAGGCCTTGTCTGCTTTTTCAGGGTGGCCTCCAAAGTCTCAGTGCCCTTCTGGGGCTTATGGGCAGGCCCAGAGCAATCTAATATGTGGTGGCAGAGAGATGGTTCTGTACTCTCTAGGGTCCAGAGGGCTCCCAGGCTTCAGCTTCTCCACAACTCCAAGAGTCAGATGAAGTCTAGAGGAAAATAAAAAGTCAGATTGCTTTTTAAGATGGAAAGAAGTGTACTGTTATTTCCACTATTTTAAAATTCAAGGCAATTGGAGAAATCAAGGCTTCTTGGCTGGAAGCAGAGTAAAGTCCAGCTGATGCTGAGGGAGTTAGGATGGATATAACCAAAGGGCACAATCAGGGAGGCCAGAACCATCTTCAGCACCCTGGGTCCTGTGCTCAGGCTCCCAGGTGCTACATGCCCTCTATTCCAATCTGGGATCTGGTGACTGCTTAGCCAGGATCGGCGTGTGGTTGGCCCCATGATCTCATCTCTCCTTTCTTCCTTTCCACTATTAGTGCTCACATAGGCAGAAAGAGGCAGCCCGACGTGCACACCATGTGCAAACCTTGCCGGCCGGCTCTGCTGGCCCTGGGCCTCTCTTTGCAGGCAAGCCGCCTGGTGTTCCTGAGGCATGGGGAGACTCCAGCTTTCCAACAAAATCTCCCCTGTAATTGGTCATCTCTTTCAACTACTCAAGGTCCATAGCTTTTCGAATTTCTGAATCAACTTCTTTGGGGAAGAGGCAAGAGGAGGCTCAGAGACAGCCAGAGAAAAAAGGAAGGGGAGGGGGAGGAGGGGAAGTGGCGAGATTAAGAGTTGCAAAGATTTAAAAAAAAAAAAAAAATCTTTCTCCCTGGTCTCCCTCATTCCCTCCTCTCCCCTCCCCCCTCCTCTGGCTAAGTGGTAAAACCGTCCTTACGTTCTCGGTATTGATTGGCAGGGCTGACAGTGATTGGCAGTGGTTGCCGTGGCAACGCCACAACGACACGCAGCAGACCAATAGAAAAGCGAAACAAAATGTTTCAATGCTGCACTCACTGTGGATTTAGGGGAGATATTATGAGGCTGTTGTCATTAGGGCGATTGCTGTGGAATCGCTGAATCTTGACTCGGCAGTGGTTGGCTCTCGCTCTCCTCTCTCTCCCTCTCCCTCTCTCTGTCTCGGGTTCTCTCTCTGCGCGCGCGCACCGGGCCGCTCTCCTTCCTCCCTCTCTATGTGGCTGCGCGGGTGTGTGTGTGTGTGGATGTGTGTGGGGTGTGGGTGTCCCTTACGTCCTTCCTCCTCCCCCTCCTCCTCCTTCTGCTCCCCCCTCCTTTCCCTCACCTCCTCCCCCCTCTCCTCTCCCTCCTTCTGGTCCTCATCGCCCCTCTCCTCCTCTTCCTCCCCTCTCTCTTCCTCTCCCTGAATTTTCTCCTCTCCTCTCAGGTCAGTCCATGGTATTCCGCTCCCCCCTAGACCTCTATTCCTCCCACTTCTTGTTGCCAAACTTCGCGGATTCTCACCACTGCTCCCTACTTCTGGCGAGTAGCGGCGGCGGGAACGGTGCGGGAGGCGGCGGCGGCGAGGGAGGCGGCGGCGGCGGCGGCGGGAACCGTGCGGGAGGCGGCGGTGCTGGCGGAGCAGGCGGCGGCGGCGGCGGCGGCGGCTCCAGGGCCCCCCCGGAAGAGTTGTCCATGTTCCAGCTGCCCACCCTCAACTTCTCGCCGGAGCAGGTGGCCAGCGTCTGCGAGACGCTGGAGGAGACGGGCGACATTGAGCGGCTGGGCCGCTTCCTCTGGTCGCTGCCTGTGGCCCCCGGGGCGTGCGAGGCCATCAACAAACACGAGTCGATCCTGCGCGCGCGCGCCGTGGTCGCCTTCCACACGGGCAACTTCCGCGACCTGTACCACATCCTGGAGAACCACAAGTTCACCAAGGAGTCTCACGGCAAGCTGCAGGCCATGTGGCTCGAGGCTCACTACCAGGAGGCCGAGAAGCTGCGCGGCCGCCCACTCGGCCCGGTGGACAAGTACCGCGTGCGCAAGAAGTTCCCGCTGCCGCGCACCATCTGGGACGGCGAGCAGAAGACGCATTGCTTCAAGGAGCGGACTCGGAGCCTGCTGCGGGAGTGGTACCTGCAGGACCCCTACCCTAACCCCAGCAAGAAACGCGAACTGGCGCAGGCCACCGGCCTCACTCCCACACAAGTAGGCAACTGGTTTAAGAACCGGCGGCAGCGCGACCGCGCCGCAGCAGCCAAGAACAGGTCAGTGGCGGGGTCCGCGGCCTGGCTATAGCCTCCGGAGCCGGGGAAGGAATCAGGGGTTGAAATGCCGGCAAGGGGGGCATGGTAGGGGAGGCCGCCGAGCTCCGGAGAAGCCGCGTCTCTCTGGCCAGTTGGAGAAAGTTTCCGCTTGCCCCGGGCGCGCGGAAGAGGGGCGGGCTGTGGGTTTATTGACTGCTTTGCCGGAGAAGGGCTTTGGTCAGCGCGGAGAGCGAGTGCGTGCGACCCCGAGTGCCCACAGCCCTGGTCCCTGCCCCTGGGACCATTAGCGGAGCTTTGCACCGGCCCATCTCCTCTGCCCGACCCCAGCTAGGCGCTCCTCTGGGCCGAGACAGAGAAAGAAGGGAAACACTCCATGTTATCTGGTCCTTAATTCCATGCATTGCAAAAAAAAAAAATCCAAGAGAAAACCACGAATGTCAGGGAAAGGAGAATGAACCTAGGTCCCTGCCACAAAGGGGAAAGGCCACCGTGCTGAGGGTCGTCTTCTGGCAACACTGCAGTTTGCGGGTCCGGAGCAGGAGAGTCGGGCTGGGGGACTGCAGAGGCCTAGTGAGTGTGTTCGCGCTCGCGCGTGCGCGTGCATATCCTTG
Source organism: Callospermophilus lateralis (assembly GCF_048772815.1). NCBI lineage: Eukaryota > Metazoa > Chordata > Mammalia > Rodentia > Sciuridae > Callospermophilus > Callospermophilus lateralis. The sequence continues at coordinate 35,340,712 of NC_135318.1, forward strand.
CTTTCATTCCCCAGCCCAGGAGCATCCCTTTGGTCCTTTAACTTGGGAAGCCGACAGGAACAGCCATGCTGCTGGCAAGTTGGTCACTAAGTCACAAAGTTATATACTGGATTTGATGGTCAGCGGAGCTGGTTTAGGAGGAAGTAAAGGAGAAAAAGAACTAGAGGAAGGGGGGTGTGGAGATGGGAAAGAAGGAAGACAGAAAGGAGGAAGTGGGTGAAAGCCCTGATGTGGAGCTTGCCTCCCTACTTAGCCTGAAAGTCGCAGGGCCTACTATAATACAAGGAGCAGGACCATCAGCTACTGGAAGCTGCTGGTGATTGCAGGCTGAGAGTGAGTTTCTGGATGTGTTATGATTTAGCTAGCCCAGGTCTGAGCCCAAGGTCCTCTCAGCCCTGCCTCTGCAGCCCACTTTTCGCCCGATGGGGGGAGCGCCCAGGGCCAGGCAAGGCCTCCTTATGGGGAGAACACAGAGACTCTAGGTTCAGGCAGCCAGTTCCTAGCTCGGGAAAGAGGCAGCCAGATCCTGCTCTGTGCTTCTCTCCTGCCTTCTTCTTCCTCCTTTCTCTCTCTCCCTCCTCTTTCCCCACTTTTAGCTCCCAACTTCCCCAATTTTGTCTTCCCCGGATCCTGCGCTCTGTGCAGGGATCCAGAAAGCAAAGCCGGCGGGTCCTAACCCGGGAGAGGCGGCGGGTGAGAAACCCGCGGCTCTGGGTGTGTGTTTGGGGGAGCCGGAGCAGGAGGCACTATGAGGACCCCACGCTCTCCAGGCAGCTGGTTCAGTCTGAAGAGGCCCTGGGGCTGGGGAGGAAGAAGCTCTCTGTTCCTCCTGACTTCTGCTCCTTCAGGGATCGTCGTCCTTTGCTGCGTGCCCAGGCCACCCCAGGCGGCCGGCCTCTGGTTCTACCTCTCCTGAGTCCGGTCCCTATCTGGGAAGCTTTGGGAAGCTTCCCTGGGGAAGGGAGCCGAGAGCCAAGACTCGGGCTGGGGAGTCTCTTCAGCGCCCAAGGAGTAGCTGGGTGCGTTGAAGGGATGAGCGCAGAGAGCGCAGTCGGGGGAGGCGGCTAGGGTCACTGGATCGGGGAAGGCCGGGGAGCGCGGGCGGCTGCAGGCCCGGCTCCCTGCAGCGCCGGGTAACCGGCTGGCGGGCCGTTGTGTTAGCGCGAGCACGGCTTTCTCTCTCCCGCAGGCTCCAGCACCAGGCCATCGGACCCAGCGGCATGCGCTCGCTGGCCGAACCCGGCTGCCCCACGCACGGCTCGGCAGAGTCGCCGTCCACGGCGGCCAGCCCCACCACCAGTGTGTCCAGCCTGACGGAGCGCGCGGACACCGGCACCTCCATCCTCTCGGTAACCTCCAGCGACTCGGAATGTGATGTATGATAGCCAAGGCTGCCCTCCTCCTCCCTCCCCCTCCTTCCCCTCCTCTTTCCCCTCCTCCTCCTAGCCCTCCTCCTCTTCCTCCTCTTCCTCCTCCATCCCCAGAACAAACCGAAATCAGGATACACAACCATACACACACATAAGTCCACACACACTCCCGCCCCAGCCAAAAATATATAAAAATCAAGAAAAATAACAAATTAACCGCAAACCATCAACAATCCCAAACCACCATCTACCACCACGGCCAACCCAAAGGACCGCGACGCCAACAGACAGTCACAAACGCTGATGTTGCGGGCAGGAAACATAAAAGAGGTGACAATTGTATACTTTCTAGGACAAGCACGGCTTCTCCTTTTGGTTCCCACGGACCCGGCACCCCACCTGCATGACGATTTATTTGTATCTGGGAAAATATTCTCTCTAGTTTAAAATGATTTAAAGAGTCGACTATACAAAAACAACCACCACCACGACGACAAGACGACAAAAGCAAAACAGACAAAAAAGGAAAAAAAATCTACCATCTCTGCTCCGAATTTGTTTAAAAAAAGAAAGAAAGAAAAAGAAAAAAAAAGAACTCCTCGAGAGAGAAATAGCAAATGTTTCTCGCCTTTTGTTGCTCTCTCTCTCTTTTTTCCTCTCTTGCTCTCTTTCTTTCTCTTTCTTCTCTCTGTTTTTAAGTCCAAGTATTGGTCAAACAAGATGCAATCTTCTGTTTTTTGTTCAGCAGACAATCATTTTCGTAAGCACCTTTTTTCTCTCTACTCTGTCACTGCCTGTGTGGGTACTGGTTATAAATGTGGAAAAAGAATAGTTATGACTGTAACAGATTTTTATTTTTATTTCAAAATTTTATATGAATTATGTATATCTTAATGATCGGTCATTTTCCCAGTTTGTAATATATGTGTAGAAATTGCCTGTATATGATATTGCTTTTTCTCCTCTCCCTTTCTTTCTCTCTTTCTCCCTCCTTTCTTCCTCCCACCCCGCTCACCTGTCTCTTTCCTTTTGGGGGTGTCCCCCTCCCACTCAGTGTTCCTGGCGTCGACTTGGTACTCAAGGCGTGGCGTGGTGGCCTGGGTTAGGAAGAGGGACCCCAGCGCTAGCGAAAGCGGAGAGTGAGACCGTAGTATTCTTATGCAAAAGCTATTTCAAGTATTTCTTAGCTGCTTTGGAGGTATCTCTCACTCCCCGTAGGGCGCTTTTACTGTTATCTTAACTGCGTGTTTATCTATATGTAAAAACTTTCTAAAGCAAATACAGTATTCTCCATTTTCTTATCACTCCCCGAGACTGGTGTTTTTATCCGCCCCTGGCCCGCAGCCCCAGGGTGCAGCGGCGAGCCTTGGCTCTCCTCGGGTTCGGTGGACCACCAGAGCTGGGGCAGGATTTCCAAGCTTGGTCTGAGCTTGGCTGGAGTTGGGTGGAAGGGCTGGATCGGGGCCTTCCGACGAGGGGCTCAAAGGAACCTTGAGCGAAAAGGCTGAGAGGACACAGGGTGGAGGGGGCTACCACAGCCAGTTTCTTCCGCCAGATGCCAGGCTCAGGTCCGCCCAGGAGCGTTTCCATCTGGGAATTTTAACCTGCCGAGGCCCTTGGGGTGCTTTGGGCATCTTTTGGTTGTTGTCGCTTTGCTTTTTAAAAGGAAAAACGCACAAGGTTGCCAAACCCAAGCATGCATCCTCAGCGATCTTGGAGGTGACAGGTTTGGTCTTCCTTTTTTTTTTTTTTTTTAACTTTTTTTTTGTGGTGGGGGAGGGGGTGGTATTGGGTGGGTTAGTACCGCGGTCCTGGTGAGAAATATATGGGAGCTAGGGAGCTGGGAATTTTCCCGAGTTTAGGACCTAGAATCAGGATTGGCCCCTGAACACCGTGTGTGTGTGTGTGTGTGTGTGTGTGTGTGTGTGTGAGAGAGAGAGAGAGAGAGAGAGAGAGAGAGAGTGTGTGACCGTGTGACTTGCCTTATGGTTCTTGATCTTTCTTCTTGAAATCTCTTCCCATCTTTTGGGATCAGTTCCTCCAGACCCTAAGACATTTCAGAAGTGGTTTACACTTTAAAACAAAAGCCAGGGAATGGGGGAAACCACAGACTCTTGTTCCTGCTGGTCCCAGCCTCCCTGCCTGGTGCAGGGGCCCCACAGATCCCAGGGATAGTGTGGCTGACCGTGGCTCTGCCGCTGCAGGGCAGGGCGGACTGGGCCCAAGGAGGAGTTGAAGAGGCAATTTCAGAAAAGTTGTCTTCACTTTGAAAGTCCAATTTCCAAAGCAAGGAGAATTAGAGCGAGACGTGCTTGGAATTTGACCTGCAGTTTCCAAATTAATTTTGACTTCCCATTTCCTTTTGTCTTCATCCTGGGCAGTGCCAAGGGAGTTTATGTGGACCAGGCTGGGCAGAGTGGCTGCCTTGTCTGAAGGTACACTGGGTAGCAAGAGGTCTGCTAGTCAGTGGCAATGAGGGTTCCTGTGGGGGTCCCTTCTTAGAACCAGGGGATCCAGTGGACATCCAGAGCCTCCAACTTCTGTGGCCTGGCTCACAGCGTCAGAATCTTCATGTGTTCACTGCCTGAGAAAATGTTCCCCCTGCAGCTGTTTCAGGAAATATTGACCCAGATAATAGGAGTCTGGGAAAGGAATCCCCTGGATTCTACCTGCCTTGATCCTTAGCTCATGGATGAGGGGTTCTGTTACTTGTTTTTCTTTTTAAATAGGTAGTCACATTCTTGACCCAAAACTTGGGCCTGGAACCCCAGAGAAGTGGCTGCCTCAGTATGGAGGGTCTGAGCAGCCAACTAACCAGAAATGATGGAAAGGGGTAGGGCATTGAGGAAGGGTAGATTTGAAGGCCCCAGCCTGGTGATACCGGGGCAGGTGCATTTTTGTTGGGTCAGGGGACAAACTTAGGAGTTATGTATGCTTCTTTCTGTCAACATAACCTGACAGAAAAAGCTGACTTGGGACATCAGTGCCCACTCCTTCTCCACTGAAGAAAGCAGGTTATCAGATTCCATAGCAACCTTCAGCTTGGAAGGCCTGGTCGCTGTTGGATGTCACCAGCCTCTTGCCTATCTGTCTGGCTTGCTATCACGTATTGGTATTGCTTCTCTCATCCCCTATATCTCTACCCAGGTCTGCACAAATACCAATATTCTACTCTCTGCACTTTTTGACCTTACCTACAAGTTCCCTGCAGGAAGAACAGGAGTGCTTGTCGAGGGTAGTGTATAAGTGTGCAATTCTGAATGTGGGGCTTTCAACACATAATCGAGGTTTGTATACAAAAGAAGGTGTGTATGATGTTTGGTAAAAGTGCATGTATAGAGAGAGCATCGGTATGTGTCTAGTTTGTGTTTTCATGTAAATTGCATGGAATATATAATACTTGTTTATGGTTTGAGCAGTTTATATATGCCTACTTCTGCAAGGAGTATTAGGGTGACCCCAATACACCTAGAGGATGCTTGCATGTTCAAGGGCTTTCTGTGCAGTGTCCTTGTGGGTCTTGGTTCTCTTGAAGACACGTGTGAGTTTCCTTGCTCTTAGTCAATCTGCAGATAAGACCACCAAGCTGCCCATCCCTAACAGGTCTTCCTTTCCCTTTAAGAAATGGGGTGTCACAATGGGTATTCATTGTCTGGAGGGAAAAGGGGGTGGGTTTTCTTAGTTTACCCTTTACATTGATAGACTGCAAATATTACTGTGGATTTGGCCTTTGCCTCTTTAAACATAGGAGTGGGGAGAAAGACACCCTTTTCTGGCCAGATCTCTCTTTTTGCCAGCTGCCTGCCCATTTTCTTTTTGGGTTGTCCAAAGCCATGGCCAAAGCAGTCCAAGCCTCAGAGGCTGCAGAGGCAGAACTCCAGGGCAAGACCTGGCTGAAGTACTGCTTGGAAGAAGCCACTCCACCTTGTGCCTAGCCACCTCACCCGGCTACCTCCTAGGAAGGTTGCAGATTGTATCTGGGCCAGTGGAGTGTGTCCTTTGATGTGTGTGAGTGCTGGCATGGGCCTCATGGGCCTGGATCAGGCTAGATAAGGTGGCCTAAAGCGTTAAGCATCAGTCCCCGATTTCTGGGCCGCATAGCAGCCTTCGAACTGGCTCCTCTTCTGGTATCCAAGTTTTGGACTTAACAACGCACTTCTCTGAGCACTGTGCACTTCCGCCCGGTGCCCCACCCCACAATGTATCCAACCTTCCAACCTTCTGCAGTGTGTTTAGGCCTCTGTGTACCTGGACCACCTACTTTAGGGTGCAAGGAGTTTTAAGAATACCAAACCACTTGGCGACTTAGGGATGTTTTCTTCTCGGGCTCCCTCAAAGAAAAACAATGGCAATCCAGGATTTGCATCTGAAATCCAAAGGGCTCTTGGGGTGTGAAACTGAAAACAAAAACAAAACAAAACAAAACAAAAAATCTGTCTGTATCAAAGACCTGACCTCTAGAAGCTTCCTGAGGAAAGATGGGCCAATTTACTCCTGGTCTGCTCACCTCTCCCCCTACCTTGCCCTTCCTGCCCCTGGCCTCAGCCCAGAGCCTCCACCAGGCTCCTCTTTTTGCCCTTCTCAAATCCTGCGGAATCGACTGCCCAGTGCCAACACAGTTGATTATCCCCTGAGAGACGGGCAACTGATTAACATGAAATGACCCGGAAGCTGCCACGGCGCAGGGCGGGGATGCCGATCGATAGTGTGGCTAGAGGCCCTTGAGCCTGGCAGGTCGGGGCTGGGATTGGTGTTAGAGGCGGTGGCACTAAGCAGGGGTGGCCAGACTTTGGATAGGCGCCTAGCACTGGTGAGGCACTGAGTAGACCAGACTCAGGCCTAGGCACACCTAGGATGGTGGTGAACCCTAGTGTGGGCTGTGGAGGCGGGCTGAGAGGAGAATGGAACACCCTGGCACATTCTGGAAACAGCGCATCACCAGGATCGCGGCAGCTTGCAGCCTAGCTTCGGTCCTGTGGCACCTTGGACGCGTGAACGTCCCAATCACTCTTCCCAGTCTTCTGCCGACTCCGGGGCCCTCTCATCCTGCCTAGGCCTTTGTGTGGCTGTCACCTGGAACATCCGCAGCCACCTCAAGGTTTTCATGGGCCCTCTCCTTGTCTCTTCCACCCCGAAGCACGAAAGCGGAGACTCCTGGCGTACCAGGACCCTGGGTCACAGATCCTCACTTTCAGACCCTCTCAGCTTCCACTGTCGAAGCCCTTTCCGGTCGGTCCCAGCTGAGCTGAGCCTCCAGGCCCCAGTGTGCTGGCTGGGGTGGCCGTCTGGCCCCAGGGAGGGAGGGGGATGGTGAGAGGGAGCCAGGGAGGAGGGGAGCAGTACTAGCCCGGCTCCAATTTCTCCGGTCAGCTGAGCACAACTTTCCATTCGAGTGTATTCATGCAGCGGCTGATTGAGCTCCGCTGGGCGGGAGGGGCTTGGAGGGAGGGGGCAGGCACAGCCGGGGGAACACAGAGGCAACGCCACACACACACACACACACACACACACACGCACGCACACACTCACACCTCACCCCCAAGCCATTTCAGCACAAACGCAGTCTTTTCCTTACATTCACCTGCCCCTGGAGCAATTTCCTAACACTCATAGATCTCCTTTCCTACACAGCACAAGGTCTGTCTTTCTGCTTTACCCTTTGAATATTTTACATTAGTCCTCAGACACAAATACAAGAGTCCTTCATTCTCTTTCTTTTTTCCAGGTCTCTTCTCCAGGATGTGTACACTCCAAAGTGGCATGAATACACACACAGACCTGTCCAACCTCACAATCATGCCCTGCTACAAAGCTATCCAAATGCACACTGCAATAGAAACCTACATCTGTGTAAAATAACACTAGCACCCACAGATCTGAAGTGCACAGCCTGTCATACATAGAGGGGTGAGGCTCAGTAAAAGTTTGCACATGAGAAAGGGAACAGAAGAGCAATAAACTCAGAAGACTCAGCCACTACTATACATTCACCAAGACAAACACACAGAGGATACTCAGAATAAAGCCTCAAACACAAGTGAACCTGGTACCCAATCTAAAGACATAGTAGAAATACTACCCATAGGCATTCAACCCCAAACCACATAGCCTAACTCTGCATTCAGCACAGGAGGTCAACATTTGCCCAACCTCATCTATTCCCAGAGCGAGAGAGTGCGCGCGCGCACACACACACACCCCTCCAAAGAAGACAGAAAACTAGATAAGCACTTTCAGAGAAACATGCTCACTCTTGGGAATGAGCAGGTAAACAGAGCTTCCATTTTATAACCCACCCCAAATGCCCAGGGTATGCTGTTTTGCAGAGCAAAAAAGGAAGGCAGAATAAAGGGGAAGAGCCATCAGAGAATAGAGGGAAGAGCAAGATGAAGAAGAGAGGAAAGAAAGGTAAATTGAAGCAAAGTTGGGTGGTGGGGAGGACAGGAACAGGAAGGATTGAAGAGAAAATAAGGAGCATCTGCTTCCCAGGGCAGGCTAGGGAGGCCAGATTTGGTTGGGGAAAGGTACCATTGTAGTGTGGGGACAAATCAGTCTTATGAAAGCACTTAGGGGAGAATGCTGACTTGGGGCCAACTAGACCTGGAAAATGAACCAAGTACTGCACATGTGAGTGGCAGTCTGGGACCTGGAAGTGCCCAGGTCTCCTTATAGACCCAGGGTCCAGGCAGCTTCCTCTGCCCAGAAGAGTCCCTCCAAGATAGCATCCACCTTCCCACACCATGCTCCATGCACTCAGCATCAACCTTTTCTCTCCCACCCCACACTATCACACACACACTTCCTTTTATGGAGCCATGCTCCTGACACACCCAGCCACTCCTGTGCACATGCACACATACTCCCTATGCCTGCTACAGTGGGCACTTGCACACTGCTCCCTTCTCCTCAACTGCTCAGGACAGAAAAACATGTTCGTTCTAGCAAAGACTTCCTACTTTTTGCTTTTTGGGAAAAAATGTAGGGCTAAACCTAAAGGAGTCTAACCCGACGACACTGAGGACTTTACAGAATGTGCTGGCAGGCAGGGAAAACACCTGCAAGGCATATGCACATGTATGTGTTTCCTCTGGCTGCACCTACAGGAGCTCTGCCAGGCTGCTTGCGCCGGGGCTCAGGGAGCAGACCCTCTCTGCCGTGAATGGAAATGCCTGAGTGGCTGCAGGGGCGCAGGCCAGGCTAGCACCTGTGGAGGAGATCATACACGTGCCTATGACTTGCCGGTGCTTTTCTCTATCGCCAGCACATTCTATAAAGAGTTCGGTGTCTGAAGGAAAAGATGAGGTTTGGGACCAGCGGGTAGTGCCCTGCGGGGTAATCAGATTCCTGGAGGTAAAGGCAGGAACGGTGTATGCGGTGCAGGAACCTACACAGGTCTGAGGAAAGGTGAGGGCGAGCGCGGCGAGGGGTGTTGGAAGCAGTCCCCTGGGGCCGGGTTTGTGGGTGCGCTCCCCCCTGGGTGCGCTCCTCACCTCCCCGCCTGGGCGGCGTCCTCTCGGGTTGGGCCTTTGTCCCCCCTTCCCAGGCTCGGACTCGGTCTTTCTTCATTCGGGCCGCTGGGAGGCGCTGTGACCTCAGCCCGCCCTCTCCCGGCCTCTTCCTGCTAACACTGCGGTCCCCGCGCCGCGCCGCCTTTCCCGGCGCCGGGTCCCCGCAGTGCTGGGCCGCTCCGGGCGACGGCCCCGGCCTGTGGCTGGGGGCGGCCTGGAACGCTTCCAGGCCGGCACTGGCTTTAGTTTGTTGGATTTTGAGATGAGTATTTACCATCATAATTAATTTGCGACTATTATTCAACAGAAATTCTTAGCAAGGCCCCTAATGACTGAGCGCGCTGCTAATTAGCGGCGTGGACGCCTTTGGCTCTGCAGCCCTGGACGCACGCCGCCGCCTCCTGCCTGCCTGCACCTCGTCCGTCCGCCATGAAACGGACGCTCTCCCGCCAGGCCCAACTTCGAGGAAGAACTGAGGACCCACAGACACACGTGCTTGTGCAGGCGTATGGAATCCAAGCCACAGCCACCACTGCCTTTCCCCCATATATCTGACCTGAAGAGTCAGCGATTACAGGGAATGGGGAAAATTAATTTCAGAGAGGACCATGACTTGGTCACTGTCACACAGCAAGCCTCTACCGTCATCCCCCTACGCCTATTCTGCTACCTACTTTTCTGAGATCTTTCGCGGGGGGACACACAGGGTGAGGTGTAAGTGAGAGCAGAGAGTTGGGTAGGGCAGGGAGTGGCCCCTCCAGGCTTTGCGGGTCTGGACGGCCACCCATCAGGAAACCTGCTCTAAAACCTTGCAGTGTGTCCCACCATGTTTCCTACAAGCCTCCTACTGGGGCCAGGTGGGAGTGCAGTGTCTGCCAGAGGCTAGGCACAGGACTTCCAACAAAGCCCAGGGGATGAACAGGGATTTTAGCTGGCTCCCCTCCCAGAATGAATGGGCCTCTATGAGCTGCCAGGGCTTCCTTGTGGACTGGGACTCTGAATGTGAAGTGTATGGAGATCGTGAACTTTGTTGAGTGTGCAGTGAGGCTATTTTGCAGAGTCCTTTGAGGTGCAAGAAAAATGTTTACCTCACTCAGGTGACACATCTACATACAGATGTGCCTGGAAGCCTGTTGAGAGACCCATGTGCACTGGTGGGTATGATGTGTCTTGGTCCCAAAATATCACATAGGTTCTCTAAGATAGGAGAGGAGAGAACAAGCATGATTTAGGCCTGCCCTCCAGTTGCTCACAGTCTTGTGCGAGGGATAATTGAGGTCATCAGTTGAAAACAGACCCCTTGTTAGGCACACGTGGGATGTCTCCAGGAGTGTCAAATTTGTGATTAATTACAAATTTGGGAAGAGATGGCATTGACAGAGAGATGGACTGGATTGAGTGGAAGGGATTCCAGGAAGGAAGGGCTGGAGCACAGCAGGAGCAGGTGCTGGTTGCGGTGGGGAGCAGGGCAGTGGGGCTGGTGCAGGGGCTGGTGTGATGTGGGTGGGGCCCATGAATGTTGACAAGCTGGAAATTCAGCCTGAGGAAGGGTGAGTTGCAAAGTCACACAAATTGTGTGGCCTTGATCCTCTGGGCTCTGGGAAGACAATAAAGTTTTGTAAAAGCATTAAGGGGCCACATCTAGAACTCAAGGACTTCAGTTGGAGGGAGGGAGAGAAACTGAAGACAGGAGGGCCCTTGGGATACTTTCCTATTGGCAGGCAAGAAGCAAAGGCTTGAGTTAGGGCCACATTATTGGTGAAAGGTATTTCCAAGGAGGACTTGATGACCAGTTGGAGATCTATGGGCTCCTTAACATCCCAACCTCGGTGTTTGTCCCCATTTTTATGAATCTGTGACCGGGCCCTAAATCCTGTCCTCCCCATCCCAGTTCCTCCAGAAGCATGGTGAGAAGTTTGTAAGTGAACTCCCCAACAATCAAATTCTTCGCACCTTGTTCTGGAAGCCATCCCTTACCTAGAACGGGAGTCCTGTATGTCTAGATCGCCCATGCCCACCCATCTGCCTTGGTTCCACTCTGCCCTAACAGGCTCTGAGGGGCTGCCTATGTGGGCAGGAAACCAGCATGCGAGGTGAATGGGAGGAGGACCCATATGAAGGTCCCCGGGTAGTTCAAGGTGTAGCAGGGGACCCAGATCACCACTTCTTCACTCTGCTGGAGATTGTCCTCGGTGACTTTCAGAAAGGAGCTGTCTGCTTGGGACAGCTATGCATCTGGTAATTGGATAAAGATGATTTAGAGACAGAGATGTGGAGTGAGTTGGAATTAAACTTGTTTCTCAGTCCACAGTCCAGCGATGATTCCATTGCGCCTCTCCTCAGAGCCTGGAGGGTACATGTGACCTGGACAAGTCACACCAGTGGATGCCTGCTTGCGTGGCCTTGGCTACAAATACCTACTGAGTGTGTAGGGGTGTGTGTATGGGTGTGTGTGTGTGTGGTGTGACAGGTATGAGGGAGCAGGACAGGGCAACTTCATCTTCCTGAACCGCTCAGGGGTCCTAGTCTGAGCAGTGAGTGGGAGCACAAGGAGGTGTGTGGGGAAGGATGGAGGCAGGCCCTCTGTCCTGGTTCTGCCAGAGTCCAGGGGAGAATGGCCCTATGAAAGCTATTCCAACCCGCGGGCAAGTGAAGAGGACTTGAGCTAAGGCTACAGAACTGACCAAAGGCATCTCCGAGGAGGAATGCTGAGGGTTAGAAGAGAGCGCGGAGGCAGAAGAAAAAACCCGTTTCTTGGTGGTAGGAGGAAGGGAGATTCCAAGATTCCCTGGAGAATGTCCAGATACCAGTTGAACTTTATGAGCTGGAGACCCGGGAAGCTTCTCTTCCGCCCCCAGGAAGCCCAGAAAGCCCTCCAGGGAGCTCTGCGTCCTCCTGCGGCCAGATGCCCCTTTGCTCTAGCTGTGCGCACCCAGGCAACAAGCAAAAACAGGTCCTGGGCGGAAAGCAGCGCGCGCTCTAGAGACATCGGCGGGTTTTTGCTGCCACCTCGCGGCGATGGCTCGCAGCATCCCAGCTCTGCGCGGCGGGCCGGGGCGGTGCGCACTGGTTGCCTGCGGTCCTGGTCTCACTGAGGGTCCACTTCGGCCTGGCTTTTCAGGCATTTCTTTACCCAGGACAGGTTCCTTCTACTCTTAAAGAAGTCTGTGATGGACCGAGTCCCGTCTTACACCAAAATCCAGTTTTGCCGTTACAGGACACTCTGCCCTGGCCTGTGTGATCTGGGTTCCCCTTTCCTCTTTCCTCTTGCTTTACTATTTGATTCCATGACTGTCCAAAGGTCCAGCGAAGGGCTTCTTCTCTCCTGCACTACTATCTTTCTCTTCTGCCAACACCTCTGGGGCTGGCCTGGATGAATCGTGGGCTCTCTTCCACAGTCTGTCTGCTGAAAAGCCACACCGCCTTGTTGAGCACCTGTCATGTGCCAGGCGCTAAGGTACACATAGGGGACAGTGAATGGCAACCCAGATCCTGACCCTGCCATTATAGTTTAGGGGAAGCAGAGAAATGCAACACACAAATTATAATTTAAATGGCCATATGGAAGTGGGAACAAAGAGGAATTTGAAGCAGACACCGCCTTTTTTTAACCTTGGGTGATAGAGATGGGATCCAGGATCTCGGCATGCTGGATTAGACCTCTACCACTGAGCTACACCCTCAGTCCTGAAGCAGACCTGTCCCACAAGTATTAGTTTTGGGGGGAGAAGGGAAGGACAATGTAGGGGCTGGGAAGAGCATGTCCAGAGACACTCAGGTGCAAAGGACTTTGGGTACTGAGAGGGGCTGCTGTTTTCCTGGGGTCTTCCCTGGTCTCAAGATGAAGTCTTTGCCCCACTCTGGACAGTACAGCCAGCTTTGGCTAATGTATTGAGTAAGCTCATAGAATGGCAGAGGTAATCCCCAGTTTCCCCCTTCTAAATAAGGGAAACTGAGATTCCAAATCACTTAAGACTTAAGTCTCTGTCCTTAAGTACACAGCTAGCTAGGTGGCTCTAAACTAGTTAGAGTCCAAAACAGTGCCCAAGTAAGGCTGGCTTCCAGTCCAGGTGGCCTGAGAGGGGAAGTGGGGGAAGGCAAGAGGAGCCACCGCAGGCTCTCTTTTCTCAAATACTGTTTTTTGCCTGGTCCTTTCTCATGCAGCATACATACTGACCCTCAATCTCTTCTACACATCCAAAATTCAAAGGCTTTGGTTTTTGTTTGTTTGTTGAGTATGTGCACTGCCAAAATGATTTGGCAGCCAAACCTGACCTAAACTGTATGAAGCTATTTAAAGTCTATTTATCCACTTGGCATGGATATTAGATGTTTCACTGCAGATATATTAATGCATCTGATTAGGTACTGTTCCAGACCCACCAGGGTGATATTAGGTAATATATAATAGGTACACTAATATACCATTATATGTACCTTTTCTTTTTCTTTATGTTTCTCCTCCTCCTTCTCCTTCTGCTTCTCTTTCTCCTCTTCCTACTACTTCTCCTCCTCCTCCCTGTCCCCCCACCTGCTAGTGCAGAGGATGAAACCTATGGCCTTGTACATATGAGGTAAGGACTCCACCACTGAGCTACATTCCCCACTCAGTGTACTGTTCTGAAATATCCAAAATTGTGAATTCCCAAAGGTTTTGGGAAAGGGATTGTGTTCTATTGGAATGAGCCTGTATTGCCTGAGGATAGAGTTCATGGTGGGATAAGAAATTGGAAGAGTTGGAAATGAAATCATGCAAATGGATAAACCACAAAGGATAAAGGTCATAGGAAGGGTAGGTCAAATTGACTGTGGGACAGTGTCACGGAGCCTGGCAGCTCACCAGGACTTAATATGAGCTGTGCCTCTCCCTGCTGATCAGGGGAGCAGTGCTGTGGCTGGAGATAGGCATGGATAACATGGAAGGCCTGGGCAACTTCCCCTGGACTGTCCCCACAATGGAGAAAACCTGGAATGTCACCTAGGATGCCACTCAGCTGGTGGTGAACTAAACTTTCCTGGGAATGTCAGTGCAGTCCAACAGCTGAATCTCCAAACAGTTCTCAGACCCCTATGAACATGGGCTCTGCCCTACCTGCCTTTCTGTAACCAGGAGCCATAGTATCTGGAGACATGGGTAGGGACATGACACTCCTCTTCTGAAAGGCCAACTGGGAAGTTCAGTGCTAGGAAAGACATAGAACTGATTGGGAGGCCAGTTGGGATAAAGACCTGGAACAAGTCTGGGTCTTTATGTTTCTCATTCTTCATCCAGGGACTTTAGGTCTCAGGGTGACACTACTGCCTCAGTCAAGGCCCTTTGGGACTGTCCTTACTGAGCTTAGGCCAATAGACACTACCTCTCTAATAACAACCACAGCAGAAATCGAAAATTTCCTTTTATACTTGAGAGAGTTCTAGAACTCTTCCTCCCAAGCAGGGGAGTGGTTGAAAGAATGAAAATGGAAGAAGAAATTCTCAAGGTCATAAAAGGTTTTATTTATTTTTGTTTTTTATTTTTAAAATTGTGGTACTATACGACGAAATTCACCTTTCTCATCATTTTGAAGTGTAAAACTCAGTGGTATTCAGTGGATTCACAATGTTGGAGAAACTATCATCACTATCTAGTTCCAGAACATTTTCATCACGCTAAAAGGAAATCCCATACCTATTAAACACTCACCATGGCTCCCTCCCTCATTCCCCCAGCCCCCTGGCAACCACTAATTTACTTTCTGTCTCTATGGTGGATAATTCATCTAAATGGACTCATTTTGTGTGTGTGTGTGTGTGTGTGTGTGTGGGTGTGTGAGTGAGATAGAGAGGGAGAGAGAGAATCTCATCTTTTTTGTCTGTCTTCTTTCACTTAATATAATGTTTTCAAGGTTCATCCATTGTACCATGTATTATGCCATCCTATTTTATGGCTAAATAATATTTCTTTATATGAATGGGTAAGTTTGTTTCACATCACTACAATGAAATACCTAACACAGGCTACTTATGAAGTCAAGAGATGTTTATCTTGGCTCATAGTCCTGGAGGTTCAAGTTCAAGATTGGTCCCACTGAGAGAGCACATATCAGAGCAAGCATTCATATAACAATCCAGGAAGCAAAGAAAGACAGGAGATGACAGGAGTCCCAAATCCCTTTTGAGGGCTTGCCCCCAATCACCTAAGGACTTCCCATGTGGCCCCTTCTCCTAAAGGTCCACAGGATGCCCTAGTAGGGGCACATTGGGAACCTGCCTTTAATTTATGGACACTATGTTCATATCATAACAATGGATAGACCACATTTTGCTTGTATTTATTTATTGACAAAAGTGGGTTTTTGCTCCTGTTCAGGGAAAGCAAGAGATAAAGGGGGAGACGTGCAGGACCATGTGCATTGGGTCACCTATCTGAAAGTGGCTACATTTTGGCTATAGAAGGAAAAGTCATTTGAATTGAAGACCTTTGGCCATTGTCATCAGGTACCTTCCCCAGACACACAGCCCCTATACACTCTGCTGTTTCTCAGCACATTCATTTAAGACAATTTTACCCTGTTCCCGGGTAAAAAAGAAGCCATGGGCCTAGCAGCCACCTAGGTCAGGAGTCAGGGAATATGTGGGTATTTGAAGCCAGGGGTGAGGATGAGAGCAAAATCCTGCCTGGAGATGCGGGAAGACTCCCGGAGCAGCCAGGGAGGATTTGGGGGGAGCTAAGTGTCCTCTTCCTTCTTGAGGGCTCTCCCCACGCCTGCTCTCTGCTTGCTCCTCTTTGCTGCTGAGCCTAGGGAGGAATGCAAACTTGACCTTCAGTGGGAAAAAAAAAAAGGGTTTGGTACAGGAAGCTTTAAAGTTGAAAATAAAATGGTCAATTTCAAGAAAGAGTTTTGGATACACTGCTAAGTTGACATCTTGGCCAGGGCCAGCTCTCCACTGTCCTGGCTGTTCTCTCCCAGACTGGGACTCACCCTGGGTGGCAGAATTCACACTTTCTCCAGACCCAGGGAAGCACCAGACTCGCCTCTCCAGGTCAGTCAGGTGGGTAGAGTCAGTCCCCCTGATCATGTCCCTGGGCATCGGGAGGAAAAATCCACCTCTACAATAAAGCTACAGGTAAGTGCCTAAAAACGTAAGCCTTTACATGACAGAGAAAGTCTCAGAGGAAGGAAGAAGGCAAACTTAACCTGGATGCATCCTAGGTATCAGGCAGGATCTCAGTTCTTTTGCCCATCTTATTTCTTATCATACTCACAACATCCTGTGAGATGAGTATTTTTATCCCCATCTCACAGTTGAGAAAGCTGAGACCCTGGGAAGATTACTGGATGCTTGCTAGTCCTTTTCCTCACCCTAAGGTTACCCTGCAGTAGGGTAAAGATTTCCATCACAAGTTCTTCTCTCTTCCTTCTTCCAGGAACCTGGTGACACCGGAGCCCTGGTAGTGTGTGTGAGGTGTGTGTGTGTCCTTCTAAAGGAGTGGCTGGGGGCCTGAGCCCTGGGTGAAAGGCCTGGCTTGAGGACAATCCTGTGGAGCTCCTTTCCCTGAGGCTCCATCATAGACTTATAGAAAGATGACACATCCTCTGGTCTCTCTGGTTAAACTACTCCCTCCCCAGCAGGGCTCACCTCCTTCTGTGGCTGTTCAGTTCTTCCATCTGGGCCAGAATTTCTCCCTCATCCCTCTGCAAGAACTTGAGCTGTGTCATTTTTGATGTTTATTTAAAGTATTATTACACTAAACACCTGTGGCTATGGGAGTCTGGAAGGACACTCCCCTGGGACATAGGGGACTCCTGAGTCACTGCAGAAGGGCTTGGAGACAGGGTGGGTATGGTAACCTGAGCTGGGAAGGGTGACTCAGAGACACCTGAGTCATCCTGACGATTCAAAAACAGAAAAAGAACCCTGTGGGTGGTTGAAGGGGAGATGGGATTTAAAGTAGCAGGCGGAAGGACTCTCCTCAGGTTGAGGGGAAGATACCCTGTCGGGTAGAAATTGCTGGACTAACAAGGTGCCCCCACTGAGATGCCCTGGCCACCAGGAAGCCCAAGACCACAGTCTGCCCAGCCTTATAGGGATTTGGAATATGGCTCATCTCTTCTGCTACACTGGAGTAGGGCTGCATCAAATGCACTTTCATTCCACCCACAGCACCTACCATAAAACCCGGCACCCCTTGCTGAATTATGAGTGAGCAAATGAACAGGCATCTGCTTAGAGTTGTAGATAAAGAGGCCAGGCACTACTGACCTATGCAGGATATTGTGAGGGAAATCAACAGGTGACCCAGATGGGACATACAGAACCTTGAACCTTAGACAAGGACTAAAAGGAAGGGTGGGGAGGAGTGCCTGGGTAGAGCGGGGTCAACAGGAGAATTCTCCAGAGTCAGATGTAAGAGAAGCAGCCAGGGAGCATGAAAGAAGGAAGCAGAACTAGGCAAGGACAGGAGAAAAAGATGGCGTGCTCGTGGCTTCCTGTCACTATAACGAATAACCGAGATGATCAACTTATAAAGAGAAAAGGTTTATTTTGGCTACCAGTTTAGAAGGGGGTTTCAGTCCATGATTGTTTGGTCCCATTGTTTTTAGGCCTGTGGTGAGGCAGCACATCAGGATGGGAGTGTGTGGTAGAACCAAGTCATCCACTTTGTGGCTGAGAAGCAGAAAAAAAAAAGGAAAGAAGGGCCAGGGTCCCACAATCCCCTTGGAGGGCACGCCTCCCAATGACCTAACTTCCTCCCTCTAGGCTCCACCTCTTGAAAGTTCTATTACCTCTTACTAGCTTCTCCCTAGGGACCAAACCTTTATCATGTGGACATTTGGGGACACCTAAGATCAAACTATAGTAGGCAGGCTTCTCTGGAAGCACAGCTAAAGAAGGCTGTGGGTGTGGTGGGAAGCCAGGGACGGTTGAGGTCTTAGAGACAATGTCACACTGAAGCTCCTGGGGAATTAGGTTGACAACACTCTTGCTTGGGGCCAGGTTGGTCATTAGCACTGAAAGTTCTTTTCTGGGGCTGTCTACACTCATCTTATTCAGATAAGGCCATGGATTTCAATGGGGAAAAAATAAAATAACTCACTGTGTCTTGGATAAATGGATAAACCACCATTTATCCATATATTTCAGTGGTGGGAAAGTCCAATTCCAAAAATAGGGAATTTGAACCAATGATTTTTGTAGGTTAATATCTCTCTGTAAAAGATCCTATCCATGTGTCACAGGGCTAATTCACCACCCTCATATATGTTTATTTTGATTTTAGGAAAAGACTAAGGATATTCCAGGTTCATTTGGGTTTGCACCCCAGGTGTGAACACCCTTTTCAGAGAAGGGCCTATCTACAGTAGTCTGAGAGATATTGTCAGAGACCTGGGGTTTGACTGACTCCAGTTCTTCCACGTAGGCACTGCCATCTTGAACTTTTGGAATGTGGTTTCTTCATCTGTAAAATAGGTACAGTAGCACATTTTGCCAAGGAATATGGAACATTAACAAGAAAATGTAAGTGTCCAGCCCCTATTATAGAGGGGGGTGCATAACAACTGCCTGAAAAGAGGCCCTGGGTATGGTGGTAGCAGCTCTGTTGGTGGCTGGGACAAGAGCAGAGCAGATAAGTGGGGAGCTGGGAGGGTCTCTCTCCAGCCCGTGGTTCCTCCTGCTCAGTTATGTGGTACCTCTGGGCTCAGCTAAGCCCTGATTCTGGGTCAGTTCTGCCTTCCTTTCCTCCATGCCATTCTGGCTGCTGGCTTAGGGCCAAGCCTCCCAAGCCCCAGATCGCTGCTCTTCTGTCATCTGGAGGACCTGCAGACATGTGGACACAGTTTAGGCCTCTGCTTCAGAATACCCTCTTATCCCTGCTCCTTCTAGTCTCTTCCTTAGCTGCTTGATTGATTTTCTAACCTAACCCTAACCCCAAGGTAAGGGCAGAGCGTGGTGCCTGTGCCCATGGCCACTGTTTCTGCTTTGCTCTTTTCTTTTCTTTAGTGCCCGGGTTCAGCTCTGGATTTCTTTCACACACACACACACACACACACACACACACACACACCTCACTGCCCCACTGCATTTCCTTTTTTTTTTTGTTGTTGTTGTTGTGGCTCTAGGGTTGGAACCCAGGGGTGTCCCAGTACTGAGCTACATCTCCAGCTCTGCTTTCCAGTCCCCACTTTCTCTTTCCTTCTTCTTAAAATTATTTATTTATTTATTTTGAGGCACGGTCTCCCTAAATGGCAGAGGCTGGCCACAAACTTGCAATCTTCCTGCCTCTGCTTCCTGAGTTGCTGAGATTATGGGCATGTGCCACTGCACTGGCCATCTTTCCTTTGTGACATTCTTTCTCTTATTTGCAGGGTGGCTACACCTTGATCCTGATGCCCCTTCTGACTTTGGGGTACAACCTGACCTTTGGCTTTTGGTTCCTATGTGAGAGATGAGAGGGTGCAGGCAGAGAGATGGAAGGAAGCCTGCCCCAAGTTGAACAAGAAATCAACGTCAGGGTCAAATAAGGCCTTCTCCTGCTGGAGGAAAGGGCACATGGTACACCTAGGAGGCCAGGAAGAAGGGTCATCTCCAGGACCCTGCTAACCCTGCCAAACTGTGGCCACATTCTCCCTCACACTTCTAGGATAGCAGTTCCCAAACTTGTTGGCTACAAGAACATCTGAGGCTCTTGTCAATCATACTCCTGAGTCCTTATTGAATTAGAGCCTCCAGGTGCTCCAGGTAATTCTTATGAACAGGCAGAACCTTGCCACTCACTATGGAGTATGTGTGGGGGTGTCCCCGCAGCATTGGCTTCACCTGGGAACTTTGTAGACATGAAGTCTTAGGTCCCACTCCAACGTACATTTAAACAAGACCTCCAGATGATGTGTATGCACGGGAATGTCTTCTTCAAGCTGACATTATATAGGGAGAAAACTCATACCTGAGTTATGTCTTTTCATCTGGGCTCTTGCCTTTCTCCCATGTAAATTAGTGGCATACTAAGTAGTGGTTGTGGGGACTCAATGGAATTTGGACTTGAAGACATTTCACAAGCTTAGAAACCATGACTAGTCCTGTTATCCAGCCCTTGCCCTTGGCTTCCACCATGCGACCAGCGCACTGGTTTCATTAAAGAGGTTCTTGGCATAAAAGTTAGCTAGTGAGATCGAAATAAACACACAGACTCAGTTACCTTTTTCTATGACCAGGTCCGAGACGGCTCCCCCTCTGGCTCTCACCTCGAACCATCCAGTAGGGCAGCAAGGATTACTCAGGGCTAGCAGGAGAGAGAGAGAGGGAGCACGCCAGGGAGTAGCCTTTTATTGGGGAACAAGAAATTCAGGGGAGAATTCCATCCAATGAAGGTTGAGGGGGCTGCACTCCAAGGTCAGGGTCAGTGATTGGCCCCCGGGGTCAGGGGTCAGTGGTCAGTCACACCCCCACACGGACAGGCTCTCGCACCAGGAGAGGGCTGGGAAAGCTCCGACACAGTTTAGCCAGAGCGCCTCAGACCCAAACCGGGAGTTGCCCAGTCACGTGTGAGAATGGCTCCCCACACTTGGCTATTGACCTTTCACTCTGGTCTCCCCAGGAATCCCCATCCTGTCTGTCTTCTCACAGATGCTGGCCTTCCCATTCTGCCAAGGTGCACAGGCTGATGGCCTGAAGGTGGGGCTCCTCAGCTGCTGAAGATAAATTCCCAAGGAAGCAATCAGCATTAGATGGGTCTCTATTTGACCACACCTACAGCTTCTCTTTCCCATCCCCACCTCTCACCATGGAAACCAAATGCATCATCACTCAGTGGACAGATGCTGCAGAAAAATGGGGAGAACAATCAGAGAGGAACAGACCCATTGCTGGACGGTCAGTCCAGAGTGACTCAGCACTTCCCAGAAACAGCCCTTGTAGAAATTGGTTTGGGTGATGGGCAGGCCTGTTGAAGATGACTGGACAGGGGCCAGCAGCTGGAATATCGAAGGGTTGAGGAAAGGTGGCCAGGGCAGACGTGTGTAAATGGGAGTATTGTGCCACCATGCAAGGTACCCCCCAATCAGTCAGCTGGCCTGGCTGTGGATGCAGAATAACACGGGGCTGCTGCCAACCTTCCCAAAGCTAGCAGCATTTCTCAGCTCCGGACACTTCCTCCTTTATTAAGATTAGTCCAAGCCAGGAGCAGTGGTGCACAACTATAATCCCAATGACTTGGGAGGCTGAGGCAAGAGAATCGCAAGTTCAAAGCCAGCCTTGGCAATTTAGCAAGATCCTATCTCAACATAAAAAATAAAAGAGAGGGCTAGGGTGTAGCTCAGTGGTAGAACATCCCGGGATTTAATCCCCAGGACTGGGAGGAAAAAAAAAAAAAAAGATTTGCCCAGCAGAGCTGCCCAAGAAGGTCTCCAGAGCCCCTCAGTCTGCCTCAGTCACTCTGTGTTCATGACAGCCTGCATGTCCTGGATTTTCCTAGCCTGTCCCCTTCAGTTTTATACTCCCTCCAGTTTGCTTCTTTAATTGTCCTCCTGTGTGTCAGATCACATGTCCCTTCCCACCCCCACTTTTAATCTCACAAAATATGATCATTTTATTTACATGACTTTGTTGAGTTTTATTTTGTGGAAGGCAAAAGTAGAGCCTAATTGATGTTTGTGAGCCCCTGCTTTCTGACTCATTGTAGATTTCCTTTGTTTCCTCAGTTGCAAATAGTAATCAACCTATCATCTACGATGACAATACACACATTTTCAGTCAGTGGCTCTGAGTTATACTGATCTAAGTCCCATACATACAGCCCAGAATTCCTTCTGGTAAGGATACCCCACAGCTTTCTGGGGTACAGCACTGCTTTTTTCCCAAGTGAGCACTGTAGTGGGGTGATTCTGAAAAAGGCAGATTTCCTCTCCCTGTGATCCAAGGCCCATAGGCCTCAGGAAACATTTTTCCAAACAGCCCCACCAAGATCCATGAAGAGTTCTCAAAATTCCTGAATCTAAAACCAGACCCTTAAATTTTTATGTCCCAGCGTTTATCAGGATGCAGCAGTAGCATATTTGTATATACCATAAGTGGCATATTTGTTGCTTGATTGATGCTTTTATAGGTGTCCTATGTAGGCGACACGAGGACATAATGGAGTGAGTGAGAAATTGATCATGGCAGACTCTTTGCAATTAGTTCACCTCATCTCCATGTGGGAATACTGAGCTCCTGGGAGATGCTCACCGGAGCAACTTGGGTTATCTACATTTTGGAAGTGACATCTCAGGTCCTAGTTTTGGGAACCTTTGTCATGGCTGCAGAGAGGTGTCTTTGGAGTGGAACGCCACTTCTTAGGATTTGGGGACCTCTGCTTCCAAGTGAGGGTCCTTTTCCTCTCCCAGAGGCCTAGCAAACTCTTCCCAGGGGACTTGCTGGTCTGGCTCCTTCCTTTCTTCTTTCCTTTCCTCTTCTTCTCTGTCCTCACCCTCTTCAATCTCCTTTGTTACTCGCACCTTCCTTCCCTGCCCGGTGCTCCCGCTGGTAAGGGTCTGAGCGCAGAGTGACAGCCCCTGCCGGCCAAGGAGCCAGCACCCTGTGCCTTCTGGCCCCAGACTGCGGCTGACTCCCTGCCGGGGTCCCCCTCCGCCCGGGCAGACGTGGGCACCTCCCGCATTGTTCCTGTGCTGAAGACGAGCAGCTGCCGTCGCTAATTGCCACCAGCAGGGGGGCCGGGCGCGCTCACTCTCCTCCCGCCGATTAGGAGGCGGCCCAGGGGGGAGGGACTCGGGAGCCGAGGAGCTGAGCCAGGGCGGCGCATTATTCCAGGAATTTTAAATCCTCGTTAAAGGCTTTACCGTGTCTCACTTCAGTACACATCATGCTCCAGTTACTGCTCGGAACCGCGGGGGCATCCGCCTGGGCAGCACTTATCAATATTTTAGCACGAGAAAGGCAAATGATGTTGAAACATTGAACTATATTTCCATCTGTTCAAACTGATGGGACACGCAGGGCTCAGGAAATGGAATATCTCCTCCCCAGCTGCCTGGGAAGCCTTGATACCCACTGGCCTGTCCTCAGCGCTGGGGGGTTGCCTTCTTTTCTCTTCTCAGTTGGTGTCCAGTGTTCATACCTGCTAGGCCAAGTCTCAGGAGCTAGTGTCACCTGGGTGTGGGGTTTGCCATAGAGCAGGGGGTGGTGGCACCTAAGAATATGAAAGTGAGTCCCTTTTTGCTAAAATGTGCCTTTTCCATCATTGACAGGGAAAAGGGGAATCATATGTGATCTGTCCCCTTTGGTGCTGGGGAACCGTATCCCCATCCTATTCACTGGCCTTGATCAGTGCCTGCAGATTGTCCCTCCTGTAGGAAGATCCAGGATGGACCTAAAGACCTGAGAAGAAACCCAACGACCACATTCAGGAGTAAAACTATAAAACTACAGCATAAATTCTGTAAACAAAGCAATTTTTGTTGTACTCTTGTTTTCCTGGAATAAAACAGAGTTTATTAGGAAAGAACTTGGAGAATATAGGAGTTCAATTGTCTCAGAGGTGTGGAAAGCAGGATGGCTGTTGTAGGTTCAGAAACCAGACATCTCGGATGCTTCAGGGGCCACTGATTTCACCTATTTTTCTGCTTGCAAACAAAGTCACCCACATCCCAACCAGCGGAAGAAAGAGGGTCTTTCAAAGTCTTCATTTCCTCACCCAGCTCTTGTAGTCAGGACAGGGGACAGAGGAGAAAAAATACTTTTAACACTTGAACCAAATACTCAAAGGTTAAGTGACATCACACATAAATTATCTAAAACAAGAAATCTGATATGAGTAGGTCAATGTCCTTGCTGACACTCCTGAAAAAGAAAGTTCTTTGCAGACGTTTGTGCCTGGGTGAGGATGGTGGGGAGGAAGCAAGATACCCAGCCTTGCAGGAAATTGGGAGCTGCCTGAGGGACCCATTATGTCAATGCAATAATCTGCTTATTTCAGTTAAAGAGAAGTGCTTTGTAACCTGTCTCTGGTAAATTCAGAATTAATGTCAAACTATGAGACAGACTCAGCATTTCACCACCTTCCTCCGTTGACCCTAGAGAGAGGACACTTTGTAAGGAAAATTTGTGAAGCAAGCCCAGCCAGGGTCTGTTATGGTTTGGATCCGGAATGTCCCACAAAGGCTCTTGTGTTGAGGATTTAGTCCCCAGTGCCTCAGTGTTCAGAGGTGGGCCCTTGGGAAGTGATTGGATCGTGAGGATCTGACCTCATCAGTGGAATAATCCATTGATGGATTCATATTTGATGGCATTATTAGGAGGTGGGACCTGTAGAGGTGGGACCTAGGGTTGGGGTTGTGGCTCAATGGCAGAGTGCTTGCCTCACACATGTGAGGCACTGGGTTCGATCCTCAGCACCACATAAAAATGAATAAACAAAAATATTAAAAAAGAAGAAGGTGGGATCTAGTTGAAGGAAGTAGGTTACAGGGAAGAATATATAGTGTCCCCAGCATCCCCTTCCTCTCCCTCTACTTCCTGGGTACCTAGAGTGGCTTTCATCTGAGCAGCATCCCTCCTCTGCCCTCTGCCACGACGCTCTGCCCTGCCTCAAGCTCAAAGCAGCAGAGCCAGCCGAAACCTGAGGGGCTGAAACCTCTGAAGCCATGAGCCAACAGAAATCTTTTTTCTAAGTTGTTTTCTTAGATATTTTGTCCCAGTGATGAAAATATTTGACAAAAACACAGGGTGACAGTGATCCCTGGCCTTGGAACATCCCTATATATAGTGTCCCTCTAAGGAGCAGGCAGAACACTTAAGAGTCATCAGAAAGCTAGAAGACACAGGGAACCAGCACACCAGCTGTAGCCAGCATAGGTGACCCCGAGGTGACATGAACTCAGACTGAAGCCAAGAACCCTATTTCCAAAGCAATTTACATGTATTGAATAGGGCAGAAAGGAGAGGCCAGGGGAAGAGGGCTGGTAAGACAGCACTTATGTGCCCAGCGCTGTCCAAGGTACTTCATGTGCATTATTTCATACAGAGCCTCTGAGATACAGATATTATTAAACCCATTTGATTCACAAGAAAACTGAAGGTCAGAGAAGTTAAATGACTTGCCAAGTGACATGCTCAAAATGTCACTGAGGTAGAAAGTGGCATATTCAGAAACCACACCTAAATTTGTATACCTCCGAGGCTCATGTTTCTTTTTTACTTTGTCCCACATGTTGCATGTAACCCCAATGTTAAGGGCTGGGGAAAAGGAGGTGGCAGAGGGTAGGACAGGACTTTCTGGAGGCCAGAGGGAGGAGTACTGTGCCTTCAAGGGTACTGAGATGTGGCTGGTCCAGCCAGGTAATCTGGAAGTGCAGAAGATATGGCCATTTCAAACAGGGGCTAGCAATCAGAGAGATCCCCAGGAGGGGGGGGGGGCAAAGACAGCTATAGAGTGGTGAGTGCAGATTATGCTGAAATTGAAGTTGCAAGCTCAGAACCCAAACCAAAGACCATAACATAGGCGGGGGACTGATGGGCCACCAGCATTCCTGAGCCTCAGTGAGTGCATGCAGCATGGATAAGGGGCAAACACTTGGTGAGGGTGAGGGAAGCATTGCCCTTACTTGTGAGACAGGCTGGTACCATTAGTATGCCCAGAAATTCAGTCAGAGATGAACAAATGCAAACATTCTTTAAACTGTTACTCCAAAGAACCTCATACCAGCCATAGCAGAAATCCTGTGTGTGTGTGTGTGTGTGTGTGTGTGTGTGCGCGCGCTCTGCCCACTCTATGCATATTCATGACAGCAAGGATCCCAGATTGGAAGTCAATAAGGACACCAGGACCCGCTTGGAAATCCAACTGCAGAGATGACACAGCAAACAGGGCCTGGAGTGGGAAGGCGGGGGGAATAGGGTTCTTTTGACTTCTTGGAGCACAGAGCCATTTGATTTTCTCAGAAAGCAGGGTTCACAGTATGTGGAAATGAACACAAGAAGGGTCTCAGTCCTGAGACTGGCTTCTGAGAACTTGAGCTGGACCTCATGTAGACCAGGGTGTGAGCTGTTGGAAATCAAAAGGTCTTTAGGATGGAAGCCATCTCCAAGGTTATATGGATGTTCCCTTAGCAGGTGTCCCCTTTCACTCCACCACTATTTTTTTAAACTACTTGTTCATCAGACTATGAACCTCAGAATCAAGAGGTTTAGGACCCATATATTTTGGTTACAAAATTAAAAGAAAACTGCAAAAATCACAATAAATACATATTTTATTATAATACCCAAAGTTTATTAAATTGATACTTGTGAAATATTTGAAATCAGATTGAAAGCTAGGGTCTCATATTTCCCAATATTCCCCAAGTATGTTCAATGATTGAGACATCAACATAATGAAATTTGTCAAGATTCTATAGACAAATTGAAGTAGGCAAGTCCGTGTGGTAACACATTAGTCTGTTTTACATGCAGCCTTCGAAGCTCTTAAAATTGACCTGAAGGAGACTTTGCTTATGTCAGGCAGTTCCACAGTGTTTATTGGGTACCTACTTTGTATCAAGTTCCTAGAACAATTTCTAGGAATTTGGATGACATTAGTGGACACAATAGTTAAGGATCTGTGTCTTAATGTCAAGGGACAGGGACAAGGAAAAGAACAACATATAAGTAAAACATAATATTTGGAGATAACAAATAATAAAAAGTAGGACAGTCAAAGGGGACTGGGCAGGGAAAAAGTGAGACATGAGCAGACTTTAAGGAAGAACAGAGTTTCAGGAAGACAGAAGAGCTATAGTCAAAGCTCCAAACCACGCCTGTTGTGTTTGAGGGACATCAAGGAGGCCAGAGTGACTTGAGGGGGAGGTGGTCACAGAGGTGACAATGCGGAGCCAGAGTGTGGGACCTCAAGGCCACACAGGAGCATTTACAAGTAATTGGCTCCTACTGGAGGGAAATGGGTGCCCTAAAGGTTCTCAGCAGCTGCAAGATTGAAGAGGCCTTTCTCAGAGGCTGGGAAGTCTTAGGGTGAAGGATGTCTGGGGTGTGGGGTATGATCAGGAGTTCAGTTTGGACACGTGGAGTCCAGATAGAGAGGCTGAGTCGGGGGTTGGACATACAAGGATGACCTCGGGAGAGGTGTAGGCAGGCTGGACTTGTTGGCACGTCGTGTGGAGATGGTATTTCAAGCCATGGAGTGGGATGAACTCCGTAAGGAAGCATGGAGAAGAGGAAAGGAACAAGGCAGAACCCTGAGCATGTGAACTTACAGGTCAGGGAGAAGAGAGAATCAGGGCAAGAAGCTGAGGGGTGACCTGGAACACAGGAGGACAACCAGACAGGGTTGTTCCAGGTGCCAAAGGAGCACCCCAAGGGGAAGCCAGGATGATGATGTAACAGCACATGTGCAGAGGGTAACAGAGTTTGGCAGACACAAGAACTCAGCAAATGACAGATACTGAGATATTATAGGAGTGGTGACGGTTTGTGAGCACTGGAGGAGAGAAGGGAGGAAGGAGAGAGGCCAGTAGAGAAATGAGCTCTTCAGTCATTGGATCGTCATTCCTAAGAATCTATGTTCAGTTTCTATCTAAAGGAGGGGACCCTTGCTTCACCATCAGAGTTAAGCAAGCCTCCCCCCCTTCATCAGCCCTGAGAACAGGCTCCAGGTTTAGGGACAGAGCCCTTCTACTCTGCTCCAGCCCTCTGTCACTCTTCACAGGAGACTTTGCAGCTAGGAAACAATCCTGTGGATGTCAAATTTGCCCCTGCCCCAGTTGGGTTCCTGAATGACTCCTTGGATCCCTTTGGGCCCCTGTCTTTGAGCTGGGAATCAGGTTCTCTGCAAGCCTGCCAGCCATATGCACAGACACAGGCTTGTGGATCCTCTAAAGTGACAGCTCTCTTGAGTTCTCTGTTTGTCTCTACCTGTCACCAGGAAAAAAAAACAGCCCCTGCTGGGATCTCTAAACACTCATCAGTTTGGGTAGTGACCCAGTCACAGATGCCTAGTCTGACTCAGAGCTGAGGATTGGATGAAGCAAGGCAGAGTGAAGGTTTAGCAAAGGCTGCAGAAGGGCCCCTGGGGAGTCCCTGACTCCCCACAGAGGCCATTGCTGGAGATTGACTGCATGTGGTTATCTGCTGGGCCCTGGAGTGGGAACTCAAGGGACCATTTTTGGGATTCAGATTATTGGATAAATCATTAGACTGTTTGCTATGCTGTCTCTCTCCCATCCTCAGGGTATCCGCAGCAGCTCCGACATGCTCAATAAATGCTCCTTGCAGGATGCACATGAATGCTGGTATGCACATCCTCTCACTGTCACCTGATCCTTGACCCTGCAAGGTGAAAATTCCAGCAGGGACAGAGATTTCCCTACTTAGCTCTTGTTCCTGGGTCTATACATTTGTCACAGAATCCTATGTTTTTACCTGAGATAATTCTCAGAGGCAAGGGATTTTGACAGGTGGGAGGCTGTATTTTAAACACACCTTGGAGATGATTCTGATGGGCATAGACTTGGGGCCCTAGAGTCTGCACAGAGTCCCTGCACCAGGGAAGTGCTTTCCAGTAGTTTTAGAGATTGATCTGCAAGCCAAATGGGATCCCAGGTGGGACAGGCAGAGGGTACAATGAAAAACTGCCAGAAAATTCCCTTTGCTCAAAAAGATGCCCTCACCTAACCTGCCAGTTCACCTTAAAGAATTAAGCACTTTAAAGCTTTGGGCTATGTGTTGTCCTATCCAAAAACTCTTAGAAATACTGCTTTTCTGGAGAGTCCATCCCAAGGTTGGGGCTGCTGAGGGCACCAGCTGCTCATCTCTGGTGGCTCTGGACCCATCTTGCATCCATCCTGGGCTGCACCTCTGCACCTTCCAAATCTGGAGGTCCCATGGTCCTCACTCTGCAGCCCAAGGTCACCTGTTCTTCGGTTCTGCAGTGGTCTTCTGAAAGTGTGAGAGTGACGTGTTCTTTCTCTGTGCCTGTCTTCCTCACTGTAGCACTCAGGGTAAAGATACAGGGAGTCAGACTGCCCTGTCCTGGCACTGTTGCCGGGAAGCATCAGGGCAGCATGCTGCCCTGTCCATGTGCCAGGAACCAGGAAGAAAGGGAGCAGTTTGGGATTATCTAGTGCCCAATGCCAGGCAGGCTTGCAAGTATTAGTGGCTTCTTCTGAAAAAGCCACAGCCACTCCTTTAGATGACTCTTCCTGTCCTGGAGATCTCTGACCACTGTCCTAACCAAGCAGCCCAGCACACAAGGGGCTCCAACATGCGCAAGACAGCTTATCTTAGAATATCTCTGAGATGGGGAACTCGATGTCTCCAAACTTTGCCCCATCTAGTTGTGCTAGAAAGTTCTTCCTTGTACTGACTCAGAAGCAGCCTCCCTGCTATTTCCTCCTTGGCTGTGAAGCAAAACCTGCTGCTCCATCCAGGGGCAGAGGGGGCACATATGTGCCAAGAGGCTGCTTTCTCTAAGCTCCTCCTCTGTAGAAATTCTGGAGCTGCCACTGTCCAAGGGAATCCCCTTTGGACACTGAAAATCCCTTCCTAATGGAAGGATACTTTCAAGATTGCTGTCCCCAGTGAGCTTCCTCTGCTCCTCTTTTGGCCACCCCTGTCATGACCTCAGGCCCCTGTCAACTCCATGCTCCATTCAGCCATCACTCCAGTCAGGTTGGCAGAGTTGTGATACCACTGTGCCCAGTGCTAGGCCAGGATGCTGGGGGCTTGCTCTGGACCCTCTCACCCCAGCAAGAGCTTATCCTGGAGCCCTTCCAACACCTCAAGAACTCAAGGATGGTGCCCAGCCACCACTCCAGTCACTCGCAGGACATGCCCAGGTAACCATGGAAAATGACAACTGGGCCGTGATTTGGGAACTGAATCCATAGCCCTTCTTACTGAACTTTGCTGAACCCCAGACTCCAGCATTTCCACAATATATTCCATTGTGGTGAAATATACGTATCACCACATTTCCCATCCTGATCATTTTTAGGCATGCCGTTCAGTGGCTGTGAGTACATTTACCCTGTCGCACAATTATCACCATCATCTATCTCCACAGCTTCTCCATCTTCCCAAACTGAAACTCTGTACCTATTAAACACTAAGGTCCCACTTCCCCTCCTCCCAGCCCCTTCCTGACTCTACGAATTGGTCTGCTCTAGATCCCTCATACAGATGTATTAGGTCACACAACATCTGTCCTTCTGCATTTGGCTTATTTCACTAAGCGTCCTGTCCTGAAGGTTCATTGACTGTATAGCACATGTCAGGATTCCATTACCCCAGAAGGCTCAGTAATGTTCTCTTGTATTTATAGACCACACATTTTATCTCTCCATCCACTGATTGACCTTTGATGTCTAAAGTCTACTTGGGCTTCTATTAAAAAATATCTTAGTCTGGGTAATTTATAAACAATGGAAATTTATTATGGTTCTGGAGAATAAAACATCCAAGATCAGGGTGTCAGCAGATGTGGTGTCGTGTGAGGGCCTGTTTGTGTCCTCACATGGTGGAGGGGTCACGGGAGGCTGACAAGTTCCCTCATGCCTCTTTTATGAGGCATGGATTCCATGATGAGTTTCATCCTTGTGACCCAGTCACATCCCAGAGGCCCCTCCTTTTCCTACCTATCACATTGGTGATTATGTTTAACCTACAAAATTTTTTTTGAGGTGGGATACATACATTCAGACCACAGCACTTGGGTTGTTTCTACCTTTTGGTTATTGCATTTAAAGATTCTATAAATATTAATATCCAAGTGTCAAGTCCAGAGTATGTATTCCATGTTTCCCACAGATCTTTTCCCTCTTCCCCTAAAACATACACTATGTTTCAGTCAAATAGAAAATTCTTCCAGAGAAGGTGGGAGCCTGGATCCAGGTCTTCTTTATACCTATCTCCAATGCTTCCCCTGCTACCTGGGGTACCAGAAAGCATCTTAGGTGGTGTGGCTGGGTAATGTTAATGTTGGTACTAAGGTGACTGTCTCCTAGAGCATCTACACTGGGACATAACATGGGCTTAGCACACTGAGTCACCTGTGTTCAAATACAGGCTCTGTCATATGTAAAATGAAGCCAATATCTGTTTCAAAATGGTCACGATTCTTGGAGATAACACTGACGTCAGTAAAAAGTGGTAATTTCTGTTGTTATTGACAGTTCTCCTTCTCATGCCGTTGGCCCAGCATATGTGTGTGGTTATATGTGGTAGAGGTGTCAGTATCTGCCCTATCCCCTCCTCAACCTCTCAGGGACCAGACCTCAGATTTCTCCATTCACTCTAAAAGGATGCAGCTGAGTCTCACTGGGAAGTGGGTTGACACAGCTTGAATTCTCCTAATGCCGCAGTCTGGCTGGGCACAATTCAGGAGCCACTTGTCAAAAGAAACTAACTTTATTTTTAGAACCACACAAGCCAAAGAAAACAGCTCCTCAGGAAAAAACCCTCAGAGCCCAACTGCCACCACCGGCTTCCCACAAGCCACACACCCCCACCCAGCCTCTTCCTCCCACAATCCTCCTGCTCTTGAGGCCAATTGGCTGGGTCGCATGGGCGGAGCCAAAAAAGTCCCCCAATGAGCAGCTCCGTGGTCTGAAAGGGCAGGGAAACAGCCCAATGAGCATCTCCACAGAGGAGCCAATCAGCTAGATGTTGCTGGGGCCGCTGTGAGCCAATCATCAGCTGGCAGTCTGAAAGTTTGCTGGGGCCCCTTTGGCTGTGGCTCTCAACATCCTAAGGCTCCTAGGAAGTGTGGTCAAGTCTGGGAGTTTCTTGTACCAAGACCTTTTCCTGCTCTTTTGGTCTCTGAGTGTCTGGAATCTGCGTGCAAGGCTAGGAGCTGGATCTCCTACCCCAGCAACATGCAAGACTGACTGTATTACTTATTTTCCACCTTTCTTCTGGGTGCCTTTTCACCTAAGGTGGCCCTCCTCTTCATTCTCCCTACATTCCCCCATTAGAACCTTCACAATGGTCCCAAAGAACCAGTGTGACACCAAATGGGGTGTCTGGCATTTTTCAGGACACTGCTGTAAGCCAACACACTGAGTCTATGAGGGAGGAATCCCCAGCACTAGTGAAGTAAATGCAAAAGATTTCCGGTGGAGAGTGCTCAAACCATTCCTCTTAGCAGTCACCTGTTTTGACAGTCCCAGGAGACTCAGATTAAAGAAAGTATAAGGCCCCTGGCTCCATTTCTTCTTCCAGACCCATATTCTCTTGACTTTGCCCAGGCTCTGCCTGAACACCTTCAATCACTGAGAACTCACCACCACCTGAACCAGCCCCACCACCTCTGGACCACCCCTGAAGAGTTCTTTCTCCCTGACTCAAGTTCTCTGTGGGTCCACTGTCTAACCCTTGGGGTTCCAGGACCAACCAGCTCCCATTCCTACAAGTGCAACTTCCTTTTAATATAGGAAGCCATTATTTGATCACTCACAGGCATTCCCAATTCCAGGGTAGGACATCCTAGCTTCTGAAACGCTTTATCTTAGAACCCCATTTTGGTCTGGGAGGAGGGAGTTTCTTATCTAGACCTGACCATAGACTCAAATTAGCAACAGTCACATAGATCCCGTTTGTCTGGGGCCACTTGGTCCTGCTCTTCTTTGTCCCAGGAATGAACCCAGGGCTGAGAGCAGGGTGTGGGGAGGGAGGGAAAGACACCAGCTTCTGTTGATGCTAACGGTTGTCCAGCCAGGTTTGGTGCTAGGTTTTTGCTGTGGTCTAAATGTTTGTGTCGTCTCCCAATTTAAAAACCTCAGCACAGCCTGAGTGTACTGAGAGGTGGGGCCTTCAGGAGGTGATTGGGCTGTGAAGGCAGAGTTCCCATGAATAAGTGTCCTGAAAGAGGAGACCCCAGAGACTTCCCTTGCCCTTTCCACCATGTGAGGACACAGGAAGAAGACACCATCTATGAATCATCTATGAACCAGAAAATGAGCCCTCACCTGACACTGAAAATGCCAGTTCCTTGATTTTGACCTCATCGGCCTCTAGAACCATGAGAAATAAATTTCTGTTGTTTATAACCTTTCCAGTCTATGGTGTTTTGTCATAGTTGCCCAAATAGGCAAAGACAGCTTTTTACATTTACATGCTAGGCTGACAGATAAGGAAACTGAGGTTGAGAGAAGCTAAAGTTCCAGGATCTATGACAAAAATTTTGGATAGGCATTTTTCTAATAGCACCACCACCACCAGCAGCTTCTCTGTTCCTCCAAATTGGGTTGCGAAGGTAGGGGGAGAAAGTGGTCTTAATAGCCTCAGAGTTGCTCTAAAGGCCTTTCTGAAATGAGAGGAGGGCAAAGGAAAATCCACTCCCCGAGAGGCCTGCCCACAGCCCTCCACTGTGTGCATGTAAGCAGCCCCGTCCCTGGTCTAGCCAGATCCCTGACCCCAAAGCACAAAGTTCCACCTGCTCAGGGATTCTGGATCCAGCTATCCAGGCTGCTGCCTGGCTTTCAGCTGTTTCCAGCTTATCTGGGGTTTGTCTATCTAAACTAGCCGAGTTTCCTGACCAGGGAACCTCAGGGAAGGTCAAAGGTAAAGTATGGTGACAACTAGCTTCCAAATCCTACATATGCAAACACGCACAAACACACACACACACACACACACACACACACACACACACACATATGAGCCTACTGCATGATTTGTCTTCCTGGGATGCATTCAGGAGATGTCAGCCTCTGGGGCTTGGCTACTGGAGTAGCTAATAGGAGAAAGAGCAGGAGGAGAGGGATGTGGAGGCTCTTCTCTGTTCTACCCCTTTACTCCCTCCCCATCCCCTGTCAGCAAGGTATTGGGATCCTGGGTGAAGAGGTCCTAAATAAATTAAGTGGGGGTCAGAGGACCCAGCTGGTGCTGGTATGGAAAGCTCCCTCTTGTGCTCTGTCTCCTCAGCCTCCCACTAGTTGGTGACTCAAACATCTGTCAGGTGAGGTGGGCCTGTAGGCTACATCTGCTCAGCTTTAGACCTTGATCCTTTCTCATCAGATGGTTTATTTCTCCCCATTTAAGTCTCTGATGATCAGAACCCATTTGGGAGAAGGGGCCATTCAGTTCATGGTGGCTCTTGGCTTTATGGTCCTTAGCTGGAGTTTAAGGGGTCTTCTGTAGAGTCAGTGATAATAACAAGTGGCTCACCAGAGCACCACAGAAAGGTGTAAGCACACAGTGGTGTGTATTGAGTGTGTGACACATCCCACTGGAGCTTCAGTTTTCTGTAATGATAAGGACAATGGTACCCACCTTGTAAGTTTGCTCTGAGGATTAAACAGCAATAGCAAAACACTGACCAAGATCCTGACACATAGCACCTGCTCAATAAAGGCAGATCACCAAGGTGGTTATCATAGTTATTATGATCATGAATATGACTATTTTGCCTTGTCCTCTGGGCTTCCCTCAGCTCCCTAGGTTTCAGATGCTCTTCGTTATGGCCTTTTAATTCTAATTTTTAGAACCTGGAATGTCTACCTCCACATGGCTTTTTTGTAGTGCTGACAATCAAGCTGGGGTCTCCCACATACTAGGCAAGTGCTCTATCAAGAAATCACACCCCCAACCTATATGGGTTCTTCTTGTCCTTATCTTTTGTGGTAAGGCTGGGTCTCCCCCCGAATGCCCTGGGTTCGTCACTGGGCCACTTGTTATTATCACTGACTACGTGGAGTCGCCTCTGTATCCCTCTCTCCCTCAGGCCAGTGTGCAGTCCAGGTCTGAGCCAGCTGTGCTCCTCACTCCCCTGAACCACTGGAGTTTTACCTAAAACAGTGCAGACACACCTGCTGACATCCTAGTTTATGGGTCTGTCTCTCCTGTAGCGGGGCCTAAGTTCCTGTCTTCTGTTTCTCTTATGTGTTTTTAGGCATCAGGATGGGTGGATAGGAAAGGGGATGTGGGGAAGCCCTGTGGATCTTGGGACTAGTACCATAGCCGTGGTTCTCATTAACCATTTACCATCCTCCTTTTAGGTGAAACTGAATCCTCAATCACACCTCCTAGACACTCAAGAAAATGGAGCAACCGTCTCCTCCTTCTCCTGGGCATGCTGATCCTAAACCCAGAAGGTGTAGGTGACTTGTCCAAGGTCACAGAGCAAATAAAAGCCTCTGGATGCAGGACAGAAGTGTCGACACTGTCAGTTCCTCCCAAGTTTTTTTTGGTTTTGTTTTGTTTTGCAGGACTGGGGATGGAACCCAGGGGCCACTACCACTGAACTACATCCAGCCTTCTCCATTTTATTTTGAGGCAAGAGCTTGCTAAGTTGCCGAGGCTGTCCTCAAACTTGAGATCCTCCTGCTTCAGCCTTGGGGGTAGCTGAGATTGCAAGCATGTGCCACTGCTCCTGGGCCTTCAGTCCTTAAAGATTCACTGTGCTTCTCTGGTCCCATCCTGAAAGGGAAGGTAGGTTGAGGAGGGGGCTGATGTGAGGCATGGGGCTTGCTGTCACATCCTTAGGTTTGAGAAACTAATCTCAACCCACCCGGGAGAGGTGAGCAAGCCTCAGTTTCTGCCTAGGAAATGGGCCAGAAAGTTTGAACATGGAAGTCTCACTATGTGAAACCCTCTCTCCTTTCCTGGCTGACCACTGGGCAGTGGTGGCAATCTTTAAGTAAGATGTCAGCAGGCTGTCATCTGCACAGCTGCAGACCCAGGGCGAGCTGTCCCAGCTGCTCAGTTCTCATGGATTCTGGAGTTTTCAGAAGAAGGAGCAAGTTTGGGATAAGATAGAAGAGGGGGAGGTGTGGCCATGCAGAACTGCAGGGATTGACAGGGGAGCTGAGAAGGGGCGCTGGCGGTAGGCGGTGAGAAGGGTACATGAGACGGTGATGACTGCTAGTGTTTACTACGCCTCCAGCCTGCCACGGCCATGGCAGGAAGACATTCTGCTCATCATATAGATGCACAGACTCAGGTGCCCAGGTTCAGTGAGCCGCCCAGACTCACTGTGGAAGGATCAGCCCTGGAACCCAAACCTCAAACCCCACATTTCATGTTCTTTCCTTAAAGTCACATGATGATAACTTTGGGTTTGGATCTGGGGACCACTGTGACAGGACTTGTTTACCTAGAGAAGGGACACAAAGGACTTCAGCACAGGAGGCATATGTCCCAACCCCCACATCTGGACATACATATCAGGCACATTCCTTCAATGAGATGGAAAGACCTGGATTTGAAATCCAAAGATCAGGTTCATGCCCCTCCAATGATTGAGAGAACGGCCTCTTCACCTCTGTGCTTCATAAAATTCTTACCACTGTCAGATTTTGCAAAGAAAGTGTGGTATGTACCCAAGTCCCTCATAAGCCATTGGCTTCTAAATGAAAGCTAATGATAATTTAAATATCAATGGTATCAGTGTTATTGACTCTCCTCGTCTCCAGCTGAGCTAGTGGTTTTAAGGGACCTCTCTTAGAGAAGCATGAATGGCACAGGGGGCAACAGTCTTCCAGAACTCCTCTCAGCATCAGGGTGCTAACAGCTGGCCATCTTTTCCATCCGTGTCTCCAGGGCACCCCGTGCATTGCCTCCTCAACATCTAAGCACAACCAATTCTTTCAAACTTTCTCTTGAAGGAACTTCTGAGTGTCTCTTGAAGATTCATTTCACACTTCTTTTTGTACTGGGAATTGAACCCAGGGATGCTTTACCACAGAGCCACACCCACAGCCCTTTCTGCTTTTTGTTTTGAGACAGGGTCTTGCTATGTCTCTTAAGGCTTTGCTAAATTGCTGAGGCTGGCTTTGAACTTGTGATCATCCTGCCTCAGCCTTCAGAGTCATTGGGATTACAAGTATGGGCCACCATGCTCTGGTTTTCATTTCACACCTTTAGAGCAAGGATTTCACAATCAATCTCTCTCTCTCTCTCTCTCTCTCTCTCTCTCTCTCTCTCTCTCCCCTTCTCTCTCTCTCTCTCTTTCTCCCCACCGCAAATAGGCCCAGCCTCCCTTATCCGCTCCTCACTGGGAGTCTAAAAAACCATTTCAAAGCATAAAAGGAAATACATAGGCTCTCAAAGGAAACCAATCATTTTGAAATGCAGTGATCACAATATTTTTTAAAAGTAGTGATATAGTAATATGTGCTTCTCCATTAATGGATTAAAGAATAAAATCTAATGGCAGGACTAATAACCACTGGAAACATTTTTGAAACAGTGATGAGCACAGATAATATTTGCAGATACCTGCCACAACTGTTGTGGGATTTGAAATATCTGTTATCACTGCTAATACTGCTATGGTCTGTTGCCAGCATTGTGATGTAAGAAAAAGCTGAATTTTAGTTAAAAGTTAGTGAAGATAAAGATATTAGGGTTTTTTTTTTTTTCCCATCCAAAGTCATAGATTCCTTTGAATTCCATCCTTGACCCTCTTGGGGGGAAAGGTTATCTGTGCACTCCATGTTCAACACATCTGTTTCAAAGCAATGATTCTAAGTGTGCTCTGAGGATCAGCAGTGTTAGCATTGCTGTTGGAGATGGGACCCTTGGCTGCCCACTCTTGCCCTTCATCTACTGAATCAGAAACTCCAGGGTGGGGCCCAGCCATCTGCCCTTGAACAGCCTGTAGGGGATTCTGCTCTGCGCTCAAGCTTGAGAACCCTGTCTTAATAAACTTCTGAAGAAGTCACAGTCCCTCTCCCCATAAGTCCTAGAGAATAATCTATGGACTAGTTTCCTTTCTGCTTCCTAAAGACTAACCCTCAATTTGAGGTAGACTGTGGTTTGGAGTTTAAAAGCTGGAGATCCTTGTTAATGCATAACGAAGTGCTACAATGTAGCTTCTATCATAAGAGCAGAATAA
This sequence comes from Callospermophilus lateralis, assembly GCF_048772815.1. Lineage (NCBI taxonomy): Eukaryota > Metazoa > Chordata > Mammalia > Rodentia > Sciuridae > Callospermophilus > Callospermophilus lateralis. Next base: position 35,378,397 of record NC_135318.1, read on the forward strand.
AATACAGCTGCAAAGAGAGTAGTTAAGGTTTTATTCATTTATGTACATAAAAAATAATTGCGGGGCTGGGTTGTGGCTCAGCGGTAGAGTGCTCGCCTAGCACATGTGAGGTGCTGGGTTTGATCCTCAGCACCACATTAAAAAAATAAATAAAATAAAGGTATTGTATCCAACTACAACTAGAAGATAGTCATTTAAAAAAATAACTGGGCTTCTAATAATCTCCATAAAAGTGAGAAAACTTCCCTGGCTTACTGACACCTTTATTAGCACTAGGAAATAATTAGACACTCTTAATAGCATTCTAATGATCCCTAGAGGAGGGAGCCATTTGCAAGGCATCTGCCTGCCATTATTAGGTCATTATGGAGCCTTTCAGATCCAGTCTACACAGAGTGGCGGCATTTACAGACTCATCAGTTAGTAAAACTGTTCCCTTATCCCTAGCCATGCCCTGCAGCTTCAGCAGCATCTGACTCCATGGCTCTTGGAACAGGACCCTCACTATGGTGGCAGACAGTGTCTATCCACAGATAGGGGAAGCTTGGGGAACCCCATCTCTCCTCTGTTCCTGTCTTTTAAGGGACATGGATCTGTCTCCTTTGGGAAAGACTGCAAGGTTTGTAACACTGCAATTCTGAGACCCCCAGAGCACAAGCTTCGAAGATCTGGAGGCCTATGGGTAAGCAGGACAGCGGTTTCCCACCTGGTTGGGAGATAGCCTCTCTGCAGATTTTGGCTCTTCAGGGTTGAGCATGAGGGCGGAATTTTAGGAAGAATCGGGACCTGCAAGTGTAGGGAAGTCAAGCCTACATTTCTCCAGCAGGTGGCGCCATAACTTTACCTTCTGCTTCTCGCTGGCGATGGCAGCTTTGAGTTTGCAAAACAGGAATGTGAACCGACTACCTGGAACTCTCTTCTCAGCATTTGTGGCTTTAATAATCCATAGAGGTCTTTTCCAAACTGACCTTCTCCATATAACTCTGCTCCCAAGATCCTCAATATTTTTGTTTCTTTATCTGAGCATCATGAACAGTTTCTTGCAAACTCGTCAGAAATACTGGTTATTCTTCTTCAACTGGGGACGCAGCTCAGTGATAGAGTGCTTGCCTAGCATGTATGAGGTTCTGTGTTCAAGCCTCAGCAGTGCCAAAAAGAAAAAAGAAAAATACTGATTATCCTTCCAGACCTGAAATGGTGAGAAAGAATTTGTGCAAGGCATAGATAATTAATGTGATCACTCTCAAATCCTTGGACTGTCCCCAGATCCCTCACCCTCCTCTCAGACAGTTGCACCCAGATCTAGAGCTTCTAAAATTTACCTGTGTGTTCAACCTAATCATGAAATTTCTTGTCTCTGATGACTCTTTCATCTCATCTCTCAGAAGCTAGGGGGCACACTTCCAGATTATGCTCTAAAAGTCTTTAGAAGGATGAAATTCTGACCGATAGAGTAGGGAACACACATTTTAGCATGTTTATGCCTTACTTCATGATGTAGGATGGTCCTTTTCCCCCCCTAGAATCTCAGTGTTAGTTCACCTAATTCAAGTGCTCCACCAATGCAGGGGTCACTCCTGCAATGTGACAACCTTCAGAGTCCCTTCCAGTTTGCAGATGATGTTCATATCCCGTTTAATGCTCACTGATATACACAGGTGATGTGACTCACCCTGGAGTCCAGCTCCAAAGTGCAGGATCTCATAGTGTTGCCTGACTTCAAGCTCAGCACTTTCTTCTCCTTCCATGCTTCATCCTTTTGGTGCTAGGGATCAAACTCAGGTACCTCATGTATGCTGGGCACCCACTTTACACTGAATTGCACCCCCAGCCCCTCAGAACCGCAATCTGTAGTTTTAGAAAACTACGCAATTAATTCAAGCAAAATAATGCAAAAAAAATGGCAGATGAGGCATTTTAATTCCTGGCTTAGATACTTCATTTACCCTATTATGACATAAAAACAATGTTATCCTAGTCATATCAGGCAAAGAAATAATCAAATATTGAATCCATTGTTGTTATTGATGAGGTGTTAAAAATAAGATATTAAAAGTGTTATAGTGAATTTTGTACCTCATCTAATTCTAATTATCTTTGTGCTTTTAATGTATACAATATCATATATAATGTATTTAAAATGCTCATATGGAGGGGCTGGGGTTGTGGCTCAGCAATAGAGCACTCGCCTAGCACATTTGAGGCACTGGGCTCAATCCCCAGCACCACATAAAAATAAATAAATAAAATAAAGGTATTGTGTCCAACTACAATTAAAAAAATATTTTAAAAATATTCCTATAGAGCATGCTCAAAAATTTTTTTTTGGATGCAGCATATGAACAAAAGACTTTGGAATGGACTAGGGAGGTAGCTCAGTGGTAGAGTGCTTGCCCAGCATTCATTCCATTTTCAGTACTGGGGGAAAAAAATCCTTTGGAAACCAATGGAATTTACTTTCATCTTTCCATCAATTTAGCAAATATTTATTGAGCATCTACTATATGCATGTATATACTATACCAAATGCTAAAGACAAACCCCCCATAGATCTTTTTTTTTAAAGAGAGAGAGAGAGAGAGAGAGAGAGAGAGAGAATTTTAATATTTATTTTTTAGATCTTTGTATGTGGTGCTGAGGATCGAACCCGGGCCACACGCATGCCAGGCGAGTGAGCTACCGCTTGAGCCACATCCTCAGCCCTAAAACCCCATAGATCTTTACCTTCATATATTGTGGAAGGGAAGCTATGTTTAATAAAGTAGTTGGAATAAAGTGTCAGGATGAAATGGTTTATAAAGTACTGTGGGACACTCAGAAGCAAGGCAATTCCTGAGGGAGCTAATCAGGCAGGGCTTCACAGAGGAAGTGACATCCAGTCTGGGCTCAGAGGGAAGCCCTTGCCTCTAACCAGTGTGCAGAGGCAGACACTGTTCCACGTTTTTTGACCTCCAGCTCTGTTGCGGCTCCTTCTGAGTATAGTGAGCCATTCTGTATACAGTATCCCAGAAAGCAGGGGAGGAAAATATTTTCAAACCCCTTCCTGGTGATACTGGGAACTAAACCATACACTCCTTGAGGGCAGGACGCCTAGCATGTCATAGACTTTTGCTAAATGCTGTGCAATGAACTGCTTTGAGCTTCTTGACCACAGATGCTCTCCAGCTATGCCTTTAGAGAGTAGCCAGCAATAGTCTGCACCTTCACCATTAGCTCTTAGCTCACGAGTCTTAGGTGATGCTCCACCCCCACAGTGTCACTAACTTGCCTCCATTTACCTAACATTTTCTTGCCCACTCCCAAGCCTTGATGAGAGCTTCCTGAATTTGTTCTCATCCTCTTGGTCTTTCATTTGCTATAGAAGCATAGTAACATCTGAAAATCTAGATATGTCACTATCTTCTTCCAGAGCACTGATAAAAAAATGAGATAAAACAGTTTTGGTTCTACAAGCAGAAAAGAAAATAAAGTCAACTCTGTTTATCAATATCTCACCCCAAGAAAATCCTGAACTAAAAGTGGGAGCATCTCTGGAAGCCTGCCAAGGCTGGGCAAATCCATCTGGGCATTTGTGTGGTTGGAAACTTTCATTACCCAAGTAATGCTGGAACTTTTATTTTCAAAATACCCTCTAGTGGGGACAGAATGAGCTAGGATCACAACTTCTTGGCTAAGTTCACTTCATTGCCTCGGGTGCTATTTTGAACTCAACCATGTAATATTTTATTATTTTTTGAAATAAGAATGGTCAGACTTAATGGCCAGGGAATATTGGGAGAATAGATGCAAATTATATACATTAAAGGACTTTAAGGTTCCAGGAGGAAGATCACACTCTTTGAATATGGCCATTGGAATTTGAAATCTGTCTAACTTCAACTTCAAAAATATTAATAAAATGCTCATATGGAGCATGCTCAAATTTTTGTGGGGTACAGCATGTGAACAAAAGACTTTGGAATGGACTAGGGAGGTAGCTCAGTGGTAGAGTACTTGCCCGGCATTCATTCAGTCTCCATTATTGGTGGTGGTGGTGGGGAACCTTTGAAAACCAATGGATCTATTTTCATTTTTCCATTAATTTAGCAAATGTTTATTGCATATCTACTATATGCATATATATACTATACCAAATGCTAGAGATTACACTCTTTGAATATGGCCATGGCTGCAGTTATCACATCTGAATTTCTATGATCAGGTAGTTTTTTTTTTTGTTTTTGTTTTTTTTTTAATTTAGAATGAGGTACAATTGCATGTGCCAGGAAACCCAAGGGATACATACCTAAAATAAGGTAGAATTTTATTTATCTTTTACTTAAAAGAAGACTGGAGTCGGAGGACCAAGGCCCCAAAGTCACAGGCAATTCAGGCTCCTTCTGCCTGGCTACTCCACCAACTTCAGCCCACTGCCTCATGGTCCAAGGTCCAAGTTCCAAGAGGGCTGTTCCAGCCGCAGTTATCACATCTGAATTCCTATGATCAGAAAGGGAGAAGGGAGAAGAGAGGGATTCTCTTCCTTGAACATTTCCAGAAAGGTACATACATGTTTCCTATTACATTAATTAGCCCAAACTTAATTACATGACATATTTAGTCAAAGGCGGACTGGAAAATGTAGTTTTATTTTGGAGGGCCACGTGCCCACCTACGAATTACAGATTCTGTTGTTAAGAAGGATGTGGATTCTGGATGAAGAGGGCTGATGGCCGACTGTGCCCAGGTGGGAAGGTAGAGCCGATTACCAGAAAGAAAATAGTACTAACAGCCTAGCGAGCATACGCAACACACACACACACACACACACACACACACACACACAGATACACACAAACACTACACAACTAAGGAATATGAAAAGAACTTTTTAAAAAAATTTCTTTGCTTGAGTCACCTAATTAATCGATCTGAGATTCACTTTAGAGGAGAATGCTTTTGGTCTCAGGCAACAGAATATCTAATAATTAGGTAATTCTTTGGTTCACAGAAATAAAATATCCAGCGCTAGGGCAATCTTCAAGTGCAGTTGAATTGGGGCTCAGTTGAATCTGGCTCAGTTTCTCCAGACTTCTCCAAAGTCTGCTTTCCTCCATGTGTTCACGCTACCCTCAGGCTATCTTCCCTCATGATGACAAAATGGCCATCACTCAGTCCAAACAGAGAGACAGCAAGCAATCTTCTCTTCAAATATATATGAATATTTTGTGAGGATGGGGGGTGCCAAAGATTGAATCCAGGGGTGTTGTACCACTGAGTTACATCCCTATTCCTTTTTATTTATATATGAATTTGTATTTTGAGACAGGGTCTTGCTAAGTTGCTCAGGCAGGCCTTGAACTTGCAATCCTCCTGCCTCAGCCTCCTGAGTGACTGGGATTATATATGTGCCACCTGCACCCAGCAATCTTCTCTTCCTTTACTGGACTTAGATAATATGTCTTTCACTTCTCTGAGAGTCAGCAAACCTAAACAAATCACACGACTCTGCACAGAATACCACACTGACCTAAGCCTGGGTTATATGACCATCCTTTTAACCATAACTATGGCAAGAGGGTGGGATGGGTTTGATGGTATTAGGACAATCAGGACTCTAGCCTGAAGCTGGGGTTGGCATCAGTACCACCCAAACCACGTGGCTGTTATACAAAGGGGAAGAATGAGTTTCCAAAGGAAGATCTTGGTGTTGGTAGGAAGAAAAAATGGGGGGGGGGGCAAGGAGGCAGTGTCTGGTATGAACATCCCAGGAAGGATTCTTTACTTCTTGGTTCTCGTCTAATCAAGGGACTGTTGAGAGGGAAGGGAATAAGTCCGGATGAGCAACTAAAGCAAGCCAACTGTGGAGATCCAGACTAGAAGACAGAGTCAGGAAGGCAGAGAACCAAGGAAAAGAGGGCAGGGTATTGGAAGGAGTGATTTTTAGTAAAAATCCCTTTTGAATTCTAGCAAAATTTTAGTTTTGTTATGAGAACAAGGGTACGGCTAGTGTTTCTCCAAACTGGCTCTTGAAGCCACCAGGATAGTGTTAATCAGCAAAAAAAAAAAAAAAAAAAAAAAAAAAAAAAGTACCCAGGGATAGAGTCAGGGATCTATGGACCAGGACAGTTCTCCACCAGGAGATTCTGCCTCCAGTGTCAACCTCCATATTTCGTGGTGCAATAGAAAATGACACCTTTTTGCAACTTCCCAGAGGCATAAGAATGTAGTGCCCTCAATATAGGGAAACTGAGAGTTGCTTAGAGATGAATCTGAGTCTCCTTGGACTTCCCGACCCCCACTCCATTCCACTCCTTCTCTTCTCATGTCTTTCTTGCCTTCATTCAATTCCTCTTGATTCTTCTATTTTCCTTTTCCCAGTGCTGTTTCCTTTTTTCTTTTCTTCTCGTTTCTTTCTTTTCATTTTCTTTTTTCCTCCTGTCTCCAAGTTCTCTCCTTTCTAGTTTTTTCTTCCTCTTTCCTTCGGACATTTCACAGATTTTGAACTTTCTGAAAGAAATTCAAAATCGATCAAGATTACTTAATCACCGATATGTAAATTACCTGGACTCTCCCTTCCTGTATGTATTTGAGATGGACCAAGATGGATGATTATCAAGTGTGGAGAAAAGAGAGACCTCCAAACCATCAGAACCAGGACAACCACCCCATGTGGGCTCAGGAAAGTCACCCCATATCATTGAACCTTGATTTTCTCAACTGAAAATTGCAAAGATTAATTATACAATTTTTTTTCAGAGTCCTTGCAGGGCCCTTTGAAACTCTAGGACGTGGAAATGACTCTGGAGGCCAGTCACTTTGATTGTAGCTCTGGTTACTTTTTTGTTTGCTTTGTTTTTAACTTATTTTTGGAAATAAGTGGCATCTCTAATACTCGGATGAAGATCAGTGAGTGTTAATTGGTTGCTCAGGTCAACGAGCAAACTGAGGCCAATGGCCTCTTCACATTGAGGCAGGAGAATCACAGTTTTTATCAAACACCATTCACTGTAAAATGGAGGGTTTTTGTTTGTTTGTTTTTGGTAACACTCAAGGATATTTGCCGCAGTCTGGCTGCAGCAAAATTCCTGACTTGTTTACAGACTCTAACAGATATTGTCAGAAAGCAAAACTGGGAATGTCTTAATTTCTTCTGCATCATTTGGACAGTTTTTCTAGGTATAGAAGCTTAGTTAAAGTGGGTTTTCTTTTCTTTCTTTCAGCACTTTGAATAGGTCATCCTATTGTCTTTGGATTTCATGGTTTCTGATGAGATATTAGCTGTTAATCTTATTGAAGATCCTTTGCACATGAGTTGCTTCTTGTTATGGTTTGAATCTGGAAAGTTCCCCCAAATTTCATGTGTTCAGAGGTGGGGCTCTTGGGAAGTGATTGGAGAATGAAGGCTCTGACCTCCTTGGTGGCTTAATCCATGATGGCTGAATGGACTACAGGGAAGTGGGACTCAGTTAGAGGACGTGGGTCACTGGGGACATGCCTTGGGTGGGTTCATCTTTTCTCTTTTCCCCTCTCTTTCTCTCTCTGCTTCCTTTCTGCATGAGCTGAGCAGCTTTCCTTTGCCATGCTCTTCCACCATGATGCTTCTGCCTTGGAACCAGCTTACCATGGATTGAATCCTCTGAAACCTTGAGCCAAAATAAATCTTTCCTTCTATTAAACTGTTCTCATCAGGTATTTTGGTCACAGAAATGAAGAGCGGATAAAACACACTTCTCTCACGATTCTTTTAAGATTCGTTTTCTTTTGTCACTTTGATTATAATTTATCTTCGTATGGATCTCCTCAGACAAGTTTTTCCTATTTGAAATTTATTGAGCTTACTGGATATGTAGGTTTTTCATTAGATTTGAGGATCTTTTTGGGGGGTGGGCTAATATTGGGGGCTAATCCTCAAAGATTCTTCCTCTTCTTTCCTTCTAGAATTGTGGTTATGTTTATGCTGGGATTCTCTATGATGTTCCACAGATCTCATAAGTTCTGTTAATTTTTCCTCATGCTTTTTCTTTCTATTGCTTAGATCAGATAATCTCAATCATCTATTTTCAAGTTGCTTATTCTTCTATCCCCTTGAATCTTCTGTTGAGTCCTTCTAGTGAATTTTTAAATTTCAGTTGTACTTTAACTTAGCTCTTTTTCTCCCCCCTTCCTTCCTTCCTTCCTTCCTTCCTTCCTTCCTTCCTTCCTTCCTTCCTTGTTTTATTAGTACTGCCACAGGGATGCTTAAGCACTGAGCTATATCCCCAGCCTATTTAATTTTTTATTTTGAGATAGGATTTCACTGAGTTGCTTAGGGCCTCGCTATGTTGCTGAGGTCGGCTTTGAACTTGTGATCCTCCTGCCTCAGCCTCCTGAGTTGCTGGGATTATAGGCATGTACCAATAACAAGCATTTCTATTTATTGGTGATTTCTACTTGGTGAGGCACAATTCTGATACTTCCATTAGTTCTTTAGACATTATTTCATTTAGCTCTTTGTTTAGTAAGTAAAATACCTGGGCTTTCTCAGTGACAGTTTCTACTGATCTCCGTTTTGTCCTGTTTACCAAGCATAATTTTCTGTTTCTGTGTATGCCTTATCATTTTTGTTAAAACTGAATACTTTACTAGTATGATGTGGCAACATTTGGGAATAAGACTTCATCCCTTCCTCAGCATTTGCTTTTTTTTTTTGTATATGATTTATTTACTTAATGACTTTTCTGAATTAATTTAGTAAAGTTTCTAGTCTTTGTCATGTGTGGCCATTAAACTCTATTTCATCAGATTTTTAGTCAACTAATGATTAGACAGCAATTTCCTTAAACACTTGGAACCAAAAAGCTCTGTCTCTGCAGAGGGATTCTGTATGCATGTGGAGTGTGTCTTCAACACCAAGTCAGCAATTATATCCCTCTGCTTTGGCCTTTATGTTCTTCCTGAGCAGAGTTTCAAGGTCAACCAGAACTGAGAGCTTAGAGACTCCTCAGGTATTTACTGGGCATGCACACAACCGTGGACCTGTATATGGTGTTCCAGATTTCCAAGAATATTGGAGCTTTACTCCCCAAAGCATTTCACTCTCCAAACTTTCCTCCCAAGAATTCAGTTATTGTGTTGTTTGCCCAACTCTTATCCATTGTCTGAGGCAGCAGAAATGAAAACTTACCTGTAAATGTTTTTGATAAATGCCCCCTGGCAATGGCTTTAGCACAAGATAAATTTCAGTCAGTAGGCAAGATAAAGCAATTCTTTTGAGCAGAATTTCTACCCAGCCACCAGATAGACCCACAATTTGAGTAAAATGAGGTCCATTCTACTTCCTCCTGTCCTGGTGCTGAGTGTGGGCTATTCTTTTTAAGTCTACTGTTGAGCTGGTGAATGGGAGATGGGACTAGGAAAAGTTAAAACACTATCAAGTTTGCCATGGTTACTGAGATTCAGTTATTTTCTTTAATACACGTTCCTTGGGTTGCTGTAAGCTTTTAATTAGTTTCCAGAGTTCTGAAAAAGATGATTCTGACAGGTTTGTTTGTTTGTTTTTTTGGATTGTTTTTATGGAGATCTGGGCTTTTTGGAGTTGCTTTTCTTCTTTTTAAATTTTTTTTTTTGTTTTAGTTGCCAATGGACCTGTGTTTTATTTATTTTTATGTGGTGCTGAGAATCGAACCCAGGGCCTCACACATGCCAGGCAAGAGCTCTACCACTGAGCCACAACCCCAGCCCTGGAGTTTCTTATTCTGCTATTTTAACTGGAAGACTTTCCCCAAAAAACTCATTTTCTTAAAAATCCCAGCATAGCAGCTCAAAGGCAGAGGGTTCAAATAATCATCCTCCAACCCAGCTTCTAGGGAAGTGGTGTCAGTATTGCACAATTTTGTCTTCTAAAGGAATAGTGTTCTTACCAATACCAATTGCCATTCTCAAGGTCTTTCCTCCAAAAATTCCAGGCTGCTTTCCACACTCATCAGACTTCCTCTGTCATGCCTGTGGAATGAGAGGCTATGGTGAGTCCTCTTCCTTTATTGGCAGGGAAGCCAACTTCAGATCCTGATTAACATGCTCAATGCCTCATGAGAAGATGGGGATCCGGATGAAGCCCCAGATTTCCCGACTCCCCACCGAGTGCTTTCTTCCTGAGATGAGGTTGGAGAGATGTGTGAGGTGCTCTGTGCCAGTGAACCTGGATTTTTAACTTCTCCATTAGTTTGAAGTGCTGACTTCAGCTGACCTCTTCCTGGACCACCTTGCTCTCTACCCATAGCCATTCCCACACATCATGAAGTCAGGAATTCTTAGAACACTCAAACAAGCTGGCTGAGAGAGAGAGAGAGAGAGAGAGAGAGAGAGAGAGAGAGAGCATTCTCACTCAAAGCATTGGTTCTAGAATAGTATATTTGTTTCAAAAGTTCTCTGCTGCTTGCTGTGGTTGTGGCCCATAGAATCACACAGGTGAGAGTTGGACAGGATGATCTTTCACTTCCTAAATAGGACACAGATCTAGTTATCTGTCTATATCAGGAATTCTCTGCTTGGCATGCCCATTCTGTTTACCTAGTTTATTAATTAGGTTGTTGTGCTCCACAGGCTCATAAGGCAGTATGAATAATGCCGACTGGGGCTTAGAGATTCACTGGAACTGAATTAAATTAAATTGCTGTAACAAATAGATCCCAAAACATGTTGGCTCAAACTCAAAAGAAGTTTGTTTCTCTCTTACTTAATCTGGGGCAGCTGGTTAGCTTGGCTGATAGGGGTTGAGGGGGGTGGTGTTCAGTGCTCTATTTCATGTGGTCACTTAGGGACCCAGGATAATGGTAGAACTTCCATCTTCCATGCACAACTTACTAGATGACTGTGGTCATTGCCATTCTGTGGGAAGGGAAAAAGAACAGGGAAGCATATGTGGAGGTTTTATGAAGTGGCCCACATTCCTCTGAAGCAAGCATGGTCACACGTAGCAGCAAGAAAGGCTGGAAAAGTCGTGTAGTTGGAGGCTTCAGTTCTGTTATAATGAAGGTAGGAAAAAAAATGATTTACACCTCTTATCTGGTACTGAACAGGTAAAGATATTCAGAAAATATTTACTGACTGATGGGATAAGTGAATGGATGAATAAACAAGTGAAGGAATGGAGTAATTCTCCCATGGCTACAAAGCTAGTTAGAGGAATGTTTTGGATGCCTTCCCTATTCTATTAACAATGAAAGAAGTTATGAACTGCCCTCCCCCCTCCCAGTATTTCTCTGTGGTTTCCAGGAAACTTCTTCAAATGAAGATATGATGGAAACCAATATAAGAAAAAATTCCCCTCAAAACCATAATAGTAAACAAACAAACAACAACAACAAAAAGAAAACAATAAATACAGGTGCATAGGAAAGGGAAAATTTACAGAGTATAAATGCCTCTGTTCTAAACTCTCTGATGACTGATTGACTTTATACAGACTCAGTAAATTCTTTTCCTGGGAGTTTTTTTTCCACCTAATCAGACACGTAGTTCCACTTTCCAGCCTCCTTTGCAGTTGGGTTGGTCATGTAACTTAAGTTCCATCCAATAGAATATGAGTGGGAGTGATATGGACCACTTCTAACCTGCCCCCGCCCCAGCTACATCTTCTCCTCATGCTCCTTACCCATCTAGCAGCGGAATGCAAAGAACTCTAAGGCCCCAGGTGATTGTGGAGCCACCTCACAAGGGAACCTTTAACCACCCACCTGGGAAATCACCTGCTGACCAGAAATGGTCCTATTGGACTGTTACCCAGGTGAAAAATTAGCACAGGGTTTGAGATTTATTGGTTACAGCAATACCTAATACAAATGCTGTTTGGCTTACATCCTGACAAACTAGTCCTAAGTTGAAAATGCATCTACTCTGCCTGAACTACTGAATCATAGTTTAACAACATAGTACATTGCAAAATGTTGGCTCTTTCCCCTTGGGATTAATTAGGAGCTTTGGCTCACTGCCCATGTGAGAGTATTATACTGCATGCAGTTAGCCTGGCAAAAAGGTTAAAATTCAAAATTCAATTTCAAGGTATGGTTCTACTGAGTATACATTGCTTTTGTGCCTTTGCTTTTGAGACCATCCCTAAGGTCTCTTCCAGCTCTTTACCTCTGCTCCAAATGCATTGGAAGCTGGTCTGCGTTAGGTTGACTTTGAACCTGAGGTAGGTTTGTGTTGACACAGCTACCAGGTACAGGAGTTTTTCAGTCTTTCCTGGTTTCTGGTTTGGTGTCTAGCACATTCCAGGTGCCTCTGGGTAATGTGGCACTATCTGTTTATGCTTCCTTGGTTCTTGGTTCTGGTATTCTATGGAGGGAGGTGCTGCTCATTGGCCCCTAACCTTGAAGAATGTGTCTTGGCTCCACCTATCCTGGACTATCACCTCCTTCACATCTTTTCTGAAGTCTTATCTTCCCTCCTACCTTGTCTCTAACCCTCCTTGCCATTTCTTCCTATTTAATATTTGCTTTCAGGTGATTGCTTTATCTACTTCTTTAAAGGATAATGAATAAATTGAAAGTGAGACTTGATTTTCATACCAATGGCTCCAAACTAACATCAGGGTCTAGTATGTCAGTATAAATAAAAATCTTGAGTCTCTTCCCCCACCCTATTTTTCAGTTAGAAAAGCTACAGACTTTGGGGCAACACCCACAGACTTTTTATTCACCTTCTAAGGAAACTCTGGTTTTTCAACTCATTTGGCTGAGAGACTTAATTGACATGTGCTAAGTCCAATTAGAGAATAAATTTCTAGATCTCAGTTTCCCCAAGCTCCCTCGGTTTGGGTATTCCTTTTTGTTATTTAAGGAGCAGGGTGTTGTGATTTTGAGAGACATTTTCTTGAAGTCTCTAAAGTACCTATACCTCCACCATGGCTGCCATCTCTCTGCATCCTATCCCCAACCCCAGGGGGACAATCGTTGCTCTAAGTTTGGCATCTGATATTTTCACCAAAACCCAATTAGTTTATCTCAACAATAGACTGTAGAGGAAAGAGCCCCCACTAGCCCTGTTACCTCTGAAAAGCTACACATAACAATATCCTGAGTCTCATTCTCTCATTGGTTGAATGGGGATCAAAATTACCTGCCTGTCCTATTTAATTTTGAATATCAAATGATGGGACTTTTCTAATGCCCTCTGGCCTCCTCTCCCACCCCATTAGGGCCCTAGGAGTTGAAGAGGGTTGCCCCCACCTACTGCTGGGGGAGGTGTCCATACTTTTCCCCTGGGTGGAAAAGAAAGGAGTCACTCACTTCTTGATGTTATATCCTTACACCTGGTTCCATTCCTTCCATTCACTCACTTCCTGAGTGCAAGTGACTCACAGTAGCTTTCTAGGGACTTGGAGGGCTTTGCCCGTTAACATATTACATACCTTATCTTGAAAGTGAAGATATCATTTAGGTGGAATTGGAGAACTTGAACCATCAACATCGTTCCAGAGAGAAGGGGATTGAGGGCTTGCAGTGGGGCCTAAATGTGTTGGGAGAGGAGTGGGTCAGATCTATTCTGGTCTCTAGAGAGAGTCGGGGTTCCCTCTCCCTCCTTCCCTTGCCTCCTCTCACCCCTGTGGTAAACCGTGTGAATGGAATGATGCTTTGGGATATTATGCATGTGAACGAACACACACACACACACACCATCCAAACCATTCCAGCCTGACCAGCGCAGGGGCAGGCAAAGTGGACGTTCATCAGAGTCCCAGAATCAGCCTCATCTTCCGCAGAAGAGGCCAGATGGGGAGGGGGTACAGAGGAGCGGGAAAAGGGAATCTGCAGGAGGCTGACTGGGGTCTCAAGGTTTCATCTTTACTCGGGAATAATCTGCCCGGGTGAACCTCCTTTTGTGCTATTCCATCGTGACCGCCCAGGAAGGGAAGAACTGGTAATTAGCCAAACTATGGAGGAGATAACTCTTTGCATCTCAAAGGTAAACTGAGCCCTGAGGTGCAGGCTCCACTGCCGCCCCTCCGCCTGCAGCTAGCCCTGTCCTGTGGTTCGCCTGGCTCTTGAGCTGCTGAGCGCTGTCCCTAAGCCGGGTGGAGAACTCGCGCCCCCGCTGCCAGCCGGGGCTCCAGGACAAGGCTCCAATTTCCCGCCCTGCGCTCGTGGCAGCTGACATCCAGGGAAGAACTTGTGGGCAAAATCCCAGAGACCAAATTCAAAGGCCGATCTTTCGCCGCTGCAAGTTCCCCAACCTGGCGCCTCAGATTCTCTCACCAGTAATACTAGCGTCTTTGTGTGGCTGCTGCGAGAATTAAACAGATACCAGGTGCGGCAGTGTCCGACTCATAGCATGCATTCAAGAAATGGTAGTTACGACCAGTTTGGGGACCAAGAACTCTCCACGGCTCCCCCCAAAAGTTACTTGGCTAATTCTGCCAACAATGAGCTTTTGAGGAGTGAGAGCGCCCGGCTGGGCGGACGGACCCTGGCCGGTGGAAAAACCTTGGGAGAAGGGAATGGAGGGCGGGCAGCTCCGCAAGGTCCCGCCATTGCCGCTCTCAGTGTGATAGACCCGCCACTCTATTTATAGACTCTCAGGTTGGCTCAGTTACAACTCCCGGAGTGTAGCGGGAAAGCGTTCCTTCCAGGGAACCCGCAGAATCTTAGGTGTGAGTTTCGGTGGCCGGGGATAGGTCCTCCGCGCCACGATCGCTACTTGGGATTACAGAGTTGTGCCCATGGAGCGTCCCAAACGTCCTGGCTCCCAAGCCTCTGTCCTACGCACCGTCTGCTTAAAGGGGCGGAGAGACCAGGGCTACCAATCCCTGGGTCCTCCACTGTCCTGCCTTCAGATCCTGGGGTCACGTTAGCCTCAACAGTACTGGGGCAGAGGCGCAGGACCACAGCCCCAAAGCCAATCGCACTGGGCAGAAGAGCGCCGTGGTCTCGCCGAGTGCCGGCGGGACCTCAGAGGCCTGCTTCTCCTACATCTTTCCCGAGCGGGCGCAGCGGCAGGGGCCTGGACACACTACTCACGGAATAAAGGGGCTTGGCGCTCTGCATTGGAGTGGGCCTTTGATGGTTCCTGAGTTAGCCTTGAGAGGGATAAAGGTTGCAGGTGTCCTAAAGAAGCGCCCCCAACCCTCCATATGTCAGCCCTTGTGCCGGCCTTTCTGGATTGTGGATCTCTCCTAGAAAGAGAGTTTTGGGGGCAACTACAGGCACCTTCTGGGCCTCGTGAGGCTGATCTTCTTTCGAGCTACTGAGATTCTCCATTGCGAGACGGCCGCAGGAGGCATACAGTAGTCGCAGCCCTTCTGCACTCTGGATTCCACATGCCACCCAGGAAAAACCATTTCCGACAGCCCGCCGCACAGATCGCCTAGGAGTTTTGAAAACCATCTCCTGAGATGAGGCATGGAGGGCCTTGACCAGGATGCCGGGTCTTTCCGGTCCAGGTTCGCCCCGCCTCCGGCTGCGACCCCCAGCGACCCGGAGTTTTTCCCTCTGCTGATGGCCAAAAATGGCTCCAGAAACAAGGACTAACTCTCGCCAGGTTGGGAACAAGCACTCGTCCTCCTGCAGTCCCAGGCGCATCTACTTAGAGGGGGAGGGCTCTGGTGTCCACTGATTTTCCTGGTTCCCGCAGGCACCCTGGGCATTCCCCGGCTCTTGCGCACGCCTGTGTTCTCAGCCACTCTCTCAAGGCGCCCAAGACCCTACCTACACACAGCAGCGCGGTTTTTTCCATGCTGCGGGCACACAGTGTCTCTCATGCCTTCTCACATCTTTCAGTACATCCGCAGGCACTGTGTGGTGGTCCCCCTCCAGCATCACCTAGGCAACTCTGGGTGCTCAGAGACTGAAACACGAGAAAGGGAAAGGGCCAGTCATGAGTCCAACTCCACCTCGGTCCTTCCTCACCTGTCCCTCAACACAAAAACATTCGAGTCTTGCTCTTCCAGAGTTCCTGAGGCATCCCACAGGAGATAGAGCAGGTGGCACTGAATTTCCTGCATCCTGTCACTCAGCTGGCCTCTCCTTTTCTTACAGACCGGAATTGTGTTTCCAACAAGTACTGGCAATAACCAAGGACTGAGTACCTGCAGCCATGTTCTCTCCCCAGATCTCCCTGGCTCTGTTTAATCCTTGCCTTACTACCTGCTCCCCAGTGGGGCCACCACACAAGATGCAAGAAGTAGAGAAGCCAGTGTCCTGACCAAGGTCCTCATCAGGGTTACAGGGTGAGGGTGGGCAGGACAATGACTGGGAGCCCCTCCCATCTCCTATATTTCAGAACTTTTCTGCCCCCAAGGAGATTTCCTTTCTTCAGTCCAGCCTGCTGCCCCTGAGACTGTGTTTAGTTTATTTGGTTTCGCCCTTGAGGGCTTTGTGAGCATGGGACCTGGTAAGGAACAAATGAAGGGTGTTTGGGAGCACATGTGATGAAGGGAGCAGAAAGGGAGACTCTCCACTTCTAGTGGCTGCATCCCTTTGGGTCCAGGACAAAACCTGTGGCTTCAGAGCTGCCCTCGGGCAGAGGGCAGTGGTTGGGAGAGGGGTAAGAGGACTTTGAGATTCCTATTTCCTAGATGCCAATAAGAGTGCCTATATTCTCCAGGCAAGACCTGCCCAGTTGGAGTGCTCTGGTCGGTGTGCAACTGGTGCTAGCTACTCGGGGTTTTCAGAACTTCTGCATAATTTCCCCCACCCCATTTAAATAAATATTTTCCATTTCAGCTGTCCAACGGGGAGGAGAAGCGGAAAATTGCAGAAAGTTGCCCCTGCTATGCGGCCTTTGAATAGTCTTGGAACAGGCACCCCGCCCTCTACTGGCTCATTAGAACTCCAGCGATCCCACCTGGGCAGACGCTAGAGTGTCTTGGGTGGGATCCCTAATCAGCTGCAGCCTTGGGCTGGGACCATCTTCTCTAGGACCGAGCAGTTAGGTATCCAGGCCTTTACAGTAAGTCCTTCTGAAAGACCGGGCCCTGGTCCCCACAGGTCGTTGGGCAGAAAGTGGCTGCTGGCAGGGGCAACAGTGTGGATTGTGGATTTGCGTGCTTCTTGGAAAGAAGCGTAATTTGTATGTGTGACGGTATGTGTGAGAGAGCACATGCAGGCTCCAGCCCCCTCCAGGGGGTCCATTTCTGCATTCTCTTGCATATATATCCAAGAGAGAGTGCTTGAGGACCCACTGTGTCTGCAAATGGTATGAGGGTCTCTGTGTGCTTGGTTCTGTATTTTGAGTGCATGCAGATATGAGTGTGTGTGACAGTCTATTTCTCTGGGTGGACACTATGCATGAGAGGGTGAAAAGTTTTGTTGCCATCCAACAGCTGTGGAACATAACTGCCTGAATCAAATTAATATTAAACATGTATGTTCATGTTTATATGAACGTTAATATAGTCTGTTTTCCTGTGAGTGTGGGACTGAAAAACAGGGAGTGGGTAGGGGTGATGCGGCATATACAATATGTGTTTGTCTCATTTCCAGAAGTGAATATGGAAAAGAGTGGACTCTGACATAGCAAGGGGCCCTTTGGGTTGAGGAGAGTTCGTTTTGAGAGGCGGTTTTAGGCATGGATTGGGTTTTTGGACCTTCAGGCAATGGCTGGCCCTTCATCCTTCCAGGCTGTGGAAGTTAGGTCGCCCAGGCCCCACAAGCACAGACAGTACCCGAGAGGACCTGAGTTGTTTCCTGAGAGTAGAGCCTCCAGGAGAGGCAGAGAGAAGTACCCCGGCTGGAATTTCTCTCGGGGTGTAGAAGTGGACAAGCGCTGGGTGCCCACGCAGGGGGAGACTCCAGCATCGCTGAGCAGTCCCAGCTGGTGGGTTATCTCCTTTAATTCCAGACCTGAACAGATAGTAGTTCCCGCGCCTAGTTAGGCCACTCAGCTGCCTGAGTCCGCGAGAGAATTCTTGGTAACTTTAGAAGGTCCGAGGAAAAAGGTCTTCTGATTTTGCCCCGATTTTACCCCAAAGCGCTGATTTTGCCAGAAAGGTAGTCCTAAGAGGTCCATGTGCTCTGGGATCTCAGCTCAATAAATGCCTCTTTCCCTCCATCCCTTCCAGTTCAGGGACTGCAGTCTGGGCGTCCTAGTTTTGGAGAAGGGTTTTCAGTATCCATAGCCACTGAAAACCAACACCCAAAAGCCCCAACTTCCTCCTCGCAGAGTTCTTCCTGCTGCGAATCTGCCGGCTTGGCCCAGCCAGTTAAAGGGGTCTAGAACCACAGAGGAGAGTCAGCGCTGAAGATTAATTCACAGCTACAGAAGCACCTGTGACGCACGACGCGCCAAGGCGTCCCCTTGGCTTGACCTTCCGAACCCAGGTGCCCACTTACTCTTCATTTACAACACGCGCCCTGCCGGCCCAGCCGCTCGGTCGCCTCTGACTTTCTCCCCTGTCCACCTCCGGAGCAAACCGACTGAAGCATTGGGCAGGTGCGTGTACGTGAGCTCAGAGACCTTTGCTCTGCCGCGCTGTCCTACTGGCTACACGTCGTACCTGGAGCCTAGGTCTCGGCAGCCGCCCCCCGCCCTCCGCCCTCCGCCAGGCGGGAGGGGGCAGGGGGCTAGCATATCTCCCGAGTATTGCCCCTAGTTCCAGAGGCTGAGACTACTCCAAGGTGTCGGCCAGACAGGATACTTCCGCGGTCTGATTGGTTCCCCAGCCTCCGCATTTCTAAATGCACGTACCCGGCGGGCACATCCCACCTCCCCTTCCCAGGTGGAAAAAGCGGGAGGGGGGGGGTGCTCTGCGCAATGGTATGGGGAGAAGGAGCCCGCACCCTGCCCACTTCTACAGGGAATTTTCTGGAACAAAAAAAGGGATCGAGGGTTTTGGGAGAGGAAGTTTCAAAGTTTTCAGGCCCCTCACCTAGCAAATGATACACTTTGGGAGGGTGCCTCCGGGTTTCAGGGACTCACGGGTTTCTGGGACTCACCGGAGTATCCCTGTGGGGGAAATCAGACACTGTTGCACTCCTGGCCCTCGGGCTTCATGGCATATATTCATATATATTTGATTTCTAATTTTATTATAAAATAAAAGCATAAATATATTCCGAAGAACATTCACAGGAAGGCATAACAGGGAAACGGCAAGACCGCGGCTCGGGAGGCACGCTCTGCCGGGAGTGCTGCGGCCACAGTCCGGGGAAAGAGGAGAGAGCATCGTGGAGGAGCCTCGCAGAGAGAGCGGGAGAGAGCGAGAGCGACAGCGAGAGCGAGGGGAGAATAAAAGGGCTTCTGGGATGCTTTTCACTTAAGTTACTAGGCAAAAAGCTGACAGCTGCAGCTTCCACTGATGTGGTGGGTTTCCTCTCCGGAAAGCCTTTGGAACGACCTAGGATCCAAGACTTTAAGGGCCCTTTCCTCCTCCCCACTCCTGGAAAGTGCGGAGAGGGAAATCAATGGCCAGACTGGAGGAGAGAGAGGGTACAGACCCAGAGCGCCAAGGCAGAGTGCAAGACACCATCAGGAAAGACAAGGAAAAAAGAGCTAGAAATCTAGAAGAAAACAAGGAATAGCAAGAAGAGGAGAGAGAGGAGAGGCGAAAGGACAGAAAACTGAGAAAGGAGAAAAGAAAAGGAAAGGAAAGGAAGAGGAGGAGAGGGGTGCAGGCAAGAGGAGAGAAGAAAGAAAAGGCAGAGAGAAAGAACGAGAATGGTGTATATAATTTATTCCCTTCCCTGGTTCAAGACCTGGTCCCCGGCCTCCAAAGGATCTCAAAAGCGGCTTGTTGAAAATAAATTCCAAATAAGGACCCAGAGTGCCATCCGATTTGTCCCTGCCGGCGGTTCTGCCGGCCTTGCGCGCGGATCTTTCAGTACCTGGAGGGGCCGCCGGCGCTGGGGCCCTCCGGGCGCCGCCTTCTCTCGGGTCCCAGCGCCAAGCCCGGAAGGCAAACGCAAAGAGGCAGCAGAGCTCTAGGAGCCCAGGTCCACGAGGTTGGCCGACAT
This sequence comes from Callospermophilus lateralis, assembly GCF_048772815.1. Lineage (NCBI taxonomy): Eukaryota > Metazoa > Chordata > Mammalia > Rodentia > Sciuridae > Callospermophilus > Callospermophilus lateralis. The sequence continues at coordinate 35,398,304 of NC_135318.1, forward strand.
GGGGTTGAGGATGGAGTCCTGGAGGCCGTGGTGATGCTGCAGTGGGTCCGCCCCGCCTCCGCCCGGCACAGGCACCGGCACTGCGCTGGGTCCGGGAGGGTGGCCCAGACTGTGCAGGGACGGCAGCCCGGGTGGTGGCGGCGGACTGAGTAGCAGCGCGGGGCTGGACGACGAGTGGTCCGGCGTCCCCGACGGCGTCTTCTCGTCTTCGGAGCTGCCTAGCACCGACTTGCCGCTTCCATTGAGAGAAGAAGCCAGTGGGTTGTGGCTGTTGGAATTGGAGTTCTCGCTGTTCTCCCTGCAAGTGCAGGAGCAAAGCAGCCGGGTCAGCGGGGAAATGAGGCCTTTTAGCGCGGTCTTACCCTGAGCCAGTTTGCCACCGGTCTGCGGAGACAGAGCGCCGGCGCCCTGCTTGCGGGTGTTTTCGGTTTCTATGGTTTTGGCGGCCTGGCCTTGGCTTTTCATTTATGCCAGTTTTCACAATCTTTCAACACCCGATTTCGCTTGACCCTCTCTCCTAGATCATCTCCCTCTCTCTTTCCCCGCCTCCCATGCTCTCAATCTCATGACTATCTTTCCTACTCTATCAGCCCCCCTCCCTTCTACCAGGAGAAGGCGATCCTGGAGTTGGAGGGTGGGCAGGAAAAAAAAAAAGATGATGCCTCGATTTTCAGATTGCTCTAGGCATCTCCAGGTAGGTTTACTAAATAGAAGTGGGGCCAGGAGGATGAGGTACCCTAGATCCCAGGCTGGGTGACCAATTTGAAAGTGAGTATCTCACAGCCTTTCATTTCTTTCTGCTTTTCTCTGCATGAGAGAAACTTTTGGGCACAGGGTCCTGACCCCCGAGGGACCTATTTCTCCAACCTGGGCACATCATGTGAGGGCTGCCCTTGCTAAGCCTAGGATCAAGGCTCCAAGAACAGAGGGTTCCCTTTCCCTGGTGGGCATAGTGGAAACTTTGGCCAGGGAACTGGAAGCTGGGGCATGGAGGGTAGCCCCTGGGAGAAGACAGAAGGGAGGACTTGGTAGTCTTGACCTAGACTTTTCCATCATAACCCGAAACTCCAGCTCTCACCAGGGGCTTGGGCCAGGGAAGGCAGTTCTTAAGGAGTCTGGACTTAGGCCAGTCTGGATGTAGGGGGGACCCAGCAAAGAGAACTCACCTCTTGCCCTCCCTTTGCTGACAGTCCCTGCTCGGACTTGGATATTTGAAATGCTGGGTAGAGTCTTATTTTCGCTGGGGGCTTCTGTTCCTGATATCTTGGGAGAGGAATCCACAGACAGGCTGCGGAACCTGACCACTGTGGATACCCCAACCTCAAGATACCAAAGTTCAGTCTGCAGCATTCCCTCCATTTCCACTCTTCAGCACTCCAATTCTGACCCTGATCATTCAAAATCTGGGCTAAACACACCCCATACCACCAACCTCGGGTGTCCTATTTGACTGTTACTTTCAGGTTGGATTCTGTTCCCACAATTACTTTCTCTCCCACCCCCTGTTCAGATTTGGAGTTCTGAGGGGCTACAAAGCAGGCAGTAACAAGGGCCTGCTGGTCAACCCCTAGACTATTTCAGAAAGTCCTGGTTTCCCTGACAACATACAACTCTCAGGCCTTGTGAGGCTCTTAGCTCACTCGTGATATACAGACCTACCCCCTAAAGAGGGTAGTAGAACCTGAGGAAAAGGGTCAAGGGCCTGGCAGTCCAGGGAAGGGCTGCTGGGTCCATTTAAGCAGCAAAGGGGTCATGTGTTTCTCCTCTTCTCTCTCAGAGCTGGCACTTGTTCCCTGGAGCCTCACCTCAGTCTTCTGCATGCAGCCTAAGAGACTGGCTCTCAACTCCCACATTCAGACAAGGAAAATTCTTGCCCAGGCGCTTCTTCATCCAGTCCATACTACGGAAATCCCAGTCCTGACCCCTAGTCACACTTAGGTTTGGAGGTGAGTAAGGCTGAGGGGAAGTGCAGGGAAGCACAGAGCCAGTCAGGAATCGCCTCCCGCTTCTACCTGGGCCCACACAGAGTCCTTGGCCTTTCCAGGTAAGACCAGGGCCTGCCTGCTGTGCCTACTTTGTGCGGGTTCAGGCCCACAGTTCTGCCCTCTCCTTGAAGCTCCCGGCTTCTCCACTTTTGTCCTTAAACGACCAGGGAGTTAGTTGACAACTTCCCGCATTGGGCTTTGCCCGCTTTAGACAAATCCCTGCCCGCCGGGTCTCCCGAAAGACCTGTGCGCCCTCTAGGTCAGGCTAGGCTGCAGCTGGCCGTTGCTGGGACTGAAGGGTCCGGTTTAGGCCTCGCTTGGGGTTGGGCAGACGCCCTGCGACCCACTCCCTCGGACCCGGGAAAGCCGGCGCCGAAGCTCTACTTACTCGTACCTTTCCTTGGCCTCGGCGGCCCGGTCGCGCTGCCGCCGGTTCTTGAACCAGTTGCTGACCTGCGTGGTGGTGAGGCCTGTGGCCTCCGCCAGCTCGCGCTTCTCCCGGGGTGACGGGTAGGGGTTGTGAGCGTACCACTCTCGCAACACGCTGCGACTCTTTTCCTTGAAGCAGTAGCTGGTCTCCTCGCCGTCCCAGATGGAGCGCGGCAGCGGGAACTTGCGTCGCACGCGGTATTTGCCCACAGCGCCCAAGGGCCGGCCACGCAGCTTCTCCGCCTCGATGTAGTGGGCCTTGAGCCATAGCTGCTGTAGCTTGGCGTGGTTGTGTGGCGAGAACTGGTGGCTCTCCAGGATCTTGTAGAGCTCGCGGAAGTTGCCGCGGTGGAAGGCCACCACGGCCTTGGCCTTGAGCACGCTTTCATTCTTGTGGAGGTGCTCGCAGGCGGGCAGCGACCACAGGAAGCGGCCCAGCCGCTCAATGTTGCCGCCCTGCTGCAGCACCTCGCACACGCACGCCACTTGCTCCTGCGTGAAGCCAAAGGTGGGCAGCATGGACATGGTGCCGGCTGCGCCCCCGCCCGCCCGCGCGCGCCCTCACCGCGCCGCGCAGTCCCGCATGGGCGCCTCCCCGCCAGCCGTCCGGGCCGAGAGGCGGGAGGGGCGGGCCCCCTGGTCCGGCGCTGGCTCCCGGCGAGTCCTGAGTCACTGCAGTACGTCCTCGTGCCGGCCGCGGGTCCCGCGCAGCTCCGCGCCCCCGCCGCCTGCGTGCCCAGCCCGCGCCTTCGCCCAAGTCCGGGGGCCGCCTGGGGCGCCGCTCCGCATGCTCTGCGCCCGCCCGCCGCTCCCTAGTTCGCTTCTCGGTCGCTCTCCCTCCCGTCTAGCTCGCTCGCAGCTTTTTTAATAATATTATTCTAAGCGGGCATGAGGCGCGGCGGCCCGCGCCCTGATTGGTCCGGTTATCTGACCCGGGGCCTGCCCGCGCCAGACAATAGTCGAGTCAAATTATTCGCCATGGAGACGCTGTCAGTCACTGGTAACCCGAGCCCCGGCGGGCCGGGCGGCTCCCCCCGGCCGGCTCCGCTGACAGATCGCCCGGCTCCGCGAAAAGCTGAGGGCGGCCCGAGACAGGAGCCGGAGGCGCTCCAAGAGCTTGGGAGGCGGAGAAGAGCTGGCAGGGGCCGGCGGCGGCGGTGATTGACGGGGCGGACGCCCAAAGAACAAGGAGGAGGAGGAGGACGCGGGAGGGTTGGGGGAGACTGGACGCAGGAAGAAAAGGGGAGGTGGGGAGGGAAGAAGAGAGAAGGGAAGGCGGAGGACCGTTTAAGGGGGTTCCTGGCAGGAAGGGGAGGGAGAAGGGTAGAAGGAGCTTCCAGGGGAAAGGAATTTGGGGCAGCTTTTTGCAAGGGGCGGCGCTGCAGCCTCACCCAGGCCCTGCTAGTTGCCCGGGTCCCACCTGGGTCGCCGCATCCCTGCCAGGGTGGCTGTTCGCAGGCAGATACCATCCAGGAGCGGACTATTGGGATGGAGAGTTTGGACGTGCCCAGGCGCCGCTCAAAAACTTGGCTTTTCCTACTGAAAACGCCCCACCCCCATGCTAGAAACTCCGGACCCGAGCTGTCCTCGAGGGAAAGGGGGAGGGAACAGGGGAGAGAAGTGGGGGACTTGGCAGTAGCTGCAGGCGGACGCCTGAGAATCAACTTCCCGGAGGATCCCGCCTTTCCTCCCTCTCCTAGCCCGGCCGGCTGCCCCTCAGCCGGTACCGCCCTACTCAGCGCGCTCTGCTCCTCGTCGGGCGGGGACTCAGACTTAACCCCACGGGTCCCACGGCCCCGAGAAACCTCAGGCAGTTCCGTGTGGCTTATACGGAAGTTGATTCCGGCGGGAGCGGCGACGAAGAGCTGAGGAACGACGTACACCTACAGACTACCTACGGGGAGCCGAAGGCAGGGTCTCTGGCTCTTCCCGGGTGGGCGGTAGGGAGGAGAGAGTGGAGGGACTCCACCGTCCGGCCTCTACGCTTGGACTCGGCTCAGGCTCGGCTCGCACGCCTTCCAGGCGGCTTCAGCCTGGGAACCGCGAGCTGGGCTCGTAATGAGGGCCTTAGAAAGAGGGATTTTTTTTTTTTTTCTTTTCAGGGCATGGTGCATTTTCTCTGGCAGAAAGGCGCACGTGGAGGAAATGAGAGAACTGGGGTGTGTTTGTGAGGGGGTGTTACTTCCATTTCCACGGTTTTGAAAGGCCCCGGGCTTAACTAGTTCTGCGATTTGTCCTTTCCCCTTCCGTTTCCCGTCTCCACTCTCAGTTGTTGCAGGCCGGAACTCCCAGTGCCATTCTCAATGCTGGGTCCCCAGCCAGCACAGATCTCTGGCCCTCCTCTCAGTATAGGGCTATGGAATCAGAGTCTAGAATACATTTCTTGTTTCCACCCTTTTAAGCTTTTAGAGGGTTTGTGCTAGCAGTCCTGGCATGGAAGTCCAGGGCCCTAACTTTTTGCTTTGCTTTGTGTCTAAGGGTAAGGCACATATTTATTCCTTTAAGTGTTCATCAGGATTTTCAAAAATTTCCTTCTATAGTGCTCTAGCATGCTGGGGTTCCTTTGGGAGTGTTGCAATCATGAGAGTGGAACACCTGGAATCTCCCTAAGAGTTTGCTCCTAGGTGCTTGCCCCTTGTGTTGAGGCCAAAGGGCTGTCAAATTAGGTTCCAGACCAGTGGCAGGACAGCTTCCTGCAGATATCCAGGTGGTATCTTTGGAGTCTTCATCTGATGCATCTAGGACACCCTATCCAGAGTCTTATGTGCTGTCACACAAGATTTGCTCCAGAGTCAGCCAGGAGGACCTTGGGAAATATTGAAGAAAATGTACTCCAGACTGCTCTGAGGCTCAGAGCCACCTTGCTAACGTTCAACAAAGGTGACCTGCTCTTTCCAAGACCCGGCACACATTTGAAAGACTCCCAGTAGCAGGCTGGCCCCAGTTCTAGCCATGGTCATTTTATATCTCTGCAAGATCAGGTTGGGGCTGGAGGAGAGTGCATTGTTGGGCGTGGGTGGATGAGTCCAGACAGTTACTTCCTCCTATAAGACTTTGGGCCAGTTTCTGGTTTGCTCTGCTTCATTCTTTCTCACTATTAGAAGAGGCTTGGGTGATCTTTCAATCTCTGCTGATTCTAGGCTGGTGTAGGTTTAATAATACTAACCTTGACAAAGTGGGTGACCTCTGCAATCTCAGTCCCAGACTTTACTATGAATATGCCTCTCCTGGGATAGCTGGAGCTTCAATATTGAACTTCCCTCAGAACTGTTCAGTGAGGGAAGTTTTTCTGTATCTTTTTCAGACTCTGGGAGGGCAGACTTTTGGGGGTGGGGGGGGGTGGGGGGGAGCACTGGGAGAGACAGGGAGTCTGAAAAAGATACAGAAAAAACTTCCATGCCCTAAATCCAAGAGGCAGCCTTGCCAGGAACCTCCACAGTACTCAGCTGTGGAGACAGAACAGAGCAGATGGGGAACCTACCACCTTGGGTAATATAGTGTGTGTGCCATATGAAAAATCATTACAGAGTAAGCACAGAAAACTTGATGTATGGGTGTGTGTCCTTATGCCACTAGTTATCCTCTCATGTTTGTAGCAAACCAGTTCTAGCAGGTCTGGGCCTGAACTTCTTGACCACAAGGGCTGTTGGATGTCTGCCCTAAAAAGTTTAGTAGCTGAGCTAGGGTCTCTTCAGTCCCTCCTTGCCTGGCCTCCTCCCTGACAGTGTTTGTCACAAGATGAAACACTTGGTAGGTGTCTGGGTGAGGATTTGGTAGACGCCAGCTTGACCCCAAGACAATTTCATTCCCATTTCCAGCTGCTTAGAGCAGCTGCTCCTAAGGCCTGCAGTGCCAGGTGCTTTGGGTCTACCCCAGATGGAAATGTCCAAAATCCCTTTCTCCCCTCAGAGTACACACCTAAGAGGCTAGCCTACTTTGCTCATAGAGTAGTAACAGGAGCAGTTCCAAGGCCAGGAAAGAGAAAACTTTTGAAAACCCATGGAAATCTGGGCTTCATTGAAATGCCTCTTTTACCTCCAAGCTGCTCTGAAAGTCCCCTAGGAGGACAGGGCTTGCTGGAAAGCTGTAGGGGGTGGGTCCCATGATCTCACGGTGACGGAATGCCTTTGCCCCAGACTTTTGGTCAGGGACAGGCTGGGGCCTTTGAGTCTAAATTGGTCAGAAGTTCGTAGGACAGAGCCCAAAGGCCATTAATGACCAGTCATTGATCAGCTAAGGACTGACACATTTGGCCCATCATGGGACTTTTAGCTAGAGGGAGAAAGCAGCCGTGCAGTGCTCTGAAGGGCTTCCTTTGCTTTGGGTTGGGGCCATTTCAGAAGGAACGGGGTGATCTAGGGGGAAGGACTGGAAGGTTATTTCCAATGCCAGAGGATGGGAAGGCCATCCTTACCAGCACGAATCCCTGTTTGTGACTGAGGGAAGAAGAGAAAGGAGCGGTCGGTGCCAAACCAGAAAACCAGAGCTGTGTGCCTGAATGGTTTTTATTTTTCCAGCCCATAATCGCTATAGAAATCCCCAGGCAGAGTCCTGCCCTGGCATCGCCCTCCTCAGGCCTTGCACGCCGCTCCGCACGCAGCACGGTTTCTGCATTGCTCAACGCTGGACTCTGAGGGTCTGGACCACCAGGATCAGAACGGGGCTCTTGGCGGTTCCGCAGCAGCTCCGGGCTTGGTGCCTGGCAGCCTCGGTGCCTTCTCTCCCCACCGCACGCTCGCCCAGACCTGGGCCCTTCCCGACGTGGCGACGTGTTTCGTTGAAAGCGGGCCAGGTCAGTTGCGCCCTGACGGTAGGCGCCTGGGTTCCCGCCGCGTCCCCACTTGCGCCTACAAATCCACGCGGTCTGTCGGTCTGTCGGGTGAGGGAGGGCACAGCTGGGTGTTTGCAAAGCCCAACAGTTCAGGCGTTTCCTCATTGCTCAACGCTAGGGGCAAGTAACGGAGCGGAACTTCTGCTCACGCGAATACTCCGCGCAGCCCCTGCGGCCCCCGAACAAGTGCAAGGTTGCAAGACCCTGGGCTACGGTGACCTCACTCCTGGCGTCGCCTGTGCCGCACGTGGTCGCCTTGGTCACAGGCCCTGAGAGCCAGAACAGCACCAACCTGTGGGTCCCCGCGCTCCTCTACCCTCCTAGCCATTAGCTTACGACCTGGAGGCCCCTCAAAAGAAAACGGTTTGGAGGCCACGGCCTCTCAAGGGATCTTGCTCAAACGAAAAGAGCGCGCACTGGGACCTGGGGCCTGTTTGAAGGCCGGCAAGGCGGCGAATTGGTTTGGGCGTTGCCAGGCCCGGGTGGTATTTGAGGCGGGTGCCCAGACCCGAGGTGGCCACTGGTCCAGATCGCCCTTTGGTTCCAGCCTGCCGTCACCGCTCGAACCTGGTGTGCCTTCTTACCGCGCCGGGTTCCCTTCCGGGCCCTTTCGTCCAGGGGTGGGGGCGCCGGCGAGGTGGGCCAGGCATCTGGTGAGCGGGCCGGGCTCGCAGCTTTTGGTCCAGGAAGCGGTAAAGTCCGCCGCGGGGTAGTTTTTCCGCAGGACAGTAGAAGCGCTGTGCGTCCCTGTCCAGTCTGCGGCCGGTTCTGCGCGCGGGCGCCCCCGCGCGGCAGGTCCCCGCGTTCGGGTCGGCGGGTCGGGGTGTTAGTTTCCCCCAGGCCTCTAGCCAAAGAGGAAGAGGGAGCTGGGGGACCTCCAGGCTCCCTCCTCAGCACCCGCAGCACCGATTCCCCGCTGTGCGCTGGCGGAGAAAGCACGAGAAATGCAAGGCGTCCCTGAGGAACTCTATGGACACTCGCACGGTCCCGAGGTGCAATAGGCTGCCAGACAGGGTCTGATCGCAAGATTCTTGGGAGACAGACATGGCCTTTGCTCCATAGAATGTTCCTTCTGGAGCTTCTGAACGCCAAGGAAATGTTTGAATGGATGCCTGAATGACCAGCGGGGCTTGACTGACAGCAACAGCTGGGAAGTGACCAGGCCAATAGGAGGATAGCCCTCTTCCTCCTCTTTCCTCTGGCTCTTTGCTCTCAGCCTCCATCCATTCTCTTCCTTATAGGGGAAGTCTCACGGAGCTGCATGTTTTCCTTTCACCAGAGGTATTGGGTGCTGAAGTCTCCTCCGAGACCCAAGAAGCTATAGGCTGAACTTGCTGTTCTTCAGAATTCCAGATCTACCTGTAGCATTACCAGATTCCCATGGGTTGCAGGAAAGAAAGTTTTCTAAGAAGAGTTATTCTGATTTTTTCTGGAACTGCTGTCTTTAGTTGCATTTCCTTAGTCACTTTACAAAAATCCTCTGTAATTTTTAACGAATAGATCAGGTTTCCTGTAAGAAAGGACTTTTTTCCCCACTTCTTTCCATTACCTGTGAGAAACTCTATCTGGGAGTAGGAATTCCTGCTTGGCATCTCTCTCTCATGTGGTATCTATTTTTATTACCATTAATTACAATATGTCAGACCCACTCATCAGTGACACCCTTTCCCCTGGCTGGTGACTGTTCTTGGCTCTCTTGATTTGGGTAATGACTTGGTAAAAGACCACTCCCATCTGGCTATTGGAAGCAGCCCACACAGGATTTCCACAAAGTTCTGCATTTTGAAATGGAACCTGGAAAAAGCCAACATTCTTCTTAACTTGGCAATCCAATATTTTGTGAAATAAGGCTAAAATCCAGGGGCTATTTCTTATAGAAGACGTGCTAATTAATTTACATGCAGTGCTGAAAGAACTTTTGAATGAAGTGGGTAGAAACAAGATACAGTCCTGCCAAGGAGAGCAGATATCACAGGGAAACCTGTGCATAAGGCTGCTGCAGAAGAACATGGTCAAAGCCAGTCTCAAATAGAGGCCTTCTGGTAACACCTTGCCATTCTAGCTTGTGGTGACAGGTAAGATTGGTCCTCTTGCAGTAACTATCATTATAATATAGTTGCCCTGCTAGCATATGCTCACTCATGGAGAAGGTAATGAGGACTTGGGCCTTGGCATCAGACAGGCTGGGTCCTTGACCAGACCCACCACTTTAGTAAGTTACTTAATTGTGCTAGTTTGTTTTGTTCATTTGTAAAATGGGAATAAGAGCCCAGTGCATAGTAAGCACTCAACAGTTGGTCTTGAATGGAATTCAGTTGATTTGATCCTCATGAAACATCTGGTTCATAGTAGGTGCTAAATAATGAGGCTACTGTCGCTAGGGCTGTGATTTTGATAGGGAGTTTAGATTTGCATATACCTAGTGTTATACAGTCTCCCCTTAACCATGGTTTTAGTTTCAGTGACCCGTGGCCAACTGAAGTCTGAAAACATTAAACAGAAAATTCCAGAAATAATTATTGTTTTAAATTGTGTGCAATTCAGAGTATCATGATACAATCTGGAGTGGTCCTGCTCCAATCCTCCTGGGATATGAACCATCTCTTTGTCCAGCATATCCAGACTGCACAGTACACACTACTCACCCATTAGTCACTTGGTAGCTAGCTCAGTTATCAGATCAGCTGTTGTGCATTTCACATAATTTCAAATACCTCTAAGAGCTGGGCATGATTAACAGCTTCATCGTCACCACCTACTTATGTTCCTGAAGCCTTGAGATTCCCTGAGGTTTGTGGCCTTAGGTCCCCATTTGCCCCTGCTTGGTAGGAGCCACTGTGACCAGGCCAGCAGTACAGCTGCATTCTCAACCCCACAGCTGGTGGAGTCTGGCCACACTCTTGGCTCTGCTGAGTTGGTATCCATTACACCTGTGGGGAGCCTGTGGCACCCAGAGAAATAGTGTCTTAGACAAGGTGCTTTGAAGCACAAGTCACAGAAATTCATTCAGACGAACAGAGGAAACAAAAGAATAAATTTATTATAAGGACTCAGGGGTAGAACATGGATTCAAGAACAGGGACCACCACCTCTTAAGAGAAATAGAACAAGAACCCAGAGAATGTCAGAGTGGATGGAGGCAGCCTCCAGGTGGTAGAATGGCCTTCTCTGCTTCCCTCTGAAAGTCTGTGTTCTTCTTCCTCTACAGAGAAACAGCCCTCTCTTTCTATTCCTCTTGATCCTTCTCTTGTCTTTAATCTATCTTTTTGGTTCTGGCATTATAAAATATCTGGCCCAATTCCAAATTTTCAAGAGAGGGAAAGAGTGGAGGGAAGGAGAGAGAAAAGAGAGGGATAAGGAGAAAAGGAAGAGAAGGAGCCAGAGAACACCTTATAGGCTCATCTCAGGTAATTCTTACTCCAATAAGTGACGTTCAGGTGGGTGGGCGGGACTGCATGGTCCGCTGCCCAGTCTGCAGACACAGTGAGCCCAGACTTGGAGGTGTGAAGTGAGTGTAGGGCTTACTGTTCCACTCTGCCATCCAATGTGCAATTCTAATGCGTGGTACATAAGGGTCATTAAATACGTATTAATTTTCTTCTTTTCTCATTTTTCCCAGCTCCCCAATGGTGGTGCCTTTTCCAATCCACCCATCACAAAGCAGCCAGAGTCACCAATTTAGAGGATGGATAGGATCGTGCTAACTCTGTTTAAATTCCTCTAATGATATCTATTAACCTCAGGGTAAAATTTAGACTCCAGCATGGCAGAAGAGGCTCTTTGTCACCAGACTGCATGCGTGTCCATCAGATCTCTCCAAGATGCCCACTTCTTATTCAAGGCTTCCACCATCCTGGACAGTATGTAGTTCATGATCTCTTTCACCTGCATCATGAATACACATCACCACCTACTTACATTTCTGAAGGAGAAGCCTAAGTCCTTCCTCACTGACCTTGAGCTTGGCCATGTGACAGGCTTTGGTTAGGATGTGCTTTGTCCTAGCCAGACTTATGTTGAACTCTTAAGAGAAACAGAACAGTGTTGAGAGGTGGTGGGACCTTCAGGGGGTGCTTGGGTCATGAGCTCATGGAGGGATGAGGGTTGGTTTCTTTCTCCCGGTGTGGGTAAGTTCTTACTCCTGCAGGACTAGGTTAGTGGCTTTTTGCAAAGCAAGGCTGCCCTTCATGCTACGTCTCTTCTCCATGAGCTCCCTGGCCCTTCTGCTTTTCAGTCATGTTAGGAAACAGCACGAATGAGATCCTCACCAGAAGTCAGCGAGATGCCAATGCTGTGATTTTAGATTTCGCAGCCTCCAGAACCAAAAGCCCAAACAAACTTAAAAAAATTTTTTCTAGTTTGAGATATTTTGTTTTAGCAATGGAAGAAGGACTAAGACCTAAGTGAGACATTTGGTAGCCCTAGAAAGACTTTAGAGTCCTTGTTCAAAGGGTAATGCAGGGGCACACCTACATGTGTGTCTGTATTTTACATGAATAATATGCATATAGGTAAATACCTATCCCCACACATGTGTAGGTGCACATACATGCTTTATACTGATAATTAATAGTAATAGTGGATACACATGCAGAAATAAGTTCTGAACACATGGGAACCAGTTCACTTTCAAGGCACCATATGCCTCTGGATCACCCCCAAACCAGTCCTTTATAAGGAACTTTAGTCATTATTTACAGTCATGGCTTTTGGGGGAGGGATACTTAAGTAGTAACAGGGGTAGAAAGTTGGAAATAGAAAATGTAAATAAATTCAGTTACTGAGCTTTCCCCCTTCTGAATAGCAAGCATTCTTAATTGGAAAAATTTGTACGCTCAATACATTATAATCTTTGTGGCTACTGTGGCACGTGGCTGGGGCTGTGGCCATTCATAAGGAATCTGTAGATTGTATTAGCTTTTTTCAAACCCGCATTTAATCTGAGAAGTTTCTAGAAGGTCATATGTTACCCACATAAATACTGACAATGTTCACCAGCCATTTAATTCAATCTAATCTCATTCTGTTCCAGTCAATGAAATAAACAAATGTCTTTTCCCCAAATATGTAAATCTAAGGAGCATTTAAAGTGCTTTTAAGACCCTGGGCTTGATCCCCAGCACCATAAAAAATAAATACATAAAATAAAATATAGCAAAGCACACATTTAGGTCTAGGGATGTAGCTCAGTGGTAGAGCATTTTCCTGGCATGTGTGAGGCCCTGGGTTCAATACCCTCCAACATGCACCAAAGAAAGTGCTTTTTAATCTGTGTCCAATTCTGTGTAGAGTGCTGTTGGGGGAGAAGATCACAAAACTATTCTCGTGATGCAGAAGAAAACAAGACCTGCCCCTCTGCCAAATCCACTTATCACGGAGACTGGGGCCCAGGGTGGGAGGAACACTATGCCTGATCGGCAAGATGAAGAAGTGGTCTTGACCAGGCTTTGGACTACTTAGGGAAGAATTAGGGAAGGGGATAGTGAGAGGGGCAGAGGTCTGAATAGGCAGAGGGCGGAGATGGGCTTCTGAGGTAGGGAGCAGCTGGGGACAGCAGAAGGAAATTATGCTTTTCCCCGTTTATCAGCTCAGAGATCAGTAACACCTCAGCCTGGTGTTTGTCTATGACCAAGAGTCAAATGAGGGAGGTGTAATGGTTTAGATGTGGGGTCCCCCGAAAGCTCCCATGTGAGACAATGCAAGGTTTGGGGGAGAAATGATCGAGTCATAGCCTAAACCTAAGCAGTGGATTAATCCCTCATGAGATTAACTGAGTGGTAACTGGAGACAGGTGGGGTGTGGCTGGAAGAAGTGGTTCATTGGGGGCACGGCTATGGGGTATGTATTTGTATCTGACATGTGGAGTCTCTCTCTGCTTCCTGATCACGGTGTGAGCTATTTCCTCTGCTACCATGATGTCCTGCCTCACCTTGAGCCCAAGGAATGGAGCCAGTCTTCTGTGGACTAAGACTTCTGACCCTGTGAGCCCTCTAATAAACCTTTCCTCTTCTACAATTGTTCTGGTCAGGTCTTTCAGTCGCAGCAGTGACAAAGCTGACTAAAACAGGAGGGAACCTCAGAATCCCCAATTTAAGAACCAAAGCTCTGCATCCCAAAGATCAGGGTCTGTCTTGTCTGCCATGCACATCCCCTGGGCCTGGCTCGGTGCCTGGCATATGGCTTCCCTGCTTCTCTCCCCCACAGCTCTCCATGGCAGTTCAGTGGTTTTAAACTCTACCATGGTACTTTGATATTTGGAATTTTCCGGTGGTTTCCTACTGCACCTAGCACAGTTCCTAACCATGATCTTGGGTGATGTGACTCCTGCTCAGTTCTCACATGGCACCTGACACTCTTCGCTTATTATGCTCCTGCTGTCCTGGCTTCTTTCCTGTTCTTCAAACATAGCTCCTTCCCACCTCCAGACTTCTGCCTTTGGTCTCCCCTGAATTATCTTCCTAAGAGTGCTTGCCGCTGTCTGAAAGCATCACACTTGTCTGATCACTGGTTGATGGCCTCCCTGCTAAAAGAAGAGCTGCACGGCAGTGGGAACTCAGCCTAACCAATTCATGGCTGTATCGCCAACATCTGCAAGAGTGTGTGCCACATAGTAGGTGCTCAATAAATATTTATTTTTATTTTATTTATTTATTTATTATTTTTTGGTGCTGGGGATTGAACCCAGGGCCTTGTGAGGTCAGTTGAGGAACCATCACCATCTTCCTGACCTACCTTAGCTGTACCTGGGAAGGCCTCCAAGGATTTATGCTCTCAAGTGAGAAAGAGAGTGAGATTTCTGGGAAAAGTTCAAATATATAGAAATATATAGAATTGATTCATGCATGTTTGTTCTGGCCCTGTCATGGGACAATCCTGGGTGGCAAATCCAGTCCCACCCCAGAGGAGTGGTGCTCACTTGTAGTCTGAGCACCGGTGGCAGACAGGATGAAGCTAATCTTCACAGCAATAGTTTTCAACTCTTTGGGGTCAAAGCCCCTGTTGGAAATGTGAAGAAAATGGTCTCCCTAGGAAAATGCACACGTGTACACACACACACACACACACACACACACACACACACACACAAAAGGTGGCATTCGATTTCAGGGCTGCGTGGATTGCACCCCTCAAACCCTGAGCAACCCCTGCATCTGCAGTGTGGACTGGCTCAGGGCTCCTGGGACACAGCCAGACACTGGGGGGCTCCTGTTTGCTGGGGGTTTCTCACACCCCTGTGAGTCTAGGACAGGGCTTTCTTCTCCCTTCACAGCACAAGAACATGAAGGGAGAAGAAAGTCTTGGCACTCGCCTGCCCCATCCCACTGCACCAGGGGTCTCCCCCTCATCAAGGGCACAACAATTCTTGTCCTTCAGTCAATGCTATCATTTCCTCAGACCACCAACACTCTTCCTTTCCTATAACTCATAATTTACTGAATCAAATAATTTCTTCTTCTTGGCCCTGGTGCATCCTCAATGAACATTGAAATGGTTCAGTATGGTGCCTTGTCCTCCTCCTAAGTGCAGAATATTTTTTGAGCCGGGCGTGGTGGTGCACATTTATAATCCCAAGACTCAGGAAGCTGAGACAGGAGGATTGCAAATTTGAGGTCAGCTTCATCAACTTAGTGAGAACCTGTCTCAAAATAAAAAATAAAAAGGGGTGGGGATGTGGCTCAGTGGTAAAGTGATTCTGGGTTCAAACCCTAGTACCCCCCCAAAAAAGTGTTCTTTTGTTAATTTATAAGCAATAACTACCTTTAATTTAGTGCATAGCTGGATTTCATTGATAACTCTAAAAGGTGGATGCTATTATTAGGTCCATCTTGCAGGTTGTAGAATGGGTACTTGTATTTGAGGGAGGTTAAATTAGCATTGTGGTAAAGAAGGGAGTTGAACCAGGGTCTGCCTGCAGAGTCTGGGCATATAACCCCTATCCTACAATACCGTTGAGTTGAAGTTGACCACCTTTACCACAATTGGCAGGAGCCAAAGGAAGGAAGCAAGGATGCAATACCTGCCCAGTCAGTGGGGGGACCCAAGACCAGTCTTGTTGTCAGGTGGGCTCATAGATGCCTGCAGGAGCATGGCTGTGAGGTCAGACCTTTCACCGCTCCTCCCTGTGTGGTCTTGGGGAGCGGGCAATCTGAGCTGGGGCACAAGGACAGGCTGATGCCCCAATTTACTGGCATTTTGTTCATTGATGGCTAGGGCAGGAGGAAAACTGCCTCCATGAAAGGTTTGGCCGATTCTGAAATGGAGATTCATTTCCAACTGTCCTCGCCCTCCTTCATCTCTAAGCTAGCTGGTGTCAGAGGATATTTTTATAAGGATGAACTGTCCTTATCAATCCTTATCTAGCACATTTCCTGCAGCACAGGTCTCTCTTCAGCAGTCTCAGGACCTGTTGCTAATGTCCTCTTGGCTTCCCATCAAATTCAACTAGGAGAAAGCCCTTCTCTGAAGGGCCCCAGGTTTGCAGGAACCAGCTGCAGGTGCAGGAGCAGGGACGTGGGGGCCTAGGAGAGGGCTTGGGTACCTTTCAGCATGCATTTTCATGAGTATCTGGCAGTGTACTGGGCACTGGGAGAGAATGTCAGCCTAAGATCCCACCATTAGGTAGTCATTGTCACACTGTGAAATATTAGCCAAGGAGTCTTGAATGGCATTCAAGGTGGCTGCAAACACAGATGGGACATTTTTTTTTTTTTTTTCAATACTAGGGATTGAATCCAGGGCCATCCACATGCTAGGCAAGTACTCTATCACTGAACTACATCCACAACCCTTGCTAAGTTGCTGAGATTGGCCTTGCACTTGTGATCCTCGGGCCTCTGCCTCCCTAGCAGCAGGAATTACAGGCATGGGACACCACATCTGGCTAGCAACTGTTTTGAAGAAGTGTTAATTCCTCATCTTTTACCTGCTCAGAGGGGGCAAGGACAGACATCAAGGAAAGTGAGGGGTGACCTGGGGAATCCTATGAGGCTTTTGATCTATTTGTACCTCAACTTGCACATCTATAAAATGGGTTGGCTAAGTCCATTGACAGGAGATGCCTTTCCCCATTGCTGACTGGTTGGAAGGTTGGCAGAGCAGTTCACACTGCAGATGCCCAGATTTGGCATGACTGGGTGCTGAGCCTGGTGTGGTGGCTTCAAAGGGTCATCTAGACCCCCTGCAGGGTCTACTTCCTGCAGGTCAGAATGAAACAGCTTTTCATCCTGAGTCATTTGCCATCTCAGAAGGGCAGTTTTTGTTGTAAAGTAGTCTAGAGACCCCTCCCCAAATCTCTGCTCAGCACTCTGGGCCTCCCCAAATTTTATCCCGAGGGGCTGCATCCAGCACAGCATGGCAGGTTGGGGAGAAGGACTGTGTTGAGTGCAGCAGCTGCTAGGCTTCGGTTTCCTAGGGGTGAGCATGTGTCCTGGGGACTGGGGACCACTGGTATTTACTTGGTCCAGATTCCATGTTATTCTTGAAGTCTTTATTGACCATCCATTGTACGCCCAGCTACAGGCTTCAGTAAATGGAGACCCTGCAGGGAATGACAATGTCTATCCCTGATGACCTGACCATTCACTGAGGGGAGAGGAGACAAGTCCAGCTCACCAGATACAGCACATCTCCCAGGAGAGATGTGCTTGGTTCTTGGGTGCATGCCACAGGTAGGTCTGGTGGCCACAGAGCTGGCTAAGTGGAAGGAGAAGGGCTAGAGAAGAAGTAGAGGACGCTGGGGAGGATATTCCAGGGCAGGTGTCATTCTAAGAGTAGGAGTGGTTTCGATTGGTAATGGGATTGAGGGCACTGTGATGAGATCACCAGGATCAAAGCAAGAGGCAAATATTGGTGCAATATATTATAGAGGACTGGTGAGCCATGAAAGTTTTTTTTTTTCCCCAGCAAGAGAACACCTAATTAGAGTTCCTTATGACTACATTGTAGGCTTGCAGAGATGAGCAGCTCTCCAGGTTTCTGAGTCCAGGTCCTAACTTATTCCTGAATTATTATGCTCTTGTCTTTCTAAATGTAGTAACGACCCTCCTGCCCTTTATCCCGTTCTTTCCCCTCCATTCTTCCATTTATTATCCATATATCTATCTATCCATTCATTATCCAAGCATCTACTTATTTATTTACTCATTCTCTTGTCTTCCACTTTCTGCTCCCCTCCTTCTAATATAAGATCACTCTCGAGGACAGACACTGTGTGTTCTCTGCCAATTTCTTGGTTTCTAGCACAGTCTCTGGCATATAGTAGGACCTTAATAAAAGAAGTTTTCTTTCTTTATTTTTTTTTCCAGTGCTGGGAATCGAACCCAGATTTTCACACATGCTAGACAAGTACTGTACTACTAAGCTACCTCCCAGCCCCCTGAATAAATAATTAGGAACATATTCTCTCATTGAATATCACTAGACATTCACATTTTGGATAGGATGCTCTACCAGGAATATTGAGTTTATGTGGTTCTGATAATTTACTGGAGACACATCTGGTTATTTGGGGGGGGATCCAAAATGCCCCCTCAGTATCCCAACAGGGCCCTGGAGGGTCCCTTTTTCCTTCAATTTAGCCAAAAATCTTGAAGTTCAAGAAAGGAGCCCTGGGTGCTTGTCCAAAGACAAGGTGTGTGGTCTTGGGCATGAACATGCTCTCTTTGTTTCTTTGGCAGAGGGAGGACACACTTGGGCCAGGAGAGCTCTGAGTCTTCAGACTCTGCCAGGCTGTGATTCTACAACCCTCACCCTTCCATGCAGGACAAGCAAAACCATGTTGAAAAAACTGCTGTGTTTCACCAAAAGGGAGTTACCCTAGATTCAGTGATTTAAGGAATGTTTCTTAGCAACAGAGCCTCCTTAGCTGGGCAGCCAACCATTACTCAGCCTTAGGATAGGATTCTCTTCTGGTAGTCCCATTATGAGCACATTACCTGACTCTTATCATCAGGGGGAACTAGGAATGCCCAAGAAGGGATTTAATTGCTCTGAGGCTGAGTTCCTTTTCCTGATTAAGTCACTTAATAAATGACCACATCAAGTACCCTGAAGTGAGGTATTTCCTAAGAGGACTTAAATCACTTTTAATTTTGAGGGCTGTGTGTTTTTCTACTGCAGCCTGGAGCTGCTGTGCCCAGCCTGCCATCTGAGAAACATTTCTTCAAGGTGTCAAAAGGATGTGTCATGCATTTGGAATGAGGGCTAAATTAAAAGGCCATACAACACATAGTTATATAAGTTGTGAGATATTCCGGGCCGTTTCCAGTATAAACTACTCATTTGGCAGTCTTTTCTGGGTAGAGCTCTGGACACTTGCCTGATATTCACCTCTCCCCACGTACATTTCCATGCACTGGTGTACACATATGAATATTTATGCTCACACGAGCATTTATACTTGCAGTCAGGAAGAAAAGTGTAGATCCTCTGAGTTGGACACATCCATTTAGCCACATGAATTTTGTTGCTACCAAAGATGCAAAGATTGGTGACTGATAACTTGGTGCTGTATTTTCTTGCCTGCTTCTGAGACTGGCCGTGGGGCTCTCTCCTCTTGTTTCTTGAAAGAGATGCTTGGGGTTATGATTTAGATATTAGGTGTCCTCCAAAAGCTCAGGTATGAGACAATGCAAGAAAATTTAGAGATGAAAGGATTGGGTTATGAGAGTCTTAACCTCATCAGTGCATTAATCCTCTAATAGGGATTAAGTGGGTGGTAACTGTAGGCAGGTAGGCTGTGACTGGAGGAGTTGGTTGATGAGGGTGTGCCCTTGGGGTTTGTATCTTGTCCGTGGAGAGGGGAACTCTCTCTCTCTGCTTCTGGTGCTATACCCCAGCTGCTTTCCTCCACCGCACACTTCTGCCATGATGTTTTGCCTCATCTCCGGCCATGAGGCATGGAGTTGGCCATCTATGGACTGAGACCTCTGAAACTGTGGACCCCCAAATAAACTTTTCCTTCTCTAAAATCGTCTGTCTCAGGTCTTTTGGTCAGTGAAAAAAACTGATTAAAACACCTGGGTTCCATGATAAATTCACACAACATGTTATATTTCTTAACTCAGAGGGGAGAAGAAACTAAGTGATTTTTTTTTATCCAACTGCCTCACTTTTAAGACGAAGCGTAAAAATGCATAGCCCAGAAATAATCCAGAGCCTGAGCCAGCACCCAGGTTTTCTGGTCCTTCCCACTGCTATGTCACCTGGCTTTTGGACACTATAGCAACACACCTGAGATAATTAACTTCTTACAAAGAGAAAAATGTTTATTTTGGCTTACAATTTTAATGGTTTCAGTCCACAATCAGGCAGATCCATTGCTTTGAGGGTGCTGGTGGGGTTTCCAGAGGGTATGGTAGTGAGAGTGCCACTGCTCATTCCACATGGCCAGGAAGCAAATGAGGAAGAGGAGGAGCCGATCACAATCCCCTTTGAGGGCATGCTCCCAATAACCCAGGGACCTCCCCTTAGCCCCACCTCCCAGAGGTTGCTCTACCTCCCAACAGTGGCACCCCAGGGGCCAACCCTTTAATCTGGGGAACTCTGGGGGACATTCAACATCCAAACTATAACAACCACAGAACCCTCCTCTAAGACTTCAAGGGCATCCTTTGCACCAGGGAACAAAGTGGCAGTCCTTGTTACTTTGGCTTCCACTCTGCCTGGAGGATGGGCTGATGAGCATTCCCTGCCCCAAGCCCTAGTCACACCGCAAAAACAATAGTAGTAGCTAGTCTCTCCCCAAATGCACCCCATCTTCCATGAATACCCACTTCTGCTTTGAATCTGGGCTGGCCCTCTTAATCATTAGAATGCACCAGAGGTAAGTAACACCGTGTGACTTCCGAGGTTGGTTATAGAAACGCTTTCGGCTTCTGCCTTGGACTCTGGAAACACAGGTGCCAAGGAAAACCACAAATGTGTGAGAAGCCACTATTCTGAGTTCTGAGTCCTCCATATGGTAAAGTGAGAATGCGTGGAGCTCCCCACCCCCACCCATTCCTACTGTCTCTCCCCAGGTGCCAGACATGTGTGAAGAAGCTCTTTACAGAACCTGCCCAGCCAGGGCTCCCATGGCAGCAGCTCCTGCTGTTATCTGCAGAGACCCCAATATGAGAATGCCCAGTGATCCCAGTCAATCCACAGAACTGCAGGAAATTGAAATAAATTGTTGCTTTGGGGCTACTACATTTGGGTGTGGTTTGTTACCCTGCAGTTGATATCAGAGTGTGCACAGCCACTCACCATGGTTTCTTCCAGCTATGCCCTGTCTTTAGTCAGGACCCCTTCTCTCCCCTCCCTTCTGTCTCTACTCCTCTCTCACCCCAAAGTTATCCCCAAAGTTTCAGATAAACCAAGAGACAGATAATTGAAGGAGACTGCCTTGACTACTGATTTTACCCCAGAGAGAAAACAAGTGCTTATGGCCAGCTGAGAAGTGCCCGCTGCCCACAGCATGTTTGGAAGCCACAGGCACTGGAGAGGCCAGTGACTTTGCTTCTACTCCATGCCTAAAGAGGTCCTTTGCAAAACCTGCTGGGAACTTTTAGACATTTTGCTGTTCCCATTTCTGCTTTTTATCTAGCCTTGAGGTTGGTTCATTCTTTTCATTCAAAAATGCCACCTCTTTTTTTCAATTAAGCTGTTACTGGTTGGGAAAGCCCAGTGTCAGCCCTTCTGAGACAAATGGAGGTAAAAGAGTTTGGGGGTCACACTCAGCTTGGATCCCTACCCCCAGGAATAAGGAAAGCCTTGGGGAGAAAGCAACTATTCCTGAGCCTTTCCCCAACTCCCTAACCTGCTCCTGAGCAGTGAGGGGCACTTTCTTGTTTCCATACTATATTTTATCTGGGATGCCTAATCTACAGGGTTCTGGATAATTCTTCCCTTGACTAAAGGGATCTGCTACAGAGGAAAAAATTTAGAAAGTTACTGATTTTGATCAGCCTACTTATTTTATTGTTTTCTAGAGAAAAACAAGGAAGGAAATTGACTTTCCCAGGGTTACCCTGGGAGCGAATGCAGGTGAGAACTGGGAGCTCACTTGGGTCAGGTCTTTGCTCCAATGTCACCTTCTGAATAAGGTTGTCCATGATCTCTCCATTTAAAATTGCACAGGGGTCTATTTTATTTCCACACTACTACTACTAGTATTACTTCTTCTTCCTCTTCCTCTTCCTCTATTTTTTCTCTTTCTCCTTCTTCTTTTCTCTCTCCTAGAGTGTGATCTGCATGAGGACAGAGGTCTTACTTGTTCTGTTCACTTCTGTGACCCCATGCTCAGGAAAGTGCCGGCCCCTTCTTTGGCTTGCAGTAAACGTGTGTGGAATGTGTGAACAAAAGAATCAGGACTCCAGTGAGGTTCAAGTCAGGAGCTCTTCCCTCTTCAGCCTTCTGCTTGCTGTGTCATCTCTTTACTGTCCCAGAGTCTCTTTGGATCCAGGGAATTTGTGCAACAGCTGTCTCGGGGGATCCCAGGAGGATGCATGTTAGGGGCGTGGTCAGGGGAGCAGCCTTTGGAGCCTTGCCCTCAAATCCCAGCCACCCGTGCTGTCCTGCTGGGTGTTAGCAGCTGCTCCTGCCAGGCAGCAGAGGAGGCAATTTCCCAGGAGAGGAGAAGGGTGTGACCAGTGTGTGGAAGGGAGTTCTCTCTGGAACAAGAGAACTCAACCCACTACAGTTGCTCTCTCCTGCCCTCTGCTAAGTATAGAGGCCAGTGTTCTGAAAAGAGTCTGGATTATAGAGGTTCTGCCTCCTCTCTGTTGGCTACTCCTCACTCAATGTTAGTCAATTGGCTGGGAATTCCCTCTTCCATCCAATGCTCCACAGTCACTATGGCCTGGCAAACTCACAAGGAGAGGGCAGGTCTCCCTCTGCCATCCCCACCAGCTTCCGTGGCTGCAGCCCTGACATCGGGACAGGCTGCGGATTCCAAGTACTGCTTTACCATCTTCCCCACTGAACCTCCTCGGGCATTGAACTTCAGTAGGACGACCTCTCACAGAGTGGGGAACCAGCTGGGTGAGATGAATGGTCCAGGGAAAGAGACTTGTTCCATTAATGAAGACATATCTCCAAGACTTGGTTCTCTGGGACAAATATCTCCTTTTCGTAAGAGGAAAGTCAAACACCTCTGTGACTTTGGGAAAGTAATCAAATAAAAGATTCTGGATGACATCAGAAGTAACTTAGGTCAGGTCTTTGCTTCCATGTCACAAAACAAAATGAGCTACAGTTAGAGAGCACAAAGTCCTTGGAGATCCCCTGATCAACCCCATTTCCTGATGAGGAAACTAGGACTGGAGAGGCTGGGCTGGGTCCAGTTCATGGTGGGAGGAGTTAGGGCCCGAGCGAGGGTCAGCCTCTCTTCCCTATATTTTGCCACTTAGGCACATCTAGAAGCTAATGGAGTTGGGTAACTCTGAAAATGGGTCTTCAGGGGTGGGTTCCATTGTTTTGGGGTGTTCCACAGTTTAGAATGTTCAAAAATTTGAAGTTTGGGCTGCAAAAACAGCAAGTCTCTAGGATTCCTGGGGAAATTTTCCGCAGGCTGGGCCTCAAACTTGTAATCCTCCTGCCTCAGCCTTCCAAGGGCTGGGGTGTATATCACTGTGCCTGACATGGAAAATAAGAAATAAGAAAATAAAAACTTTTTAAATTAAGAACATTTTTTTTTGATGCTGGGGATGCTGTGTGTACTCTACTGCTGAGCTATACTCCCAGCTCCATAATTGTTTTTAATTTAGTACTTCATTTAATTAGCATTTGCAAAAGCGAAACAAAGTTCTTCAGGAAACTTACAATCAGTTTAAATGTGCAGCTACATTAGTGTAGTGACAAGTCTAATAATAAAATCTTAGTGATTGCAGTTAAGTACTGAACAGATGTGTGAACAGGCACGTTGACGTTGGGTTGTGTATCAGGTCATATTAAAAGACTCCTCCTCCTGGGCCTCAACCCCCAGCCTCCAATCCTAGGCCCCAGGGTCACCTCCAACTCCCAGCCCCAGCCTCCGGCTCAGATTTCAGCTCAGTCCATTTGCATGTTATAGAGCTGCTTCCGTAAAATAGGCCATCAGCAGATTTGCTGTCTATATTTTGATTAATACACAACATGTACATTGGATACTGATGTTCTTTATCTATTTCTTGACTATCCAAGAGTTATTTTTCAAGACTAAGGGAGTAAGCACCTTTCAAATTGTGCTTTGAGTACAAAATGGTCAGCAGTGTCCCAGGAGACCACAGACTCCAAGAACACAGAGCAAGGAGGATCTGGAGCAATCACTGGCCCCTTCTCCCTCCTTCTTGGCCCTGGTGCCACCTGTCCATAGACACTTATCCAGGGGTCACCAGCAGGTGCCAGGAAGGAGAACAAACTTGCACAAGGGGCAAGGGCAGCTTCTGACTCTGCTATTCTCCAGTCTGCACCGTGACCTTGGGCAAGGCCACTTACCCTTTCTAAGCTTCAATTTGTCTATGTGTCCAATGTGGACTTGAGGCAATTAAAAACATGTTGGGCAAATTCTTTGACACTCTTGCCATTGAGAAGTAGGAGCTCTATGTTCTTTACTTTTGAATGAGGGCCAAGCTTATGCGTGACTTCAGAAACTAGATCAGAGAAGGTCACCCAGCTTCTTTGGTCACTGGCCTTTGTAACCTGGAACTGCTGTGGATCACCCCAAGTCTGTCATGCCACTAGGAAGCCCAAGCCACATGGGGAGGCCACATGTAGGTTGCTTTGGTCAACAGCCCCAGGTCTCTGCTGACACCAATGTTCATCACCAGATGATTCCGGCCTCCAACTGGGCCTCAGACTTTGTGCACAGACTTAGGACAATAATATCTCCATTTCCTAATTTGCAGGGCTTTCATGAGGAGCGAATGAAATAAGGCACAAAGAAGTCTTTTGAAAAGCCTCTCTAAATATAGCTGATTTGGGGTGGTTATTTTTATTATCATATTCATTCCTGTATTAGGGCTGAATTTTATTAATCCTATATTTTCCTGCACAAGGAAAATATAAAAACATGGAGAAAAAAAAGGTCTTTGCTCTCAAAGATTCTATTCTAGTTGGCAGAGGAAAGACTGAGAAACCAAAAAATGTTTCTGTACTATTTATAACAGAAGTATTATAGAACATGGCTCAAATGGTCAAGTGTGATTCATTGCTGAAGGTGTTTATTGGAGGAAGGGGGAAGGGAGGGGCCAAGAAAGGTTTCCTGGAGGATGTGGGACAGTGGGACTGAAGGATGGGGAAGACTGGGGTTGCTAGAGAGGACGTGGAGAAAGTAAGAGGTGTGGGGAAGCTGAGCGTGGTGGCGCTCGCCTGTAATCCCAGTGGCTCAGGAGGCTGAGGCAGGAGGATGGTGAGTTCAAAACCAGCCTCAGCAAAAGCAAGGTGCTAAGCAACTCGTGAGATGCAGTCTCTAAATAAAATAAAATGGGGCTGAAAATATGGCTCAGCGGTCAAGTGCCCCTGAATTCAATCCCCAGTACTAAAAAATAAAAAATAATATATATTTATATAAATTAAAAAAAAAAAGAAGTGTGGGGAGATGGAGTGGGCAAAGACACAAATTAGGCTTGTCAAAGAGAAAAAAGGACCAGGGCAGAGGAAACCAACCTGTTAATACTATGAACACTGTCCAGGGTCACACAGGCCTAGCTCATGAGGGCCCAGATACCAGCCAGGTACGATCCAGCCAGGGTGATCCAGTTCTTTACCTCACCAGCCAGGTGTATCTGAATCCCTCTAAGGAGGAGGAGTCCAGGGCCCCTCTGGGTTGCCCCTTCTTATACCCCTGTCGACCTTCTCTGATGCAGAAAGCAGCTTCCAGGCTCAGTGTCCCCCTTTCTCTAGGAACTTCTTACCTTGTTCCTTCTCAGGGTCCCTGCATCTGCCTCTGCCCTGTTGGCCAAAACAGAGTGGTCAGTAATGTCTGTGGTTGGTCAATGGTCCCAACCAATTGGGGGTAATCTGATGTTTTTTTTTTTCTAGGAGTTTTGTAACTTTGAAGCCCTGAAGATGAAAGTGATCACCAAGTACCCTGGAGACAAGGGCCACAAATCCTGCTGCTCAGGTCCCAGCTGTCTTGCTTCCTTCCTGCCAGGACTTGCTTTCTTCCTGCTAGAACTGGGTCCCAGGCTAGGTGTCCCTTCAGGGTGATCCAGTTCCTTACATCACCAAGGGGAGTCATGTGGGCTGGTGGGATGTTGCCTGGAGCCAAGTCTAAGATGACAGTGATAGGTTACAGAAGTCTTCCTAGGCTGCAGGCTTCATCCTTCCTTTGGCCAGTGAGCGTGTGCAGTCAGTCATCCAGCGGCCTGGAGAGGGTGTGGGTGGCACTAGGCAGCCTGTCATCACCGTGGAAATAGTTCAGAGTGCATGACCCCAGCTCAGGGTGAGGCAGGGGTTGTTAGCACACTGGAACGTCGGGTACAAGGGTATCTGGGCTGTGAGACTCAGAGAGTTTGAGACAACTTGGCTTCTGGTAATAAAATAAAACTCCAAATAGATTTCGTTCTGGAAGGAGTTTTTCGGGGTAGGAGAAACAATTATGACCAAGAGGCCCAAGCCTGCCAGCATGAGTCATCCTTGGGGATCACCTTTGATTCCTACTGCCTTGATGACCTCAGTGTCACCTAACTCCCCGTGTCAGAGAGAAAGAAGGACTGGGGCAGAGGAAACAGCTAGAATTTCTCCAGAATCTTCAGCTAATCTTAATGGAGGGCTCAGAAAAGAAAAAAAAAAAAGTGAAATCTAAACTGTTTTCGAGAGGACAGGAATCTTCAGCCCTGCTCATCCCAGGAGGGATAAGAGATTTACTTTTTCATCCCAAAGGGTTGGTCACCTTTGGTCACCTCTAATGTTAATTGTGAGTCCCTTGCTGACTCTTCTTAGCTTCTGGCCATTTTCCTGGTGGTGGACACCAGATTGTCATCCTCTTCCAGGGAGCCCTCTTGTATGCCTCGCCCTCGGTGGTTCTGGCGGGAGATCCTTGGGCTCTCTCTTCATCCTCAAGACTCAAAAGCTCCAGGAAAAAGCCCCAGATTCTTAGAGGAGGCTTCAACTCTGCCGCAGTCCGGCTGCAGCAAAATAACCGGGGGGTGACGAGCAACTTGTGTACATTGATACAGCAGGAGTGGGAGCCGTTTATTGTAGGACCGGAGGGGTATATATACATTCCACACAGCTTATCTTAATTAGCAGAAACTAGATACAGCAGTCAACCAATAAGGAATCTCCACACTTAATGGCTCGCTGGCGGTACTTCACAAACAGACCCTAACACAACTCCTCCATGTTGGAGGCAGCTCCACTTCTGTGCAGGTCCTCTGTTGAGGTTGCAGTTATACAACTGTCACCTACCAAAGTGTCCACAGGGGTGTTTTCTCACAAGATTGAGGTACGTGCTTATTTCACAGATGAGAAAACTAAAATTGAAATAAAGTTAGATGCCCAAGGCCCCTGGGGGATCTTAATGTCAGTGTTCAACTCATGGCCACCTTCTCTTTAAGATATTGTTTAAGTTATTTAAATTTAAATTGTTGTCCCACGTCTTCCTTCTCTACGCTTTTCTCCTCGCCCAGAATGCACTGTCATGTGACCAAAGCCGCTGAGCAGCACTCATGGACTAATCAGCTGCTTTGATTGAGAGATGGAGGACATGTTTACAGTGGACACTTGGTACATCTTGGTTGAATTATATCGACAGCAGGAATTGTTGATAATCGTAGTGATAATAATTCAAGTAAACAATCCATTTTAAAGGTGGGGTGTGTGTGTGGGGGGGACGGTCAGGGGGACATTGTTTTCTGAAAAGGAGCAGACAGCAGTGACTTAAAATCCAATGACTTTGAAGATCCAGGGTAATTTTTATTCCTGGAATTACATTCTGTCTTCTGCACGGGCTTTGGGAGGGGGACATACCTATGTTGCATGAGCAGGGATAACATCACAATTAACATTAGACATTTTTCACCCACAGTTCTGCCATTGAATAACTCAAACCAGCGAAAGTTTAGTGTGAGAAGCAGGGGAAATGTGACTGTAGGAATACTGTCCATATTTAATTTATTTAAGGGACAGCCTCAAATACAATGCGATTAAAAAAAAAAAACAACTACGACAAACATGTGGTGGAGTTTAGAGCATCTGGGTCTGTTTAAATTGCTCTTGTTTTCAAGATCAAGGGTATTATTGATAAAACAAAAATCTTTGTAATCACTAAATTTAATCCAACTAACGATGATGAGAAGACCGTTGTAAACATGAAACATGACTGGGAACTCAAGCTCACATATTTTTCCTTGTTGGGAAAGGCATGTTTTCATTCATTTGCATTGGGGGATTCTGAGGGACCAGCCAGGCAGCGCTCATGGACTAATCAGCTGCCAAGGAGAGCCCAGCTGAGCAGCTGTAGGACCTGCCTGGGTCTCCCGCAGCCCGGAGGAGGGGGAGAAGCAGTGTGCCTTGGCTGAGAAAGAAACTGAAAATCAGTAGAAGAAAAAAATGTCCCCTGGGAAGAAATTTCACCTCATTGAATGCAAATAACCTGGTCTGTGCTTGACTGCAGCCACTCAGGTTTTAGCTTTATCTTAAATCTGTGTGCTTTTTCCATTTCTTGGGGGGAACTTGCCCAAGAAATTTTGCATTTAACGAACATGCTTTATTGAGTGCCTGGTCCTGAGCTTCATGGATGTTAGAACTTGACTCTTCCTTTTGCTTGGGAAGATGGTGGGGCATTCAGTGGGAATGGACACCACTCTGGGACTATGAGATGGTGTGGTTCTCTAGATTCCCCGACAAGTTCACAAATATATCTTTTCATGGACATCTGTATACCTTTTAAAATCATTTCCTTACAAATAGAAGGGAAAAAAAAACATATAGTCTGTCCACTCTGGGCTTTGGTATGGTGACAGCAATTGTTGGTTGGTCATCTCTACTCCCACCCCACGCCTCTACCTGCATGCCTTTTAATTCACACACTTATTTTTGCTCCAGGTATCATCTCCTAATAAAATGTGAAAGTATTCTTGAGATTTTTCTAAGGACAGCAAAAGATTAATGGAGAAGACCCAAACTCAAACAATGGAATAAGCTAATACATAATTTATTAAGCTGTTACTAATGCACATCAATAGAAGCAGTAAATTCCTCATCATGGGCATGTGTGAGAGCAGCCGTGCTCTGATACTTAATTACCACGTCTTTCAAGCTCAGTATTGGTATAACCCCCTAAGGAATGGGGTGCCCAAGCAGCATGGGGTCCTTATGTTGTGTCTAATCTTCTTTTGTATCATAAACTGGTGTCCGTGTTGAACGACTCCTCGAATCCAAAGTAGTATACTATTACAAAACTTTCCAATTGCCCATGTCTCTACTTTCAAAGTTCAGTATTTTATACAAGATTAATGCTGTATGTACTGTATTAACTACCCAGCCTGCCGCTGTGAGGATCCATGATGTACTTCAGCATTGGAGATGGTGTGGTTCTCTAGATTCTCCGACAAGTTTACAAATTATCTTTGCATGGACATCTGTATATCTTTTAAAATCATTTCCTTACAAATAGAAGGGAAAAAAAACACCGCATCATTTCATTAGAAAAATGTGAAAACTTATACAAATTCACAGAAGAAATTAATAGAAGATAAACTGCAAAGGGTCAAAATATATGAAGATATGTTCAGTCTCTTCAACAATATGCAAGTTAAAATTATGATTGCTTTCTTAATTACCCTTTCAGATTAGGAAAGATGACAAATACTCTAGCTTAGCAAAGATGTGGTGGGAAAGAGATACTTCCACAAAACAAATAATTAAATTGGTGCATAATAGTTATACAGAATAGTGGGTTTCATTGTGGTATATTTGCCCATGTACCTAACATAATTTTATCAATTTCATTTCTCCAGGACCTTCCCTCCTCCTTCCCCTGGTCTCCTTTCTCTACCCTCCTGGTCTCCCTTCAGTTTTTATGGGATCCTTTCTTTTCTTTTTCCTCTTTAGCTCCCACATAGGAGAGAAGACACATGAGCCTTGACTTTCTGAGTCTGCCTTATTTCTCCACATGATGGTCTCCAGTTCCATCCATTTTCTTGCAGATGAAACAATCTCATTCTTCGTTTTTATAAAAATATTTATTCACGATACCTTTATTTCACTCACTTATTTTTTAAGTGGTGCTGAGGATTGAACCCAGGGTCCTGCACGTGCCAGACGAGTGCTCTACCGCTGAGCCACAACCCCAGCTCCATAATCTCATTCTTCTTTGTGCCTGAATAGAGCTCCATCATGTATACACCACATTTTCTTTATTCATTCATCTACTGATGAACACCTAGGCTGGCTCCATAACTTGGTTATTGTGAGTTGTTGGCACTATATTTTTGGAGAGCAATCTGGATTGTCCATGCAAATTAGAATGTTCATACCCTTTGAACCCCAAAGTCCACATATAGGAATTTATCCTATGAAAATGCTCATGCAATCATAAGCAACATAGATTATACTCATTACATTATTTATAATAGAAAGAAGTTGGAATCCCCTAACTGTCCATCAGCAAAGAATTAGCTAAATAAACTGGCATGAGTTGATACTCTACACAATAGAATCCTGCATGAATATTGAAAAACAATGAAGTGGATCTGTATGTACCCATCTTCTGTGTCTCATATGTTAAGCTAAAAAACAAATGAAACAAGAGCACATTGCGCATCAGCATGTATTCTTTGACTTTTTATTTTTCCTTGAGATGGAGCAAACCGAAGTGTGTTTTCATGTGCAGAGACTGGAAAAAATGTATAGATTGTATCTTTAGGGAGGGAGGATTTATCTTACATTTTCACTTTTACTTTATAGATGTATGCCTTATTTGAATCCTCTTTTTTTTTAAATGAAGAACTTGTTTATTTATAAAATTAGAAAAATCTATGAATAATAATGTAATAATTTAAAAACAGGAGTCCACAGGGGCTGACATGAGCTGCATTCAGAGGATGCCTGAACCTCGGTGGGCAGCAGTAACTTTCAGACCATTACCTATTTATACTCTTCCTCGGGGCTCAGCAGCTTTGTCTTGGGTGTCTCATTCCCTGCCCCATCACAGCCATTGCCCTGCACCCTACTCCAAGCCCCCCAGTGCAGGATGAGGTGAAAAGCTCCTGGCTTGTGGCCCACTGAGTTCACATGCTTAACCTCCACCACACGTGGACCTCTTGCATTTTCCCTCTCTCCCTTCCCTGGCTCTCCCATCTGCCCCAGTCTTCCTCAAGTGACCGCCCTTGTCCTTCCTTACCTCTCCACAGTTCCCACAGTCCACCCTGGGCAGCAGCTGGCTCTTCTGGTCACCATTTCCCATGGAGACTCTCTCCCCTCCTTTGGCTTCCTCGCCACCCCACTTGACTCAGCTCACTTGTAGGTTTCCTCCTTTCTGGCTACTCGGTGCCCCCCCCCTCCCTCGTGACCCCAGCAATTCACATTTTCTTTCTGGCTTTTACTTCTCTGCAGATGGCTCCCTCATCCACATTCCTAGTCTGCTCTCTTTCTTAAGTCCCAGCCATACTTCCAATTGTTTAATGGAGTCTCCTCTGGGATGTCCCCTGCTGGCTGGTGCCACAAGTTCAACTCACCCCCAATGGAGCTCATCAGCTTTGCGCTCCCCATTATCTGCCTTGCTTTGTTGACCATGCTGCTTGGAATCTCACTGTCTCTTCTGTGTCCTCCTCACCTCTCAAAGTCCATTGGTTGTCAAGCTCTCACGGAGAAACCTCCATATTTCTTACCTCTTTTTTGCACATCCAACAAAGTGGAACAGTCGTTCTCCAACCCCATCTAATAATGGAACCACAGCTTTCCTGTCTTAGTCTCCGTGGTCACTATGACAAAATGTCTTAGCCTGGGTAGTTTATAAATAATAGAAATTTATTTCTCACAGTTCTGGAGGCTGGGAGGTCCACCACCAGATTCTGTGTCTCGATCCCTGATCCCTGGTGCATGGTTGTTGAATCCTCACATAAAGGAGAAAACAACTCCCTCCTTCTCTTTTATAAAGACACCAACCCCATTCCTAAGAGCCCTGTTCTGAAGATTTAATCACTCTCTAAACACCCCACCTCTTGACTTTTTATTTTTCCTTGAGACGGAGCAAGGAATAGTACACTCTTGGTACTATTATTATTTTGGTGATTAAGTTTCAACATGAATTTTGAGAGGAAAACAATTCAGATTATGCCTCCCTTGAAACTCCAAAACATTGGTTGTATTCAGTTTTGTACAGACTTAGTTCTGTGTGTTTCTTACATCCCTATTTAGATCACATGTTTCTTGAAGTCAAGGGCTTTCTTACTCACCTGCCTTCTGCAAGTCTTTCATAAGATCTCATAGTGGTGGGCCTTCAGATGACACTTGTTGGATTAGCTCAGACCCCAGACTCCAAATGCAAAGCAGTGGGCTGAGTTGAACTTGTCCCTGTTACTACATCATCTGGTCTGGAGGACCCCATGGGACTCCCAATCAGGAGAGTCTGAGGAACAGGACTGGTAGTTGTAGGAAATAGGGATTCCCTAAAGTTATCTCAGGAGAAAAGAGGACATAAGGATTTCTAGACCAGAATGTAGTCTAGAATTAAGGGCGTGGGCCCAGGCTCCTCTCCCAAGGGTGGCCTGGTCTCTTTGTATCATTGTGTTTCTGCTTCTTTCTGTGTGTCTTGATGATTCTGGATTCTGTTCATTTCTAATTTCTGTTTCCATGTAATTTTAGATTACACTGGGTTATCATGGCTTCCTGGTTTTGTTTTACATCACCAACTTTCTGTCTTAACCTTATTGTTGATGACATCCTTCACTTGTGAGTTCCTGGTTCAAATGCCTTACAGAGAGTCAGATGGGCACAGCGCATCTTTTGGATTGGGTGCCCTTAATCCAGGTATCTGTCTCCTGGTCTAAGAAGTCCAAAAGATGGCTCCTTAAAGGCTACCCATAATACAAGTGTCTTCTGTCAGAATCCATGGAGGGTGTAGCAGCCTTCTGAGGTTAAGTCTGTCCAGGTTAGAGATGTTATCCAGTGCTATCTCTTGCTGCTGTGTTTGGAACCAGGAACACAAGTAAGGGCAGGAATGATCAAGAGAAAGAACTTCCTAGTTGTCTGGAATCTCAGTCCTCTCACATCACCTCCCCACTCCTAACACACCCCCACCAGACACGGAGAACATTTCCTGACATGAGATGTATGAGGATGGACGAGTTGAAAGGAAGTTGGCAGGGCAGCCTAATACTAATGTGAGGAAATGCTGTGAATTTTACAAGTGAGAGCATCAGTCTTCTTTTCTCTCCCTGAAAAGATCACAGGGAGAGAAAAAGAAGGATAGGTCAAGCAGAGAACTTGATATCCGGTCAATTCAGAGGGTGAAAGAAGCCAGGCCCTCAGGATGCTGGAATGAGAACCTAAGAAAATGGCAATTGATGTAATCAAGAATAACTGCAGGTTAAGATGTGAGAATGAGTTCTAAGAGGTTGAGCACTGACTCTCCGACGTCAGAACAGCATTGACTAACAAAGAGGACATTCTCCTAGCCTTTCCCTTTGCAACCTCAAGTGAATTTCATAGATTGCCAATGATTTATTTATTTATTTATTTTGCACTGCTGGAATTTTCTCTGGGTATACACAGAGCGGTATTAAATGAAAAATAAAAACTTGGCTCTAGATCCATCTTATTCTTTATTTAGAAGCTACTATAAAGTATTTGCTTCCTTCCTCTGTTCTCTTTTCTCTCTCTCTCTCTCTCATTCCTTATTTCTTTCATCATTACTTCTTTTCTTTGTTCTTACAATATTTGTGAAAATCTCTTGGATAAGGCATGTATGCACAAATAACGTTTCATATTCAATAGCATGAAAAGTACAAATATATACAATTTTTTAAAAAAATTAACACTTGCTGAACATTTTAAGTAGCCCTTTCAACAACCTTAAAAGGTGGGCATACTAATATTATCCTCACTTGTAAAAAAAAATGAAAAAAAATGTAAGGAGAAGAAGTTCAATAATTTTTTCAACATTATTGTCTTCATCTGCTAGGGCCACCATACAAAACACTTTAGACTAAGTGGCTTAAACCTCAGAGGTTTCTTTCTCACAGTTCTGGAGGCTGAGTAGTCTAAGATCAAGGTCCTGGCCAATTTGGTTCCTGGTGAGTCCTCCGATTGCAGAAGGCTGACTTTTTGCAGTGTGCCCACATGATCTTGTTGAATGAATGAACTTTTTCTCATAAGACAAAAATTCCATTATGAGACTTCACCCTCATGACCCATTTAACCCTCATGACCTCTCAAAACCTCATCTCTAAATATCATCACACTGGGAGTTAGGCTTCGACACATGAGCCTGGGGAGATGTGGCACACATTCAGTCCATGACTGTCACACAGCTGGAAAGTTGGGAAACAAAGTAAAGGTCCATGTTGGTAGGACCATGGGGCAAACCCAGGATGTGGAAGGAAGGAAGCTCAGTGGGAGGCCGGAAGAGGAGGAAAGTGTGCCCTTGCCAGCTCAGAGCTGCCCCTGCTTTCTCCACAGCAGTTTTCTTGGGGAGAAGTTTGAAGGGAAGAGGACTAGAAGGGTAGCTGCAGCAAGCGGTCTGAGGTCGTTAAGTAAGTGGAAGCCAATGAGAAAAGCACTGGAGGCAGAAGCCATGAACTTGAACCCTGCATTTACCCTTCAGTCCATGACATTGGGCAAGTCTTACGCCATTTTCCCCTCAATTGTGTAGCTCAGTTGAGGAGGCATTTTATAAACTGTGAGGGGCCATGGCCAGTTGGGTTAAACTAATTTCTATGGCAATGGCCATCCCTTGCTCTGCACAGCAAGCACAGAGCTTGACCACAGCCCCTAACAGAGATATGTTCACCTGTGTGGACATGGTCCCTCTAATAAAATCAAGTCCCAACAAGGACACGGGTGTAGTTGCCCAAGGAACATTGGAGAGAAGAACAGCCAATGATCCTCCTGGAGAATTTGTTCTGGGAAGGTTACCATCATTCCTAGTCTAGCAACTTCTGAGACCTTCATAAAAAATTAGTGAGACAAGTCTGCTTGTGGCAAAATAAAAGAGAAGCCAGCCACAGAGGAACACATATTGTATAATTCCATTTATAGGAAATGCCCAGAATAGGCAAATCCGTAGAGACAGAAAACAGATTAGTGGTCGCCAGGGGCTGGGGGTAGGGGAATGCAGAGTGACTGCTGATGGGTTGTGGGATTTCTTCTTGGGTGACGAATAATGTTCTGGGATTAGATCGTGGTGATGGTGGCATGACCTTGTGAATAGACAAGAAAACAACTGAAGAGTACTCTTTAAAGGCTGAATTTTAGGCTACGAGAACTACATCACAATTTTAAAAAAGAAGAAAAGGAGACTCGCAGCAAGGTTCCCATTGCTGTGGGAGATTTTCTCGCTGGAAAGTCCCTTTGAGTGGAGGGGACACTACAGGGACCCAGATCTTCCAAGAAGGCAGCCATGTGAGGGGCACAACAGGTGCACCTCAGTGGGATTTGTGGGCAGGTCCCTAGCACACATGACCCATGGAGAGAGAGAAGCAGACAAGCCCCTGGACGCTTCCCTCCCTGAGAACCTGTCGCCGGAAGACCAAAGCAATGCCATGCCAGTTATGGTGGAGGAGACCCAGGTGAGATTTCTGCCTTTGAAAGCCTGCCCCAAGCACTTCAAGGTGGCCCCGGGGAGAGGAAGCGATGACCCAGACGGGTCGCATATTTTGTGGTTTGGCAAGAAGAGGGGCGCAGTGCTCCACGCCAACCTCAGACTAATGCAGAAGAGCTGAAAGGCCCTCTTGACTCTGCAGCCTCGCTGTGGTTTACCGCCAGCACATGCGCATGCGCACCCTCTCCTCCCTTTGATGGAGGTCGATGGAGGGGGGTGGGTGTGCTTTTTTAAAAACAAAATACAGCAAGTATTCATTTTGGTCTACACACTGAGGTACACACACACACACACACACACACACACACACACACACACACACACACACACACACACACCACTTAGTCTATTTTCTTTAAATCAATTTAATTCCAACTCTCTAAGCTTCCATGTGGTGGGCTGGTGGGAAATTCAGTTATTACTGGCTCCTCCTATTCCCTGGCTTTGGGCACCACCAGGATCTGGGAGGTTTATGTGGTGCCTGGAGAAGAGGAATTACCTCCAACTCAAGGGAGCCAAACACCAGGCCAAGGGCTCCCTCAAAGTCCCCTGGCATGGGGTAGGGGTTTTGAATGGGGGAGGGACTCTCCATTTTCCTCTCTGAGGTCTTACCACCTTCCTGGGAAGCTGCTGCGGTCAGGTAGGTGGGTGTCTCTGCTCCTGCAAGACCCACCATGGCTGGTTTCATCTATCAGCTGCTAATGCCTAAGAGGTTTTCAAGGGCTCAGAAAATACCTGATCATTGGAAGGAAATCCATGGGCTCCAAAGTTTAATAAAAGAATGGCAAGGTGGAAATGAATACAAGTTTAATTGTGATCACAAAATCTAATACTGCGATCTTCATGAACTGCAAAACGGAATATTCCTGAGCACTTCATTCTTGAAAAACAACTTTTTAGTTTATTTTGCTTTGCAAGAATCTCCAAGTACAATGAAGATTACTCAGAAGTCATTCTTGTTCAGGGGGAGAAAAAAAAAAAAAAAAAAAAAACATTAGCACCAGAGAACAACCCTGGTCAGGAAGCAGCATTCTAGCTAAGCAGGTTTCTTAAAGCAGGGCTTTTCAAATGTCAGTTTGAAGAGGAGGGTGAGTCACTTGGGAGTCCAATTAAAAGGCAGATTCTGATTCAGTGAGTCTAAGGTGAATAGGGCTGTTCTGGTCCTCACCCGCCAAGTCCATAGTTTGTGCAGACAAGTTCAAAATAATGCTTGCATTACTGCTCTTTTTTAACTTTTTTTTTTTTTTTTTTGGTACCAGAGATATAACCCAGGAGTGCTTAAGCATCAAGCCATATCCCAGCCCTTTCTATTTATTTGTTCTCATTTTGAGACAGTTGCTTGGGCCTCATTAAATTGATGAGGCTGGCTTTGAACTTGTGATCCTCTTGCCTCAACCTCCTGAGTTGCTGGGATCACAGGTGTGCACCACCATGCCCAGGCTCTCTGTTGTTCTTTATTCAAGAACTTCTAGCACCATCAGCTGAACTCAGCATTTAGTCTAAAGTCCTCTGGTCCCATCAAATAGCAGTACTTAGATACTGACCCCTCTCTCTGGAGTCCACTGACTTATCTTAGCTTCAGGTCTTTGCTTGGGCTGTTTCTCCGCCTGGGATGCCCTCCCTTAACATTTTCTGCCAAGCGAGACCCAGTTACCCTCAACATTCAACACAGCTGCTGCTTCCTCTAAGAAAGCAGCCCCAGACTTACCAGCCAGCATGGTTGCCTTCCTCTCCTGGATTCAGTTTTGGTAGTTGGATTAGGCACCGTCCTGCTATTAGGTAACTCATTTGAAACTGTCTTATTTCTCTTATTTCTCTGTAAGCCCCTGGCAGACATTGTTAACATTTCCTACTTTTTCTGCAGTCTAGACTTTGGCTCTGCCATTAATTAGCCATGCAATTTTAGAAAAATCACTTCACTTCTCTGGGCCTTGGGTCCCTCGTTTGTAAAATGAGGAGTTGAAATAACTCAAGACCCGTCTGCCTCTAAAATTCCTTGGTTCCATATGGTTCTGACTGCCCCATGTTGTCTAGGACGTGGTTGACATCCAAGAACACACCTAGTGGATTTAATTAAATTGAAATTTTAGGCAAGGAAAGGCTATATGTCCCCAGAGAGGCCCTGGATGAATGGCCCTGGGGCAGTGCAACAAATCTTGGTGCAGAGGAGGTTCATTCTTCCTGTGCCTCCCCCACCTCGCCTAGGCCTGTCCTCTGCATCTGGAATTTGCCATTTCTTCTCAGACCCAGGAACTTCTCTCCTTCCATTCTTTACCAGGACCACAGGGAAAATAAGATAATAATGAGGGAATTGTAGGGAAATGCAGAAGAGGGGTAGGGAGAAAGGGTAAAGGAGGCGAGGTTGCGAGAGGGGGAGGAAAAGAGCAGAACATGAGGTCATAATCTGGAGGGACCAGACTTCTCAGAATCATCTGTCACAGCAGCCCAGCCACAAGAAGATGTAAATAAATTAAGAGGGTAATTCCATCTCAGATTTGTGGTGTTGTGAACAGCCCTTCCGAGCTCAGCTCTCACGGTGTGTGATGTCACCCACATGCCTTGATGGAATTAGAGACCTAATTTATTTATGGTTGGGGATATGCTATTGCTTATGGCATTGAAATTGTCTTTATTTTATAGGCTGCTTGAAGCAATTTAACATGGTTGGACCCCGCAGAGG
Organism: Callospermophilus lateralis; assembly: GCF_048772815.1. Classification (NCBI taxonomy): domain Eukaryota; kingdom Metazoa; phylum Chordata; class Mammalia; order Rodentia; family Sciuridae; genus Callospermophilus; species Callospermophilus lateralis. Next base: position 35,435,956 of record NC_135318.1, read on the forward strand.
ATGCATACCAATAGCCACTCAACAAGTGAGAGTTGGCCAGTAAGAGGCCCCACAGGACACCCTACTCATGGACAGCCAGCTGCCCAGGGCCACGCAGGTCTGCCAAAGACAGGGGTTTTCATGTTCCTCAGGGGCATGTCCCTCCAAAAGCAGGGTACTCTTCCATGGGATAATGAGGAACAGTCACAGTGGGGATATTCTCTTAGAGACTCAGCTTAAGCAACTCTCAGAAATCACCACCAACAGGATTGAAGAGGGTCACACTTTAAGGTGACAACTACTCTATGCTCAGAGTTGGAGCAGAATTTTGCTTAAATGATTCCACGCCTTATACAGAGGGACCTAGAGCACCAAAAAGCATGGCATTGTTTGAGAATTTGGAGTCAGAAGCTGTGGGTGCAAATCCTGGCTCTGCCAATCTCTCTGCTATCCCTGTGCAGTCCACTTAACTAAACTGTGGTCCTCACAGGACAAATGGAATCCATTTTTTCTGTTTTCTAAGGTGGTTGAGATGGTAATCTCCGAATATTGCATAGACAGAACCTCCAATGTAGGCAAGCAAGTGTGGGTGGTCTCCTTGTAGCAAAGTCTCTCCCCTGGAAGCTCTTGAACTCTCAGGGGAAACAAATTAAGTCCCCTGCTGGTGTCCTGAATCCCCTGCCATTTGATAAACAGTCATCATAGTTACTGACTGAGTCCTCATGCTGAAGTACCCAGATATTAGACTACTCTAGGCTACAGTGCTGGGGGGCTTTACATTCTTCATGGGCAGTGGTCCCAACTCCCCATAATCTCTCCTCTCACCCCTCTTCTGTAGGAGTGCCACACACATTTTGTCGATTTTATGGTTTTATACCTTAACTGGTCTTTGTTGAGTGCACTGTAAACACTCATTGTCATGTGGGCCAACATATTTCTTTTTGGTTTCCAAATTTCTAGAATGTTCTAGGGTCTCACTTGAAAAAAAAAAAAACCTAGAAAGCTGTACAGTTGAGAATTATGTAATTTACTGCATTGTAATTCCTGTGGGACACAGTCATATACTAAAGTAATAGTCATATGAAAAATAAATCAGTAAATAAAGATTCCACAACTGTATACCTTAGCATACACTGCAGTGTATGAAAAACTTTGAACAAATCCGGTCCAGCTAATTGTAGCCCACAGTTCTAAAGTGCTCTGTATCATTGGCACTACATGACAACAGAGTCCGCACCCATAGCAGACATAATTAATGAACCACACACTATTCTCCTATGATTCAACACTCCCCTCCCGAGTCCTGTTACCACATGAGATGAAGCCCATTTACCACCTGGCTTATGCAATCAATCATTACATTTTTTGTTTAATCACCCTCATTTTTTTCTACTTAAAAAAATTTATTTTTCCACCTCCCCTATTTCCTTAGCTCCACAGTGACCATTACCCTGAGGGAAGTTTTACAAGAAAAATACAAAATTGCAATATATAAAAGGATTTTCAAATGAAGTCATGAGAGAGGTATCATGAAAGAAGTGGCTCTTGGAATGTGAATATTGAAACAGCAACACTAATAACCACCACCATTTAGCAGAGGGCCTGCTTTGCACCAGGCATGAGTCTGCCCTTGATCTTCCCACTTCTAACTACAACAGCCACACTTCGAGATACTTGTTATTTCTTTCCCATCTTATATATAGAGAAGCTGAGGCTCCAAGGTAGTTAAGTCACTTACTTGGAGTCACACAGCATGTAAGTGGCAGAGCTGGGATTCACCTTTGCAAAGCCCTGATGGATTTTCATGTAGGAATGGAGGAGAGGTGACAGAAGAGGATCCAATAAGTGGAAATTGTTTAACTGTGTAAAATGTATTGCAATTAGTATGCAGATGGTGCAAGCAGAGTTCACGAGATGATCTGAACAGCCCAGAAGAGAGGGAGCCACCTCTGGTTACTGAGCACTCACTTGGGTTAAGAGGAAGAAACCATGAGTCCACTAGGAAATTTCTGCAGAGGGGAAGCCCTGGGCCTCAATTCTTGCAGTCCTGGTACAGAAGGGGACAGTCCTCCACGCGGGGCTCAAGGGCTGCCTTCTCCAGAGTGTGCTGAGGACTGGCAACGTCCAGAGGATGGTAAGAAGGGTCCTGTCCCTTCACAGAGTAGAGAGTAGAGGTCGAGGGGTCAGTGGTATCCTGGTGGACCTAGGGATAGTCTAGCTTTATTAATGTCATCCTTTGGTTTGGTCTTACTTGACAGCCCCTGTAAAGTTGAGCCACCTAGAGGAGGGAAGGTGAGTTGGTGCCACCAGCCTGTGTCTGCACTGTAACTTCTGGGGGGGTGGGGGACAGCTGTGAGCATTAGGGGTGGGGGGTGGGCTGTACATGGCAGTGTGAGATCTGAGTCGGAAATAATGGAGCAGAACCATTCCACAATGTCCTAGTCTGAGTATGTATGTGTGTGGCGGGGGGCAGGGGTACCATAAGCAGGGAGTGAGAAATGGGAGGCTGGCTTCAACCACCATGTCCAGAGTTCCAGAGTCAGAATGAAAGGCGGAGTAAGAGGAAGCTCATAAACAGTTGGGCAGCTTGGAATGGTATTTTGCCGCAGTCTGGCAAGGCACAAATCACGAGCCACTCAAGCAGGAACAAACTTTATTTCTGAACTCCACCAGCACACTCCCCGGGAACTCTCCCCAATGCCACCCACGCGGCTCCTCCGGGACATACCACACACCAACCGGAACTCCCACCACCGGAACTTCACCAACCAACGGGAACGCTTCAGGAATCCCCGCGAGAGCTCAACCGGAACTCAACGGGAACTCCGCGAGAACTCAAAAGTCATCATCTTAATGGCTTGCTGGCCTCACCTCTCAACCACTACTTCTGGAAAAAATGCCATGCGGCATCCCGACTCGGCTGTGGCCCTCAAGAGTATTTGGTACCCTTCTTTGAGGACAATGAGGATAAAGAGACTTCTGTTTCAGTGAAAGGAATTTGAGGCATCCCGAACGTGAGCACCCTCATTCACCAGGTGTCCCCCTCTCCTGTTGCTTAAGGAGAAAACACACATGAATTTTTTCCAGGTGGATCTCAGGCCTCTTGAAGGACCTCAGCCCTGAGTCCTTCTTGACATGGGCACATGGTACACCCTGGGTCCATTTCTCCTCCCCACTCTGTCTGCTCCCTCTTTTCCCATGATTTCTGTCCCAGGCCCAGGGAACACTGAAGGACCCCTCAGTGTTGAACTCTGCCACCCATTGCCTGTGCCCTGCCTCTCTGCTCCCTGGTTCTGGTGAAGTGGGCTCAGGCTGTACATGCTGAGGCACATCGTGCTGCAGGCAGGGCTGTGGGTAACAGGGAAAGAACAGGCTGTGATTGCTTTCACACCAAAGTCAGGTCAAGTCCTTTTCAGCTCACACATGTGGAATGACCCATGTTACTCAGAGCAAAAGCCATTTCACAACAGCCCACAAGGCCTTGCACCCTCTGATGACCCCTGTCCTGTGTCACCTCCCTGACCTCTGCTCAGCCACTCTGGCCTTCTTGCTGTTTCTACCGCTTGCCAGACACTCTCCTGCCTTAGGCCCAGAAGGCACCTGCCAGTCCCTATCCCCAGAAAGCCACACTGTTACTTTCCACCTTCCCCCAGGTAGTTGTCTAAGTGTCCTTTCCCAAATTCAAAATCCTTCCCTAGTGCTCTGTCCCTGCTCTGTCCCCATAGCACTTTACATTAAATGACATGCCATTTACTTAGTTCATCTGCACATCATCTGCCACATATCGTGAGACATCAGCTCCGCGGGGCGGGGGTTTCTGTCTCTGCTCATTATAATGGTGCTGGCTTTAGTAGCATTCAGCAACCATCCGTGGGTTGATGGGCCAACACTGCCCACTCTGGGGCCTCAGTCACTTCATTTTAAAGTGGGCACTTGGAATAGATCACTCGGCCATCTTCCCTCCAACTATAAATTCTGCCTTCTATAAGAAGACACAGAGAGCCCTTATCTTCTAGGAACTTAGAGTCCCTCTAAGGAGACTCAACAGATACACCAGTGTGGAAATGAGTTCCACAGACACTGAGCCGGAGGAGGAGGTGGTGAGTTGGGAGGCCGGCTCAGGCTTCTGGAAGCTCCAAGCTGGCGTTTTGGGGACAGGGCTGACATGAACTGCAGCCTTCAGCATGAGACCTGGGTCTGACCTGGGTCTGACCTGGGCTGTGGTGGCAAAGCTCTTCTCTGGCCTATAATGCCTGGCCTGTCCCCACTCTCACAGTGCTGGGGGGAGAAGGAGCTGCCATCTCAGAGACCCTGCCCTGGGAAGCCTGAGCCACAGACACTAACCTGCAGGCCCTAAGAGGTGGCTCAGCCCACATCTTGAACTCATTTTCCAGCACGAGGGAGTCTGGTTTGATGTCACAGTCCAAGGCACGTGTTTACTCAGCTTCTCCGCTCCCCAGCCCAAGGAGAGATAACTGAACTTGATGGATAACCACTAATTGGATCATTACCTTCATTTCGAAATGATTGCTCCTAGCCACTGGGGGCATTAGTTCCAAGCTGGGCACCCCCCAGGCCAGCGGTCTCCACCAGCTCAGACCCCAGCAGGACTGTGACCCCCACAAGGGCTTGCAGCTGCACTCCTGCCTGACTCTACCTTCCAGCCCACCCCTCTCCTGCCCCGCTCCTGCCCAGCCTTCCCGGGGTGCACCTTGTCCCCACCAGACTGCATGCTCCAGGTCCAGTGCTCTCAGGGACACCAGTTCCCACCAACTCCTCCTGTCCCTTCCCGAGCACGGCCTCCTGCCTATATTCTCTGCTTGTCCGATACACCAACAGTTGGCCTCTCCCAGCAGGAACAGGATCCTGGAGGTCAGGGCAACCTCTTCCATCAGGAGTCCCTTGTATTGCTGGCACTGGGCTGGGCACATGGTGGTGGCTATTGGTTGATTGATGTTATGGGGTAGGAGGGAGGGAAGGGAAATTGATTCCAGCTGAAGACAGGTTGGGAGGCAGGCACAGGCAGAAGGTTATGGATGACTGGGGGTGGGGTAGGGAGGGTCAGTAGCTCTGAAGGAGCCCCTACCCCACCCCCCGCCCTTGCAACTCTGACCTGGGAGAGTCTGGGCTAAAAAAAGTAGTTTATAGGGACTAAATAAATTATCATAACTCCTGAGGTAAGATATTATAGTCATTAAAAATGCCTCAAAGAATATTTAGTGATATAAGGAAATGTTCACACTAAATAAATGATAGAGAAAGAAGTTACAAAAGATAATGTATGATATTCCATTCAACAATGTTGTTAAAACTCTATATGCATGGAGTAATAATAACTGGCATTTATTGGGTCCTTACTGCATGCTCTGCACTGTGCTTTGGCCTTCATGTGTTATCTCATGCAATCTTCATATCAATCCTAGGAGCGAGGTGCTTCTCTTATCCTTGCTCTGCACAGGTAAAAACTGAGGCATGAAAATGAAATTTCCCAAGATCATACAGTGCAAGCTGTCCTACTTGGAGTCAAAGTTTGGACTGCTTAATTTTGTGAAGTCATTGAAATTCTAAATTTCTTCTGCTGCCTAGAGGGCCCTCAGACAGGGAGAATAAGGTCACAACTGTGTGAAAATCACATTCTAGGGGACAGAAGCTGGAGGTCGGCAGTGAGGAAGCCAGACCAGCCATTGTGGAGTGCCTTCAGAGAAGCAGGGGCAGGGAGCAGATGGGAGGCAGCTCTGGCTGAACAGGAGGAAGATCGTCTCCGAAGGATGCTGAGCAGAGAGGAGGCCTGCATCCCAGGCAGTGATCAGGGATGAGCGGGGGACCATTTCACACCAGGATGATCTCTGAGGGCTTTCCTTCTCACAATCTGTGAACAATGCCAGCCTGGGATAAAATTTAGAGTTTTTCTTGACTGGAGGCTGAGCAGAGAATCCAGGGGCTCAGGAACAGATATTTTGCTTGCTCTGGGAGGAAGAAGGGTGCCATATCCTCCAGGCACCCTCCATATTTCCTGAATAACTCTCCTCTCAGCACACTCTATCAGCTCTATGTGCTGATGACCCTAGAACCCAAGGTCAAATTTTTGAATCATTTCCTATGAAGGTCTACCAGGGAGAATGGTTGCAGCAGGGTCATTCCAGCCCAATAGCAGTATTTTCCTGTGGATAATGATTTTGGGCAGGGAGACTGAGCCTGCTCTTGCCTTTATCTTGAGATACTGTCTGGCCAACCTGGAATGGCTTGGGAGCTCTTTAGAGAGTCCATTGATAGTTTTCCAGGCAGCTCCTGGCCTTTAAATTCAAGCTAACAGCATCCCTTTGCTCATAGTGCCCACTGGTATTGATGGTGGTGCTTGGTAATGTGTCAATTAATGTCTCTTTATTGCCCAACTACCCAGCCCTGTGAATGTGGGCACCCATGTGCGTGCGCTCCCGTGTATGGGTGTGTTGGGGGGAGGGCCTGAGAAGGAAGGCATGTCCCTACTCCAGGAGTAAGACTTGTCTAACAGGAAGAGTTGAGCAGGAAGCAGCCTGTGACTGTCAGTAAAAGGTCCAGGTAACCCTGTGACCTTAATAATGGATGAAATATTCCTTTATTGTAATTTAAAGAGGTCATCCTCCACAACTTATATTGAAATTTAATTGTCATGTGGGAGAGAGGGAGAAGGGCTAATGATGCTCCTTGTGGTGGTCAAGACACAGGATGGAAACTGTCACCTTGGTTAGCAAGATTAGAGTTAGGGCCAAGGAGTGGAATCAGCCCAATAGATTGATATAAGAGGAAGCACTTAAAGGAGAGACCCAGAGCTACCTGAGGAGAGCGTGGAATGTGGAATTGGTTGGTTCTCTACACCTAAAACAAGCGGGTGAATTCTGAGGGGGAATTGATAACATCTATGCCCAAAGTCCATGGGGCCTACACAAGAAGTTAACTAACTCCTCCTGGGCCCAAGGCCCTGAGGAAAGAAAAAGGTGATATTAAGACAAAGGAAAAAAGCAGGGATCCAAGAAGGACAGGCCATGTCAGAGGACATGAAGAAATTAGAAAAGTCATTTAATCTCTCAGAGCCTCATTTCCATCATTTGCAAACTGGAGATGACAAATGTTTCCTACTTTATGGAATCGTAAAGCTGGAATGGCCAAGAGTTTGAAAGTACAAAGCACAATATGTATATAAATCATCATCATCATCATCATCATCATCATCATCATCATCGACTGGCCAGTCTCTTCAGTGTTTTGTGAGAGCCTCATCCCATATGGGCTTTTGAGACTTTGCTCATGCTTTCTTTTTTTTTTTAATATTTATTTTTTAGTTATAGGTGGACACAATATTTTAATTCTATTTTTATGTAGTGCTGAGGATTGAACCGAGTACCTCACGCATGCGAGGCAAGCGCTGTCCCTCTGAGCCACAATCCCAGCCCTGCTCATGCTTTCTTTACCCACTTGGAAGTCCCCTGCATTAGTTAGGGTTAGACTTGGATACAAGTAATAGATGACCCCAAATGACAAGTGGCATGTTTCTCACTCATGTAATAGCCTGGAGGCATTCCAGGGTTGGTTTGGATGACCCAAGGTCCTTCTATCTTGTGCCTGGTTGCCAATTTCAAGGTTACCTTATGGTCCAAGATACCTGCTGGAGCTCCAATTCTTGCATTTACATTTCAGGAGGGAGGAAGGAAAGAGAACAGGCTTCCTGTGTTTAAGGCTACATTCTGGGAGCTACATATGCCACTTCTTTATGTATTTCATTAGGCAGAACTTAATCACATGGGCACATCTATTTTTAGGAGAAACCGGTAAATTCGGTTTTTATTCTGAGTGGTCAGGCGCCCAGCTAAAACTCAGGATTATATTATCACTGAAAAAAGTTAAAAAAGAAATTCGTGGGAAGAACTCGAGAGTCTATCATTCCCTTCATTTATTCTCTTTGGATCCATATTCATTCTTTTAAAAAATATATTTTATTTTTTAGTTGTAGTTAGACAAAATACTTTTATTTATTTATCTATTTTTTAAATTTTTATGTGGTGCTGAGGATTGAACCCAGGACCTCACATATGCTAGGTCAGTGCTCTACTGCTGAGCCACAACCCCAGTCCCCTTGATAGATATTCATTCTTCAAGAGCAAGTCAAGTTAATCTGCAAAATAGGGAGTTTTATCAGGCACATACAGAGTTAGTCCATACTCGTATGTTTTCCTTGCGCCAGAAGGTGAGCTAACTGCTTTACATGGGGCATCTCATTTACCCTGAATCACAAGGGACTGGGCACAGTATTGTCTCATTGTGGAAGATGAGAAATGTCAGAGATGTGAAATGTCGTAGCTGAGATTCTCTGGAAAGTGAGCTCTTCGATGGAGATTAGCGGTGAGTGGGCAAGATGTGTTTTAGAGAGTGTTTTGGGGGATTCATGCCTGTAAAAAGGAGGGGCTGGGAGCAGGATAGGGCAAAGAGAGGTGAGCAGAGATGCAGTTCCAATAAGATTCTGAGCCAACTACCCAGGAACTTCTGGGGCCAGGATAGCCTGGCAGAGTTATTCCAAGTTGGTACTAGGGGAACTCATATAGGTTACTCAGTGGACCCTGACTGCTTTAGAAGGGAGCCTGACCTTGGGCAAATCACTGTCTTTATCTGAGGCAATCTCTATAGGAAGTTGACAGCTGAGGACTTTCTATAGGCAGCCCTTCCAAGGGGCTGCAAGTGGATACTGGAAGGACCAGGGAGCCCCCATATCAAGTCAATTGACTAAGCTCATGCTAAGCTGCAATGACAGAGATAGGAATAGTACCCAGAACATCTGACTCAAGCAGTTGGGCTTTTCCTACTGTGCAGAGGTTTGCAGTGGTTAAATGACTTGCGCAAAGTCACAGTTAGCAGGTCAAACCCACAAGTCAAGCACCCCATCTCTACTCCAAACCAACGGTCTGTGTTGCCCCGCTGGGTCTCATTGGTTCTTTCTCCTGGAAACTGTTCCTCTGTATTTCCTAAGCTCCATGCTCATTTTTCTCTCTAAATGAACTCTGGCAGTTACTGATACTCTGGTCTCCCAGGGGCTCAGCCCCCGGCCAGCACTGCTGCAGTCCACTCAGAGAGCCAAGGTTTAATGATTGTGGCACTGGGTGCTGCTCTGGGAGTCCCATCTGTAAGTGCTGTGGATTCAGAGGAAGAAAGGAAGGACAGTCCCACAACCTGGCTGGATCAGAAGCCCTCTGCTCACACCTCCTCCACCCCACCCATCACAGGCTGCTAGAGGTGGGGCCGTATTCTCTCCTCTTTCAGAGCCCATCAAGTGCTTAGAAGTTGGAAAGGATATTAGAGTTTCATGACTGAGCTGGATATAGTGGCACATGCCTGTACTCTCAGCAACTCAGGGGGCTGAGGCAGGAGGATCACAAGTATGAGGCCAGCCTCAGCAACATAGTAAAGCCTTAAGCAACCTTATCTCAAAATATAACAATTAAAAGGGCTGGGATGTGGCTCAGTGGTTAGGTGTGCCTAGGTTCTGTTCCCACTACCAAAAAAAAAAATTTTTTTTTCCACACCTAGAGAAAGATAGTCAAGATTCATGTCCTAGAATTCAGAAAACTGAGGCCCGTGATTTATAAGTAGCAATTTATACCAGATCATAGCCAAAGAAAAGTTCCATGGCTGGCTTTGGAACCTGGGTTTCAAAGCTCCCAGTTTGCCCACCCTCCATGCTGAACTGCTCCTGCTGCGTGAGGACCATTCAGAGGGGCTGGACGCAGAATTCTAAGTTTTTTCCTGCTTTCTGGTCTTCTCGGCAAAGTGCTCAAGACCATCACTGTCACAATAAGGAAAGCAACAACACACGGGAACAGGACCAGCAGGTCCCTCCAGATGCCCTGTTGCCCTATGACTCATCTTCACCAACCTGGCTGCCTCCTTGCTGGTCCAGGCATTTGCCCCAAGAAAGAGGGGTTAGGGGAAGAGGGTTCAAAAGTTCTTTCTATTCAGGGCTTAACACCTGGGGCTTCAGACAATGCCAAGTGGCTGAGAAGATTTAGGAATGAGTCTGTAGGAAGCCAGAGTGTAGCAAGCTTTAGATCAACAGTTCAATATGCAGAAAGCTCTTGCCCACCACCCACGAGAAGATTCCTAACACACTAACCTGCTTCTTCTCCCAAAACATCTTAGCTCCACGAAGCAATAAAACAGTCTGGCCTGAGTTACAGAACTTCTTTGAAGTCCCAGAGAGGCCCATAAATAAGGTAGGTACTTTGGAAGGGCTTTGGGGGGGGTTCATTTTGAGGGATCCCTACACAACTCTTTTAGAGCCCATATTGATTTGTAGCTGCCTCTAAGTCAATTTCCTGGGGCTCATAAATCTTGATTCGAGCAAAACTAAAATGTCATCAATATTTATTTGAGGCATTTCTTACCACTCCTTAGGAAAGGCGGGGGGAAAATGTCAGCATTCTCACCCGCCACCCCAGAGCAGATATGGGCCACGACCACTCCCAGACTCCATGCAGACCATTTTGTTGTGAACCATAAACCCTGGGTAACAAATGTACCATTTCATGGTCCGCAAGAGCGGTAACTGTCACTGGAGAAATAAAACTGAGTTATTGTTTCCAGTTTCAAAAGAACAGCAACAAGTATAAAAAAAACTGTATGTGATCCCTGTCCTCTTCCCCTCAGACACCTGCAGCCATCTAATGTTTCACTGAATCCTGCCACATAAATGCATAGCTTCACTCACTAATCCATATGGCTCCAGAGACCACTGTTACATGAGAACTTAAACTGATGGGGCCAGGCAGCCCAGGGCAGCTTAATCTTTTTTAATTCAAATCGACTGAGTCCCATGTGGCCTGGGGATGATACCCTATATGCTGCAATCAGACTGACCTAGACTTCTCGTGCTCTAAATGATTAATGAAACTGCCTCCAGTTTGTTTCTATGGTGATTGGAAATCCGACCCGGACAGAGGAATCTGCCATTCACAGTGAACGGAACAGAAAGAGGGGGGGGGGACGGGGACCCTGGCCGCTGGTGGTAAGGAAAAGGTGCCCAACTGCCTGATGTACCTCCCCCAGGTCTGCTGCTGGGGCCTCACAAATCACGGGGCCCGGGGTGGGGGGGAGAAGGAAATGCCCTTCAACCAGAGGCAGAATTACTTTACCCCCTCCTAAGGGGTCCCCAAACTCTTAAGAATAGTTAAAGCAAATGACTAAAGAAGAATTAAAGGAAGACAGCATTTAATCCCCTAAATAAATATGTGGGTTCATAAAATAAAATTCTAAAATCTTTAATCCCTTCTTCAGAATGAAGGTTTTGCCCATTATATACTTTATGAAAGCTGCCAAGTAACACGTGATACCTGTTTACCGTCTGGTGCTGTGTGATTTTATGTCTTTTCTTTTTTTCTTTTTTTGTTTCCTTCATCTAAAATGGGCTGAATTGGGGCTTCATATGGTGAATTTTTGCTGTCAGAACAGAAACTGGCTGAATGGGACATGGTGGGGGGAGTTCGATGCCGCTGACAGAAATGCAAAGAGGGGTGAATGATTAGTACCAAGGTCACCTGCTACCATCCACCTGGTGGGACTGCTGGGTCCTGCTTCTGGATGGAGCCCTTTCCTGCTTTCCTGCCATATCCTCCAAAGCCTGCCAGGCGCCCCAGCTCCCTGAAATCCTGAATCTTTGGAGCCGTCTCACAAAGAGACCACCCAAGGTTATACTCTGCCATTTTAAAATCTGAGGCCTAATCGGCTACAGCTACAATAACGAGGACCACTGAGTGTACAAGCCAGTGGGGCTGGGTTCCCTGTTGGATTCTCTCCTGCTGCCCAACGTCCTCTCTGCACTTGGTCACTGGTCACCTCCTTCAACACACGGTCCCCCTACACTTGAATCTTCGGTGGCTCAAGTTCCTGACCAAAGAAATTCCACACTTCAGTAATCACACAAGACTCTCTGAGGCTTCCGCTCATCTCTCGTCCCGCCTCTGCCTCCCGCTCATCTCTGGTGATTGACCTTTTCATTCCCTGACCTTCCTCCATGATTTTCCAGTTCTGTCTTTGCTCCTGTGGTTGCCTCTGTCCCCATGCCCTTCCCATCTCCATCTATTGGGAGAGTCCTCTGCTTCCAACACCCAACCTAGATGTCATCTCAGCAATGGGTCCCCCTACCTCCCTTCCCTGGTGGTGTGTCTTTTCTAAACAGTGTGTCCCTGGTGCCGCCTTGCATGATGGGAAATCTTGTTCTCCATCACAGAACTTGGCGCACAGTTGTGTGAGCAATTCATGTTTGTTAACTTGAATTTTTTTCCCACCTTCCTCCTCACAGGCAGGTTCACCTGGCTGCCATATCTGTTGTCCCTCCATAGTCACTGTTACCTGTCCCTGATGAACAAGGGCTTCAGGACCTCATGAAGCTAACCTTTTTAGCTCAGCTCCAAGCCCTCCTTCTGTCAAGATGGAGCTTGTCTGGCCTGAGTTTCTGCAAAAGTTTCTTAAAATTGAAACCTTCCCCATTGCAGATCTGAGGGGTCCCGGCCAGTTCAGAGTGCTGTTTGGAGGGTGAAGCAGAGCCCAGCCTCCCACCCCAGCCCCTCTGTGGCAGCCTCAGCCAGTGGGGCCACACCTGTCAGGCAGGGCCCACCTCTGCCCCTGGGCTCCCTCAGGGGGACCTCAGCCAGCCTCTCCCTGTCCCACCAGACCTCCTCACCAGCTGCTGCTGTCGAGCACTCCCATGGCTTATCTGACTCCTCCACGGCAGGTATCATGTGTGTCTGCTTTGTTCTCTGAAGACACAGGTGATAAAACTTGGGTGTGAGGCTCTGGCAGAGAGGTGACCAGATGCCAAGGAACAAGTATTTGGGTGTGCACAGTGAAAGGCAGAGAACTTTAACACCTGCTCCAGGCAGGTGACCAGCCGGAGCAGACATGTCCTCAGCACAGCCCTGGCCTCTCATCTGCAGCCCCTGTCACAGTGCAGAGCTCACAGGAGCCCCCAGTCTCCTGTCCCTGCACAGGTCACAGTCTGTGAGTGGTAGAGAATCACTCTGATCTGGGCCCATCTCCCTTTTCACCCAAAGGCCGTTGGCCGCGAATATACATTTTTCAAATTGCATTTTATTTTCAAGGGTTCAAGAAAAGTCAGATTGTTTCCATCGGGAGGTTCCTTTGGGTGTCGGGCTGGGTGGACCAGGAGTACTTGGGGATGGAGTCTGCAGCTGAAGGAGGAATGTGAGACGTGCAGGAGACACCAAGGAGAGGCACTGAAGCCATGAATATTTAGAGAGAGGGAGAGTGGAATTCAATCTGACACCGATCCACAGGAGAATTGGATTGATAGCAATAGCCTAAAATTAGAAGCAGCCTATCATGGGAGTTTAGAGCTCAGGCTGTGGAGACAGACTAGGTTAAAAGCTTGGAATTTGCCACTTACTAGCTGAGTGTCCTTGGGGAAGTTACTTAACCTCTCTGTGCCCCAGCTTCCTCATCTGTAGAGATAAAAACGTATTTCCTCTATGGTACTGTCGTGAGTTGATGCAGCAGTGCTTGGCACACAAGTAAGTACAAACTAGCTGTGGTTGCAGTTGAATAAAGACCTCTTCTTAGATCTATTGGGATCTTTCTTTTACTCAGATCTCCCTCCACTGCTTTCCGAAATCTCCCCCTCCACCTTTTAATTTGTTTTGAAGGATAAGAGGGTGCAATGAACTGAAAATGTGAGTTTCTCCAGAGTTCATGTTTCAATCCTAACCCCCAGTGTGGTGGCATTGGAAGGTGAGACCTTTGGTCAGTCATCAGCCTTGTGAGCAAGGCCCTCTCAAATTGAATTAGGGCCCTTATGAAAGAGACCCTCCCTAGTCCTCCCTTTACCATGTGAGAATGCTCTGAGGAGTCGCTGTCTGCAAGTCCAACCATGCTGGCGCCCTGAGCATGTAACCTTTAGGGAGAAGATCCAGGGAAATGTCTCCAAGCAGTTCCAGGAGTTGAAGCAGAGGCTCAGTCCCGAGGATCACTCCCCTCATGGCCTGAGTCCCCCAAACCCAGCTCTGAAAAGCTCACCCAAGCCTGCGCTGAGCTCCAAGGAGCTGGGAGGTGAAGGAGAAGCTGAGGAGAGGAGAGGGAAGGAGAAAACCACTCTGGAGTCCAGCTGGAGGGAAGCCTCTTTCCCTCAGTGTCTTGGGGGTCCTCTGCCCCCTGTGGAAGGCTGGAGCCTGCCAGGGTGTAGACCGGGGACCGAGTCATATCAGACTTACAGGGACGATGCATGTCATAGGTAGATGTCCAGGTGCAACTTCTCATGGTAGTTCCAAATTCAAAGTTTCCCAGAGAAAACGGAGTCATAAGATTTTGAGGTAAAGCCTTGCTCCCCCTTTGCCCATCCATCATGGAGGGTGTGGGGAAGCCACCTCCAGCCCTTCTCTCACTTAGAGGAGAGCTGAAAGCCTGCTATAGAACTCTTGTGGGTTACAGGAACTAATCCAAACGAGGCAGCAAATAGGATGGGCTAGAGAACGACATTGTCTGTTGGGAGTTAAGCATATAGACAAATTGCCTGGGTCTAAATCCCATTTTGCCATTTAAATTATTAAATTTTGTTCCTCAGTTTTTCCTGAAAAAATAAAATAAAATGGGAGTGATAACATTACCTACCCCACAAGGCTGTGCATGAGGATAAAATAAGTGAGTCTTGCAAAGCACTTAGAATGGTGCTAGTCTTATATTTTGTTAAATAAATAAAAGTTTCCTAAGGAACTATTGACTAATTGACTCTCTGTGGTGTCTCCAGTCCCTGGTAGGTGCTCAACAAATACTTGTGGAATGAAGAAAATGGGCTCATGGGTATACGAATCAAAACATCCCATTGTATCTTATGAGCATGTACAAATATTTTATCAATCAAAAATAATTTTTTTTTTAGATTTAAAAAAAGAAGTAAGTGCCCTTAAGGAGAACTTTGTAAACAGTTAGAGGTAATAGTTTGATAAGTCAAAGGAAGGCATGTACTCAATAGCAGTTCACACTGTTACTCTGCCTGCTGGGGGTGGGGGCGAAGGGGTTAGGGGACAGAACTATTGCATTGCAAAGTGGGGGTGAGGCTGAGCAGATCCCTGGGCCCTGTACCCCCTGCTTTTCCTGTTCCTCCATTTGTCTAATGGACGCTTCAGGGCTACCAATTTCAAGGAGTGTCCTATGATGAGCCTGCCCTCGACTCTCCAGATCTTTGCCTGACCCTTGACCACCTCTGGGTGAACCCTGGAGAGCAGCAAAGACTAGCTGGCAATGAAGGAGGCAAGAGCAGAGAGCTTGGCCCAAATTCAACTACATAAGACAAAAGCTCCTCTTACTAGTTAGATTCTGAGAAGAACAATCCAGAATCACAGGCCATTCTCCCCAAAGTCATAGGAGTTGGTACCACACTGAACCCAGCCTGTCCCCATGGACAGAGTATGGGTCATGATGGAGGGTGGGGACGGGTAGTGGGAACAGGGATAAAACTGATCTGATACCAGGGTCAGTGGCTGGTTTGGAGCTGCATGCGTGGCAGCCAGCATCCTTCAACGTCTCACGCACATATCTTGTCTCACAGTGCCCCTGAGCATCTGTCATTCACCCTTCCAGGAGTCTGACATCAGATTCCCTTCCACTCTCCTCTGTCTGCCTCCCTGCAGTATCTGGGCACAGAAAAGGTGCTCAGGAAATACCTGCAAATGGACGGGTGACCTCTGCAGGAGGTCATATAGCTTGAGATCCCAATGCTCCCAGACAATGTTGTGTCCAGGTTTCTGCTGTGTCCACCACTGTGCCTCATGCGATGCAGGCCACTGCTGACACATTCGTGGAAAAATCATGGCCTGGATTGAGGTCTCTGACACAGCACAGCTCTATTTTTTTTTTTTTTTAATCTGTTTGGTTAGAACAAAAGGCCTCAGTCCCTCAAATAAATCTTTATCTTCTGATTGATTTGCTATGAAGCAAACTCATAACAATGTCAGTAGTGTGCCGTGAACATTTATGGATCACGTACCACCTGCTGGATACTGTGCCGAGGGCTTCGCATGTGTCATCTCATTTAATTCCTACAGTGATCCATGCAGGTAGATACCACCGGGAAGGCTGGCCTGAGTGGAGGGGTCAAGTGGCCATGCTGTGGTTTGGGCAGCCTGAATTCACCATTGCCAGCTGCCACTTGTTGGTGAATGTCCTAACCTGGCTGTAAAATGGGGATGAGAAATGTATGTGTGTTGCAAGGCCCTGGTGAGAACTGGGGAGATGAGGGTGTGCAGTGCCCCCAAATGCACACGCTCTATTTTCAGGATATTTTAGCTGTTATTGTCATTAGTCCCTGGTTTAACAATGAGGAAGGTGAATTAAAACATGATTTCATAGCTTGATCAACATTATATAGTAAGCAATGCACTAAGATTTGAACCTGTCTGATGCCCAAATTCTTGCAATCTCTACACTACACTACAGTGAACAGGGACTTACTTGTCTTGTCCCCCAGGCACAGTGCTGGTCAGTTTGTGACCAATGATTTTGCTTAACATTCCAAATAATTCTATGAGATAAATTTATCTCTGGGGCAGGGTCCAAGATGGGCTTCCAGCTGGGCTGATCTGCAGGGAGAAGGTCTGAGAGGCCCATGTTGGGTCTGAGAGTTTTGCCCTGGTAGGTCCATTCACAGAGGACAGTGCAAAGTGTCATGTGGGTCACACAAGAGGATTATCTACACTGATGGAGAGGTCAAGTTTTCCTAGTACAGAAGTTCCACCTAAAACAACTATAAACACTCTGTGAACAGGTGTGTGTGTGTGTGTGTGTGTGTGTGTGTGTTGCTGGGGATTGACTGAGGGGACATGCTACAGAAGAACTCTGCTACCAAGCTGCCTCCCCAACCCAAGAACAGAGTGCTTTTGTTTTTTGCTTGTTTACCTCTCTGTACCAGATCTCATAGTACCAACCATAGTGTTTAATAAATATTTATTGAAAGAATGGAAAGGAAACTGGATAGGGTGTTTGAGGCAGAGATAATAGTGTGTGCAAAGACCCAGAGGTGCGAGAGAGGACAGCCCAGCAGGGGAGTGAGTTGGTGGGCCTAGCCTAAAACGAGGAACTTTTTCACACAGAAATGCTGTTCCCTGTGGTCAGGGCAGGATCCCCAGCTCACAGGAGTTCTGTCTCTGTCTCTCTCTTACACACACACACACACACTTATTTACAATTTTACATAGGACTTTTTTGTTTGTTTTAATTAAAAATTGGCTTTGAGATAGGTTCACATGCAGTTGTAAAAAAATAATACCTTTCAGCTGGCTTCCCCCAACTGGGTACAAAACTATGTATAATATCACAACTAGGAAATTAACAGTGACACAACCCACTCCTCTGGTTCTGACATCACCAGCTTTACGTGTGTGTGTATTCAGTTCTACCCAATTACATTCAGCCTCTAGTATTTACCACCAGAGTCAAGACAGAAAGTCCCATCACTGCAAGAATCCCTTACTTCTGGAAATCCGTCCCAGTCCTCTGTATTTTTGTCATTTTTAAGAATTGCATAGAAATACAATCATACCATCCAATATAATGTCTTTTAAAACTACCTTTTGAAAACCAGAACAGTCAGTCCCCTTGAGGTTCGTCCAGGTCGCTGCATGTACCTACAGTGTGTTCCTGCTTGTTGCTTTGGAGGGTTCCATGCTGGGGATGCACCACGGTGTTGAACCATTCACTCACTGGAAGACATCTGGGTTTCTTCCAGTTGTTGCCTATTGGGAATAAAGTTGCTATAAACATTTATGGGCAGGCTCTTGGTGTCAACATAACTGTTCTCATTTCTCTAGGATAAGTGGTCAAGGGTACAATCCCTGAGTCATATGCTCATTGCATGGTCTGTTTTATGAGAAATGGTCACGCTTTTCCAGAGTGACTGTCCTATTTGTATTTCCACCAGCACTACCTGAGTGATCGGCATCTTCTAAGGTTTGGGTCTGGAATGTCCCCTACAGGATAAGGTGTCGAAGTCTTGGTTCCCAAAACAGCAGTGTTCAGAGGTGGGGCTCTTGGGGAGGGATTGGGTCATGAAGTCTTATTAGTGGATTAATCCATTGACAGGTTCGGAGCGGATGGCATTATTGGGAAGTGGTGGAAACTATAGAAGGTGAGGCTTAGTTGGAGGAAGTAGGTCATATCATACCCTAGAAGGGCATACCTTGTCCCCACCTTCTCTCTTTTTCTCTACTTCCCAGCCACCTTGAGGTGAGCAGCTCTGCTTGACCATGGTGTTCTGCCATGTCCCTGCCATGCCAAGGGACCATGACCAAAACCTCTGAAACAGTGAGCCAAAATAAAATATTTTTAAAATCTTTTTTTTTCAGTATCTTGTCACAGTGATGGAAAGCTGGCATAGTACCCTTGCCCACATTTGATGTTGTCACTATTTTATATTCTAGGCTTTCTGATAGGTGTGTGAAATGTTTTTTATTATATATTTTATTTTTAATTATTATTTTTTTCTGATGTTAGAGATTGAGTCCAAGGCCTCTTGCGTGCTGGACAAGAGCTCTGCCACAAAGCTACTTGACCAGCCCTACTTTTTTTTTTTTTTTGTGTGTGTGTGGTGCTGGGGATTGAATCCCGGACCCGTGCAGGTGGGGGCAAACACTCTACCAACTGAACTATATCCCAGCCCTCAGCCCTACTTTAAAAAGTTCTCACCACAGTCTTCCAGCTTTACATCTACGACTTTATTGCAATAATAATAGCTGTTGCCCTTGACCGAGCCCATCCTCTTCAGGTATTGGATGTGAGTTGTCTTATTTGATCTCATTGGTTCCTCGGTGCGCGCTCGGGAGGTGGCGCAGTGCTGCGCATCACAGGCTCGGGCATTGCTGAAACGGTTAATGGGCCTCAACCATGAACGGCCCCTCGTGTATCTGCTTTTCTGTTTTCCTTTTCTTTTCTCAGTTTACTCTTTTGTCCCCTCCCCGGGTAGAAAGGAACTGGGGACATTCAGGACCTTGCCGTTGCCTTTGAGACAAGCACCAGATGGATGAGGACAGGCTGGAGAGTCAAGGAGCCAGAGTGGGGAGTGATTGATGGGCTTTTGGTGCCTCCCACTTCCTGGTTCATGGATCTGTACTGACCAGCAAAGCAGGATACACACTCTCTCTCTCTCTCTCTCTCTCTCTCTCTCTCTCTCTCTCTCACACACACACACACACACACACACACACACACACACACACACAGTATTCTCCTCTTCTCTTCTCTGGTCGCCACCTGCATTCTTAAGCCCTGTGGCTCTACCCTGCACTGAAAATGCCTCTGGCCTCTCTCATGTGGGGCAGGGTCCCAGTCACCTCCCCATGGCCTCCTCTGGCAAATGGAAGCCCTTGACCACTCCAAGTCCAAGTGAATCCTGGCCCTCGCCCCAGAGCAGCAAGGAAGGAAAAACACACAGCTAAAGCAGCAGAAAAGTCCAACAAAATCTTAGGTAGAGCTGGAAGCAGCCCCACGTCTCAGAGCTGACAAAAAGCCTGGAAACCAGAAGAACACTAATCAATCAATCAGCGTCCTGGGACGTTTTCCAGCACCTTTTGCTTGAAAAGTCTTTAACAGAAAGTTGAGCTGGAAGGGACCTTAGGGGCCCTCTCCTTTTTCTCCATTTTACAAATAAACAAAATCCATCTGTGAAGGGACCAAGGGCAGGGACAAGCAATGCACATTTGCCAAACATCATTTATTTTCCAGTCATTTTTCAGGTCATCTCATCGCACCGTGACATTGAACCTGATTTTTTTGTGTGTGTGGGGTTTTTTTTTTGTTTTGTTTTGTTTTCTTAATTTTGGGGTGAGGAGGCTGAGTTTCAGAGAGTTTAAGAAATTTGTCTGACATCCCCCAGCTTCCTGGTAGCTGCCACCAGGATTTGAAAGTCAGTCCCAACCGTACTCCTTCCTTTCTTACAGATTCAGTTCATGCAACGATAACACACAATAGGAGGAGCAGCTGGGGACCAGACCATGGACTCTTGTCACTAACTTAATGGGTGACCTTAGGCAAACTAATTACATTCTCTAGGATTCTTGTTTCTTTACTTGCAAAATGAAGAAAAAGGAGATGGCCTCCAAGGTCCCTTTCCAGCTCACATATCCCATGGTGGGGACCTAAAGAACGGATTACGTGTTGATTTTCACATGAGGGCAATATATAATGCACTTTATAGTCCAGCAATGGTGGGGACAATTAGGACGTCTCTGAAAACTGGACAGCTCATGGGGCACAGACCATGACAGGAAGGTGGACTTGGCCGGAGTTAGGGCTCTGACTATCTGTCTGGGTGTGTGTGTTGGCCAGTAAAGAAATATCAAAAGCACTGGGCTCCTTAGAGACTGCCTCCCTCACCCACTGTAGCAATGGTTTTATTTCAGGTGGACTCTGGTGGCCCAGCCAGGGCCAGTCTCTGCTGCACATGTGGCTGCAGTTCACGCCCCCAGACTTAGACACTCTCCTTCCCATAAGTAGCTTTGACAGAGCTCAGCGGTGTTCCCAAGGTAGTAGCTGTTTTCTTTTAAAAAACAGATGTTGACAACAACGAAGTCTAAAGAGAAGACTGCAGTATAACTGGATTTAAAAATCACTTCTATTTAGACGAATTCCCAGGACATGTTTTTTAAAAAGTATGGTATAAGTTCCCTATGTGATTCCTATTACTAGTTCCATTGATGAAAAGGCTCAACCACATTTGGTTTAACGTCCTTAATACAAAGGAGTGCCTCAGAACACATTTCCGGGTGAAAATCATGTAGAATTTTTTTTCCCCTTTCAATTAGACCTTACTTTGTGTCAATGGGCTCCCCGGTTACCTCTCTTTCCTTTTTAAAAATAATTTTAAAAAATGCAAGCTGTCAGTCTCTTTGGTTCATGAGAAAATTGAAGAAAAGAGAAGCAAAAGTAAACAATGATTTTGTTCATATATGTAACTATTTTAAAAACATAAGAAACACATTAATATGATTAAAAGTTCAAAAAGAGCAAAAATTTAATCTGTAAAAATTCTTCCTCCCACCCCATCCCATAGCCACTCAGTTCCCCTCCCCAGAGGGGATCAGCATTGCTGGTTTCCTGTGTTTCCTTTCAGAGATGTTATTCATGAACACACACATATATACCTGCATGTTATTTTTTCTTTTTCTGGTACTGTGGATTGAACCCAGGACCTTGTGCATTCTAAGTATACCCTGTATCACTGAGACACACCCCGACCCCTAATTTTTCTTTTTCCATAACATACTACACACACTGTTCTATTTTTTTCATTTAACAATATATCCTGGAGATAATTCATCTTCATTATATAAAGGATTGTCTATTCATATATTTAACTATATAGTATTTCATAACAATTTATTTAGTAAATCCCTTACTGATAGATATTTGAGTTGTTCTCAGTTTAGAGCTATAACAAAAAGGTTGCAAAGAAGTACTTAGTATATATATAATTTCTCACATATGCTCATGTATCTTTAGGATAAATTCCTAGAAATGGAAGTTTAGGGTCAAAGACGTGAGCATTGGTAACTTTGATGAATGACTTTCATTTTTAAATCACCTATAATTCCTTATCCAGTATTAGACATTTCCTGAGCATTGAGGGGCAGAGTGCTCTGTTAGGTACTAGCCTGACTTCTAGGCCAGAAGAAGGGGCAGACATGAGAAGAGAGCAACTGGTGTGAATCGTTCCATGACACTTGAGTATGAAAATTTCCCGCTAAATCCCATTGAATGTGGATCTCCATTCTACTCTTGCCAAGGTCTGCACTAAGTCCACATTAGTTACTGAGGTCATTTGTTTTCCTATGGACTGTACCCAAAGCCTGGGGTTTGTGATTACAAACTAAGAGTCGGTCCTTAGACTCAGTCCACATGTACAGTCCTCAGGGTTGTTCTCAGTCTTCCCTAGAAGGCTGAGCAGAGCCTTCTACAGTCAGCCCTCCACTGTTCTCATCCGTCCTGGGGGGCAGGGGAAGGGGCCCACCAACACGGGTTGCTTCAAATTTGGAATCTCCTGCTTTTTACACCTAAAGGAAATTAATTCCTGCCCCTCCCTGTCCCTGGGAATTTACTCAGTTTCCTAGTACAAACCCCTCTGTCTTATGTTCAAAACCCTTTACCTACTTACTTCCATTCCTTCCTTCACCCAATGCTGGGCCCCTCCTAAGAAACCACTTATCTGTCCAGATAGGACCTTCCTAAAGAAGCCTAGACATGGGACCATAGAAGCTAAGATGCTTTGAGAATCGGAGGGGGGAAAATCACATTTCCCTTCCTGGAGTTTCTGTATCCATGGGAATAAAGCCAAAATTAATATGTACGTGAATTATTCCACTGCATAAATCAATACATAAAAATATAAAACTCCAACCTCTGGCAAACCCAGTTTTGTTCATTATGTTTTCTGTATCTACAGTAGTGCCAGACACATGGTAGGTACTCAGTAAATGTGAGTACCTGGGAATAATTGCAGGCTGGGAATAATTGGAAGGTGAGCCAACAGCATCTCTGAGATGGAATGTTTTTGTATATGTGGAACGCTGGAGCGGTGAAGGGTAGGGTAGGGGTCAGACTGCCCGGGTCTTAGTCCTGCCCCACCAGGGCAGTGATGGCACACTGGGCAAGTGACCTGCACACTGGGCAAGTGACCTAAACACTATGCCCAGGTTCCTCACCTGGAAGGGAATAATTATACTTTACTCCTAAATTTTTTTTATGAGGCATGATTGAGATAATGTATATAATATGATTACAATAACATCTTTCATATATTAAAGCATGCAGTAGCATTTAGCTATTTATTATTTATTTATATATCTATATTGTATTGGGACTTGAACCCAGGGGCGCTTAACCTCTGAGCCACATCCCCAGCTTTAATTTTTCATTTTGAGACAGAGTCTTGCTAAGTTTTTTAGGGCTTCACTACTTTGCTGGGGCTGGCTTTGAACTAGGGATTCTCCTGCTTCAGCCTCCAGAACTGATGGGATTACAGGTGTGTGCCACTGTGCCCGGCTATTTAGCTTTTTTAAAAAATATTTTTGTAGTTGTAGATGGACACAATACCATTATTTTATTTATTTTTATGTGGTGCTGAGGACCAAACCCAGTGGCTCACACATGCAAGACAAGCACTCTACTGGTAAGCCACAACTCCACCCCCTTATTTAGCTATTTTTGAAAAATATTTTTTAGCTGTTGATGGACCTTTATTTTATTTATGTGTATGTGGTGCTGAGAATCGAACCCAGCACCTCACCCATGCTAGGCAAGTGCGCTACCACTGAGCCACAACCCCAGCCCCTTATTTAGCTATTTTTTATTATCTACCTTTACATTGGCATTGAAAATGGAGGGAGAGTATTCCATTTATGAATAAATTATTTATCCAAATTCTCATTTGGATTCCTTCTACTGCTGCAATTTAATACTGATAGCAGAGTGGTTCAGAGTCAGACTTAGGAGCTCACCTGGTTCAAATACTTAATGAAGGTATATACCATGGGGCAAGTTAACTAACTTCTGTGTGTCAGCTTCTCCAGCTCTAAAAATCAGGGTCATACTAATAGCAGCTAATAACTTCTCTCTGCATATTTCCTTATCTTTAAAACACAGATAATTATAAAATCAGCTAATGGCACCAATCTCAGGAGTGATTCCACTGCAGTCAAGTGAGTATTAAGGTCTAGATGACTTGGAACAGTGCCTTAGGACTTAGGCCATATTAAGTACTATGTAAGCATTTGATTTTCTCATTATTATACCAGTGACTCTTTTTATACCCGTGTCTTCATTTCATATTCACAACATCCCCATGGAGTAGATCTTACTATTATGCCAATGTTCCACAGAAGAAAACTGAGGTGCAGAGATTTGAACTTGGAAGCCAGGTTTTAATACTATTATATATAACCCATCATTTATGTGTATCTTTGTTCATCCATACAATTATTTCTTGAGGATAAATCCAACTGAATTTCATGATTTTTTTTTAAAAAAATCTTTTTAAGACCTTTGATACATAATTAACAAATTACTCTGCAGAGAGTTGTAGCCATTTACCATCCCATGGAAGTTATACTAGCATGCATTCTGACTGGATTACTTTCTTCATAGAGAAGTAAGTTGTATTAATATTGCTATGCTATTTTTTTAGTTTTTTTTCTTTTATTTTGATCATTCTTTGTCCTTATATTTTAGGTTTGCCTCTTGCAAACATTATGTATCTATATTTTATCTTTTTATCCACTCTAAAACTCGATGTGCCATTTTAGGAAAGCCTAATTCATTTACATTTATTATGATTCTGATATCATGGGACTCCCCCCACCACATATTATTTTTATTTATTTTTTATCATATCTCTTTCAGTTCTTCTTTCTCTTTTTATCTCTTTAGTCTCTTAATGAATTGATTGAGTCTCTTTATTCCTCCTTTGTTTCCTTGATTAGTTTGAAATCCCATCTTATATTTCTAATTTTTAGCAGTTGCTCCAAATTTTTTAATAGGCTTCTTTAACTTGACAAATTCTAATCTTCCCAAACAATATTAGGACCTTAAACTGCATTCATTTCAAGTTTCCTTCCTCCATTCATCTATGATAATATTACTAAGAGATTACTTTGTTTAGAAAGTTCTCTCAAATTATTCTTTAAAAGATACGGATGGGCTAGAGGTGTAACAGGCTGAGTGGTAGAACACTTGCTTAGCATGTAGAAGGCCTGGTTCAAAAAAAGAAAAAAAAAAAAGAGATTCAGGCAGAAATTCTGAATGGCTGTGGCCTAATGAGGAGGTTGGCAAACTCTTCTCTCCTCTTGGCCCCCCAACAACTAGGAAGCCAGACAAGATGATAAAAATAACCAATGCCATACTCTGGAAACTGGTCAAGAGCATACAACAAACAGAAGCTTTTAATCTGGAAACTGCCGGAATTGGGGTAAGGACAGTGGAAAGCTGTGGCATTCTAGCTTGGGGCTCATATCAGCGTGGCTGATGTGAGGTTTGCCAGTACGGGGCACACCAGGAATAGGAGCAGCTTCTGGGGCAGGGGTTGGGAATTGAAGGCAATTTAACTGCTTGGAGCAGTGGGCAAAGCTCTCACCCGACAGTGCTGCTGGTGGAGGTGGCCATGTCCACTGCCTGGTAAATGGGTGGACCAGGGCCTCTACTCGTCTGAGCTTGTGGGTCAGGGCAAGGATATTCCTGACTGAGGCCAGGCACATGCACAGCAGACAGAAGAGTGCCCTGGATCACACAGGACCCTTGGTTGTCGGCTCTTCTTAGTCTCCTTCAGTCTGGGGCAGTTAAGCTTCTTTTCTTGTTGTTTGTTTGTTTGTTTAAACTCCCTGAATCTTGGCCCTTTTGAAAAGCAATTTGTAGAATGCTCCACAATTTGGAATCAGATAAGCAATAACATATATTGATAACTTATTTATATAACATTCTAAATATGTTAAAGGGTTTATAGGACAAGGTGGATATAGTGAGTTAAGAATTATATGGGGTATTTCAGAATAGAAATGGAAGCTAATATAGAATCTAATGAAAATTCTAGAACTGAAAAATACAATATATAAAATCATTTCATTGGGTGATATTAACAGCAGATGGGACACAGGGGAATTATAGAATGAAGGATCCATCTTGGAGATGGACAATATAAATTACTCAACCTGAAGAAGAATGAGAACAAAAATATTTTAAAAAATGAACAAACCATCAGTGACATGTAAAATAGTACCAAGTATCTAACATATACGTAGTTGAAGTCATAGAAGAGAGGGAGAATATGACAGAAAAAAAATTTAAGGAAATGACAGCCAAATATTTCTCAAATTTGCGATTTACAGATCCAAGATATTCAACAACCCCTATTGGATAAATATAGAACCTAGATAGATAAATCATGACCAAATTACTCAAAAAGACAGGGAGAAAATGTTAAAAGAAGACAGAAGCAAAAAGAAGAGTTATAGACAAGCAAACAAGGATATGAATGATGGTTGAATTTTTAAATTAGAAGTTATCTTTGGAATCAGATAAGCAATAACATATATTGATAACTTATTTATATAACATTCTAAAACTCAAAGCAGAAAAAAATAGAAAATCTCTTTTGAAGTGCTGAAAGGAAAAAAAAAATAAAACTCCTAGAGCCAGTGAAATGATATTTCCCAAAAGTTAAGGTGAAATAAAGACATTTCTAGTAAGCAATTGTTAAGAGACTATATCCATCAGATCATCACTTCAAGAAGTGATAAGGAAGTAGGTTCAGGCCTGTAATCCCAGTGGCTTAGGAAGCTGAGGCAGGAGGATCTCCATCCAGTTCAAAGCCAGCCTCAGCAACTCAGGGAGGCCCTAAGCAACTCAGAGAGACCCTGTCTCAAAATAAAAAATAAAAATGAGCTGGGGGTGTTGCTCGGTGGTCAAGCACCTCTGGGTTCAACCCCTGATACCAAGAAAAAGAAAGAAAAAGAGCAGGGAGTTCTACAAACTGAAGGAAAGCTATCAATACCAGGCAGAGCACAAAAACAAAACAAAACAAAAAATGGGAAGAAACAGTTCCAAAAGTGCAAGCAAATATAAAGGACTTCCTTCTTTTCTTAATTTTTTTTTTTTTTTTTTTGTACTAGGGATTGAACTCAGCGGTGCTTGACCACTGAGCCACATCCTCAGCCCTATTTTGTATTTAATTTGGAGACAGGGTCTCACTGAATTGATTAGCACCTTGCTTTTGTTTGCTGAGGCTGGCTTTGAACTCATGATCCTCCTGCCTCTGCCTCCTGAGCTGCTGGGATTACAGGCATGCACTACTCGACTTGGCTCTTTTCTTAATTTTTAAAAAATATCATCGATGGTTTGAAGTACATAAAATTATTGATAACAATATATCATTTACTTGTAATGTATATAAAAGTAAAATACATAAGAACAGTAGTACAAAGGACAGGAGGAATTAAATGGATGATATTGTCCAGGTTTTGTTACATGTGAAGCTGCATGTATTAGTAAACTGTCGTCTGTAAAGAGCTGAAGCTGCATATTGCAATCCTTTGAGAAAGAACTAAAAGTAAAACAAAAATATATAAACTGAAAATCCAATGAGGGAGATAATGACATTCAAAGAAATAATCCAAAAGAAGTGAGAAAAAGCGGGGAAAATGAACCAACAGAGGGGGACAAATAGAAAACAAACAGTCAGGTGGTAAATGTAATCTAATACAAGATGATTATTGATTGATAATTGCATGCATGCAAATAGACTAAGCAACTCAATTAAAATCTCAGTGCTTTGAGCTCCTATCTGGTTCTGATCGTATCATGAGCAATTTGGTTGTGACTTCCTTTATTGTTCTGATTTTAACTTTATTTTTCCACTTTCTGTGGATTTCCTCTTCTAACTTTTGAGATAGGCTGGGCATAAATTTTTTAAAAATATATATTTAAAATAACGGGTGGAAGTATGGGAGGGTGTCTGGGGGCTCCCTGCAGCAGTTCAGTCAATCATATTGGCACCTTTATTTTAAAATTCTACGTAATTAATACCTCCTGAATTTATTTTGTTTTAAGCTAACAGATAGTTTTCTAACTCTATTTTACAAGTGATTAGCTAATTGCCTTCATTTGTTCAATAACTTAGCCCGTTAAATAACCTCCCATTGGTCACAATGTACACTTGGGAACGTAGCTCAATTTCAGTTATTACCATGGTTGCCTGCGTCTGTCCCCGTGGAATACCCTTAAAATGATTTCAGGTTGACGTTTTTTTTTCAATGTTGGCGTCTGCTAGGGCATAGCCCAGTTTAAAACATTTGGCTGATCTATTTTGATTAACTCTAGGCTAATTTGTTCAAGTTTAAAATCTTCTGTTTGGATTTTATTTGGACTCCTATTAAAGCAGAATTTGAAGGAAGAATTAGTATCCAATGGGCCTAGATTTTCCTACCCAGAAATATGACATATTTTATTTATTTATTTATTTATTTATTTATTTATTTATTCATTCATTCATTCAAGACATAAATGTCTCCCAGTAAAGTTTTGTAGATTTCTTTGTAGGGATCCTGTGCATTTTGTCATAAGGGAATTCTTCTACCCCTGTTCAGAAACTTGTTTTGCTCTAGTGAATAAGATCTTTCTAGCTACCACACACATTATGTTGTTTTTCTTGTCCTGACCTTGTGTTTAATGAAATAAAGCACTAAAAGGAAGATGATTTTCTTTTTAATGTGGCACTAATGTGGCAATATATTCAAATTCTTTTTCCTCGTTTTTTTTCAATTTTATTGAGGCATAACATACGTAAAGTATATGAGTACACTAATCTTATGTGTGCATCTTGGTGGATTTTTACAATATGAATAATCAGGTCAAGATGTGGAATCTTTCCAGTACCTTCTGAGCCACACAAGAAGGTTCTTCCTGCTCCTTCTCTATTCATAGCAACCCCTGAGGTAACTACTGTTTGCTTTTCTATCAACAGGAATTAGTTTAGCCTGCTTATGAATACATATAAACAAATCATGAGGCATCCACTTTAATGTCTGGCTTTTTTTTATTATGTCCATTCCACACAATACCTTTAGGTTCTTCCACTTTGTTGTACTTATCAGTACTTTGTATGTAGTTTGGCTTTGTAGGATTCCATTGTACCTGTGTGCACATAGGTGTGTCTGGATGTGCTTACACATACACAGAAGCACCATGTTTTATCAGCTTATGTATCCATTCTCCTGTTGATGCATCTTTGGACTGTTTCTAGTTTTCAGTCATTATGAGTAAAGCGACTATAAACATTCTTATATGTCTTTTAACACATAAAAATATGATTTTCTGTTGGGGGTGCCCCTGTCTATGGATTTTTCTGGGTCATACAGTATGCACAAGTTTGCTTTAAGTAAGCTTTTTATCCTGAACATCCTACCATTCTAAATTCCCACCATCAATATTTGAGAGGGCCATATGATACCCTGTTCTCACTAGCATTTAGTACTGTCAATCTTTTTAATTTTAGTTATTCTGGTGAGTGTGTAGTGAATTTCACTGTAGCTTTAATTTGCATTTACTATTTTAGTAGTAGTGTTCAGCACCTTTTCATATGTTTGTTGACCACTTGGATCTCTCTCTCTCTCTTTTTTTTTTTTTTTTTTCGGAGCGGGGTAGTAACCTGAGAATGAACTCAGGGGCACTAGGCTACCGAGCCACATCCAATCCCTATTTTGACAGGGTCTCACTGAGTTGTTTAGGGCCTCCTGTTGCTAAGACTGGCTTTGGACTCACCATCCTCTTGCTTCAGCCTCCCAAGCCGCTGGGATTACAGGCATGCACCCCTGTTTGGCTGGATCTCTCTTTTTTTATTTTAATAGTGCCAGTTCAATATTTTTGCATATTTTAAAACTGAGTTGTTTGGATTTCTGTTGGTGAAGCCTTTGATTGTAATGTAAATTCTCTAATGTTGTTCTTCAAGATAATTTTAGCCATTCTGGGTCCTTTTTGCTTTTTTTTGGATAAAATTTAGAATCAACTTGTCAGTTTCAATAATCATAAGCTTTCTGGGATTTTGGATTTTGATTGGGATTTTAGTAAAATTACATATCAGGGAGAATTATTGTCTTAACATTGCATCACCTGACCCATGAGTATGCATGTCTCTCATTTATTCACTTCTGTCAGTAATTGTGTTGTTGCTGTTGTATTCTCAGTATATAAATCTTGCCTGTATATCTTGTTAACTTTACTACCATGTATTTCATATTTCTTGATATTATTGTAATGGTATAAGGATTGATTTAAAACTTTTATTTTCCAATTACGGTTATGTTCTAGAAATACAATATTACAGCTACACTTGCGTTAACTCACTAATAAGTTCTAACAGTTTGTGGTAGATTCTTTTGGAATTCCTACCTACACAGTTATGGCCTCTGCAAATAAAGACAGTTTTACTTCTTCCTTTGCATTTCTTTATGGCCTTTTATTTATTTTTCCTTTCAAAAGAAGTTCCAAATATTTCCTCTGTAGACTGATGGTCCTAATTTAAGTCATATGTAGAATGAACTATAAAAAGTGTGCAGACAAGGAAAGCTTCTTTGGGAAGAATATTGGAGAATTTAATTGAAGCAATGATTTGAATATGATTTCTCACTTAATGCCCCTGTTGATATGAAATGTTTGCCTGCACAAAAATGCATCTAAAATACATGCATCATAAATATGCATATCAGCAACTGCACGGTGAATCACCCTCATGGTGAATGCAAAAAATCCTTGCCAGAAGGAATTTTTTTTTTTTTTTTTTTTGCTAAACTGCCACAAAATGCTCAAGAGTTTGAATGCAGAGATCTCAAGACAACTTTGCTTATCTCAAAACTTGCCTGTTGGTGTCTTGTGACTTTTTGGAAAGCACATTTATCCCTGCTTTTAATATCCACATAAGCATTCACTAGATGAGGGAAGGTCTCTGCTGTCTGTCCCAGGCTGTGCTTTGCCACACAGGTGGTGCCATAGAGGTTCCTGGATACATGAAGAGACGACAGGACTGCGTGAGCCCACTGACAGATGAGAGAGCTCACTCTTCAATTAACCTTGACAACTCACCTCCTTGAACTTCAAATTCATTTGCTATTTTTTTGTTTGAAAGCCAGATAATCTGGTTTCCCATTTACAACCTGATTTCATTCAAGGAATAATCCCATCTGCAATAAACCGTTTTCATAGTTTGGCCACAACGAGCTCTCTCCTCCCACCACCTCACTCCCACTTCTCAGAGGGTGTCACTGAGGGCAGTCCAACAGTGAAGCTGGAGAAGTGGAGGCAGGACAGAACTTGACTTTTTGAAAAACTGAGTCTGTTGGTATCAATCTCTGTGCGTACTCTGTCTAGTTGTGGGCATGGTAGGAACTATGTCACTATTACATACTTCTGACACACTTCAATCCAACATCAGTAGGCTCTGACCCCTGTCCTTGCATCTATCTTAACAGTTACTTCCATTCTCGGTTCATATTCAACACTCCTGCCAATGCCTACCCATTCTCCACGCCCACCTTCACACCTTGCCCAGATAGTTTACCGAGGTATGTCTTTATCTCCATATACAAATTCCTAGGCTCTGAGTGCCTAGCACAGTGTCTTGCTTTATGTAAAATAAATAAATAAATAAATAAAAAATGGGAAGACATATATATCTAAGATGGAATGCAACTAACACACCCTAAACATTATAATATGCAAGGTATAGTATACAGACCTTATATTATATTGGATTGCTTTCTAGCAATTATGGTCCTGGGCTTATAATGGTTTCTAGAAAGGCATTAAAAATTCCTGCTTTAACTTAATCGCAGTGTTTAGTTTTCTCTCGGAAGGCACTTTATTTACTCAATATCACAGTACTAAAATAATCCCATCCTGCAGTGTTCAACAAACAGAAAAAAACCCTATAACATCTATATTAAATTGTTGCTAAGAAAGTAAACATTTCTCCCCCTCTTTTCTCTGAGTTGATTAGGCACCAGTATATTTAAAACTGTTTCCCAAGCCTGAGAAGGCTCCCCTCTGTACTTACAACTATTCAATCTAGAATGTTTTTCCTACCACTTGATTACAATTTGGCAGTAGTTTCTGAATAATTTACAAATTTTAAATTTCTGTGACCCAAACACACATGTGTTTGCAGCTAAACAGACTTGAAAGAATATGCAAATTGCACTTTTATGTCAGAAATGAGTGAATGCAGCTTCATGCTGAAAAAAGCTAACTGTCACCCCCGTGTTTTTGTTTAGACTAATCTGTGTGCTCTCACGCCCACATCAGACTACATCAACATTTTCTTTGGGATATTAGACGTAAATGTTTATGACTGCAGATAGCCCAGGAGGGATTGGCACTTATTAAAAACGACCCTGGAGTATTTTCTTGGGTTTCCACATAAATATCCCAGGGAAGCATTCAATATAACAAATGAGACTGCCAGGCAGAGGGAACCAGCCCTGCAGAGGGGTACTTGGGTTGCCCAGGTCCTGTCACGTAACAGGCCAACCAAGCCCAGAGAACCAGGAGCAGCCTGGTTTGGAGGGTGATGCTGCTACTGATGGGAAATGTCTCTCCCTAAGGCCAGGACTCTCTGCCACCACCCCACCCTCCAATTTTACATTTTAAAGAGTCATCAAAAAAACGAGATACACTTGTGAATTTCATTCCGTCCTCCATTGTGGGACCAAGCACCCGTGTTTTACCAAGATGGGACAACTTCTTACGCCTCACTGTTTCACTCACAAGATGAGGTAGGCAAGCGTCCAACATGTCTTCACAAAGGGCAAGCTGGCTCCTGAACTTGAGGCACAGAGAAATCCTTTCTTGATTCTAGAAAAATCTGAGAGTCCCAATTCGAGCATCTCAGATGCTCAAGATGTTTCTTTCCCTCCCTGCTTCAACCAAAATGTATTCAAAAATCCCTTTGTACAGACCCACTAAGTTGTCCTGACACAACGCCAATGAAATCACTGCCTCTAGCTTAACCTCGACTATCTGAAATTTGGAGACACCATCCCACCCCCAGGGGTCTCTCACCTCCCTTCATGTCCACAAACAACCTCCACAAAAGCCCAACAGAATGAACATCTTTCAGTTCCCATCTTGCTTTACCTCTCCACAGTGCTGATGTTCTGGATCCCTTCTGTCTTGAAACCCTTCCAACACCACTCTCACTTGGTTTCCCTCCTACTACGTCTGGCTATTCCTGTCTCCTTTCTTTCTGCATGGTTGTTAAATGTTGGCAGACCAAAAAAAAAAAAAAAAAAAAATCACACGATCATTTCAAGGGGCATAGAAAAAGCATTCATCACTCTTTCATGTTAAAAACACTCAGCTTGGAATACAAGGGCACTTCTTTAACCCGGTAAAGGCAAGGAAATGGACGCACCCCCAGAGTGTCCACAACCTTGCCCAAACTGATTTAGCCCAGTGAAGCCTTCATTGGATCTCAACTTACAAAACTGAGAGGTACATTTGTGCTGTTTTAAGCCATCACATTTGTCATAATTAGTTATAGCTACAAAAGAGAACGAATACAACTCTCTATGAAAAATCCACATCTAATATCAACTCAAACGTGTGAAAGATTGATTTCTTTTTCCTTGAAATCAGGATGTCCACTCTCACCACTTCTATTCAAAATGGTACCAGAGGCTCTAGTTAAGGTAATTAGGTAAGAAAAGGCATCCAGATTTGAAATGGAAAAAGTACAACCAAGTCTATTTGCTCATGATGTCACTTTGCTTATAGTAAATCCTAAGGAATCCACGAAACTGATTATAACTAATAGATGAGTTTAGTACGGTTGTAGGACACAAGATGAATATATCAAAAAAAATTGTATTTCTATAACACTAGCAAGAACAATCAGAAGCAACAATTCAGACAGTGCCATTTAGAATAGCACTAAAAAGAATAAAATACTTACAAATAAATTTAAAATAAGTTGAAGACGTGTACATGAAAACTCCAAAACATCACTGAAAGAAGTTAAGAAAGACTTAAGCAAAAGGAACAGCATCCCATTCTCATGGGTCAGAGGAATTAATATTGTGAAGATGTCAACGCTCTCCAGATCGACAGAGTCTCTGAATAACTGCCCAAATCCCAGATGGCTGCTTTGCAGATATTAAAAAGTTTGTCTTAAAATTTATGTGGCAGTTCAAAGAATCTCGAAGAAGAACCCAAGCAATCTTGAAAAGGAAAAAATTTGGAGAACTCACATTTTCTAATTGAAAAGCAAACTACGAAGCTACAGTACTCAAGACAGTGTAGTATTGACGTACAAATATAGATCAATGGAATAGAATAGAGTCTAGATATAAACCTTAACATTTTTGGTCAATTGATTTTTAAAAATTAATTAATTTATTTTAATTAGGTATGTATGACAGCAGAATGCATTTTGACTCATTGTACACAATCACAGCACCATTTTACATTTCTCTGGTTGGACAAGATGTAGCGTCGCACCATATGTGCAGTCATATGTGCACCCAGGGTAATGATATCCATCTCATTCCACCATTTTTTCTGTCCCATGCCCCCTCCTTCCCCTCCCTCCCTTTTGCCCAAAGTTTCTCAATTTTTCCCATCCCTCCCCTTATGAATCAACATCCATGTATCAGAGAGAACATTCAGCCTTTGTTTTTTTTTGACAAGAGTACCAAGGTAATTCAAAGGAGGAAATAATGGTCTTTTCAACAAATATTGCTGAAACCAGATATTCACAGATTAGGGAATGAGCTTAGATGTCTACCCGATCCATACACAAAAGTTAATTAAAAGAGATCAGAGATGTTACTGTAAGGGTTAAACCTGTCATTTTTGAAAGAAAATATAAATCTTCATGACATCAGATTAAGCAAGGATTTCTTAAATATGATACAAATAACAAAAGTTACAAAATAAAAAATAAGCAAATATAAGCTATACTTCATCAAAGTCAACAACTTTTTTGCCTCAAAGAACATTGTCAATAAAGTTAAAAGATAATTCCTAGAATGAGAGACTTTTTTTGTAAACAAGTATCTGATAAGGGATTCATATCTAGAAATAAAAAACTTGTACACACACAATAATGAAAAAACAAATAACTCAATTTTAAAATGGGCAAAAGACTTGGACAGACATTTTTCCCAATAAGATACACAAAAGGTCAGTAAACACATCAAAGAACACTCAACATCATTAGGGAAATGCAAACCAAACCCCAGTGAGATATCACTTCACATCCATTAGGACAGCTATAATGAAAAACCAGACAATGATAAGTGTTGGTGAGCATGTGGATAAATAATACCTCATCTGTTATTGGTAAGAATGTAAATGGCACACTATTTTGTAAAAAGTTTGGCTTCTTCTCAAAAGGTTAAACATGGAGTTACTGTATGGCCCAGCAGTTATATTCCTAGGTGATTAAGAGAATTGAAAACATATGCCCATGTAAAAAATGATACATGAATACCCATAGCAGTCTTATTCATAGAAGTTAAAAATGAAAACAACCCATATGCCTGTCAACTGATGAACAGATAATCAAAATATAATAAACCTATGCAACAGAATATTACTTGGCTATAAAAAGGAATAAAGTACTAATACATGCTACAACCTATCCAGGTTAACCTCACAATTATTATGATAAATGAAAGAAGACAGATGTAAAAAACTTACATGTTATATGAATGCACTTATATGAGATGTCATTAATAGGTAAATCCAGAGACAAAGTAAATTAGTGATTGGTGGAGGCTGCAGGGAACTGGAGGAAGAGAGAAAATGCTAATGGAAACGTGGTTCATTTTGGATTGATAAAATATTATGAATTTAGATATTAGTGATGGTTGCATGACTTTGTGGATACATTAAAAGACCAAATAATACGATTTCAAGGTTGAATTTTTGACGTGTGAATTATATTTCAATGAAGCTGTGATATACTAAAAAAGCAAAACAGCATTGGGCCTAAAGCCTTCATTTGAAATCTGTTATTCTTTTTCTGCATCACCGCCCCCACCTCTCACAATCTATTCAATGCCTATGGCTTCAACTACAATTGAGGTGCCTGTCAACCTCAAGTTTATGTCCCTAACACCGACCTCTCCCTGACAACACGTCTTCCTCCTGTGTTTCACTGGGTGTTGAGGAGGCCCTTTCCCCTGCTCAGGTTGACACTGATGATGTCAGGTTGATAGGGACAAGCATCTCATTATCCATGTTATTACTGATAAAGCCAATACTGGTCCTTGTAGCTTGGTTGTATAATATCAGACAATTTCCCAATATAACCATGTACTCAAAAATATTGATGACTGTGTGAACAAATGAAGGAACTATTAGAACTACTCCCTGTGGGGAGGGATTGGTTTTAGGTTCCTGTGGGGGTTACCTCTGGACATAGAAGCTGTCAGTAGGAAATGCTCTTACCTGCTATGGTACATAATGTACACTAAAGAAAAGAGAGAACACAGGTATTGGGACTTAGAACTTGAACTTGAGTGTGGTTTTCTTTTTTTTCCAAGAGGCACTATGGAGATTATTCTGCTGTCTTGACTATTTGCCTTCCTGGAAGATTTTGAAAACCCACACCTGCAAAGGAGAAGGCCTTTTTTTGTCTCACACGTGTTTGGTGAGTGACAGTGAGAACTTGACAGTGGAGTTGTCTGGCGGTCTGGGCTCTCCTCTATAAAGATTTTATTGTGGTGACAATCAGATGCGAGCGTTTTTCCAACATGGCAGAGCAGAGTGCATTGCAGCGATCCCGGACCGACAGCAATAAACCTTTAGGACAGTCCTGCTCTTTGGCACTCCACATACAAGTTCACAGGCCGATCTGGAACTCCTTTTTAGTCTTCTGCTCTCCCTATGGGAGAAACAAAGAAATTGATCTCACAACTATGTGTCTGGTCAGATGAAACCCAGGAACCAAAGTCCTCATGATGCACGCGGTTTCCCTCCTCTACTCATAAAT
Source organism: Callospermophilus lateralis (assembly GCF_048772815.1). Lineage (NCBI taxonomy): Eukaryota > Metazoa > Chordata > Mammalia > Rodentia > Sciuridae > Callospermophilus > Callospermophilus lateralis. The sequence goes on from NC_135318.1 coordinate 35,472,488, forward strand.
GCCAGATTGAAGCTGAGTGATTCTAATCACTGCTGTGTGTGTGCTGGGTCCTACGTGGACCATGTCTTGGACTTCCTACGTATATGTAATAATGGGTGATGATGGAAATTTGCACTTGGCCACCCTCAAGAATCACTGTGCTTACCTTTCTCACTAACAGGAAATAGCTCAATGGCAATATAAATTATTGTGTATATTTGCTGAAAATCATAAGGTATAGATTTAATACCTGCAGAGGTATTAGAAAGTATGCTGACAGAACTCAGAGTCTCAGCCCTCTTCCCAAAGCCTTACCAGAGAAGCCTTTGGACCAGGTGTAGAGAGGGCGATGGAGAGGAAGGTGTTTCTCAGGAGTGTTCTCCTCTCCTCCTCTGACAAGTACTGACAGGTATCTGGTTGACCATGTTGGACCCTGACCTTCGACCTTACTTACTTTTCCAGAGCCTTGGTTGTCCCACAGTGACTACCTGCATATTCCCAAAGTTCCATGCCTTTCACCTGGTCCAGATCGTGCTGTTGATGACCAATGACAGTGAGCTTGGCAGCTGAAAAGGCAGGCTTAGGCGTTGACAGACTTGGATTTGAAAACTCTGTGAACTCAGACAAGGTACTTCGCTCTTCTTCACAGAGGAGAACTTCCTCATGAGGCAGTTGGAAGGATAAACAAACACAGGTGAGGCAGCATGCCTAGGACACACTTGTCATCTAGCCACTCTCAGCTGTCATCATAGTCACCATGTCATGTCACCATCATCATCATCATCATCAATCATCAGTAACTTTTAATTGTAGGTAACAGAAGCCAAAACTCAAATGAACTTAAGCAAAGAAAGAAAATAGTTTGTCTTGGTTAATGGAAATGTCCAGGCACGCACTTGATCCAGAGGGTCAACAGTATCATCTGTGCCAGGTCTCTCTCCAAACCTCGCTCTGCCTTCTCTATCTTGTCTTCACCTTCCAGCAGGTAGATAAAGACAATCAAAGGCCTCTAACCCAAAGGCCGCTCCCCTTCTCTTCCTACTAAAGGGCCTGTGAATATGTGACCACTCCCGCCCACGAGTACCTGCCCTCCATCCACAAACCCACCTCCTCCAGACAGCCTTCCCTCAGCCATCTCTTGTCCTCAGAAAGACAGACCTACAAAGAACCTCCACAGACCCTTGAGTAGGCTCAAGGATTCCGGGGAAGGACTTCCAGGGCCCTGGGTATCAGGGGTATGATCTAAAAGAGGGAGTAGAAAGAAGGCAGGCTCAAGATGTGCCTGTCCACTTGTTCCCTCCCACAGACCATCACCCCCTGGTGGAAGGAAGGGATCAGAGTGGAGCCTTCCAACATGCAGAGGCCCTGACACCAGGTCCACCAGAGGTATTTATTTACTGAATAGTGTGTTTATTCCGATAGTGATTGCTGTCTAAACCAGGGCCAGACAGGAGATGATGGAGCGTTGCAGCAGATCTAGGGAAGAGAAGGACTGCTGCTTAAGGAAATTGACTGAATTATGCGAGGCCCATGGATGAACAGACCATGGTGAATTCCACATTTTTGCATATGTACAAAGCACTACATTAAAACAAGTAAAAGGAAGACCAGTAGAATGGAGAAGGGGGGAGTGAAAGTACTCAGGATTGAAATGGAGCAAATTATATTACCTGCATGAATGAATGTGTCACAATAACCTCCCTATTATATATAGCTATAGTACATTAATAAAAATGTGAAAGAAGAGAAGAATTGCTATTGGCAGAAAGGGGACCTCGAGCAGAGGCTCTTGAGGGATGGGGGATGAGGTTGGACCCAGGCACAGAGAGGTGTTCCAGACAAGGAAAGAAACGTGGGCAAAGGCCCTGAGATCCAGATGAGGCCTGCTGTGCGTGAAACCATGGGAAACCCAGCCTAGCAAGACAGAGGTGTGGGGGGGAGAAACAGGAGATGGTCAGGCAAGGGGACCTGGAGGGGTCATTTAGAAGAGTTCTAGGGGGCAGATTCTAGCTCCAAATCTTACTGCAAAAATTTGAGAGTCTTTGAAGGTTTGTGAATAGAAGAGACAGTTGGAAGAGGAGGAGCTGGAAGCATCATATTGGTGGACTAAAGGGCCCAGAGCTGAGACCTGGGGTCATGAATGGGGAGCTAGACGATAGCAATTTTGGTGACGATGAAAGAGAGGCAAATCAGGGAAGGAGGAGACTCATTGGAAGAAGCTCAGCTGCAAAGCCACCAAACCAAGACCTGATGTCATCAGAAGAACCAGGTGCCTAGCACTGAGTGAGCTACACATAAATGTGTTGTCAAATCAAGCTGTTGGAAAAGATGGGACGGACACATGCTCAGTCTGAGTCAGTGGTTACAATGACCGACAACTTCACCAGGTGTTTGCTTTTCAATTTTGTTCCAGTCTCTGATGGGAAAATTAAATTTCGAGTCTATGGGACTGGGCCTGGCCAGGGTTACCGCCTCTGGGTGTCCTGTGGGCAGAGCTGGCGCCTCAGGCTCAGGCTGGCGCATTGGTGAAGTTCCTGTGGCCAGAACTGAGGGCTTTTTCCTGGCTGGTTTTGCTGGGTGGTTTGCAGGGCCTGTCTGCTGGCCAGGCCTGAATGCATACTTGAATGTGTCTGTAAAGGGGCTTCCAGTCCTGGCCTGTGCCCCTTGGCTTCTCATATGAGAAATGGGATCCACAGTGCCTGGCCAGCTACATGACTGGGGTGCTGGAGCCAACAGGTCCAGGTCCCTCAAGAGCTCTGGATCCTACAGCATGGGGCACACAAGGAAGCAAAGGAATTCCTGAGAGAGAGAAAAAAAAAATCATTCCAGATCATGTAATTCAGCCCCAGCCTTTAAGCTGGGAAATTGATAATTGCACTGTATCAATCAACCCACAATTGTTTTCTGATCATCAACTACATAATCTGCTTTGTGTTGAGAGCCATGTGAGGCACAGAAGGGAGCCAAATGATTTCTAACCAGTCTAGAGTTCTGAACGGGGGGACTTGGCTTCCGGTCTTACCTCTTCAGTTACTAGTTACCTGGATGTGGGCAAGTCTTCCAAACTCTCTTGTCCTGTTGCCTCATGTGTGAAATGTGCAGAAACAACCCCTCTGACAATGTTGATGTGAGAAATAAATGAGATCATCTATAACGATAGATCATAAACTGGCAGATATTGATTCGAATCTGAAATGTGAAGGTTAATATAATTTATAATTTCATAATATTTATTTATTAATGATAACATTATTCCAGTTCTGAAAGTCAATGAATTCTATGAAACATTTTCTTGTTCCTAAGATGTATGTAATTTAGGGAAATAATACTAACACACGTATATGACAGCGGTGACTACGGGAGAGAAAAGACACCACCTTTTGTGAAAGAGTCTGTAAAGAGCCAAGTGGCATTTTTTTTCAACTTCAGCCCTAATAAATGTGGTCATTTTCTCCCTTTCTGATTGCCATTTTTCTAGAAGCATTTGGATTCTTCATAGGCTCCTGAAGGTGGAAAGTGTCCATAACTGTGAGATGGTCAGGCCCCTGTCCTCCCTGCTCCTGATTACAGTTGGGGTGACCAGGGCCTAGGAGGTGGGGCATCCTGCACTGCAGACATGTGGCTTGTGAGGAAGGAGTGTCTGTTGACCTCAGGGCTTCTGGTTCTTTCCAATGCTCCCTGCTACTCTCCAACTTGGCAGCCATTGCGGTGTGTACGATCTGGATAACTGAACGAGGCCACAGACACCCCCACTTCATTCAGGCTACTCCTTGCTTTTGTTCCCTGGGGTGGCTCCTCACATACGCCCGGAGGAGCAAAAATCACTAAAATCAGGTTGGCACATTGGTGAAGTTCCTGTGGCCAGAACCAAGGGCTGGAGTGAAAACACACACACACACACACACACACACACACACACACCAAAGGGGATTCTCAACTAAGGAACAGGTGGAGATCAGGGAAGCCATCCCTCAGTGCCCCCTTGACCCACCCCAGCAGGGTGCATTCCACACTGACCTTAGACCTTCCAGGGCCACACAACCTCACAGAGGATCACTCATAGCTGCTGCTGCTCTCTGGAGCATCTTTGACTAGAATTGACCATGAGAACCTAGAATGTACAAAAAACACCTGACTGGTGGTTGGTGGAGGGTGGAGCTCCTGGGACAGCTGCAGCAGTAAGGAGGTCCCTCAGTACTTGGGCGATGGAGGGTGAATACAGGAGGGAGGGGGCAGCTGGCAGCTCCCCGAGAGGTGAGCACCTGAGCTGGGAGCACCCCAGGTGCTCTTTTTGGTTTTATTTCTTCCATATCTGAAAAAAAAGTTGCTAAATTCTTTTATCTAAGATGCGGTCAACGTGAAGCCTCATGTCATCAGGATGCTGTTCTCCTCCTCCTTTAGGGTAACTGGTTTTCCTAATGATGTCCCTAGGGCCCTGTGTCACCCTGGATTGTGTTCTGAATCTCTAACAGGGTGTCGAGGTTGTATTCAGTCTAGTTTTTTTATTTTTTAAAATATTTATTTTTCAGTTTTCGGTGGACACAACATCTTTATTTTATTTTTATGTGGTGCTGAGGATTGAACCCAGTATCCCATGCATGCCAGGCGAGCGCATTACGGCTTGAGCCACATCCCCAGCCCCTCAGTCTAGTTTTAGTGCTGTGTGCTTCCAGAGCATAGAATACATGGAAACTCTCATGGGAACTCCCCACAGGATCTGGAAAAACAAAAGGCAAAAAGACACCTCCTGGGGGAGGGCATTGTGGCCCCCTGCATTTCAGCTACCTCTGGGTGTCTGCACATCCACGCTTATTCTATTAGGCTACATTTGTGATATTTGATGTTTGTTATCAGGGACTTGAGGATTTGTTTGTGTGTTTGTGTTTGTTTTTGTTTTGATTTAGGGGTTTGTTTTTGGTTTTTGCTTATTCTTTTTCCCATTTGATTGCAAACTCCCTGAGGGCAAGAAACATGTCTCACCCTTCCTCTGTCTCCCACATGCCCTATTGCTGACTGTGGTTACCTAGGAACTAAGTCCTGGGACTGCCGAGGTCACTGCACTGCTCAGAAAACTGCCAACCCCCTGTAGAGGCATGTTCCTCTGCAGAAACATAAACTGTCTCCCCAAAGTGACCGATTCTTAGGTCTGAACTTTGCAATCATGGTGACTCTTCCCGGAACACACTTTGCCAGCAGTTCTCCTAAGGAGGGTTCCTCTGCTCCATGGTTTCCACCTGCTTTTCTCACAGACATTTTCAATTCATCATCCACTCCTAGGGGTAGAAATTGAAGAATGGACTGAGAAAAAAATAGTCATCAGAGCAGAGACAATGCCCAGATGAAGCTCTGGCAATGCTATGCTAGGAGACAGAGTTGGAGTCTTGCTTTCTTTTCAAGAAGCAGCCCCTACCCACTAGGAGCTTTGATGGTAAGAACCTGATGTGCCCAGTTCAACCTTATATTCCCAGCCTCGAGGAAAGTGCTCACCTTGTGTTCAATAAATATTTGCCAAAGGAAGGAGACTTAGGCTTCCAAACTAGTTCAGCCATCCATAAGCTCTCTGAATCTTCCACCTTCCCTCATCTTTAAACTTCTGAATGGACTTCTACTAGAGTTCATTTATATCACTGTACTATATTCCACTGGATAAATCTCAGAAAGAAGATGTTGGGTGGGAAAGAATAGTAAATAGCAGATGATGACATGTCATATTAATTATCTCTCAAAATTCAAAAAAGCAAAAGTAAACAATATGCTCTCCAAGGATAGTAAGTATATCCGTCAGCTATTGCCACAATAATGCCGTATAACAAACAATTCCAAAACTTGGTGGGTAACAACATTTGTGTATTCTTAGGTTTCTGGGGTATAACTGGGGGTTGGTTCAGCTAGGCTGGACTCAGTTGGGCTTAATTCTAACTTCAGATTGGATCCAGGTCTGCTCTACATATCTCTTATCCTCCTTGGAATAGCAGGTAACTAGAGCACGTTTTTCTCATGGCAGAGGCAGAAACCTAGGAGGGTGAAAGTAGATACATATGATTCCTCTTCAATCTATGCTCTACATTCAAACCCTGCCACTGCCTACAACACTGGATAAAACAAACTTAACATCATTGGTCAGGGAAATGCATTCCATCTAGAATGGGAGGAACTGCAAAGCAATAGGTATATAGAGATCTGAGAGCAATAACACAATCTGCCCTACAAACATATATAGGACAAAACTACAAAAGTAATCAAGGGAGCAACCAACATAAAATGCAGAGTAGTGGTTATTTCTCTGGGGCAATGGAGGGGAAGAAAGCGAGGTGCATCTGTCATTCTGTTCTGGTCTAAGGTTGAATGAATGAGGGCTCACAGGCTTTGTTGTAAATGGAGAGCTTATGCTTTGCAATTTACATGCAATTTATTCTGTACCTATCAAATGTTATAAAATAAAAGCAGTAAACTTAAATAAATGAAGGCTATGAGAGGTTCTTTTCAGGGCTAATGTTGTATGTATAATTCCAAGGTAACAGGAACTGGGGACTCTCCTTTGGAGATGGAGCACACCTGAACATTCATGAACACCACTGATCGACTTGCATCCAGGCTAAGAAAAAGGAATCAATCTGTGCTGGTTCCGTCCAGGCCAAGGCCTGTACTAGGTCCATGCGGAAGATATGAAGATGTGGCCTCTGTCCTTAGGGCTGCAGGGGTCTCCAGGAAACAACCTGGATTGCAGATGTGAGTGCACAGAGAGTCCTGGCTTTAACCTGAGACACTGACTTTGGGTGAGTGAGCCTCTATGAGTCTATTTCTTCACTCATAAAGGAGACAACTATACTTTGGAAGGTTGCTATGGTCCTTAATCAACACGTTTCTATTTGCTTTGAGCGGAGAGGCCCGTGTGGCACAGTGAGTTGCCAAGTGCACTCCCCGGGTTGGAATCTCGTCCTCACTGCTCATGGACATGGATCTCCAGGCCCTAACTTAACTTTTCAATTCTCCATTGCCTCCTGTAATGTGAGGTACCACCATTTTTTCCCTCAGAAGGCCTCTTTGGTGGTTTAAGTAAATAATGTGTGTCATGTACCTGACACACAAGGGAGGGCTCCATAAAGACGAGTCCCTTTCTCCTCCCGTTTCCATCCCCTTACACAGCTTCTTTCTGGCTTTGGCCCAAAGATGGTGGGAGGAAGAGGTCAGGTTCAGGTGTCTTCAGGAGAAGATGAGCGTGGATTGTGGATGGAATCCCAGCTTCCTGGGCTCCGAGGGTAGGAGGGTCTCAGGTGCGGGTACTGGGAGGGGGTTTGGGCCTAGGGAGGGATTATGTTTTCCATTACCCAAACATCTCCAATTTCAGCCTCCAATTTGGGGAAGCAAAATAATTTTGGCCCCCCACGCAGTATCTGTCTCTGGAACTGATTATCTGCTTTGTTAAGTTCAGAGGCATTCTGATAAGGGTAATTGAATTAGGCTTCCAGGGACTCCTACAAGCAGGCTAGCAGCCACAGTAGGGGGTCTTGCCGGCCAGGCCCCTTAGCATGCCGGCTCTCCCTCCAAGGTTTCGGAGCAGCCCTCCTGGGGGTCACAGTGCCTTGGGCTTGGCCTTTGAAGATCTCTGCATTGCCGAGAAGCCCCTCCATGCTCCACAGGCCCTTCACGCTTCCCTGGGGTGCTCTTTCGTCTGTTCCCAACCCCTTGGAGGCCTCTGGAGAGAGGGGCTCTGAAGTCGTTCCTTGAGGCAGAGGAATTTCTGGAGGTCAAGGAAATGTCTGTTTGGGGATGAAAGATCAGGAGGTCAAGGTTCAAATGATGTTGATCTAAATTTTTCCCAATTCCAGGGGGTATTTTTTTTTCCCTCAGGGGAACTTGCCAACACCCTCCTCATCATCTTGACAGGACTCTGACACCTGAAATGACAAAAAGTTTGGACATTTGGGGAACTTATTATGACAGCGGCTGCTCATGTTTTCAAAAATCAGTGGGCTGCAATAAGAATTATTCAGTCCCTACGATGTGTTTCTCACGCCTGGACCATGGTCTCTCCACCCAAACGCCTCCTGTTCTTGTGACCGGCTCTGAAAAAAAAAAAAAAAAAACACAAAATCTGCTTGTTGCACCCCTCTTGGGTATTGTTAGGTTTTTTTCCTTCCACCAGACTCCCATGGATTCAGCATAAAGAGGTGACAAAGAGCAGAGTCCCCACTCTGCCGGGTACCCTTCAAGGCTCAGACCAAGTCCTCTTGGTTCCACGAACCACAGTCAGCATCACCACTACCTCAGCTTCTGCCCATCAGCCAGCTCTCCACCACCTGCTGAGGCTGATGAGCCTTACCATTATCACAAGCAAAAGCAATGCCATTTTAGAGAGCACTAGAACAGGTCTGGGTTTGAACCCCCAACTCTGGAATTCACCACCTGTGCTACCTTTGGCAAGTTAGCGACATGGGAGAAACAGCCATGACTCAGATGGTCCAGAACCCCCTCTGTTGATGGTGTCCTCAGCCCCCAAACATCCCATTTATCAAGAAGTTAGGACCAAAGAACTTAAGAATTTGTGTCCTGATGAAGTAATCCTATAAACTGAAGGAAAAAGTAATAGTTTGACTTCATTCTTAAGTAGCAACAGTTATTTATTAATGGGATGTAGACGCTATATAAATTATTAAATCTTGGAATGTGATTGGACACCACTTCTCTCATCTCCAGTTCCATGTTGACTTTCATATGGTTCTTGTTTACTTATAACGGCCACCTCCAAAGATCTAGCTCCACAAAGATATGACATCATTAGAAGGAATGTAGTATGATCTAATGTTAAAACTGTGAACTACCTTGAGCTAGTTTGCACAGTGTCTAACAGATGTTAAGTATCATTGTGTTTCTCTGAAGTAACCCACAGTCCCCCTATGAGTTTGCTTTGGCACCCCAGAGTGGGAACTGTTGCAATAATGTTTAAAAAGCACCTAACACATTGTAAGTGTTTAAAAAATGGCAGCTCTCATTATTTCTCTTTGAACTTTGAAAGTCACTGTTGGTTGCCTTATGACTGGGTTACTGAGCTGCCAGTCTTTACTACAATTCATTAGTTTGCTGTAGTTCAAAGTCAGATATTCAAGTATTCCCTATGACTGGAATGTAGTAAGTGCTTAGTAGATGTTGCTTGAATGGATGGACTGTGGATGGTTGGATGGATGGATGGATGGATGGATTCCTTTTGGATCATACACCTTCTGGTTCCTTCATTCTTACATGCATTTGTACCTCCACCCCTGCATGCATTCATCCATCCATGCATCCAATAAGCAACAGAAAGATGACTCCTCTAACATTTGGAGTTGTCTCCCAAACCCTGCCTCACTCTCAAGGATGGGGTTGACCCTTCCTTCCATTTGGTCTATCCTGTGTGCTTTGAAGAAACATCATATTTGGGTCCCAGCTCTGGTACCATCTTTCATATATTTTCTCAGGTCTTTGCAAAGTCCTCCAGGTCAGAAACAGATGTATTTCATCCACAAATTCCCTCATTTACTTACATGAAATGTTCCTTACTGGGCTGACCATAAGCTAAGTGATCACTAAATACTTAATACTTAAGTGAATTACTGATTTATGTCATAGTTTTATGTACAACAAATGTCAATATTTTGATCAGCTTGGCTAGTGACTCATTAATTACAAAATGGGCAGCTAGTTACCAGCCAATACAACCTCACGGCTCTCTGAAAGGAGGAGGAATCAGGACAGCTTTAGCAGGCTGTGGGTTTCGCTAAGGAGCAGCCAGAACTGGATGTTGAAGGATGGATAGGATTGAGAGAAACCAAAGAAGGAAGGCAGGCATTTAGGACTGGGATGGTCGGGCACGGCATTAAAAATGACCTGGAGGGAGAAATGAGCTTGTTGGGTAAGGGTCTGGTGAGGCAAAAGGCTTAACTAGATAGAGAAGGGAGGAGATGGAATCATAAGGATTGGTGCTACAGTTTGGATGTTGAGTGCCTCCCAAAGGACTATGTGATAAAGGCTTGGTTTCCAGGGTGGTGTTATTGGGAGGTAGTGGATCTTTAAAAAATGGCAGCAATTGATGGGGTCTAGAGGGAGGTCCTCAGGTCATTGGGCGTCTGCTTTTGAAGGGGATTGTGGGAGCCCAGCTCCTTCCTCTTCCTCTCTTTTGCTTACTGGCTTGTGATATAGACAAGTTTACCCCACCATGTGCTCCCATTATGATGTGCTGCCTCGCCACAGGTCCCAAACAATGGGGCCAATCTATGATGGACTCAAAACTCCAAAACTATGAACCAAAATAAACCTTTCCTCTTTATCACCTAATTATCTCAGCTATTTCATTATAGTGATGAAAAGCTGACTAACACAGAGAAGAAACTTCCAAGATCTATAAAGCTAGGAAGAAACATATGCAGTTATATAAATAAATGTGACCAGGTGCAGTTCTGTGGAAGTTATATCACAGAGTTGGTTGTGTAAAGGTGGTTGCACCATGTTGGATCACTTTACCTAGGGAAAAGGGACAAGGGGCAGAGGGGAAATTAAAATAATCTACCCTATTACAGGAAAACTCCAAATTAAAACATTTTGCTTGGGTCTAACTGGCCATAGGTCTGATGGTTTTTTATCCACCACACAAGTAAATAGCTCAAGGGCAGCCTGCCCGCCAGCATAAATCTTTGTGTGGAAAATACTGCCAGTGTGGCCATGGAAAATGCCCTCTTGCTGACCATAATTACATAGAATGTGTGCAAATAAAAGCTGAAAGAAAACACTTTTGCAGAGCCATATATATATATATATATATATATATATATATATATATATATATATTTTTTTTTTTTTTTTTTCTTTTTCTCTCTGTTCTTATTTTGACAGAGTGGAAGAGAAATTCACAGACCATTTTCTCATACTCCCATTTGGGGCAGCATGAGCTCATGCTACCTGGCTAGACTGGGGGTTGGATTTCAGCGAAAGACTTAAACCTTGTTTCTACACATCATCCTCTATTGGTGGGTCTTTCAGTCCTGAGATGGTGTCAGGAGGCATGAGTTGTTGAGGAGACTACAGATAGCATTGTCTTGTTTAGCTCTGACCAACCAGAGATATGTGGTCTTCTTCAAGCAAAGGGAGATGGGAGACACTGGGGTGTTTGTTCAAACCACAATCCCCAATTTTAAGGTTAACTTCACTATCATGTAACCCTCTGTGTCCTCAACTCTTCCCTGGGGGTCTCTTCAGAGACAACTTTTAACTCTGAAGAAGTCCAGAGCAAAATGCAATAAATGTCTCCTAGAGAGGCTTCTCAAAGCTGTAAGTTGGCAGATTTTGATCCTTTAGGTTTCACATCTATCTTTCCAGAAAGTTGCCCTTTATCCTCTTCTCTTTGATCTTTTCTGGAATATTTGAGGGGAAAAAATCCTTAGGGAAATAGTTGGTATTTGCATGTCTTGCAATGATGGATAAACTGGCTGCTATCAAGTCTGGGCTCCAAAGTGCAAGAGGCTCAGGAGAGACACTTGCTTTGGTCCAGCTCTGCAGGAAGACACATCCAGGGACCCTGCAGTTGCACATTTGTTGCATGAGCACACGTGCACTAGAGTTGGAAATGGATCGGGAACCGGCAAACTGGAAGGATCCAGGGAAGTCTGGAGACTGCCCTCTTCTCCACATCTCTTGATCCTTCTGCCTGCTGTTCCATTCTTCTTTCCGCTCACCCAGAGTTAGTTCCTTCTTGCCCATGGCCCATCATGACTGCCAGAACTCTTGGAAACTACCCAAATTTTGGCCTCTGTACCCAATGCTAATGGGCTGGTTCTCTGTTTCGTAAGAGAAATATATCTAGCTCAACTAGCACCCAAATCATTTTGGGGGACAGGTAAAAAGCCTAGGTCAGTTGGGGGCTAGGCTGCCCTTGTGCTGGGTACCCATCCAGGTGGTAGTCAGCTGAGTGAAGGGCGATGGACTACTCAGGAGCAGAGATTATGAGTTCAAGTGTGGACGACGCAAGCGACACTTGCCATCAGAACACAACAGATACAGCACTGGTGGGGAGACGGCAGTAAATCACACACATCGCTTCTATCAGCTCAGCTAATTTATTTTTACATATAAAAATATTTATATAGGAAGAAAAATCATAATCATGAATACCATGTGATTGTGACTTAATCCAAGATACATGGGTACATGGTACATGTGGATATCTAATACTACCCAAATAACCTGTTAAATAATCTAAATATCTACATGACTGGTGTAACTCCACATTATGTACAACCACAAGAATGGAAAGTTATACTCCATGTATGTATAATATGACAAAATATACTCTGCTGCTACGTATCTCTAAAAAGAGCAAATAAAGAAAATTTAAAAAAATAATCTGAATATGCACTTTAACTTTTTACTGCATGTCAGAAGAAGTTCATTTTCCTTCAAAAACAAAGTAAGCCTATTCAACTAGTTACTTGAATTTCAAAAAATTGTTTGTTTTTAGAACATGATTTCACTTACCCAGAAAAGACGGGAAGAACTGTAGTGCTTAGGTTATGCTATGCTTTGTTCTCAGGGAGGCACTATGGGAAGGTGCTGTGCAGGTCAAGGAGATGGTGCCTCATGGAAGGTTTGTAGGTCACTGGGGACATGCCCTTGAAGGGGATTTTGAGATTCTAGCCTCTTCTTTCTCTTTTTGCTTCATGACTTGTGATGTAAGTGGTTTTCCTGTGCCACACACTCCTGCCACTATGGGCCATCTCACCAAAAGCCAAAGCAATAGGGCTGTCAATCATGGAATGGAACTTCCAGAATTGTGGGCCAGTATAAACCTTTTCTCTTTATAAGTTTACTATTTCAGGCATTTCTTTATAGTGATGGATAGCTAACTAATATAAGTGATAATCTCCATTTCTTTTTTTTTTTTTTTTGGCGGTGCTGGGGATTGAACCCAGGGTCTTGTGCATGCAAAACAAGCACTCTACCAACTGAGCTATACCCATTTCTTAAAAAAAAAAAAACACTTTTTATTGCTCACCCTTGGATATTTATTTTATTTATTTATATGTGGTACTGAGAATTGAACCCAGTGCCTCACACATGCTAGACAAGCACTCTACCCCTGAGCCACAACCCCAGACCCTGATAATGCCCACTTCATTTAAGACTTAATTTTGTAGAAAGACAGCCCCACTATGTCCCAACCCATGTCTCAGGATATGTAAGTAAAACCATGACCTGTTCGCATGTATTCAGCATGCTCTGACCCCAGTTACAGTAGAGGTGCTCAGGCACAGTAGAGGGACACAGGAAAGGTTGGGTATGTTATTTAAGATTAGGTTCAGTTGCTAGTAACAGATATTAAAATAGCAGTGGATTAACCAAAGATGGTCATTTCTTTCCCAAGGAAAATTTCAGAACAACACAGAAGCTTTGCTCTGTTCATTCCAAGGTGAGATCTTTAATTCTCAGATATGGCCCCCCTCTTCCTGTGGTCCAGGATACAGTTTCACCTGCCACATCTCTGTTTCAAGAAGTAGAAAGGAGGGAGAGGGAAAGAAGTAGCTAAGGGCATGTGCCAGCCATGTCCTCAGTAAGGCCCTTAAAATATGCCATATGAACTTCTGCTTACGTCCCATCGGTCAAAATTTAGTCACATGCCACACCTAACTACAACAAACGCTAGGCAAGGCAGACTTCATTCCAGATGGCCATTTGCCAGTGGACATTTCTCTTACGATGTACATTAGCCAGGATCAGAATCTATAGAAGTGTATGTATATAGAAAAAGATTTGCTGTATTGAATTGGCTCACATGATTATGAAAGCTGGTAAACTCCAAATCTGCAGGGTGGGCTGGCAGACTGAAGAATTCTCTCTTGCTTGGGGAGACCAGAATTTTTGCTCTGTTCAGGCCTCCAAATGATTGAGTGAGGCCCACACACATGACCCAGACAAAATTAACCATCGTACTATGGAAGAAGTGGAGCTGGATATTGGGGACAACAGTTGTCTCTATCAGAGTGAAAATCCACAACTTTTACTCTGAATGAGAATATAAAATCCCCAAGGCCAGTGACTGTCCTCGTGGTTTCAGCAATTTTTATGATACTCTGTATAACAATGGTAATCCCTAGGCCCATATTTTCCCTCTTTGCTTCTACAGAAAATTTTGTCTAAACCAAAATTTTGTCTAAACAGCTTCTCTGCCTGACCTCTGCTTATGCCATAAAACTGTCTTTCTTTCCTCCTTTGCTGGGGGGGAAGTGGAGAGAAGAGACTTTAGCTCTCAAAAGAGCCTGGCATGGGACAGGACTTAAGTGGGATGGTTCCTGAACTGGGGGTCTGAAAGCTGGGACTTGGCCCTGATTTTGTGGCAATCATGAGAAAAGGCAGTTCCTCTGAAGTGGCTGCTTCATCTCTTTGAGCTTCAGATTCCTCACCCATAAAGTGAGGAGAATCTTCCTTGCCTTCCTCAAAGGGCTATTTTAAACATAGGAATTAATATCTAAGGAGGACTTGGAAAAACTAACAGTGCAATTCTAACAAAAAACAATTTGCATCCACTGGTGGGGGAATTCTGCTCTTTCCTCCCTCCCTTCCTTCTCTGATCACTTTAGCAAATGCTAAAAGCCAGATGGGCCAGGGCTGCGCTGGGCTTTCCTGTGCATCACAGAGGGTCTTCCTACGTGGCCTGCTCCCTCCCCTTACTGCCAGGAGGACCCTGGTTGTCTGAACATCTCCCTTCCGCCTCCCACAGCCACCTCCAGGTTGCTAACAGAGCCCTGCGGCCAACAGCAGTTTAATCCAATCTCATCTTCATCATGAAACTTCCAGGAAGGGCCGGGGAAGAAATCAGCTCGCACACTGAACACTCACCCGCAGGATGAAATGTACACAGAGACCCTCAAAATTGGTGTTAAAAGCACATAAACCTCTTGGGTTGTTGAGATTCTAGCCCAAGCAGGGTGTGTGTGCAATATCACTAAAAGCAGGTATGATGGATAAAAATGAGTGATGGCCCCTTCCAAACATAAACCGAGCTGCTCATCCCTCAGGGTTGTTTATAAATAGAGGGGGGTCCATTTGCCCAGGGTCCCGAGGACAGGCCGGCACTCCATTTAGATAACGACCACACTTCGCGCCCGGCCACCACTCTCCAGGCCGCAAGGGGTGATTAATCAAACGGTGTTTTGGTTTCTCCCGATACACATCTACTCCTTCCGCTTGAGAATGGGCTGAAGGCGGCTTCCAGGGTTTACAGAACAGCGCGGGTGCACCTCAGAAGGCAGCAGGACCTGGCCCTCCCGGGGCCACCGCCGCACCTCAGTGGGCATGCGCGGGGCGCCCAACAGCGCGCGTCCCCGCGGGCCTGGTCTCCTGGGCCACCCCTGACCGTGGTCTTCAAGACAGAGATCCTTGAGTTGAAGAAACAGCAACACTGGAAGCACCAGAAGACATCTGCCTTGCTGACAAGATCAGTTTTAAGTCCCAGGAGTGAAGAGGGACCCCTTGTTCCATGCACTCCCATGAGACCTTGCACCCCCACACTGCTGGCCTCAGGACTGTATCTGCCTCGCAGGCCACCAGCTGCTTTAGTCCTGTTTGTTCATCACCCTCAAGAAGCCCAGGGCTTCCACATCATCCTTTACTCCTTAACTCTCACCTCCAGACAACTCCGGGAAGCCCTGATCTTGACCATCGCCCACTCTCCCCATTTCCCCAAACCTTCTGAATCTCAAGGTCCCTTTGAAAGCAGCATCTGGCCTTTGGCCATCACCTGTTTGCTGTAACCCAACACTGGCTTTCCACCAAGGACGCTCCTTCCTCGGGGCCCTCTCAAGGGGGTTCTGCTTCCCCTCCTCCATCCCTCTTGTGACCAGTGGGGACCATGGTCTGGCCCCTTCCATATAGTGCCTGCTTCAGAGCACATACCACATCAGGCTGCAGCTCCTGCAATGGCCTCTGGTTACAGACCTCTACTCCTGAGCCCTGGCTTGCTGCTCTCCTATTAGACTCCTTAGTGACTTCAATGTCTGTGAAGATGATTCTTTCAACATCCAGACTTCTCCGTTCCTTGATCATCTCTCCTCCAATGGCCTTGCCTTCCAACCTGTCCCGGACACTTACACCCACCCCATCACCCTCGCACAATCACTGACTGCAACACTCTTACTGTTGCCATTTCATCTTCCCACTCTAGAATCACCCTGGCTGTGCTGATTTATCCCCCTGTACCCAGCCCCAATAATCCTTTGACCCAGACTTCCATGTACTGTTGAACATTTTGTGTACTGAACAGAAATCTTTAGCCAAAGAACAAGTGGGCCCTGAAATCCAGCCCAGGTTCCAGAACAACACTGTGCACAGCCTGGTTCATGGCCTCATCCACCCAAGGGAAAAGGCAGGTTTTTATTTGCACAATTATGGGTCTGTATCACCGAAAAGGAAAGTATTTTTCCTAATTCACTCAAGATTCTCCATGGACCATCACCAGCTCTGATTTAGCCCTGTGGGGACCTACAGTTCATTGTGGTCACTATCTTTCCAATGTCCTCCTCCCCCTTTTGCCTTTTCCTGCTTAGATATTATGTTTCATGACTATAAACCCTATGCATATACTTGAAACTCCCTACCCCTTCTCCCTCATTGTCTCACTTGGCAAAATCCTAATCCTTAAAAAAAATTAACCTTCCAGCTACTTCTCAGCTGTCTCCATTGCAGCTGAGTGTGACCAGAGGAAGACACACATTTCACATTCCTGTTCATGACCACTCACTTTCGGGGAGCCCTTGGTTCTGTCTGGTAAACCACTGTCCCACTCTTTCAGACCTCAGTCTGTTGTGTGCACACAGGGAGAGCGCCATTTCCCACTTCTCTGAGCGAACACAAGCAGTCAGAAGAGAGTGTCCATATGGTCCCGCTGCCACATTCACCCATTCATCCAACCTGCGTCCCTTATTTTGCCTTCCATTCCGTGACTGTGGATGAACTGGTCTTGCTCTCATCCAAAACCGACGGTTCCACTCTAGTATTTAGATCCTGTCCCTTCCGCCTCTGGGAGGGCTTTGCTGTAGTAGTTACCACCCTTCTCTCCTACATCATCACCAAGTTTTTCTTTCTCCTGAATCATTTCTATTAACATATCCACAAATTGTAATGTTTTGTCTACCTAAAAAAGAAAAAATTTCCTCTTGACCCTGTGACTCCACTAGCTACTGCATCATTTCTGCTCTGCTTTTTAACAAAACCTCCTTTGAGAACAGGCTGTATCTGCTGCCTGTCCCCCGCTCCCCCCCCCCCCCCCCCCCCCCCGCTCCCAATTGCCTCCAAATTGGCTCCAGGCAGGCTGTTGTCCTCATCCTTCTTGTCAAGGTTACCAATGGCCCACACATCGCTACATCCAATGGTCAATTATCCATCCGGGGCTCATTTGATCTATGATCTATCAGTGACTCGGCTGGTCACTCTATCCTTCTCCACTTGACTCCCAGGACTCTGTTCTGTTATCATCTTCTTTGACCAAATTGACCACACCCTCTCAGATGCCCTTCCTGGTTCCTTCCTGTCTCCTTGACAGCTGAACATGAACCTGGCTCTGGAAGTCCTTGTTGGAGTCTTCACATCTCTATCTACACTCACTTCCTTGGTGAACTCCTCTTCTCTCATAGTTGATGATTCTCAAAATTTCTATCTGCAGCCCCTGAACTCTATATTCAAATATCTACCTGCAAACACAGAATCTCTTCTTGAATCTAAGACTCAAACTTAACATGTCCAAAGAAGAGTTTCTGATTCCAGCTTGCACACACCCTCTCAGTAATGGCAATTCCATATTTCCAGTATCTAAACCAAAAAAACTGGGGATAACGATTGCCATGCCCCTTCATTTATCAATTACTAGCAAAGTCTGTCAATTGTGCACTCAAACTTTACCCAGAATCCAGCCACTACATATGATCTCTATTACTACCACCAAGGTCTCCATCATTTCTCACCTGGTGTATTACTGTGACAACTGGGGCCCTTTGCTTTGTGAGGCTGTCGGCAGAACATCCTTATGTAGCCTCCCCCACAATGGCCTGTGCTTCCTCACAACATTTTGGCTAGGTTTAAGCACAAGGAGAGAGGGTCACACAGGGGTGAGTGGGGGGACAGAGAGAGAGAGAAGCTAGAGTGTCTTTTCTAACTTAGCCCTACAAGGTCAGATCCTACATTAAGCATTGAGGACATAAAGATGAATAAGAAATAGTCCTTGAGTCCAAGGAGTTTACAGAAGCAGAAGCAGACAAGGTAGCTCCATGTTAGACCCTTGCATCCTAAGAGCAACCTAATCAGAGGGCACCTTGGAAAGTGAAGTGAGAGAGGGAAATCAGATGGGGGGTTAGAGTTGATTTTGAAGGTTGAGCAAGAATTACAATATGGAGAAAGAGAGAAGCTTCTGCATCATGGGAACTGCACACATGCTGGGCAGAGGTAAAAAAGGGTGCTGCAAGGTCAACAGTTGATAGACCAGGAGGTGAATCAGATGGGACGGATTCAAATCTTCTTGCAGTTACTGTTAGACTTGGAGAAAAGATGCAATCTCTCTGAGCCTATTTGCTCATTTACAGAACAGAAATTACTTGCAGACTTGAGGAAATCATTACAATGTGTGACAATTAATAGATGTCCACTAAATGACAATTGAAAAATTAGTTGGCTTAAATTGCCCAGTGTAGGTTCCATTGAAGTTTTTTCTTTTACCAGTCCTGTTCCAATAGGTTCAAACAATCCCTAAAGTTTTAATCTAAGAAATAAAAGAAGAAATTTTGGGAGGAAGGAAGTAGAAATCAAAGCTACACAGCCTGACTATAATACCCTCTCACTCCAAATTTCAACAGAGAAATTCCTTGCAGTGGGCGAGGTATTGGATTCTGGGACCTAATCTGAAAAGCACTGTCCTGGGATATGGACTGATGGTTGAGGCACAAGGAGGTCATGTCACCATCTATGTCAACTGGGGCAGATGGGTATTATGGTTTGGATATGAGGTACCCCCCCAAAATTCTTGTGTTAATGCAGGAACATTCTAAAGTGAAGTTATTGGATTGTGAGAGCTGCAACCTGATCAGTCCTTCCTAGTTTGAATGCACTGAGTGGCATCTGTAGGCAGGTGGGGCATGGCTGGAGGAGAGGGTCACAGCGGGTGCTGGAAGGGTTCATCTTCCTGTAGTCCCTCATCTCTCCTCTCTCTGCTTCCTGGTCACCATGAATAGAGCAGTGCTTCTCCACCATGCACTTCTGCCATGACGTTCTGCCTCATCTTGGGTCCAGAGCAATGGAGTTGACTGACCATGGACTGAACCTATGAAACCATGAGCCAAATAAAATTTTCCTCCTCTAAGTTTTTTTTTCCCAGTTTTTAAGGTTTTTTGTTTTTGTTTTTGTTTTTTGTTTTTAGTGCATTATAGTTACACATACAGTGAAGCTTATTTTGACATATTCCTAAAAGCACATAAAATAGTTTTCTCCCAATAGCATTCCCTTCCCACTTCTCCTCCTCCTCCTGATCCCCTTCCTCTACTCTATATCTAAATTGTTCTTGTTAGGTATTTTAATCACAAAAACTGACTGACACACAGGGAGTACAGTGAAAATAAATTGGAAATAAAAGTTTTCTTTTTCAGTTCAATTTTTAAACTTTATACTGCCGAGGACAGAGAACACATCATCTGGTTCCTGCCTTCAAGATGCTTACAACAAAGTTGGACTAGAGTTAAGCATGCAGATGAGAGTTGGAGTCACAGAACATAACCAAGTATTTCGAAGGTTGGAGCTGAAGGTGGAGCCTCTGGGGTCAGGAGCCCTGTCCTGGCCTTGGGGTCTGTGGGCGCCCCCCCCCCCCCCGCCCCCTTCTGTCTTTCCAAGTCTGGCTCTCTGGAGGCAGATGGTGTCTCTGCACAATCGCCTGCTTCTTATTTAGCTGTTCATTCCAAGATTGCAGCTTTCTGCAAAGGAAGCGCCGGCCAAACCTTAAAGCCATGAGGCCAGATCCATCAAAAAGCCGGCCCCACATGCTTTGAGGATTAGCATGGGGCTTATTCAACACTCTAATTAATGTTTTGATAATTTAACAATTTTGTATGCTTTTGGAGGGCTTTCGAGGGGAGCGACCTTGGCAGACAAAACCACATCTACTTTCATTCTTAGAGAGATGCCTTTTCTGATCCTATTAATGAGAAACACCCTTCCTGTCTGTGCTGGGCCACGGGACTGAGAGCAGATTTCCTGCTGTTGCAGGGGGCAGGGGCATCCCCAGCAGTGGGACCAGTGAGGGGTGGGGGCTGAGCAAAGCAGAGCAGGGACCTTCTAGCCCCGCTGTCACACCAGTGTTGGCGACAGCCCTGTTCAGACAGTGACATGCCAAGTGCTGGAGATAGACAAAGCTTGCTGAGCTCTTCCTTCTGTGTGACTCATTTTCTCCTATTTTAAATGGACATGGGCATCCTTACAGGACTGGCCTCAGTCCATGATAAGTCAGGAATGGCTGTGTCACCAGGAAGAGGAAGGGAAGCTAAAACTAGGACTAAGATGAAGACCCCACATAACCCACGGACAGCAAACATGCCAAGGCTGCAAAAGCCCCTCTGCAGGATGAGAGGTTCCTTCTAGAAACGATGCAACTACCTCTCTCCTTCCAACCCCAGCTCTATGGAGCAGAGCTCAGGAGTGCAGGCCTCCTGGGTTGACTGGATGGAGTTTGAATCCCTGCTCCATCCCTGCCTTGCTGTGCTTCTGGGTGCCGGTTAGTTGACGTCCCTGAGCCTCTTCACCCATAAATGGTGCAATCATAGCACTATCTCTATCCTTCATAAAGTTACCATGAGAATTCAGTGAGATACCAAAGAGGCAGTCCTTCCTTTGCATAATTTAAATCCATATGCATTTGGTCATTACAGGTTAGGTTCAATAATTCCTGTCCCCGACAACATGGTTCAAATGTCAGTTACCTTGATACCTGCTGAGTGCCAAGGAGGGTTAGTGGCAAAAGAGAGTGCAGGGAAGGAAGAGCTCACATGGGCTAGGCTGCCCAGAACCTCAGGACAAGGTCATGTTCTCTTTTTCTCCCCACAGACCGTTCCTCAGCCCTAGCTGGCCCTCTCACAAAAGCAAGCTACTGATAAGAAGGCGGGGTCAGGAGCATTAGGAGAGAATCTGAAATAAAACAACTGCCAGGGTCACCGCTGTTGGGGAAGATGGATGGAGGCAAGCTCCTTCTTATTACAAACAGTTAACTCAGTAGCGTCTCATTCAGAGGAGAAAGATGAAGTCTGGGAAGAAGGGAGTGGGAGCCCATAGATGAGAAAGTTTCTGGGTGGTGTCAAGACCCTGAATAGACCCCCCACTGTCAGGAGAAGATGTTTGCGGAAGATGGTTGAAGACCCGGAGCACAGACCACTACTGAATTTCCACCCATCACTCATTTCTCTAGTGAACCCACTGACCCAGCTATTTTATACTCGGCTCCTGGCAAAATGGAGGTGGGAGGTGGACAGTCCTCACTGGCACTCAGCATGTAATGTGCTCTTTTGCTTTCTTCCCGGACCCTTGTCCACCCAGGCAATGTGACATTCCAGGAGGGGAGAAGTGATCCATTGCCCTCTCCCCTCTCCTGGAATGGCTCTCGGTAGCTCTAAATGAGATGCTCCTGCTGATTAATTGAAAGGAGGAACCTCTCAAGGAAATGGGGAGGAAGCTCTTGGGTAAGGAATAGCTCAGAGTTGAGGGCAAAGCCTGTCCACCCCAGATCTGCATCTATCTTTCATTTATCCCTGAAATCAGTTGTCTCAACAGCTTACCACCTTCAACAGGGTCCACCTCCAACAGGGTCCACCTCCAACAGGGTCTACCAGAGTAAGCGTGTCTCAAGAGGCTTCTTGGTTCTAGGAGAATGGAAGTTGGGAATGGGGCAGTTGCACATTTTGGAGAGGGTGGGAGGGGAAAGCCTCCAGCTGCATAATTTGTAGGAACCAATATAAAGTGAAAATGGGGGATTCTCTGTCTAAAAATGTTTAAGAATTTTAAGATGCTAACCACAGAGCATTAAACCAAGTGCAGCCCAGATAAACATCAGGCCCTAGACTGCCTGGTCCTCATGTCCATGACCCTGACCCTGAAGAATATATAGGACCTATAATCCCAGCAGCTCGACAGGCTGAGGCAGGAGGACGCGGTGAGTCCAAAACCAGCCTCAGCAACTTAGCAGAGCCCTAAGCAACTCAGTGTGACCCTGTCTTTAATAAAATATGAAAAAGGGCTGGGGATGTGGGGATATTAAGCACCCCTGGGTTCAATCCCCAGTACCAAAAAACAAAAACAAAAACAAAAACAAAAAACCCAGAATATCCAGGTGCCCTGCCAGGCTCTGGCCTGGTGCAGCCATTCACCACCTACCCCTCTCCACTCCTGGGGTAAGGGAAGAAGGGCAGCTTAGGCTCCTTCCTTCCTGGCTGAGAGAAGGGATGGGGCAAAGAGGAATACTGGCAGGACTAGTGTGCCGTGCCCTAGGGGAGGCCCCGGCAGCCCCTGGATGGAAATGCTGAGCACCGGTCTGTGTTTTGTCATGGAGTATGACCAAGGCCTGCAGCCCTCCCCTGGGCGTACTCAGGAGCAGCCACTGCCTGTCCATGGTAATGCTTACTGCACTGTTGCCCCGGGGAGCTCTATATTCATTTCTCTAACCCTCACCTTGATGAGCAGCTTGTTTTGCCCATGGAAGGGGTCTGGCTTGAGTCAAGAATGAGGTGCAAGTCGCCACTCAGGGAAAACCCAGAGACACTGAAAACCTCCAATCTCTTACCACGGCCAAGGACGGAGGTCCAGGTGTGACAGTCAGTTCCTGTTGCCCAGCAGCATCTCTGCCCCCCAGTACCTGGGCCACACAAAGGTGTTCAGTTTGCAGATCAGAGGGAGGGATGGAGGAAGGGAGGCCAGGCAGCCTCTCTGTCGTGCTAACTCTGTTGGGTACTGTGGGTGGGGTGGGGCTGAGGGTGGGGAGGCATGGGGGACACGGGGAATCTGCTCTCCCTGACAGCCCTGGCTCGCCAGGCAGACTGGGCCAGCTGGAATTCAGGTGTTGACTTTTGCCAAATACTTTAAGAGGAATGAACACTTACCAGCTTTGTGAAGTTCCCCAGGGAGGCACCAAGGTTTTCCTAAGGATTTAGGCTGTCGTGAGCACGTGAGACCTAAGACAACTCTGCTTTTGAAAGTGATGTCCCAGAAAAGCCAGATAATACAGGGAGATGAGCCTCCTGTCTACAGGAGCCTAG
Organism: Callospermophilus lateralis; assembly: GCF_048772815.1. Lineage (NCBI taxonomy): Eukaryota > Metazoa > Chordata > Mammalia > Rodentia > Sciuridae > Callospermophilus > Callospermophilus lateralis. The sequence continues at coordinate 35,495,767 of NC_135318.1, forward strand.
AAAATAGAACGCTCTTTTGCTTCACATAGATACTTCTTCTATTCTCTTTACATTAGTGGCAATACATTTCCTCTGGCATGGCTTCTATACACCAAACTTATCAACCTTGGAATTATTGCATAGTTGTTACCTTAGTTACACAAACTGGTGTGTCTAACATAATGGAAACACACAAAGAAAGTAACTTCTTATAAATTGAAATACTATCTTATTCAACATAATATATATATGTTGTGTGTTATTATAGATTACATATCAGATGTTATATGTCAATGTCATATGTATCTTACATATATCTCACACATATATATATATATATAACACATGCCAAATATAATATGATAATGTATATAACTACATTCCCTTGATTTCCGTTATTTAGAGATAATTTAGATTTCCCTTTTTCCAAACTTCCAAATACCTTCTGTTCTGATGGGTTCAGATATTGAATGTCACTGAAGAAGAGAGATTTAGTCTTTTGGCTGATGACTTCATCAGACCGCTAGGCATTCTATCCCTTCTTAATGTGACAAAATTACTTAATGACGTATGTCAACAAATTATCATTTGCTCTCTATATTTGCAAATAACTTACCATTATTCATTTCATTTGTATAAGCAAACCTGGCTGCAAATTACTTCATGTTTTATGGATTAGGCGGATAATGGGACACATATGTACAGCAGCCCGTATTTCAAGGGTGACCATGAGGAGCCCAGCCTTCTCCAGTTGTAGTCAATTTCGAGAGCTGAGGAGTAAAGTGAACTTGCTATCCTGCCAACTTGCTTTCTCTGCTGACTTTACTTACAAGTTCTCAGGCTTGGAGGGCCTGGGGGAGATCTTCTGTAAGTCTCTGATATCCTTAATTCCCAACCTATCCCCCACCCCCTCAATTTCTGAAATTTATTTGTTTTATTTGCACCGTCGTCACTTCACATTAGAGACGTTTTCTACACATGAAAAAAGCAGCAGATTCTCGGCGGCCTCTCCCAGATTAACCCCCTCCGTTGCTTCCTGGGTGACAGCACCCATCTCTCCCTCATATTAGTTCAAAATGATAGCTCAGGCCGGGGCCTGTGACCCAGTCCTGGTCAATGGGACCTGAAGGGAAAAGAGGCTTGGGGCTTCTGAGAAAGGGTTTCCTTCTCAAGACAAGAGTAAGGTGGAAATGGCAACTCCTATATTTGGAAATGGAGTATGACGAACAAAAAAATCCACACTCTGAGCAGAGAAATGGAAAGAACCTGGGTTTTGAATAAGGATTGAACCCAGGGGCACAGAACCACTGAGACACAATATTTTTTATTTTGATACAGGATCTCACTGAGTTGCTTAGGGCTTTGCTAAGTAAGTTGCTGAAGTTGGCCTCAAACTTGTGGTTCTCCTGCCTTAGCCTCTCAAGCTGCTGGGATTACGGGTGTGCACCACCACGCCTGGCTCTACTTGACTACCCTTGCTCCTGCCCTGCTCTCATCTTGTTGCTATGTGAGTAAGAATAATATCCACATTGTTAGAGAGACAGTTTTGATTTTGTGTTTTATTTTGAGATCATCCCTACCAACTTATAACACTCACTAATTAGCAATACATAGGGTAGATGAAGGGCTTAGTATCAGGTACCAGCAGGCAAATTCAGAAGAAACAGAAAATATGTTTATTTCTGTGACATTGAAATCTAGTTGATGGAGATAAAATATACCCACAAATGCAAAATGAGAATTACTACCCAGCACCACACATTCATGGGCAAAATATTACAATGTAAACTAAACAGCACTGGCAAGAATCTCTGCTCCATTTACTTAGGTTATCTGTTTGCATCAGGATATTGACATACTCTTAAGAGAAAGCCAAAGAAAAATTAAATATAAAACAGTTCCTTTTCTTTTTTTTCCCCATGAATCTTTTTGGAGGCTGATATTGCCGTCTTTGAAAGTGTACTCTGATGTTATCTTGGAAAGTACTGGGACATAAAATAACTCTCAGAAATACACATTTACCCATAGAGCCCGCCAAACCCATATATTGATGCTCAAGTCTGATTTCGAATATTCAAGTAATTTGCCTACTTAAGAACTTATTGACATCAGGTGGACAATAATCTCCATCTGACTTTGAGAGAAATATCACAGGCACATTTGTGCTTCTCAGAATCCTATTTGTGGCTGAGCAGCTAGCCAAAGTTAGCACGAATGCAAATTTGCTGTGGTCAGAAGTAATAATTTTGGAGCTTTCAGTTTTCCTGGAGGCCAGGTCTGTCAGGGGTATTGTGAAAACGGTAAACGGGTGTATTTGAAGCTGTGTGCCACACAGCAGTTATTGTAGTCACAGCTTTGACTCCAACTTTCAAAGTTTGGGGAAACAGGCCTCATTGGAAAGGTAAACTGGTTGGTTGGCCTTCACATCATCTTCTCAGAAATACCATGAAATAATACCAGGAGCAAAATTCCCCCAGAGGATTTGCAAGGGTCCTGGCAGCTCGCAGGCTGCTCTACCCCAAAGAACATTAGGACCTGGCTGGACCCTTTTCTGGTTGAAGAAGAAGTGAGGTTTCATGGATGCTGACATCTATGCTGCTGGCACAAAGAGGCACAGCCCAGGAGGGGACACAACTGTAGTGCACATGACATGCATGAACTCCAGAACCTTCCACAGGTCTCTTCTGTCTGCTGTCCCAAGTCCAAGCCCCTCCCCACAGCCTTCCCTGCCTACCCTCAATCCTGCTCTTTTCCTCTGATCACCCCCTGAAGTGGGCATGTCATCCCTGCTTCCCAGCTTTGCACTTTGCAATACCCACTGCCTGGAGCATCCACCCCCAGCCACTTTCCTTCTGAGCCTCTACTGTGCCGATTCCTCATGGCCTGGTTCAAGCCTCCTTCATCTCTTACAGGAATATCTCAGTCCTTGGAGAACGATCCCTTCTTATAATAATGGTAATGACATGTTTTGAGCGTGCAGGGTGTTCAGGGAACTCACCCATGAGCGGGCATCCTCGAACCGCCCTTTGCAAGGAGGTAATTTGAGGAGATTTGCAAGAAGCATACAAGACAAGAGTAGCTGAGCTCAGACTCCAGGTCAGTCTGGCTCCATCTGCTCCACTCTTGCCCCCTGCCTTGTGCCACCAGAGTCAGTGCCTCAGGCTCAAACAGCTCTGCCTGCCTAGAGAGAGGAGGAATGGAGTTTCAGCCTTCCAGCGTGCTCAGTGCTCCGGAGTCAGAGGCACTGCCTGGGTGGAGGAATGTTCTGGAAACGAAAGTCCACAGTGATGGAGTGGGAGTTTTCTGTTTTCCATATGCTATTGCCATCCCTCCTCACTCTGGGACCTGGAGCACAGGTGCAAGAGCATTTGGTAATACCACACAAGAAATCTGATCATTCCACCTCTTAGCAAAATGATGTTTAAGACTGTCTTGTTGGTGTTCTGTCTCCAAGAGCTAAAGGCTCCAACCCACTCAGAATGGAAAGAAAAGCTGACATTTATCAGAGGGTAGGGAGAGGCTGTTAGATCCAAAGATTGGGGGGCAAAGGGCTGAAGCAAAGGGAACCCATCCACTGGAATGATTTGGTTTCCTTATGATAGAAGAGCCATCATCAGAGGCTCTATAGATCCTGGATGTGTTTCCAACTTTCTATTGAGAAGCAGGGGACAGATTGAAGAGGCAGGGGAGCTACTTCTGAATCCCCGGCCTACTACACACTCTGCTGCATGGGAGGGGCAAGGTTGAACCTCTAAATGTTTCAATCAGTACCTTGTTCTGAATAAATGTCCCTTCCAGGCTTAGATGATTGCAAGGAGGCTCCCTGTCCAGACATTCTCACCCTCCCAACTTCCCTCTTCCAAATCTAGGTCTTGTCTTTCATTCATCTTGTTCCAATATTAGGTAAAAGACAGATCTGACTCCTGTAATAGAGACCAAATTAAGAGTGGCTTATTTGAATGGTGTATATTCGTCCTTCACTGCCAATCTGAACATGAACCGTCTGTGGCTGTTGGATAGCTTTTTGGGCTGGGGGGCCTGGACTCCTGTCTTGTTTTGCTCTGCAGAGCCCTTCTTAACACTTAAAACTTCCCCTTCATGCTCACAGAGTCGCTGCAGCTGTCCTGCCATCGCATCTACAATTTAGCAATGGGAAGGAGGATTAAAGGAGAAGGAGAAAACAAGCTCTGTCCTTCTAGGGACTTGACTCAGTAACAAGGTAAAACAAGTACCTAGTTAAAATCCATGGATCCACGACCACTGCAAGAAGAGAGACACAAAATGGGGGACACCTAGCATTCTCTACCATCTATCTTCAAGTCACAAGTCAGGTGCCCCTATTGTCCTCCCAACAGCCATCCCAAAGAGGGAGATCCTGTCCCTTAGCACCTAGCTCTTTGCAGAACTTGGGCCAGTGCCCATAGAGGCTTTCTCCTGCTCTGCCACACACACTCCAAAGGGACAGAGTGTGCTCTGCCCTTATGAGGACAAATGTGGCCTCCAATCAGAGTCTACTAGACAGTCTTTCTGCTAGAAGGATAGACGTGGCTACTTTTCTTAGAAGAAAAAAGTAAACACACCTAACCAAAGTAACTCTTTAAAATGTCCTCGGCAACATGGCGCCCACTAGGGACCAGAAGACCATTTCCCATAGCTTGGCTCTTCTTTTTGGAAACAATGACCTTGTTACTCACACCAAGGAGCACTGGGCTCCTTCTGGTGTCTCCTGACCCTGCTGGCATTGCTCTCCTTTTATCATCCTGGAGGGAAGGCACCAACTCTTTTTTCCATTTTCTTAAATTCCAAGAAATGAAGGGATGATAATGATAACAACTAAAATTTATTGAGATTTCCTGACCACCAGATTGTCCTCCGAGTGCTTCTCCTGGTTTACTTCATCTAATTTTCACAACAGCCCTTTCGTGTGAGTTGTTCTTTTCAACTTACGGACAAGAAAACTGAGTCTTTATAAAAGGGTAAATAAAGTGCCTAAAATAATACAGAATCAAGTTCCTTGATTCTGATCTGAGAAAACACTGGTATTTTGTTTTATTTTCACATGAACAGTTAATAGAGATTTTTTCTAATTATCAATGTTTATTGCAGACAAGTATCATCCATCCTATGATTTTTACAGACAGCCAGTCTTTGCCTCTGTGGGTATGTCTGTCTATTCATCCCCAGCTTAGCTTTAATATAACAGTTTAGCTCTCTGCAAATATGCCACTCCCAACCTGTAGTCAACTATGCTGCCCCCACTTTTAATGCAACTGTATTAAAACTTTCAGCCTCGGTGTGCCCTTTAGAAATCTCCCAGTTGGAAGTAATACTGCAGGATGTGGCCCTTATCACGTAATAGTCACACAGGCACATGCCTGGAGAGGTTTTTCAGCAGTTGTGGCACTGCCTGGATGTTTTAAAGATGTCATCTGCACTCTTAAATTGTAATTCAAATCTTCCCTGGTGACTGCAGCTTGCACCCCTGGGTTTCCAGGGAGATAGGACATGTGGCTGGGGTCTCTAGCCGAAGGCCTCAGCTATCAACAAGAAATTCCCTCAGAAGCAATCCCACCCTTTTAAAGGTGGGAGCCAAGAAATGGAATCACATGATGACATTAGATTATTTTTTAAAAAATGAAACACAGAGAAAGATCAAGTTCTTGGTCCTATGCACCACCACGCAGTAGCTGTCCCCTGCTTTATGTGGTGTCAGACCTACAGACCTGGGGCATAAGAGATGCACCGTTAGGTTAGAAATTCTTGCTTTTCTGGAAGCCAGTCTAATCCAGAAAAGCTTTTCTCAGGTAGATTGAGCACCCTCACTAATTGTTCTCACTGGGGCATATTTTGCTAAACTTATGGGGAGCAAGAAATATTCCCAGGTGCCCAAGAAAACAAGGTGAAGTACTTTCAAGGTATGTTTTCTCTCAGAAAAAAATCCATCCATTAGGTATTTCTCATTCTTCTCTTCCCAGAGCCCTTCTTAACACTTAATGATTCTTAGCAAATGAAGCCTTGTCACCTTAGTCACTTTGGAGGGTGTCCACAGACTGTCCTCAGTTCTCCATTGTGTGTTCCTGGTGGCCTTTCCTGTTCTTCCCCGTGTCACCCTCCTGACCAAGCACAGGAACTATTCAACAGATTTTGCATTTGTTCTTTCACTAAGGGCAAAGGTGCCATTTCTGAATCCGGACATTCCCAGCAACCCTCTCGCCTGGCTTCTGGGTAACCACTCTTCCCCATTGAACCCATCCAGTTCCCACTATTCACTGTGCGGCAGCAGTGCCATTTTTACCACGGAGGAAGTTATAGACTCAGACAAGCAAAGTCATTCCCCAAAGCTCCCTCAGAAAAGCCAGTGGCTGGAAGTGCAGTTTTCTGATCCTAAATCTTGCCCTGATGTGACAGCTGTCCTCCCTTTGCCACAATCATCAATTGGGCTGTGGGAAAATCGGAGCAATGTGAGGAGGGGGCAGAGGGGCCCTTTGAGGGCATATGTCTGCATTGCCTCATCCACTGGGTCCCTGTGCAGGGCCCACATGGGCTCCATGGTGTGCTGTGGGGCAGCCTCGGGCTCCTCGTTTGTCTACTGAGCCTCTTTCATTCCTTTCCCTGCCCCCTCACTTCCCTACCAAATACAAAAACGACCCCAGGAATAAAATGCAAGAGCTCGACCAACAGAAAGCAAAGGTTAGAAATTGAACGCCGGCCCTCCCGAAGCCAGGAAATTCCAGAGACGTGGTTCTCATGGTAAGGGGACTTCAAATTACATATTTTGCAGTCTGGCTAACTGGTTGTACTTTTCAGTGTGAGGCTTAAGACAGGGTCTGCCTGTACTACGAAGGTGCCTCTGGGCTCTGAGACCCATATTAGATTGCACACAGGCTGTACTGTGGATTAGCTGTGAGATTTGCAAATGTATAGTTTACAATGTGGTAAGAGCCTCGCGGCCGAGTGGGTGAGCTTCAAGGGCGGTTACTGCTGCCCGGCCTCGCTGTGTGCTGGGGTAGGGGGAGATCTGCTCAGCCTCCAGGCCGTGTTAGCACAGCTGGGGGCATGTGGAGCTCTCCTGCTCTAAGAGTCAGTCTGCAGTGCATCCAATTTGATTTCCAGGAGCCCTCCCTCCTCCCCGTGCAACTGGGGGTACTTCCCTGGGTAAAACCTTGAAGACCTTACAAGTCCAGATAGGTGGGATGTCTGAGGTTTTAGAATCAGAGACTAGACTCCAGTAGAAGTGGTTTCCTAATCAGTTGTGGGCTAAATATGGGGGTCCTATACTCCCCCACTCAGATGTCAAGCTCAACACTAGACTGCTCACTGCTCCACCTGCCTTAAACCAGGGCCCAGAGAGTTCTCCAGCCTTCGGCAAGGCACAAATCCTCACCCCAGCCTGGTGAACAGCAGCAAGGGAATCCCAAGCTTTCCTCCAAAAGTCATCCTACACTGGAGGCCTGAAAGCTCTGTCACTTCCCTTTTCTGTCCCTGAGCTGCCCATGGCCTCAAAGAGTGGGCCCATGTATCCACACATCACTTCTCATGGATCTTCAATGCTCTGTGTTCCTGCAACAGAAATCCAGCCAAAAGCCTCAGACAACTCACCTAATTGGCTTTTTGTTTTGGAATCTTTGTTGCTTCTCTTCTGCACTCATCTCCCCTCAAGAGCCCTTTCCTATCTCCCTATGACCTTCTTTCTGGTGCCTTGCATGCACTTGGCATCCCTTCCTGCCAGACTGCCTCAGATATATTCCCGCTGTGGAGGTCTCTCCTTCCTGTCCCTAATCCTTCCTACCCAGGCCTCTTGCCAAACTTTCTCCCAGCTAGCTGTCACTCACAAGAAGATGTGATAAAATCAATTAATAATGACTGATGCCATTGTATTCCTTAGCAGAAAAATGCATTTCACAATATTCACTCTCAACTCACATCAGCCTATAATATTACTCTCGTTTCACTGGTGATGAAGGAAATAAATACCAGTCTCTGAGAGCAGTTCAGTGACCCGCTCTGGATCATGTATTCAAGCAGCGTTAGGATTTGAATCCAAGTCTGATTCTAAATACCCTGGTGCCCCTTGTTTGCCAGGCACTGCTTCCTCACCACTGTCCTGCAAGGGATTGATGTCTGCTCAGGACCTAATCTGTTACGTATCCCGGAGGGTTTGCATTTTAGGACCCAGTGCTTGCACCAGAAGAGCAAGTCAGCGTCAGAGAGGCAGGAGAACTCAAGAGGGCCTTCCCAACTCTCTCCCAAGCAGATTCCAGAGCAGATGGCTCTCACCTGATATGCTTAAGAGAATAATGCATTCTGATCATGCAAAGAACTTCCAGAGGTGCTTTTCTGCCAAATTTTAGAGGACAAAGCCAAGGTCAGCAGGCATTTCTCCATGTACCCTTCTCAGTGGTGAACCGACATTGCAGAGATCACAGTCTCTTCTCCTTTGCCGCTGCTTCTCTTCCTTTCTGGGAGTGAGTTCTCCAGTCTTTGAAGCCTCTCTCAGGCCATGAGGCTCAGTCCTGTGACTATATGGTACTCTTCTCACATTCCCCTAGAAAATTGAGATTCCTGCCCCTCCTTGTTACTCGTTGCATGAATGAGTGAATGCAAAAACACTGCTCTAGCCCTCTGCTCAGGGGGCCAAGTCATCCAGGCAATTCATTCTTGAGGATGGGGTCTTAGGAGTTTAAGAGGTTATCTTTTGCTGGAGCAATGCTCAATCAAAAAAAAAAAAAAAAAGGATCACCAATGTGAAACGTACAGTCCGAGAGCTCTGCTCTTTGTTGGAGAAGATAACTTAGCAGAAGTCATTTTAGTTCCTAAGCAAATCCCTCATACAGCTGAGAATTGACACCAGCTGCCTTCTACATAATTGGACTCGATGGTCGCCCTGTTGGTGTAACCAGAGAGGGGCTGAAATAGTTCTTTACCCTGAATATCACATCAGTTTGTCACAGTGCCTGGGATTCCATCATTAGCGACGCAGTACTTTGTAGTCTTAGGAGCCTTTTATTTAGATAAGCATTGTCAACAACTCAACGTGTGATTGACATGACATAAGTATTCATATACATTCATCTCTGTGATTAGAGTTGTGTAAAGATAGCATCATTCTACTTACTAATCTAATTAAAGAAAATCTACCCAAGATGAGAGTCACATGCTTCTTATTTTCTGAAACTGAAGGCACTTTGCTTACTTGGACTCTCTCCCCTTCCTCCCCCGTTGTCCTTTACATCAGGATACAGCTCAGCAGCACCTCCCACTCCCACTCCTGCCTCCAGCAGGACAAGGTCAAGTCTATGGAGTCCAGGCTCAAAGCCAAGGAAAGGAAGAGAGGATGGAGGAAGAAAAATGGTGTTGAAAACGGGAAGAGTAGGAAACAGGAGAAATGGAAAGTAGGAAAGAAAAGAGGCCAAGAAAGAGGTGCCAGAGGTTCGGCAGGGAGCGGGGACTATGGTGTCCATTTCCTCAGGGAGGCCGAGATTCATCCCTCTTGGGCTCAGTTCTGAATCTTTACCTCTTTGACTCACGTTTATACCAAAGCCTGAAATCCCATCTTTAGGGGTGAGCTCCTCTTGTAGACATGACCTGTTAGCACACTTCACTGGGGCTGGTCCCATGTGGCTCCCAGTCTGAAGGACTCTAATGCTCCTCAAAATGAAGGTCAGGATGTGAAGCTGGGCTGTGTGGACCAGGCCACTTGGGGGATATTTTATTCACATCTTCACAACAGTGTTGAAGAAGTTTAGGAAGAAGTTAATGTGTGACTTGGGTCCAGTCAAGTTGCTCTGTGGGATTGTTTATCCCAGATGCAGGGAGCTGGAGTTAAAGATGAGGAGTTGGTTTAGTCGTGATGGTATCCATCTTGTAAGCCTCTGTCCTCCCAAGTGTCCTTCAGAGATCTGGTGCAGGTTGACCGAGAGCCACTCTGAGAACCAGACTGATGAGCAGATGGTGCTTTGCCCATGCTCTTTTTTGAACCAAATATAGGTAGATATTGGGCATCTGGAGATCAGCTCTCATCCAATGTCCTCAGGGTAAGATAAGGTGGGTATGCACCCCCTCAGGCAAGTTTTTCTTTCTTTTGTCTTCCTTCCTTCCTTAATTCCTTCCTTCCTTCCTTCTTTCCTTCCTTCCTTCCTAAAACCAGGGTTTGAAACCAGAGGCACTTAACCACTGAGCAACATCTTCAGCCTCCTCCCCCCCCCTTTTTTCCCATTTTTTATTACGAGAGAGGGTCTCACCAAGTTGCTTAAGGCCTCACTAAGTTGCTGAGGTTGGCTTTGAACTTTCAATCCTCCTGCCTCAGCCTCCTGAGCCTCTGGAATTAACAGGTGCATGTCACTGTGCCTGGCTCCAGGCAATGTTTTCTGAACGGGCTCTCCACGTCAAATGAGTTGTCTCCATAGCACAGGGAAGCTGCCATAATCTGAAATGGGCAGAGATGCCTCACCCTAAGAACTACCAGGGATTTGGAACTACAGAGATGGGGAGAGTTTCAACTTGCCACTTGAATCTTTGTTGCAGTCTTCATAGTTCCAAGAGGCTCTCTCTTCTCAGTCCCTACAAAGAATATAATTTCACCTTTTTAAGATGGTTGAAGATGCTGGCCAAAACTCAGGAGAAAGACTCACACCTTCAGCTTTCAATTTTCTTATTTCCCAGTTGCAACACATGATAGCAGCAGCTGGCAAATCCTTTGCTTTGAGGACTCCTTTCCATATTTTGACAATTATTGAGGACTCCAATAAACTTTTGTTTTCATGAACTATATCTATTGATAATTGCCGCAGTCCGGCTGCAGCAAAATAACCTGGGGGGTGACGAACAACTTGTGTACATTGATACAGCAGGAGTGGGAGCCGTTTATTGTAGGACAGGAGGGGTATATATACATTCCACACAGCTTATCTTAATTAACATAAACTAGATACAGCAGTCAACCAATAAGGAATCTCCACACTTAATGGCTTGCTGGCGTTACTTCACAAACTACTCCCTCTGGCAAAATGCCAGGCGCCATCTTGACTTGTTTACAGACTCTACCAGATAATTTCCATGTTAGCAATTAAAATGGGTAAAAATTGTAGACATTTATTATTTCATTAGAATAACATGACAAATCCATAACATGTTATTATAAATAACACTTTTATAAAAAATAACTACATATACAAACACAATAGCAAAACACAGTGGGAAGCCTGGCAGTATTTTTAAGTTTTGAAAATATTTCCAGTGTCTGATTTGTTAGAAATCAATTTGGTTCTCACATACACTTTTTCATATAGTCTATTATAATATCACACATCATACAGCCTGTAGAAAATTTCAGAACTCATGAGGGAATGAGAATGTAAAAGTCAAATAACAACTTAGTATTGTTATAAAAATAGTTTTAACTTTTGGACCACATAGGAAACCGCTGCTTGATAACATTAGCGCTGTTAGGTTTCCCAATACCTTCTCGAACACCTGTGCATGGACACACACACACACACACACACACACACACACAATTGAATATGCCTGACTAGTATTTCTGTTTTGGTAATGTCATGGTGTTCTTGGGATAACTGAAGACTATGCATTGATGATTGACATTCTGCAATTTTCCCACTTTGGAAGCACATAATCCCAGATTTAGATCTTGGCCCTGACACTGATAAACTCTAGGCCTGGGGAAAATTACATGATCTCTTTAAAGCCTCCATTTCTTCTTCTGTAAAATGGAGACAATAATAACTTCTCTCTGCAGGGTTATTGGGAGGATCGAGAGCACATGTATGTAAAGCAATGGGTGTCACACCTGGTAGAGAAGGAATAGGTGCCCAAGACATGGCAGATATCATTGTTACTATTAATATGCCACTCTTAATACGTTATTCCTACTTAATAATAATATAAGCTCCATGCACGTGGAAACATTGTGCTCTGCTTTAACTCCAGACCTCTAGGTAATACTCAAGAAATAAGAATGCATGAATTTTTATGCAAATCTGATTTCTTTCAGAATTCATTAGCCTGACTTGTGGTGGTGTTAGGCACAGGAGAGGAGTCAAAGTGAACACAGCCACCTGAAATTACTTCGGTTGTTTGCAGATGGGAAATTCTACCCCATGGCGTGGGGATCAATGTTGGGGCTGAGGTCTGTTTGCCACTGTTGTTTTAAACCCACCTGCAACTTGCATGCACAACCATGTAGCAAGGAGGAGATGGAGTAGACAGTCTTCAAAGATGATGACCATAAGTTCCTCTTCTGTGCATGCGCTTCCTTCCAGCAAGAGCTCTGTTTGATTTGGACTGGCTTTGGGACCACTTTGATCAGTAGAACACTGTGAAAATGACACTCTGAATTCCCAAACTCAGACCTTCTTAAGGCAGCTTTTGCTTCCCCCTTTTGGAAGCCAGAAGCCATGGAAAAAGTTCGACCACCCTGGCACCCCCATGCAGGGAGAAAGCCCGGCAGAAAGAAGGGCTCCATGGAGAAGCACCAAGGTACCAGACATAGCATGAAGCTTTCCTTGGCCTTCCAGCAGAGCCCATCTAGCGTCTAGCTTAATGCAGCCAAGGAATGAGCCCCCTTAACATGCAGAGCAGAACTGTCTGGACAACCCCAGCCAGGCCACAGAAGCACAAAAAATTAAAACTGTTGCCTAAAGCCACTATGTGTTGTTGAGTGTTGAATTCAGAGCACTAGAAAACCAAAACTGGAGGCCAGGGGCTGGATGAGAGGGGTGAAAAGGGGTGGAGCCACTACACTCATAAACTTTAGCATGTGGCAGATGGCAGTCTTCCCCTCCAACTTCTTGCACAAATCACCCCTTTGCTACGGTGCATTTGGATTGAAGCTTATATTCGCAAAGGAAATCCCATAGACAATTGTCAGGTAGGAAACATGGTAGGTAACCGATAATGCTGTCAAGATAGAGATGCTCAGGTTCACCATTAGTAAATGTCCCTTCTGGCAGTGATAACCACCACAGTGCTTTCTCCTGAGTATTTTTCCTTTGCATTTCACTTCCACGGGGACCACACGTTCCTGTTGCCAGGCCTTTGCTCATGGTTCTCCGTTTCTGAACTACCCTTCCTCTTTCCCTCTCCCAACTGAAGCCTGTGGTCCTTCAGGATTCCACTGGGACCATGGCCTCCATTGCAGGGTGTCCCTAACTCCAGTTCACACCTGTCACACCCTCCCCTGAAGGCCCACAGTGCTGGTTCTATGTAACATACATTTGCCACTTGGAATCTAGGTATCGCAGGTGGTTGGAACTGACTGAACTTCAGTGGTGGGGTCCAGAGGGGGAAACTGAAGGTGATTTGCCTACGGTCTTGTCATTAGTCAGTGGAGCACGGAGCATTCACTCTGCAACTCTCTAGTTTTGACAACTCAAATTCACTAAACACGTGAGCTAAAACTGAACCAGGTCAGGACCCGCTGAGAACCAGTAATTTCAAAAAATAGAGTTATATCTGCTGTAAAATGAAGAGAAGACACCCAGAGGAGGCAGCTCAAAGTTGACTACTGTCAGACTGTACTATCAGTAAGACAAGATGCTCAGAACAAGCATTATTTGGGGGGAAAGGTAAAGATCAAAATCATACAGGCATACTTGATCTAAGCTTATAATCTGGACAGTTCTGCTGCAATGAACAGAGTCTTCATGTATTAAATTTCTGGGCATCTCCCTTGAGTAACACCACCTTAGAAAGCATGCTTCAGGGGCTCATCCCCTCTCTGCCATCAAGTCTATCCACTTGTATTTGCTACTTAGCTCCACTGAGAAGGCAATTCTGACTCATTGAGAGTGGAGTGAAAATCATGTTCAATGTGAAGAAAAAAGAACTGGGAAATGAATAATTAGAACAAAAACAACAAGAAGAATCCCACTTATGTGTGTGGTGTTGGCCCCTTTTGAAACAGATGGTAGTATAAGTTAACTGATGAGTTTCGTAATCATCAAATTATTGTCTATTTGTTAAGGCATTTAAAGCAATTAAAAGAATTTGATATATGGGAATCTTGAAACCTTTAATTGCTTAACGGTGCAAGAAATGTTTGCATGTTAAGAGGAATCTAATTAGTTGACATGTTTGAGTTATTAGTTATTCAGTAGTGGGTAAATATTTTCAAAATGTTAATTGCTTAAAAATTAGTCAACTGGATGACAGATTAAGAAGAAATTCTTGCAATTTTTCTTTCTATCCTCCAGAGTCCCTCTGACAGGACAAGCCTTGAATTTTCTCCAAGGCATGCTCCCCCATCCCTTAGGAGATGATCAGGAGACTGGGCACCTCTCCCCTCCTTTGGCCACACAGATTTTCCTTTGCTTTCTGTGCTTTTCATGTGTGTTCATTCCCCATCACTGGACCTGAAAGGCGCCACCCTCTTTGCTTTCCCTTCACTTCTCAGAGTGATCCCAAATTCCTCCTATGTTTTACATTCATTGCATTTAATGAAAATTGAATGTGACTTTTAATCCAAAGACAGACATGGACCAGAATCTGTAAAGAACAGAACTGGGCTCCACCCTCCTGGAGAAACATCCCTGAGGACCTGACACAGTAGAGAAGGTGCTTTCAGAGCCGCAGAGGGAAGAGCCGGACACACTCCCCTGGAATGAGCGGGTTGGGCTTTCGCATGGTGCTAGCCGTCTGGTTGCCTAGAAGTGATTCCACTTCTCATAACTGATCACTTCTTCACTTACAAACCGAACAGTCCTGGCATGTCTGGCAGGCTCCTGAACTGTCTTCGTGGATCAATAGAAGGAGGAAGACACAAGGAACCAAGGTGACTAGAGGCATGGCTCCAGCCTCTCCTCCCCCACCCCTGGCAGACCCCGCTCCCTTTACACAGAGTAGCTGAGTCCCATGGAGGAGCAACACCTGGAAAGGGTGGCAGAGCACAGGTCATGGGGACAGTAAGCTTGGGGTGGGGAGTAAAGCAAAGGAGAGACTTGAGAAAGGCTGATTTTGAGAGAACTCTCAGGAGGGCTAGAGCTTATAACCCTAAAGGTGACAACCAGGATTCTATTAACAGACCTGTTAAATGAGGTCAATGATGAGAAAGGTCCTCATGGCCATAAGACTAGAAGAGAGGGGTGGGGTGGAGAGGAAAGCCTTGAGTCAGCAGGGAGGTGCTTGGTATCCTAAATGGCAAAGAGCCTGGAAATCAAGGAGCCTGGGAGGAGGACCCACCAGAGTGGAAACTGGGGAGACTGCTGGAGGAAGAAGTGGAAGGGGTCCTTCGCCAAGGGGAGATTCAGAAACAGAGATGACTAAGAGACTGACTGTCCTGGGGACCAGCCTGAGGTGAAATCTGAGGCGAGGAAAGCATTTGAATCATTTGCATAAAGCAGTGAAAACTGAAGGTCAAGTTTTCCAGAATATTGACATTAGGGACCAGACATTGGCCTTGGTGCCAAGAAGGGCTTCTATAGCCACTCCAATACCTTTTAGAGTTAGTCCTCCTCTGATGGACTAAATGACACCCTTAGAAGAAAATGTGGTGACGTGAGTCACCCTGTGACTTCCATGCGGGTGGATGGGGTGGCTCCTGGAAGAAGAAGACAGAGTAGTGAGCATTTAAGAAGCAGCTTACTGAAGTATGTCCAAACAAAGTCATTTTCATCCAATGGCATCAGTAGCCATGAACCACAGACCTGGCTGATGGGGGAGGCGTGAGCCAAAGGCCGTGACATGGCCTTGGGCACTTGGTGTACCTTGTGTCTCCCTGATGATGTCTTGGGAGATAGTACTGTGTTCTTTATAAGTGGGGCGCCTCAGCCCCAGTCCTAGCAGTGCTGAGGGTGTCCTGTAGGTGAGGCTCGGGGGACAGTCTGGCAGCAGCGGCAGACAGCCTTGAGGCCTGAGGGAGGACGTGGTCCCTTTCCCCATGTGCTCCTCCTGAGGAGAGGGTGGACAATCTGCGTGTCTGTGACTTCATCACTGCTGGTTATTGAGACACGTCATTCTTCTCTGTTATTTACATTTTAGGGTTTTTGTCAACTAGACCCATAGCTCCCCAAGACGGGCATTGCTGTCTTGTGGCCTCTTGCCTCCTACTTGGGACCCATAGCCCGGGAAGCCCTTCAGTGAAGGCAGCCAATTAATCTTTTCAGCCCCTTTTCCACCCTCTTTTTGAATGAAGGACGGTCAGATCCTCAACATTTTAAAAATGTGCTAAGCAAATTTTGTAAACATCCGATTGGGGATTTTCTAAATGCTCTTCCAGAGTGAATTTAATAATATCTCAAATCTTAGTGAACTTCTTTCATGATGACTTAAATTCTATTCTATGTTTAAAAGTTTGTGTTCTACTTTTTTTGTCAGATTTTTCTTTTGTATTTCCATTGTCCTATTGAGGTGATTAAAATATACATTGCACCTATGAAAATAACCTCTTGGGGCTATTAGACTATCCTAAAAATTATTATTATTATTATTATTATTATTATTATTATTATTATTATTTGTTATAAAGAAAACAGGGCTTTAGAAGTGATCTTTAGATTTTCTGTTGGAAAAATACATTGACAAAACAATACAGAAAATGTGACCAAAAGAGAGCAGGAATATGGAGAGGGAGAAAGGAAAAGTCACACATATGAGATAATGACTCTCCTCCCATGAGGTGGCCCTGGGAGCACAGAACTGACCCATCAGGGTCTGCAGTGGCTGAAACACTGACATGACTTTCTCATCAGATTCCATTTGCTATTTTTTAGTGCATAAAGGACAACAAATGGTCCTAGCTTTAGCAATTATTAGAATGACATTTTCCCCGTTGATGGGAAAGTCTTCTGCCAGTGTGGTAGCAGCTGGGAAGCTGTAGAACTCCAAATGCCTCTGGGCTCATAAGAGTAGGAGTTAATCTGGGCATTGCATAGACTCAGAGGGGAAAAAAGAGTTTTCTTAAGGGAGACTCTGGCGGGCAGTAATGGTGAATCAACTATTGTCGCAGCTGACTTCAGGGAAGTCCAGCATTAGCAAGGCCCCCGTTTTGTGCAAACTGATCAAATACAGATGTTTCCAGGGGGTTGACCTTATGGACCGAGACGTCACTGGAGATTGCAGAGCAGACAGCAGGCCAGTAGTGGGGTGAAGGCATGTTTTGGCCAGAGAGTGTAAATGTATATACAAGGACAGGATGTGGATGACACTTGACAAACATCTGTTTTATTGATAAATACATGTTTACTTCCAAAAAGATTTTTACCAGGGAGATGTAGTGAAAAATAAGTAGAGTTTCAAGCTTTACTAGGGGTCTCATGTGCACATCAAACTCCGAAAGAAACGAAGAGGAAAAAGAAAGAAAAAGAAAAAGGAAAAAAAATTAAAAATGGGTTCAACCTTCCGTCTTCCTAAAATATCAGATTTCATATAAAACTCATCAGCTGAGTTAAGTATTAGGCTTGATCAATGGCAGGAAACTAAGGGATCAAATGCTAATAAATCAGAAACAGATACCCCCTCTTGAGCAGAAAATATATCACAAAACTGAAAAACGAGGAAATCATCTGATGATTTTTAATGCATGTGCATGAAGAAAACATGGGGGGGGGCGCTGTACCATAATCAGGGACAAAGAATAATATTCCTAAGTGTCCTAATCATACTTCAGCTTTAATACATACAAAAGAAACAAGAAAGATCCAGATATTTGGTGAAGAATGGAAATTGAGGCATAATCCAAACACTTGTGGGTGTGCAATACTAAAATGGCAAAGTGGATATATTCAAACCTCACTAAGGCTATTTTGCTAGACAATTCTGAGTTTTTTCTCTTTCAGAATGATATGCTCAGCCTTCAGCTGCCTTTTAAAAATGTATCGTCCCAATTTGATCTTTCACCTCATATGTTTTCCTTGCTCATTTTTCTTTTGTAAATATTTTATTGAAATAAAGACACACATGAGAAAAAGCATAAAGCATAAATTTTAAAAATTGGTAAGCTCATGAAGTCTTTATAAGTGGACATAGCTCTCTAACTAGTGGCCCAGAAACTCACCGTCCACTGCTCCTTTGAGGGTAACCACTATCCTGTCTGGTAACACTACAGAGTTGTCTGTTGGAGCTCAATATAAATCGAATCATAAAGCAAGTATTCTTGCATCTGGATTCTTTCGCTCAATATTAAGTCTGTGCAATTCATCCACGGGAGTTGGCTGCATACAATTTAAATTATATTGTTTTGAATAATACAGATGTATTCATTTCATCTTGTAGGTGCAACAATATCTCTATTTATTTCAGAAGGGGACTGACTGGTCTCCACACTCAGAGGAGAATTCAAAAAGTAACCAACCATCAACAGAAATCACAAAGAATGCACTGAACTGTGATAAAACTTTCAGGCTGACAAGTGTGCAGTGAAAGACGATGATCACAAACACCTTTTAAAATCATATTTGGTTCCCATTTATGTTTCCTAAAAATGCACATGCAATTATTATTTTCTTTCTTTTAACCACCTTGAACAAGAACCCAAAGAGAGTGGTCCTGCTCTGTGAATGGAAACTGTTTGCATTTGTGAAAACAGAGCTAAATTAAATTAGAAAATCCTGGTATTCAGTAGGGCAGAATTTCCCTTCCTTCCTATTTTCCCATTCCACAATCTATCACCTAGAGTAATTAAGACCAGGGAGGTATCATCTTCACTGGATTAACCTTAACTAAATTGTGCTCATTCAACATGTGCCCTTTTGATTAGTCCGAGCAGGGCCTGCTGTCTCGGATACACCCACCTTGTAATTCTACACACTTAATTAATTTCAGATGAATAGTGAGGGGGATAAGCTAAATTCTTTGATTAATAAACTATAAGTCCTTCTGTGTGTCAGAGTAGCTCGAGATTTCCATCTTCCCTTTATTTCTTTGTCTTGCAAAGGCTAAATGGAAATTAGAAGAGAAAACACACACACACACACACACACACACACACGCAACACATAGACACAGCTGAAACTGTGTGGGGTTGGTGAAAGGCGCCCTTGAGAAGCTTCATCATCCTAAAGAGCAATCCTTAAGAATTATTGGCAAAATAGATTCTTTTTGGTCAAGCATAATTTTTAATGTCCTTCTCTACCTCGTCATCAGTATTTGATTTTTATTGGCATGTATTTCCTGTTCTATGTACAGATTCTTGGTTTGAAAGCTCAATATTAATGTCACTAATTTTGTATTTTTAAATGCATTTCTCAGAAGTAAAATATTATTGATGGTCAGAGAACTTTTCTGAGAAATGGTTGGAAGTTATTTGCTTAATCATCACATTTAACAACTCTCAAAAATATTTAAAAATTTTGCCCTCATAGTATCTCTGATAGCAAAAAAAATTATTTCCTTATAATAAAACAGATCCCAACGATGTTTATATGCTACAATTTATCTCATGCTAAATATTAAAAAATGAGTAAAAAATATGGGAGATAGACTATCTCTTTCAATTCAGAAAATTTATGTTTTATTACTAACAACTTAAAAAATACAACTGATTTATATAATTGTATATAGTTTTCTCAGTAGTTTTTATGTCCTGTGATTCAACTTCATGAGGACAGGGAATTTAATTACTGATATTTGGGGAATAAAACCAACATAGCTGTTAGTTTCTTATGTTGGTAAATAAGATGTTCTAGTTACATAAGACAAAATATCTATCTGAGTACAACCCATTTTATGTGTTCTTGCAAAGACTTTAAACAGTCACAGTTTTTATGTATAAAATCATTTTTTAAAAACCATATATTCAACTCACTAATATTTTCAAATGTTAGACTTGTTCTGATTTTGTTTCTTAAATTTAATTCTTTGTTCCAAAATGATTTCTAAAAATCCTGGAGTAATTGTTGGTATTTTTCTACTAGTTTAAAAAAGTAACTGAAATTCTTGTATTTCATCTTTAATCATTCTCTGAATTCCCTAACTATTACTATTCCTACGAGTTAAATAAGAATAATTTACCATTAAATGAGTGAGAAATTGTAGAAGGATTTACTGATTATTTTACTAATTGCTTACTTGTGGAAATTCTCAAAATGGTGGTGTCATCTGATTAGCTGAATGCAAATATTAAATAATTTTTGATTGATGACATGCATGCTGATAAGTACATCATTTCCCAGGCTGCAGCAGCTAATGCCTTGTCAGGTTTGTATTATCTCCTCCATCTGAGACTAGGCACATAGGCATTTTCACTCAGGAAATCTTATTCTCCCTGCCTTCCCCAAAACCAGACCCTACCTTTGACCCTTTAGAAAAACACAAAACCAAGTAATTTAAATCAGCCCACACCTGCACCGTCTTCCAAAATAACCTCATATATATGCTTAGCACATCTCATTCCTGAGCACTTCAGGAGGCTGGAAAGGATAATTTATTCCCCCTAATGAACAAAACACTGACATTGCAGTTTGTCTTCTTTGGGGTCCCAGGAAAGCTGAGATATTATTCAGAAAAGGGCAGCTATGTTTGGCCCTGTGTGATTTAGATTTACTATGCAACAACTATTTTTGGATGATGGAATTAAGTATTTACACCAGGGGACTTAGCAGTTCTTTAGCTTGGTTCTGTCCAGCTGTTTGTTACAAAATCACTGACCTTGTGAATACTGTTTTAGGAGAGACATCATCAAGAATTCTTACATTAGGGAAGTAACCATATTATCTGGGATTTTATTGTAGGCAAACTTGTTCAGCTAAATTTTGCATTTTAAAAGATAACTGAAAATTTTATGAGAACCTCTCCCGAATGAATAGTCTAGTGCACTGGTCTCATCACCCTGCATTTATCGCCATGTGACTCTGCGTTGGTCCCTTTTAACAGGACTTACATCAGTAAATTTGAATGTTTGTTCTTGCTTACAACCGGAATTTCCAGGTCCTGGCCAGATCTGCAGAAAGGTATTAAGGGTTTGGGTAGTTTTTCGATATAATTTGAAGCTGTTAATCATCTCCTCGTTTAAGAATCGCTCCCCTTTCCGCACACCCATTGCTGCCTCCCCTCGGGCTCGGTACTAGAGTCCCTGCGCCAAGCCAGGTTGCTCTGGGCCACTTCGCGCTCCCGCGCTTCCGCGCACTTCTACTCCTATCCTCCTCATCTCTTTCGAGCAAGTCTCTGAATTTTTCGTTTAAAGCCGGTGGCATTTCCGCGTGGAGATGAAAAGGCAAGTGGCAGAGGTGGGTGCAGGTGCGAGTGGCTGCTGCGGGTGCGGCTGGCTGGCTGGCTGGCTGGCTGGCGGCGGTGGCGCGGAGGCTCCTTCCGGCGCCGGGGGCTACTCGGCGCCTGTTCGGCGCACGAGGCTCTCGGTCCCACGGCAGCCAGAGCGGAGAGCTAGGGCGTCCTCCCCCTGTCGGCGGCTCCAGCCTGGAGTCCTTACAAGCCGCGCCCGGCCGGGAGGGGAAGAGGAATGCCGGGGGTTGGCCGGAGACTCGGAGTAACGCTCCCAGCCCTGCGGCTTGGGAGGGCGGGCCCTGAGCCGTGCCCTGCCAAGCTCCCGGGGCCTCCTCCGCGACCGAAGGGTTGTCCAGAGGCGCCGCGGGATGGAGGGTAGGCTTAGAAACTGGGGTCCCCGATGCTCTGGAAGGAGACCGGCGGGCCCGGGACGGTCAGGGTGCTCGGTGGAGGAGGCCGGGCACCGCCGCGGCGGAGGCCTCTCCGGCCTTCACGTTTCCAAGGGGAGCCGCTCTCGCAGCTGCGGGCTGGCGCGGTTGGTGCCTGGAGAGGAGGGAACGCCCCGGCCAGGCTCCCTGGGGCGGGGATGGCGTGGGGGCCCGGCCTGGCGTCCGGTGAGGTGGCGGACGTGGGCCGCCACCAAGTGATCTGCAGCTACGACCTCTGCCACCCTCGTGGACGCTAGAGTGGCACCCGCGGAGAACCCCGGAGATGGGCGCAAGGGGGGTTGCTGGCACCAAAGGGCCAGTGTTGGAGGGCGAGAATAGGAGAGGGTGGCCGCGAGGGCTGGAAGTCCCGGCTCGGGATGGGGCGAAGGGAGCGCCCCGAGCTAGGAGAGGGAGGAAGGTTGTGAATCCAATCGAAATTGGGCTCGGGCAGACCTAACACTGAAAGTGCGCTAGACTGTTTCCTTCCAACCCCCTGCTTTCCCTCAGGTCATCTAGCAAAGGAGGCTGAGGGTGTCGGGGTCCGTGGGGAGTTCCTTGTCCGGGGCACCGCTTTCCACCTCCCAGCGGCGCGGGGCCTGCCTGGGGCTTGACCTCTCCGCTGCCTCTGCCCGCATGCACAGGAGCGCGCACCGCGGCCCGCGGGCCGGGATGTCTCCACGACGTTCTCCTGTCTGCGCGCCAGGCGCTGGGTTCTCGCGCCTAGACCCCAGTACCCAGCGGGGACCGAGAAGGTGTGTGTCCGCCTGCAGTGGGTTGAATCGGTTATTAGCAGTGGGATCAGACCGGAGGCGGGAGGGCGAAGTTTCTCCTGCCCTCCGGACCCACCGGGGTCGAGATTTCCCAGGAACAGCCCGACGGTCGGGCCGGTGGAGGCCTGAGCGGGCAGAGAGGGAGGGTGTTAGCTCAACTTCTTTACAGAAGCGGAGTGAGGCCAACAAGGTTGTGAGAAACGGAGCTCACATCGTTGCCGCGCTGCCCTGAAAACTCTGGGCCTTCCTGCCCTCTGCTGTCACTTGGTGCGCTCACCATCCTCGGCGAAGTTACTGCCCGCGGGCGCACCGGCCTGCAAACGGAGGGAGGTGCAGGCGGGAGCAGAGGCCGCCCTCCCTGGATCTCTCTCCCGCCTGTCACATCTGCATTTATTTAAAGCTCGGCTGGTGGTCCTCGCTCTCTGGAATGCCAGTTGCGGGCCTGGCCTCCTACGACATTCGCATTGATTAGTGAGCCGTTATGGAAGTAGTGGGGGCATAGAGGAGGCCGGAGATGCACAATATTCTGCCTGCCCCCATCGCTTGAGCTAGCCTGGAGCCCAGCGATTCGCACTCACCAGATGGCTGAGTGTGTCTAGGATCAGAGACCCGAACTTCGAGAACATTCCATGTGCTTGGGACCTGACCGTTGTCACTTCATACGTTGTGGTCGGGTGTGCACAGACATCGCAGAATCTCTGCCGGCTCCCGCGCTGAATCACGCAGAAGTGAACAAGTGCTGTCACCCCAGGTCCTAAAGTGTATATGCAGCTTTCTCCGTATGAAACTCTTTAAGAAATAGTTTCTGGTGCAAATCCAGAAAAAAAAAAAAATGAAATTGACATGCCTCGCTTAAAATACTGCACATAAAGGGTAAAAAAGACACCGGTAACTTGCATGAGAGGCGCCACCCCAAGCGATAGAAGCCGGGTGCAAATTCATCGTTGAAAAACAAGTTGGGTTCCAGATTACTGTGAATCTCTTGAGGGTGGTTGGGAGCAAATGACAGGGGAGACTTTGGATTCTCTGAGTCCCCCCAAATCCAGTCTGATTTTGCATTTGCTTTTGGATTTGATATAATTAAGGGTGAAAATAAGGCCCCTCTGTTTTTCTATTATCCTTTGCTTTTCTGCAAAGCTTTTACCCCAGAGAAAAGTTGTTTTAGTAATCTGGGAAAGAGAAACCATGTGCTGAGTCAGCAAAAAACGCGGCACTAGGCCAGTTCAGTTCAATAATACCGGTATGTGTAATGTACACACTCTATATGCCTTTGTGGAAATAATGAAAAATATATTGGAATTTTCATGGCATTAAAAAATACCCACAAAACCTGTTGGCAGTTGAGAGGCCAGGTTGAGTTAAGTGGCGTGTCTTCTAATACACAGAAATACATTCTGGACATGTTTCCTAACAAGGGTTAGATCTCACAACACTTAACATGGGAGCAAATGAGAAATACAATTCTCAAAACAAAATGTTTTTTTAAATGGTCCTGTTGCAGAAAGTTAAAACAATCCTTTCTGCCTAAGGTCTTGTGACATGCATCCAAGGTGACTCCAGTGAATTAATCTTAGGTTTTTGTTTTGCACCAATAAGACCATTTCTTCAAAAACGAATCTTTAAAAGGTCCTAAAAGTCTCCTTGCAAATCCCATTAGAACGTTGATAACCTGTTGATCTGCATTCACATTTGTGTTTAAGGAATAAATGTACTTACGAAGAAGTCATTGTTAAGCAGCTATTTTTCACGATTGCTTATAACTGTCCAAGTGTTAACCTGAATTTGCAAAATGTGAGCATTTCAATTATTAAACAACATTCCAAATTGTATTTTCAGTGACAGACACTCAATATTTCTGGGGATAGTTCTTCATGATTCTTGTAAATTTTTTGGTTGCAAAAAGTATGGCTTTTTTTTTTTTTTTTAAAAACTAGCATGTTGAGTAAAAACATTGATGAATTTGCTTCTGTTTCATTTATCTCTTCTACCTCAAAACAAATGAAACTGGTACAACTTTTATGCTTTTACTATTTCAACTCTTTAAAATACAGCTGACTTCTTTATGTTGTTTCAGCGTGATGCAAAAACATCTGGATGTGAAGTGAAAAGTCCAGTCTGTCACCTAGCTTCCAGATGTTTGGTAATACGTAGACAAAACATCAGAATGAATGACTGATTTTTTTTTTTTTCCTCTACGATCCAGATGGTTCAGTGTCTGGTGCTTCTACAAGGAAGCATATTTTCCTTTCTCTAAACATCACATCCTACCGTAACCCACGTAAAGCATGATTTACACTCTGTCAGCTACAGAATGCTAGGCCATTTGGAGTGCAGCAAAACAATCAGTAAATGAAACTCTTAAGTATATGTTTTGGTAAATGTAGTCCAAGTACAAGTGTTCGTGTATGCTTAGGAGGGGTGGTGGTGGTGGAATAGATTGGGAAGGTGAGAGATCGAGTCTTGTTCATCGGGAGAACTTGGCTAAAAATGCCATCAAATAAGCTTAAATAGGTGAAGCTTAGCATTCAGCAGCTTGGACGGTCTACCTTTTGTCCTGATGCAGCTAGACTGTGGGGTGTCATTGAGTGCTCTGACACTCTTTTCTCCTACTCTTCCTTCTCGGAGCACTCTCAAATCCAACAGATGAATGTAAGATAGGATTCAAAGATGATTAAGAATCAAGTTTGGGTGGGGGGAGGTGGGCTATGTATTTCCAAAGTAAGAGAGCAATAGGGTGAATATTTTAATCATTCACAAAACAGAGTAATGACAATATATTCCTCTTTGTGTGAAATATCACCACATTTTACCATTGTTAAACTTCTGGATGATGACACAGCAACATTCTTTTCTTTCCTCAGAGTCATGGAGATTTCAGGTCACTAGCAGAGTAGAGCTTCTCCAAGTCTCTTTGATTTAACCATGTTGAGAAGGAAGGGAGAGATGGGAGAAGCCTTCCACTAGAACCAGCAAATGAAAGCAAACCCAGGGTGAATTCCAGTCTGTCTACCTACACACCTCACACTCGCTGGATTTAGGACAGTGTTTAGATAATGAATGCAATGAATGTTAAAACATCATAAACTACCACTTAACAAATGCTCAAGGAAAGCATACCATTTGAAAAGAGGCCCTCTTATAATTTAGAACCTGAGCTTTGGATAATAAGACACAGGCTTTTATACTGGTCCAAAATCAATTTTAAAAAATAGTTTATGGGAAGGTAGTAGAATTTCAGGGGTACACATTCTAAGTAGTTAAGAGACACAAGTCAAGTGGGAATCTTTAACACCATATAAAACAGAATCACATTTTTCAGGATTGGTATAATTGGATATTTCGTGACTTTTTTGTCATGCATTTATTAGAATAATAAAATGACAGAGCTAGAAGGGACATAGCGCTCATCCAGGCCTCCTCTTTTCCAGATGAGTAAGCCGAGGACCAAGAATACGAAAGGATCTATCCATGGCCACACATGAGTTCCAGGAAGGGTCAGAAGTAGAACTGCTGAGTTCCAATTGTGACTCAGAGTCCAGCTCTCTTTCCAGAACAGCTTGCCTTCAAATTAATTCAATACTGCTCAGAGTTACAGATTTTCTGGTAGTGTCCAAGAAACTGACACCCATCACTACGGGTTGGAAATAGCTCCAAACCATTCATTTGTGTTACACAGCTCCGAGCTGTAAGACAAAGCCAGGGTGAAGGCACAGTTTCCCCCATTTGTCTCCAGAGTAAGACAGACGATTGCAAAAACAGAGCTAATAAAACTCTGTCATCTTCAACAGCTTGGCAGGGGGTCCTGATAACGACAAATGATAGCTTTTATAGAGAACTTAAAGCACCTTGGAGGACTGTCATGTGCAAGAGTCGGCTACAGTCTCTCTCCTCGGAGGATATCACATCCAAACTTTCAAAACCAGTGACTCTCCTGGGGAGAAGGGAGGAGGAGGGGGAATTTGAAGCCCTGTCAACTCCACTCTCTACAAAAGACAGAGGTGTCCATGGTCATTCACCCAACTCAGCCATCTCCCCTCAGTACTCGTGTGGCCTCTATAATGAGATGGAAGGGTAGGGTGCCCGAAGAAGGCAGAGAGTGAAGGACAGGGGCAGGTGGGTCAGAGAGAGAGACTCCCTCTAAGAATATTTAGATGGCAATACGGAGTGTACATTCCCAATTTTAAGGGAATCTGACTGTCCTTCATGGCATGAGCCAAGGAAGTGGACTCTTATGTAATGTTACCAAACTTCTTCCATTGACTATTTGTTCAGCATCAAATGAGAACACAGAAGCATTTACTTCTCGGAGGGGAATACAACTCTTTGTCTCTTCAGGAGCATCCCGGTCCAAGAAATGCAAGGCAAGTTAACAATTAGGAGAGATGGAGGCGGGAGGAGTGGGTGGAATCAGGATCCAGTATTTGGAGTGGTGAGGAAAGAAGAGCTATGTTTTGACTGTCTTGGAGGGAGGGGAGATCCTGGCAAGGTTTCCCTTCACACTAATTCAAGGTCAGTGCCCTTTGAGAAGCAGGATCTGGCTGGAATTGGGGGTGTGGGGGGAGGGATGCTGGGAGAAGAGGTCTGACAAACTATATTCTTCTTTGGAGATGTTTAGGGCAGCAACTAAACCATCAGAAGTTAAACCAAATAAAACCCGCCTCCCTGCTTACCTCTTTAATTTACTCTCCCAAACAGATGATCATTTGGGCTATTCCTCTGAAGTCAAGCATGAAATCTATTTAGCTGGCTAGCTACCCATTTCCTCTGACCTGCAAAAGAGATGCCCTATTCTTCCAGAATCCTTGGAATGCCAGAACATTGGGAAAACTGAAGCCACATGCCTGGGCCCACTGAGATCCCCCATCCCTGCCCCCTGTGCCAGAACACTGACAAAGACGGAGCAGATTTCAGCGTGGCCCAGATGCAGAACTTCCAATTCACCAGCATGAGTCCCTGGATGAGTTTAAATTGTTAAGGGTTTAAGAGGATCTCCAAGTTGAAAGGTTTTTTTTTTTGTTGTTGTTGTTTGTTTGTTTTTAACCTTTCTTGTACCTACAACCCTATGGACTACTTCTCAGAATAATGTGTTTCAGTGCATAAATTATACTGAAATAAAATTACCAAGATACTTTTAAGAGGCAAGTTTGTGGATATAGTGCCTGTACTATATTTGTTGATTTATTAGCACACCTAGAGCAAGATCTGGTGGTGGTTCAGATTTCCAAAACGTTGAAATAAAGGTAAGACTAGATAATAATTCAAAATACCATTAACAATGTGATAGGAAGGTATCAGTGATTTCTATTGATGGTAAAGTTATTGATATTGCTGTGTGTTTGTAGTTTGTTATCTACGTTCATAATTAAAAGAAATGTTAGTTTTCAAATAGAGACTTGTAGAAAGGAAGATGTACAATTTCCACGAGGACTTTGGCTCTTACTTGACTGCATTTCCAAATGACCACGTTTCCAAGTGAAGACCCTCTTAGGAGGAAGAAGAGGGGCAGGCCGAGTAGCACTTTAGAGATATACAATGAGATGGTGCTGCCTTTAGGTTGGATCATGCTAGACCCAAATGTGGAGTGTAAACATTGAGCCTGTGACATAAGATTTTGTTCCTGAGGCCAAGAGTAACTTAATATTGTAAGCCTGGAGAGTTGAGATCTTCAGAAGCATTCCCTAGCTGAGAGGACACTGAAGAAGGTGTCAAGATTACCTGTCACAGTGGGGAAGTGGTAACCCGAGCCAGGAAGGACTTGATAAGCACGTGTGAACTTCTTCTGGTTAGTGAATGAGTCAGAGGTTGGGGGCTCAGACTGGGATCTACACTGCAGAGGTAGTTGAGAAGGAGTACTGGCTGCTGACAGCAGGTTGGGGATGAGGATGAGAAATTCACTTATATATTTATATATCATGTATATATATTTTACATATTTCTCTATTCATTATATCACCAACTCGCAAACAACCCAAATTGCAGTATATATGTGCATCTGGAATATCATATAGCAGTGAAAAAGAGCAAATGACTGCTATACACAAAGTGGGTGAATCTCATAGATACAATGCAGAGCAGAAGGAGACGGACACTAAAGAGCATACTCCATGACTGCGTTCACGTGAAGGATGAGAGCAGGCAGAACAAATCTATGGTGACAGAGGTCAGGATAGAATTTACTTTCACCGGAGGTGGGGGGAGGTACTGATTAGGAGGGGACACAAGGGCACCTTCTGTGGTGCTAAATTATAAATATTATTGACTTTCTGAAAAGTGATTTGGAAATGCAATCAAGTAAAAGCAGCCAGTCATATTATAGATTCCCTCCTGACTCTGGTTTTATGTTACAAAAAGATTTTGCTTGGACCATGAGAACTGGAAGAGATGCAAGGGGGGAGCTACAAACTGGCAGAAGATGTTTACAATAGATATGGCTGAGAAACAGCGCATAGCCAGTTTAAAACGTGCAGAGGACTTGAAATGCTCTTTGTAAGAGAGAATAACCCAATAGACAATAAGTATAGGAAAGATGTTTGACTTTGTTACTCTTTAAGGAAATGCAAATTAAGGTTGCAAGCTGATACTAATACACACCCTTGAAAATGACTGAAATGAGCAAGATCGGCAACACCTAAGGTAGCAAGCATCCGAAACAGTGGAACTCTCCTGCTCTGCTGACGGGGAGTGCAAAGTGGCATAGCTAAACTGCAAGCCAGCTGTTGACACCGAAGCTAAACCTGTGCCCGTCAGCTCTGCTGGCTGGTCTAGGAACGGAGTTAAATAAGAACAGAGAAAAGGACAGGGATCTTGTCTTGTGAGGTCTGCCAGACTTGGGAAGCCCTATTCCAAGCGTTCGAGTTTTTCCTTAGGTTTCTAGAAAAGTTCCTTATGCAAAACCCTACCATTATCTTGGCTGGATTAAAGGAGAAGAGGAAAGAGATCTATTGTACATCATGGTGACTATAGTTAATAACAACATATTGTAAACTTGAAAATTACTAAGAGAGTAGATTTTAAGTGTTTTCACTATGCACACAAAGAGACAAGAATGTGAGATAATGTGTATGTTAAATAACTTCACTTAGCCATTTCAATATATATATATATATATATATATATATACACACACACACACACACACACACACACACACACATACCCCCACGCACATACACATACATATGTATATATATATACGCATGTATACATGTATGTGTATATATATAAAATATCAAAACATCATGTTGTACATGATAAGTATGTACAATTTTTACTTGTCAAAAAAAATTTTTGGTGTAGTAGTGGGGACCAAATCTAGGGGTATTTTATCACTGAACTACATCCCCAGCCCTTTAGATTATTATTAGTAATTTTTTTTTGAGACAGGACTTTCCTGGGCTAGCCTCAAACTTGCAACCCCCCCTGCCTCAGTCTCCCGAGTAGCTGGGATTACAGGCATGGACCATTGCACCTAGAAATTAAAACATTTTTATAATGAGGAAGGGGAGTTGCCCATGCTTAGTTTGGAACTTAAGGGAAATGAGAAAAAGTTCTGCTAGTGGAAACAGCTGAGCCAGACAGAAACCCTGGGAAGGACCCTGGGAGCTCTGGAGTGAGTGGGTGAATCAGAATGACTAGAAGTTTTCTCATGGGATCTCAAGGGAGAAGGCAGAGAAAGCTACCCATCTCTTTGCCCTGCTGTCCAGGAACTGGCCCTCTCCGTTTCTCGAATTCAGCTACTCACGGGCTGCAGAGCTGACATATGTGCCCTGAGCAGAGGCGTTTGGTGGCACCGCCCCTGCACCTGATGAGCCATTGAGGCAGGAACTGACTGGGAGTCCAGCTCTGGAGGGGCTGAAGGTGATGGAGGGGAGATGGGGAAGGAGACAAAGCAACTGATGGTACAAAGAAGACAGGAGCAAGGGGAAGCGGAGGCTCAGCCTCCCGGCTCTGGGGAGCCCATCCATCAGCAGGAACTTCTGGCCACATGTCAATGCTTCCCATGAAAATCGGTGCCCGGATGGACGGGCTCCAGGGTGACTCATGACAAACAGCAAGCAGCAGAAGTATGGCTGGGGACTTGACATCTGTTCTGCAGCCCATAATGAAAACTTCTTTCCCCAAACACTAAGGACAGTCATTAAAAGTCCCGGCCTTTGTGTGTCACAGTCAGAGTAGTCTTTCTCATGGTTGGAGATTTTTTTTTTCCTCAGGACACATGACAAACAAATTGGCCACCCTAGACTTCCCAGACCATGTGTCAAAGTTCCAAGTTTTCATTATCTTATGGAGCAAACTTAAACTCTTCAAAGAGTATAACTTACAAGATACCAGCCTCTTGCGAATGAAAGGTTTTTTTTTTTTTTTTTTTTTTAAAGATACCATTAAACTTAGACTCTAATCACATGCCCTGTTCTGTTCATTTGGCTTAGAGATATGGGAGTGATTTTTCAAATTCAAGTTCATTGATGTCACCGTCGATGGACATGCCTGCATTAGGCACCTACCATGTGTAGAATGCTGTGCATATCATAGAAGAGATGTGTATTAACTCATAAAAGGTATCAGTAGAATGACCCAGGTCTTGTCAAAAATCCCAAGGTAGCATGTATTCATTCAAAAAAATATTTATTGAGCCTCCACTAGGTGCCTAGCACCTTGTAGCTGTCAGAACCACAACAGAGAGCAGTAGAATAGAAACAGTCTCTGCCCCTAAGATGCTCAGAGTCCAGTGAAGGAGGAAGACTTGTAAAATTCATTTTATTGGTACATTATAATCATACATAACAGTAGGATGCTTTGTGCTATGTTCACATATGCACATAGCATGATTTGATCTGTTTCAGTCCCTGTACCTAAGGAAGGAAGTTCTTAACCCTTAAAAACTGCTCCTTTCCCCAATCCTAAGGAGCACAGTTATGAAGTTTAGAATAATCAGGGGCACACAGTGGGATATAGACTTCCTGCACTTTGAGAGGGTTACAGATTGGGGAGAAAATAAGCAAATAATCGGAGAAAGCTGTGACTAGTAGCCGCATCCTGCATCGTCAAGGGCTTGGGCGTGCCCACCTGGGGCAGCAATGGTATCCTCCAAAGACAACTCTGGAGGAAGGACTTCGCATGTTCTTGCTTGTGAGAGGCCTGTTCCCCCATGTGGGTGAGAACTCCTGAAGCTGACTCCAGAGAGCCGTGGGACCTGGGTGAGCGTGGAACGTGGGGGCTCAGGGCAGGCAGAGACCCTGAGTGAAGACAAGAAGAATATTGTCATAGGTTCCCTCTCGCCTTGACTCGCCACCTGGTCTCCACAAAGAAGAACACACACAGCACAAGATTCAGCTCACGGTGCTGCCTGTCCACGAGAAGATAAAGGACAGTGTACTTGCAGCTGCTGTCCAGGTCACCAACACCTTCACATGTGTGATTGCATTTGTTTCTCTTAACAGCCTTCAAAGTAGGCAAGGTCAGCCATTTCACAGATGAGAGAATTGAGGCTTCTTTCATTCAGGTTTAATAACTTGCACAATACCATACAATATGCTAAGTGGCACAGGGGGGATTTGAACCCTTGTTTTCTGCACAGGCATAAATATTATTGTTTAAATTGGCAGAGCCAAGACCCCACCACCACCACCACCAGGAAGCCCAGAACCTCCCAAGGTGAAGGTTTGCGTCTAATTCGGCAAATGACATTGAAGATCCTGAGGGGAAGGAATCTTGCATTTGTCTGAACACTTC
Source organism: Callospermophilus lateralis (assembly GCF_048772815.1). NCBI lineage: Eukaryota > Metazoa > Chordata > Mammalia > Rodentia > Sciuridae > Callospermophilus > Callospermophilus lateralis. The sequence continues at coordinate 35,527,847 of NC_135318.1, forward strand.
CCCAGGAAAGCTGTCTCGGTGTTCCAAAGAGAAAACAGATGTCAGGAACAGGTTTTCAGTCTCTGACATTCGGTCCACTTTACGATTCTCTTCCAGAGGCAAAACGGGAAAGAGGGACCCCTGCTTGCCAGACAGGGCCATTTATATGCACATGGAAAATAATGTCTGTCTCTGCCATGTGATTCTAGAGCTGGGGTCAGCAAACTTTCTGTAAAGGGACAGAGAGTAATGTTTTAGGCTTTGGGGGCCATATGCAGTATCTATTACAACTGTTTAACTCTGCCCTGGAGGTGTGAAAGCAGCCTCGGACAGTATGGAAACGCGTGGGCATGGCTGCATTCCAGTAACACTTTATGAACGCTGAATTGAATATCTTGTATAATTTTTACAAAATATTCTTTCATTGATTTTTTTCAACCTTCAAAAAACATAAACACCATTCTTAGCTTGTGGATCATTACAAAACAGGTGTTGGGCTGGGTTGACCCACAGGTGTTAGTTTGGTGACCTCCTATTCTAGAAAAACAACAACAACAAAACAAAGAGTCTCTCAGTCCCAAATATTTCCCCTACAGATGCTTGGAATTCCATTACCCGTACTTCCTTTTGGATTAAACTGTATTTCTCCATTTTTTTTTTTTTTTTTTTTTTTAAGAAGGAGGCATCCTGGCAGGGAGGAACATGTTCAATACTTCATTTGAGAAGTTGATTAGATGAGTTGGAAGGGAAGCTCATGAGAACCGGGCTCTTTGTCTATTTTGCTCACTGTTAAGGTCGCTGTTTCGTGCTGGGCAATGCTCAGAGCTGTGTAAGTCCTCTCTCAATATTCACTGGATGGGTGAATGAGCTTTCCCTTCTAACTTGAGCTACCAGCAGGGGCAGCTGAGACAGAAGAGTGAAGGCAAGGGGCGCTGGGTGAAGCCACCCTTAGCCACGTTCCTGCAGGCCCTGGGCCTGGGTGGTGCTGAAGTGTGCTGATGCTTCTGGAAGCTATTGGCCCTGGAAGAGGCAGGACTTGGGATACATCAGGGCTCTTAGAACCTGGGAAAGGACCCAGAAGCTGCAGCGCCTGAAGAAGCGGCACCAATGCCCGACAGACTCAGCTGATCCATTTCAGTGGAGTGGCACAGTCCCTGCCAAGGAAAACATGAGGACTTGACAAGATTTGGCAAGTCCCTGAGACGTGCATTTGTGCAGTGTAAAGTTAGAAGGGCCTTTTGGGAGATGGGGCAAAGCCAAACAGACGGTACAAAGAGGGACTTCAAAAGCCACTCCCTCTGTAGGAAGTGCCAAGGAAAGGCTGAAAGGGGCCGAAAATAAAGATAGCCCATCCCTCACTCCTCCTCAACTGGGCACACATTTTTCTGGGTTAGACATATCATAAAATGTTCTAAGACTAAATGCAATGGATGTAGTGAAAATTATGAGAGTGAGTTCATTAGTGTGACTTTAATGAAGAACATCAACCAGGATGCTTATTGAATGGGAAAGTTCTTAGAGATAAACTGGCCCAGTGAAGGGGCTTCGGCCTTGATTTCACACCCCAATTTTCCTTGTGTAAAGCAAGGTTAACAGCCAGCCAGCTGCTAATCGAATCCTCATCTCTTGCATATTGACATTTAGATCTGACTTGGTGATTCCCCAAATTGTACAGAGATGGATCAAATCAACCACTTTAACTTTAGTTAGATAAGTCAAGCTGGGGCCCTCTGAGGCCTTCCAGATGTTGGTATAGTGGGCAAAGTCTCCATATACCTGGCCCAGGAATCCTGAGATGGGGAGGAACCACTGGAATGAACTGAGCTGTCACAGCTGGGTCTGTGCCTGTACCAGTGGAGGCTGACATTTGGGGCCGGCACAAGGATCACCTTCCAGGAAGGCCTGTGTAAGCTGCAGACACACATGATGGTGTCCCTTCCTTAAGACACCCCCAGTGGCATGGTGTCAGAACAGACTGCCAGGCCGGGCGTTGGATCCTGGACTTACATCTTTCTTACTTTCTGACTTGAGGAAGTTATTTTACCTCACCGTAGCTTAATTTCATTAGATATAAAATGGAGTAATATTTACAAAACCATTCTCAATACTTAATAAAACCATGTCCCTTGCTCCTAATTAGCAAGGCTTCCATTCCCCATTGCTCAGCCTCCGCGGGGAAACAGGGGCCCTCCCATGAGGTGGCACTTGATGTCACATCACCCACTGCTCAAACTCATCTGCCCAACGTCCCCAGTGGGGAGAAGAGCAAGCATGTTGGGTGTGGCCCAAAGTGGCACTCTAGTCTCATGAAATTTCTTCAGAGTCTCAGCTTTTATTTAGACATTCTTGCCGATTTTGTATTTCACACGGTATAATCTGTCAATGTGTCAAGTCTTATAAACTCGTTCCCCCAGGATCTTTGAGTACCTTCAAGGCTCTGAGGAGAAACGCAGTCATCCCAAACACATAGCCCTGTTGGGCCCCAGGCTAACCTCACTTCTGCTTGTGGCCAGTCAGCAGGCCAGAGGAGGGGGCTTCCTGTTAGACCATCAGGGAGGACTCCATGGGATTGTGACACCTGGCCAGGGAGGCTCTGGACACAAGGAAAGAAGACAGAAATGCCATGAGCAAAAGTCTGGGCATGGGGAACACAAATGAATCTCTCAACGAACCACAAAGAAACTTTGTTCTGGGAGCCAGGAATGAGGAGTCTTCTCACCTGAAAGCCACTAATCTTTGTGTCTTGATCCAGTAAAGCCAGATCCCTCAGGAGCCAGATTTGCTGTCCCAAGGCCATCAGTCACCTTCAGCAGCGCTGGACTCTCTTCTCTCCCTCCTCCCTCACTCCCTACACACTCGCCATATGGACAGGAGGCCCCGTGCAGGCTTGGCTGGCGCCAGGCACAGCTCACGTGCCTCCCTCAGGACTCACGGTCATTAGGAAATTCTCATAAGCAGCACTTTGGCCCCAAAGCACCAGGCCCTCCCTGCCCCTCTCAGCAGCCAGCCTACAGGTCCCGCCCTCCCCCATCCCAGGTCTCGCCATGGGAACTGTCCAGCTCCCTCCCTCTTCCCTTCCTTCCTCCCTGAAGCTTCCTTCCTGGAAGTCTTAACGATGGCTCAAAGCCAAAGGGAAGATAAATCTTAACCTCAGCGGTTCTGCTACATAAAGTGTGCGCCGCCTCAGCATGCTGAGCTAACGTGCTTCCCACCAGCCGGCTCCCGTTTTTCCCTTCCAGCTGTAGCTGTGCTCCTTCAGGCCCAGGTGGAGATGTCCAGGAGGCAGAGCAAGGGACCACAGGTTGGGGGATCTAGCCACACCTGCCTCCCATCGGCACATCCGCCCACCACCACTGAAGAAGGTTGCACCGAGACCCGCTGGCACAGGGGGCTGTAGCAAGGGGCCCCTTGAGCTCACTGGGTCCTTAAGTTATTTCTTGATATTTGTTTGTATCTTCAAGTGATCACCCAAGCTCAGCTGCAAGGAAGACAAGGCCAGTATGTTTTTCTGTGTATTCCAAAGTGGATAGCGATCACTATGCACAATCCACTTTGGAATACACAGAAAAACATACTGGCCTTGTCTTCTTTGCAGCTGAGCTTGGGTGATCACTTGAAGATACAAACAAATATCCACTTGGTCTCTGCAGCACTGAGTATGTTACAGGTCTCAGTAATACCAATGGGAATTATTGGTTTCCAGCCGACATATTTAGATGTCTAGTCACTCTTCCTCACAGACACAAGCATGGGACGCCAGAATAGAAGCAACAATTTTTGGATTTGAAGAGGCCCAGGATGCTCAGGGCAGAATACAATAGCATTACAGAGTGGGAATGAAACACAGGGGGCAGCCTTAGTGTTGGCTCAGGTATTGCAGTCTGGCTGCTCATCTCTAAGATGGGGATAAATAACAGGTGTGCTGTGAAACGGTTCAGCAAAGGTGACACTTAGCAAAGGGTTCAGCATATCATAGATTCACAACACGAATCATTCCTTCTTCCTGTCTTTGGCTGGTCATCAGATTCAAGAGGGTGAAGGTAAAGTGCCTCCTTTGAAAGTTTTAGAGAGAAAGCTGTGTCTGTTGGAGACAGTGGAAAGTCAGATTATGAAATGCACTGTTTCTAGATATGGCCCTGATGGAAAATACAAAGAGCTTGCTGGAATGTTTGGGTATATTGTCACAGCTGCTTCCCTGGGGAAATAGAGGTAGCCATTTCTGTAGATGTCCCGTCCATGTTCTGCCTTCCAAGGTTGTGGAGGGTGCTGGTCATAGTCCCCTCCCAAGGCATGCCTGGGTGTCTTGGTGGTCATGAGATGCTAGACCAGACAGAACCTGGAGCTGCTGACCCACGGAGGCCTTTCCTGGGCTCTGACCCTCTTGGTCCCACTGTGACCTGCTGGCACCATAGCAAATGAACTTACAGTGACTAGGACACCAAGAGTGGCTTCCAGGACTTTGGGGAGGGTGGAGATGCTTAACGGGGATGAGGAAGAACAGCACCTATGGAAGCCCTACTTCTTGACAGTAAGGTCACAGTGGATGGCACCCCTGCTGTGACACTTTCTCCACTCACAGGGGCCAGGAGTCTCCGCTCACTAAAGAGTAAGCATTCGAGGCAGCTTTACCTGATGCCAGGATTCTCCACCCACACGGAGAACGCAGACCTGACGGCGGGTCTGATGTTGTTCAACTTCCAAAACTAACCCGGGTCGAATTTGTTCAGCTTCTTTTAGCTTTGACAACCCTGTTGAACATTAAGAACGGGTCAAAAGACCAATGGGGTTTCAGCTAAATTGGTTTTGTTTGGTTTTCCTGCTGTAAGTAGAAGGCAAGAACTAAAGAATTTTGTAGAACCAAACCAGTGGGGGAGGGGTCACTTTTCTTTAAACACCATCTTCATTCCAGGAAGCTGGTACATCACCAGAATGTGTCCCCAAAGAAGGAGGACAGGCGTAAGGATGTGAAGAGTTTGGGGCCGTGGCCCGGATCACACAGCACAGGAAAGCCAAGGGGGAGGAGGAGAAGCCCAAGAGGGAGCTGTTTTTCTGACTCCTTGTTTACAATTCTTTCTGGCAGATTTTTTTTTTTTTTTTTAACTTTCAAATTTAGTCTTCAAATTCCAGTCCAAGACAAGGCTGCACAGGTCTTAAAGATGAAGCTCATACATATCAACAACCAGTTTCTCCCGGGTTGGCCCCTTGGGTCCTTTGCCTCCAGCTTCCTAAGGCAGCCACAGTGCCGTCCATATCCACAGAAATCCCACCACCACCTTCTCGGCTCTGTCTCTGCTTCCAGATTGACACGAAAGGCTGGCGCCACGACGTGACCAGGCGGCAGCCGAGGAGCGAGGCTCCCAACTTCAGCAGGATTCTCAGTGCTGTAATTCACTCCTGCTTGACTTCCCATCCCTTTTCCTGCCTGCCTCACATCTCCAAGCACACCCCCCACCCATTCTTCCATGGCCTTCCTCGACCTTCACCCTCCGCACACAGTCTCACGGTGCTCTCCTGAGGGGCCACCGTCGCGCCCACCTCCCCTTGCCTTGGCCTCAGTGGTTCTCTGGCTCCTCCCCCTTCCTCCCACTCCAAGGCCAACTCTCCAATTCTTTCTGCCTTTCCCACGACTTGGCTCCATCAGAGAGGCCTCATTCTGGGTCCTCTGCCTTCACTATTGATACCTGCTCGACTATGGGCCAAGGGCCTGTCACCCAAGAATGCTTTTCTTGCATGCATCACTGTGCCATTCCCGGAAAGCCATGTCCAACATCCCTTCTTGCTGCCTCTGCCTCTCACAGTCCCCATGTCCCCTTCCCCTAGACTGTGCCCAGGGATGAGCATCATCCCACGCAGCTGAGCCCAGCAGCTCACCAGGTCCTCCTCTTGGGTCTCCTTGAAAGAATTGTTTTACAGTCTCCTTTGGGGGACTCTCCTCCCTTTTCTTGGCTCATCCCCAAAGCCCACTGTTCCCTTTTGTCTGTGGCACTGACTCCTCTCCACATGGGCATTCCTTGGAGTTCTGCCTTCCTCTCATTTGGGTCCATTTCTCCCTTTTCTGTCCCCATTGAAAGTCCCTGCCAGGAACAAAATGTCACGTATCCAGTGGGAACTGGCGTGATTTTTCCCTCCCTCCCCCAGACCCACTTCTCTCTGTCATGGCCATGCTCATCTTTCCAGGCATCCTGCAGGTAGACTACTGGCTGTCCCCTCCCACCACTCTGACTTGCTGCCCAGCACCCAGCCCTGTCTCCAGCACCCTGCCTCTTGCCTTGTGGCTCTCCTCCTCTCTGGCCTGGGCCATTGCAGTTGCCTCTGGTCTGTGCCTCCAGTGTCTCCCTTCCCCTTCTGTCCTGATATATGGCTCACAGGGTCTGTTAATGAATACACAAGTGGGTCACAGCACCACTCCCTCACCCACACCCCAGCCCTACACCTTTAAGGGGTGCCTGAGGCTTGCAAAGTAAGGCATGGCTTCTGTAGCTGCTGCTCACTGTGGCCCTATCTTAACCCTTTAATTTCATCTCCCATCATTTTCCCATCCCTGCCAACACACTCTCACACACACACATACACACACACTCTCTCTCTCTGTCGCTCTCTCTCTCTCTCTCTCTCTCTCTCTCTCTCTCACACACACACACACACACACTATCCTTCATTCCTTTGGGACCACTCATTATTCTCCGGAGACAACTTTTACCATCCCACCTCCATGTTGTGCCTTACCTTGAACCTCCATCTCCCCTTTTGAAATCCTACTCAACTTTCAAGGCTCACCTCTCCCACAAAGCTTTCCCCTGGTGCTCCTGGCGCAGCCCCCTCCCTCCTCTGAAGGTTTGTAGCATTTTGTGTGGAACTCCACCACACACATCGTCCAGCCTTGGGAGGGCGGCCTGTGCCTGGACCCACTGGGCCTAGCGAAAGGAGAGCACACAGAACTCATCACTTGCTGAAGGAGTGAGTGAAGTGTTCCCCTGTCGTGGGAGGAGCTCCTGTGGCATTATGGGAGGGCTGTGCAGATGGCAGCTTTCACATATTCATATCTTGGTTTCGTCAGGACCCAGCCCAGACTCAGCCAAGGCCCACACCAGGGGCCTTCCTCCTTCACTTCCTCATTGTCTTTTTATTTTTCTTCTGGGACATGGGCTTCTGGACCCCTTTACCCTGGACAAGGTTAAGTCTTCACTTATTCCATGAGACTCCTAGCTTTCGCCTCATCAATGACTTTCTATTTCTTCATGGGCCACTGGGAAGGTGTCTGTTGGCTCTAACACTTGTCCCCCATTTCCTTGCCCTCACCCCTTCTAAGATCTCCTCGCTGCCTTTCAGACAGTAGTTACCTCCAGTTCCTTCCCTCTCCCTGTCATGGCAGGCTTGGCCTTGGCCCTCCAAGGACATCTCAGTGGTGACCCCCTTCCCCATATCTCCTTCCCTAGGTCTTGTGCTTCCAAGCCCTCTTCTCTACTGAGGAAATGAAAGGCTGTGTCCCCTTAAAGGCAATGGACTTAGGATATGGGCAGGAGGGTTCTGAAGATTTGAGACCCTTCCTCATGCTCCTGGAGTCCCATGAGCAGTAGACTCTTCTGTCTTCCACTGCCATAAATTCAGGGAGGTCAGACCTCACGGAAGCCCTTTCCCTAAGCCCTGTCCCGGGACACAGCTAGAGAGGGCCAAGTTGGGTAGGACAGCTTGAGTCTGGCCAGCCTGGATGGAGTGAGTCAGCATTCATGCGGTGGCCCTCTGGCTCCTCTCCACCAGCCTGGGGAGAAAACGCTGAGTCGCACACCCTGTGGGCAGCCGCGGAATCAGCGGCTCCCGTTGCCCTGCAGCTCCACAGGCCCCAGACAGCTTGTGGGCCTCGTACCCACTCTTGGTCTTTGATGCCGGGGCCCAGCAGACTCCAGAGCCGCTGCCAGCTGGGAAGCCATCGCTCTAGTGGTCAGATGAAAGAGGCCTTCAGAGAAGGGACAGAACCTCCGGCCTCAGGCCTGTACCTGCACGGGGCCCCTTTCCTGGCTGCGGGTGGAAGTGGAGCCAGCAGATCACCCGGGCCAATCCAGGTTCCCATTCATGACCCTTCTAGAAGGCCGCCGCCTTCTTTGCCATGGCTTGAAGTGGTTTGCACAGGGCAAGTTCAGATAGGTAATAGCCGTTCTCTATTTTCTATGAGAAGATTTATTAAAAAATAAATTTAGTTAAGGGGAAAAAAGTTAAAAAAGAAAAGAAAAAGGAAGACAGAAGGACAGACTTTCTTGTTGACTGGATGCCAGGGATTGAAACACTGAGGCAGCCAGTCCCTTCGGAGGGGGACAGCTGCAACTTTTCAGGTGGAAAGTCAGCAAATTTCCACAGGCCCGCCTGCCAGAGACCACAGAACGGTTTCAAACAACGGCTCCTTCATGATATTTGTGTGTGAGTGTGCATGGGAGAGAGAGAGGGGAGAGAGAGAGAGAGAGAGAGAGAGAGAGAGAGAGAGAGAGAGAGACCGCTTTTTCTTAGAAAAAGGCAAGGGTTGGGGGTGGGCATAGGGGTTGCTAAAAAGTGTCCTCCCGCGTCCGGCCAAGTGGGCAGGGGCTCGCTGAGCAGATTAATGAAAATGTTTCCCTGGCACGAGGGGTTTGATTGCCCCACTGCAAAATTGCTTGCAGATTCGAAAACAGCATGTTTCATTTCAAACTCATTCTCTTGCCATACATTAGCACTTGTCAATGTAACCATTAAGCACAGGCAGTGCAGAAATTTAATTACAAAACCATTTATTTTATTGAAAGAAAAATAAACCCAAGCTACCTCAAATGCATTAGGTAGGTTCAAAACATGTTCAGCTGATAACACCCAAGGGTAGGGAGGAATAAATGCGTCTTTCATGTGCAGTGGGGACTCGATATTAGAAACAGCTGCCCATAGGTCACTCTTTATTTAAGTTCAATTATGGATTAAAAAACAACTGACTTAATGAAGGGACTTTTTATATCTGAAGTTACGGGGCAGGAGTATCCATTCTTCTCTTTCCATTTTTGCCTCCCTTTTTACACATTGGAATTAAAAAATGCTAACAAGGCGAACAGAACGTTTTATTGAATGGCTTTGCTGCCCGTCCACCATCCACCCCCATCTCAGGCTTGTCTTTTGTTCTCCTAAGGGTGGAAGAATGCAGGGACCGTGGTATTAAAGGAAGTCACAAAAATGTGCTAAACACATCAAAAAGTCCCCAATCTGTATCTTATTTATGCCTTCTTCCCTTCTCCCCCGTGTATGTCTTCTACACAGTTGGAAAGCTGGCCGGGGAAGGCTGTGGTGAAATTCTAGATTTGGGTCAAGCGGTGGGCTGATGTCATGTTGGAGGCCACCTCTCCTTAGCACCAATGGAGTTGCCAATAACGGATCTGTTTTACTATTCTGTTGGAAAGGGGGGAAAAAGAGTTATAACTTAGTGGTTTGGACTGATTTGTCCATTTAAAGGACTTTTTCCCCACCCCCGTCTGAGATATCTACCCACAATTTCTTACAGACATGTCCTCATGCAGTCACACAGAGGAGGGATCTGGAAAGAGAGGATCTTTTTTTTAAAAAAATTATTATTATTTTGATTTCCCTAGTGACGATATGAATCTCTAAGATTTCAGAGACATCATTTGATCATCTGCCTGGAGGGAGTGAGGAACAGGAAGTGGAGGCTCTTCTACTAAAAGTTCGTTTTTTAGCTATTGCAACTGATTTATGCACAGTAGCAGACTTTTGTGACATTGACACAGTGATGAGTTTGCCTGTGTCCTTGCTTCCCAGGGTGAGACCCAAGGAGGGCTTCCTGGCCTATTTCAGAAGGGTCTCCAGACCTCTGCAGCCCCTTGCAGAACCACCATCTGCGGTGGGGGGGGTGGACCTACATCATTGTCTACACTGCTCTGAGACCCCCTAGGAGTGAAGTCTGAGCAGCCACATGGTCCTGGTGGCTTGGAAATGGTACCACTCTGACCCAGCTGCCCTGTTCTGTTCTTGACACGTGCTCTTCATGCCAAAGACCTGGGGAGTCTGAAGCAGGAAAAAACATTCAGGAACACAGAAACTTACCACTCCAGGCAGCAGACTCTTTACCAATAGGTTTTGCTTAGATAAGAGGAAAGAGGGCAGAAGGAAACAGGACGGGGAAGTTGGGGAGAGGCCTTTGAGTCACATTTTAATATTCTAAAAGAATTGGCTTTTAAATGGAGCCCTGCAAACTGAGGGAGCCCCAAAGTAGACCCAGAGTAGAGTAGTTTCCCCATCCTGTTGTCACAAGTGCACCAGCAGAGAAAATAGCAAAGCACTACAAACAAGCCCGCAGGGGGCTGAGAAGGTGACACCCCACTCTGACCCAGCCGTGAGAGATGAGAGAAGAAAAGAGCAAGGGGGAGAGAGGGTTAGATGGGTTCATGTACTGTTACTAAAAGAATTTCCACTGGCTACATGCTATAGATTTTCTGAGCAACACAACCCACCAAAAGAGCCCGCTGACACCCCATGCTTCCGCCCATGTCCCTCCCTATCCAGTGCCTATGATGAGTGAAGGCACACTCCCTCGTTTCCAACCCCTGTGAAGTGTACATTTTCTAATTATGTGATATATCCTGGCCTGAATTTCAGGCAGGAGACTTGGAGACTTCCAACTTAGCTTCAGACACAGCATTTTTTTTTTAATAAAGCAACTTGATAAATTATTCAAGCATGACTTCTTTTCTCTTATTTTCATCTTCAAGAGTGAGAAGTAAAGTCTCACAAAACAGATTTCCTCTCCTAGGGGTTAGGTTGGCAAAGTAGATGGAGCAGACAGCTCTTCAGAACCATCCTGTGGCCTTCTAGGCACCAGGAGGGGAGGGTGGACTGAGTGTGCCTGACAGTGGCCTGCTGGGGAGTGTGGAAGTCCTACCTGAGAAGTGTGCAGAGCAGAGTGTGCCTGGGAACCGGGGAGCTAGATGTCTTACCCAAAGCCTCATTCTCACAGGCAAAGCTGTTCCTCACAAAGGAGAAGCAGAATCTATAGCAAGATCATGAGGAGCTTCCTTTCGGGTGGGCTAGTGGCAACTGGATGTCCCCTTCCAACAGGGCTCTCTCTCCCCTCCTGTGATTCTTCTAACACAACTGTTGCGAATAGCCATTTATTGACATATAGTCATTGAGTACCTACTATATCACTTGCATTAGAAGAGCAGTCAAGATGAAAACAGGTTTTTAATCATGTTGCATTTGAGAGAGCAATATTAATAAACCTATCATTGTGGATGTTTGATGTGCTTTAAAACCTAAGCTGTAGCCTCAAGCTTAAATAGAAAACAGACCTGGTAGAATATACCTCCTCTAGTGAATGACTGACAAGTGAACTGGAAGATTGATTGATAGAAATTATCTAATCTGAAGACAGGTGAGAAAAAAGATTGAAAAAAAGATTTAGGTATATGTGGGACAATATTCAAATTTATGAGGTTAATTCAAGTTCCAGATGGAGAAGACAAAAATAACAGGGCATAAAATATATTTGAGAAAACACTGGCTGAAAAATTCCCAAATTTGTTGAAAGAGAAAGTCCAAAATCACAGTGAATCCCAAATAGGACAATTATGACTAAAGTAACATCTGGGTACATTATAATTAAACTGTCAAAAACTAAAGATGAGAAAATCTTGGGGCTGGGATGTGGCTCAGTGGTAGAGTGCTTGCCTAGCATGTGTGAGGCACTGGGTTCCATCCTCAGCACCACATTTAAAAAAATGAATAAATACAGTTATTAAAAAAAAAAGAAAAGAAAAGCTTGCAGGTAGTCACAGAAAATGATGCATTATACATAGGGTGATGTTGCTTCAAAGGCTGTAGACTCACAGTGTGTAACCCACTAATACTGTTTCAAGATTTCTGCATTTTATGTAACAAAATACAATACTAACTCTAAATACAACATAAAGAATTCTAAGGATGTTTCTTGTAATCAACAGATTGACCATTTAAAAAGTAAAGCAAAATGGGACAGCTAAAAATCTATTGAAAAAGTTAAAGCAATATCATAAAATATATGTAACAGTCCAAAAGAATGCAGGAAAGGGAGATCAGAGGAAATACAACCAGAATGTACAACAGAAAAGAAATATAATAATAATATAATGATAGCAATAATTACATTAAATATAAATGAAAAAATATTCCAATTAAAGGACAGAGATCACTAGAACAATTTTTTTAAAAAGCAAGACCAATTATATGCTCACCAATTATATTTTTAAATATAAAGATCCAATTAATGAAAAAGACAGTAATCATTAATGCATATGTGCCTAAGGAAGCTACATCAAGCAAAGTTGTCAGAATAAAAGGCTAAGAAAAAAAACATGATTATAGTAGGATATTTGAATGCCCTTTCTATACAACTGGTAGAATACAGTACAAAAAAAAATTTAGTCAAGTGATAGAAGATCTCTGCAACTTTATCAACACCTTAACTGAACTGGTATGTACAAAACACTATAACTAGCAAGTGAAGCATATGCATTATTTTCAATTGTATAACTGTACCAAGAGAGACCAGATCCCAAGCTATAGGTCCTAATGAAAGGAATGAAATAATAGTGGTATACATTATGTGAAAACAATATGCTGGGCACTATCCTGGGTGTTTAATGCTTCAGTGGATTTAAATTGTGAAAGGCTTTAATAAATGAGATACTTGAGATAGAAAAGGCCTCTAGAAAAAAAAAAGAAGAAACAGAAAATATACAATTATAGAGATATATTTGAACATCCCCTTTTCAATAAAAATAAAATATGTAAGGAAATCCAATATTGGCAAATAAAACACATTCTTGTAAGCAACCCATGAGTCAAAGAAAGAGAAACACAAAGAAGTTTTAAAATATTTAAAACTTAATAATGGTGAAAGCACAACAAAAATTGTGCAATGTAGCTAAAACTGGTTAAAGAGAATTTTATGGCTTGGATTCTTTTTTTAAAAAAAAATATTTTTTAGTTGTAGTTGAACACAATTTATTTATTTATTTATTTTTACATGGTGCTGGGGATCAAAAAGCGCCCTTGGTAGGTGAGCGCTCTACCACTGAGTCACAACCCCAGCCCCTATGGCTTGGATTCTTATATTAGAAAAGAAGAAAGGTCTAAAGTCAGTGACTTAAATTGAAATCCAAAGTAAGTAGAAAAAAGAAAATAATAAAGATCAGAGCAGAATCATTGTACTAATAAATAGGCAGGCAATAAAAATAATTAGCAAAGCCTATAATTTTTCTTTCCAAAGAACCAAAAGATAAATTTTCTTAGATTGTCCAAGAAAAATTAAGAAAACAAATTAATATCAGGAATGAAGAGAAGATAACTTTGCAGGTTTTACAGCCCTCAAAATAATAAAAGAAAACTTAAGAATGTTCTAAAAAAATTATAACAGTTATTCCTTTAAAATTGATAAAACAGAAACATTTTATATATCTGTACATATACACATATATTGTAATATTTACACAATCTGAAACAGGAAACCTAAATTCTAAACATAGGTATTTTCACTGATACATTTTATCCAACATTCAAAGAAGTTAATAACTTCAAACTTTTTCCAAAGGTAAAGGATACCAGGATATATGTTCCAATTTGATTTATGGTTCCATCAAAATTCTAACATGGCAAACATTATTAAAAAGGACTATCACAGACCAACATCCCTCATGAACATAGATACAAAATCCTTATCAAAATATTATCACATTAAATTCAACAATATATAAAGAAAGAATAATCAATCATATCATGATCAAGGAGTGTTTATCCCAGGAATGTAAGGTTGATTTAATACTTAAAAATCAATATAGTTTAGCCCATTAACAGAATGAGGAGAAAAATCATGCAATTATTTCAATAAATGCAGAAAAAGCATTTGACAAACATGATATATGTTTATGATAAAAACTGCCAGCAATCTAGCAAGGATCTTTGTCGGTATGATGAAGGGCATCTTTAATGAACAACTATTGAACACTGCAATTTGCCTCTGAAGTTTGAAAATAAGGCAAGAATACCCACTCTCATCACTTCCGTTCAACATTGTACTGGTGACCCTAGTCATTGTACTAAAGTAAGTAAAAGAAACAAAGGATTTAAAGATGAAGAAGAAGAAGAAGAAGAAGAAGAAGAAGAAGAAGAAGAAGAAGAAGAAGAAGAAGAAGAATCGTCATCTCTATCTGTAGATGACATAATTTCTTAGGTAGGAAAATTCTAAAGATTCTACAAAACTACTTAGAAAGATCACATGTTACAAGGTTATACAAAAATAATTATATATTGTTTAGATTTGCAACAAATAAAATTGAAAAAATTAATTTACAAACATGATGAAAATACTTACAAACTCAACAAAAGATGTATGAGACCTATACACTGAAAACTACAGAATACTGTTGAGATAATTTAAAGAAGACATAAATTATAGAAATATATACTCTACTGATAGATTAGAAGACTCCATGCTGTCAAGATGTTGGTTCTCCCCATATTTATCTATAAATTTAACATGAAATTTCATCAGGCTCTTTTGGTAGCAATTAGCAAGTTAATTATACAATGTGTATGAAAGTATAAATGGCCCAGGATTGCCAATATGTCAGTAGTCCTCTACTACCCAAGGCTTGCTATAAAGCTACTGTAATCAAGACAATGTGATAATGGCTGAAGGACCAACATATAGACCAGTACAACAGAGTTCACAAATAAATGCACAAATACACAGTTGATTGATTTTCAACAAAGGCCGGGGGCAATTCAATGGAGAAAGATGGTCTTTTCAATAAATGGTACTGAGACAATTACATATCCTTAAGCAAAAAAAGGAGGAAGAGGAAAGGAAGGAGGAGGAGGGGGAGGAGGGGAAGGTGAAGGAGAAGGAGAGGGAAGGGAAGGGAAGGGAAGAGAAAGGAAAGGAAAGATGGAAGGGAGAAAAGAGAAAAAAGAAACAAACCCTCCCTTGACTCTCCCTATCTTGTAGCACATTTAAAACTAAAAATGGATCATAGATCTAAATATAAAACCTTAGAGTATACAAAATTTAGATGGAAGCATAGGAGACAATTTTTATGACCTTGGCAAAGGTTTCTTAAAGACAACACCAAAAACACAATCCAAAAAAAAAAAAAAGATAAATTGGACTTCATCCAAATTAAGCAGGAAGCAAAGTATCACTTTATTAATAGCTTTAAAATTGAAGCTTACACAAGGTCACATAGCCAGCAAATGTCAGAGCCTAGAGCAATCTGATTCCAGAATCTGCAGTTTTATGCGCAGAATTCTAGAACAACTTCACTTGCAAGATAATGGTGCAGGGAGCAAGACCTCAGCAGCACAGCTGTGCCTCTGGGCTAATTGGCCAAAGAGAGCCACAGCCCCTACCCCCACCCCCACCAGCCCCCTGGACCTGAGGAAGGCCTGAATGCTTGAGCTTTAGCAACACTGAATGAGCTTTCAACAGACTCAGCAATGCTTCATCGCCAAAGAAAAATGTTATGATAGAGGTTATGACTGGTCTGTCTTCCCTGAAGATTTGCTAGCTCAATCTCAATGACTGGTTAATGCTGAAAACAAGGGCTGTCCATGTGACTGGTGTCACCCCAGGGGCTGCGGCTGCAGTGAATGCAGTTAGGCAAGAGCTGGCTCCCCCCAGTAAGGGCTGCAGCTAAGGCAGCCCGGGCCCTGACTCCCTGACTCCCTGACTGTCTCTGCTTCTTTCCTGCAGTGCCTGACTCAGGACCAGGCACATGGTGGATTTCGATAAACACTCAAGGCTTGAGAGATGGTTTGTGGATATCATTATTCCCATTGGGCATTTATTTGTAGTTCCAAACTCCAGACACTAGGCCTTTGGATTATCTTCCCTGTGTTTTATACAGCAGCACATACAAAACTCTTTGAAATCCAGGCTCTACTGCAGGTGGGGTTGGGACTCCACACTTTTAACAAGATTCCAAGTACTGCTGATGCTGTCCCTGGACGCACTGTGACTAGTAAGGAGAGCGAACATACACTCCCAGGTGCAGTTTCTTCCCTTTCAACCAAGAGAGAGCTCCACAAGAACATTGTCTTTTGATCATTTACCTCCTGGAAAGAAAAGCTCAACTACTTCACTTGATTTTCTCTGTGCATTTGTTTATTTTAAAAATATCGATTAAGAGTCCTTACAAAAGCCACCAGGGTAGTTGGGGAACTGTAAGGGACAGATCAGTCTCACGTTTGGTTTCTGTCATGGTCTGAGTGCACCCTCGCAAAATTCATATGCTGGAAATCCCAGGTGATGGGGTTAGGAGGTGGGTCATGGGGGACAGTCATGAGGGCCAAGCTCTCATCCAAGGGATTAGTGCTCTTATAGAAGAGGCCTGAGAAAGATCCCTTGCCCCTTTCACCATGTGAGGACACATGGAGAAGGCTCTAAACCAAAAAGGCTGGTCCACACCAGACACCAAACATACTGATTCCTTGACCTTGGACTCCCAGCCTCCAAGACCATGAGAAATAAGTGTGTTGTTCATAAGCCACCCTGTTTGTGGCATTTTGTTATAACATCCTGAATAGACTAAGAAGTACTCTTCAAACAAATTTGGGCACACAAATTGAAAGGTCAGGTTGAGCTTTTCCTGGTAAGGAGAAGTATCCCAGGCTCTCCTCTGTTTGCCTGACCAGTTTGACTGTGGACCAAATTTGTAAATCCCTAAAAAAAATATGTGGAGCAACTCTCTGTTGAAGGGTGTCTGACTCCAGGCTCTCTCCCCGTCCCTCTCAGCTTCTCATGAGACAGAAGGAAGCTTGCTGGTTGCCCTTCGTCCTCTGAGAACTTGATATGGTCAGGAATCACCCTCTCCCCCCCAGGAGAAACAGAACTCTTGGGACTAAGAGAAGAGCACCTTTCAAGGGGAAATAAGTCAGCAAGGCTAGCTCTCAGTCCTACTAGGTGAGTAGCTATCCTAGCAAATGAGGAGTCAATGAGGAGCATCTGAGGCTATGAGAGGGATGTAACTCACCAGGACACGCAGGCTCAGCCTTCTGAGGCTCTGTGGTCAGCAGAAATGCCAGCTCTGGAAATAATAATATTAGAGACATTGCCAGGTGAGAGGAGCAAGTCCAGGTGGTGAGGGGCCAATGCCAGTGTAGAATCGTCACCAAAGTTATCCACAGTTACCTTGACCTTATGGGCATAGTAAAGCACACACCTTAGGTGGAGACCTAAGATGATCATGAAACACTATTCATGGGGAAGCCTGAGGAAGAAGAGCCAGGCAGGACTCAGGTCCCACCTCTATCTGTGATGACATCACAAGTGGGACTGGAGAGTGTGGCCCTGCCTATCCAGCAGATGCCATCGGAGCTCTTGCTCTTTATTCTATGTGGGATCTCTGCCCCCCAGGAGCCTTCTGTCCCCCAGGTGCCGTCTCCCTTCTGACTCAAGCAGAAGTCCTCAGTCAAGCCTCACCTGGGTTTAAATTCTCTGCAGGTTCATTGTGCATTTCTACAGCTCCGTATCCAAGAGCCCAAGGTCAGGAACAAACCCAGTAAATACAGATTTTCTATCTTGATACTGATACTAGATCAGCATCCTGGGGAAAGGCCTTGGCTCACCCATCTGGCTCAGAGCTAAGCAGTGACAGGGCTACCTAACTCCTGGGCTGTGCCATGCAGTGTGACAGCCATACGAGCAGGGGACAGAATACTGTGGCCTACAGGAGATTCCTGGAAAGGGCTGGGCCAGGTTTAAGGGACAAGAACATAGTGTGAAATCAGACAGTGTGAATCAAAGCCAGGGAAAGAAAACTTCAGTCTGGACAAAAGCACACAGGAGCAGGCCTGCAGGTGGTCAGGAGCCAGTTCCCCAGGGTATCAGAGCCAGTTCCATGCTCTTCTTACCAGTGCCTGGCCAAAAGCTCCCCAAACATTTCCATCCTGAAATCAGCCAGGTTGGGTGGGATATTTTATTCTACCAAAAAGAAGAGCCAGAGGCTTCGACCTGACTGCATTAAGAAGAGATGGAAAAACAATGTTTGAAATGTTTTTTTTTTAGGAAAAAAAAATGCAACCAGTAACCTGGAATGTTGGCAGCCATTTAGGACAGCAGCTGAGATGACTCGACAGAGGAGAAAGCTGTGAAGCACCTCCCTGTACTCCCATGGTCCCTGGGAGAAAGAGCGGGAGGTAAGGAGCGGTAGGAAGCTGGGTCTGCCTGCAGTATTTGATGCTATAGCTGAGCCCTGGGCCTTCTCTTCCATGGCACCACGGTAACACTGATCCCATCTTCTGCCCCTGCAAGCTTCAGGTCAGAGCAGTGGTAAGATCAGGTTTGTGATATGCTTGTGGTATAAAATGCCTTAACAGTTCAGCAGAGGATGGAGGGAAACATGAAACCTATATGACTGGAGCCCTTCTACCTGATGAATTCTCTGCTCTTTGCAAAAGCAGAGAACCACTGAGCAGCCGGGCAAGGAAAAGCCTAGAATCCCTAGGGTCAGCACCCATCTTTGGGCAGCTATCAGGAACCTCTTGCTGATAGGTGAAGCCCTTTGGCAGGGCAGCTGGGCCATGAGGAATGCTGCGGGTGTTTACAGCACAGGCAAGCTGCCACCAAGGTGGCCAGGGATCCCAGGCCTCCATGCTTGGAGCTTCTGCTCAAGAAGGCTTTGAGCACCTTGGCTGCTTGCCATTCAGATTTAGGGAAGGAGACAATGATAGGGACAACATTGCAGTCATCTTCCACAGATCCCCATGACTTATGGAAATTATGCCAACTTGTAATGACCAAGAATTTAAGGCCTTTAAAATATGGACCCAATCCACCTGCCCCACCTAGTTCCTCCCTTGCACAACACAGAGTGAGCTCCAGCAAGGCCGGCATTCTTGGCTCCCCATTGCTTCTCCATCTGGGAACACCCTTTCCTCTTCTCCCTGCTTTCTTATCCTACCATCTTCAAGACCTGTGGCACTTTCTGACTCTACAGGTTCATAATCAACTGGTCTTTCTCCAGGGCTGTGCTACCTGCGGACCCTGCTGGATTTAGCACAAGCAGAGCACGGGCAACTAAAAGCATTGTTTGGAAAGAACTTGTTTTTAGAAATTTTCTTTTAAAAGTACTGAGATAATCGTAATGGGAAAAATATGAACTTTCTGGTACTTCTTGGCTCTTGTTTTATTGTTTATAGTATTGCTTATTTTTTAGTTAAGAAAGGAGTCTATAATTTCTTCAGGATTCAAGTTCCTTGGATCTAACTAAATCCAGCCTGTGCTTCTCTGACCTGTCTGTCCGGTGACAGCCTGTCCTACACATCTGGGCCTTTAATCATGTGTCATGTGCGGTCATGTAACTGTTTAGCTTCTCAGTAGATCAGAATCTCCTTCGGACTGGGCACTGAGCCTTCTGTGTGGTTAAAGGACATGAGGCATGGAAGGCTGTCAGGACAGAGCCTAGTACATAATGAAAGCTCCTACTAAAAGCTTTAGACATTGCTGCTGTCACTGCCACTGTCCTTGTCATCATCACCATCATCATCATTTTACTCTTCTGCATCACCCCAGAGAAGAGATTTTTGTTTTCTTTAAGTATTGAGCATGGACTCAACTGATAGGAGCTTAATAAATGCTTGTTAAGTTTCACTGCAATGATAAAGTACCGACTAAATTAAATGGAGGGCTAGAGAGCAGCACACGTAATGGTTAAAAGCAGAGTATCTGCAGACATGATATTTGGATCCAATATTGGCACTTCCATTTGAGCACATTGCCTAGCCTTGGGAGGTCTCTGTATTCTTGACTGTTGGGCCCACTTCATAGTTTTGTGATGAGAATTAATGGGTTTATATTCTCACAGTGCTTCCAACTGTGCCCAGATGCAGGTGTCTTAAATAAAAGCATTACCAAATAGAGCTGAGTAGAAATTTACCTAGAGAAAAATTTTTATAAATTTTATAAAAATTTTATAAATTAAAATAAATCAAGAAGACTGATGCTATTTTATTGATCCGAGAGACTAAATTTCCCTTTTTGATAATATTGTTTGCATACATTTGGTATGCTAAATTCATCGGCTCTCTGCTCTTTGAAACAGATGCAGCAGGGTCTCCAACAAGACATGACTGGTGACTAACTTTAAGGTGCCTATCTTGGTAGTACTTTTAATTCAAGCTCTCCTCTCATGTACGGTAACGGAAGCTCTGACATGCCACCTTGACCGTCCCCCTCCTTCAGGGATGCTAGGAGTGCTTCCTGCTGTTGGCACATTCTAGAAATCTGCACTCAGCTGGAGAGAGCTCTTGGGGACAGCTAAATCCAATGGCTGGTGGATGTGGCGATCAAAGACATGTCCCCCTCACCCAACTTGGGACAATTCTGAAGGTTGTCCAGCCCCAGAGTTCCCTGAGGTCATTTGAAGCCTTTGATGAGGCTTCATGGCTTCATGCATGAGACTTCAGCTGCTCCCCACCACCCAAACCCTCTTTCTTCCCTTCCCTTCCGTTCCATAGGTGTGGGTCTGGGAGCGCACCCTATCTCCATCTCAAAGTTCACTTCCAGGGAACTTGGCATAGGACACCAGTTAGGGCAAATTAATTTGTTTTTATTCATTCTAATTTCACCTGTAATTTATAATTACCTAGATTATGTCTGGTGATTGTGTGGCCAGGTTTGCCATTTGTGATTTTTAATTGCTAAAAGGCTTAATTACTTTAAGCTAAAAAGTTTAATTAGCAATGCCTTTTACTTTCTAAATATTCCCAGTTTGATCAATAAATTATATAGCCACCCTCTCTGTAAACCATTCCTCCTGTCCCCAGGCCTCATTGCCACTGGGGGAAAGGTGGTCACATTGAATTTCTGGAGTGTGTAGCTTTCCATAAGCATAACTTGGGAACCTCACCCCCCCTTGCCGGGCTCTATCCACTGGCCCTACCCTACTTCCTCCCAGGACAGCTGAGTGACCCCAGGGAGCCTGCATACTCTCAATGGATCAAATTGCTTGCCCAGCCCTGCTCAACCCACTTCTAAGCTGCTGTTCCAACCCTGTTTCAATCCTCCCTGCTCCCTAGAGCTGTGGCTCCCACCAGCTCTAGGGATCCTGGGTATCAATGACCTTGGGGCACTTCACCATTGCCACAAGGACTATGTAACCCCCAAGAGTCCCTATGGATGCTCAGCTCAGCCCAGACCAGGGTTTGAGTTTCTATTTTGGTTGTTGCTTGATATAGTGACACCCGTGAAGTAAGTAAAGAAATTCATCGCCTTTGTCTAGTACGGACTCTTTTCAGTGGGTCCCTCAGCAGAAGGGTAGCCTGTATGGGTGCAGTTGATCTCCTTTCATCCACAAATCTCTTTTCCCCCACAGAGTTACACATAGATCATTAAGGTGGTTGGATCAGGTTGGGGTTGAATAGTAGCCTCCAAACTATACCTTGAACCCATATTCCTACCTAATCCTACATGGTTTAAGGTTTTTGGTTTTTTTTTCCCAGAAGTTTCCTCATACTTCACATAAGTTGGCACAAATAGATTTGAGGAAATTGTAGCCTAACTCCACATAAACCAGGTATGTATATAGGCAGTCCTTGCTTAGCACAGTAGTATAGCACCATAAAAATGACTGGGTAAGTTGAAACCATACAAACTAATCAAGGGGGAAAATTAAAATTGCTCTGTGACCCTTAAAAGGTTTTGTCAAAACATTAAAAACCTTCTTACTGTTGGTTATAGATGCATAGGGAAATGAAAAATTAGTAAAAATAATATTTATTTATTTATTACACTGTAACTTAAAACATTAGAAACATAATTAAAGTGTTTTATTTCTGTGTAAAAAAGATTATCAAAATGTAGTTTTGAAAAGAATTCCTTGCCTTCTATATGATATAGAACATGCATCTTTTCTATACCTTGGTGAATTGTCATACTCTGTTGTAAGTTTGGATTCGTTTCTGATATTTTATTCCTTGTTCTTGCAACATCATAAAATACTTGTGAGAGCTCCTTTAAGGTAAAGTTTTCTGCTGACATCGCTTCCGTTGAAACTGCTTCATTTTCCATAGATCCAGGTGCAGATTTCACAGCGGCAGTCTTATCTGTGCTACTGTGCAAGCAGTGTTACCAGTGTATTAACATCGGTCACACCATGCTCAGTTCTGAAATGCTGGAACCAATATTTACAAGACTCTTCTTCAATTTCCTTATACTTGCTATTTTCTCTCAATGTGGCAAATAATTTCAATGCATTGGTCTGAATACTGACCAAAATAATTAAAAATTTTAAAGACCAGTCTTTGATTCAGAGAAGAGAACATTCTTTTTTTTTTTTGTACTAGGGATTGAACTCAGGGGCATGCAACCACTGAGCCACATCCCCGTCCCTATTTTAAATTTTATTTAGAGACAGGGTCTCACTGAGCTGCTTAGTGACTCACTTTTGCTGACTCTGGCTTTGAATTTGAGATCCTCCTGCCTCAGCCTCCCAAGCCACTGGGATTACAGGGATGTGCCACTGCCTGGCTTCAAAGAAGAGAACATTCTATTCTAGAACTTTCTATTCCTAGCATGATTTAAACTAAAAGAAGCTGAATTCACTTTACCTTGTTTCTTATACTCATTGGACTTTTGCAATATGGCTTGGTGTGCCATAACTTCATGTCCATCCAGGTTTCCTTCTATCTTTACTATTATCATTTTCAAGTCTTCAAATCACATCTAATTTCACTGTCAGCACTATCACTTCCATGGTTGCATTTTAATTTTTGTTAGCTTTTATCATTGATTATTCATCTCTGTAAAATCTCACATGGGTTTATCACTGGGAGACAAGACAGCAACAACACTACATGACACTTTGCTGTCTGTGCGTGAAACGAGTAACAGATGTGCAGCAACCAATCACAGATTTTGAAAGAAGTGACATGATTGTCAGGCCTTGATGTGCATCTGTTACTTATGTAGTGATGTGCAGATTGACAGTGAAGCCTGTGCTAAACAATGTTAATAAAGCAATCTTTGCTTTGTAGGCACTGACATGCATGAGTTTTATTTCAGTTCAACAATCCCAACAACCTGGTTCAAATTGCAGTGAGGCTGGTACTTCATGCAATTACAGTGAATATACTGTGGTGTCTGAAATTTGAGCCAGGTTGTTGGGAGTGGTAGTATTTAAACTGAAGCTCCTGCATATCAATGTCATGCAAAGCAGGAACCATTTTATTAATGTAGCTTACAAATATTTCTGAGCAAGTTTATAGGACAGCATTTCACCCTCCTTGTGGTTGGGCGATTCCATGTCACCTCCCTGGCCAATGGATTGTGAGCAGAAGTTGCATATATGGGTTCTAGGCCAAATGAGGACATCTGAAGAGGTCGCTGCTCTGTTAACCTGGGTCTCTGAGTAACTAAGATGAGCGTAGCCTCCCTGCTGAGATATGATAGACATGCAGCATAAGCAAGAAGTAGCCTTTGTTTTAAGCCGCTAAGATGTTGAGTCTGTTTGTTTCTGTAGGGTAATAGCCCATTCTGATTGACACACAATATACTTAAGAGAGAAGCTAGGAAAAGGAGGAGGGGCAGCTGGCAGAATTCAGAACCCAGAAATTGGCAGCTGACTGTCAAAAGTACTCCAAGTCAGTGGGAGGGAGGGTAGAAAAAGAATCAGGGGCATGTACTGCAAACAAACAAAACAGCTTTATATTTTTAAAAATTTAAAAAGAAAGAAAAAAAGTCCAAATACAGAAAATAGATTAGTAGTGCAATAAGTTGGAAAGAGGGAATAATCTTGTAATTTCAACCTAAGAAACAGAACCCCAGCTCACAGTGTGCCCTGTCCCACCCGCCTCTCGGTCTGCTTTATGTTATACCTTGTCTTATGATAATGTCCTCTTCCTGTCTTTGTAGCATTATCAGTTCACATGCACACCACTTGGCATTGTGGCTTAGTTTTCTTTTCATGTATTTGTAAGTCACCTTACTGTATTGACTCTCCCTCTACCGTACCCCTTCTCCTTTAGGAATTTATTTGTTGGGTCATTTGTGGAATTTCCCATAATGCAGATTTTGCTACTTGAATCCCCATAGTGTTTTCAATAAGTTCCTTTGACCCCTGTATTTCCTATAAATTGTTATTTGGATCTATAGGGTTGACCCAATTCAGGTTTGATTATTTTTTGCAAAACACTGATGATACATTTGCTCACCAAAAGGTATGTAATCATCATTCATATGTATACATATGTATATGTATATATATATATATATATGTAATCATCTTTCATATATATGAATATATATATGCATATACATATATGAATAATCACCAATGTTCAATTTTAAGATTCTGCATAGATCCGTTCATTTATATAAGGTTTCAGAATGGTGAAATTCCAATTCAACACGTCCTGTTCTACTGTTTGATTACTAGTGATACAGTTAAATTAGGAAATTTTGGGTAAATGCTTGATCATTCCCTTCCCACAGGACTCAAAGCTCTGTCACATCCAGGTAATTGCTATAGCATTTGGCAAAACTGTCGTCAGGGCCAAGATGGCCTCCATCAACCCATCCCACAGTCGCTGGGTCCTCTGACTTGCTGAGAGGTCACCCCAGGGCCTGTGCATCATCAGGTTTTCTCCCCACCTCCCCACTTCATCACAGTCCACCTTCAAGAAAAAAAGGTCCTGATTTCTGCCCAATGGTCTTTAAGAATTCTTTCACTTAATCCTCCTGGGGCTGGGGGAAAAAAGTCATCTCAAGCCTAGACCCGCGTGCAGGTGTTGGTGTGAGCGCACAGGCACAGTGTCCTCTTGTGTGTTGGCTTGCTGTGTTTTGAAGCTGGATGAGACTGCATTTAGGTGGGGACATGTTCTCTGCAGTTAGTTAGTTCAGAGTCCCCATCCACTGGTGTGCTAAACCTGCTCTGTATCCTAAGTCCCCATTGCACTCGCCTCCTGGGTCTTAGAGCAGCTTTGTATGTAAATGTCATTAGCCCACTTTACAGATGAATGACACAAATGGAGAGTTGCTGTGAAGGGCCCAGGGAGGCACAGATGAACATGGGACAGACGTGGAGACCACAGGCCCAGGCCGAGAGTGCCTGCTGGCAGAGCCGACCAGGGGGCCTCTCCAGCCAGCCCGGCACAAACTAAAACCTACATTCTTTTCTTGGTCCCTTTCACAGAAACAGTTGAAGGAAGCATGATAAAATGAGGCCTAAGATAATATTTAGGGGGAAAGTTTATTTTTTTATGGTCTGTTTGCATTACACCGTCGGGCAAAGAGAGGCGGAGAAAGACTTGTCCCGAAAGGCAGAGCTGGAGAAGTACAAGTCCAATGTCAATAGTTGGAAATACAAGTGTTTGGTTTCATTAAACTTCTTTTCACAAAAACAGTTCTTCTTTCCTTTTCCTGAGGCAATTCAAGAGAAGGGGAGATAGAGGCGGAGAGACAGGGAGGGAGGAGGAAGCCAGCCAGGGGCCAGCAAGGGGGCTCATCTGGAGGAACGGCTTCCCCTGAGTGTCATCAGCCCAGAAGGCTGGCGGCCTGGCCTGTCCCTGAGCTGGAGACATCTGCTGGTCCCAACAACTGTGCTAATCAAAGGCAGACAGGCCAGACTCTCAGTGTCTGTCCAAGAGCAATCTGGGTGAAAAACAGTGAAAAGGAACAGGGGGATCAGAGCCACCCTGGGAAAAATGATTTGCCTTCTGTGTTCCTTATGACCCCACCAGGTGACAGCTGGCCCTTTCCTTCTCTTGCCATGGTGAAGGCAAGGGTAGAGGTAGAGGCCACATTACAAAGGCAGAAGAAGGTACATAGGAATGTAGGCTCTAGTCATACAGCTGGTTCAAACCCCAGCTGTGTCATTTATTAACTGGGTCACCTTGGCTTTTTTTTTTTTTTTTTAATACTATGGTACTAGGGATTGAACCCAGAGGCATTTACCACTTAGCTATATTCCCCAGACCCTTTTGTAGTTTTTATTTTGAGACAAGTTCACACTATGTTGCTTGGGGCCTTACTAAGTTGCTGGGGCTGATCTCAAACTTGCAATCCTCCTACCTCAGCCTTCCGAGTTGTTGGGATTACAGGTATGTGCCATCGAATTGGCAAATTTTTTGTGCCTCAGTTTTGTCACTATAAAATGGAGAGATGATGTCCTATGGGCTATTGAAAGGGTTCAGTGGAAACAATACAACATCTCGCATGTAGTAAATGTTTAGTAAAACATTTGTTGTTGTTCCATCATTTTTAGAAACTAAAATGTCCACTCCTTAGTGGATCCCACTGAATTTGTCCAAATAGATACATTTACACAAAGAAATTAAAATAAGTGTTTTCTTGCAGAATATTTTGCAGTCAGTTTCTGACTTCATGGATAGCTTCATGGACACAACATCCTTCCCCTCATGAATACCCTAGTTCATATGGCACCACACACCCAGATTGCCTTCTTTGTTCACCTCTATTCACCCAAATCTAGTTCAAGGCTCACCTTGCAACATGCTCTCTATTTCAAGAGAACCAACTCAAGTTCACATAGGAAGAAAGGAAATGTTATGACTACATAGTTAAAAAGTCCAGAGGGTAGGTCTGGCTGGTTTCAGGCATAGCCTGAAGCAGGGTCTCACATGAAGTCATTAGGACCTGGTCTTATCTCTCAATCTTGCTTCCTCTACATTGGCTCCACTCTTAGACTCTGTACTCCTGGGTGGCAAGAGATCTGTAGGCAAAATGGACTCCACGTTCAAGTCCAATGAGAAAGAGAACTTTTTTCCTCCTGGTAGCCCCAGCACACATTGCATAAGTTCCTTCTTTGTGATTGGGCCACAGGCTCATCCATGGACCAATCGTATGGGTTGAGGAGAAGGAATCAGATGCTCCCACCACATGCAGTTATTCTTTCTAGCTTGCTTATCTAATGGGCTGAAGAGGGAGGAAGGGATGTCTCCTAGAATGAAACCAGTGAAGATTGCAAAATAAAGAAGGATGGATGCAGGAGACACAAACCCCACCAAATAACCACCATTTGCACATCTTTTCCAATATCCATTCCCAACATTCCAGCCAAATCTCCTCCTGGGACTCCTGACCTAATTCTTCAAGATGCCATTCATCCTGGGGGTCTCTCTCTGTCTCCCCACCCGACTCTCCATATCTTTTTGTTGGAAGAAGTGTCATCACAACACCTACTCTGAGCTTTCCCATAAAACTGTTCCTGTGCCTTCATGTGGCAATGAGCTATGTGCTGCCTTTTGGTGTGGCACTCCTGTGCCACTCCTACTGATACTCAATTTCCTACACATTTATGCCTTACCTTCCTTACGGATTGTGGACTCCTCCTGGGCAGGAAACAAGGATATTTCTTGCCTAGTACCACACATATAAGTGCTTTTTATCTGTTCTTAATTGATCAAGAATTGAGTATTTCATCTCTTATACCTTTGGTTGGTTGAATGTTTCTAATAGGTGCTAAATAATATTCTTGGGATCATAAAATTTAGAAAGAGCATTGAAATTGGATAGGACTTTATCATCTAATGCAGTTCTCTCTTTTATAGGAGCTAAAATGAGGCTCAGAGTAATGAAGTGATTAGATAAGCAAGCTAGAAAGAATAAAAATCAAGCTCTTTCAGACTATAGTTAGCACTTGGTATTTGTTGATTGACTTTGTCTGCCTCTCCATAAGATCAGGAACAAGGCAAGGATGTCCATTCCCACCACTTCTATTCAACAAAGTACAAGGAATCTTAACCAGAGTGATTAGGCAAGAAAAAGAAGGAAAAACAACATCCAAATAAGAAAGAAGGAAGTAAAATTAATTCTGTTCGCAGATGGAATGATCCTAAATATAGAAAATACCAAAGATTATACATAAGAAGCTCTGGGGACTAGTAAGTTCAGCACAGTTGCAGAATATAAAATGAATATTCAAAACTCAATTGCATTTTAATACACTAACAAAAAATAATAAAAAAGTAAATTAAGAAAACAATTCCATTTACAATAACATAATAAAGAATAAAATACTTAGGAATAAACTTACAGACTTACACAGTGGAAAATACAAAACACTGCTGAAAGAAATTTAAAAACATAAATGAATGTAGACAATATGTGTCCATGGGTTAGAGACTTAAGATTGTTAAAATGGCTGTACAACCTAAAACAATTTACAGATTTAATGCAATACAAAAAATACATTGGCATTCTTTTCTCAGAAATAAGAAAAAATAATCCTATAATTTATATGAAATTGGAAAAAAGAACATCCCTGAGAAAATGCTAAGCTGGAGCTTTACACTTTCTGACTTCAAAACGTATTTCAAAATGACAGTAATCAAAACAATATGGAACTGGAGTAGACATATGTAGACCAATGGAAAGAATAGAGAACCTAGAGTGGAACTTAAGCACAGACAGGATCCTCTGCCATGGCGTAAGACTGCCCAATGGGGAAAGGGTAGTCTCCTCCACAAAGAGTGTTGGGAAAACTGGATATCCACCTGCAAAAAAATGAAATTGGACCTTTTCTTACTATACACAGAAATCAACATCAAGCTAAAAAGCTTTTGCACTGCTGGAAAAACAATCAACAGAGTGGAACAGTTTGAAATCATTGTTTTAAACTATATATCTGCTAAAGGGTTAACATCCAACACATATAAGAAACCCCACAATTCTATTACATCAAAACTACAAAATAAGCTGATTTAAAAGGGTAAAGGACTTCAATAGACATCTCTCCATGGAGGACATAAATAGCCAGCAGGTGTATGAAAAATGCCAACATCACTAATCACCAGGGGAATGCAAAGCGAAACCACAAAGAGACATATTCATGTTTATGGCTATTATAAGAAGCCAAAGACAAAATAACAAGTGCTGGTGAGAATGTGGGCAAACCGGAACCCACATCGTGCACTGTTGGTAGGAAGAAAACGGCACCAGAGTGGAGGCTCCACAAAGCTTTAAAAATAAAATTACCATAGGATTCAGCGAGCCCCTTCTGGGCATCTACCCAAAAGAATTGAAATCAGGACCTGAAAGAAGTCTTGGCACTGCTGCGTTTGTTGTAGCATTATTTACAATGGGCAAGAGGGGGAAAAAACTTCAGTGTCCACAGACAGATGAATGGGTCAAGAAAATGTGGAATACACATAGAGCAGAATACTATTCCATCTTAATTAAGAAGCAAATCCTGTCAAATACTAAAATATGAATGGACCTTGAGGACAGAAGTGAAATAGCCTGTCATGGAAAGCCAAATGCTGCATGATTCCACTTGTACGAAGGATCTAAATTAGTCAGACTCTTAGAAGCTGAAAGCAGTTGCCAGAGCCTCGAGGGAGGGGGACACAGGGAGTTGCTGTTGAATAGCTAGAGTTTCAGTCACTTGGGATGAGAAAATTCTAGAGATCTGCTGCAAAAAATAATAGACATATAGTTAACAATATTGAACTATACAATTGATTTGTTAAGAAGATATATTTTCATGTTTTTTTAACACAGTAAAAAATTATTAAAGATTGAAAAAAATGTTGATTGAAGAAGGAATACCACCTCAGACTTTTGGTGCCATTTAGGTTCCTCAGGCACAGTGGAGAGGGGATATTCTGAACCAAGGAATTGTCCCAGATTCCTCCAGTCACTTGACTAAGTGTGGGCCCCCTATTATATCAGCTGAAATGCACTTTGCATTCACTGGAGTTCCACCTAGTCTGCCACAGGGGCTGGTGGGCTGCGGCCAGAGGGCAGACCAGGTGAGCCCAGAGCCAGAGGCAGGAGCACAGCCCTTAAACAAACAAACAAACTGGCTTTTCATTCTTCAGAGAACAGAGATTAATGCAGGGCAGGTCCTTAACAGGTGAATGAAAGAAATCCACAAAAGGAGAGCAATACCAAAAGGGTGTTAAACCAGTTTGGACACTCCCTCCAAAGCCTCTGCCATTACCTGCAATGACTACCTGGCAAAGCTCCTTCAGGCCCAGAGGGACCCCTGACCAGGCCCAAGACTCCTCTGGGAGTCAGAACCAGGGCAGGAGCTGGCAACCCTCCCTCACAGGAATCCTCTAGCAGACACCTGCCACCTACCACCTACCAGCCCTGCTTCCACTTGGGGTCTTGGACTAAAGTGTCGGTGGGGAGAATTAAGCACTCTTATTTTCTGGATAAAGAAGGAAAATTTAGAATATATGAAAAATATTCTGTCAGGAGACCTTGGATCCCATTCTTGTCTCACTATTTTCTAGCTTTGCGACCCCAAGTGACCTCTCCAGACCTGGATACACTAACTTTAGGAGGGTGTCTGGACAAACTCCCTCCCAGCTCTAAGTAAAGTGACGGTCAGTGCTGATGGCATGCTATCAGCTGTGCACTGAGCACCCACAGATGTCTGGGTTCCTCCATGGACAGTTCAGGCAAAACCCTACTTTGGCTTGTGCCATATGAAGCACAGGGTGGTGCTGCGCAGCAGTGAAGGACACTGTTCTGGAGCCAAAGTGCCGTGTTTGACCCCAACTCTTCCCTCTCTTCCTTCCTCAATCTCCTTATCTATAAAATACAGTTGATTCCTATCTTGTACACAGGGTTGTTAGGAAGATTCAATGAGATGAGTTAGACAAAGCTGTCTGTGACTGGCACTATGTAAGTGCCCTTATAAGGGTTTGCTGTTACTACCACTTGTGTTTTGGAGCCCATGAAGCTCAAGACCACCATATGCACTAATAAAAAGCTCCAAGGACTGAATCTCCAGGAAAGCTGGGGCTTGTGCAAACCTGGGGCCAGGAAGAGGTGGCCTTGGATATTCCTGGCCTCACCCTAAGAGCTGGGAATTGGTCCCATTGCTTCCCAGCTTCAGGGCACAATTGGGGATTGCTGCTGATTCTAAACAGTTGCACCCCACATTTGCCCAGTGCAGCCTGGCAAGCCAGATGTGGCCTCCTTTCTGGTCGGGCTCATGCCAAGCACAGCTCCATTACCACGGGTGCATTTCAGGCCTCTGGATGTTATCAGCTTCTCACTTTCACTGTTGGATCAAGGGCAGGATCCTTCCTTTCCCAATCAGCTGCCTCACTTGGGGTTTGTTTTCAAGATAGCCTGGACTACAGAGGAGAACAGTCTCCCGACCTGGTAAAGACCCTGGTCAGACCCACATGGTCATCATGGCTCGTCTCCAAAGCTGGACTGTGACTCTTGCCTCCCAGACCCAGTTGCAGATGATCCAGTTTGAGTGCACACTGAAAGGTGAGGAGGGAGCTAAGGCATAACTGTCCAGTCCATGCCACCAGCAGTTCAGGGTCACTGATGAAAAAGGAGTGAGTGGTTTTTGGGGTTTTTTTGTTTGTTTGTTTGTTTCCTAATTAACACATCAGGGAAAAAGGGGAAAGAAATTGATAGAGAAGGAAAAAGCAAAGATTTATGCTAAAGTTATAGACATTAGATTTTCAAAATTGGCCATCTCCCCCTCTGCTCCTTTCCTTGTGCAGTGTCCCCTTCTCCTGCCCTTTCCCTTGGCCCTCTCCTCCCTGCAACCACCTTCTCTTCATAGTCCTCTCCAAGTGGATGGTGGGCACCAGCAGAGAGTTCCCCTCGCCATTCCAAGGTCAGAAAACTTCCTAATGTTAAATGCATCCCTTAGAGGAGATGGGGGGGGGATGTATTTCCTCTTTGAATAAACAAGCAAATAGTTCTTTCACCAAAGAGCATTAGAGAGAAGGCCTCCCAGGAAGAGGTGACAGTTTTGGCAGCTGGTCCCTTTTCCTCCCCTCGATCTTTTGTCCCCACTGGCACTACCCTGCTGTTCTAACTTGCACCAGGTCACCTTGTCTGCCTTGTTCTCTGGCCCAGATGTGGGCTACAATCCTGTTGTCCCCCTCTGCCAAGGTCAGACAGGTTGGAATTCTCCAAAAATAACCTCACAGAAAATCAATGAAATGAACAAAGAGCACACAAACACCCCAACAACAGATGTGCTTACCCAGAGCAGGTTGCTAATCCTAAAATAACCAAAGTCTCGCCACCAGTGGGCCAGCCAGGTCTGGGCTCCTCCTGTCCATTCCTTGCTCCTGCCAGAAAAGACCGTCCTAGGTGGAGACACTCCCCCAACCCCAGGCACGCAGAAGTCGGAAGACAAAGGACATGTGTTGTGCAGAGCTCAGCAAACTGCTGGTCTTGTGTCTCAGATAAGACCAAAGGGGCCCTGTCTGGAGGTTGGGCACAGGGGACTAGCTCCAGCTTTGCCTCTGTCATTCTGGGTGCCTCTTCTCTGGGCCTCGGTTTCCCCACTGATAAAAGGAGAAGGTTTGAGTAGGTGATATCCAAAGCCACTTTCACCTTTAACACTTTCTTTTCCTAAATTCTTCATTTTTGACCACCAATTCTCAGAGTTGGAAACTTGGGTCCCCCAATAGGTCTCACACTGTATGTGGTACCTAAACATGAACTCGCAACACAGTAACAGTTAACCTTCTGAAATGCTGACCAGGCACCAGAAATTACTGGAGCTGCTTCATACATATTGACTCATTTCCTCCTTGCAACAAACTGAAACTTCCATCTTGCAGGTGAGAAACTGAAACACTTACAGGTTAAGACAGTCACCAACATCCAGAGTGGTAAGCAAAAGACAGGTCTCAGGCAGAGGAGTTCCCAGAGTCTGGGTTCTGACCCTCAGAACAAACAGACGAGCAAATATAACTCTGGTAGTTATAATAGACAAAAGCTGAAACCAAATGTGCATCAACAAATGGATGAACAAGATGCAGTCTTGCCAGGCATGGTGGCACATACCTATAATCTCAGAGGCACAGAAGGCTGAGACAGGAGGATCACGAGTTCAAAGCCAGCCTCAGGAAGAGCAAGGTGTTAAGCAACTCAGTGAGACCCTGTCTCTACTTAAAATACAAAATAGGACTGGGGGTGTGGCTCAGTGGTCAAATGCCCCTGAGTTCAATACCCAGTACCCGCAACAAAAGAAACGGTGGTCTATATGTTCAACAGGCTATTATTCTGATCTTTAAAAAATGAAAAGTCTGACACATGGATGATCCTTGAAGACGTGCTAAGTGAAATAAGCCACACAGTCAAGAGCAAATACTGTATGTTTCCATGATGTGAAACAGCCCAATTCCTAGAGACAGGCTGAATAGGCTGAAGGTGAGCAGGCGCTGGGGGAGCAGCAAATGGAGAGGTATTGCTTCATCAGAACAGAGTTTCTATTTGGGGTGATGAAGAATTACTAGAAATGGGTAGTGGCGATGGCTACACCACACTGTGAATGTACTCAATGCCTTTGAATTGTATACCCCCAAGCAGTAAGCAACCAAGCTGATACATAAATCCAGGTAACACTGAGAGCAAACCCAGAGGAGAGGAGAGAAACCCAAGACAGCTCAGAGAAAGCTGAGGCGACCAAGGAGGGGGGCCACCTACACCCGTACCTGTGCCTACCAGCTTCACAAATTCCACCTTCGCCTTTTCTCACATTTCTCCCTGCATTGGTTATGCTTTCCCTCCTGTTCGACATCCAGTCAACACCTTCCTGCCCCAGTCCTCTGCTCACATCCCTTCCCCTGCCTGACCTCTGCCTGGACACCTCCCCATCCCACCCCCACTAGGACAGCCTGGTGGGACTTGGGGGTTGGGAGGAAGTTTCAGTGCCTGGGCTGGTGGAGAGAGGCTCAGGTCCCTGCTCTTCCCTGCACCCCGTTGGGGGTGACTCCATGGGGCACTGGGCCTTGATGGGTTCCTAGTTTACCTAGTGTCAGTGGAAGGCCCGTGTGAGGAGTCAGGGCAGGGAGTTCTTCTGCCTCTTAAATAAGGGAGAAGTCCCCAGGCCTACTGAGGAATGTAGTGTTTTGTATTGCCGTCACCCAGGGAAGCCAAACACATCTACCTCCAGACCATGCCACTGCTGTCCAGGTGGAGGCCTCTGAGCTACCAACCTAGATTCGGAGGTTCCTTAGAACCCATGAGGAAGAGCTCAGGCAAAATTTCCAGATGCTGAAGTTCATCATTATTGGGACTGGAGGGGGGTTTTCATGTGCCCCATACTTTGCTCTCACTACCCTTTATTTCTCTGGCATCTGTTCCCCCAGCTCAGCTAGTAACTGTGAATCCCCAGAAGTTGTCCATGAATGAGTTGTGACTCCTCTCAGGGACCCTGAGCAGCTAACTCCAACCCAAGACAGGAAGCCTCTGGGACTCCACACCACAGACTTAGTGAAGGGAAGAGAGTATTAAGGCCACCCCCCTTTGGCTTGAGGATGATGGCCACCAGATGGTAGATTTAAAACATAGGTCCCCATGCTCTGAGGGGTCACTGTTGCCTAACAAGGAGGACTCTGCTGTCAGACTTCTAGGGTTTGATCCTGAGACTGCCACTAGCCAGCTGCATGATTTTGAGGAAACAGCAGCTTACTTTCCCTCATTTATAGATTAGACCCAGGAAGGACACCTATCTATATATCAACCATCACCCTATATTTTTCTTAACTTGGCATTTAGTGCCCTTCCCCTTTCTCTGAGATGGAG
Organism: Callospermophilus lateralis; assembly: GCF_048772815.1. Lineage (NCBI taxonomy): Eukaryota > Metazoa > Chordata > Mammalia > Rodentia > Sciuridae > Callospermophilus > Callospermophilus lateralis. Next base: position 35,562,366 of record NC_135318.1, read on the forward strand.
CCCTTGTTCTTTACCCTTATCTCTTATGATGCCAATACCAGGATCAGCCCCCCAACATACATACATGCACTGTAGATCCAAAATTGGTGCCCAGCTTTCCTTGGAACAATTTCAAACAAACTTACGGAGACATAATTTGCACATTATAAAATTTACACCCATTTTAAGTGTGCATTTGAATGGCATCTATCACTATCATCAATATTAGAATAGTGTTTTCACTACCCCTCTAAATCTCACACCCCTTGGCTACCATCCCCCAACTTACCATCCCTCATCCCCCTTCCAGCTCCAGGTAACCACTAATCTATTTTCTGCTTCTCTTAATTCAAATAGAATCATATATTATGTGGTCCCTTGTGATTGGCTCCTTCCACTTAGCATAATGTTTTCAAGGTCCACTTTGTCAAAGGATATATCAGAACTTCATTTCCTTTTATTGCTGAATAATATTACGTTGTACACATGTAGCACATTTTATTTATGAATTCATTTGTTGATGGATATTTGGATTGCTTCTGCTTTTTGATTATTATAAATAATGCTGCTGTGAACATTTATGTTGAAGTTTTTGTATGGACATGTTTTCATGTCTCTTAGGTAGATACCTAGGAGTGCAATTGTTGAGTCTTATGGTAACCCTATATTTAACTATTTCAGGAACTGATAGATTGCTTTCAGAAATAGTACCACCATTTTAAATTCTACAGCAGCAGAAGAGGGTTTGATTTCTCCATGTGCTTGCCAACAGTAGTTTTCATCTATGTTTTTGATTATGCAGGTATATGATGGTATTTTATTATAGTTTTATTTGCATTTCCCTGATGGCTAATGAGTTAAACATCTTTTCATGTGCTTATTGGTCATTGGTATAGTCGCATTGGAGACACACCTGTTTAGATCCTTTACTTGCTTTTGATTATGTGTATTTTTATTATTGAGTTATAAGAGTTCTTTAATATTTAGATGCAAATTCCCTTTAGATATATGCTTTTAAAATTTTTCTCCCATTCTGTGTATTGTCTTTTCAATTTCTTAGGGGTATCCTTTTAAACAAAAAAGTTTTTAATTTTCTGTCATTTTAAGCAACTTTTGTATATGGTATAAAAGTCAGAGGCAAAATGATCATGATAACATGATTCTCTCTTGAAAATCCAAGATAATCTACTTAAAAACTGTTGGAAACAAGAGAATTCAATAATGAAACCAGTTACACAATTAATATTGTAAACAATCATCTTTTTATATATATAAGTAAGGACTGGTTAGAAGATATAGTAGAATGAAAGGCTCTATTTTCAATGGCAACTAACATAAAATAGCTGTTAATAATCCTTATAAAGTATAAGAAGTGTATTAAAAAACTTTAGAAATATAAAAGAGGATTTGAAAATGAAAATGTGTACCATATTCTTAGATGGGAAGATACATCATCATGAAAATGTCAATTCTCTATTCAGTTATTTTTAAATCAAATACTACTCAATAGAGATACCTACAGGACCTGTGTGTGTGTGTGTGTGTGTGTGTGTGTGTGTGTATGTATGTAACTAAAAAAGTTGATTCTAAAGTTCATATAGAAAAATTAAACAAACAAGTATGGCCATGAGAACTAGAGAAAGTGGAGTAAAAAAGCAAGCTTCGGAGTAAGAATCAAGAGATTGGAGCTGTAGACCCAGCTCTGCCCTAGCAAACTGAAGGACCATTCTTCATTTCTGTTGGGGCTGAAGTTTCCTCATGAGCAGAGTGAGGCACCACTCACTCCATCCAGGTTAGAGGATGTCTAACCTTCCTTTCAACTCTAGAATATTCTGCTTGATTCTGTTATAATTTTCTAATTGATTCTGTTATAAGATTGTCAGTGCAAATATTCTAGATTCATTTGGTGCCAAGTCCACTCCAAACAAGACCAGGGCAGCTCAGTTTGGCAAAGCGTCTAGAAGAGTGAAGACCCGGTAGGTGCCATTGTAAGGCACTAGGAAAGCCCTGTGCCCCAAAATGGCCTTGCTCTTACTGCCATTCAGTCTCTGGTTTGGCTTCATGGGCTTTGGTGAATCGATTTCACCTGGCTCCTCTCTGCATCACCTGCCCTCTGACAAGTAAACAATGTATTTGGGTCTTGGTACAACTCCTTTCTTAAGAGGCAGAATTAACAGGAGAGAAGTCAGGGACAGAGACCCTACAGAAGGAGGATGAGCCACCCAGCACAAAGAGTAGAGGAAGTGAAGACACAGAAAACAAACTGTCCTAAATACTGGGACATCATAGCCTCAGAGCCCATTCTGAGACTTAGCTGATCTAGAAAAGCACATGTTCAGGGAAACTTGAGGAAGGTCCAAGACCTAGACCCAGAGCAAAATAGAATTAAAGAAGTAATATCCTTATTTATGAAAGAATGATCGCATTATAGACTGAGTGCCGCAGTCCGGCTTCAGCAAACTAACCGGGGGGTGACGAACAACTTGTGTAGATTGATACAGCAGGAGTAGGAGCCGTTTATTGTAGGACCAGAGCAGTATTTATACATTCCACACAGCTTATCTAGATACATCAGTCAACCAATAAGGAATCTCCACACTTAATGGCTTGGTGGAGTTATTTCACAAACCACTCCCTCTGGCATTTTGCCAGGCGCCATCCAGACTTGTTTACAGACTCTAACAACTGAGCTTGGTGTTTTCTCAATCTAACCACAGCAGAAAAATTTGCACAAGAAAATAAAAACTATTTTCTCTTCCCTCATCTCAATCATGAAGGACTTTCCAGGTAAGAAAAGATTTGAAAGCATTTTTTGAAGGAAAGGAAAGATGATTGGCAAAGCTCGTGACAGAGAAGACATAGGAAGGAGAAATGGGGTACAGCCAGAGAGAAAATGAGAAATGATGAGCCCTCACTTAACCAGAGAGAAGGATTGAAGAACTGGGGAAGAAATTTCAGCCCCAGATGCTCAAGCACAAAGAAGTTTCTACAAGTGCACAGAAACTTACAGTAGGTTGAACAATTTATCCTACGGTGGGTAGAATAGTTAATGCCTCAGTGCCAGGCCCCCACATGGGAGTTTTGGAGTAACACTGTGGTATAACTCCCTATGATATGATCCTGTGGGGCATCTGGGGAGATGGAAGTCTGCCCACTTCCCAGTGCCCTTCGCCTAACCTTGGAAATGTAAATCATGCTATAGTATTTCAAGAGGTCAGGCAAGGCCTGAATTCGGGTCAAGTCATCTATCAACTCCTACCAGAGTCCAGTGTCATGCTAAAGGCCATGGTGAAAAGAAAGGAAGCCAGAGTCGATTCTTGCTGCCAGGTGTTTATAGCCGGAAAAAAGAGGAATTCCATATCACCAGAAGATTTATATAATTTATTTAATTAATTCACCCAAATCTAGAATTAAATAAAACCATGAAGGGGAGAGTGAGTGAAATAGAAGTTCAGGGGGGCCAGGGAGGACCCCACAAGGAAGGTGGAACTTGGCCGGACTTCATGTACAGAACCACAGTGTGAAGCCGAGAGCCTGGGACTGGAAAGAGCAGCTTATCTTCTGGAAGCTTAGAGATGAGGCTAAAAATGAGACCTCTCTCCTGTCCTATCTTTTTCAGAGCTGTTAGTTTGAAAAGAGAACATATTTTTCTATGACAACAGCCAAAAAAGCAAGAAAATAAATCAAGAAAGGAGTGGCAAGATTGAGTCTGGAAATGAAGTTAAAATATCCAGGCTTGGAGAAGACACCACAGCCTGGTTTTCTCCTCACAGTGGTTGCTCAGTTTAGGGGACGGCAGACTCATCTGTGCTAATGAATCTGGGGACATATTCTTCCTGAGGACCTCACCCACCCCTCTTCCCACCCGTTTCCTCCAAAAACCTTTTGCAGATGGTGCCTGTCAGTTCCCAGAACCAGTCTGGAGCAGTGATTAAAAGACCAAAATTCCAGGAACCATTTTTTTTTTTCTTTTTGTGCATTTTGGCAAATGCTTAAGCTACACTAAGACCTAGTGAATCATTTAAGAGTGACAGTCAAGATGATAGGGGAAAATTAAGGATTCCAGTAGGCATGGGGCCAGTCCTCAAAGAAGCAGTTGTTTGGGAGGAAGGTAGGATTCTGTAGACACTTTTTTGGGGGGAACCCACAGGTGCTCTTAGCCTCCTTCTTATCCCACTGGGTCCTTCCTTCCTTTCCCCATTTCCATTAACAGGAATCATTTCCAATAGCACCAGTTTTCTACATGTTCTGAGTCATAACATGACCTAGAGCAAAGAAAAGAAATTCTCAGGGACTTATATGACCACATAATCTTGAGGAGATCTCCCACATGATATTCAATGTCTCGTTATTACTGTTCCACCCAGTGATCTTTTGCCCATTTCAGTCTTCAATGATTTTTCCTGACATTTCAGAAACTCTCTCTTTCTCTGTACAGGGAAAGGACAGAGATGAAAACAATGTACAGGGAAAGGACAGAGAAAGGACAGAGATGAAATGTACAGGGAAAGGACAGAGATGAAAACAATGAGAGAGAGAGACCACAGAGAAATGAAAGACATTACAGAAATTCTACTTGTGAATTATAGGTAATGAGAAGAAAAACTTGAATAATAATCAAAATTCTAACCTGCCGCAGTCCAGCTGCAGCAAAATAACCGGGGGGTGACGAATAACTTGTGTAGATTGATACAGCAGGAATGGAAGCCGTTTATTGTAGGACCCGAGTGATATTTATACATTCCACACAGCTTATCTAATTAACATAAACTAAATAACAGCAGTCAACCAATCAGGAATCTCCACACTTAATGGCTTACTGCCATTACGTCACAAACCACTCCCTCTGGCATTTTGCCAGGCGCCATCTTGACTTGTTTACAGACCCTAACATTTCTCTGGCAAAATGCCAGGCGCCATCCTGACTTGTTTACAGACTCTAACACTAACCTAAAAGTAAAAAAAAAAATTATAAATTGGGTGAACTACTGCATTCTAGACTGTATTAGTTTCCTATGGCTGCTGTAACAAGTACCACAAACTGGATGGCTTAAAAAAAACAGAAATTTGTTCTCTCAAGTTCTGGGGGCTACAAGAACAAAGTCACCATGTCAGCAGGGCCATGCTCTCTGAAGGCTCTAATGAGGAAGGCTCCCTTGCTTCCAGTGGCCCCAGGTGATCCTTGGTTTGCGGCAGGTGACTCCAAAACCTGACTGTCTCCACTTGACCTTTTGCTCTGTGTTTCTCTGTCTGTAGTCTTTCCTTTCCTTATAAGGACACCCACCATTAGATTACCGTTCACACTAAATCAATGATTTCAAATTACATTTGCAAAGAACTTATTTCCAAATAAGATTGCATTATGAAGTTCCAGGTAGCCATGAATGGGGGGAGGGGTCATTATTCAACCTACTTCACAGACCAAATAAATTAAGAGGCCAACAAGTAGACACCTCTTGGCATTTGCTGTTTTTCAAGAACTCTCAGCTCAAAGTAATCCATATAGCAAAGTGGCAAATTTGGGGTTTATTTCCTGAATCCCTTCAATGTCGGACAAGAGCAGAGTGTACTTTTCCCCATAAGATCCAGGCTAGTGTCTGGCTCTCAACAAATATTTGGTGAATGACATCAGACTTGAGAGGTGAGGGCCAATGTAACCTTCCTGCAGGGCCAGCCACAATGCTTCTTTGGGTTAGGTTAGTGGCCCTCAAACCAAGGCATGACGTATATTACGGGTAACTTGAGACTTTCCAGAAGATATGTGGACACATAGGTTTAAGCGAATCCAATTCTAGATTTTCAACTTCTATGGTTATTTTTTCCAAAGCATCTGCCTGAGAATGCCTCATGGTCAGAGCTCCTGTGGGGTTTCTTTTCCCACTCCCCTTTCACAATTCCACTTCACAAAAGCAAGGGATTTCTCTAATCCATCCCGAGCCTTAATTACTATGGTACATTGTTCCCAGGAGACGGAAGCCTCCAGTACATCAAACTAAGTGACAATTTAAGACACATTCATTTAATAATCTCAACTCTTCCATTCCCTGTCTTGTAAGAGTGGTGTATGTGGGAGAGTCCCCAAGAGCGGGGCAGAGAGAACACTCGAGAAATGCTAACGGTGGCAGGGCCTTATTTCCCACAGTGACAAAGGCAGGGCAAGCCTCTGTGCCTGATCTCTCACTCCACCAGAAATAGAACTCATAAAATGAGACCATCTCTGGGATGCATGTTGACACATTTACTTGGATTACAAAATGAAATCTGACTGAGAGTCAGTCTCACTTGGTTGGATGGCAAGGTTTACTAATTTAGTTAAAAGGTGGACAAAATCCAAAAATCAAATGAGCTTAATCTGCAGCTCCAAGAGTGTGTTTATAGAAACTTTTTATTAAAAGAAAAACTTTGTATTTATAAGGTACATTAACAAAAATATTTTTCTCTTTCAGAACATACCAGGTTAAACAAGGCACAGTTACGGGGAAACTGTGACCAGATATAATTCATATCTGAATCTTTTTGATATACCTTCCAGAAATTTGAAATCTGAATGAGTATAAAGACTAATAAATTTTCCCAGTCAGGTAACTCTCCATCCCTTTCACACAACCAAATTGATGCAGGACCTAATTGGGCTGTCAGCTGATAGATCGTTAAAAATGATTTTTGGTGTGATTTTGGTATAAACTGGAAAGGGGTTCAAGAATTGAGTGTCACACTATAACAAAACTCCTATTATGCCCATCATATTTTTGTGGGCACGTTTTTCTCAGCATATGTATTAGGAAAAAAAAATTAGGCATAGAATTGAAGCTTGGCACCATGCTATTCTAATAAGTAATATTCATTCAGGACCAGAAGAGCACATGGGAGAAAAGAAAGTTTCTTCCATGTCATTAAGAGGTGAATTTCTAATAATATTGTATTTTTGTTATCTTTTTAAAATTGCATTGTATTTGCAGCATTTTGATCAATTACATAATAAAAATTATTTTAATGGATACTCTAGAAAAAAATTTTAACAATTAGAGCTCCTGCTCACAGTAAATTTGTAAAATTGATTTCACAGTATGCATACATTTGAATGACAGAGGAATGAACATAAACAGAGTAGGATAAAATTTTATGGAAATGCAGATTCAAGGAGAAATAGGAACAACGTAAAATTTCTGAAGGCAAAAGAAGAGCTTGCTCTTATGTTTTTAAACAGGTCATGGTGAGTATCAAATTGCTATGGTATTTATATTCCATTGAATGCATTAAATAGTGATGGCATTTGAAAATGATTTAATTTATAACTGCTTAATTTTCAATATGACAGAAATTGCACTCTCAAAAGGCTGGGGTTGTATCTCAGTGGTAGAACATTTACCTGGCATGTATGAAGCACTGGGTTTGACCCTCAGCACCACAAAAAAAATAAATAAAATAAAGGTATTTGTATAAAAAAGAAATTGTACCCTCTGCAATTACTATTCAATTTTGGGATAAGAAAATATGTAGTTGTCCGTGTGCTGCTGCCGCCTCTGGGCCTTGGCTCAGCACTTACCCTTATCTGGAACATTCTTCCTCTCCTGGCTGGTATAGCACACAGCCCAGAGGGACTATGTGGCCCAGTGTGAATGGGTCTCAAGAGGAGACACCTCCTGGGGCAGGGGTGAAGTGGGGCAGGTTCCAGGGGTCATTCTCTGCCTGCGTCCCCTGTGCTGGGCTGCCCCCACCCCACAAGAGCCAAGCAGTGGAGAGTTGCAAGCCTTCCCTCAGGAGAGTGCCCTCTGAGCTGAGGTCCACACATGCCAAGGGACCCCAGGGCTTTCAGGCACAAACCCTTCCGGGGCCCACTGCCTTAATCAGTGATGCTTAGATTCCTGCCGGGAAGTGGACTGTGGGGCTTGGGTTGCATGTGTGTGCACACGGGCATACACACATGTAGCCCTCCACCCACCCACTGCACAGCCCAGCCTTCACCCTGGCACCCCTGAACGAGCATTCTGGAGAAAAAGAATGGGAGGACCGAACAAAGCACCCAGGCTGATGGAGGAGACAGTTCCCATACAGACACTGAGGGGGTACTCCAGAATTCCCACCACCACCACCCCATTCCTGTGTAAAAGGGTGGCTGAAGAATGGATGTTTTAAAAGGTCCAGGTCCTGAATATTCTCTATGGTCCTTTAGAATCAGCTACAAAAGGAGAGAACCACCCACGGCATGGCTATAATAAAGGATGCAAAATCTTAGGGACAGACAATCCAGGAAGTCTCCCTGGAGGAAGAGAGACACTTTTTAAAAGAGACGTGAGTCTCATGGAAGTTATTCAGCAACAATTCCAATGATTATTGCCTTTCCCCACAGAATATAGCCTCTGTGATAAAGAGTTACAACTTGGAAAATGCCAGAGACCAGATGGAGACAGATGAAGTGAAATTTGGAGAAAGCAGGTGAGAAGGGGGAGTGGGAAGAGAAAAAACAAAATCTAATCTCAAATCCAATAACAGTGCCCGACTTCATTACCAGAGTCAAACTGGGCTTATAAATGACGACATAAGCTGAAATGTGATCCCCTGGGAAAAGCCCGTCAGCTGCCTGGGTAATTATAGATCTGCTCTCTGCCCGCCTTCCGTACTGGTCTGTGTGAGTGCCATGATCTGTCACCTTCTGCTGACACTGAGGCCATTTGGCTGGGAAAAGGCAGAACACGGCACAGCACCGAGCCTCATTGGGCAGCTCTGCTGTGGGACCTTAGCCAAAGAATCCACAAAACCTGGGTCCAGCCACAGCTCTGTGGTGTGGCTGAGGCGGACAGCCCATCACCCGCCCTCCTCTGCTGCACAAGATGGACGCAGAGCTGTGGGTGTCTAAGGACTGAACAACACAACTTGGCTGCTCTCTTCTAGGTTCTCCTGGCACCAACGCCCTGGCTCCGCCCCTCCGTCCCCAGGTGCACTTTGCTCTCACATTCCCATGGCTACCTTCGGCCTCTCTTCAAGTCCCACCTCTACAGCTTCTCCTCCAAAGAGGCTTCTCTGGTTCCCCACCAATTCACCTGGCCCTTGAGCCAAAGATCCTTTGCCGTCTTCTGGGCTCTAGCCCCTGAGCCCCTGACTTGCAATTCATGGTTATTTAAATGGTATTCCTCTCCCAGCCTGGGGCAAGAATTACTTACCCCTTTTACTTCAAGTCCACAAATGTGAACTGAGCACCTCCGTGGTATCAGGCATTGTGCAGGGTGCAATGAGGGAGGAAGCCAGGGCCCTGCAAGCAGAAGCTCCCATCCCAACTGGAGAGCAAGGCTTGAGTGGCCTGGCTAAGGTGGCTAGGCCTGGCCGTCTGGGGCCTCATTCTGTGCTCTTTCTGCAGTGTTTACCCAGATATGGCTTAGTACCAGTTGGCTGGAAAATGATTTATCTCTAGCTGAATGCAAGCCAGCCTGTTACCAGGTGGATGGTCCAGGGAGCAGGGGTTCGGAGGAAGTCCAGCAAATGCCACAGTCACTGGGCACAGCTTTCATGGAAAGGTGAATGCACCCTCTGTCGTGGTATTTTATCATCTGGAGACTCAGGAGGGACTATGAGAGCCAAGATTCCCACTGGCCCCAGCGGAGTACAAGGAGAACATTCAGTTCACAAGCAGCAGGTGGTTCCTCACATTCTGAGAAGCTAATGAGAGTTCTGGATGTTCTCCCCAGAAATGCACAAAGGCCTATGCGATGCACGTCTGTTTTGCGCATAGTTTCAGGGCATCAGCTTCTCCCAGCAGCTTATCCACAGAGTCCTGCCGCAGTAGGACTTAAACAATGGGTTCTTCATGGTGGTTACTGTGCAGCAATGGAGGGAAAAGTGCTCAGTAAATATTGGTTGAATCTGTGAATAACCTTGAATTTGATCCGGCCAAGATCCCCCATTAGCCATCTCTTGTACCTTCTGGTAGAGCTGGCAGGAAATAGGTCACCCTCTGCGTGGTGGCATTCTGGGTTTAGGGAATGCCCTGCTTCCCCAAAGCATCTTCCCCTAACAATCTTCCTTCTGTCCCACTGTGCCTGGAACTCTACAATCAACACAACCATTACCGCACATCCCTTTAAGGCAGGAGCTCAGAGTGCCTGGGTTTATAGAACTCTTTCCTCCTTCCAGGAGGAACCCAGAAGTGAAAAACAGATGGGTAGAGAAGAGGAAGCAGCTTGCAAATGAAGGTGAGAGCATCACCTCACAGAGACTTCCCAACCTGTTTTGGTCTTCCCCATGGATGATATTCAGACTGTGAAGGACTGGGAACCTTGAGAGCAATGTCAGATCAAAACATCATTTTTATGATTTGACAACTTAGAAATGCAAAAATAGTCGAGAAGATCTTTTGTAAGTTAATAAGAGCTGTTAAGAGTCCTCAGATGTTAGAAAGTTTTGATTTATCCAAACAGGAAAGGGCTCCCCCAAAAGAGGTGTGGAGGGTCAAGGGTGAACATTAATTGCATTTCTACTATGTGCCAGATGGTTTCCATATATTATCTCATTTTATCCTCACAATGTCAAGGAAAGAAAGTACCATTTTTTGCCCATTCATAACTGAGAAAACTGAAACAAACATGCAGTTGCAGAACCCAGATTCAATCTTAATGTTGTCTGTTGGAGTCCAGCTCCAACAGGGGGTCTCAGGAGACGAACGGATGGTGAGGAGTCGGCGAAAGGGGGGTGGAGAAACAACACAGACACCAAAGTGAAGGTGTTGATCCCAATCTTTACTTGTGAAGTTGATCATATATACTTTTCATTTTGGCAGGCTCACAGTACTTTGTGGTTACAAAACAGGAATCATTATTCAAAGAAACAAAATATTACGTAGCTACAATTAGAATAGAAGAATGTATCTTGGCTTATGCATAAGCAAGCATTTTTCCTTTCAGTTCGCGTTTTGCTTTAAGCTGTTTCTGCTTAGTTAACTTTTAATAATAGTTAGAAATGTCCCAAACTATTGGCCTACTATACATTGACTATTCTTTCTTGACTTACTGACTGGAACCTGTGCCATGGTTAAGGCAAGTGGTTAATTCATTATTAATTTTAATCAAACAAGATAGGAGCACAAACCCCTTGTGCACAGGAACAAGAACAAGTTGCCCAGTACTAAGCACTAATCTGTCTTCTTAACATTAATTTTTCTTCTCTAGATTTTAATTTAATTTCTCAAAAACTTCCTTGACAGGAATACAGGGAGTTTTTCATTAAACATGAACAGTTTACGTTCCACAGCTGAAGCATTGCATTTAGAGCAAACAGATCTATTCTTTAGAAGTAGTTGCATTAATTGGGAAAGTCATGTTTTTTCCTTCATACTTAATGGTCATATGAGAAGTCACAACTATACTTATTAAAGGAATACAAAAACAAACCAGCCCATTCCCAGAAACATACTGCACTCCTCCAGAGGATGGACGCCTTGCGCCATCCACCTCAGGAGGGCCTTGCCATTGCCTGAGTCAGGGGAGGGACGCAGCAGTTGTCAGTTTTCAAAGACCGTGAGCTTTCGTATTATACAATAAACTGAGAGTGTTTTCTTCTGTTTTATTTTAGGACAGAACACAGATTGGACCTCAGCTCAGAATCAGGAACAATTTGATGAAAACAAAATTATCCTGAATGACATCAACTTCAAAAATGGAGCTGAACCAAAATCTGACTCTTTCTCCTGTGAAATTAGTGCTGTTTTTGCATTGTGTTAATAGAATCCAAGCACTTTTTATTTTCACTACACATACTCTGCAGATACTAGGACCCTTATGAAAATCTAAAACTTGGAAGGCTTTCCCTGGTGGCCTGGGTCCAGAGCTCTCAGGGGCTGGAATGATGCTAGGACACGAGCCTCTGCAAGAGAAGCCAGGTCTGGGGTCCCAGAGCAGCCCAAGAGCACCAACCCCTGTGACTCCACGTGTGGCTAGCAGCTCTACGATCCTTAAGTTTTCTGGTACAAGAAAATCACTAACCTGGGAAAATATTCACTTGGAAAATGTTTATTGTTTCTTTTCTTTTTAGAAAGTATTTACTAAATTTACTTTGCCTCTTTGGCTCTTCCTGTTATTTCCATGAACAAGTGTACTCCCATAAGTGCAATGTGCATCATCGTTGTCATGACAGCTAACATCCAGGAATTCATTTGCAGTCTAAAAAGCATTCTCTCACTCAGGGCAAATTAGGATTATGGGTCATCATCAAAGTCTGCGATACAGTCAGGGTTAAGATATTTGTTTTTCTTTTGCAATAAAAAACTTCATTTATGTTTATTAACTTTCATTCCTGGATTTTTCCTCTTCTTTCTTTCACAAATTAATTCATTTTTACCTAGATGTTTTATAAATTAATCCCCTATTAAACACATTGGACAGGGAAATAGGGACTGATCAGGGACATATAAATAAATATTTTTGCACTCCAAAATATCCAAACTGATGACTTTTGAAGTCTAGTTGGAAAATTTTCCCAGACAAACACCATTTAGATAAAATTTCTGGAAAATTTTTTTTAGACTTAATAGAAGGCTTTGCAGAAAACGTTTTGGCATCTCAAGTTGTCTTATTTCTAATCAGCTATTATTATAGGGGTTCACACCAGAACCGTGTTCCAAAAGCTCTTTATCTCAGTTACATAAGCAGAATGGCATTTCAAAATCTCATTTTTAAAGGGCATTAGTCACCAGTATAACAAAATACATGCGCTGTACCAATAAAATTTAATGTTCAAATAAAAAATGCTTGTTTACATGCATTTTTATTTGCCTCTCTATATAAAAGAAACCATGTTTTCATGACATATTCTCCTTCAGTCAGTGGGCACTCCCTCCCATTTCTCTGCTAATGTTGAATCGGCCCAACCCATCATTATGGCCCCTGGAGAGAAGGCAGATATCCAAGAGGGTGGAGCCGATTTGGTAGTTGAGAATTGACTTGAAGCTAAACATGGACTCTGCCTCCCCACTCCCCAGACTTATCTGGCATAAGAACTATTTCCAAAGGCAGGTAGTTGTTGGAATGAACTTTATCGCATCTCTGACCCCCCAAATTGCCCCTGTGGGCCCTGCAAGAAGATCCCCTTTCCCTAAACTAGCAGTAGGACCAGAGCATGACAGAGGGGAGAGCTTCTCTTTTTCTTTATTTTCTCCTTCTTTCTCTCTTTCCTTCCTTTCTCTTGGTAGTGGGGCTTGATCAGCACCTTTGCACGCTAGCCACACACTCTACCACTAGGCTATACTCCCCACTTTTTATTTCCTAACACTTTCTTTTATTTTCAAAGCCAGAGAATCTTCCATCAAAACAACTGCCTGTTAGACTTAACTTTTTGCTTTGTCCAAAAATTAAATCCTATGAGGCAAGGCAATAGTTCACTTTAAGTTACTATAGACACTTTAGAATAAAATTCCGCTTCCATCTAATTTAAATTTCCTAATTGAAGTTATGGGCTGGAAGGATCCAATATTTGTCTGTTACTAACTTTAATGTATACCTTACACACATTCAGAATGCACACAGCAGAGCATTGTAATCCTGTTAGATCATTCACAGACTTGTCTTGTGTGCTTAGCAACCATGGGAAGGGTTAAGGTAGAGTTTCTTATAAATCATATTTTTCTTTTTGGTACTAATACAAAAGAAAGCACTGTATTAAGCAACATTTTATTCTACTAAGAGCTCAAAATTTTACTCAATAGCAGGCTAAATGATTCATTAGACTTTTTAATTAGATACCAAAGCCTTAACAAATAAAAAATTAATTAAGCTTAGTAGTAACAAAGGCACCACAAGGGCTGAAAAATATGTCCTGGAAACTATTTTTCGTGTGTGCAAACAAGTACAGCTAGCACTAATTCTTTTTCCTTGTGTGAAAGTCTTGCAAATTCTAGACAAACTACTCCTCTGTCAGAGTTCAGAAAGAGAATGAAAAAACAAAACTAAGCTGACACCATTTTTTGCCCATGATGTCATTTTCTGTCTTCCAAAGCCTGTGGGTCTGATTTTGATGTCAGGGTGCGGAGCTCCACAGTGACAGCCCCAAACGTATTTGAAGAGGGAAATAACCTTTCAGCTCCACGGCACTCATTTTCCCCACGAAGACAAATATAGCCCAGGCTGAAATCACTTAGTGTCAATCAAGGTAACCAGATCAGCTCAGCGTTAATAATGAATTTGGTCACGTGCCCCCACGGGGAGAAAAGTGTGAGCGAGCTGAGCACTTGCTCCATGTGACACCCACCGGCTTCTATGTCAGGCCACAGTTCCCCCACCCAGCTGGGAAGCAACAGAGTAATTTAATCTGCCCCTCACTTTAATCGTTAAACTGAGAGAATTATCAGGGTTGCCAAAAAAAGGTGGGGGGACTCTCAGAGCACTGGTCCAGGCTTGGTAGCTGGCATATGAGCTATACCTGGAGTTGTCATGAGGGGGATACTTCAAGCTCTGTGAGGTCTAAAGTTTATAAAGCCTAAGATCTCTCTTTAAGGAAAACAATGCAAAATTACAAATATAAAAGGAAGAGCAGGGCTCAGAAGGAGTCTGTGCAAGTGAGAGGCCTGGTAGCATCAACTTCATTAGCATTATGGAGAAGCCATCTCTAGTTGTCATGGAAACCAAAGGTTCATTAGCCTCTTGCCTGTGTCTTGGGTTCTGGATTCTCTAACTCCACGGCACTGTGGTCTCTTCACTGTTACCCTTGTTTGCACTTTTCCACGATTTCTCATGTGAGTATAAACTACTCAGTATTCTCATGGGTCATGGGTCAGACCATTACCAACCCCTCAGTCCATCTCAAATGTATGGTTGTTTCTGACAGGCACCAATCACCAGCCTGAACTGTACTCTATGATGTCAACTTTAAAAAGTTAAGACTATATCTCAAATACCCTGAGTTTCTCTTGTATAATCTCTAATAAAACCAGAAGCAAAATAACAGAACAAAAAGAGCCAGAGAGGCCCGCTAAGCAGTCTTCAAGCAAATCATACTGCCTATCCTAGATGTATAAGCAATTTAAAAGTATCATTACTATAAAGGCAAAAATCAAATAGAATTTATTCCCTAAGAATAAATAATGTTGGATCAACATTTCAAAACAGTGTTAAATCAATGAACTAAAAGGGAAAAATTCTATGATCATTTTGACAGAGCAGAAAAATTAATTCATGAAACTTAACACCCATTCTCAACAAACTCCTACAAAGTTGGAAATAGAAGAAAAATTTTCTTTCCTTGATAATGAATGCCAGCTGGAAACTGGATCAAAATCATACTTAAATAAGAAATAAGAGAATTATTTCTAATGATATTAGGAATAAGATAATGATGACCACCACAATTGCTCCACATTGGCCTGGAATTCCTAGACAATTAAATGACAAGGAAATAAGATATAAAGTGTTTTGAAAGGAAGAAACAAACCTTTAAGTATTTGCATATAATAGAATCATGTAGGTAGAAAAATCCAAGAGAATCATTTGAAGAAAACTATCAGAATCACAGAGTTGGTTCAACTAGGAGGTTAAGTGTGGGAAGCCGTTCTCGCACATGATTGGGCACCTCCCTGACTGGGTGTGAGGCGTTCCCGCTAAACTGTGTCAGAACTAATCCCCACCCTTTCTAGATGCGAGAGCCCATCCGTGTGAGGGTGTGACTGACCATTGACCCTGAGACCAATCATTGACCCTGACCTTGGAATGCTGTCCCCCTCGACCTTCATTGGATGGAATTTTCCCCTGAATTTCTTGTTCCCCAATAAAAGGCCACTCTCTGGCGTGCCCTGCCCCTCTCTCTCCTGCTAGTCTTGTGTAAACCTCGCTGTCCCATCGGGTGGCTCGAGGCAGGAGCCAGAGGGGGAGCCGTCTCAGACCTGGTCAAAGAAAAAGGTAAACTGAGTTTATGTGTGTTTATTTTGATCTCACTAGTTAACTTCTATGCTTAGAACCTCTAGTATGAAGCTAGCGTGCTGGTCGCGGGGTTGAGTTAAGCACAATATTAACTTGTGAAAAGTATAGCTTGCCTCTATTCTATAATAACTACTAAAAAATTTCTTGAAAAAGAGCTATTCACAAAAGCCCTAAAACTATAAAATATTTAAAAATAAGCCAAAAATATGTGAGATATGACTGAAAAAAATGAATAAAATTTTACTCAAAGATATAAAGGAAAACTGAAGTAAGAAAATGTGCATGTATCTTCTAGAAAAGATTTGTCTTTGCAAAGATATGCATTCCCCAAATCATTCCATACTTTCAGTGGAATCACAATCAAATTCCCAGTGGGGTTTTTCAAAGAATTTATTAAATCCTCTAGAAGAGATACATGAAAGACTATTCAAAGAAGTTTTGGAAAAGAGGACCTAAAAAAGAGGACATTCTGTTCTAAATTTCACAAATGATCCAGGAGAGGCCTCCTTGAGGATGGGTGAGAAGGGCACACAGATACAGAGTGCAAACTGCATGTCACTCCCTGACCTTGAAGGATGTGAGGTTGTGTTGAGCAGGAGAGCACAGCTTCCTGGTTTCTGTTTATTCCACCTCGAGCACCAGGCTTGAGTGCTGGCCATGGTCAGCCTGCCAGGAGAAACTGCCAGGTGGTGGGAAGTCCTCCCAGCCTTCTCTGGAGCACAATACCTTGGAACTCCAAAATGGTTACAAAACCACTTTTGGCAAACCACATTATCCAGATTAGTTATCAAGTCCAACTTCTGCCATGTTGCTATAGACACAAATGAAATGATAACAGCCACGTGCCACACATGCCAGGATGCACTAAGACAATCTGACAGGCCATGTGAGATGCCTGGTTATCCTCACTGCCGATCCTCAGACCCATCCTCTGCTGGACCACTTCAGAAAGGTAGGATGGTACGTTCTCCCTTTTAGAACTCCCTTTTCAAAATTTCAGGCAGGCATGTCATTTTTTTTTTTTTTTTTATACTAGGAGGAGGTGAGCAGGACAAGACGGGCCATAGCCTATAAAAACATAATGTAAAGTAACAGGAGACAAAACATTTTGATCAAGGACTAAAACATAGCTCAATAGATCACAAAAAGGGAATCTAGAAACACAGCCACGAAGACATGAAAACATATGATAAATGTGGCTTTTCAAATCGATGGGAAAGAATAGACTGACTATTCAGAGAATGGCACTGACTTCAGCAATTTGTTCATTTGGAAAGTATTAATTGACATGACTACTCTTAGCTATTCAAAAATATATGAGTTCCAGGGGCTGGGGATGTGGCTCAAGTGGTAGAGTGCCCGCCTGGCATGTGTGCGGCCTATGTTCGATCCTCAGCACCACATACAAACAAAGATGTTGTTTCCACCGAAAACTAAAAAATAAATACTAAAATTCTCTCTCTCTCTCTCTCTTAAAAAAATATATGAGTTCCAGAAGGATTAAAGACCTGAATATAAAACAGTAGAAGAAAATATCAGAATATGACATAGGAAAAAAACTTTGCAAAACCTATAGAGAAAAAAGCAGCTAAATTTCACTTTGCCAAATTATAAAACTATCAAAAGAAATTACCATAAATATATTAAAAGAAAATAAACAGATTAGGAAAAAATATATTTGCTTAATTTTAAACAAAGAATTGGTATTCAAAATATGTAAGAAACTCCTTACAAAGACAAGTGACCCAATAGAAAAATGGGTGAGATATATGAACTGGTAGCTCATGAAGACAAATTACATGTTGGTACTAAGCATAATAAAAAAGGTCATGCTCAGTGCTCATTTATTGTATATTAAATAATAGTGAGTGGTTTTTTTTGCGGGGGACAGGTACTAGGGATTGAACCCAGGAGTACTTACACTAAGCCATATCCCCAGCCACAATAAAATTAGTTGAACAAATGAATGAAATATTACCATCTAGAGAGAAAAATAAAACACATACATTAAATAGAAATAAAATTATAAGTCAGAATAAGCTAAGTATCAATAATTTCCATTAAAGCTCAGGGAAATGGATGGAGTAACTAGGAAATGATTTTCAGAGGAAGTGGTAGTGAGCTGGGCCTTGCAGGAGTCCTAGCAGAGGAAGGAGGACATCTCTGGCAGGATGACAGTCCAATTCCAGAAATGGGCTAAAACATAGCTCAAAAGATCACAAAAGGGAATCTAGAAACAGAGCCATGAAGGCATGAAAGGGAGGGCATGAATCAGTAGGGCTGGATCTGAGGTTTCAAGTTTGGTAGGTTTGAGAAACAAAGTCAGACCAGATTCTATAGAGTCTTGAACACCAGCTTAAAGGGTTTATTTATTCTGTACTCAACAGGAAGCCCTTAGTGACTTTGAGTTGGAGCAGTAGCATATGGACTACTTAATGAGACAGTCCAAGATGAATGAGAGCTGGTGGGTTGGAGCCCTGGCAATGAATGCAGCAGCTTCAGTGATGCTCCAGAGTGGGAGTGAGGAGACAGGAATGTGCACTTGAGTATGATCCCTCTACTATTTTTAGCTTATGATAGTGGAACACAAGCTGTGATTAATATAAAAAGCACCTACAAAAGGTAATTTTAAAAAGACCAATAGAACAAATTAGGCAAAAATGACTCCTCACTGTGATCCTACAAAAAGGAGACCAAGAAATAGTCCCAGGAAAAGAAGAAAAGAAGACCTTTACCAACAAGACTGAGCTCTTTGGAAGTCATCCATTTCTGAGCTGGCACTGAGGTACACACCCTATAATTCCAGCAACTTGAGAGGCTGAGGCAGGAGGACTGCAAGTTCAACCAGGCAACCTAGCAAGACCCTGTTTAAAAAAAAAAAAAAGAGAGAGAGAGAGAGATGAGGGAGTAGCTCAGGGTACAGCACCCCTGGGTTCAATCCCAATATTAAGTCTGAGAGCGGAAACTTGGTTTGTCTTCTCAAAGACTAGTGTCATTCTTGGTGTGTAGTTTCAACTGCAAAACAACTTTCTTGTAGTCACTAAAAGCTATAACTTTTTTTTTCAAACTACAAAGTGAAGGTCAAAACAAAATGGGTGAGCATGCTTTTCTCCAGAAATGTCTTTTTAAACGGGGGCAGGAGAAGAGATAGTCAAGTAAAGTGGTTCTTTTTTTCATCCCACAGTACTTTAATTATGGTAACAGTTTGAAAATTCCTAACACCTTTCATGTGAAGTGATCAAAAGTAATTTTATCGCAGTCATGGTTTTATTTATATGCAGAAAATCTCTTCGGATTTCAGTAAAGAGGTGAGATTTATTATATATTTGCATCAAAGCTACCAACTCATATACCTGACAGAAAGTCATATTTTACCCAAAAATGATGCCTTAAAATTTTACTGTCATAAGGTTTCCAGTCCCTCGTTGTGTTTTAGCGTTCCTGCCAAGCTTGCCGAGAGGGAAGGAGCCTTGAACTTTCCTGACCCTATTGTGTCAAACACATCTCTTGTGCTTCGAACCTTGTCTCAGTTCTTTTTGACAGTCAGGTCTGAGGTTTAAGAAATTCTCACAGGAAAACCTCCAAAACATGGAGCATACCTTCCACTTACATCTGGAGTCAGACTCTAGAGAGTGCCCTCTCAGAGCAGCGGCCAGCTTCTCCTGGCCAAGAGGCTGGCTCTCCTGGTCCCAGGCTCTCCTTTTTCCTCACTTGCATGTTAGGAACCCCTCTCCCTTCTGGTTCTCAAAGTCCTTGGATGGGCTGTCCCTGAAATCCCTAGAACCCCATACACAGTTCCTCAACCAAACTGGCCTCTCCAGCAGGGCTCAGCTGATTGTGACCCATACCTTCCAGCCCCAGGTTGCGAATGTCTTCACTTCTAAGGAATATGTATGTGTTTAAATATTGAAGCCCAGTTGAATCTGAATCTCTGGGGGTAAGGCCCAGAGATCTGTCCAAGATAATTTATCATTTAGATAAATATCAGTCCAGAGAATTTTGATCTGTAGCCAGAGTTCAGAACCACTGGTGATGGATGACCTTTACAGTTCTATCATCTTGTACATTTCCATGATTTAGGGGGGTGCTGATAGATTACTAGGGTACACATACCACCTCCTATTCCTTCCACTGACAGGCACCCTGGAAGCATGATGGCTGATCCTAGAACAGCAGAGACCTACATCAACGGTTTAGCGGTGGCTGGCTAAGCACCATGGTGACGTTACAGCAATCTCTGGGCTGAATGGGAAAGAGAGCTGTGATCAATCAGCAGTGTCGCCATGAGCAATGGGGAGAGACAGGCACTGGACATCTTCCCTGACCTGTCCTAATCCAAAAAGAAGATCATACGGGAGACATCTCAGACACTGATACAGAAAGGTTACTATCCTTTGTTTCGGGTGTGTATTGCTGTATAACTAAACATTCTAAATCATAGTCGCTCAAAACAATCACCATTAACTCATGATGGTGTAATTTGGACAGGAATTTTTGAAAAACAGCTCATCTCTTTCCAAGTAGTGTTAAGGCAGGGATTTTTTGTGATCAACCCTGAAGGATCCAAGATGACTTCACACCCATGTCTGTCGCCTGGGTTGGGGGGGAGGCTGGAATGGCAGGTGAGAGGGTTGGGAATATGCAGCAAGTGAGTCAAACTTCCTTACTTGATGGCCCAAGGCTCTGAGAGAAAGTGGGAGCTGTTAGACCACTTACAGGTCCCTTAGAATCAGAGCTCCCTTCTCCAAAGCAAGTCACAAGGCCAGGCAGGCTCGAGAGGAGGAGAAATAGATTCCACTTCTGGATGGAAGGCCCAACACACATGTGTGTGTCAGCTTATTGTTGTGAGAAAATGCCTGAAAAAATCAACTTAAAGAAGAAGAGCTTTGCTTTGGCTCATAGTTTCAGAGGTTTCGCTCTATGGCCGCTTGGCTCCACTGTTTCTGGGCCTGTGGTGAGGCAGAATATCAGGGCAGAAGGACATGGTGGAAGAAAGTTCATCATCTCCTGCCGGCTGGGAAGCAGAGAGAAAGAGGAAGGGGCTGGGGACAAAGATAAAGCCCCCAGGGAATACCCCCAAAGACCCACTTCCTCCATCAAGTACATGGGGAATCCATTGATGAGGTTAGGGCCTTCGTGAGCCAGTCGCCTTCCAAGGGCCTACCTCTGAGCATTGCCTGAGGACAAAGCCTCAACACGTGACTTTTGGGGGGGACATTTCAGATCCAAACCATAACAGTACACATCCAGGGACGGGGGAGATGGTTTGTAGCCATCTTGGCAGACAATTCCCCATATCCCTTACTCAGCCCATCTGATGATCCTATTGTGCATCTTTTCACCTGAAAATCATATTATAAAAATGTTGAAGTGGAAAAGTTGATATTCCTGGTTATCCATCCCTAATTTAAATGATTTAAGTTACTAATATAATCACACATACACATACAATTCACAAATACCTATATTTATATCATTGCCTTAGTTGATATCTAAATGTTGCCAATTAGTATCATTTATTAGACTACGGCTTGTACCAGTAACCATCAGTACGAGATGATATTTTCAAGTTTTAGCCCTATAATCTCTTGGAGAGATTGTATTTTGTTGTACATCAGAATATGATTGGAAACAGGAAATTAAGAATACAATAGGAAAATAGTTTACCTCCATGGTACTTTTACCCTGAACCAAAATTGGCAGACACAGTCTCTTGGGTATAAGTTTCAGGATGTAATGCACAGGAATGAGGTCAAGGGCCATGAGTCCAACTATTGCCCTAAAACTTACTTCTTCCAGGAAATCACAATCCCAACCTAACTTTGACCTTCCCTTCATGATACCTATCCTTAGCTTGTCTGCTTCTTTCTTGGAGGCTTTACTTACTTTTCTAAATCATGTAGTTTGTCACACCATAGAAACCCAAGGAGCATATGTCCCACATATGTCCCCCCCAAAACTCATGGGAGATGAGGAAATTCTTTTTTAAAATTACTCTTCAGATAGAACCCAGACTGGACTCTTGAAGCCATGTCTAGGACAGTGTGACCAGGACTCCAAGAGGAAATATTTATTATCAATTGAATAGCACTTGTTTTCATATAGTACTTCTGCTGGTTAAAATCCCAGGACAACTTTGCTATTTAAACAAAACCAAGACCTTAGTGTTTTTAAAACCACAAGACAATTCACATGAAGACCAGAGAGGTAGTGTGAATAAGCTGCTTGTCCTGTGAAGTTTACAGGTGGGGAGGGGGAAATGGCATGAATGATGTCACAGAAGTGACTGTGTAGATTATTCCAGTCATTTATTCAACAAGCACTTATGGAGCATTTAATACGATTCTGACATGATGTTAAGCACTGAGAAAATGGGATTCCACTACAGCTCTTATAGTCTGAGTAAGGGAGACAGATATATAATCCATTATACTGCACACTATATATTGTTTCCCTGCATACCAAATAATACTATAATAATATTATAGTATTGTTTTAGTACTATATATCAAGTACTAACATATATTAATATTTGTAATATTAACAACCAAATATTTAGGTAGCACTTATGAATCAGACATTGCTCTAAATGCTTTAACTCATGCTAACTCACTTCTCAGTGAGAAGTGATTCTTTTATTATCTCCCTTTTATCACTGTGGATCCTGAGGCATGGAGAGGACCTATGCTCTGCCCAAGACAAATACCCAGTAAGTGGCAGAGCTGGGATTTACATTAAAGGGGCCGGCTCTAGTGAGCACTGTCATTACCACTAAGTCGAGGAGACTGTGACTGATCTGTCTGGGGGAGCTGGGAAGGGTCTTAATGAGGCAATGATGCTGCCATATTAAAGGATGGGAAGAGATCCCCAAGTGAGAGGAGACCTTTACAAAAACTGGAGGACAATCTCGTGGGCAAGGATTGCTTGGGGACTGATGAGAAGGCTGGTGAGGCTGTCTCCTGGGGTATGACAGTGGGATGGGGTAAGGGAAGCACTGATGATGGTAAGCCCCTGTACTCTGACCATGCCTGGGTTTCCCAATGGCTTCATTTAGGGACAGCCAGCTTCCTCACATCCCCTGTTCAGAGACCATGACGCTAAATCAGAATTCAATCCTCACAAATGACAAGCTGGCATCTGGGAAAGAGATAGAAAATAATGGTCATGAAATCTACATGCATGGTTTTAGTTTTCAGAGCCCAATAGCACACTTTCTCTTGGCTACACTTCATGTTTTACAGTTGAGAAAAGAGACAGAAAAAAAAAAAAAAGTGTCACCCAGTAAATAAGTACAGAGACAGTCCTCAGACCCAGGCTTTGGATTCTTTATCCAATGTCCACAGTCTGTTGCCATCACTGGACATGAAAATTCTCCAAGTGTCCATTATGCTGGTTCTGGGTGCAGAGGGCCTCTGTTTCATCAGAAGGAGAGTGAAGGACATATACAGCACTCAAACTCCAGAGGAGGCAAATGTGCCCGTGATGAAAATGACATTGGAGTGAGAGCCAGGGAACTTAAACTTAAGTCTCATCATTATCACCAAGTCACAATGTGACCTGCAGGCCTTGGTGTGCTCACCTGTAAAACAAAGGCAAATAATTTCCAAAGGGCTTGTCCAGCTTGATCTTTCTCCACCTCCGTCACTGTCTGCACATAGCTTAATTATTTTAGTCAACTGCTGGTTTTGGCCCTCGGTAAGTGCCCAGTTTCATTCAAAACAGAGTTGAGTTGACAGACTGTGCCATTACAGCTGGAAGCACTGTGTCTGGGCCTGACTGTATTCCAACTGAGTTCCCTTCAGCTGAAGCTAACCTTGAAGTGCCCAGTGTTCCCATGGCCCCCTGTGGGATGTGCTTTGGAACCTGAAATGAGATATGTGTCTCCCTATTAATATCCTCACACTGTCTGAATGCATTTTAAAAGCTCACTGTGCTTGGCAACCTTTGGGCCTGTCTTTGTTATTGTTGGTTGGAGCCTTACATACTTGACTTAAAAATTAGCACCAAATGCAGGGTTATCTGATCAGGAAAGCATGGAATAGAAGGAATGGGTAAATTTCCTTTGAAAAACAGACATCCGTGGATGTGTTTTTTCAGGCTGGCATGAAATGAATGGCAGCCACTGGTTCTCACTAGGCAAAGTGAGTGGCAATGAGGTCACAGGGAGAGCAGTGGGCATCCCAAAGATGACAACACAGACTGAGCCTACTCCCAGAGGAAAGGGGCGTAGGACAAAGGCCATGTTAACTGGATCCCCTAACCCACTCCTGTGCCTCTACATTCCTTATTTCATTCAATCACTACAGCTCTGGGGAGGTGACCAGGGCATAGGTAATTATCTCCAGTGACAGGAAGCTGAAGTTAGTGACTGGCAAAGGTAAAACGGAAAGACAGGACTGCACCTCAGCTTTCCTAACCTCTAGTCCAGTGATCTCTCTTCTGCACAACTGCCACAAACACCTGGATTCACATGTGACCCTCATGAGGGTAGAGACTGCCCTCATTGTTGTGTCCTTGGGGTGCAGCATGCAAATTCAAGAAATACTGAATTTCTTGAAGTCTAGCCTAATTAATGAAGGAGATTGGTCTTTATCAATTGACTCAAGTAGGGACAGAACAAAATCCAAGACCTGACAGTGCCTAAAGCCTTTGCAATCTGTCCCCTGTTTTGTCTCCAACTCCACTTCCCTCTACAATGCTCCTTTCACTTTGGCCATTCTGCCTTCTTGCTTTTTCTTAAACATGCCAGACATACCTCTAAGGGCCTTTGCACTGGCTGTACCTTCTCTCTGGAACATCCTTCCCCAAATACTCCTATGGCCAACTTGCTCATCTCTCTAAGTCTGCATTCAGATATTACCTCTCCACAAGGCCTGCCCCAAACATCCTATTTGAACATGGAACCCACCTTTCACTCCAGTGTTTCCAAATACTCTTCTTCTGCTCTGTTCTTTCCTATGGCATGTTTTACCTTCTACATATATTTATGTTTTATTGTTATTTATTGTCTACACCTATTAGAATGTAAGCTCTATGAAAACAGGGATTTTTAATTAATTGATTTATCTCAAGGGTCTAGAACAGTGTCTGACACATAATAGACTCAATAAATAGGATTGAATGAACAAGTGAATGAATGGATGGAAGAATAGATTTGCAAAGTCACAACATACTTGGATTTAGTGGAGAAGTTTCCTATCCAAGGTATCTAAGCGAAACTGATATAATCAGCTCTCTACTTGTTACAACAGGTTTATCAGGGAGCAGGGATTCTGTTTCCTTTTTCCAGAGGAGGAGAAGAAAATGTTTTAGAATATTCTCCCACCAGACTTGGGCTCTTTGATGCTAGATGGGGTTCTTGCAAATAGGAATAGGGAGGAAGATGGAAAAAAACAGGAAAACTCATCCCTCATGGTAAAGGTTGAGAGGAACTCTCTCCTGCAGAACCAGGGATTGCTACATATGGAAGTTCTAGATGTTGAGAAGGGGTCAGGATGTGGCACCAGAGCCACTGAAAGAACAGCATGGGAGCCAGGATGGAGACTCAGGAGCCATCTGACAGGCAGAAGAACCCCTAGAGGTGGGTTCTAGACCCAGACCAAACAAAAATTGAGTAGGCAGCACAGGTGGAGGAGGGGTTTCCCAAATGTTGTGGAATCTCAGCAAGAATGCTGAGCCCAGCTACAGGCAAGCTAGACAGCAGGCTTCCAGCACCCAGACATCTGTCTGGAGCAAGCTGTCTCTGCCATTGGGGACTGAGGTCCTAGGCTGGTCACCAGCAGGACTCAGCAGGAAGAGAAGACAGAACTCAGAACCCAAGCAGCTGAGGAGGACTCAGCAACCAGCCCCAGGGCACCCTCAGCAACTCCCACCTCAGCCCAGGCCTGGGCTGGGAATTTGGGACAAGTTGAGCCAAAGGGGGAGGCAGCATGGAACAGCCTGGCTGTGGAGAAAGGAAGGGATGCAGGGTAGGGTTGACCCAGGTGCCCAAAGGCTTCTTCCTAGAGAGGAATGGCTAGGTTCAGTTCTTCTTTATTTGGCCAGGCACTGCCCACAGGCAAAGCCCCATCTCACTGATTTAGAGCTGGGCAAGTCCTCATCATGTCAGGGTTTCAATTCCCTGTCCGGGTTTCCCAGGAGTGAAGGAGAGAGCAGGAAGCCTGCAGGGCATGCTCGCCTCCTGTACACACTGAGGAGATGCAGGCTCAGCCCGGTGGCTCTAGGAGGATCAGGTCTCTGGCTTCCTCCTCCCTGATCCACCCTCAGCTCAAACCCAGGCAGGCTGGAGACTGCAGCAGGCATGGGTCCTACAGCTGGGCTCCCTCCCTCCCCTGTGCCCAGCCAGAGCTGGTTTATTTGAAGGAAAATTTAAATATAAATATGCAACATCCCTTCCCCTCTCCTTCCACTCAGCAGGAGGGAGCGTGTGTCAGCTGCAGCAAGAGTGCCCTGTGTGCTGAGAGATCCTATCTACATGGAGGAGAGCAGAAATATTAGACACAGCTAAATAAGAAAACATAGATTATTGCTGGAGACCCCTAAGGCCTACTTTGTCTGTGCAATAGTTTGTTTTACTTTTCACAGAATTTATTTTGGCTGCAGCCAGATTGATGGTGATTATATCTGAAATCCCTCCCACATATCTGTCACATAAACACTTCATTTAATTCAGGTTTGTAAAAATCTATGGGCCAACGGGGAGCCGGCTTGTGGATTAATTAGCAGACGCTAATGCTGGGCATCTTGTCACGGGGGTCCGACCTGGCCCCTTTCTCAGGAGTTTGATCCTCTGGGCTGGACAAGGAAAACTAAGGACGACCTAGAGGGGGAGAGAACAGCTGGCGGGCATATGCAGCCTATTAGGGGAAATGGATTCCAAGGCTACGAGTGGGCCAAAGTCACCATCCGGGCCGGGCCAGGCAGGCTCTGGAGCAGGAGACTGAGGTTCTCAGAATCAAGTCATCATTCCAAGGCACCGGGCCCTGTGTCCGCCACCTCACTGGTTGATTAGGGGCCTTGGGGGAAGGGCCTTGGGGGCCAGGGCTGGGGAGCAAGGCCCCTAATCAACCAGCTGAGTGGGGACACAGGGCCCCGGAGCCTTGGCAATGATGACTCTGATTCCTGAGACCCTCAGATCTCCTGCTTCCCAGAGGCTGCCCTGGCCTGCCAGCGCCAGGCAGGATTTCCTAGTGTCTGATGGGAGCGTGCCCCTAATAGGCTGCATATGCCCGCCAGCTGTTTCTCCCCTCCTGCCACCGCGGGCCAAGACAAGAAAAGCTTTATTTCCTGCAGCTTTCTAATCTCTAGGCCTCCTGACTTCACAGGCTTGCCTTGGCCATTGCTAACCTGGGCTTCTTTGGGGCTAGATCTTCTTTGCTCAGAAAGGGCTCTTTTCTTACCCCAACCCACTCCTCTTCCCCTTCAGCATGGCATTCCTCAACCAAGGTGCTGTGGCTGAGAACATGTGGAACTGCAGTGGGGACTTGGTTCTTAGGGTCTTGCTTACATCCCTGCTGCTTTGGGAGAGACTGTTCCATCTGCACAAATGCTCCCAAGCCTGGGAGAATTTGTTAGCCCGAGAATAAATGTTTTTGAGCACCAAGATCTCCAGAGTTTACACGTACATGAATACAACATCCCAGCCGAAGAAGTATTTTTGAGCCCATTTCATAGATGAGGATGAAATAAGATGCAGGAGGTGACCCAGCCAAGAAGGGACTGAGAGCACCAGGCACCCCTCTGCCGGAACCCACACTCCATTACCACCCTGTGCTTTCCAAGGAGGGGCACTGGCGCTGGAAGCCGGAATGCTCTACTCTTGTCTCTGCTCTGCCAATAAGGAGGAGGACCCGCATCGAGCCCCAACCCTCCCCAGGCCTGTTTCCTTATGTGTAAAGGAGGAGTGGGTAGCACCCCCCCCCCCAGGCCCTCTCTCCCAGGGCCGCCTGCCTTGATTTCACCTCCACATAACCACAAGAACTGGGCCATCCCCAGCCGCTCAACCTGCAGAGGGACCGGAGGCCAAAACCCAGCTCCAGCCATATCCAGTTACTAACCAAACACTCGTCTTTCTTTCCGACTGAAACTGAACGTGCCCGTCTGTCGCTTGGGGTTCTTGACCAAGAAAGCTAATTTTTAACCCTTTCACAGCAGCTATTTTTTTTTCCACAGCACACAAAACACAAGGCACTGATCTGTCAGACATGACTGCATGCAGAACTCAGCTATGGATGCCCTTTAAAGGAGAGAGAGCTGAAGGAGCCCGTGGATACACCATTTGGGCCTTAGCCCGTCCTAATTTCTCACTCCTGTGCCTTTTTGTAAATGTCACTTTGGAAGTGCGATTATTTTGCCCTCCTTTTAAAAACAAGGGATGTGATTGTTTAGAGCGCAGGAAAGGAGAGGCTGGTTTGGAGTGGGGAGGGAGGGTAAGACAGGAGCCCGGATCAGGGGTGGCACTTTGGTACAGAGATGTGGATTCCCCAAGGTGGAGCTGGGGAGGGCCGTGGTTCCTGGAAGTCCCCACCTGATCAAGATGTCCCACATCTGTGGGGCACTCCCATGGAAACACTTCTCAGGGCTGCCTGCCCACCAACTCCTTATGCCTAGGGACAGGACTGGATACAAGTTTTTTCTCTCTGCAGTGATTTCTAATGGCTTCTGGATTTGTAAAGCTCCAGCCCCAGCACCCAAACCAAACAAATAAAAACAAAACAAAACAAAGCAACCTCAGGGAACATGATTGTGGAAAGAGTGAGAATCAAAATTTCAAAATTCTTGGGTTCACCCCGGGATTAAGGATGTGATAGTGGAAGCCAGGAAACCACGAGTCTGAGCACCGGCCTCCGCGGCCCAGAGGCCTAATTGTCAGGTTGGGTTTCCAGATGCGAGCTTTCTGCCTCTGGCACGGACTTTTTCTATAACAAACCCACGTTGGGGTCATCCATCAATACCTAAATGCACACCTGGGAGGTGGGGGACAAGCCCCCATTTTTCTGGCTTTATAAATACGGAACTCACATTTCTCCAATTGACATTTGCAGTGGAATGATCGATTGGAGCACCTTCCATCCTGGAGCAATTTCAAATAAACCAGAGTTGGCTGGTGCAGGCTCCTGCTCTCCATGCCCTGCGGAGGGAATAAGCTTTCCCTTCCAGCCTCTTCTGGGTGAGCAAAAGCAAAGCCCCTCACACTGAGAGGTGCTCTAGCATCAAGCTCTCCACCCGGTGAGGTGAGAAAAGGTGAGTGCAGAATTTCAGTTCTACTTACTATGTGCTAAAGCGGGGAACCCGCAGTCCAAACACAGAGCACTGGGATCAAAAAATGGAAGTGGGTGAGACTCATTGCTGGGGGAATCCCTGGTGTCACTAGCAACAGCATCAGGGGCAAGCTCTGTACGCTGACCAGGGAGGTGGCTACACAAATGCAAAGATGTGAGAGAACAACTAGCTGCCTAACCAAAATATTGACTGCCCCTTATCATAATAGAATTATTATATGGAATAGTGCCAGGGGCGAGGAATTTCCTTGGATTAATTCTGCCTAACATAAGTTTCTCTTTCCAAAGCAAATGTGGTTCCCTAACTCCTCAATGAATAAGTCCATCAAGTCCCTTTCCAAACAGAACTAAAAATGAACCCTAGCTTTCCATTTTTCCTTCTTCCCTTGTCCATTGAACAAAGCTTGGGTTTCCATGCCATGCTGGGCACTGAGCTAGACACACCAGGGACACAACATGGAGTCAAAGCAGACTTGGCCTTGTCTCCATGAGCCTCCTGCCGACTCAGGAAGACAGACACACAATCGCCCGAAGAACAGGAAGCCACGACTGTGGCAGGATCCAGAGGACCTCTGAGAGTCACAGGAAGGAGGAAGGCTGCCTGCCCAGCCCTGTCCCAGGAGGTGAGGCTCCTGCTCATTCTGTCCCAGAATGAGCAGGGAAGGGAAGGTCCTCCTGAAGGAAAGCAGCACAGGCAGAAGCCAGAGGGGCAAGGACCCCAAAATTAGAGATGTGGCGAGGGCAGGGTGTGGGGCAGTATTGATGAGCTGGTGGAAATCAATACCAAAAACAGAGAGAAAGAAGGCAAGGCCGGTCCACATCCAGACCCTCCTATGGATGCAAAATTCCCTCCTGGGTGCACTGTCTCCACAATTAAGGGGCCGCCGTGATGGCAACCCGTGCTTCTACAGAGGGTCTGAACAATAACACAGCAAAGTGAGAACCAGTGTCAGGGACAACGAAGCTGAGCTTTTGGAGCAGGTAAAGGTCAAGTGGGGCTGGAGCATCACAAGTTCCCACAGGTGGGTGGCTCTGTCCTGCTGAGGCCGATGGGCTGCCGTGTGCTGGCTAGGGGTTGGCATCCTCACCTACCGAAGGCTCCTGGCTCGGAGCCTCAGTTCACCTCATTTATGACTCAGAGACTGACAGAGAGAAGCGCATACCTGGAATTACTGTGCTGATGGCAGGCCTGACACCCCCACTTCTGCTCACTCCCTCACCCACCACCTCAGGCGAGCTAGAAGCAGCACACTTCCAATCTGACAGGCTGTCGTGCCCTCCCACTTAATTATATTGTCACACCAGCTTTCAGGGATTCCGAGAACACAGCCTTCTTCGGGGAAATTTAATTCTCCTCCCAGACCATTCACTGGCTCCACTTGCCCTCCCCTTCACACCCTGGTCTCTCCCTCTAAAAGCTCAAGAGAAAGTTCAGCAAGTGCCAGGTGCCTGCTTGGTGTTGAAAGAGGATAACAGGAGGAGGAGGAGGAGGAGGAGACTCTCCCAGTCGTCCGCCCTCACCCCTTTCTTTGCCTGTCACCAGGGGCTCAAGTTTCCATTTCCTGGGGCAGTGTAAATGGTGTAGGTGAAGAAGCCACCATTGCTGAAGTTCTGGAGAGAAGCTGAGAGGCCGTGGAAGTTCAGCAGGAGAAGGGCACCCTGGCCAGGTGAGGCTCTGGTCTCTCCTACCTGTGGACTCCAGCACTCCTACAAGACCCCAAACCCCTTCCTCTGTGTGGCTCCCTGTTTGAGGGTCCTTTCACGCACACATAATAAATGAGCTATCCAAAGAGTCTACGGGCCCTCTCCAAACTCTCCGTGCAGTTGGCTCATCAAGCAGTAGTTTTAGCTCTCCTGCCTTTTCTTCAACCTCAGACTGATGAAAAAATGACGCCATGCACCTGACCTCTACTTCATGACCTGCAGCCCTCCTCCACATCCAGAGGAGCTGCCTTCTTTAAAGTGATCGCTAAGGTCCAGCTTCTAATCGGGGCTCTCCCGAGGCCTCACTGCTTCTGCCTCATTTGTTCCCATCGCCAGCATCCATTCGCCTTCTCCTCCCAGTCCACCTCCGCTCCTCCCAGTTCGACTCCTCCTCTACCCTGTCCATCTCCTCCTCTTCCCAGTTTCTTCCCGCTTCTTCCTCTCCTCCTCCTCCTCCCTTTCCCACTCCACCCCCACTCCCCCCAGCCCACCCTTCACTCTGCCCCATCTTCCTGAGCCACCTCTACTCCACAGCTGTTTCCGGCTCCCATCTGAACCGAGCTTTGATTTGGGAAACATTGCTGAATAGCAGCAATGGCCCCTTAAACAAATGTCATTCCCGCCGACAATAAACACTAACACACATATGTAGAGATAAACATATGTATGTTCGGTCTCTAAATCATTTTAAATAAATATTTCCACAACACAGCTCAGCTATGTAGACTTTACAAAAAAAAAAAAATCAATATTGCCTTGGGCTGGCAAATAAGGAAGGAAATCACTGGGAAATGCATTATTCATGAGCTCCCCAGCACTGATGACTGGCAGTGATAAGCGTCCCAGCGTGAGCGAGGCAGGCTGATAGCTCCCTATCAAGTCAATCTAGCCAGCTGGCTTCCTGTTTTTGGGAGCAGGAGATCGGCTCTCATCACTCTTCTCCTCTTCTTCATTTAGTAGAGTGGGGCCCCTGCACCTGTGGGAACTGAACTTGTCTTTCGCTGGGGTCATGACATGTGGGGAACAGGATGGAGCAGGGGAAGGAGAGAACAGAACTCCCTCAGGGGACACCCTGATAAGAACTAATTGGAGTTCTGTCCTCTGCAAATCTTTGACGCACAGTGTTCTAACTCACGCCTTCTTATGAGCGAGGAAGAATAGTTGTCAGACTGGGAGAATTCTAACTGGCAAAGAAAAATAATTGTTGGATGTGTATCAATATGGAGCCTTTTCCTAAGGGAAGTGTGGGAAAGGCTTTCAGAAGTCTGAGGCCCTGGGTACCCAACTAGGTTAGCTTGGGAAGGAGGTTGAGGAGGGAGAAGGAAGGGCTTCTGTTCTCAGGGTTACTCAAGATGCTCCACTGCTCCTCAGGTAGAGTGCCCTACTCCACCTGGGCTCCAGAGCACCCCTCCCTCCACTCTGTTTAAGTAAAAGTCAGAAGCCCAAAATGCAAGAAAAGAGACCCATATTACTTCTGAAGAGCTACATGACCCAGATTGAGTGTGTGCGTGCATGTGAATGTGTGTATGCATGTGTAAGTGTATGTGTGTGTGTGTGTGTGTGTGTGTGAGAGAGAGAGAGAGAGAGAGAGAGAGAGAGAGAGAGAGAGAGAGAACTGAGAAGAATGAAAAACTATGGTGTTCAAATTAGAATTCCAGATCCTGAACAATATAGCCTCATGCATAACTTATTTGCACCTGAGAAATGCATTATGCAAATGAACACAAAGTTCCAAAGATACTAGTTCACAGGCCACCATGCATGCAGAGCCTGTGAGTCCTATTACTGTGCCCACATAAGAAGCAAAGATCATTGGCAGGCACCACGGAGTCCTTTTTAGCCCTGCTAAAAAAGCTACAGTCTGTTGAGCCTCCAGAGGTAAGAGTCAGTTGTCTGATGTAGTTTGTTCCAGGCCTGAGCTCCTAGCAGGCAGGGTCTGC
The DNA here is from genome assembly GCF_048772815.1 of Callospermophilus lateralis. Taxonomy (NCBI): domain Eukaryota; kingdom Metazoa; phylum Chordata; class Mammalia; order Rodentia; family Sciuridae; genus Callospermophilus; species Callospermophilus lateralis. The sequence goes on from NC_135318.1 coordinate 35,595,165, forward strand.
AGCAGAGATCAATGGGTGCCATTTCAAAGGGCTGGGGGAGGTGTGGCAGAACAAGGTCCAAAGAGTCCTCCAGCCTCCAGCCTCGTAGGTGGGATGCACAGGGGAACCAGGCGTTGGCACCTTTCAGCCAACACCTACTCTGCCTGGACAGAGAAGAATCCTTGCTTATCATTCTCCTGGGTGATAATTTTCAAGTACATGTTCCTAACGTGTGACAATTGTTTTCTTAGTTGAGCTACCTTTCCTCCTTCTATGATGGCAGTTTCCTGAGGGAAAGAACTGCAAGAATCTCAAGTACAGAACTAGCATAATACCCAGTGCACAGTGACAAGAATATCTGGGAACAAATAACTTTCTTAAAGCTCATGAATCCCAGAGGCACTTACCACTGAGCCATATCCCAGCCCTTTTTATTTTTTGTATTGAGACAGGATCTCACTAAGTTGATTAGGGCCTCACTAAGTTGCTGAGGCTGGCCTTGAACTTGCAATAGGCACTGAACTCTTGAGATGACACTGTCCTTCAGTCTCTTGCCCACATGGTGTGTCTAAGAGGCAGAGCCTGGCAGTGAGCATTGCCAATGGCACAGACACATAACCAGCTGATCGCCCAGGTTGTCCCTGCAAACAATTCTGCTGTCTGTGTTCTTTCTGGGACACAAATGGGATCCATTTCATGCAGAAATGGAAAAGAGTAATGACAAAAGCCCTCTCCTTCCCTTAATAGTCCCAGGGCACAACTTGTGTTACAAAGTAGCATAGAATAATAGAACATGGCACTAAAAGTCATCCTAAAAATCATCTGGGTCCAGTGTTTCCAAAACTGGGATTTCCTACCACATTTTTCCTAATAGATGTTAATGGCTAGGTTATAAAAAAGAATCCCATTGTCAAATTAGTTTGAGAAATCTGTAATACATCCTCCATGTATTTGATGCTTGTCGAAGGCATTGAGATTAAGCCTAAATTTTGATTTACTCATCATATAACAATTGATTTAAGAATGGAATAACTTCTCTTAGTATAGCCAACAATAGGGGAATGATATTATTTTGGTTAAATGCATGTCTACCTTCCTCCTTCCTATCTACAGAACCCCTGCCAGACTTTTTGGTCCCAAATTTCACCCAGCCCTTTAAAAGGTGGGATGAAGGCCCTCAGAACATTTGCTTGAATAAAGTAGCTTGTTGCACATGGCTGATCCTTTTAATGTCCTCAGTTCTTCATTCCTCTCTGTATCCACACCCTTTGCCACATAATTTGTGGCTTCTTTCCCCACTCCTTGACTTTGAGTTTAGCCATGTGACTTTGGGTATAGCCAACTGAAATGACATGATCATCTGTTGGGTCCCAGGCTGAGCCTCAGGGGACCGGTGTGATTCCTCCTGCTCTCATTCACCTGCACCACTGTCATGAGAATATCCTGCTGAAGGATGAAAGGAAGGTAGAGCAAAACTGAGTCACCCCCTTCATCCAGAGGAGGCCAGCCTAGATCAGCCAATGGCCAGTCCACCACTGGCCATGTGGTTGAGCCCAGCCAAGAACAGCAGAAGTGACTGACAACCCTTAACTGACCCTAGAGGCTGAAAATAAGCATCTATTATTACCTGGCCCTGAGGATCTGCATGAGCTTGTCCTACATCTCGAAGTGTCATGGAGGCAATAGATAAATGGGACTGAGTAGTGGAAGAACGAGGGCTTTGGAGCAGTGTTACTTGTATTCAAATCTCGGTTCTAATGTCTGCCAGCTGTGTGCACCTGAACGAGTTCTGCAACTTCTCTTAGATTTAGCTTCCTTGTTTAATGAGCAAGGTTAACCTCAGAGCATGATTATCAGGATTAGCAGAGTTATGGTGTGAAAGCTCCTAAACTGTGTCTGGCACATGGTAGGTGATCAGTGAACGTGACTTCCCTTGTCTGAGATCTTTTAATGAAATGCATAGATCTTTCAACTCAGGCCAAGTACTTTGGCATCTTTGTTCATAGATTTGAAGAGTCTTGAATCAGAGCATGGGGCCATCCTGACGTTCATCCTGTTTAGCAGCCTGTTTGCCTCACATGGTGGAAGAGCACAAACTCCAATGTTTCAATTTCTACACTGATAATCATCTACAATGTTTCCAAGGGCCATACAGCATCCCATTAATGAACACAACACCATTTATTTTACCATGTGAGATGTTTACATCATCTCCCCCCACCAAATAAAGAATAAATATATACTAATTACTAGGATTAAACAAGGTAACTGAGGTGTGGTGGCTCACGCCCATAATCCCAAACATTTGGGAAGCTTCCAGGGAGAATCACAAGTTTGAAGCCAGCTACCTAGGGAGACCCTATCTCAAAATAAATAAAAGTAAAAAGGACTGGGGATGTCAGTGGTAAAAGGCTCCTGGGTTCCATCTCCAGTGTGTCAATAAATAAAGTGATGTAATTGTGAAATGCTAATGAACAGAAGAATAGCAAAGAGAAGGCAAAGCCTTTAATACTGACACTTGACAATAATGGTCCTCCATCATTAATGAAATCTCACATCCCTGCAACAATTCTGTTGAAGAAGAGGTACAAATAATACCTTTATTTAGAACTATCTATCCTGAATAATTAAATAAGAGCTTTGGTGTCTAAAGGCAAAAACCCTGGTTGTCTGAGAAATTTTGCTTCTGAGATGCAGCAAAGCTAGATAACTCAAATTAGCCAGCACAGTCTTAAAAGAGAAGACAAAACTATAGCCCAATCTCTCCAGATTGCAAGGGTTCAGGCTGTGAGACTGCTTGTCACCATGCCCCACCCCTCTAAACCTGTTTCTGCCCTTGGTCTTCTCAGAATGTAAGACAAACAAGAGCAGCAGCCTGGCTTGAGAGAAAGATGTCTGCCTTTCCCCAGTCCCCTCTGTGAGTGCATGGTCCCCTCAGCGTGCCATTTCCCCATTTCTGAGCCTTCCAGTAGAAACAGCGGGGAAGGCTAAAACAGATGCTGCCAACTGGTCAGTAGGGCAGCGGGCCCGCCATCAGCAGATCCCTGGCTCCGGGAGGAAGTCGTACAGGTCTGCAGCGGAAGTCCATTTCCACTTATTACAACTAGACAAATGGCTTTTAAATTACATCCTAAAAGGCGAACAGGCCATTTGTCTTTGTAAGTAATGGCACAGAGATACAGTATTACTGCCATCCTCACCCTGCAAAGGGGGAGTGCAGGAGGGTGGCTAAGAAAGAGGCCCAGGAGGCAGAAACACCCAGGGTGGGCAGGATTTGATTTAGAAAAGTTGGCGGCTTTTCTGGAACCAGGTGGGAGCACACACATTGGCTGGATCTCTGAGAAGGCAGAACTCAAGCTACATAGAGCATAAAGGAACCTGGTGCAGAACTACCAGGACGAGACAGGGAGGCTGGGAGGCTGGGGACACTGGAGTGTGGTGAGTGAAGAGTAACCTGGACAGGGGCCATGACCAGGTCTCAACCACCAGGCTACAGAATTCAGACTTAAACCTCAAAGATGCCATCTTGCAAGCCGTGGACTTTGCAAGGAAGTAGCCAGATGTCTGAGCAACTCAGACTCCGAGCTCAGCCTCTGGGGTTCCAGGCCTCTCTCCTCACCACCCTTTGGAGATCTTAAAAGCCACGAACTGCTACCTCTGCCGGGCCAGGCGTGAGTGCTGTGACATGTTATGAATAGAGAGACATTAAAGAAAGAATGCCAGCATTCCTCCTCTGTGCTCTAAAGCCTTTGTTTGTCTTATTAGTCGAGGCCTGTCAGTTCCCCCCGTGAGTTGACAGGTCTGGAGGGTGAAGGAAGCTGTCACCGCAAGGTTTCCACGCTGACAGTCTGTCTCGACTCCGTTTCAGCACACAGCCAGCCTTGAGGCACCAAGTCACGCTCCATCTTTCAGATCTGTGGCTTCCCTGGGGGCATGGCAGAACCAGAGCCCCCAGTCTGGAGCCCAGAAAGTCACACAGAGGGGCCTCTGGGTCTGCTAAGAACAAAAACCTGCCAGCTCTCGGGGATGAAGTTATCATCGGCTCATTTCGCTGGCCTTTCCTCCTTCCCAAGGAGGAAGTGCTGTTATGTGTAACCTTCTCCCTGCCGACTGCTTTTTGTGAGAATCTGAAGTCCTATCCTTCGTGGGAGCAGTCAATAGTGCAGCTATTTAAGACTCTCCATTACTAACTTCATGTCCCTCGAACTGGACTTTCACCCTCACAGCTGGGTGCACTTTACAATTGGTAGACATCATGCGTGTCCAGGAGAGTTGGTCTTATAAGTATAGAGGATTCCTATATTAGACACATTAAAAAATAAGAGTGCAAAATTTTCATGCATTTTTTTAAGGTAACCCAGAAATCCAAAGGTATTCAATTATTATGGAAGGAGCTAAGTCCCCAGGTTCCTAGGGTTGGTGTTTCTACTCCTCTGAAGAAACCACCTTACTGACAAGTTACACAAATAGTATGTGTCTCAAGTTCTTCATTTATAGCAATAAATAAAATTGCACTTATATGACCAGTTCTATCCTAAGCTCTTTGTATGGATTATCCTCTTTAAATATGGTCACTACACAATGAAACAAGGACTATTATAACGGCTCAGAAAATCTAAGTGCCCAAAGGTCATATAGCTTCAAAATGGTGGCACCAAGACCTAAACCCAGTAATATGACAACAGATCCTGCCTTCTTACATCTTTATTTAATTGGTATTGGGGACTGAATCCGGGGGCACTGAGCTACACCTCCAGTTCTCTTTTGTTTGTTTTTGAGATAGAGTCTCACAAAGTTGCTGAAGTTCTGGCTAAATTGCTGAGGCTGTCCTCGAACTTGCAATTCTCCTGCCTCAGCCTCCTGAGTTGCTGGGATTACAGGCATGCGCCACCACGCTTGGTTTAGATCTGCTTTTTTAGTTGTTCGTCTACACTGACCAAAATGATGGAGCTGGATCATAGGTTTTTGTTGTTGTTGTTAGTTTTTTGTTTTTTGGGTTTTTTTTTAGTTATATGTTCCCAGAACCAAAGCATAAGGAAAGGGATTAAATAAAGAGAAATTCTTTCTTTAAAAGATAATTCCATGATAGGTCATCCTTATATAACTCTAGTGTTTTTGTAGGCGAGAATTTTGAGCTGGGTTTCATATTAGCGTCAAATTAGGTAAAATGGAACCTGAGAAGGATTCCTGGAGGAAGCCCTTGGAATGGGCTCAGAGAACATATATTTCGTGGGTTTTCCAAATCCTCCATGGTGCTGTGGTAGGACCAACTTCTGCAGAATGAGAGTGGCTTCCTAGTAGCCATATGCACTCAGGAAGCAAGTGGAGGAGATGACAATCAAGTGACAAACATGATTTGAAAAGAGGTAGCACAGCTGAAGAGTGGACCCCAGAGGAATGCCTGTCTTCCTGTGGGTTCTTGAGGGGGCTCCTGGCACAGTGGCTCTGAAGGACAGGGACATCTGGACCTAAACCCTGCTCTTTCCACTTCCAAAGACTATTTCTCTGTCCAGGATGCTGGCTCCAAGGCCTGCCCTCGGGGCCTGTCCTCATACAAAGCACAGTAAAGACAGGTTCGATTCGTGGAATCAGTGGAGGGAGCAGACATCTGCCCAAGAGATCCCAGGGAACAGAAGATAAGGCAAGGGGTCTTAACACAAGATCGCATGGCCTTGGTGAGACCATGTACAAAGGAGGAGGGACTTTGCCAGTTCCATGGTCCCTGCCCTACTGTGGGTGGCAGCAGGAAACACAAGCTGAATATCTGAGAATGCAGAACTTTTTATCAGCCTTGACTTGAAGCCTTTCCTCACCCACCTGCTCTGACTGTCCACCCCCACCAGCAATTACTGAGCTACATCTGCCTCTTCTCAGAAGCAGCCCAGGCTTCCCCCCAAGAACCATGGCTCAAGGTCATGTCTCCGAAGGACACAGCACCGCTTGGCCATGGATATGATGCAAAGAAGACCTTCAAAATACATAACTATTGTTGTGACTTGGGTACCAACCAATCAGAGCAGCCACACCTCACCTGCCTCCAGTTACCACTCAGTTATCCTATCAGGGATAAATTCTCTGATTAGGTTAAGGCTATAACCCAATCATTTCTCCTCCAAACTTTCCTGCATTGCCTTACATGTGAACTTTTGGGGGACACCACATCTAAACCATAACACCCCCCTTGTAAGTGTCCTCTCTTTCCCCTTCACTGGTCACATCTCCCAACCTCCTCAGCTCTGCCCTCAACTTCCTGACTCCAATAATGCTTCCCTCTACTCCATCCAGAGTTGTCTGCATCTTTTCCAGGATACCTTCTTTGGATTTGGAATTTGATGTTATAAAGCTCAGCTCTCCACTGGATGTTGCCCCACAGTGTCTTTCTGACTGCTTCATCCATGGTTCTACTACCCATGTCCCCAAGGCTGTGCTCCTTGAAGGCAGGGAACAACCTTTAGGTTCCTGTAACCCATGGTGCCGAGGGTAAGACTGAATATTCTGTGGATTTCAACCAAGTTGATGTGTACATGGACATGAGTCCTGCCCTGATGCTGGCTGTCACCTCCATCTTGGGGCCCCAGTTTCCTCATCTGTAAAATGAGAGGTTGGAGTTTGGTTCTCAACCCTGGCATCACACAGAATCACTATGAAAGTTAGAAATAGTTTCAATTGGCAGGGCCTCCCCTGGGGATTCTGCTTTAACATCATTGGGTAGGACCCAACATCAGATTTGCGCCCCCCCCTTTTAACATTCTTGGGGACTCCAATGTGCAAGCAAGACTTTAACCACTAGATTAGATCATTGAAACAGTCCTGTGCAACTCTGTGATTCCCTGAATAGAACTGAATTGGATGGTGTTCCAAGTGAGGTCATCCCTGAGAGAAGGTCTGGCTTAAAACTCTTCTGATACCCAGGCAGGAGAAAAACTATAGCAATAGCCACTGTCAGAGTTCATCCTGGTCATCACTGATGCCTGTGACAGGTCTTCCCCAGAGCCCTGTTCTTAAGTGATATGTACGTCCAAAGGACTCCAGATGCCGAATGAAAGGGTTAAGGTCTCCCCCAAATCCAACCCCCCTACACATATTACGTGCTTTTTAAAGTGTCAAGAAAAGTTCAGGATTGCTGTTGGCAGGTCGTGCCAAAATTCTTGCCTGAACATATTGGATTATAAAATATGTGGATATGACAAGCCTATCTGACAGATCGAATGCCTCATGCTAAGATGATGTTTCAAAGAAAGACATGTTTCTTCACTGTTGTGGTTTAGGGTTTTGGGTTGTTTTGTGTGTTTCCTGAGTGTTTTCATTCTTCCCTCCTTTTCAAAATATGGTGCTGACTTTGAGCTGTGACATCAATTAAAAACTGAGCTAATAAAATTGCTAAATCTATAAGAGCACATAAAAGGCCACTTAGGAAAGTTGGTTCCGGCTCCTATTCAGAGCCAAACTTGGACATCAAAGCACGCTCCATTACAGACCTTCATGATTCCTTGGGTATAAAGGTCTTTTTGTAACTCTCCCTCGTTGTGGGGCTGCATAAATGGGGCATATTCATATTCTCTCTCTCCCTTGTCTCCTCTCTTTCTCACCCCTGCCCCCACATGTTGAAACAAGCACAGTAATTGCATTACCAGATTTCCAGGATTAACTTTTGGTTCAAGGAAAAGAGCCGAGTTTCAGCGTGTATCTGTAATTAGAGGTGGGAGGGTAATTAGCTGTGTGCAGCTAGCTGGTGGCTACAAGGGGCCGAGAAGACAAGTCTATTTGTTCTGTTTCATCAAACAATTTAATCAAACAGTAAGTGCTCTGCTCACAGGCCCCACAAAACAAATATTTGCTGATTGATTGATTCATCAAGCCACTGGTCAATTCAGTTAAACCAGGTCTTTGCCAAAGAAAGAAAAATAATTGACCTAAGTCCTTTGCTTTCAAATGGCTGCTTTTCTGCCTCTCAGAAGCCACTGCAGAGGGCATGGAGGAAAGGCGCTGAAACCTACTCTTTTCTCACCTCTTAATGTCTTTCCAAAATAAATAGAATTTTAAAACAAATAGGTTACAAAATGAAGTTCAAGAGAAAAATACCCAAGAGACATTCATCACTCATCCAGGCGAAGGCCCAGTTCGTGAGCAGCCCGTCTCCTCAGGGTGGAGGTGTCTCCCCCCACCAAGAGGCTGTGGAACCAGTGTCCCCCTGCAGTGGGGCAGCCCTGACCCCACAGGCATCTTCTCCACCACCACCAGCTCTCCAGGTGCAGAGCAGAGATGCCGTCCCATAGCCAGGTGTGGACATGATTCCAACATCTAGACACAAAGGGAACACAGGGACCGGATGCGGATGCCTGCCCACCTCCTAAAGACCTCCGCTCTGTCACTCAGTAGCAGACTGTAAATGACTGGCTGGAAGCCCCACTCTGCTCTTGTAGAAATTCCCAGTGGAGAGCCAAGTGTCACACTTTATTTTTTATTCTGGAGCCACTGACCAAAGGATATTTGTCTCTGTTGGGCCCAGGAGAAAGAAGTTCACCCCCACAGCAATGCAGGGCTCCAGCTGTGTACAGAAATATCCGCCCCCAAGGATCTGCCCAGGCTGGGGAATGGCAAGGAGGCAGCTTTCCATGAAAAGCAATTTAAAGTGACATGATGTTAAAGGCCAGGAGTCTAAAGAAGGCAAACAGTTCATCACCTGTGAGTGATCTCCTGAGCCCGGACACATTTTTTTTTTTTTTTTTAAGTCTCTCACAACTCACCCGATGTTTAACTTGAGGTCCATTTGTTAATTAGGTAAACACGGACATGATATTGACAATATATCTCTAATCCCAGCAGGAAGGAAGTATCTGGTGTCAGGCAACTTTAGGCCCTCTCCAGGTCCCTCACCTGAGGGCTGGAGTGCACGTGGAGGTAGGTGGGAGGGGGGAATGACAGCTCAGACAACAGGTGGAGAGCAGTGGGGTCAGACCTCCTTAACCCTCCAGGTGCCAGGACACTCACACTGGGGTCTCATCTCACAAATGAGATCAACGTTTACATCAGCAGACTTTGAGTCAAGCAACTTATCCTTACGGTCATGGGTGGGCCTCATCCAATCAGCAGAAGGTCTAAATAAAACAAAGATTTGCCTCTCCAGGGCAAGAAGGAATTCTCCAGGCAGACAGACTACCTTTGAACTCAGCCCAACTGAGTCTTCTGCCTGCTGGCCTACCCTGCAGATTTTCCTTTAGTCAATTCATTATTTTCATTATTATACACACACACACACACACACACACACAGCCTGTTGGTTGTGTTTCTCTGAAAAGCTGGGCAATACACTGGCAGTGTAACCAACCCCATTTTATAGATGAGGAAATGGGTTCAAGTGAGAACAGGAGCCAAGACTGGGCCACTGTGATACTGACTAATCACTCAGAGAGTGCGTTGGGACATGTTTACAGATGAGGACATCATCATTTAGAAACATAAAAGGCAGGGCTGGGAGCTCAGGGAGGTGTCCTGATCACAGCACCCCTGGTCTTGAGGATTTCTGGGGCATGGACGCCCCACCCCACCCCCATCCCCCATGGTTCCTTCCGCCCGCTGATCCGATCACCTTTCTCAATTTTCCTCAGTGCTGTCTTCCACACGAGGGAAAATGCCTCATTGCAAACTTTCTTACAGGAGAACTAAATGACAGTTTTAAACAGCGCATTGCACAATGCTCAGACCTCAACAGATGAACAAATTAAATAATTAAAAAATTGTGTCTGTGGCACCCTACAAATGTGACCTGTGCTGCAAAGGTAAGGGGTCATCTTCACCATGGTTCCAGGTCGTGAGACTCTGGGATGCTGAGAGAACACAAAATGTCTTGGGTGTAAGAAATAGATCACAAAAGCTCCAAGTCCAAAATCAAGAGCACTCTGGCTATGATGTAGCTTAAGTGAAATGATCTGAGACTTAAGACCCTAAATGAAGTAAATAAATCCTCCAGGTTCAAGCACTTTATCCTCCAGCCCTCACATTGAATAGGGTCCTCTTCTTCATTAAGGAGAAACATTTTGGTTGCAAGAAAGAGAAACCAACTTAAGGCAACTTTAACTCACACCTGCAGGTCTCTCAGCACCTGAGGGCACGAGCAGCTGAGCCTAACAAAGGGATCAGAACCATCCCTTCAGAAAATGGAAGGCTACTGGGAAGGCAGGTCGTTCTTTCTTCCTCTCCCAATGACTTCATTCTTTTCTGTTTACTCAGTTCATGTAAGTTTGCCCTAAATTTATGTTGGTCCTTTTTTTTCAAAAATCTAGCCAAGAATGAGATCTATGAGTCCTGATTCCAGACTTGAGAGTAAACAACTCTGATGGTGGAGCCCGATGCCCACCCCTCACCCAATCAGCTATGGCATGGGCTGGCATGGGCTGGCATCGGCACCACCAACATGGCTGTCAGACTCCTACCCTTGTGGCCAAGGTTGTAGGATGGAAACAAGAATGTTACCCCCCCCCCCAAGCTGTCAATGACACCAGTGTTTTTTCAAACCTGACTTTGCATCAGAATCATCCAGAAATCTTGAAAAATATACATACTCCCTAAGCCTATGCTAACTCAAAGACCTTGGACTGGTGGCCTCCAACTCTGAGTAGCCTGTGTACCTTCCCGGAAATGTTCTAAGACTATGACAAGATAATTAGCACATTTGGCAACAGCCTTCTCTCCCTTTTCCCTACCTGCTTCTCCCCTTCCCCAATCCCGCCAAAGGATTCTGTGCAACTCTTTGAAGACCTCTTCCTGGAAAATGACATAAAAGATGATCAGGCGATGCAGATCAAGAGATGGCGATGATAATCCAAGGATCCTTGTGAGCCTCCCACTGTGTTTCAAGCTTTCCCACTTCAATGCTTCCTGCTAGCTGGTCACTGGGTTTGATAGCCATGACCTCCTTCCATCCTGAGGACAAGCCCATAAGGCACATGCTTTTCATTCTCATGACAGATGGAGGAAGTGACACTCAGAGAGGTTAAATGATTTGCCCGATGTCACATAACAACCACTCACATGTCTCTCTCTCTTTCAGTCCTGTAAGGTCAGGGACACTAGGTAACTACTTTGCTCATTGCACTACCCCCAGCCTTAAGCCTGATGCCTGACACAGGGAACTTGCTCATCAATGTTTGTGGTGTGTGGTGTGATTGTCAAGGAGAGGAATAGTGGCCACCTGGTCTTTAGGCTGGTGTATTCTGTGCCTTCTGACTACAGCTTCTGGACCAGGTGTCCCTCAGCACCTTTGCAAGCCCTGATAGTCTACAGGTGGATTATCCTCTCAGCCCCTGGAGTAGCCAGAGCCCTTGGGCCAGTAGCCTCCTCCAACTGTAAGCAGTCTTTGTCTGCTTCCCCTGGGATGCCAAACAATTACTATGTTTTACTCGGATTATGATCTGGGAGAGTATGGGAAACACAGCACAGTCTCAGTTAAAGAATAAAGACCTGTCTTGTAATCAAACACTGTACCCCTCACCATCCCTTTTTGGTTATCCAAACACTATCCTGTTGCGGGGCATGAAGCCTTCTGAAAAACTGAAGCAGCACAAAGACCCCCTTCACCTCACTTCTTGCAGTCAGGCCAGAAAGATTGCAGACATGTCACTCAGACTAACAGGCATGAGTTTATTAGAAGGGGTAGGCAAGGGAAAGGGGGACACTCTTAAGAGGGAGAGTGGATCCTCTCAGGAGAGGGATGGCCCACCTCTCCTGCCCTGCAGTTTTACTGTCGGGTCCAGGGAGTTTCCAGAGTCCCGCCCAGGTCCTTCTCGTCACCTTTGACTAAGAGCAGGATGACATCAGACTTCCACGACTCCACTGCCATGACAACTCTAGTCACTTTGGCCCATGTTGAACTGAACCAGTTCTTACAGATTTTATAGTTAGGGGGAATTATCCTTATCTCCCTGAGTTCTGGGATCTGGTCTGTGTAAGGATCACAAAAATGCCCCCTGCAACATAACTTAGGTTCTTTTTTCCGTATTTTGGGCCTGAATTTCTCCTACAGATACAGGTAGAATGCTAAGGAATATAACATACCCTGTTGACATAAACGAGGCAGGTAAATTGCTTTTTAAAAGGGAAAGCATGTGGGGGTTAGCACGGTGGGCCCATTTTATAGACTTATTCCCTTAAGCTCATGTTCCCACCACCCACTGTGCCCCTTAATACTGTGATATTTGGGAAGTTGTCCTAGATCCCCCCTCTTAGGAAAATAACTGGATGACAGTCCTCACGAGACAGTGGTCCTCCCTTTCAGCCGAGCACCCCAAGGCTCCCTTCACCCTTGTCCAGATTTAAACTCTGACCCTACTGGTGGGGGATGGGCAGGCAGTGCAGAGGTGCTGACCAAGGAGAAGGCCACGGCCAGCAGCATCTGGCATTCCGCACGTGAAACCCAGAGGCTCTAAGCCCGATGCCAGGACTGTGAAACGCCTTTCCTGCCAGGGATTATGTTCATTTGCACAGGATCTGAGACAGAAATTCCAAAGAGATGATACTGGAAGCCAAAGGCCTATATCATATTAATATTACAGACAGGAAGGCTCCCTCAGCAGCTGGGAGCAAACATATATTAAATAAAGAAAGGGACCTGGCCCCAGCCCAAGCCCCAGCAATTCAGCCCCGGTCATTTCAGATTACAAATAGAAATAATTAAACCTTTTTAGGTTTATTATAGGCTTTGTCTCTGGTTAGCTATTAGGTTTCTGCACTTACATGCTAATTTCTGAGGCAAAGAATCAGAGATCTCCCAGATTAGCTATTTACCACAGCTCACGGGCTGTAAAAATCAAACTATTTACACCGCACCGAATCCTCCAGGCCCTTGTCCGGTGCAGCAGTGAGCAGAACCCAGTGTCACCTGAGGGCTAGGTTACCAGGCTCCACACAGAAACCGCAGTGCTTCGTTCACAGACCTTGGTCTGCAGGTGTGGCTCAGCTGGGCCACTTGGGAGAGGCATTTGACTACTTCTAATGTCAGTCTGTCCAAGCGCCCTCAGCCCTCTCTTCCCCAAACCCCAAATTCAGTTCTCATATTCCCATACCTATAATTTCTCAGCTGGTAATAATTGAACAATCACACTGTTAAGTAGTGCAGACGTAGACAGAAATATCTCATCTCTAAACTAAGAATAAGAATGACCACTGCCTGGGTTCTGAACTCATCTGGGTTCATAGTCTTGCTGAAATCACTACTTGTATAACTAGTGGCTTAACTTCTCATCTCAGTTTCTTTAACCGTGAAGCAGGGATTGGATTCTGGAGAGATATAATGAGATGAATGTATTCCTTCTTTTGCAAACTTAATTCTTATTCTTGCCCACTTTTCTTTTGGGACCCTTATTTTTTGTTGATTTGTAAAAGCTCTTTATATGTTATAAACCTTAATCCTGCTGGGCACAGTGGTGCACACCTGTATTCCCAGTGGCTCAGGAGGCTGAGGCAGGAAGATCGTGAGTTCAAAGCCAGCCTCAGCCAAAGTGAGGCACTAAGTAACTATGTGAGACCCTGTCTCTAAACAAGATACAAAATAGGGCCTGGGGATGTGGCTCAGTGGTCAAGTGCCCCTGAGTTCAATCCCCAGTACCCCCAAAATAAACAAAATAAACTTTAATTCTCACAAACACCATATTTTTCTTAGCTTGTCTTTTGTTTATGATATACAAAGTGCCTAAAACTGTATCTAACACATTGGCCACAATTTTATTACTGAGAAATGGTTTCTGAGTGTGAGATTTCTGTAAACAAAAAAACAAGTTAACATTATTTTATTATTATGAACCAGGACAAGGCTGGATCCCCAAACAGGGAGCTCTACCTTTCTAGAGAACTGAAACTGGTCAAAGCTGGCCAGGGCTGGCACTAGTGACCAGGAGTCTTCAGGTGATAAAGACAAATGCTGATAGGAATCTAAGATCTTGAAAATGAAGGGCTCTGCTTGAGTGAGCCTGAGACCCCATCCTGTTCCCACCAACCTCTCCCCCCCAAAACCCATTCTTTCTTTGAGACACACACACACAAGCTTGAGGCTTGTGGTAAAAACCATCCCGCGTCACATTGCTGGAGAAAACCCAGGGCAGTTTAATTGAAGAGTCCACACTGGCTGGAACAAAAACAGGTAGGGTGCATTTGTGTAAACGGGTCTTGGCTGATGTTCTGGGGGCCGGGGTGACCATGAGAATAAAAGGAATGTGGTAACACGGCGCCTGCGTGGAGACGCTGCAGAATGGACGCTGCAGAATTGCATCTACTCTCTCAGGTGATCCTCAGAGCTGCCCTCAGAGGTGTCCAGGATGGGTATTTCCAGGTCGTTTCCATGAAGCAGAAACTGGAGCTCAGAAGTTCCGTGTGCTATCTTTAAAAACACTTAGTAACAGACAGAACCAGGATTGGGGTCTCTTGATTCCCACCAAAGGTCTGCATTCAACACGTATGCACTGAGACGCCACCTTGTCAGGCTCCCAGCTGAGGGTTTGTTCTACCTTTGGTTCCGGATGCTCTCAGTGTTCCTCGGCCCTTCTGTGTCAGCCCAAAGCACTTGGATTCCCAGAATCAGTCTCAGGTTGGAAGGATCCTCTGAAAGGTCAAAGTGGCACATCTTGGGGCTTTGTACATGTCCCTGTATCATAAGCCTAAGAAAACAGAGCTGTGGTCAACTCTTTCAAACAGCGGGGCTATGGCAGCTCTAAGGAAGGGCCAGCTGTGGGCCACACAGAATCCTCCAATTTATTTGACAGCTTAAGAGGATTTGAGTCTGTGAAATACCTTTGGTTTCACTGCCCAAGTTGAAACCCCTTTTGCTAATTCAGCAAAATCAATGTGGCTTTGGGTTAGGGCTGGCGGGGAGAAAGGTACCTCTTGTCCCTAAACCCAGTTCCATAGTAGCCCAAACAGCCCCCAGTGGGCTCCCTCTCACTTCATTTTTCCAGTAAGGCCTCCCCGCCAGGCTGGCCACTAAAAAACTGTTCAGGGATCCCCACAGCGGTGAGAGCAGAGGGCCACAGCATGCCATCCGCCACCTGGAGCTCACCGCTCTCCGTCCCTCCCACCTCCTCGGCATCCTCTCCCTCAAGAGCTGCTCCCCTTTCAGGAGAGTCTAATCAGCCAGCAGCCAGAGCTGTGGTAACTGAGCCCAGACACTGGATCAGATGTCCTGAGGGCCCCTGCCGTAAACTGCAGGTCACATAATTCAACATGATCCCTCACTCCATCCTACACTTTATGTGCTTCAGGGGACACACAGCTGATGGTGAGGAGATAAGTCTTGCTGAGGGCCTGCGGGATGCAGATTGCTCTAAAATGGAAAAGTTACTCAGGTCCAAAGAAGAGCGACTGGTTCAGGCCTCCCAGAGGAGCGGGAGGGACCCTATCACGAGACTCCATTAATTTCCCTCTCTGAACCCCGTGAGGAAGACACAGCTCTTCTCTTTGCTTGTGCTACAGGCAGGTCCTCAGAACTGTGTCCAGGGGCCCTGGCTTCCCATGTTCTCATCTGTAACTCAGGAACCGCTCTCTGCTGAGAATGAGATAAAATATCAGTGTGCATCAGTCCTGGGGAAGAAGGACTCTTGAAATGAGTGAGAAGGCCATTCTGCATCCCTGCGACCCTGTAACTGCAGAGAAAACATTTCATTCTATTGCCTAGAAGCTACACGGCTGCATGGAAACAATAGTGGCACGTGAGACTTTTCTACTGAGGCACATGGGGTGGATATCCGAGACGACCGAGTCCTCCAGAGCTTTGCAGCGAGGTTGAAGCCCTGGCTTCTGTTTTCACAGGGAGGAGTCAGAGGAACCTTCCCATCTGACCCAGGACCCCCAGAACAAAGGGGCGATCTCCAGGCCACATGTGCTTGAGAGTCAGCCAGGAGGCCCATGCTGCCAGCAGCAGCTGTGTGCCTCCAGTGCCCCGCACCGTGCGGCATGATTGGCAGTCACACTCGGGTCTCCCTCCCAGCTGCCACCAGCAGACAGGCCCATGGTGGGGCTGCTGTGCAATGACATCTAGACATATTGCTAAACATTTCCAGCTGCCAGGAGGGCCCAGATACTATATGAGGTGAGATTCTGCAAGGCTTCACCGCAGAGGCGAGGACAGCCGGAGGGCATTCCCTAAACTCTCTTCCACTGTCCTCCGTTTGATGAAAGACTTGTGGTTGAACCTTTATCTTCCATAAACACTGAAAATGTAGTTACCTTGATTTCCATGTCTCATTTTCATTTTATTAAAAAAATGGGTTCCTTGCAGTAAAACATTTGATACTCTGGATGTTCTGCAGAAAACAGATGTTTCTCCATGTAATAGACGTCGGCAGGCCTCTGTGTGCCCACCAGGCCTCGCACTCACACTCAGACACACATATGCACACGTGCATCTCATGAGGGGCCAGGGCAGGGCTGGCTTGCTGGGGACAAAGAGTCTCAACAGACATGAAGCCACACCACTGAAGTCCCTTCAGCTGTGAGACCTTTGAGCCAATGGATCAAAGGAAATGCAAAAGTACCAGCAAGAGAGTGAGCAGGCCCAGAACTGGGACTGGGGGCGCTTGGCTTCTGAGTCCCTGCGGTGCACATTGTGTTTGCTCCTGGGGCCTCATTACACCACAGGGGAGTGGGAGGAGTGGCTGAGCACTGGCTCTCTCTACCTCCAAGGGCGATAGGTCAGAGCTCAAAACCACACAGGCCTCATCTTTCTCAAAATCCCACGGAAGCACCTTAAAGATTCTGCAAGGTCCATTTTTGACAAAGCTGTAAGTGAGCCTTCTTCCCCTCTTTCTCCTCTTTGCACAATCCCAGGCTGAAGGGAGAAGCCCACATGGGGCCTACGGCCTTAGGAAAAGCCAGAGCTTGGTTTCTCCACCCAGAGCACGTAGACCAGTGTAATCTATTGGGCTCTGGGACTGGCTCACTCATTTTTCCATGAACATGGTTCTCCATTTCTTCTGAAGTTTCCCCTAGAACTACCTGAGACACCTGAGGCCGGTTCCCTTCCCAGGGATATTTGAATTTCATTGAGACCTTGAAAGATGAAGAGCTTTCAAGACTCATGGTAATCAATCCCTGTCTGTGGAGGGCCTTGGGTGCCAGGAGAGTTGTTTCTGGGCAGGAGGGGACTCGACCTGCTGGAAGTTGTCACTTTCCCCCACTCTTGCTACCCACACTGCAGCCTTGAGGGCAGCATTGCAGGCCTTGCCCTGCACCGGGATGCTTGGTCTCCTTTTGGCCAGCCTCTCTATTCTAGGGTGTCAGGTGGGCCATTTCCTTCTCTGTCCCTCAAGACCACTTGGGAGGCTACACGTTGTTCCTATAAGCTCCTTTGTTCCCGTGAGCTAGAACTCTACACCAATGATCCTGTGAAACCATTTCCCTATGACTATCTTTATTTATGACCATATCACCTCCTTCCAATTAGGATTTGTAAAAGTTTAATAAGTACACATATTCCACTAGGTGTGGTGGCACATGCCTCTAATCCCAGTGATTTGGGAGGCTGAAGAAAGAAGATCTCAAGTTCAAGGCCAGCCTCAGCAATTTAGTGAGACCGTCTCAAAATAAAAAGGAATGAGAATATAGCTTAGTTGTAGAACAACCCTGGGTTCAATAATCAGTACTAGAGAAAAAAATGTGGGGCAGGGGGGCATATAAAATGAAAATATTATAACAAATAACTGGAAACCAACATAGAAAAATAAGATGAATCATGAATCTTTGTTAAGGAGAACTATAAATTTGGCTGTGGGGTTCTCAGATGCTATAGCAAAGAGGTAATACTACCAGTTATAAGACTTACAGTGTCACCAAGGTGAAATACAAAATTTTGCTCAGAAGACTCAGTTATTCCTGGGAATGAGATTCAAAGCAATTACTCACACAAGTTTGCAAAGAACATTGTAGTATGCCAATGACTTTCATCTTGAAAAAACAGAAATGAAAAACAACCCCCACCCTAAAAAAAATATCTTTTTTCAGAGTTATGGGAAAAAACATCATTCACATGGATCTCATAAATAAGCAGGGGTTCCTATCCTCATATCAGATAAAGTGGATTTCAAGCCAAAGTAAATCAAAAGAGACAAAAAAGGACATTTCATACTGCTTAAGATAATTATACATTAACAAAACATAACAATAGTAAATATTTATGCTCCAAACAATGGAGCATCTGTGTGCATCAAACAAACCCTTCTCAATTTCAAGAAGCAAATATACCACAACACAATAATACTGGGTGACTTTAACACTCCTCTCTCAAAACTTGATAGATCCTCCAAACAAAAACTTAATAAAGATGGTATAGAACTAAAAAATACAATTAATAATTTAGACTTTACAGACATATATAAAATATTTCATTCATCAATGACAGAATACACTTTCTTCTCAGTAGCACATGGATCCTTCTTTAAAATAGACAATATCTTGGCCACAAAGCAACTCTTAGCAAATAAAAAAAAAATAGAGATAATACCTTGCATCCTTTCAGATCATAATGGAATGAAATCATAAATCAATGACAAAATAAAAAATAGAAGCTGCTCTAACACCTGGAGACTAAATAATACTCTATTGAATGATGAATGGATAGCAGAAGAAATCAAGGATGAAATAAAAAATACTTAAAAGTAAATAAGAATAGTGATACAACATATCAAAATCTCTGGGACACTATGAACCCAGTGCTAAGAGGAAAGTTCATTGCATTGAGCTCATTCATTAAAAGAATAGAAATTCAACAAATAAATAGCCTAACATTACATCCCAAAGCCATAGAAAAAGAAGAACAAATCAACACCAAAAGCAGTAGAAGACAGGAAATAATTAAAATCAGAGTTGAAATCAATGAGATTGAAACAAAAGAAACAATTCCAAAAATCAACAAAATGAAAAGTTGGTTCTTTGAAAAAAATCAATAAAATTGATAAACCCTACCCAAGCTAACAAGGAGAAAGAGAGAGAAAACTCAGATTACTAGCATTCATAATGAAAAGGAAAATATTACAGCAGGCACTACTGAAATACAGAAGATAATCAGAACCTATTTTGAAAATTTGTACACTAATAAAAAATCTTGAAGACATCAACATATTTCTAGAGACATATGACCTACTCAAATTGAATCAGGAGAACATAGGAAATTTAAATCGATCAATTTCAGAAGATGCCATCTAAAGCCTATCAACCAAGAAAAGTCCAAGGCCAGACGGATTCTCAGCTGAGATCTACCAGACCTTCAAATAAGAATTAACACCAGGGGCTGGGGATGTGGCTCAAGTAGTAGCTTGCTTGCCTGGCATGCGCGCGGCGCTGAGTTCAATCCTCAGCACCACATACAAAGAAAGATATTGTGTCCGCCGAAAACTAAAAAATAAATATTAAAAAAAAATTATCTCTCTCCCTCTCTCTTTAAAAAAAAAAAAAAGAATTAACACCAACCCTCCTCAAATTATTCTATGAAATATAAAAGGAGGGAACCCTTCCAAACTCATTCTACGAAGCTAGTATCACCCTGAAACCAAAACCAGACAAAGACACATCAAGGAAAGAAAACTTCAGACCAATATACCTAATGAACATAGTTGCAAAAAATCTTAATAAGATACTGGGAAATCACATACAAAAACATAGTTAAAAGAGTGCACTACAATCAAGTAGGGTTGATCCCAGGAATGCAAGGTTGTTTCAACATATAGAACCAATAAAATTAACTCATCACATCAACAGACTTAAAAGAAAAGAATCACATGACTATCTCAATAAATGCAGAAAACATTTGACAAAATATAGCATCCATTCGTGTTCAAAAACACTAGGAAAAACTAGGGATAGTAGGAACATACCTCAACATTGTAAAATCTATATGCTAAACCCAAGGCCAACATTATTCTAAGTGGAGAAAAACTGAAAGAATTCCATTGAAAAACGGGAACGAGATAGTGATTCCCTCTTTCACCACTTCTATTCAACATAGTCCTGGAAACTCTAGCTAGAGCAATTGGACAAAAGAAAAAAATTAAAGGGATACAAATAGGAAAAAAAAGAAATCAAACTATCCCTATTTGCTAACGACATGATTCTATACTTAGAAGACCCAAAAACTCTACCAGAATACTTCTTGAACTAATAAATGAATTCAGCAAAGTAGCAGGATATAAAATTAACACACATAAATCAGTTGCATTCCTATACATCAGTAATGAATCAGTTGAAAGAGAAATTAGGAAAACTATTCCATTCACAATAGCCTCAAAGAAAATAAATTATTTGGGAATCAATCTAACAAAAGAGGTGAAAGACCTCTAAAATGAACACTAAAGAAAGAAATTGAAGAGGATCTTAGGAGATGGAAAGATCTCCCATGCTCCTGGATAGGCAGAATTAATACTGTCAAAATGGCCATACTACTAAAAGCACTATACAGATTCGCAATTCCTATTAAGGTTATGATGATGCTCTTCATAGAATAGAAAAAGCAGTCATTAAATTCATTTGGAAAAATAAGAGGCCCAGAATAGCCAAAGCAATCCTCAGCAAGAAAAGTGAAGCAGGTGGCATCACAATACCAGACCTTAAATTATACTACAGAGCTATAGTAACAAAAACAGAATAGTATTAGCACCAAAACAGACATGAAGATCAATGGTACAGAATAGAAGATACAGAGACAAATCCACATAAATACAGTTGTCTCATACTAGACAAAGGCATCATAAACATACATTGGAGAAAATGTAGACTCTTCATTAAATGATGCTAGGAAAATTGGAAGTCCACATGTAGCAAAATGCACAAAACTCAGAGTGGATCAAGGACCTAAGCACCAGACCAGAGACCCTGTGCCTACCAGAAGAAAAAGTAGGCCTAACTTTCCATCATGTTAGCTTAAGAACCTAATTCTTCAACAAGACTCCTAAAGCACAAGAAGTAAAATAGAGAATCAATAAATGGGATGGTATCAGACTAAATGCCTCTTCACAGCAAAGGAAACAATCAAAACCATAAAGAGAGAGCCTGCAGAATGGGAGAAAATCTTGGCTACCTGCACTTTAGATAGAGCTTCAATTTCTAGGATATACAAAGAACTAAAAAAAAAAAACTCAAAAAACTTAACACACACACACAAAAACAAACAATTCAATCAGTAAATGGGCAAAGGAATTGAATAGGCATTTGACAGAAGAAGAAAAATGAATGTTCAACAAATATATGAAAAAAATGTTCATCTCTAGAAATTAGAGAAATGCAAATTAAAACTACACTGAGATTTTATCTCACTCTAGTCAGAATGGCTTATCAAAAATACAAGTAACATTAAATGTTGACAAGGATGTGGGGAAAAGGTACACTCAAAGGTATACATTGCTAGTGGGATTGAAAACTAGTGCAACCATATGGAAAGCAGTATGAAGATAACTCAGAGAACTTGGAACAGAACCACCATTTGGCCCAGTTATTCCACTCCTCAGCATATACCCAAAGGACTTAAATCAGCATACTACAGTGATGTGGCCTCATCAATGTTTATGCAGCTCAATTTACAATAGCTAAGATATGGAACAAACCTAGGTGCCCTTCAATAGATGAGTGCACAAAGAAAATATGGTACATACACATAACAGAATATTACTCAGCCATAAAGAAGAATGAAATTATGGCATTTTCTAGTAAATAGATGGAACTGGAGATTATCATGTTAAGGAAAATAGACCAATCCCCCAAACACCAAAGGCTGAATGTTCTCTCTGATTTGTGGACGCTGATTCAAAATAGGTGAAGGATTGGGAGTGGGATAGCTTCACCAGATTGGAAAGGGGAAAACCAGGGGAAGGGAGTGGGGATGGGAATGGGAAAGACAGAAGAAAGAATTGAACATAACTTTTTTATGTTCATATATGAATACACAACCATGTAACTCCACATCATGTACAACCACAAGAATGGGAAGTTATATTCCATGTATGTATGACATGTCAAAATACATTCTACTGTCACATATAACTAAAAAGAACAAATAATTTTTTTAAAAAAAGGATAAATATTTCTCCAAAATTGAGTTTATCTTAAAAGAAAATGAAATAGAGATGAAATATATTAAAAATTTGCTCTGACTGAAGGGGACAAGGGCTCTGTACTGTCCTCAACATGCCCAAGTCATCCATAACCTCACTCCCCAATTGGCTCAGCCACACTGACTTGGCACTGTGAGTCACTGCTTCCAAACCTTGCCAGAGGTGAGAGTCCCCTGGAGGGCTTGTCAAACATAAGGGGCCCAAGGCCCTCAACAGAATTGCAGCAGAATTTTGGAGAGAGGAGGGGTTGTAGGTGTGACCCCAGGTGATCTCTGTCCAGGTGAGTTGTGGAAACCGTGCCACAAACCAACTCCTCAATCACATGGCTGCTAGATAGTCAACCCCACCCTGGTTATACTACCTCCATTATAAGGTGGGGTCCCTGCAGAGGTCTCAGCCAGGAGAAACAGGTAGGGTAAGATGGCACTGAGTAGGCTCTCAGGCCCATGGGCCACAGTGACTGGGAGAGAAATTTTTCCTGTCCCATTCCCTGTCCCACCTCCACACCAGCCACCCCTTCCCATCCTGTCCTTCCTACCCAAAGCAAAGCAGCTCTTCTGTCCTCTCCTTAGAGACATGCAGATATCAATGGCAACAACACCAGGCAGGTGGGCAAGAAGGCTACCCCCTCATGTGGTGGCAGAAGGAGAAGCACAGTACCTCAGGTGAATTAAGAAGCCATCTCCCTAGTCCAGCCCATGACCTGTACATAAGCCAGCACAGCTCCCACAAATCCTGCTTTCATCAAATGTCTTCACTTTGCAAAGTCCTTTATTAACTTCCCATTGACCATATTTTGTCAAATCTTATCATGATTAGGTGCTTCAGCCCTAGAGCTATATCCTGGGTTCAAATCTTGATGCTCTCATGATATGTGTGCCCTTGATAAGTTCTTAACTGAAGAGCCCTAGTTTTTGCATCTGTAAAATGAAGATATTCATTAGGTAGAATATGCCACATTGTGCTGCATTAACAAAGAAACCCAAATGTCAGTTGATTAAAACAACAAAGGGTTTATTTCTTTTTCAAACCAATTAAATTTCGAACCAATTCAGCTACAGGTCCAGGACCTCCCCAGGGCAATTGTCCTCCACAGGTAAGCTCCATGATCCAGGCTATTTCAGACATGTGTCACTCATTTCCACAATTGGGAGCAGATTCTGGAGGACTTCACTATTAACTTCTTGACCCAGAAGTGTTTCGTGTCACTTCCATATGCCAATCATAGGTCTGAACTAACCATATGGTCCTGCCTGTAGCCAGGGTGTAGGAAATAGTAACCATCCTGATGCCCAGAAGAGACCCAAATATGAGCAAGCACTAAGCACCTTGCAAATGTGTAAGGGAGTGCTGGTGATATGAAAGGAAATAATCCATATAAACCTTCATAGTTTCTTTAAAATAGAAAAGATTGATGTTCATCTTTGACCATTTTTTTTTCCATTCTGGTTCTCACCAGTTTTCTAGAATTTGCCCATTTTCTAGCTTGCAACTTCATTACCCTTTAGGCTCAGGTTTTGTAACTTCTCACTTCCATGAAGCCCAATGTTCCTCACGAGACTTGTATCAGCCACTGTAAGAATTGGAAGCTACCATGGCAAGAGGCCAAGGATGACTTAGCATCTAGAATACAACCACACAGATGGCACACATACTTAAGGGACACATAGTCCAGAGGTCAGCATTTAATGTTTCATGCCACCATCATTAGCAGTGAAGACAGCTGATTCAGGATCAAGGTGCCAGAGAGGCCACCAAACGCAGAGGAAGGAGCATTCCTGGGAAAGGGATGAGGATCTGGGTTTTAAAAACCTCAGTTTCTGCATGTAGCAAATGGGGCTGATGCTCCTGCCAAGCTCACTGGGCTGTGATAGGCCCCAAGAAGAGCAGGACCTTGGTCCTCTGTGATGTGATCCAAATGCAGAATTCTCTGACAGGTGCCAGATCCTTTGGTATCTGTCTCTGGGGAAAGCTCACCAACAAAGTCCTTTGAAGTCCTCCAATGCTGGCCCTCAGGGATTCTCTTCTCAGAGGTCTCTGTCCCCCAAGCCCTAATTCTTACTCCCTTGATGACCAATTTACCATCAGACTTGCACAAGCCAATCTCCTCCTCCTTCCAGTTTGCGGGGTGGGGCTGTCCACTTGAATTTGGAGTGTGTGCAGCTTCCCAAGGCCTTCCCAGTGGAGCCCTGAGCTCGGAGAATAGCAAGCAGCTGCCCTAATCTTAACGAGGCTCCTTCCACCATTACACCACTTTAATGCCAGCTTTTACACGGGCATCTGGGGATGTGTGTGCTTACGAGCAATTTGTAATGAAAAAAAGACCAACCTGCAGTGGGCTGGGAGGAGAGGAGCCCAGAGCAGCAGGAAAGACAGGCCCCTTCACAGGGGCCGCCCCAGGCTCTGGGGATGGGGCTGTTGCCCTGGGATGTTTAAGGTACTATTTGATCTCTCCTTTAGTCCCATATGGCTTTAATTTCCATGTGCTCTGAAGGAGAATGGAATTAGACTCAACAGAACCCTTGTGTCTTTCCTAAAGACGTGTTTTTAATCAAGAAGGAGAAGGACTAAAGGGAATTCCTGTTCATGGAAGACCCACTATGTACCAGGACCATGCCAAGAGACTCATTACCTCACATGAGCCTCACAATAACTTATGGATGTAGGTTTCGGCATTATCCTTTGTGCTTGATTCTCCCCACCTGCCCCCCAAAAATAGCCACACCCTCATCCCATCCAGAAGCAAAGCCTGTTTCTCCATCCTTTGGGTCATCCTCCTGCTTTGGCCCATGGAGTCTTCACAAATACAATGCAAGAAGGGGCTTGAGTAGTGTTTTTCATCAGGGCTTTGCCTTTCCCAGTTGTTCTAAGTCCGTTGTCACCATGTACACAAGTGCAGGGTAGCTTCCTGGAGAATGAGGGACCCATGGTGTTCCAGCCACCCCAGCTAAGGCCATAGACATAGGAGTGAGGCCATCCTAGACCATCAAGCCTAAGCAAAGGCAACTCAGGCCTGGAAAACTGCCCACTCAACATACAGAATTGTAGGAAATATCTGTGCTTGTTTTCTTAAGCCACTATGATTTTGGAAATTTGTTCTCCAACAAAAGCTATGTGATACATTCCTTGTTATAGAGGAGGAATCTGTGGTTCAAAAAGCTTAAGTTGTTTCTCTAAGGCTCCTCAGGTAGCAAGTAGCAAGAGCAGGGATTTGAACCTAGGCTTATATTAAGTGCACTGAATTACTTACCTTCCTCTAACACTAGCAATGGAGTGGGACCTGCTAGGTGCAGAACAGGCTGAACTATGTTATCTGCAGGGCAGGCTGAAAAAATGATAGCTGCAGGATGGCTCACGCACTCAAACCTCCTTCTGTCTGGTCCTTTATCACCTGTTTGTGTCAAAGCTGAACATTCAATCCCTACTCAAGGCTGAACACTCAACCCCCCCTTGTGCCAACAAGGCAGCTTGCAGACCTAGAGGCCCCGTTAGATTTGGGCTATAAAAACTCCCTCCTGCTGGGCCCCTCTCTCTCTTGCTCTCTTGTTCTCTTGCTCTCTTTGTCTCTCTCTCTCTCTCTCTCTCTCTCTCTCTCTCTCTCTCTCTCTCTCTCTTTCTCTTTCTCTTTTCTCCTCTGTTGCACTGCTGCAAAAAGATCTCTTGGTTGCTCCGAGTGTTGTGGTCACTTTCCTTTCATGAACCCTGGGAGAAACTTGCTCTAAGAAATGCTCACTCCCTTGCACCCACTGTGGCCACTCCATATTGAAGAAATTTGAGAAATCTGTGACCCTTGAGAGCATCTCTGCTTGGGTGGACCTCACTTCTTACAAAAGGCACAGCATTGGCCTGTGAACTTTTCTCTAGATGGTATTTTTATAAATGGAACCAAGTTTTTCCATTGCCTACTCCTGTCTCCGAAGAACTTTCAAAAGGCGGAGGCAGCACGACCTTCACTTCTGGTCAGGTTCTGAGTGGTTCAGAGTTAAACCTTCAATGCATCTGGGGATTTCCTCGTTCAGCAGATGCTATTTTGGATGTTCAAACTTTCCCCCAAGGAAACTACTTCAGATTGTGAGATCATATCCAAGAAGGGCCTGCCTGACCATGGACACACCAGGCACAGGGGACTCCAGTGACAAGTCTGCTGTGTCCCAGCAGTTAGTTCACGAGCACAAGTTTCCCCAGCAAAGTCCAGTTGTGCTTGCTGGTATAGCCTCAGGCTACCCTAAGTACCCTGGCACACAGGCACAATGCACATGTGTTCTGGGTCTTAGGCCAGCATAGCCCTCTGTCCTGATGCAGGATTGGTTTTAAGCAAAATTGAGAAATAACTGTTCTATTTTAACATTTCTGGGGCTTTTTTTTTCAAGTCCCTGGCTTCCCCACTTTGGAATGAGCTTTAGCCCACCTCCCACCTCCAGTATCATCAAAGAGTTCCATGCTCTGAAGTGATGTCTCCTCTCCCTCCCGGCCTCCTACCATCTTCTCCTTTCCTCACCATCTACATGGGCCTAATCTCCAAGGCAGGCTTCCTTCAGCCATCTCCATTTTGTCTCATTTTAACTACTTCCATCCTCTACCTAGAATCCCATGAGTTATCTAGAAGCATCAGGTATTTCTTTCCTTGTCTCTCCCCCTGGAAATGGCAGTGGAGCATCTGTTGGTAGCTGCATTAACTAATCCATCAACAACATTAAAGTGGATTCAGATCATATCTGGAATTTCAGATACAAACTCTCATCTACAGTGAGGAGGGAGTTTGTATTTTGGTATCCTTCATTACTTAAAGGCTAAAGTTGGAACCTGTTTAAAGATAAAATGCATAAGGAGAAGGAAAGCTTTTTATATGATTTATGGGATACTGTATTGAACCTGGAGTTTATTCTTGAAAGCAATTTTGTGTAAAGAAATTAGCAGATACTAATTGCTTTCAGGAGAAAATTACATCTCATTACCAACCATTGATTTTTTTTTTTAATGAGCTCCTTCC
Source organism: Callospermophilus lateralis (assembly GCF_048772815.1). Taxonomy (NCBI): domain Eukaryota; kingdom Metazoa; phylum Chordata; class Mammalia; order Rodentia; family Sciuridae; genus Callospermophilus; species Callospermophilus lateralis. The sequence goes on from NC_135318.1 coordinate 35,622,216, forward strand.
TAGCAGTGTGAACATCCAGTTTCCAGGAGCCATAGGACATTGTAGAGCGCCACCCCCGCCCCCCTTCTAGCACAAAACAGAAGACAGGTTTTGCAGGTTGCTGAGGAGCTTTGCTTGAGAAAAGCTGTAGGATAGGGGAAGGTCCAGTATTGCTTTTGCATCACAAAGTGACTCCATATGGGACCATCAATAACAAGCACTTCTTTAAAATCTCAGCTTCTACTCCAAACTCAGCATGGCATCTAAGGCACTCTAAAACCTGGGCCTTGCAAGGCTCTGTTCTCCAATCCCTACCCTAAACCATCCTCAGGCCACAAATAACTTGTCTACCCTGAATCTCCTTTCTTCCCCTTCTTCACTGATTCAATCCGTCAGCCTTTAGTGCCCTCTGCAAATGACTTCTTCCTCACAGCCTCCTGTAGAACCTGGGCCCCTCCCCAGCAACATCAGGGAAGAACTCTGTGGGTCAATTGGACCTCCTCCAGCCCACCTCCTGCTGCTTTCACTTCGAACAAGGGCCAAGATGAGGCTGGAAGAATCTAACTAAAAAGATCCTCTTCAGAACTCACCCTGCAAGTCCTGAGGGTCAGACACCTTCTTCATAGGCAGCACCATATTTGGGGTGGCCAACAAGGCAACCTAGGGCCTCCATCTGCCATGGCTATTAACCTGAGCACTAATGAGTCAAGACAGAGAACAGTGCATTTCCCACGACTCCCCCAGGGCTCTGGCTGGAAGGAGGTCCATAGCAGGAGGGCATGAGCAGGAGCCTCCAAGGGTCATTCTCAAGTAACAAGAATGGTCTCTGAACTACATTTAAGGGCCCAATTAGCTCCAGGGCTTTGGTTTTACAGAGAAGGGAACGTAAGTTGGAGCTTGAACAGAATTGCTCAAGACCAGGGGAGAAACTGTAGCCACCATGGGAAGTCCTTCTCTGCCTTTGTCCACTTGGCTCCACCTCTCCTCCAAACACAACAGGGTCCACTGGAAATGGTGCCAGCTTTACCAGGCTGCTCGAACTGTGGCCCTGCTGACATAGAAGAGGGGCCTTTGTTCCTGTATCTCCAAAGAACTAGCGTGGCATACCCTGCCAGGCCACTCTCTTCTGCTCATGGGAAGCGCTGCACTGTCCACAGTTGGACTTGAGAGCTCTGCCTTAAAGTGCACGCTCAGTAGAAGAGTGATCACTCGAGCCCTTCAGAGTGTTCATCAGTCCAGCCACCATCTATCAGATTCCCTCTTGCTACTAGCAGCTTAAATGACCAGGTCACACCCAGGCCCTTGGAAGTCCAAACAGCCCCAGTTCTGGGCATTTCCAAAACTCCTCCCAACTGCAGAGGAGAAGGGGTCAGGATCTCCACAGAGGGATGCACCACTTACCACTGAGCACAGCCCAAGGAAGATCTGACTCCAGGACAGTCGACCCAGAAACACGGAACTGAGATTACACCCTTTTCCTCCCTGACTCTTCTGAGTAGGAAAAATGAGGTTCCCTAAGGAATCCAGGCCTCCAGGTTACTCTAAGAAGTGGTAGAACAACAGATACTTCCCTAAAACAGTAGCTGAACCTCCTGGGTCCAGTTCCCTGTCTTCAGGCTTGGCTCCAAGGAGAGTGAGCCACAACCTGGCCTCAGTCACCCCAGGACACCACCCTGCTCAGCCAGAAGCAGCCATCTTGCCACATGCTCTAAGCACCAAACCTCCCCTCAAATGCTAGTATTTCCATGTACCTAAAAACCCCTGGTTGAGTGCCTTGATGTTGGGCTTCATGTTTCCTATCCCAGACACCAACTCTTGTCACTAAGGCTTGCCTCCTGCCAACACTCCTTACCAACTCATGGTCATGTAAAAAAGCACAATCTCTTAAATTACATCAAAGTAAAAGTTCTATGTCTCAAAGGACATTAAAGAAACCCACAGGATAGGAGGATATATTTGCAAATCATACATCAGGTAAGTGAATAATATCCAGAATATATAAATAATTCCTGTAATCCAACATTAAGAAAAAAACCTAACCTAACTGGAAAATGGACAAAAGACTTGAATAGACATTTTTCCAAGGCAGATACATAAATGGTCAGCAAATTTATGAAAAGATGCTCAATCTTGTTAATCATTAGGGAGATGCAAAGCAAAATGACAATGAGATAACACCTTACATTCATTAGGAGGGAAGCTATAAATAAATAAATAGATAAATAAATAAATAATAAGCAGCAAGGGTGTGAGGAAGTTGGAACCCTTATCCAATACCTGTGGGAATGTAAATTGGTATAGCTGCTACAAAATCATATGGTGGTTAATGTAGAATTTTTAAAAATAGAATTACCATATGATCCAACAATTGCACTTCTCTGTATATACACAATAGAATTGAATGAAGCGTCTTAAAGAGGTAGTTGTATATCCATGTTCATAGGAGCATTATTCACAATAGCTAAAATGTGGAAGCAACTCAAGTGTCCATGAATGGATGAATACACAAGCAAAACATGGCTTTGCTATGGTCTAAATATTTGTGTTCTCCCAAAAATCCATATGCTGAAATCCTAAGCCTCAAAATAATGGCATTAGAAGGTAGAGCTTTAAGGAGGAGATTAAGTCATGAGGTGGAGCCCTCATGCATGGGATTAGTATGTGTTCATGTGCATGCACGCCCAAGGGATCTCATTTACATCCTCCATCACGGGAGGAAACAGTGAAAAGTGCTGTCTGTAAACAGAAAGTTGGGCTTCACCAGACACAAAATCTGCTAGTATAACCTTCCCAACATCCAGAACTGTGAGAAATGCATTTTTGTTGTTTATGAGTCATTCAGTTTACAGCATGTTGGTATAGCAGTCCAAATGGACTAAGACAGTTTTATACCTATGAGGGAATGCTACTCAATTTTAAAAAGGAAAGGAAAAAAATTCGAACACCTGCTACAATATGAATGAATCTTAAGGACATTATGCTAAGTGAAATAAGCCAGTCACAAAAGACAAATATGGTGTGATTCCACTTACATGAGGTACCTGGAGTATTGTAACTAATAGAAACAAAGTAGAATGGTGGTTTCCAGGGGAATGGAGTTGGGGGAAGGAATGGAGAATTGTTGTTTAATGTACAAAGATTTTCAGTTTTACAAGATGAAAAAAATTCTGGGGATTGAATGTACAGCAAGTGGATGTACCTAACACTATCGAACTACACACACTTAAGATATTTAAGGTGGTAAAAAATTTATGATTTTTTTATTTTACCATAATTTTTAAAAAAAAAACCTCTTCAGATTTGGGTCTCCACAGTGTAACTTCCTGACTGCACTGCTGCTGATAGAAGGACAGATGTCTATCCAAGGCTGCAGTGACCTATGTCTACTGCCAAGAATAAAAATTTAAGAATAGTCACTCATTCAGTCAGCACTAAGCATGACCCAAGCATCATGATGTGTCTACATATACCAGCAGCTAGTTATCAAGACACCATCTACATAAACACTCAGTTTGAGCACAGCACCAAATTGTTTTCCAACAACTAGTAAAATAGGCAAAGCTTGATCACATCCCATTGGAGGACTTAGTACCCTATGGTCCCTAGGTCTGCTCTACCTTGGGAATCCCCATTTTGTGGGTGATTTGACACACTTTTGGTTTTAGATGGCTATTTCACCAAAGGTAGAAGCTCACTTACTGGGGATGTCTGAATTTCAGATAAACCATGCCTGTCCACACCTGCAGCCAGGCTATCCAAGGCTGCAGATGATCACCAACAGTTGATCATGGGGCTCTGCCTTCACATCTCCATTACCTGCCTTCCAGGCTGGGCCTCCTCAATAATATTCTAGAACCATCACCTGACGCCTCTGGTGAGCAGCCAGGGTTCTTCCAGGAGTCAGGTTCTCCTCGGAGCAGCACAGACCAAACTTCACATGCCGCAGGAAGGCCTCAGGCTCCTGGAACAAGAATTATCATCAGGAAAGTCAATGAGGGTGTCCCTTCCTAACACAAGGAGCCGAGATCACCACATGAGAGAGAGACAATTGTTTAGTTTGGCCTAAGTAGATCTAATGGGGAGTGTGAGTGATAACCATCTCCAGGCTCAGTGAGGGGATACAGATCAAGGAGGAAAGAGGAGCTGGGCTTGGGACCCACAAAATCAGGAAATAACGGATGAGGGGAAATACAGTCTGAAACACAGGAATGTTCCTGTCCCTGGTTCACCGAACAAGTTGAAGCAGGCAAGCAGATAAAAAGACAAAAATGCTGACATTAATCCTGGAATCATCCTCCAACTTCATCTTTTCCTCAAACATGAAAAAGAAAGAAAAAGAAATAGAAACACAACAGTAACCACTTCTATTTCCCCTTAAAATGGAGATGGATAACGCCTTGCTTGTGCCAGCACCTGAACATCCATCTAGGTTAACTAATGAGCAAATCACTGAATAAACAAACAAATAAGTGATACCCTGTCAGATTCCCACTAAGCTTGAAACCAGAATATCTGGGTTTGAATCCAGCTCTGTTCCTGTGTTGTGGCCTTGAATAAACTTTGATCTCCCAAAGCCTCTGTATCTATAAAATTGTATTCCTAAGTGTCCCAGACACCAGTGAACACTGAATGACATATAATAGCAGAAAGAGCTGTCAACTCTAAAGCTATTTCAAAATATTTCCAAATATTATGTTCCACAAAATGTGATCCTATCTTTAGGCAGTTTACAACCCAGACTGGTGCTGTCCATTACCGTTGGCACTAGCCACATGTGGCTATTGAGCACTAGAAATATGGCTGATGCAAGGTGACACATACTATGAGTATCAAATACGTACTGGGAGTATGTGTGTTTTAATATAAAATATGTTTTTAAAAATCTTGCTAATATGTTTGCTATTGAATACATGTTGAAACGACAATATTTTGATTTACTGAGATAAAGAAAACATTTTATTAAGATTTCTCCTGTTTCTTTCTACTTCTTTTAATGTGACTACTAGAAAATTTACAATTGCACATGGGACTCATATATTTCCAGGGGATGGTGTTGAGCTATATAGACCACAAGACATGGGCACATGGCAAGTTGATGATAATACAAGAACCAAACAATAAAATATCAAGATGCACAAGGTCAAGAGGGGTTCTCAACACTTTATCACTGTTCATTGACTGATGAAGGCAATAATTTACTGGTGCTGGCCAATCACTGTGCCTTGAAATGTAAACTGACTGTGTGTGTGTCTCTTCGGGCCTCTTCTCATCAGAGGAACAAACACTTAGAACTCTAAGCAACCTTTGGGATTGTCCAATCCAATACTTAATTTTCTTCAAATTAAGAATTTAAGGTTCAGAGACTTGGGACTTAAACAAGATCACACAGCCCATAAATATCTGATGTATTTTCCAATATACTATAGTGTGGTATTTAGAGCTCATCAAAGTTTTTAGAGGAAGATTGTCCAAATCAAGATTCACAATAATTCTGGGAGATCACCATACCCACATTTGGAGGATAAGAAAACTGAGGACTCAAATGACTAAACACGGTTAGTTGCATCTTTGAGATGACCAGAGCCCTGACCTTTCACCCCATGCTCTCCCCCTACAACCACAGGCTTCCTCTCCAGATCCAGAGGTCGAATAAAATGGAGCATCTCCCCTCCCCCTCCCATCCTCCACATCTTATTCAAGAAGAATGCCTGTGAGCATTCTTCCACCTAATTAAATAATGGAACCACACTGATCCTTTCTTCCAAAGTCCAGGGGCACTGTTTCCTCTCTACCCTAGTTCTGCCTGGGAATGTTGATTTTGGAAAACGGCACCAGAAACACTCCAGCTGCAATTTCCAAATCAGAAACAGCCTCTAAATCCTTATTCAGCAGATAGCAAGGGACCTTGGAAGGGCCGTGAGAGCCTAGAACCTCTTTTTTTGCTGTGGAACTTCCAGAGACAAAAGCCGTGATTGGTGAGATAAAATTTTCAAATGGGTACCAGCTGGGTATCCCAAGAGATGAATGAAATAAAGTCTTATCTGCTCCTGAATTTTCTAGTCCAATGGAGAGGATTGACACATATGGTTAGCTGGACTGTGGGGCAGAAGGACACGGGTACCAGCTGTGTGGACTCAGAATAAGGAGCCTCCAGGGTAGGCTTCCTGGAGGAGTGGGGTTGACCAAGGTCTCAGAGAAGGAGAAGGACATGTGGGCAAAGAAAGGAGGGATGGACTTTTTTGGGCAGTGGCACAGAGATCTAAGGAACTGTCAGTCTTTGAGGGCATGTGACCAGAGCTTTTATTGTAAAGGCATCTTTTTCTGGTGCTCTTCAGAGTCTCCCTGAGCCAAGTTGGCTCAGCAACATTAGCAATAAACTCCTCGCCTCTCTATGATGCTTTATTCCGTGCCTCATCCACAGGATCCTCACTAGCAGCACAGGAGATACGAAGACCAAAAGTCACCATGTGAGTCTTCCAGGTCAAGAAAGCACTGGGCGTGGGAGGCTAGCCTCCTCACCCACAGCACACAGCAATATCAAAGGGTGGAGCCCAGACACACGAAGGTGTTCTGTCTTCTCCAGTCTGCTCGGGCCCTCCCTCACAGTTCAGCTGCTGGGATCCATGTAGCCCCACAGTCTTCCCCCATCCTCCTTTATCTTAATGGAAACTCAGTTACTGCCAAATATCAGTCATGGGCCACTTTGTGCCGATGGCCTTGCCTTGCAGCTCTTTTCTCAGGTCTTTATCTTACCTCCCAAGAGCTTCTCTGCTCTCACACACAAACCTAGAATGGTATTGGGCACACAAGAGGTGTTCATTTGACTTGTCAATTCATGAATCAGTAGAACCAGCACAGACAGAGGTGGAGTCACACCGGGAAGGATATGCTAGAAAGAGATTCCAAGCCCTACTGTCACTATCTCAATTCACAGACATTGTCTTTGGAGGTCTTCAAACACCAGGGCTAGCTGGTCATTGTCTCTAAGTGTCAACCCCACCCCACCCCCCCCCCACATGCCTACAAACATTTTCCTACTTGCCTATATGTATCTCTTTAATCCCATTCAACATACTCACTTTCCTGAGATTTTGACTTTTAGGTTGATGTGTAAACACCAACCCATTGAACAACTCTGTCTTGGGCACCAAGGCACAGAGAGGTGTGTGGGAGGCGGAGAGGTAGGGGAGAAGTGTGTTGCAAAGGAGACCAAGGCTTGCGCTGTCCACTGAGCCACAGGTGGCTATTGAGTATTTGGAATGTGCTCAATGGCGTCTCTGAATTGAGATGTACAAGTGAGAAATTTCAAAGGATTTCAAAGATGGTACAGAAAAAAATAATGTAAAAATATTCTATTCAAATTGAATGCATGTTGATAATATTTAGACATGCTGGATTAAATAAAATATATTACTAAAATTAATTTTATACTGTTTCTTTGAACTCTTGTTAATATGGCTACTGAGAAATTTTAAGATACATGAGTGGCTCACATGATATTTCTGTTGTGCGGTATTGACCTGTAGAGGGGTCAGATCTGGAAAGGGGACAGACATGTGAACAACCCATTCGACTGGGACCTGGAGTGTGGGGAGGGAGCGACATTTCCCTCTAAATGATGATCTTAGTTTCTTTCTCTATATTTTCCACATTTGGACCCTTAGTCTGTCCAGTCCAACAACAACAAATTATTTCTACCTCCTCCTCCAATCAACCCAAATCTAAGTGTTTCAGAATCTAACTCAAGGGCACCCTTCACCACACCTGCCAGGCCCTGTGTGCCCTCTGATTCCCTTTGCTGCATGTTGCTTATTTTGCCCACATCTGCCTTATTAGCCATGGCAAGAAGTGGCTGCCACAGGGTGGTCTCCTAACACTAGCGTGAAAGTGTGGCTGAAAAAATGGTGAATGGGTGTGCAAAGCTGATACACACAGCCTTGTTTGCCTGTTTCGTTGTGTTTTTTGTTTGTTTGTTTGTTTCAAATATACATGTCTCGTGTGTTTTACTTGCTGTCAGTCCCCTGCCTTATGACTTTAGTTAAGTTTCAGCACATGGTTTTTATGTCAGATACCCAATACTTTCTCGTTGGCTAATTAATTCTCTTTTTCAAGGCCAAGCCAGAGTCTCACTTGCTTCGTAAAGTCTCTGTGACCTCATCCACGTGGCTCTTCCTCCCAGTCCCCAGCCAGGCCTACACAATGTGACAAGTATGTTTTGGGGTATGAATTCCGCATGCCCTTTAGCCCTCTGCTAGAGTTTGGATTTGGAATGTCACCAGAAGGTCCATGTGTTAAAGGCTTGGTCCCCAGCTGGGTACTATTGGGAGGTGATAGGAACCTTAAGACGTGGGGCCTTGCAGGAGGTTGTCAGATCACTGGGGGATGACCTTGAAGGGGGTAGTGGGTCTCCAGCCCCTTCCTCTTTCTCTTTTGATTCCCAGCCATGAGGAGAGTAGCTTTGTTCTCCCACATGCATCTGCCATGATGTGCTGCCTCACAACAAACCAACCAAGTATGGACTGGAACCTTTCAAACTCTTGAGTCAAACATTTTCTCTTCTTAAGTTGATTGATTTTCTCAGGTATGTGTTATAGTGACACAAAACTGACTGATATACTCTCCCTCTACCCACAGCCCCAGTGGACTACAAATTTCTTTGAAACCTGAAACTATCTTTTCTAAAGCCCTAGTAATTGTTGAATGAAGACTTCTTAGGTTGTTTGGAGGATGGAGTGATAGTTCCTTAGAGGTCTTCAAAAGAGACATTTTGGGGAAGATTGGTGTCAAAACTTCTAACCCCTTTCTCTACTCTTAGTATTCAACTATGTTCCATGAAAAGTAAAAAAATCAGCCAAATAACAAATAATTTTGAAGGATGGCCCTCTGGGCTTCATACATTGCCTGCCAGTGGATTTCTCTTTGTTTCAACATGATTACATCATTATCATCATTGATAATATCATTACCCCCCCAAATGAATGAACTGATCTGCACTATAACCAACTCAGTCTGAGGCTTTTCCAGGAATTTCAGCAAAAGCAGGGCTGGTGTTGACTTTCCTAAACGGCATCTACACCAATAATAAGGACTGAGAGCCCAAGAAGGGCCAGGAGGCCAGATGAGGCTCTGAGGAGTGGGGAGTTCCCAAACTGAAGGAAAAAAACGCAGCAAGTACAGACTTCAGAACAACCCCCCACCACTCTCTACCCACCCAAAGCTCCACTCGGAAGAGCTCGTACATCACAGTGTCCATCTCCAGCTGAGGTGCCGGCCTGAGGTGACTGCAGGGACGGCTATGTCTGCCTTCTGTGTCACAGGCCATGCTGTAATCCTGACTCTCTTGAATTTCCAAGGGCCCTGGGTGGCTTTCCACAGTGTGGCAGCCCCAGACTGACAAAAGACTGTGTCTGAAGAGATTCTCAGGATTTGGCCCACACGTGTTCCCTGGACACTTTCAATGGCTCAAGCTGGAAACTGCTCAGGAAAGCCAGGCATGGCTCCAAAATGACCTTCCTCGAGGGAGCGTTAGGTCCCTTGCCCAGTGTCACAGACCCTCTAGGGTTCAAGGGAACAGATCTTGTTACACAGGAGACACCCCTTATCTCTGGGACACTTCTCTCTTGGCCTCAATAATATCTTTTAACCAGAACTTATACGACCAGTTTCACCAATGCAGGGGGGCTGAGCCTTAGCAACTGTCCAAGAATCCCCTGTAGTAGAGCTTCCGGACTCCTAATTCTAATCAGGCCCTTAGAAGATTCATAACTTAGGTACCATCCTCATTTGGAAGCTTCCAGACTGCCAGTATGTGGGAGTGGTACCCCAGCTGTCCTAGAAGAGGGTGCAGCAGCAGGTACCTGCCGCCGAGGCTGGCCGCCTGCCAGATGGCTCATCATCGTCCCTCCCCTCCCCTCCACACTGTGAGGGGGCTGTGTTTTCGAGGTTTCCCAGAAAGACCAAGATCCTAAAGCTGCTGGAACACTGTGCTCTTCCAAAGTCCTGTCCTTGGCCCTTCCTGAGGATGTCATTCACCCTTGCCAAGGTCTCATGAAGCTGTGGTGTAGGAGAGAATGCTGTACACCCAAGGGAGAAGGGAACCTGGTGGTTCTCACCTTGACCTGACACCCTGTCCCCAAGCTAGGTGAAGGACAGCGGAGGAATGACTGAGCATCTCCTGTTAGCCTTTTCGCAGCGCATAGGAAGGTGCCTGTCTCCTCTGCCGAGGCCCTGCTCCCAGATGCTCCATCTGGCTTTGTGGGAATGAATCTGAGTGTGCTGTGTATCTGGGGTGTTGGCTGTAGTGGCAAAGGAAGGTTTGAGCTCATAGCCTCTATTCAAAAAGATTGCCCATGTTCCAAATTTGGCAAGACTCTCAGTGGACTTTTGAATGAATCCTGGGGCAGCTGTGGTTAAGTAATTAATCGTACATCCTGAAAACTTGAATGACGTGGAAACTTTGATTTCACTTGAACTTGAAAAAGCCTCCGCTTGGTGCACAGGTATATATTCTCAAGTCCCTCATTTCATGAAGGCCAAGACCGCTTCAGTAGCATGAGTATGCTTGTGTGCGTGCGCATAACTACCTCAAGCATTAAAAGGGTGTGCGTGTTTATGTTCTTTACTATCCTCACAGGCATTTCTACTGAAGTTACATTTTTCTACAATTTTATTGCAGGTGAAATAAATGCATAAATGTGCAGAGTGAAATTACTGACACATTCAGGATATATGAGGGACATTAAAGGCACTGTTAGGATTTGATGACAGCTGCCAAGAATCTTTTCTATAATCATAAATGAGATAAGCACAAAGCAATGAAGACAACATAAAAAACCTGGCATGGGCCTGAGGCAGGTGTTTCCCCTGCTGTAGTTAATGACCCTGCGGGAGCCTGCCGCCAACAAAAAACACATGCAGGCGGTGCGACACCCTGAGCTGGGGGGCCAGGGAGCTGTGGCTCCATTATTCTTGATGTCCATTCTTACCTATACGCCATTTTGCAGAGCGATGTCTTGAAAAACCTCCGCTCCTGTGCTTCCAGCTATTGGAACCCCTGCCAGCTCTCGAGCCTCAGGGGGAGCCCTTTTCCTCCCAGGAGACTGGCCTTCTTCTGCACTTGGCCGCTCACCCTGGCTCCCTACCATCTGCTCTCAGAGTGCTTGCACAGCTGGAGCCTCCCCGGCTCTACAGCGGGGCATGATCTGCTCATTCAGAGAAATATCTTACTGGGCTTTGACCAGCTACGTGCTGGAGATAATCCAGTGCTATGGTTTGAATGTCTCCACCAAAACTCCTGTTAAAGCCTCACCCACGTTGTGACACATTGAGAGGTGGGACCAGGTAGAACCTTTCTGAGTTGATTAGCTTATGAGGGCTCTGCCCTCATTCATGGATCATTTCATTCATGAATTAATGAATTAGTAGCTTATCTTAAAAGTGGGTCTGTTAGAACAGCCAGTTTGGCTCTTTTATGTATCTATCTTGCCATGTGATGCCCTGCACAACCTCTGGACTCTGCGTAGTCCTCACAAGCAAGAAGGCTCTCACTAGATGTAGCCCTTCAACCTTGGATCTCTAAGTTTCCAGAATTATGAGCTGAGTAAGTCTTTATTCTCTATAAATTACCCAGCCTCAGGTAGTCAGTTGTAGCAATAAAAAATGGACTAAGACACTCAATGGAGAAGACAGGCCAGGCCTGTGAGTACCACTGCCTCTACTGTTGTTCACTTTTCAACCACCCTGCTTTCCTTCCCAAAGTGCTCTATTCTGAAACTTTCAAAAATTTCTTATTAATGATGCACACACTCTATTATGATCCCAATAGAGACACCCAAGGAAGCAGTCAGTCTCCAAAAATGCTGTGAGGTCCACAGAGCTTAATTTATAGGATACCTTCCTTCTCCCTCCACTTGCCCAAGTCTTGCCCAAGCTCTCACACTTCTCGGTGGCCTCATACTATTGGAGAACTCTCTCTGGGGACTTGGGAGGGATTGAGAAGCCAGGGAAGAGAACCGTCTTCTCTGAAGCAGGATTCGACAAGACAGAATTCAGCTATCCCAGAGACCGTGAGGGGCTGTGTCTTTGGTCCCCCAGGGCTGAGGCAGGACAGGAAACAAACTGAGGGCTCTTAGGGGATCCAGCCTCCCTCCCCCACCCCAGCATTAAAGGAGCAGCTGCTGGTCTCGGAGCACCAAGTGCTGACCCAAAGTGGCCTGGGGTAAAACACCCTCACGTTCCAACTCAGACAGAAGCTACCCCACGAATAAAGATCAAACCAAGTTAAGGAAAAATGACACACTAAGTTTTAAGGACTATCAGTATAGATTCATGAGTGGAAGCTCCCAAATAAACATGGGTAGAGAACCTATAGGTTCGATATGGAAGGAAGGGATTCATGCTGGAAGTCTTGGGCCTTTTACCTGGGCCATTATGGAAAACCGAGAGAGGGTGGGGGATATAGGAAAGCCTCCCTCAGGCTCTGAGGGATCCAGGTGCTCACTCCAGGACTGCCCCTCTGCCGACGCCCAGCTCAACCCTTCCTATCCGGCTGGCTGACTCCTGCTTCACTTCACCCCACCCTGTCTACACCACACACTTACCACCCACACTCTGAAAGCTGCAGGTTTCCAAGCCTCATCTCCCCATCACTGAGGCCACATGGAAATGGCAGACTGACTTCCAAAATTTCCTGTGAATTCAGGGCGCTAAGCTGGCCCATGTGAAGCATTGGCCACTGTGACATCAGCGGCTGCCTTGATACTATTATGGTCATCCTATGCTCCCACCTGGAAGGGTTCTGGGTCTTCCATGATCGCTCCCTTGGAGGTGCTACCTGGGGCCCTGATGGGCCTGGACTAGTGGGCAAGGAGGGAACGCTGTGAGCACGGTGCAGAGAGGTGCTCCCAGCTTCACAGGCAGCTCCACACACTGAGCTTACGGTCTGAGGCAGCATCTAAGAATCCCCTGAGATCTAAGGACTTTTGCCGGGTTCCCAAGTACTACTGATGCTGCTGTCCCAGGACACACTGTGAACCACTGCTGTAGGATGAGGCAGGAGGGCCTCTTCCACTCTGTCACTATGTATGTCACAGGGTGGGAAGGTGGGGCAGTCTGGTCCAGTCGCCTGCCTGGGCCTTTCCGTAAGCCACCAAGCCCTTTCAGGTGTTTCTTGTTCTTCTTCCTCCTCCTCCACCCCACACCCTTCTTCTATCCTATTCTTTTCCTTTCAGGTTTTTGTTTTTCATTTTTAGCTTCTAACGAAGCCAAGACACCCTGCCTAAACCAGTAATGATGAGTTTAGGAGTTCCTCTGTTTGAGATAAAGGACTGCAGACCCTTAGAGGGTGTAACGTCCCACAACACTCAGCCTCCACACACCTGTCCAGACATGGAAAGCAGCCCCCAAGACTCCCTGCAAAACCTGGCTCCAGCCTGCACCCCAAACAATAGGTTCCTGTGGATATCCACCCACAGCACCCCCACAGGCTCATCTCATTTTTATGAGGAGTGCAAACTGAATTTCTCCAGAAGCATCTACACCACTTTCCCTGTTGGAGCAAGCCCTTAGGAGAAAGTGCCAGGACAGTAGAATAGAGTAATGCCACCTACTTTTTTCTTAAAAAAAGAAATCAGTGAGAGTTGATAAGAAAAACTAGACCTAGGCAGAGCAGGCAGCCAATACTGAGGAAATTCTATCATTTAAAACTTTTTATTTTAGAATAATTCTAATTCATATAAGTTGAAAAGATAGTAAAGAAATTTCTTGTATACCCTCCACTCAATCTTAACACCTTACATAATCAAGGTGCATTATGTCAAAACTCAAAAATTCACATTGGTACTCTGTGATTAATTAAGCTTCCTATTTTATTTGGATCACACCAGTTTTTCCACTAAGGTCATTTTTTTATGTTCCAGGATCTGATTTGGCAAATAAATGGTTTTAGTAACTCAAAAAATGTGTAGGGAATGCTTTAGGTGCTAAAAAACCACTATTAGGTGCTAAAAACCACTATGCCTTTGGAAAGTAAAGACTTTTTGATCTTGCATCTCTAATATACCACTTTTCTGGGATCGGCAACTCCATGAATATGCTGTTAAATAAGATGATTCCATTACCTGTCACTTACAGAAATTCAAAGATCACAAGAAGGAAGATTTGTGATGCAGCATGACTAAAGCATGAGACTTCCCGGGAGGCTGGCAGAATGGGTGGAAGGACATTCCCACCAGACTCCTGCATTGCCGGCCACACACAGTATTTCTTAGACAGACTAACCATGGATCAGAGGACCTGAGGACCTGCGTTCCTGTTCTGGTGGTGTCCCTCTCCAGATAAGGTATCTTAGTGGCTTCAGTACCCCTCTGATCCTAGTGCCCCTCACTAAGGGTGATGCTCAGGCGTTCACCTGCAGACTGCCTACTGTTTGCCATGCAGACTTGCCTGGAATGTGACCAGGAGCAAGAACAGACATTGCCTGAGATTGGAAGGTCATTACTTCCAATCTCTTCCAATCTTCCCACACCAGAGGTCTCACCTCAGAGGCCAAGTTCAGAGATAGAAAACATGAGAACAATTCCACAGATAGCTGTTTCCAGGATACCCAGCTATCTATAGACAATATGGCATTACTATCTCTCACCCCAATCCTTTCACCACGTTATGCCCAAGGCCACTGCTAAGGCTTGAATGTTTATGTTCCTCCAGAATCCATATGCTGAAACTTAATCCCCAATGCAGTCCTATTAAGAGGTAGGACATTTAGCGGGTGAGTACCCTGGCGAATGGGATTAGCTCTTGTAAAAGAGGCCCAAGGCAGTTTCTTTGCCCCTTCCAACGCACCAAAACACGTAAACAGGGCCTGGGGTTGTGGCTCAGTGGTCGAGCACTTGCCTAGCATGTGTGAAGCACTGGATTCAATTCTTAGTACCACGTGTTAATAAATAAACAAAAGGTCCATCAACAACTAAATACACACACACACACACACACACACACACACAACAACAACAACAACAGGGCACCCTCCATGAGCAAGAGACTGAACCCTCCCCAGACACGGACTCTGCTGGCACATTGACCTTGGACTTTCTAGCCTCCAGAACTATAAGTAGTAAATTTTTTGTTGTTGTTTATAAATTATCCAGTACAAAGTAGTAATAACAGTCCAAATGAACTAAGCCACCAACAGCCATGGGCTGCATTTTTGTGGGAAAAGTGGTTTGGGTGGAGGAATGTCTCAGCACACAGGGATGCCTGCCATCTGACTGGTTAAACAAATGTAACCCATGTTCCAACATCCTCCTACTCCCAGGCTCAGACAGGATGAAGACAGCTTCCCCAGAGGACCAGAGAGATGAGAGCAGAGCCCAAGGAAGGGCCAATATGAAGCAGTGCAGAGGGCACTTCAGTGAGCTTCTGCAGGGTCCCCTGCGTAGGCATGTGAGTGCTCAAGGAGCTGGAACTACATAAAGAACGCATGACCCAAAATTCCACCACGAGGATGAACCAAGAGAATAAGACCACACTGTGCCATGAGCCCATGCACAGTGGATGCCTTGGGGCAGATGAGTTCCTCTTCCCAGAGCTCTGCAGGGGAAGTGCTCTTGAGAGCAGTCAATGGCAGAATCCTTGGAGTAAACACAAGCCCATCAGGGTCTGCTTTGAAGGATAACACTTTCAACATGACATGAGTTCTAATGGGGGTTTAGGACTGGGGAATGTAGGAAAATCATAATGTTTTCTCAACACTTTTAACAGTTCTGACAACAAATATATGGGGGCAAGGATGTTTCCACACCAACAATTCTCTGATTCTCTGCAGACACCAAGTGAATGTGCTTCCATTCATTTCTAACACTACCAGATCTCACAAGTTAAGGGCCCAGTTTTACAAGATTTCCCCCACTTCAGTTGTCAATCACTAGTCTGACATTGCCAACTGTACTTCTAACCAATTAGCTATAAATTGGGGTTCCCGTGGCCTCCTCCACGAGTTCAGTAATTTTCTAGAACAGCTCACAGATCTCAGGGAAACGCTCTCATTTACCAGTTTACTACATCATAAAGGACACAGGTGAGGAGGTCCAAAGGGTGAGGTCTGGAAAGGTCCCAAGCACAGGAGCTTTTGCCCCAGGGGCTGGAGGGTGCCACCTTCCTGGCACATGGATGTGTCCATCAAGCTGGAAACTCTCCAAATTCCATACCTCAGGGATTTTTATGGAGGCTTCATTACACAGCCATAATTGATTATTAATTCCATCTCCAACTCCCCCGCCCACCAGAAGACAGTGTCTAGGAATGAAATTCCAAGCTTTTGATCATGGTTTGTTCTTTCTGGGAACCAGCTCCCACCCAGGAGCCCATCTGGAGTCACTTTACTACAACAAATGACATCCCTATCACCCAGAAAATTCCAAGGGATTTAGGACTTCTGTGTCAGGAACCAGGATCTGTTAGAACAAAAGATGTTCCTAGCACCCCGTCACTTAGGAAATCACAAAGGTTTTAGAATCAAGTGTATACATTTTGTGTCACACTGGGCCACACTGGCTCCTGTGGTTGAGAACCAGAGGTATTTGTCTCCCTCCACTGTTTTATTCTTCTGTACCTCCCCACAGTGCTTGGTAGGATTTCTGCCCACAGTGCATCTGCATGAACGGCGCTCACTAATTTACTGTCTGGGATTCAGATGACAGTGGTGGGAAGGGGGTTAGCCATGGGGAAGCCACAGCTGGGCACCACCGCAAGGCCATAGGCATCTATGAGGGGGGTAACGTTGGGCTGAGTATGCTGAACCAAAGGCAGGGTGACAAGCAGAGGGACTTCACCTTTCTCTGAGGTCAAGAAAAGGTGTGTGTGTGTGTGTGTGTGTGTGTGTGTGTGTGTGTGTTTTGGATGGCCAACACCTTCAATTCCTTCACTGCAAGTTTAACTATGTGGGTAGTCTTCTCAAGGAGAGAATAGAAAGTGGCTTCTCTCCATCTATTTATGGCGTTAGCAACAACTAATAGCATATCTGTGATTGTCCATAATCAATGGACCTTGACATTAATTAGTTCCAGCAGGAAGAACCTCAAGTTGAAACAACTTGCCAACAAGGCTGGCAAGATGGCCCCTTACAGGAGCCGTGGGCCAGCCACTGTCATTTCTACCCAGGTGAGGATTTCATTGAGGTCTTCCCATAGCAGGAATAACTTTTCTGTGCAATTATTTAACAAATATTTACTTACTATGTTCCAGCCACTGTTCTGGATCCTTAAGATTCATCAGTGAGCAAAAAACAAAAACAAATCCCTGCCTTCCTGGAACTAAAGTGCCATTAAGGGAAACCTATATATAATATTTAAAAATAAGTACATGTAGAGAATGTAAGGAAAGGATAACTAGCATGGAAAGAACAAAAAAGTAGAATAGGGTTAGGAGGTTTGGAACTTGGGGGGAGGCAAGTTGTAGCACACAAGCGAGTCAGAGCCAATCTCATCTAGATGGTAACACCAAGCAAATATTTGAAGTAAGTGCAAGATATGAAGATGGGCATATTCGGGAAGGCGCATTCTAGGAGAATGAACAGACAGAGCCAAGTTTGTAAGGTGGAGTGCGCCTGGTACGTTGAGGAACTGTAGTGGGGCCACTGGCTGGAGAGCAGAAATAAGAGGGAGAGTCGAGGAGATGAGCTCAGAGAGGTAGAGTTGGGAGGGCCTGGAAGATGCATTTCTTTAGGAAAATGAGCCATGGAAGAGTTTTAAGAAGAGGAACGACATGATCTGATTTAGATTTTAAAAGGCTCCCTCTAGCTCCATTTTGAGAATAGACCTCAGAGAGAAAATTAGTAGAAAGCTATTATAATAATCCAGGTGATAAATGATGAAGATTCCAACCAGCCATGGAGAAAATGAGCCTGAGCAACTAGAACGATGGAGTTTCCATCCAGTGAGATGGAGACAGTTGTGGATGAAGCAAAAGGTCACCAGGTGGAGAAGGGCACAGGGGACATCAGGAGGGGATGTTGAGCTTAAGGTATCATCAAGTAGACTTCCAAGTAAAGGTCTGAAGATAACAATTTAAATTTGGGCATCAGTAATATATGACATGAAAAGCCATGAGACCTCCAAAAGAATTAGTACAAAGAAAAGAGGACCGAGGAATGAGCCAGCAAAGGGAACCAAAAGGAGCAAAGAGTGTGCTGTCTGAAATCAAGTGAAGAATGTACAGCGTGGGAGAAAAGGCAATCACCTGTTCAAATGCAGCTGTCAGGACAGCTAAGTTGAGGACTGAGACACCATCACGGACCAGCAATACGAAGATTGATAAGAGCAGTGTGTTGATATTGGGGCAAAAGCTTGATTAGACTGGGCTTAAGTGAGAATGGGAAGAAATAAATGGGATAAAGGGGAGCACAGACAACTTTCTGGAGGAGCTCAGCTGCAAATGGAGAGCAAACAAAAAGTTGCAGGCAAAGTAGGCTCAAGACAGGTATTTTTAAAAGTGGGAGCAATAATGTCATGGGTATGCTGGTGGGAATGATTCTGGAGGGAATGAGCAAGTGAGCATGCAGGAGGGAAGCGGGATTGACATCCTTAAGCAGGTAAGAGGGGACAGCGCGCCATGTGCGGGTGGAGAGGTTGGCTCTACAGAGGTGCGTGACTAGTTCATCTCTGTTATAGCCTAGGAAACAGAGGACAAGAGGGCAGATGCTAGTGGTGGTTGGAATGGGGTTGTCAGAGAAAAGAAAAACAGGTCATCAGTCAGGAGTGATGTGGAAGGAAGGAGTCAGGGGCCTGCGGAGAGAAGTGATGGTGGAAGTTGTCCTCTAGGAGAGTGGAGAGGGGTAAACAGACTCAGAACACAGAGTGTGAGAACTGGTGGCAACTAAGGTCCTCCTTGAAAAACATGGGCATGAACTGAAAATGAGATCGGTCAGAATGGTTCTATTTTTTTTTTTTCCCCAAATAAGCATGGAGTAAGTGGAGAGCTGGACTTAACCATGGCTGTGGCTTTGCCAAGACGGTACAACGAAATGAGGGGGACAAAGGCGTCAAAGGGATACGCAAGGGAGTGATTATAATGATTGACCATGGAATTTAACTTACATTCTAGAAAGAAGGGTTTCCATTTTAGTAAGTGGGAACATGTGAGGTCTCTTACTTTGCCAAGAGTGAGCTGTGGATGGAAAAAGTCTGAGACTCACCGCCTGGAGCCATCATTAACTCAGTGACTCCCCGATGATTTAATGGCAGTGACCTGCCTCCTGAACTTGCTCTCGAGATCAGCTTGCCAAGAGAAGGGATGCAGGGCAGGGGCTGGCCGTGGAACAGGGAGGTAAGGGGCTGTCACATTTCACCAAACTTGCCATGAGGCCACCACGGAGTGCCCCACTCACCCCAAAGACAAAGTGCTTCCTCCCCCATGGCAAGCCTGGCCTCCTTGGGAGCAGCTCTAGCAGTTAACTCTGACCTCAGCCAGGCCTCTTCCAGGCAGTGGCCTGTCCTGCCTCTCTTCTTAAGGTTGACCCTCCCACCACCCAGTTTGTGAGCCCCACCTCAGTATGTGTCTTTAATTCCCAGGGATGTCTGAATCTCTGCCCCTGGCTTCTGTGACCAAGTCCTTGTCTATTCTGCTCTACTCTTCCCACCCCAACCAGCCCTGCCACACACCCAGGCTGGACCTCACCAGCCCGCATCATTCCTGCACATGTGGTCCCAGGATTCTTTGGCCTGGCTTCATCCACTCCACTAGCAGTCAATCTCTAGGCCTGTTTCAGGATCATGATGATAAAATTAGTAGCAACTATACAGTATAATCACTGATCTAGCTCACTGCTTAGTTCCCCCCAAACCAGCACAGTATGTATAGGAGGTACTCAGTGAATACCTGAGAAATAAAGCAATAAATGAGTAGCATCTATCAAGTGGTTAAGTCCCAGGGACAATCTAAGTCTTTTTCCATGTATTACCTAATTTAACTCTCCCAACAACCCTCTGTAAGAAAAGAAATGATACTGTCCTAATTTTACAGATAAAATTTTATAGATAAGGAAATTTAGACGCAAGGAATCACAAACTTAATAAATGGCAGAAACAGATGTAGAACCCATTCTTTCTACCTTTAAACCCAATATCCTATATTTATTTAGCCAAGAGAGTCCCCAGATCACTCTGGGTCCACTGAGTAGAGAAGAAGGGTTAGAAATCAGAGTCCCTCACCAGTCAAACTATATATCACGACACATGGCATAGCAACAACAAGCCCCTGGCTTGGGCCCCAGCTTTGGGAAGCCAGGCTCCAGTGCCTGATGGCCCAATCTCCTCAGATAGCTCTGCCCAAGAAGTGTCAGATGACAATCAGATTCCTGGACAAGGACTCTAGAAATTCCTCCACTAGTGACCACACTCAGTCTGTTCCCTATACAGCTAGTCCCACTGTGTGTTCCAGGCAGATGTCTCAGATATGAGGTGGGACTTCAGTAAGCTGGCAGCCCAAAAGCCTGAGACTGATGCAGAGACTACCAGTTGTCCCCAAACATTAATTCCATTTTTCTTTAATAATAAAACTCACAAGCTTTAGATGGTAGAAGGCTGCACAGCCAAGTTATGAGCAATAAGATGACTCCAGAAGTAATGTACTTTTTCTAGATCCATGGTTCTTAACTGAGAGTGATTCTGTCTCCCAAGAACATTTAAGATCTACAGATGTTCTTCATTGTCACAACTAAGGAGCACTACTGTGGGTGGAGGCCAGAGATACTAAACACCCTACAATGCACAAAACAGCCCCTCACAACTAAGAATTATCTGGCCCAAAATGTCAACAGTGTCAAAGGTTGAGAAATTCTGTTCTACATTATTCCCTTAAATGGAATGCACACAACTCCCCCTCATCTTTTCTTCCTCTCTTCCAGGCCACAAGTTGAGGAAAAGTGGGGGCAGTCACCTTAGTTTAAGAAACTACATGCTTGGGGATGGCAGAGTCACCGTAACAGCCCTGGATTGCCTACCCCTATTAGTACCATAAGAGAGAAATCATCTCTCTTGCTTCAGGCACTGTACTTAGGGGTCCTTTTGTTATAGCAGTTTTTCCATATACTAAGGTTTGTACACCTTGCCAAGGTCAGTCTGCAATAAATTCCTAGAATTGCAAATAGCTCTTTTTTCTCTCTCTGCATATCCTAACTGATAAAACAGACTTTAAGAGGGCAACAACATGGAACCCTTGATATGGTTTCCAAAGTTATAAAAATATACCAGTCTCTGCCCTTAGACCGACCTTCCCAGACCATATCTGGTGCTTATCTGAGATGATCTCTAATCCTGGGTTAAACAGGATTTTAATTTAGCATAACTTGGTATAATTCTTTCTCTCCTATTCCCTTTTTCCCCTCTTGTTCTTTCTTTCCATAATATCCTGTGGCAGACCAAGTAACATCCTCCACCAAGATTCCTACATCCAAATCTCTAAAATTTGTGAATATGTTGTATACATATTACAAAGGGAAATTAAGGTTTCAGATTAAATTAGGATTCCAATCAGCTGACAAACTATAGAGGTTTTTCCTGGATTAGCCAGGTGTCCCCAATGTAATCACAAAGGTCCTTATAAATGGAAGAAGAAAGCAAGAGAGGCAGAGGCAAAGTGCAGTATAAGAAAGACTTGACTGGCCATTGATGGTTTTGAAGATGGAAAGGGCCACAAGCCAAGAAATGCAGGCAGCCTCCAGGAGCTGGAAAAGAACAGGAAACTTATTCTCTCCTAGAACTTCCAGGAGGAACTGCAGCCCTGCGGACACCTCTCAGACCAGAGACCCCTTTAGAACTTCTGACCTCAAGAACTCCAAGAAAATGTCTGTTGTATTAAACTCTAAGTGTGAGGAATTTGTTAGAGCAACAACAGAGAAAGAATATTCATCTCCTTCTCCCTTCCTCTTCCTTCCTTCTCCTATATCTCTTTCCAATTTCGCTTCCAGGGATCTATTCATTCTCTAGGAAAGTCAGACTCAGGAAAGAGAACCATGCCCCAGTTGTCCTAGGTCTGGGCTCTTCTTGCGTCCACCAGCAGGACAGAATGAACACCAAGAGAAGGAGCAGTGGTTATGCTAATCCAGGACAGGGGCTGAGTTCAGGGATTCATAGATTCAGGACTAATTCCTCTTAAGATTTGAAACACATTTCATTGCACCCAAGGTCCTGCAGCAAGTCACCTAGTCTGCTCCATATGAAATCCAGGTCATTACTAAGATGGTCTGCTTCCAAAGGTGCTGTGTCCAACGCCAAAGGGACCAGTAGGCCACAGCCACACTCTATGGCAGCGGAATTAGCCAACCCTCTAATTCCAAAGTGTTTAGCTTTGGAGCACAAAAAGTTAAACACCTTCTTGCAACACATTGTAAACATGTCAGTGTGTTTAACATGTTAACCGTGCTCTGTTCTCCTGCCCATGTGTTTAGAAAAGAAACAGGTTATGATGTTTAACTAGTAAATGGATGTATGTGCTCATAGCAGCTAACACTTTTTAAACACTTGTGGATGCTTAAAATTATGATGTGTTTAAGATTCGTACACGCTTGCTTTTCTACACTCTTAATCCAATGAGTGCTTGCCGCACTTTTTTCTAATCGCAAGGGTTTGTCCACCTTGCAGGCCAGTCTGTTCCTAGAGCTGCCAATTGTTCTTTTTAATTTTTTTTCTTAGCATTTCTTTCAGATGCAGACCCCCTTTGCAGGGGAAAATACTACCTAGGCATGTATAAACAATGAGCATCCTCCAGAGGATTTCTGGAGCCCTGCTCAAAGGGGTTTCACTGGCATCAGCTGCAAGACTTTACCAATTCCACTATGTGATTCAGAAAATGAAAACTGAAGAGGCTCTGAGTCCTGTGCAGGCTGCACAGAAGCACATGGAGGAACTGGAGGGTGAGGCCAGGTCTCCTTGCTGCCCAGGGTTCTGTCTACTTGTCTTCCCCACCCAGTCTTTCCAAACAATAGCTGGGAAGGCCTCGGCTCCTGCCTCACTCTTCCTGGCATGGGCTCAGGTGCAATCATGGAGAGGGTGGTTAGGGGTCGGTGTCCATCTGGGCTCCTCAGGCCCTCTCTGCACTCTCACCCAGGGCTCTGGCCTCTCTTGTCCAATGACTCTCATCATCTCCACTATCTCCCTCATCCTCCCTGTGTTCGCCACATCTCCATGCCTTACTTTCAACCACAGCTCCTGCTGAGACCTCTAAATGACCAACAGACTCCTGTCCTAACCACCCGTTTTGTTGCCAATATTGCTCTCTGTCTCTAAGCTCCAGCCCCTGGCCTCGTTTTAGTCCTTGTTACTTCCTGTCCCAGGGAATTTAAGTATGCTGCTCCCTCTGCCTGAAAGCCATTCCTTTCTTGGTTCTCTTCAACTGGCTGTTCTGCACAGCAGTGGCTCAGGAAGGCTTTCAATCCAGGTCATATCCTCCTTCTCAATGCCATCAGATCACTCTTGGCTTCTCCTCTTGTAGCACCTAATTACCATTTATTTAGGTCTGCCTTCTACCACTAGGCTAAATTTCCAATGAGGACAGGGTCTATGACCCGTCTTGTTCACCATTGTATCCCAGCACCCAATACCTGACACATAGTTAGCACCTAATGAATGTTTGTTGAATGGCCAATGGGACTTCCAGCTATCCAGTCAGTCTTGAAGAAATGGAAAGAAAGGTTGCATTATGAGTTGGGGGCTGCGAACATAGTTTCCCACCTGGTGCAAACTGTTTAATTTCTCTGACTCTAAGTCTGGCTGCATGCCAGTTCGGCAAATGTTTATTGTTCTGGCCCTGTGTGTAAGGGCTCTGCTAGGCTCTCTTGGTGTTTGCAGAAAGAAAAAAAAAAATCAGTCCTTACCCTCAAAAGGTTTATAGTTTAGCATGAAAAAAATAGAACTTCAACATTAAAAAACCACAATTTCAAGGTAAACTTAATAATGCTCCAGGACAATTGGAAAGGACTAGAGAATAAATAGAAGTAAGAACTCACTTGCAAGTGACAGACTGAGAAAGTTGTACGGAGGAAGGGACATCTGGACAAACCTCAAAACAGGTAGGACTTCAGCAGGCCAAAGGTGGGGGAAATGATAAAGAATCTTCTCACTAATGCAGTGACATGAAAGGCACAGAGAGACAGAGGTGCCTGAGGAGCATCCAGGATCTAGCTCAGCTGCCATGTGTGAGACTCAGGAGGAGAGGAAACAGGAAAGGTAGATGGGTGTCACATCAAGAGGACAAACTCCTGATGTAGCAGGGAGCTACTGGACAGCAGTGAGCAGGGAAGTGACAGATGAGAGTTCCACTGTCGGGTGGTTAATCCAGTTGCTGGCATAGGGAGGGAGGATCAGTCGAAGGCAGTAAAGTCATTCAGGAGAGAAGGAGAAGACAGATGACAGTGAGAGGAGGCAGAGGCTGAGAGCAGGGACCTTTCGAAGACAGAAGCAGCTGGACTAAGAAGACAATTAGATTAAAGGCCAAGTGAAAGAGTGAAGCCCAGCAAAGATGTCAAGGTTGCAAGCTTGGATCATTAGGAGCAGGATGTAACAGACTGAAGAGACCAGAGGGTAAGAGAAATGGGAGAAATGGGAGGATCAGAGAGCATATTTAAAGCCATTGTGAAAACATCTGCAGGCAAAGGAAATGCAGGTCTTGAAACTGGAACATGGATTAACCGGTCCCCACCTGGACAAGTCAAAGGAGATGTGAACAGAAGGTACTCTGGGGCATAGGACTCACTTTGTATAGTAAGGCATGACAATTTATATGTTTATTACTGTAACAAAATATATTTTAAAATGTTTCAGAAGTGAAGATGGAGAAAGTACATCTACTCTGTCTCTCTCCTTAGAGACTAGAAACCCAAAATGTAGCGGCTGCTTGTATTACCAAGTGTTAAGACCAACCCACAGAGAAGCTGGCTGAAGGTCCTTGAAAGAGACATAATGACTTCAGGGTCAGGAGATAGTAGTGGCAAAGGAGCTGAATAATCCCTGTGGACACAGGAAAGAGAGAAGTAGGATCTTTACTCTCTCTGGCACAACTGGCCTCATCCAGCCAAGTCCTGACCAGGTGCAGAGGCAGGTGCATTTCCATCTTGTTCGTGGTGATCCCTTTCATCACACAAATTCTCATACCAAGTGCACATACATTTGTATGCACACACGCATGCACTTACTACTGATGTCTGGGTTCTATCTGCAGAGATTCAGACTGGTCTTCTAGTTTCATAGCACCCTTTGAGTTTGGTTAATGCGAATTATGCACACAGACCAGCAAGCAAGGCAGAGTGCCAGATTCACCATTAATGAATTTGCCAAGTGAATTCTACCTGGTAGAGACCCAGGTCAAAGAGAAATGAACAGGTTCCTGAAGGGAATCTTAGAAGGACAAAAGATCCCAGGCCCTCAAAACCAGTATTTTAAAAACATTTATCACTTACTTAGAGAAAAAAAGAAGAAGCTTATTTTATAATGAAAACAAATAGTCAACCTATTTTTATTAATAGAAACTATTCTAAGCCAGATTGTGGCACATGCCTATAATCCCAGTGACTCAGGATGCCAAGGCAGGAGGAGTTCAAGTTCAAGGCCAACCTGGGTAATTCAGTGAGAGCCTGTCTTAAAATTAAAAAAAAAAAAAAACTTTATTATTTTTTTGTATTGGAAATTAAACCTAGGGGCACTTTACTACTGAGCTAAATCACTGATCCTTTTATTTTAAATGCTGAGACTGACCTATAACTTGCAATTCTCCTGTCTCAGCCTCCCTAGTCACTGGGATTACAGGTGTGTACCACCATGCCCAGCTTCAAAATAAAAATTTTTATAAAAAAGATTGAGGATGTAGCTCAGGTAGAGCACTTGAGCATGCATGAGGCCCTGGGTTCAATCTCCAGTTTGATCAAAAAAGAAGGAAGGAGAAAAGGAAAGAACAAAGGAAAACCTTTTCTAAATTAAAATAGGATTTCAGACACTGAACGTGCCCTTAACACTTCAGTGCATTTGGAACAGGCTTGCGTTTTCCAGTTTCCTCAGCTCTCAGAAATGGACAGCATTAGTCTCTCATGCTCACTGAGGTCTGAGGTAACTTCTGTGGAGACAGTTACAAAGTCATATTCAAATATGATTTAAATGTCTGTTTCTCAAGCATTCCATTTTCTGTAATCCCGCTGGCATCAAGTGGTGGAAGGCTGGTTCCCTGCAGGCGGCCTCCCAGACAGGGAGTTGGTATTCTGTAAAGCTCTGTAGTTTTCTGAACCACTTAGCTTCTTGGGAGGTATATTAAAATATTTAAATTTTAGATAGCAAAATAAATCACTCATTTCCTGAGAATAGCATCACACCCCGTGTATGATTCAGTCTCAGAATTTCATCTGATGATGCCTGCCAGTCTGGGGCCCTTGTCAGCTGGATAGTCTCGGGACGGGTGGGGACTCCCACACTGCACAGCACAAAACAGGCAGATGTGAGTTAGCAAAGCACTTGATGGACGTGGGGCCAGTGCAGTAGAGACTGTTTTCTGTGCCTCTCGAATGCGCTATGTCCATGAGAGCATGGTGGTCTTTCCCAGTATGCACGAACTGTTGGTTCTCATCCTTTTGCTAGCACAGGAAATCGCTACTCCTCATGGCCCATAGAGCAGCAGAGAACACGTGCTGGCTGTGGCTGTGGGCTGAGAGAGGAAGTGACTCCTAGAGTGACGTAGTACAAGCCCATGCACGGTTTTCCCTCTCCCTTCCTCTGCCTCATTGATTAAGGAAGCCATGTGTTTCAGAAATACAACCCTCATGGGTCTCTGAGTTGGTTATATGAAAAACATTTGCTTTGCAGAGGATCAGGGCTGGTGTGAGTGTTAAGGAAAACTTGTGTGTTAAAACTTGGATGTGTGACGATCATGTGTGGAAATGAGACTACACCAACTTTTTTTTTTTTAGACATTTTAGTTCCTATAATGAATTGCTGACTGTATACATTTTCTATTGCTGCTGTAACAAAACTCAGTGGCTTAGAACAACACAAATTTTGATTTATAGTCATGGTGATCAGAAGTCCAAAATCAGTCTCACTGTGCAAGTATCAGTGTGTTGGCTGGGCTAGCTCTTTTTGAGGCCCTGCGGAAGAATCCATTTCCTTGCCCTTTCCTGCTTTTGGAGGTTTCCCACTTTGGCTTGTGAGCCCTGCCTCCGTCCTCACAGTCAGTCATGGGGCACCTTCAAATCTCTCTCTGCTTTTGCTTCTGTGGTCACACCCACGCTCTTGTCTTTCCCTTTTAAAAGACATTTGTAACTCTATTGGCCCAAAATCCTTAACCAAATTATATCTACAAGATCCTTTTTATCCTGTGAGGTAACATATTAACAGGCTCAGAGGATCAGGTCATAGATAGCTTTGGGGGCCATTACACAGTCTTTCACAGTGACCTACACATTGGCTTGTCCAGTATCAATCTGATAGTCTTACTATCAATCTGATGGGATATGGTCAGCAGCCAGACAGTTTTCTCCAAGGAATATGCCTCCGGGTTGTGGTTTCGGTCTAGGATCTCCTTCCAAGGCTCATGTGTTGAGGATTTGGTCCCCTGTACAGCAGTGTTCATGGGGCCTTTAGGAAGTCATTGGTCATGAGGACTCTGATCTCATCAATGGATTAATCCATTTACAGATTAATAATTTTATGGCATATGTTGGGAGGTAGTGGAAACTAGGAGTTGGGGCCCTAGTGGGAAGAAGGTGGTCACTGGGGGGGTTGCCCTAGAAAGGGAATTTTTGTCCCCTTCTTTCTCTCTCTGCTTCATGACTGCCAGGAGGTGAGGAGCTGTCCTCTGCATACCCCTCTGTCATGATGTTTTGCCTTGGAGCCAGACAACTATGGACTAAAATCTCTGAATCAATCAGCCAAAATAAATATGTCCTCCTAGCTTGTTCTTCTCTATTTTTCCTGGTGGTAGAAAGCTGACTAACACACTCCAGGATGCCCACAGCTATGCATCTTTCCTTTCCACACATGAGAACTGATTGTGGGGAAATAATCCAAGATGTTTATGAAGGATTACAGATTTTAAGAAAAATTGGAAACAACCAAATGTGTAACAACAGAAAAATGTGCAAAGAAATTCTAGAATACCCCACGTATGAATATTATGCAGCCATTTGAATGTTTATGAGAAATTTTTACAACTAAACCTTATCTAGTTTTTAAAGCAAATTATATATTTATATGATCTCAACTCTGAGAAGAAAATGTGTACAGGAAAAAAAATTGTGGACTTGTTTATTCTAAAATGTCTACAGTGGTTTCATTTTCTTTTTCATTCTTTCACTTTTTAAAATGTCTGCAAAGATCAAGGACTACTTTTGCAACAGCAGGGATCTCCTGGTGTTAATAATAGTTCACCAGAGTGGACGAGAGTAATCTGCAGGTCCCGGAGAACTGCTATTCATTAGGAAAGGTGCTCTACCGTCTGTCTGCAGGCACCTGAGGATTAGTGGCTGCGTGTGTTCTGCTTCCCTGTGTTCAGATCCGTCTGTCCTTCTACCTCCTTCCTTTCTGTGTATTTACCTTGAGGGAGCAGCTAGGATTTCTGCAAAATGCAGGGACCCACTGATCACCCTGGATGATGAGGTATAAGGTGAATAAGGTCAGAGATGTCACTTCAACAGTTACCACATGTTCCTGTTCAGTTTAGCAAGGAGATGATCAATGAAAGGTATTGGGTGTGGGTATGAACAAGTACACATCTTCAAGGGTGGCCAGAGACCAGGTAAAAACCCCAAATCTCAAGCAACAGCTCCACTGCCCTGAAGCAGTGCAGGCCTGAGAACAAGATGGAAATAAGTGATATCCAGTTTGGTAGAATGAATGGGAAAATGAGCACATTCAAAGGTAGCTAAAGGAAGTATAAACTGATGAAAACCATACTGTATAGCTGTAGGTAGTCTGCATCAAACTACAGGAATTTTTGTACCCTGTAGACCAGTATTTCCACTTCAAGAAGTTTATCCTAAGATAGGAAAAATAAAAATCTAAATGTGTGGCTTTATGAGTACCCCACAGTGGAATATTATGCAGCCATTAAAACCATGTTTGAGAAGAACAATTAAGAGATGATATCTATTATATATGGCCAAGTTTTAAAAGCAGGATATAAAACTGTATATGCAACATAATCTAATTTTGCAGGAAATAAATACATATAAACAGATAAATATATAAATAGTTGTTCTGTCACATACAATAATATGCTTTCAACTCAGCAATAACAGTTTTTCCTGATTGGCACCTCTAATTCTTTTTTAGAACAAGGCAGAATATGTAGCAAACATGCATGTCCCAGGGAATTCTGGCCTTGCTGCATGACTGCTAGAGGAGAACAAGCTTCATTTGGCCGGGTACATTTTATAAACTTAGTTTTTAAGACACAGCCTCATTATCAGATTAGTCATACTTCATAAATTCCTGCTGTGTATTTCTATAGGGAAACTTCATCCACATTTAATTTTCTTTCTTAAAGAATTAGCAAAAAGTAGACATGGACTTAGCTTGATTGACTCCATCTTGTATTAAGGGTGTCCGCATGCAGCAGGTTTGTCCATAATTCCTCTTTAGATTCCAGTGATGTGTCTAAGGCTGGTTTAATGATGGCTACTCAGCAGAACTCAGGATCAAGCAGAACAATGCCTCCCAGCCCTCGTTTCCCCACTGTCTGACTGGACAGGGGTGGTAGGTTGGTCCCACCGCCTTGATGTGTGAGGTGCCAGCTACGACTGATCTGGTACAGTGTCTCCTTTGCCCTCTTTTTATTGCTATAGCTGTGGAGAAGAGTCTACTTTTTCCATGACAAATGGTCACCATGGTGACCGCAGCTTTGCAAGACTTGGGGAGCCAACTCCAGTGAGCACTATCATTTTCCTGGTCAGGCCAATCTTCATAAAACACCAAGCTGCCTGTGCAGTGTGGCCTGAGTACAGGGACACCCCAAAAGCTCCCTGCTCTGGAGCCTCTCATGCCCTCTGCAGGTATCACTGCCTCCCATGAAGGCTCCTGTTCCTTAAGAAGAGATGGTAATCAGTTGCCCCCTTTAAGTGTCAATGGGCAAGTGGGACAGGATAGCTGCTGTGGTCTGGGGGTACACTGCACTGAAGCCCCAGCCCCAGACCCGTCCTCAGCAACTCCTCCTTCCTCCCCTAGTCTCCTTCCCTACTCATCCTCTGCCTGATCCCTGTGTAGATGTGCTGCCCTCTGTGTCAGCTCCTTGTCCTGCTGTGACTTCCAGATCATGGGTCTCCCTGCTGAGCCCAAACCTGGGCTCCTTCTGCCTGCCACCCTTGAGAAGAGTGAACCCCTTCACTGCCAAACACCTTAAAAGGTTTGAATCAATAGCTGATTACCAAGAAGAAGGGGGCAGGGGGAAGGGGTCCAGGGGAGACTCTGGGCAGCGGCAGGAATGATGCCAAACCTCCACTCTGCACCCCATGAACTCATGGCTACAGTGTAGTAATGGGGTTTGGCTGGGTTCCCTTATCATTGGCCTTCTTCCCTCTGGTTCTCACCCCAAAAGTCCATTTGCAAGGACACTGCTTATCTTAGACCATGAGCTCCTTAGAAGGTGGAATGGGTCTACCCCCAGCACAGGGCTAGACACAGCCATTTAAAGTCTATGAGGAGAGGAAGGAGAGAATAAGGGAAGAGAGAAAGAGGGGGAAAGAGGCAGAAGGAGATATGCATTTTCACCCAGCCTCCATGCCTCTGTTCATACTGAAACCTACAGAGGCTGCCACATATGAACTTCTACCTGTTTCTGCCCTGGCCCTTGCTGCTGTCCGCTCCCCTGGTCTCGCCATCTGGCAGTGCCCTCACAACCCAGCCCGTCTCACAGCTGCTTGCGCTGTGGCCGTCTGCTGCATGTGCATCCATCTTGGGTCCACACCTCAATTGTGCACTGTTCTTCTCACCTCCCTGTGGTGACTAATGGACGCTGGCTGCAGCTTTGATTGATTGAGTGACAGAGTAGCCAGGGTCTGAGGCACCCTAGTGGCTCTTTGGAGAGGAAAGGAGAGTCTAGGGCACATTCCAAGCCTTGTCAGCGCTGGCTTAGCCCCTTGTGGTGTAAAATCTCACGCCTGGAGCCCTGTACTCTCCTGGTGCCAGCTGCAATTTTATTGGTGGTCTGTGACTTCAAAGGCCTCCCCTTCTGTATGGCTGGGCTAGGCAGGCTGAGCAGGCCTGTGCCCAGGGCACTGAGGAATTCCCCTGGGGACCTGGACCCAGCCTTCTCTCTAGCCTGCCCTGCCTCTTTCTTTCATATCCATAAAAAAATCACTTTCCCAGTTCATTTTGTGGCCATGCAGATAGGGTGTAACCACCTATTTGGGAGACTTCATCAACCTACATGTCCCAGGTGTGCAGGCAAGACACTGCTGACCAAACATCTGTTCACTGTCCCAACAAGTTCCCTTAATTTTTTTTTTTTTTTTTTTTGGTACTGAAGATGGAATCTGGGTCCAATTTACTATTGAGCTACATCCCTAGTTCTTTTTTCTTTTCAGGCAGGGTATAGCTAAGTTGCTTAGGCTGGTATTGAACTTGCAATCCTCCTGCTTTAGCCTCCTGAGTCACTGGTCTATAGAAAGCTGCTGGTGTCTCTCTCTGGCAGTCCTGAAACTCAACGAAATGTTCAAGACGCACTCAGCATTAGAATCTCAACTCTGACATTTCCCAGCTGTGTTCCTTTGGGAGATCCCCAACCCCTCTGTGCCTCAGTTTCCTAATGGGGATTAGTTAATACATTTGAATAGTTCCTGGCACCTGGTAGGTGTTTTGGAAATGTCTGTTATTACTATTATGGTCATGCATATGCCTCATCTTGTTGACCGATTCCATGTGAGTACATATGCCCTGCCAACAAATGAGATGACAGTGTTCACTGTTTCTTTCCCCCATAACACCAACAGGCACACTGGCACACCAGTCCAGAAGGATGTGGTGGCAAGAGTGGCCCAGCTCCTACTTTGTCTTTCTATTTGATTAAGTGAACACGGACAAGTTTGTAAGCCCATGAAACCCAGGTCAATCATGGACAGAGGGGAGCTAAGAATAACCTGTTTTACCCAGTGGCATAGAATTTACATGAAGTTTAAGGAAAGTTACTAGTAAATAGGAACAAAGTAGAGTGCCCAAGCCCACAGGAGGCACTTGGTGCATGCTTGTTCTCTTGGGGCTGTGCACACAGTAGCTAAATAACCACTTGGTGGGATGAGGTCCTTCTGAAGAGTATACATTAAACTGGGCAGTGGCATTAGTCACTGGCTTCACCAGCCGCCACTGGCCACACCTTCTATAGTCGCCACACTTAGAATACACTTAGATGAGCTGACAGGCACGAACCCCTTGAGAACAAGGACTGCATCTTCTCCTTCACACTTGCTAGCATCTGGTACCACTCCATGCAAACCTCATCAGACATGACCCCAGCAGAAGTGGCCCCGGCTGTCTAAAATACTCTCCAGAGGAAAAGTAAGAGAAGCTAAAGAAGGAAAAGCCACCCTCAACCTACCCAGAATCTTGCTGGAGATGGAAACTAACGTGGATGGAAACATGACAGCAGAAAAATACACACTGTTTTGAAGTCTGCCCACCTGGGAGTCAAGCCACATTGAAAATCAATAAGGCATCAAGGCCGGGAGCTCAGAGAGCCAACTGGATACCTGCTTGGGCCTCCTTTAAAGCAGGGAAACCTTTGAAGTTGCAGATGACCAATAAAAATACAGCTGGCATTTACAGCTTCAATCCCTCCTGCCTTTGCTTTTCCCTACACTGCTAAAGCTGCAGACAAAGCTGCCCCAGGCAGAAATCCAGGCCTAGGAGCATAGGACCACTTCCCTAAGGACAGTGCTCCTGGTGTCCACTAACCAGGGATTATGATCAACTGTAAGCATGCTGGCACATTCCCAGGACAACCCCATCTTATTTCTGGCCATCAGAGGCAGTGGTTGAGGGGATCTCGAAGCATATAAGATAAGCTCCATTAGAAGAGGTCTAAGTTGTGGCCTGCTAAGCCCCAGGGAAGCTCTTGCCCTTCTGTGAGACCTTTTTGTATCTGGTATGCTTTCACATCCACTGCTTCATTCTGTTTGTTTGTCACGCCTCTGACATCAGGAGAACAGGCCCACTGAAACGACCCCCTCCGCCAAAAGAGGGAGCAATCAAGACACAACCGAGTTAAGAGACTAGTCTAAAAAGGCAGCAGAAATAACAGTAAATGGGCACGAGACCCTGATTCTGCCCAATGCCTAAGTGAAAGGTGCCACGCTGAAGGCTCTTTTCATTGTTTTTTTCTATTCACCATTCATAGGAAGTTCCATGACCTTACTTTTCATTCAGTACGTACATAACAGGTTCTCAGGACCAGGGCCTCATGGTCTAGTCAGGAATACAAGATTTAGAGACATAAAACTTCCAGGAAAAAAGCTATCTCAGAGTGCATGGAGGATGTTATACTATACAATATATATGGGCAATGTCAGGCCTAATGACCAAGCTGAGCTAATGTCAATAAACAGAGAACTATTAGGAAATTCATTAATCAAGGTCTTGTTTATACTCCTATTTGTCAACCAAATTATTTGTTTGACTTGTGGCCTCCTTGGTTTATTATGGTCATTTCTGTCATCAGCAGAGCTGAGCTGATGGAATTTCACACATAGGAAGAAAGGTCTGCACATGGCCTTGCTACGCTGCCTTGGTCAGCCTTCCCAGGATGAGAGCTCTTGGCAGGTCTGAAGTCTGTGTTCAGTTAACAGTCACTCTTTATAATCCAGTGATTTGGTGGATCTTAATTGATTTGCTAATCACTGCTTCCTGTTTCCAGAAATAAACTGGGGAAGCTGACTTCTGAAGCACCCTCCTGCTCTTGGGGGAATGTCCTCAAAAAGCCACTCCAGGATGAAAACACAGCAGCAGGGCTAACAGGAGGGCTAACAGGAGGACTAGCAGCTTTCCAAGGCCACCTAACATCCTACCCCCTTTTCTCGATGTCCTTGCACCCCCACCTCCATGCACACACTGTCTTCTTCTTCACTTGTTTCACACTTGAATCTCCCATTGCCTTTCCTCAATCCCAGCCCCAAAGACAAGCTCCTCCAGAAAGCCTCCTCCTATCCACATAAGCCAGAAAGGACTTTAGCTTCAGAACTGCTCAGTCCCAACCACCGTCTCTGCTCCATAAGCACCTTTCATACACAGCTTTGTGAAATGTGCCCTGCAACTGGTAAAGATGTGTAAGTTCTTTGCCAACCTTACACGTCTCACAGCTCTGTATTCTAGTTCTTTGACCCCATTCCTCCACCAACTCGCATACACGTGTTTGTTCACATGAATGCTGGCCCAATAGAGTGTAAGCTACTCAGTACAAATGGAACTAGGTCATGAAGGGGTTTGCCTCCCCCCAGGACAGTTAGATATCCCTACTTAAAGCCCTGCCCTTAAGCAAATAGGGAATGAGAATTACCTTGGTAAGGAGCAGCGCCATTCCCCACTTTTATCTCTTATGTTGTGCTAATTTCTGGGGTTTATGCCTTCTCTGAGGTGGTGCTTCCTGTTTGGGAAATAAATGTGAAATGATTTCTCCATTACAATTGACAGATCACAGTAGGTTTCTGGGTAGCAGGCAGGGAAACCACCTCATAAAAGTAGACATCCTTTATTACTTTGAAGGGAAAAGAGCGAAGGGCCTTGTGGAGAGTGGGATCAAGGATTGGATTTCTTCAGAATCATTGAGTAATATCTATCCTCAGCAGCTGCCCTATGGATTCTGACACATCTCAAAAAAGCAAGCGTCTGGAAAATGTAGTCAGAATCTCTTACCTTCTGCAAAAAGCTACTGTGCAGTCTGTTCCTTTGTAGTTGTTTTTTTTTTTTTTTTTTTAAGTCAAGCCATCTTGGAAAAATCAGAAAGCAGATGCGCTCATAATTGAACTTGGCAAGAGCAATAGAAACCTCGTTATGGGTGTTACAGGCACTCGCACCCCAATTAACCTGCAGGGTGAGGGGCTGTTGGTTTCTCTGCACAGATGTCTGGGGATAAGAGAGTCTCAGAGGGCGAGAGATTTGGGTACCCTGAGACCCCTCCAGAAGCTGAGGGCCTGAGACCTCCATCCAGCCTGGACTCCCTCTCTGGGCTTTGGAGTCTCACGTCCAGGAAAATCCCTGGACCCAGGGCCCCGCTCTGACGAAGCCCTCTATGCCTGGTGGCCCACCTCAGAGCAGACCAAGCGAGAACCGAGGCTGGCTCTGCTCTGACAACTACGACCTGGTGCCGAATTTTACTGTCCGCCATTTACCATTCTGACGGGGAAAACAAATCTAAAACACCTGGACATTTATGTCTCTGATGGGTCGAGTTGCACTGTTCCATTATATTAAATAAGCCAGGCTGTGGGCTTCAAAGGCCGCCGGCCTCCTGGAGGCAGCCAGGGTGCAGGGCCTTTGTTAGCAGCTCTTGGAGCGGGTGCCTGGGCCCACCTGCGCCTGCGCCTGCGCCTTGCCCCTGTCGGGAGCGCCAGCTGCGCGGCGTGCCCAGGACTCCGAGTTGCGCCTGCGCTGTGGTCTCCCTGACGGGGCGGACCTCACAGCCGGCAAAGGAGTGCTTCTGGCTGCCTTCCCTCTCCTCTCCCTCCACACACGTGGAACTTGAGCAGCTATCAACATTTGCCCGGGCTTGAGTTCCAAAGGTTGATTGAGGTTTCCTCTGTCACCAAGCCGCTCACTGGCAAAGTGACTTGGAGACATGATTTCTTCATCTGTGTTAAGAGGACATCAGTGGCGGGCAGCTGTTTGCGTGGCTTACCTCTCTCCCCAGCCACACGCTGCTCTCAGTGCACCCCTGGCCTCCAGATTTACTCAGAGGCCAGAACTTGGAAACTCAAGAGGCAGTTCCTGCGAGTTTAATTTCCTCTCCTGGAATAAAAAAATTTAAGAACTCAAAAAAGCCCTAAAGGTGATTTGTCTCTTCAAATTATAGCACTAAAGTCAGGCCACCAGCAGTCATAAGTAGACTCAGTCCTGGCCTGGATGTTGTTGAGTTCATTGGCCCCGGAGATACTCAACTAAACTATCCCAGGGGGCCCCTGGGCTGGAGGAATCAGCAGCCAGAGAGGCCACTCCACTACCTTACCCAGACCCCCAAGTTGGAAGGGCCTTTGAACCCCTATACTACCCAGGACAGGACGTATCCACCTGTATGTACAGTTTGTCATTCCTCCAAGCCTCAGGGGGAGCCTTTGAGATTTAGACTGGTTTGCTCTGCACCTGTGAAAGTTACTCTACTGTAGACCAGAATGGGAAGGACCTTCAGGAGCCCAGAAAATTCTCCATTAGAGTATTTAGAAGAAATCCTCTGTTAACCCATAATAGGACACCAATGGCCGATGTTGGAGGTTGAAGCAGTCTCCAGAGAGCCCCTGACCAAAGCCTATCTTCAGGCAGGAAAGGTACTCATCCCCATACTAAGTCTGCAGTAAAAACCTAAAGGAAGGGATGAACATGAGTGCCTCACCTGGTCTGCTCTAATAAACTATACTTATTTCTAACCTAGTTACTTATAATTAACCAGACTCTAAACTGATACGCTTGGGAAGTTTTCCTTTCTTAAGCAATAATGATAATACTTTCCTTTTATTATGTGCCTATTTCCACATAATAGGTGAGGTAGGTATTTATGTCACTATTTCACAGATTAAGCACTCAGCATAAGGTAATGCCAAGGTGAAACTCTTCTGAAAGCCAGGTCTCCGGAGTATCTGTCATGGTCTTATCCTCACCCCATAATGCTATAAAATAGTTCTTTCCCCAGCTGCAATTGAGCCTACACCATTTGCTTGTTCAGCAATTTTATTTCTTAATTAAAAGCATGTGTTGCATTCCCAATTATACAGATAAAAAGCATGAGATAAGATTATGTTTAAAATGTGATTTCAACTTTGAAAAAGTATGTGTATGTTATACTCACATAGAATAAAATAACCCAAATAAAATACATCAAAATATTAACCTTCGTTATATATGGATGGTGAGAATGTGGTTGACTTCTACTGTCTTCCTTTCACCTCTGTGTATATTTTTAAGACCTTTAAGTATGTGTTAATTTTGAATTTTAAAACAAGTTAATTTAAAATTTGAGTTCTGGCTCAGGAGACTGTGCAAGAGTAAGCTTCAGCTCAGCCCCATCTGCGTCATCATGATTTTTAAAATGGCACCAATCCAGTTGGGATGGCAATTATCAAGAGAAAGCATGCAGTTTAGCACCCCAAGCAAAGCCCCAAATTAATGGCTGTTAGCCATCACAATGGTCGATTTCTCAGGGATCATTCCAATTAGGATCTTCTCTGTGGCTTACAACACCAGCCCTCTGACTTCAGACAAGGAGCATCTGCAGCACAGCTGGAGCAGCTGGTTTGGAAAATCAATCACTGCCCAACAACTGTGCAACTGATGGCCCATCAATCAGAAACATAAGGCGTTTGCTCCATTTATAAAACACATACATTTGCTTGCAAATCTGCAAATGCAATAAGCAGCCTGAGTACCTCCAACACTGGAGAAATGGCAGCACCAGTCACTTTTGCCTGTAAAGAGTCATGGACTGGCATCTCTAAATGGAGGGGTTCCACGCAAGAGACTGAGAAGACCCCCACTGACCCCCAAAGCCTCTGCTATCCACAGGGACCCTGAGTCCTCTTAATACACCCAAGGCCAGCTTTGAGATTTTCATTGACCCTGACAACTGTCATCCTATAACTCTGTGAGAACCCATTCGTTCTTGAGGAATTTCTTTGAGATTTTCTAAAGTGGCTTTTTTTTTTTTTTTTTGCCATTTTAGACAGCCCAGCACACACATCCCTGGCCCCTGCCAAGACTGTTTAACTTGTTCCTCTCTGTATAATATCGATGATGATGAACATCACATGCTGCTTTGTGTTTATAAATTATCTCATTTGATTCTGAAAATTCTATGAAATAAACATTAGCATTATCAGAAAAGATGAGGAAACTGAAAGGGAACTAGGAAGAAAGAATGTTGAATAAGTATCCGTCAGTGATATGCTCAACTGTGCTAAGCACTTTTCCAATTGAGAGATGCTTTATTTAGGACAACCCTGAAAAATGTCTATCTAGGCCCATTTTACACATAAGGAATTAAGACTCAGAAAGGTTACAATGGCAAGCAATGGATAGACTGGAATTTAAACCTGGGACATGTGATTGCACATCCTTAAATTTTTTCCAGCTATAGTTTTTTTAATTGACATGTAATAATATTTATGGGGCACAATGGGCTATTTCAACACATGTACAGTGTGTACTGATCAAATCAGCATAATTATGACTGAGGTTCTATGAGTATGTTAAGGGCATAGTTCTTAAAGTCATATAAGCTTTTCTGGTTGATTGATGATTTGGAGGTCTTGATTTCTTTTCTGGAGGGAAGACTAGACCAGAAATATCTCTGAATGGCCCAGCCTGAAGTCCAAACTCATTCCTGAGAATAGTTCCCCATTGCCCATCAGCCACAAAGCTAGAACTCATGTTCTGAGAGAAGGCCACTTTCTCTCAGATTCTGCTTTCTCACCCCAGAATTGCAGGCTGTTTGCTCCAGAAGGGATAGTTTCTGAAATCCCGGGACCCACCTGCTCTGATTTGGTGGAGGAAAGAGTAAGCTATCTCTACCGTGGCTTTTACATCCTTTCTCTCCATGAGCAAGGAACACATACCATTGGGTGGGCAGAAGGGAAGGCTGCTGTGGCTCCATTCCTGCTCTGAGAAATGCAACCGTGGAATTACAACATCATCAGAAAACTTCAGGCAGCAGAAGCAGACTGCCAAACCACATCACGCCTGGGGGTGAGCCGTGAAACACCGGGGCAAGCGGTACACAGAGTTTGGCTGGGTTAATGGTGTTCAGAAATAATAATTGTAGAGAGCAGTTATTGAGCATTTACATGTGCCAGGTGGAAAAGCGATTGAACTTTCCTGTATGATTCCAAGGGAGGACCACAAGGAAGAAGCAAAAAGGACACAGACTTCAGGACGTAAAGGGAAGAACAGAGCTATGCAGAGAAACAGAAGGCTGCATTGGTGGGTAGTGGGTTCTCCTCACTGGAGCTGTTCTTTCAGAGGGTGGAGGAGTCCTTTCTATGATGCTTTAGGTAGAACTATGGGATAGAGGAGCAGAGAGTAATATTTGAAGATCTTTAACATCCCTGTCAGCAATGAGGTGCCTATGATTCTACTTCTGTGTTTTAGCCACCTGTCTTCTCTCTTCCATTCTTCAAACCAAGCCATGCTGACATTTTCCAGCTGGTAGTTGCTATATCCCAAAAGCTCCTACAGGGGCAGGAGCATGAGGACTTCTTTTCCCTGTATCTTCCCACAAAGATGGGAACATGGTGGTGTTAGTTCACGTTCAGAAGCCTTCCTACAGTCCAGAACACAGCAACATTAGATAAAACCTAAGATGAGAGTGTTAAAGACAGAGCTCCAGTAGCTCAAAATCACATAAATATCTCCAAGGACCTGAAACAAACAAGCAAAAATAATAATAATAAGAGCAGCTAGCAAACAGCAGCAGCATAGCTCTTGCAGGATAGCAAGCCCTAAAAGTGCCCAACAGAGGTAAAAAGCTGGATTCAGACCCATGGTCCAAAATCAGGGGTTGGGCTGGAGTTTGCCTGCTTGTGAAATGAGGTAGAAAATAACTGACTGCTGCTGAGGCTCTGGTTCACCTGGAGGGTCAGGGAAACAGTGCAATCTCAAAACCAGGACCCAGGGCCACCTCCGGCTGCTTGAGATGGGAGACCCAAGGCACAACACCAGGCCTGGACTACAGGAGGTAGGACTTTAATGTATCTTCATACATGAAACCCAGGACTCAGGACCTCTGCAAAACTGCTAATTGGGGGACGTGGGGGAGGGAAAGAGAGAGAAAACGCCAAAGTCCATTCAAAATGAGCTTGTGAACAAAAATTCCAAAACACCTAAGGAAAACTAACCTTTAGGGGAAAAAAAAACTCTATTGGGAAATGTATTCATTCCAAAAGAAATAAAAATAAAAGAGAATTCCAAAAGCAAAATTAAAATAAATATATTTATATAAAGGAGGCAAAACAAAAGAAGAAATTATATTTTTTTAAAATTATGTCACAGAACATAAACAAGTCAAGAAGACAAAGATATAAAAATAAATAAAACCCCAAACAATGAAAGTAAAAAATATAGTTAATAAATTAAAAATTTAGTAGAATAGCTTCTATATGACATACAGTTAAAGAGAGAAAAAATGAATTAGAAAATAGTACCAAGGTATTTACTCAAAATGTAGCATAGAGTGAAAAAGAAATTATATATCCAACTTAAGAGACCTGGAGGGTAGATTGAGAGACTCAAACACATGTTTGATAGAAGTCCCACTATAAAACAAAGAAAGCAGGAATAACAGAAGTAACAGAGACAGTGCAGGGAATTTTCTGAAACTAAGGAGCTATAACTCACCAAATTTAAAGTAGTCACTGAATACAGATGAGGATAAACACCTTGATACATCAGAGTGAAACTGCAGACCATTCAGGAGAAGAGGAAAACTATAAAGTTCCTGGAACTGGCCCTATCAGAACTCAGAAAAGGAGAACTCAGGGAAGCCCAGGGCTGGGAGCTGTAAATTCTTGAACTTGTTTCTACAACAGGGAGATTGGCCCCATCAGTGGGAAGGAGCAGGAGTGAGGAGCTGCGGCCACTGTCCTGAGCCTGAATTTGAGGTCTAATGTGCAGAGAAGGCCTATCATGCTGGGCTCTGGGGAAGCTGTGTCTGTTAGGCCCCACCTATATGCCACAATGCCCCAGGTTCTTTACATAAACTCTCAGAGCCATTGTAGCTGTCTCTGGCATTTGGGATGAACACAGAATCCAGAACTTCTTTTTTTTTTTTTTTTTGCCACTGAAATAATCCCTGATTCCCAAAGAAGCAAGCCTTTTGAAAGGCAATGGATTCCTTTCTTGGCAATTACGAATTGCTGGTTTTCTTTATTTCGTAACTTTCAGTTTTTCCCACAGTTTGTCACTCTGGAAAAAATGTGGAAATGGGGGCTTTCACATGTTTGAGATGGAGAACACACTCCTGTTGGAAAAAATGAAATCTCTGACCTGGAGCCCCAAGTGTGAGTCAAACTTTCCGCAGAATCAAGATCTCTACTTGCAACTTGAGAGGCAAAATTAAGTTGTAATATTCCAGCAAATAGCTACAGCCATTCAGAATGCTACTCCTGGCTCCTTGGCTGGATCACAAACCAATGCAGAGGCAAATTTAATTACCTGTCAGGAACTAAATAAAAGGTTTGCTTCATCTAATACTCCCAGCGTGCGGGACAGCTATGAAAACAAGTCTGACGCTCAATCGATTTGCTGTTTACAGAGGCCCAAAGAGGCACTGAAAACATACAAATGGGCTACTTGAAGCTTTGGGAAGTTTAAATATTCTTTAGTGCATGTGCTCCATCTTCCTGAGCTAGACTCAAAGCCACTGCTTACCACCAGTAGGTCTTGCATCTGTGCCTTAAAAATATCCAATAATCTTTCCTTTCTGGTGCCAAAAGTGGCTGGTAAGGTGAGTCCCAGTGCACTAGGTTATCCACAACAGGATGCTCACCTCTCCTAGAGAGAATCCTGCCTACTCATCAAAACCTCCAGGCTGCCTTTATCCCCAGCAGCCCCAGCCATCAGTGAGTCATGGTAGAAAGACTGTTTTGGCACCAGGAGACTTTGATGAGCAAGGCTAAGTTCAGATCCATTGCTCTTAACCTCAGTTTCCCCGACTGACACCTGGGGAAACCTTCCCTGCCTATTTGCAGGGGTGTCACAAGCCTGAGCGGAATGGTTGTTTCGAAGGAGCTGGGCGGTGTAAGGAAGTCTTCTTAATGCAGATTAAGACCTGCAGTGTTCTTTCATTGCCTGGATTTGGAGGCCCGGAGACCAGGGAAAGAGCAATTTCTGTGTTCATAAACGTGGAAACGGCAGCTGTGAGTAGCACGCTGAGGTCAGAGGGAAGGGGAGGACAGAGCCGTGGTGTGGACTGTGCAGGAAGATGGGCAGAGGCAGGTGGCTCCAAGCCCAGCCCAGGGGGGACCTGGCCATCCAGGCCTTTCCTCCAAGGCTTTGCAGAAAGAAGTGTGGGCCCACAGATGAGCTCGAGAGAACCCCACTCAGTTTTAGGAAACCCTAAGAAGCTACAAAAGCCGTAGTTGATTAGAAACAAAGGGTAAAATTGGGACTGAGGAAAAGAAATTCAATTAAAACTATTTTTTTTTCCCCTGGGTCTAAAGTCAGCAGTATTGATTTTCAGAGCCAGGACCCTGCATGGCTGTATGCATTACTTAACTTCTCTGAGTCTCCGTTTCTTTACTTATAAAATGGACTTTGAAAAAGTAATTAACTTTTTAAAGTGATAATCGCTTAGGTGAACAACTCTTGTACCTTAAGGTTTCTGCCACTTTTCACCAGGAGCCTAGAGGATGTCAGTGGATGTACGGATTCATTTGTGCCCCCTGAATGCTTGGGAAGGGGGTTACAAAAAGGGCAGCCTGGGGCCCCCTAAAGCCAGTTCAGACCTGCAGCAGTCTTCTCAGCCCCATCTCATCGAGCCAAGTGGGCACAGTTTTTCAACTTAAAGACACCAGGTCCTGGCATGAATATCCTGAACTTATATGGGATGGATTAAAACAGGGTGTCTCCAACTCCCCTAAACCTGGACCCCCGGGTACTGCCACCACTCCCAGCAGCACTCCCAGGACCAGAGAGGCCTTAGGTCTCTTTCTCGCCACACCCCTACCAGATAGGACCTGGTGCATGCTTGACACAACTGGGCCAGCACCAAAGCCTGTGACTCCGTCACTCTTCTGGCCCTTGATAGGTAGGGCCACAGGAGCTCTACCCACATCCCCACCTCCCTGTTCTTCACAGATCTGCTCCAAGTGTACCTCTTCATCTGGCCACAAATAACCTCCCCCTCTACCTGGCCAAGTTCAGGGAGGCTCAGGATACCCCACACAGCTGGCCCTGAGCTAAAGATGGAAGATGACAGCGTCTAGAGAGCCCTAGACTCCCTTTTCCAAGATCAGGGAGAAGAAAGATGCTCCCTGCGCATCTTTAAGGAACCAGTGATCAGGAAGACACAGCATTCTCTATTTCTCTCCTTGGTGCTGTTTTTTTCCTAAGCAGTGCTAATAAAAATCCCTAACCCACGTGGCAGCCCCACTGCTCATCAGCTATTAGCTGCCCTCAGGCTGTGCCAGTCTGTTTATATTATAAATAAAGGCTGAAATATGCAGCTTGCTCCATGCAGGCTCCTTAGGGGCTGATGGGAGCAGAGCCAGCCCCCTCTCTCCTGCTTGCCCTCCCCCTACTGGGCAGAACAGAACCCTTGCCTGAAGCCAGCTCCTTTGGACGTTAACAAACCACTACAAGGACCTGCGGTCCATCCCTGGAATCCAGGTTTAATTATTTAGGAGGAAGAGCGCTTTTTGCTCCCCGCAAGCTCTGCAGGCCCCCAGAGCCCGTGGAATCATTGTTCAATGCTTATTACCGCCGCAGGCCCCCGGGCGCGGTGTTGCAGAGACCTCATTTCAATATTTACCACTTAGATCACTTAAGGGCTGTCAGCTTTAATAACATTTTATCAATTGGATACTTATATTATTCACGGCTTCATAAAAATAACAAGACCTGCCTTGGCATTTCAATCATACCCAGGCTAATTTTGGTGACTGCTCAGGGATTTCGTTTTTATTAACATTTAGATCCACTGTGACTGATCCTCTTCCTGGATGCCTAGTGTGGAGGTGGCCGCACCGGCAGGCGGGGAGGAACAAGCTGCAGAGCTCTTTGCTGTGGGCCTGTGGCCTGGGGAGACACAGAGTTGACACACCAACTGGCCAGGCTGAGACCCCTGCCCAATTGTGTAACTCGTTCTCAGTAGGTGGAGTGGCTCAGGGCTCTGTGGGTGGAAAACTGTCCTCCAGCCCTTGACAATCTGTCCCAGCCTTTTCCTCCCTACTCCTGGGCTGTAGCCTCTATTCAAATGTAG
The DNA here is from genome assembly GCF_048772815.1 of Callospermophilus lateralis. Taxonomy (NCBI): domain Eukaryota; kingdom Metazoa; phylum Chordata; class Mammalia; order Rodentia; family Sciuridae; genus Callospermophilus; species Callospermophilus lateralis. The sequence goes on from NC_135318.1 coordinate 35,666,328, forward strand.
CTCCATGGGGACAGCCTCCACTCTGCCCTCCACCTGCAGCATTCCGAGGTCACCTCCATCACCAAGTCCTCCCCTGCTCCCCAAGAGCCTGTGTCAGGGTGGGTGCTCAGTGTGTATCCTGGGAGACAGAGGTACTTCTGGCCCTTCTGGTTGCTCCCTGTGCTGATTCTGATGTCCTCTTCTCTCTCCGGCGCCAGAGTTCAGCCTTCCTTGAAGCCACCACTCCTTTCCCTTCTGCCCTCCCTCAGGAACATGGCCCATGCTTCCTCACTCTTCCAACATTTTGCTTTCTGGGCCAAAAGCTTGCAAACCTCTTCCTGTCTCTAAGGGGTTTGCTGTTGCTAGTAGCTACATGGCAATTCCAGGACTTTTATACAGTCATGATCTTGGCTTCACCCCCCAGAAACGTTGCCTGTTTAGAGGAAACACCATTTTGTGCAGTGGCTGCCCCATGTCCAATGGCTCCTGCCTCCTGCCACTACCTCTCTTCTTTACTGCTCCCCAGGCCGGGCCTCCTTCACTGCCCCAGGGGGCCCTCAGCTATGCAGCTTCAGCAGCCTCCTCCCTCGTCTCTCCCCCCATATGCCATGGGTCTTTTATTCATGGCTTAGAATGCTTCTATGGATTTTTATTGCCTTCAGAACCAAACCCAAAGTCTCCACCCCTCTGCCTCTGCGCTTCGGGCCTCCACTCTTGGCCTCATCCACAGCCCTTCTCAACTTACAGAGCCTTTGCAGTACCTCCCTAGAATGCCCTTCCCACTGCTCTGCACATGGCCAACACCAGTCTCTGCTTTAATGAGATCTAAAAGACACCCCCCCCCCCCAACGCCTTCTGTAATGTTTATTTCTCCTTCCATCCTGGTCTTCATCTATCTTGGTCTTTGTAGTCTCCTTGGGACTGATCACAACTTACAATTTTTAAATCATCTTTGTTAATTTAGCTTCCTTCATGAACTCAGAGACTAAAATGGGTACATAGTAGTTGTTTAATAAAAATGAATGGATGAACTTATCCCATTCCCTTATTCCTTTTCTCTTATGAAAATCCCACCTCCCTCAGCCACCTTCCCTCTCGAATCATCTTGAGTATACTGATAAAGGTAATCAAACTCTTACAGACCAGTCACATCGTTGGAAAATGTCAGACAGCCCATCATCCATAGTGCTTAGGGACATAGGCACAGAAGGTAGACTGGGTTCACTTGTCATTTTGTGCTCTTGGGCAGGTCCCTGAACTTTTTCTGTGCTTCTGTCTGTTCATCTGCAACTGGGGTCAAATGGTTATTGTGAGGATTAAATGAGTTGATATGTGTACAGTGCTTAGAGCAGTGCCTGTCCCAGAACAAGTGCTCCATAAATGCCAGCCAGTACTTTACATTGAGAACGGCCCTCTCCATTCACAGAGAGAGTTGATCCCTCTTCACTTGCCCTGCTCATCCCACCCTGCCCAGAGACTTGGGAGGCTGGTCACCCTTGACCACTCCCAGGGAAGGGCATCCAATGAAGCTCAGACTCCCTTGCTTCCTTGCAGTGGAGACTGCGGGTGGGGATGGGGTGGGGTGGATCCTTGCTGCAGGCTCACCAGGCAGACCTGTCTCCACAGGGGAGAAACACACTTTCTTGCAAGAAGCATCTTCTCATTCTTACCTGCTCTGTAAGGCAGGCTCCTGGATCACCTTGCAAAGGCCAATTCCTTGCAATTGGGGCCTAAGGAACTCAATTTCTCCCAACGCTCCCAGGAAAGGGTTGCCACATCCGCAGGCCCCGTGGATCCACCAATGCCCCTGAAGAGAAGGGCTGGCCTTTCTTGTTACACATGAGGCAGGTGAGAGCCTGGCCTGCTGCCCCTCTTCTAGCTGGAATCCTTCAAACAGAGCAATGTTGTGGGGTTGCCAGGCCCCCTTTTGTGCCCGTAAGCAGTGTCGGTTCTGTCAGTAAATTTGTCTATTGCTTGAAGCTTCTATGTCTATTAGGGAGGTTGCAGGGCTGCAAGGTTCCCAGCCTCCTGGGGCTGCATGCGTTCTCATGCACATGTGTGCGGAGCCATGTGAAGTCAGATTTATCCTTTTGACACCCTGGGTCATCTGGGTTCTGTCCTCCCAAACGTTCTAAATTGCAGGAGAAATCGCCCTGACAGAACCTCTCGCTGACAGACAGTGTCTTTTGTTACACAGGGGGTGTTGATCCTTCTCTAATCAACAGCTTAATTAAGTCTGCTGAGATGAAAGCGTCATTTTTACTTTGGGAGCTAATATTTATAGACAACCCTCTCCCCGGCCCCTGCGCTGGAGGTGTTAACAACTTGAGAGCTAAATCAAATAAAAATTATAAAACTCATTTCTTCACTCTACAAAAATCACTGGCAAACTCAGAACTCTCCAGACTGTGAGCGGCTCCATAAAGCAGTTTTTTGTTCATGCCACAGAACCCAGCCCAGGCTTGGCACACACTGGGCACTTAGGAAGCATTTGTTGAAGTTTGAAAAAGCACAGAGTCTTTTGGATGGTTCCCTTCTCTGGCAGGAATCAGTATGGCACGGTGGTGAAGAGCTTGGCTTGGGAATTAAATCCTAGCAGTCTCACCCCTCAGCTCTATGACCTTGGGTGAGCTGGGGAACATCTCTAAGCCCCAGCTTCTGTGGCTATAAAATAGGACAATAATAGCACCTATCTTAAAGCCCACAGCACTGCCTTTGGCACATAGGAGCACATTTAGCGCTGGCTACTAGGAGCAGAAGTGGTGGCAGTAGAGGTGGAGGTGCCAACCTCAGAGCCTCTACTTTTATCGAAAGGTCTGCCAAGCAGCTTTTAAGATGTCTTGTTTCCCAGACTGCTCAGTTCTGTTAGCAGTGTCTTAGGGAAATGCAAATCAAAACCATAATGAGACGCTACTTCGTTCCTGCTTGGCCAGCTATAATAAAGAAATCTGGAAAATAACAATGTTGGCAAGGATGTCGAGAAATTGGAATTCTCATACATTGTTGATGAGTTCAATGGTGCAGTCACTGTGGAAAACAGTTTGGGGGTTCCTCGAAAAGTTAAACATAGTCAAATCATACATCCAATAATTCCTAGGTATACGTCTTAGTCTGTTCAGGCTAGTATAAAAAGTACTGTCATTTGTAAATAATAGAAATTTATTGCTTCTAGTTCAAGATCAAGGAGCCAGCAGACTGGGCCTGATCAGGGTTCCTTCTGTGTGTCCTAACAAGATGGGGGAAGGGAGTCCCTTCAAACCTCTTTTATAAAAGTACCAAGCCCATTCTTAAGCACAGAGCCCTCATGACCTAATCTCCTAGAGAAGCCACCTTTTAATATCATCACAAAGGGGATCAGGTTTCAACAGGACATTTGGAGGGACACTAACATTCAGGCCTTAGCAGTATACAACCAAAAGAATTGAAAGGCGGCTCAGACAGACACTTGTATATCAGTGTTCATAGCAGGATCATTCATATTAAAAATGTAGGATGAACATAAATGCCTGCCAACTGGTAAATTTAATAACAAATTGCCGCAGTCCGGCTGCAGCAGAATATCCGGGGGGTGACGAATAACTTGTGTACGTTGATGCAGCAGGAATGAGAGCCGTTTATTGTAGGATAACAGAGGTATTTATACATTTTGCACAGCTTATCTTAATTAGCATAAACTAGATACAGCAGTCAACCAATCAGGAATCTCCACACTTAATGGCTCGCTTTTGTTACTTTACAAACCACTCCCTCTGGCATTTTGCCAGGTGCCATCCAGACTTGTTTACAGACTCTAACAACAAATGAAGTGTACAGTGGAATATTAATTAGTCAATAAAAGGAATATAATTCTAATACATGCTACAACATGGATAAACCTTAAAGATATGCTAACAGAGTATGCCACCTATTGTTGATTCCATTTATATGAAATGTCTAGAACAGACAAATCCATAGAAAAATAAAGTTGATTAGTGGTTTCCATGATTATCTACCCCTTTATAGGAAGAGACTGCTACAGGGTTTCTTCTGGGAGTAATGGAAATGTTCTGAAATTAGTGGTGATATGCTAAGAGCCACAGAATTGTGGGCTTCCAAAGCTCATGTTCCACAGGTCAGAGGGACAGAAATGGGTCACCCAATGCCCATTTCACCCAAGCCAGGAACTCCCCGCAGCACTAACCATTGTCTAGCAATAAGTGTTATATGAATTATATCTCAATTCTTTTTTAAAAGGAGGGTATTTGCCTCCTGATGATCCTTACCTAGCGCTCATTCCCACTCTACCTCCTACCCTCAGGAAGAAATCTGAAGCAATTTGGCCAGCATAACTCAGCTCACAAGTAGAAGAGATGGAACTGAAACTCAAGCCTTTAAATGCCAATGCCCTCTGCTCTCCCTCCTGGTGATTGAAATCAAGCCACTCTCAAGAGTCCAGACTCACCTCTGATTTCAGCCCTTAGCCTCATCTACATGGGCAGGATTCTTGACCCTGTGGGCCTCCAAAGCTCATGTTCCACAGGTCAGAGGGCCAGAAATGAGTCACCCAATGCTCATTTCACCCAAGCAAGGAACTCCCTGCAGCACTAACCATTATCTAGCTAACACATGTTCCCCTGAATGTCCCACTGATCTTCACATTGACTAAACGCCTCAAACACAGGACAGTGAGGAAATCCCTGTTTTCACTCATTTGTCTCCTCTTGCCCCATGTAAGACCTTCTCCATTTGGAAGAAGGCTTCTTGTGACGTTCAGAGGCTTTGATGTACAAAGATGAATGAGGTGTTGGGGGAAGCTGTAAAGAAACAGGAGAGTGAGGAGGGTTTTCCATTTAGGATATTGGGATGAGAGGTGAGACAAAGGGAGGCACCAAGGAAGGAGTGGAGAATGGACAATATATAGAAGGAACCATGAGGAGTCCCGCTTGCCTGGAGTAAAAAGGGCAGAGATGAAGGGACAGGAGCAGAGTGTGTGTGGGGTGGGGGGCAGAATTACAAAGCCATGGGCAAGAGGCCAAGGAGGGAGGCCCACTCTGGCACTTGTTGACTAGGGGACTGATGGGAGAGTCTCCAAGGTGTAAGCTGACCACGTGGAAAAGTCACTAAAACAAAAACCACTTGCTCATGGGCCTGTAGCTTCTGTGGGTAGCCAGACAGGCGTTAATAACCAGCCAAACGGGGGCCATGTCTCGAGGAATGGAACCAGTGGAGAGTAAAACAAGCTTACACAAAAACTTTAACTCTGAGATATTCAGGAAAGGTCTGAAGATCTCGACACTCTTTTTCATTTGATTCCTCTGGTACTTCACTGGAATAGAAGGGGACCACCTTCAGAACGAAGTTTCAACAGGCAGAAAAATAATGGCCTTGTTGTTTATTTCTGTGGCCATACCAAATCATTTCTTGTTAAGGCTGGAAGTGACCTTCAAGTCATTGATACTTTCATGTGAAACCCAAGTTCTGAAGTAATTAATGTCCTTGCCAAATCATTGTCTGACCTCTGCCTAAACCCCACCCACCACCCCAGTGACAGTGTTGTTCCAATGTATTGGAGCAGCCCTCTCATGTCTTTAGGAATATCTGGCTTTTAGAAACTATTTCCTTAGATAACAAACTTGACCTCCTGCACCTTCCATTCAATGGCCTATTTCTCCTCCTAGGGCTTGTTCCGAGGCACTTTTGCTCTTTCTTCTATGATGGCTCTTCAGTATTTTAAACCTATTGCATTCTAATCACCTACTCAATGAGTCCTCTTTGTATTTATTTTGGAGGGGAGGTACTGGGAATCAACATCAGGGGTGCTCTACCATTGAGCTATACCCCCAGCCATTTTTATTTTTTATTTTGAGACAGGGTCTTCTGGCTTTGAACTTGCATTCTGCCTCCTTCAATCTCCCAAGTCACTGGAATCACATTTATGCATCACCGTGCCCAGCCCCTGCTTTGTATTTCTTATGTGACATTGATTTAAAATTCTAAACTATCCAAGTCATTTTGCTCTTTTTTTCTTGTGTTACAATTTACTTCTTGGGGAAGGAAAAAATTCATTCTGTATTTCCTCTGAGATACTTTCGAACTTGCCCCCTCTGAACCACAGAGGGAAACCTCATGAAGGGATGGTCTCATCTCCTTCTCACCTCCTAAATAATATACCTCTTTGCATGATCGTGCATAGGCATGGTGTGGGACCTGGGACTCGATGCATCAACTATAGTATAGAAGGTTCTGAGAGGAATTCAACTGTAACAGCAGAAATTGGCATCTAAAGGGTAAGGAGACCAACAGCAGCAGTCATCAAGGAGTTAATCCAATGAGGGTCTCAAGGAGGATCCCCCATAGATGCAAGGATCAGACATCCAGGAATATGCAATGTCCCAAGAACGAGACAGACGGCGACACCAGGAAGTTTTGCAGCAAGTGGCCAAGCCTCAAGCCTAGAGCCTTCATCTTCAGGAGAGTGGTGTTCTGTGAAGACCATCAGTAGTTACAAGCTCATAGACACAGAGAGTGGTACCCCAGATCTGTATCTGGGTGAGGGACATGATCTTGGCCAGGTTACCTGCCAGCTCTGGCTGGTTGCAGCCTCATTTCTGCCTTTTGATTTTGAGCAGTCTGGACTCCTCGAGGTTCCTTCACATACTCGGCATATTTTTCACTTAATTCCCTATTCTCCTCTTCCTTCCTCTCACTTGCCGTCCCAACATCTGGAATGGAAAGCCCTTCCCACTCTTCTCGGCTTCTTTACATCTGGCCTTCTCTTCTTGATCCAGCCAATTGGATGGCTCCACCACCTCATTCATCTTGATTCTTGGATTCTGAGATAAGATGCTAAGACTTTTTTTCAGTAAAGAGTTTGTGATTGATTATCAATGGTCACTCCAGGCATGGGAGGAAATAGTAGTGGCATGAATATTGACTATTTCCAAACTAGCAACAAGGAACTGGGACCAGGGTCAAATGGGAAGAGCTTTAAATGGTACTTGATGTTATTGAGTCCTGAGGTTGGAACGGAGCTACCTCGATATCCTTCCAAAGGACAGGACTGAGGGGCAGGCTGACACCTAGCTGAGCCTGTTGGGAGTGTGGGGATATAGTGGGCCAAGGCTGAAAACAAGGTGGGACTCAGCCACAATCTCCAGGCCAACATGAGGCTCTGGCCATTTTATAACCTCTCCAAATTATGCTGACTCTTGACTTTCCTCAGTTTGGGTGGTGAAGTTCTACAATCAAGAAGCATTTTGCATAAATGATTTTTAACAGTGAACAAAAGGAGAATTCCACCTGTTTCAGGTTCCCCAAACCCAACAAAAACCAGGGGTGGGGGTGTGGGGAAAGGAGATGAAATCAGTATAGAAATAGTTAACAGAGAGTTTCCTATAACCAGTAAATGGCATCATATGTGAAATTTCTTTATGTATTTTTAAGAGGTTCATCACTATTTGGAAGGTTATACTGCTTGTGAAACCTGTAATGGAAACTGGCTGGGTTTTCTTTAAGTTATTTAATTGTAGAAACCCACATTCTTACTGAGGCACAGGAAAACTGGAGGCCATTGAGCTGGACTATGGGAAGAAGGAGGGCAGAGTATCTCGAGATGTTTGGAGCCTGTCAAGACATTTGAGTAGGATTTTATGCAAATCTAATCAGCTCCAAAATCAAATCACAATTATTTAACCTATTATCCCTGGTCCACAGTAGTGTCAGGCACATAATCCTCACCAACCCCTAATCCTGTCAAGACAGGAAAAAATAGGAGTATTTACTTTTATTATTATGCATTCTGTTACATACCCAACTGTCACTAAGTACGTACAGCACCTTTAACTAAAGAAACTAATTGCAAGCCACTTTCAATATCCCTTGTTTTTTAATTTAATGCCCTCAGAGAGATATAATTGGGCTGGAGGGAAGAATTTTCACTGAAGTCATGAATTTGCTATATAAATACAAACAAGAAAGAAAGCTAATACAGTAAGGGAATATGGGATTAATTTTGAAATTGTCTGATTAGTGGATTGCTGCCCATCAATAATTGCCTTATATTTTCCCAAGGCCCTCTCTTTATTGGAGTTTGGCACCGCATCTGCCCACAGTCTGTCAATCAGCCCGCGCAGCTGGGAGGGTCTGGAGACACCACAATTGGAAGCCTGCTGGGGCGCCTTGTTAGACAAAGCAATATATCCCAGACGTGAAAATGCTCCCATCTCAACTCAGCTGCTAACGTCTTTACACTCAATCCTCTTGCACTGGAGCAAGGCCTCAGTGGGACTAGGTCTGATTTTTAAAAAGGAAAAGAAGAAGTTGAAGCCGCCTGTTTACATATATTTTACAGGCTTGGGCTCTGCTGGAGTCTGAGGTCAGAAACACCTTCCCTCTCACAGTGGCCAAGTTGCCCAATAATGTCGTTAACATGAGCTCGGCAACAGCTGGAATTTCTAAAGCAACATCAGTGTCATGGGGAATGCTTGTTTAGGCATCATACGCTTCACACATTTAAAAATTAAGAAAGATGATCAGAAGGGTTATGAGCAAGTGTGCAGATGGTGGGTTTCTAACTTAATTAATGCTTAAAATCTGAATGTTCAAGCTCCGAGAATGTTTCCCACCTCTCCTCTCTAGGCCCAATGCTTTTAAGTGCTTAAAGATGCTTGAACAGAGAGAGGAGAGGAGGGTCTGTTGACCGAACTCACCATAAACATCTTTTCAAACCCACACGCCCATGCACATGCACACAAACTTGCAGGCTGGCTAATGATATGTTTATGCCATGTCCATTGCCAGAAATATTTATGTCTCTCTATTTTGCCAGCAATCAGTCAAGATATACAAAAATGGATTTGCATGTAAAGATGCTCCACTTGGAAGACAAAATATAATAGGACAAAGATGGCTCAGAGCTCATTCTTTTTTTGTTTTGTTTTCTTATTATCTACTGTTTGCCTTTCCTGTTTGGTAAACTGAGCATGTTTTCCACAGGGTTGGGAATTTTGTTCTTGGGAGGTAGGAAATTCAATGATCTGGGGCAATGTCCCTGTGGCAGCAGAATGGTCTTATTAGCTACTGAAGCCTAACTTCCTCTCGAAGTCCAGGGCCCTGCTCTGATTTATGGCTAGGATGAGCTTTGTTGCCCTGTTCCATTCTGCACTTTTGACACCTGTGTTTTTCTGTCTGTCTGTAGTGGCGGCAGCCCACTGGGCACAAGGGTCAAGGTCTAAAGGACAAAGCTGGAAGAGATCCAGGACTGAATTTGATAGCAATTCCAGTCTCTGATTCTCTCTCTCATGTCCATGCCCAGAACGGAAACCCCAGAAACCTACCCAAGCCACTTCCCTCTATTTTCCATTTGGATCCATGCCTTGGAGCTTACTGCACCACCCTAAATTGTCTCCAAATCTGAATAACTAACAAGAGCAGGGTCATCAGGGGTTGCTGCTTGCACTGCCAGAACACCCCAGGTGGATGCTTCAGTGCCCTGGGCACACACTGCTATGGCCTTGCCAATGAGCAGGCCAGGGTCAGTCTGAAAATGTATGTCCATTGGGTGGAAATGCAAATACTTATGCTATAGAAATGTCATGAAAATTAAAAGCTAGAAGGTAAGTGGAAACAGTTTGTAAGCTTGCTCATGCATTCTATCAAAGAAATGGGATATTTTATTATTATGAATACTAGCAAAACTTTTCATGACTGTGCATTAGTTGTGTGAGGGAAGTGGCCTGGGTTGCTTGCTTGGCTTTGAAGGAGCTGGGAGCCACCAGCTTAGCCACATGTACCTGGCGCTTACAGCAGCCACTTTCCCAGGTAATGAACTTGGCCCTGGGATGGTAGAGTTTCTTCCCTACTTCTATTTTTCTTTTCCAATCTGCTGCCCCTCCAAGGAGCATCGGACACTGGACAACTTCTTTCTCCAACTTGAAGGGACTCACACTCTTTCCTTTATGAGTTAAAACCCCCATAGGTCAATGCAGTGGCAGGCACAGTCTTTCTCTCCAGGTTATAAACTAGCTTTGGGACCTCCACACCATGTACCTACTACTCCCCAAATGTGCTCACCTTTTTCTCCACTCTGAACTCATTATCCCCTGAGCAGGGCTGACTCTCCCATTTATTATCTTCTTCCCTTGCCTGTAATGCTTCCTTTATTTCTCCATTGGCCCAACCCTGACCTCAAGGCTTCCAGCTGCATTTCTGCCACTTTCCACACCAGCCGTTGTTGATCTGCTCTTTGGCATCACATCTGTGTCTTGTGGCAGTTGTTGGTAGATGTCACCGGCCAATGGGCTGTTCTTCTCACATTTGTTGAGACTCTCTAGTGTTGTGCACGGTGCCAAGGCAGATTCACACAAGGATACACACACTTTTGTCAATTGCTGCTATTCTCCCAGTGCCTCAACTATGCTTGGTACACAGAGCATAGAGATCCTTAAGGAATATTTGTTGAATGAGTAAATTAGTGAATCGATAAATAAATAAGATCTAAGTGAATGCAACATCCTCATTATCATGTACACAATAAATTTCATGGAGTAATTAAAAAAAAAACCTGGGTTTCTTTGTAGGAAAATCAATAGATCCCCCAAAGAAAGAAAAACAGTAAAATTGACACCATAGATTATAAATAGCACTCCTAAAGGAAAACGCAGGTCTCGCAAGGTTGGAAGATGTGTCATGGGGCAGGGGTGGCTGGACCTGCCCTTCTGGTAATAAGAGTTCTGAAGGTTCCCTCCCCTCTTAAGAGCTCTGAACCATTACTGCTTTCACGCCAGCTCCAATTTCTCACAACAGAACTGAGACTAGAATAGAACATTTAAACAGGTCCAGGGAAACTGAAAAAAAAGTATGGTCTATAATGAGTAAGTAAGGTCCTAGGTGTTGCAAGGAGGAAAGACCTTCACTGAGAGCCTTCTAGCTACTTTGGAAAAGACAACGTAAGGTTTGGGAGGCAGAAAAAGGACAAAGAAATGGCAATGGAAACGTGCTTGTACTGTCACTAATTCGCAGCAATCTTCCTCACCATGCATGCAAGATATAGAAACTCTAACTCCAGTCTTTACAGGTACAGCCTTGTGCTTGGAGGCAGGGGTTGCAATCAGGTCTGCATGACAGGGATGCTGGTGTTTTTTGAAACACCTTGGATCTGCATCCCACCAGGTCCCATCCAACCAAAGTTCCCTTTTCCAGCTGGGACCTAAATAAGACTGTGTGAGTCCTCTTACATTACAAACACATGCACCGGCTTGTTTTAAAACAAATGGTATCACCCTTGATTCCCCATGATTCTCACACCAGAATGAGAGTGAGGGGCAAAGAATGTTCTGAAGCAAAGGTACTCCCAAACCATAAGGCTAAAACCTTGCTAGAAATGTGACTGATGATGTGATAAGAGGGTGCCCGTGCCATACAGAATGCAAAACAGGAATTCCAAGGTAACTGACTGCATATAAAGAACTAGGTAACTGATTGCATATTAGGAACAGTTTCCATTTAGCCACTTGGAACAGAACAATCTGTAGCATAAAAGGAGAATAAAATTTGGCAGGGCTCACTGTGAGCCCTTGAGGAGGCATGAGTGCAGAGAATTCCTAAAAGAGATCCTAACTTAATCAATCACTTGAAGCAGGAGGCAAAAAAGCTGTGTTTAGAAACAGATCAAAAGGGTTGTATTGGCTCAGGCGTGCACACACCGTATCAATCTCTGGCCAACCCTGTGAGCCTCCGGGCGTCACCTCACAAGCGTGCCCAGAGCAGCCTGGTTTTATTTGTAAATGCACAGGAGTGGCCTGAAACACAATCCCAGGCAAGGCCAAGGGGCACGGGCCATGTGGAGTAGGAGGTAGAACCAAATGGAAATTCCCTCATATTTATTTTCCTCCTGATTCCATTTCTATGGAACATACGCTAAGTCTATCCTCAAACTGACAAATCAGTGGGATCACATCTCAGAGATGGGAGAGGTTCTGAGGCAAGAAACAAAGGCCAAAGGTGGCTTGTGCCAACAACAGAGGACCTGCATTGTTGGCCTATATCTGCATGAGTTCAGCTCCCACTAAAGGAGGCCCTTGGGGTCTCCCAGCTCACAACTCAAGGGTCTGGGCCCTGCAGCAGCCTTGGCTCAGCTTTCCCTGCACACACAAGCAGCCATAGTGATAAATTTTTTTTATTTACATGGAACTAATTATAAACCTTGCTTATTGTCCATCTTAACTTTTCTCACTTTATAATATATACATATATATTCACTTTATATTTTATCCTGCAAATATTTCCACATTAAGTTTGGATGCCCTGAGACAACAGTGTCTTGAATTCTCCCCATTGCACTGAGAACGACATTAGTAGTGTACAGTCCTTGCAAGAACAGAGAAAATAGCCATCAAATCATTTTCTGTTTTCTGGGTTTGGATGAGCATCCTGCACTGTGGTAGAGAGCTTGATACCCCACAATTCCTAAGCAGCAGAACTGAGCTTGAATCTGCTTTTTCTTCTAGTCTCTTCCCTTTGCTCCCAGGAGGGGATTTACCTTGATATTAAAGCTTCAGATCCACATTGAAACCATGAATTCTATGACCCAGGGAGGGGCTCTAGTGGTGTTTATAGTTAGGTATTTTTGTAAAATTTGGAGATGTAAGATATTGAATGGTAGTTAAAAACTACTGTCTTTTTCATTCCAATCTTCCTCTCTGACTCATTCTTCTGCTCTTGGGTCACTTTGAAGTGGCTGAGGGCATTTTTAGGATCTGGCTAAAAGTTGAGTTGGGGGTACAATTAGTTTGGGTTTGATGAGATGTTTATATGATTCACAATCACCTCCATGTAGAACTAAGATACTGCTCACTAACTTTGTGCAAAAAACAAAATAAAACAAAAAAAATCCTTGATTTTACCAAAATAATATATGTACATGTTAACAAATCGAATAGTGTAAGGGCCTTGGAGTAAAGTTGAATAGTACCACAGACCTTTAACCAAAAGCAGTTCTCCCCAACTCTCTGAGATAATTACTTTCAATTTTCTTGGTGATTACTTTCAGTTTATTTTGACATTTATCTTCATGTGTTTAAACAAAATTCTAATACTTCATTATTTTAATTTAAAAAAATAACAAAAAGAAACTCTTGGGGATATGTAAAACTTTTCTTGCATAAGTTCTTTAAAATAATTTGACTTCTATATAGGAAAATATATAATTTTGAATTTGAATATTATAATAAAAGTTAAATATTAAAATATTTATAATAATTACTTTATAATACCCTTTGATTTATAAACATTAGATATTATCTATTGATTTCTTATTTCAGATGATAAAGCTATAGCTAGCTCTCTTAAACCTAATTATGTCCTCTCCCTGCCATTTTTTTTATAGTTATATTATCACTTTTGTTAAATAATATGGTTTACATTTTACATGATGGTGATAATATTTTTGCACACATTAAATATTTTTGCACACATTACATTAGCACATTTTCTTTTACCTCAAATAATTATTCCCAATAGAAAAGCAGAAATATGTTCTCCAAAATGACAAGTAGAAGAATATTCATAGCAGAATTATTCATTGTGCCTCCTACTGAAGTGGACCCAAATGCCCATCAACAATAGAGTGGATAAATTCTGACATATTCTATAATTGAGTACCCTACATATATGATAATAAATAAACTATTATTGTTACATGCAATAACATAAATCTTGACAACATAATATTGAGTAAAAGAAGCCAGACACATCATAGAATATAAATCTTATTATATTAACATACAAAACCAGATACAATTAATATATTCAGTTGGAAAGTAGTACAGTGGATGCCCCTGGGGAGGCACAGTAACTATAAGGAGATAAAAGGGAAGTTCCTAAGTTCTGGTAATGTTCTAGTTCTTGGTCTGGCTTTTTTTGTATGGGTTTAGTCACATGATCACTTTGTGAAAATTCAGCACTACATATACTTACAATTTTTCTAGATTATTTTATATTCATAAAAATTTATCCTAAAAGGATATTTATACTTCTATTATTAAATTGTATTTTGACTCCACTAACTTTTAAAGATTTTGTTATATTTGAAACATTATTGTCTTTATTTCTTCTCCTCCAACTTGTTACTTAATTCCATTTTCACATCTTAGTTTATAATATTTACATTCTTTTCTGTAATCAATTCTACACTTGTTAGTTTTATCAGCAGTTAAGTAGATTCAATGCTCACCACCAGATTATTTTGCTGAAGTTTCCCTTCAGATAATTAAAATGCATGCTTTTTACTGGGCATGGTGGTACAGGTCTGTAATCTGAGCTACTTGGGAGGCTGAGGTAGGATTATAAATTCAAGGTGAGCTTGAACAACTTAGTAAGACCCTGTCTCAAAATGAAATAAAAAGGGATGGGGATGTAACTAAGTGATATAGCACTTGCCGAGCATGTGTGAGGGCCTGGGTTTAATCCCCAGCACTAAAAAAAAAAAAAAAAAAGTATGCTGTATTCATCAAAAAGGTTTAATGAAACAATATCCCCTCTACAATGTTCTAGCATATTCAAAACATTCTGTTGTTACAGTATAGTATTGGGATGATAGTTTGGGAATAAAATTCTTTTTTTTTTTTTTTTTTTTTTTTTAAAGAGAGAGTGAGAGAGGAGAGAGAGAGAATTTTTTTTTTAATATTTATTTTTTAGTTATCGGCGGACACAACATCTTTGTTTGTACGTGGTGCTGAGAATCGAACCCGGGCCGCATGCATGCCAGGCGAGCGCGCTACCACTTGAGCCACATCCCCAGCCCCAAAGGGAATAAAATTCTTGAAGTCATACTTTCTGAAGAAAGCATATCCTATTGTCTTTTAGTTACTTTGAAGCTTATCTGATAAGCCCCATAATTTTCCCGCCCATAAGTAACATTTTAAATTTGCCTGCTTTCCAAAGAATTCTTTGAAGTTTAGTTAATTTTATGAAGGTATATCTCTAAGCTGACCTTTCTGCCTCAGTATTTCTTAGTTAGGTCCCTTCTTACAGAGTCATAATATTTTTTTATTTCAGGAAGCTTTTCTTGAATTTAGTCTTTAAATATTTGTTCTGCTCATTATTTCTCTTGCCTTCTTCGGAGACCCTACCACTGAAATCCTTGGCTTGTCTTCTGTAACTATCATTTCCTTTTTAAGACTTTCTATTCATTTACTTGCTTTGTTTTATTTTGCTGTCTTCTCTCATTTCTATTCTCAATGCTAGCAGTCTTATGCATACTCCTAGGCAAAGACTTTCTAAGGGATATGCAAGCAGTTTTAAGATAATCAACTTCCATATTCTCAATTTACATATATATTCTTTTCAATTGATCTGCCATCAAGGTCAGTGTTTGTGTTCTTCAGTTTCACTTTTGGTTATATTTCAAATTAATTATCACAAGTTTTATTATTATTAGTGTTGCCACAATAATGTGGCAAAAGAAGCCAATCTAAAATTCAGTAGCTTACAACAAAACTAAGCATGTCTATTTTCTCTCTAAGGTCTGCAGGTTGGTCACAGTTCTACAGGAGTTGGCTAAAATTGGTTGGACTTGGCTTGAGGTTACAAGTTTGATGCATGTCTGCCCTACAGATATCTTCATTCTCCTTGAAACACTAGTTATCTAAAGAATATTCTTCTCTGACACATAGCAGGAGTGCAAAAGAATGAAGCAAAAATCATGCAAGTAGGTTTAAGGTTCCTGTTTTAGTCAGTGCACAAATAGGTCATTGGCTAAAGGAAGGCACACTTTCAAGGTCAGCCACACTTTGGAAGAAAGCATACTCTGCCTATCGTGGGGATGGAGGATAGGAGTACAAAGCTACATGATAAAGGGTGTTGATTAATAATCCTGTTATATAATCCCTATTGGTATATTCTATTGAATTTTTAAAGTCAAGTGTTTTTTTTTTTATAATCTTGACTGAACTCTTGTATCTCTCTTAATAGTTGTTGAAACTTTGGGATTTTCAAGACTGATAATCACAAGTGTATATATAAAGATAGTTTAATGTCCTTCCTTTCAATTGTTGTAAGTACTATTTCTTTTTTCTTTTCTTATAGCATTGGTCAGGACTCACTTGGTTGAATCATAGGAGAGACAGTGGGCAACTCCGTCTTGTTCCAAATCTTGAAAAGAATAAATATGACATTTTATCATTAAAAACAAATTGATCTGCCAGAAAATATACCTATGGGTTTATGTTTTGGGGGATCTTTTCCCCCATCCATTCTGCTTTCACAGTCACTCAATATCATGGGCGTTGGTGAAGCCTCCTTTAATGAAGGCACCATAACCCTTGGTAGGACGCTATGTCTTTCCTTCTCTTGTACATATTTATATTAAGATCAACTTTCCTTAGCTGGGGCCAGGATGCTTGTTCTTCCTGGGAAGCAGAAGCCTCTTTGGGGTGAGGTCTCATTTCACTGGGCAACTAGCATGGCACCTGGCAGTGGCAGCCCTATACTTGCCTATAACATGGCGTTGGTCTCCCAGCTTGCCTATGTCTGCTCTGACTCTCTCTGCACAACCAATAGATAAGCACCACAAAGGATAAGGTCAATGTCCTCATTGAAGCAGTTGGTACAAATGTTGAATCTCTTTGGCCTTGTTTGTTTACAAAGGCCCTGGTCACCGTAAACATCGGAAGTCTCATCTGCAATGTAAGAGCTGGTCGACCTGCTCCAGCAGCTGATGCCACATCAGTAGGAGGGCTTGCCCACTCCACCGCTGCTTCCTGGTTAAGCAGAACAAAGCGGAAACAAAGAAAGGGAGTG
The DNA here is from genome assembly GCF_048772815.1 of Callospermophilus lateralis. Lineage (NCBI taxonomy): Eukaryota > Metazoa > Chordata > Mammalia > Rodentia > Sciuridae > Callospermophilus > Callospermophilus lateralis. Next base: position 35,683,083 of record NC_135318.1, read on the forward strand.
TCTGAGGAGTCTGATGATGACATGGCTTTGGTCTTTAGGACTAGCTCTCTTTTATAACATTAATGAAAAGCTTAACTCTTGATGGGGGAGATGGAATGAAGGCATTAGAAACTGAGAATTTTGCCTATTGTATGTTCTGAATTCACTGAACAGTGGAGCAGCAGGAAAGATGAGTTTTGTTTATTGATCTCACTTCTTCTAATATATAAATATTGTCAAAGAATACACTGCCTCTAAAAGAATCTTATGAGCATGTAGGAGACAAAATTATGACATACCCCAGCTCTTATCTTTATGCCCATTAATCTAAGATACTGAGTACTGAAGTGATATATATCAATCTGTCATAAATCATTCTTTCTAAATTTCTGCCAATTATAGTGATAGAGCTTGAAGAATATTCTCATTCATTGGCCCATTGCATATCAACATGATTTTAAGGAGGAACTGAATGATTCCACTCTAATTTCCAAGTTGCACAGCAGATTAGTGTTACATCTAGAGGTGGGATTTAAAACAATTTTTTTTTTCAGCACTGATGCTTGAACCCAGAGTTACACATGTTAGGCAAGCATTCTACCATGGACATCACAGCCCCTTCTAATTTTTATTTTGAAGCAGAGTCTTGCTGAGTTGCCCAGTCTGGTCTTGAATTTGTGATCCTCTGTCTCAGCTTCCCAAGTACCAGTGATTATAGGTGTGTGCCACCATGCCCAATTTTATATTTTTAAATATAAGGCCCTAAGCAACTCAGTGAGACCCTGTTTCTAAATAAAATACAAAGGAGGGCTGGGGATGTGTCTCAGTAGTTATGAGCTCCTGAGTTCAATCCCCAGTAGAAAAAAAAATTATTAACTTTTACCAACAGATTATGGCATGCTGTAATCTCATGTTTATTTTTTATTTGGGCTTATATTTCCTTCTCATTGCCATCAGAAAACCATGTGTTGTTTGATTATTCTTTTTCACCATGCAGCTATTAGATTTATGTTATTATAACAGAAATGTTATAGATTCTCCTATGAATAATATAATTAGCAACAATTATTAATCTAGTTTTTATAAGTCTTCTACTTATTGATGGTCCAATGCTTTCCTTTTGCCCTTACTTTCCACAAAGCAGTTTAAATTGCATTCTGAAAAACAGAACATCCATGTCTATACAGGTGTAGGATAAAATGTTCCCAAAACATATAATAGAACATAATATCCTGAACTTTACATAACCAATTTTATTTAATTAGGGATAATTCCTCCCTCTCAGATGTTGATGTGCTTTTATAACAATATTAAACACATAATTATAAACATGATCTTTTCTAACCATTAAGTGAATTACTAACTTATCTCTGTCAAGTATCAAACTCTGCTCACCTGTTGCCTTTTAAAGACATTTCAAAATGTCTTAGAAAACTGAAATTCAGCAGTATACTACATTCGTAATAAACATACAATTTCTAATATTTTTCTTTAAAAAATCCTTCATTTAATTAACTTAAACTGTAAAAAAACTAAGTTCCTCTAAAAATGACAAGAACAATTAATAGGAATTTGATGTCTTAGAAAACACTTTTTTTTTCCCTAGGCAAAATTACCAGAAATTGAGACACTGAATAACTCTAAAGAATAGGAAACAATCCTTTTTTGCAAGTTGGGTCAGTTCTAATTCCAGATTTTCAACTGAAAGAGGATCTAATCAAGTTATCATCATCAAGTTATCATTGTATGATTTTGACATGTAACTTGAAGGGATTTCCAAGCCTTCAGTGACATGTAAAATAATAAAATTATTTTTATTTATATCTGCTTATTTATAAGAAAAGGGTTTTCAGCTCTTACATCTATAAAAACAAAAAAGAGAAATAGAATTGATGTTATATTGTGGTCTCAAACTGAAAATAACTCATATTTACAGATTTACTTATGAATGTGAACTAATTGAAAATCCTTTATCCAATGTCACTGAGTGATAATTTTCTAATAACCTTTTACTTTTAAAATTTAATCATTATTTATCAAGTTTATAACATTTATTTAGCTTAATTGTATGCTGCTAATAATTGCAATATTCAATTAGAAGGGGGAAAATGAATACTTTAGAGACATGCAGGCAGGAAATTAAAAACTATTAAATTTTAATTTATGTATGACTTTTGTTGCAGAGAAATACAATAAGGTAATCAATAGCAGCTTTTAAACATAAAGATTTTGTGTTGGAATAAAATTATCTGGAAGAAGTGGAAAGGTGGTAAGATTGAGGAAAACAGAAATGTATCTATAATATTTGGCTATTAAAATGATTTCATGTACAATGGAGCATATCAAAGCACTGTAACATTTAGATCTGAATGGATGAATTAAAAGTTATGCAATCAGTTTAATGTGGCTCTTGGGTTGTTGTTAGCTGATCCTTGGTCTAGGATCACCAAGAAAGTGATGGGGAAAATGTTAATAATGCAGATGAATGAAACTTGAAAGTATTTAACATCTGTAGCCACTGTGTTGTGAATAGGAAGAAAAGAAAAAGAAAGGGGGAAAAAAGAGAAAAATCAAAGAAGTTTTCTTCCAGTATTCATAAACTTTTCCAATTCAACAAAGAAGTCACATATGCCATTGATAGCAGATGAATGAGTGATGTTGTGATATATGTGCTCATTGTCGTACTGTTTTTTTTTGGGGGGTGGTGGTACTGGGGATTGAACTTAGGGACACTCGACCACTGAGCCATATCCCAGCCCTATTTTGTATTTTATTTGGGACAGGGTCTCACTGAGTTGCTTAGTACCTCACCATCGCTGAGGCTGGCTTTGAACTTGAAATCCTCCTGCTTCAGCCTCCCAAGCTGCTGGAATTACAGGCATGTGCCACCACACCCGGCTCATTGTTGTACATTCATGTTTCTCATTAATGTAAAACAAATTGTTAGTCAACATTCATATGGAAACTACACTTGGCCAGCCAGTTACTCAACATTTCTCAGCAGCATACACGATCAGACTTGTGATTGCTTGTTTGGTCCTTCTCCCTGAGTTTCTCAAAATCAAATTGAGTCTTGGGAATCTTCTGCCACCAGTCCATGAGTTTTCTTCTTGCTGGTGTGCACAAAGACGTTAGGTCTTACAATGAAGAACATGCTCCTCAATTCTGAGAAACACACTTGCTGGGCTCCTCTAAAATCTGCATCAATGAATTCTCAGAGCATCCCTCGCTTGAGCTCCACAGCTTTTGTTGTTTTTATCCAGTCTGAATAATCTCTGCCTTGCATATTTAAAGTAAATACTGATGTATTAAGGTTTAAAACTCCCATCTTACTATTTGTTTTCTACTTGTCCCATATGTTCTGTGCTTTTCCCCCCATTCTTCTTTCTAGCAATTTAATAAAAGAAAATCAATCAAATACATTTTACCATTGCATTTCCCTTTTGATTACTTTGTTACATGTACATAATTTTACTACTCTTTTTTTGATTACCCTAGAGTTACAAAATGTATCTTGATTTGCTAAAATCTGATGTAAATTTGTATTTTTTCACCAATGTGAGGTCTATATTGAATATTTTAATTCCCTTTATTCTCTTTTCTCATTTTCGTTTTCTTATTGTCGTGAATTTTATTTCTACATATTTTAAACACCTCAAGATACTATTATAAGCATTGTTACACAGGCAGTATTCATTATATTTACCTACATATTTTTCTGACTTTGGTGTCAGAGTAACGCTGGCTTCAGAGAATGAATTGGGAAATCTTCTCTTTAATAATCTGGAAGTATCCCTTTAGAAAGACTTCTAGAAGAATTACTTTTTTTCCTTAAATATTTGGTACAATTCCCCAGAAGGCCTTAAGTTTTAAACTATAAATTTAATCTCTTTAATAGCTACAGCACAATTCTATCTATTTCTTCTAGAGTGAGGTTTGATAGTTGTATTTTCAAGGAATTTTATTTGAAGTGTTGATATGATTTTTTTAAGTTGTAATTGGACATAAATACCTTTATTTTATTTTATTTATTTTTATGTGGTTGTCATAATGTTGTTCTTTTATTCTTTCAAAAAATCTTTTAAATACAAATAGACTATGTGTAGTTACATTTTCCCCAGCAGAGATTTACCTCTGCTGTTTTTCCCTTCAAATAATCAGTTTCACTGATTTTTCTCTATTATTTTCTATATGAGTGTGATAAAAAAGAAATCCCTATTAACGAATAGGCTATGAAAGTGGCCAATTCCAATTGGACCACAGGAAGTCTACCTTCCAAAAGAAAGTAGATTTTACCAAAAGGTTATACGGTGAAAGAGATGGATACTTTAATATTACAGTGAATGTATATATTGTAAATATTAATAATATAAACACTAAAGAGAAAAAAAAGATAATTAAAAACCTGGGTTATAGCTCAGTGGTAGAGTATGTGTCTAGCATGGGTGAGGCCCTGAGTTCAATTCCTAGCACTGGAAAAAAACAAAAAACAAACAAATAAAAAACATGAAACCATTTAAAATGTAGTATAATTTTCTCAGAGTACAAGAAAGATAGAATTATGTATTGAACATCCTGGAACATTCTATTTCAAGAGTTAGTGTTTCCTTCTCTAAGTTTCCAATAACGATACTGAAGTCAGTTTACTATATTTGCACAGTCTATAATAATTTAAGCAAATGTTATTTTTTCCAGTTTTTAATAATTTAATAATTTTTACAATCAATGTATAAAGGCACAAAGAAGGCAGAAGGAACTGTAGATCTATTTATTTTCTTAATTTACAAAGTGTTTATATATATGTGTGTGTATGTGTGTGTGTGATGTACACACACATATATATACACATACACACATATATATATACATACATAAATATATTATGTATTTTTAAGTTGATGGGCAAGAAAGAAGTTTAAATGTATAGTTAAAATCTGAAGAATTAAACTGATAACAAATTATCAGTCTTTCATTTTTAAGATGGAGGAATAAAGAAATCTATGACCTTATCTGCTTTCTAACACCAATCAGAAACAATAAGAATAAAAATTCCATCTAGGAGGAATTCAGAAAACACCTATGATCTGAACCTTAGTATTCATAAAGAAAAGCTGCCAAACACGGTGAAAATTAGGGAGAAAGGATGCCAAGAAAGGATGCCCATGACTGCAGATATGAAGTACATTTACAAATTAGTGATTTACCTTGAGAAGCAAAAGCAACAGCTCCTTGTTTAAGAAAACCTGAGCTTTAAAATTTGGCTGCAGAATTCTCTATGGTTCCCTTTTGAAATTACATAGATATGACATTCCTACAAGAAAAAATTTTGAGCAAGTTATAGAAACTAAGGTTAATTGGTGGACCTGAAGTTTTCTTACAAATTAAAATTCTGTAGTTTGATACACTCCACTCCACCTTATACTCTTCTCAGCACTTCCTTGTGAGTTAAGAGAAACTCTTTTAGATCCAGAGGTTGTTCAAAACTTCTGACACCTCTTTCTCACATTTTATTTCCCCAAGAAAAATCCTTCAAATTTCTTGTAGGAGGACATTATGTTATATAATGTGAATAATGGAAAAAGAACTAGGAATGTTTTGCAACCCTGAATATATTTTTAAAATATTGTATTGTGCATTTTTGGTAGATGAATTACCAAATGTGAATTGTATTTCAATAAAGTTTTTTAAAAATGAATCAGGTGATAAAATTATAAGTTCAGCATATGTCAGAAAAATTTTGTGGAATAATTGAATATTGTGACCAAACAGCTTCATACAGATTCAAGGAACTTAGTAAAAAAGTAGTTCCTATGGATCGAGAGTGTGAAGTACAGATAAAAGAACTGAAGGAAGAAATGATAAAACATCATAAGACAAAAATTACACTGCACAAGCTCCAAGAAGATGTGGAAGAGAAGTGATGACATCATAGAAATGGAAACCGCACAAAACCAAAACAGATAGTATCAAAAACAAGCTAAGGAATAGAGGACAGACTTATGAAAATTGAGCAAAATAACAGAAAAAAGTAAAAAAAACCTTAAATAATTATTGAACAAATCATATGTACATATATGGGAGACAGATAAGGAGGAGTTAATGTTCAATTATGCATTTTTTGGAAGATGACAAAAAAAAGCATCAAAAAATTTCAAAGAATAGTTCAAGAAAATTCTCTGAAAAGATTTGACTCTAAAACTTAAACAAGCACATCATCTTCCAAGAAAACTAACAAAAATCAATCAGCGCTAGAACATACCCTAATAAAGTTACTGGTTTTCAAAGATATGATCATTCAGACAGAAAATCAAATTACCTCAAGGGGAAGGGCAAGAAATCAGGTTGGCTTTAAACTTCTTTAAAGCAACATTGAACACTGTAGAAATTTACTGTCTTCAAAACCCTCAGAAAAACTATGACTATGACTAAAGATTTTATTTCCAGCCAACGCATAATTCATGCATAAAGGCAACATGCAGATGATTTCAAACATATAAATATTCCAAGATCACACAGTTCCTAGGAATCTTTCTTGAAAAAACTTCTAAAAAACAGCTTTGTCCACTGAAATACAAATGGAAAATGAAATGTGTTCAATTCAATAAGTTAGAATGGTACAATAGCTTTAAGGGAAACACTAGTAAACACTAGCTTAAGGTAAAACACTAGTAAAGGTAAAACACTAGTAAAGTAGTAAAGGTAAAACACTAGTAAAGGTAAAAACAATAGTTAAAGAATTAGGAAAGGAGAGAACTGAAAGACATATATGTTTCTCCAAGGGAATGTTCTTAAGGAAAAATAAAAGGGCAAACATTTAGCTAAACTAATTAAATAATATAAATAAAAGGGTAAAAATATTAAAAACAATTATGCAGACGGCTGGGGATGTGGTTCAAGTGGCGCGCTCGCCTGGCATGCGTGCAGCCCGGGTTCGATCCTCAGCACCACATACAAACAAAGATGTTGTGTCCGCTGAAAACTAAAAAAAAAAATTAAATATTAAAATTCTCTCTCTCTCTCACTTCTCTTAAAAAAACAAGTATGCAGAAACAATCATGAATGCTGAGAAAATTACAATTATGAGAGAATACATTGCTTAGCTTTATGCAAATATAGTTGTGTTCCAGGACACCTGTGGATACCAACATGTGTGGGTGCTGAAGTTCATCATATGAATGATGACAGAAAAAAGTAAAAAAAATGAAATAGCATAGTATTTGCATATAACCTACATACATCTCCCATATACTTTAAATCATCTCTAGATTACTTATAATCCCAAATATGATGTAAATGCTATGTCAACAGCTGGTATACTGTATTGGTTAGGAACAATGACAGATACAATTTTTAAAAAATATTTAGGATCTGTGATCCATTTAATTCACAAATGCAGAAGTCATGGATACAGAGGGTTTACTCTATATGTAATAGATAATTAGCTAAAGAAATACAAATTATCAAAATTTACTGCAGAAAAGAAAGAAAATACAAATAGACCATTTAAAAAATTACAAGTTAATTCCATTAAATCTTTAAGGAACATATAACTCAATATTATTTAAATGGCTCAGAGTATAGAAAGTTTCGAAAATCTTATCAACACTGGAATAGTTCAATTCCTGGACTTACTAAATAAAATATTAGCCTGCTTACTCTAATTAGCACATTATTCAGATATATGTCATGATCAAGCAAAATTCATAACAAGAATGCAAAAATGGTTCAATATTAAGAAATCTATTATTATCAATCCAGATGCTCATCAATAGATGAATGGATTAAGAAATTGTGGTATAGAGAACAGGCACAGCAATCCGCAGAGCGGCAGAACCACCCCCCCCAATGCCTGCAAGGTAGGTGGACCTGCAACCCACCGGCAGGTCAGGCCCAGCAACCTGCTGAGGGGCACAGCTGCCCCACGCGCCTGCAAGGTAGGCCGAACCGTGACCACCGACAGAACAGGCCCAGCGGCCGGCCAGACACATCTCCCCAGTTGGGGGAGGGGCAGAGCCGCCGCATGCCTGCAAGGTAGGCGGACCCGCGACCCACCAGCAGAACAGGCACAGCAATCCGCAGAGCGGCAGAGCCACCCCCCCAGCACCTGCAAGGTAGGTGGACCTGCGACCCACTGGCAGGTCAGGCCCAGCAACCTGTGGAGGGGCACAGCTGCCCCACGCGCCTGCAAGGTAGGCGGAACCGTGACCACCAACAGAACAGGCCCAGCGGCCCGCCAGACACATTGCCCTGGTTGGGGGAGGGGCAGAGCCACCGGGCGCCTGCAAGGTAGGCAGACCTGCGACTCATCAGAAGATCAGGCCCAGCAACCCACGGAGCGGCAGAGCCACCCCCCGCACCTGCAAGGTAGGTGCACCTGCCACCCACCGGCAGGTCAGGCCCAGCAACCCACGGAGGGGCACAGCTGCTCCACGCGCCTGCAAGGTAGGCGGAACCGTGACCACCGACAAAACAGGCCCAGTGGCCCGCCAGACACATCGCCCCGGTTGGGGGAGGGGCAGAGCTGCCACCAGCGCCTGCTAGGTAGACAGACCTGCAACCGACAGACAGAACAGGCCTAGCGGCCAGCGGAGGGGCAGAGCCGCTGCTCGCGCCTGAAAGTTAGGCGGACCTGCAACCCACCAGAAGAACAGGCCCAGCGGCCTGCAGAGGGTATGAGCCGCTGCCCGCGCCTGCAAGGTAGGCGGACCTGCGACCACCGAAAGAACAGGCCCACCAAAAGTACAGGCCCAGCGGCCTGCCGGCGTGGTAGGCACATTGCCCGAATTGGAGGAGGGGCAGAACCACCGCCAAAGCCTGCGAGGGAGACTTTGCAACTATACAAGAGCAACATAAATATATAGGGGGAAAAATCAATAACACAACAGTTTCACCAAGCAGAAAGAAACGCGATCAGTATGAAAAGACAAGGAAAGAAAGGACCACAAGCAATGCAGGTCAACTCAACTTTAGAAGAGGTAATATCTGCAGCAGATGGAATGTCAGATAAAGAATTCAGGATATACATGCTTCAGATGATCTGGAGTCTCAAGGAAGACATTAGACAGCAAAACCAGACAATAAAAGACCACTTCGACCACTTCGACAATGAATTACATAAACAAATCCAAGAAGCAAAAGATCAATTATACAGGGAGATAGAGGTTATAAAAAACAAACAAACAGAAATCCTAGAAATGCGAACCGGATACAAAAACATATCAAAAAAATTGTGCACCATGATTAGGTAGGATTTATCCCTGGGATGCAAGGTTGGTTCAATATAAGAAAATCAATAAATGTTATTCACCACATCAATAGGCTTAAAAATAAGAACCATATGATCATCTCGATAGATGCGGAAAAAGCATTCGACAAAGTACAGCATCCCTTTATGTTCAAAACTCTAGAAAAACTAGAGATAACAGGAACATACCTCAATATTGTAAAAGCAATCTATGCTAAGCCTCAGGCTAGCATCATTCTGAATGGAGAAAAACTGAAGGCATTCCCTCTAAAATCTGGAACAAGACAAGGATGCCCTCTCTCACCACTTCTGTTCAACATAGTTCTCGAATCACTGGCCAGAGCAATTAGACAGACGAAAGAAATTAAAGGCATAAAAATAGGAAAAGAAGAACTCAAATTATCACTATTTGCAGATGACATGATTCTATACCTAGCAGACCCAAAAGGGTCTACAAAGAAACTATTAGAGCTAATAAATGAATTCAGCAAAGTGGCAGGATATAAAATCAACACGCATAAATCAAAGGCATTCCTGTATATCAGCGACAAATCCTCTGAAATGGAAATGAGGACAACCACTCCATTCACAATATCCTCAAAAAAAATAAAATACTTGGGAATCAACCTAACAAAAGAGGTGAAAGACTTATACAATGAAAACTACAGAACCCTAAAGAGAGAAATAGAAGAAGATCTTAGAAGATGGAAAAATGTACCCTGTTCATGGATAGGTAGAACTAACATCATCAAAATGGCGATATTACCAAAAGTTCTCTATAGGTTTAATGCAATGCCAATCAAAATCCCAACGGCATTTCTTGTAGAAATAGAGAAAGCAATCATGAAATTCATATGGAAAAATAAAAGACCCAGAATAGCAAAAACAATGCTAAGCAGGAAGTGTGAATCAGGCGGTATAGTGATACCAGACTTCAAACTATACTACAGAGCAATAGTAACAAAAACAGCATGGTACTGGTACCAAAACAGGCGAGTGGACCAATGGTACAGAATAGAGGACACAGAAACCAATCCACAAAATTACAACTATCTTATATCTGATAAAGGGGCTAAAAACATGCAATGGAGGAAGGATAGCATCTTCAACAAATGGTGCTGGGAAAACTGGAAATCCATATGCAACAAAATGAAACTGAATCCCTTTCTCTCGCCATGCACAAAAGTTAACTCAAAGTGGATCAAGGAACTTGATATCAAATCAGAGACATGGCGTCTGATAGAAGAAAAAGTTGGCTATGATCTACATACTGTGGGGTCGGGCTCCAAATTCCTCAATAGGACACTGATAGCACAAGAGTTAATAACTAGAATCAACAAATGGGACTTACTCAAACTAAAAAGTTTTTTCTCAGCAAGAGAAACAATAAGAGAGGTAAATAGGGAGCCTACGTCCTGGGAACAAATCTTTACTCCTCACACTTCAGACAGAGCCCTAATATCCAGAATATACAAAGAACTAAAAAAATTAGACAATAAGATAACAAATAACCCAATCAACAAATGGGCCAAGGACCTGAACAGACATTTCTCAGAGGAGGACATACAATCAATCAACAAGTACATGAAAAAATGCTCACCATCTCTAGCAGTCAGAGAAATGCAAATCAAAACCACCATCTCACTCCAGTAAGATTGGCAGCCATTAGGAAGTCAAACAACAACAAGTGCTGGCGAGGATGTGGGGAAAAGGGTACTCTTGTACATTGCTGGTGGGACTGCAAATTTGGAAAGCAGTATGGAGATTTCTTGGAAAGCTCGGAATGGAACCACCATTTGACCCAGCTATTCCCCTACTCGGTCTATTCCCTAAAGACCTAAAAAGAGCACACTATAGGGATACTGCCACATCGATGTTCATAGCAGCACAATTCACAATAGCAAGACTGTGGAACCAACCTAGATGCCCTTCAATAGACGAATGGATAAAAAAAAATGTGGCATTTATACACAATGGAGTATTACTCTGCATTAAAAAATGACAAAATCATAGAATTTGCAGGGAAACGGATGGCATTAGAGCAGATTATGCTAAGTGAAGCTAGCCAATCCCTTAAAAACAAATGCCAAATGTCTTCTTTGATATAAGGAGAGTAACTAAGAACAGAGTAGGGACGAAGAGCATGAGAAGAAGATTAACATTAAACAGGGATGAGAGGTGGGAGGGAAAGGGAGAGAGAAGAGAAATTGCATGTAAATGGAAGGAGACCCTCAGGGGTATACAAAATTACATACAAGAGGAAGTGAGGGGAAAGGGGGAAAAATATAAAGGGGAGAAATGAATTACAGTAGAGGGGGTAGAGAGAGAAGAGGGGAGGGGAGGGGGAAGGGGGGATAGTAGAGGATAGGAAAGGCAGCAGAATACAACAGACACTAGTATGGCAATATGTAAATCAATGGATGTGCAACTGATGTGATTCTGCAATCTGTATATGGGGTAAAAATGGGAGTTCATATCCCACTTGAATCAAAGTGTGAAATATGATATATCAAGAACTATGTAATGTTTTGAACAACCAACAATAAAAATTAATTAAAAAAAAGAAATTGTGGTATATATACACAATGGAGTTTTACTCAGCCATAAAGAAGCATAAATTTATGGTATTTGCTGGTAAATGGATAGAAATGGAGAACATCATGTTACGTGAAATAAGCCAGTCTCAGAAAATTAAGGGTCAAATATTTTTTCTCATATTTAGAACCTAGACAAAATAAAAAAAAGAAGGAGGGGAGGACTAGATATCATAAAGATATAGGGAAGAGCAGTAAAGTAGAAGGACATCAAGAGGAAGAGAGAAGGGATAGGAAAGGGCAGGAAATTCAGAACAAATTTTTTAAAATCATGTTATGTGCGTATATAAATATATCACAGGGAATTTAACCTTTATATTTAAGTAGAAGATACTATTCAAAAATAAATAGATGAGTGAAAAGAAGATTAGTAGACTAGAAGGAAGGAGAATAAAAGGGATGAGGAGGAGAGAGAAAAGGTGGGTGATCATGAACTGAAATTGAATTCTATGCATGTACAGTTTTATCAAGATGAACCCAACTACTATGTTTAATAACAATACTCTATTTTTTAAAAACTATTATTATAATAAAACTTATGGGGCTGGGTTGTGGCTCAGGGTTAGGACACTTGCCTCTCATGTGACACACTGGGTTAGACTGTTAACACCACATATAAATAAATGAATAAAATAGAGGTCCATCAACAACTGAAAAAAATACTTAAAAAATAATAATAATAAAACTTGCACATAGATCTAAGGGGAAATACAGTATGAACACTGCTGTAGATGCCAAAAAGGCGTCTAATACCATTTGTTATCCCTTTTGAATTAAAAAAAGCTATCAAAAAATTCTAATAGTTTCTTTTTTTTTTTTTAAAGAGAGAGTGAGAGAGAAGAGAGAGAGTGAGAGAATTTTTTAATATTTGTTTTTTAGTTATCGGCGGACACAACATCTTTGTTTGTACGTGGTGCTGAGAATCGAACCCGGGCCGCACGCATGCAAGGCCACCACTTGAGCCACATCCCCAGCCCCTCTAACAGTTTCTTAACATGAAAAATGTACATATCTCATTTCAAAAGCCAGAAACCATACCATGAAATACTGAATCCCATTAAAATCAGAGGCAAAATAGGGCGCACATTATTACCACTATTATTTAATTTTGCTCATGCAATACTAGCCAATGTTATTAGAGAAATGAAAGGAAAAATATGTAAGATGAGAAAGGACAAGGAAAAGAAATATTTGTAGATAAGATGGTAGGAACTCTTAAGAAAATCAACTAAAATTTTTCTTATTACCAAGAGTAAGATAATTTAGTGATGTGTCTGAGAAAAAACTGAAACAAAAAGATATCAGTATTTCTCCATATAAGCAATAATCATCCCAGAAAATATAACAGAAGAAAATGTCCAATTTACAGTAATAATATGATAAGATCCTAAGAAATGTGCATGGAGAACATGAATAAAACTTGGAAACATTTAAAAAAATAATAAATGCTTATATAAAAAGTAAGATGTTATCATATTCTTAGATATGGAGATGGTGCTAAATAATGGCAATCCTCTCTAAATAAGCCTATGAATAGAACTTTCTCAATAAAAATACCAACACCATTATTTTGGGAATAAAGCAAGAAAAGAGTAATATGAGAGGACCTGTCCTACAGATACTGAAAAGTACTATAAACATTTTAGTGATTACAACAGTTTGGTATCAACACATGAAGAGAAAGATGTATGAATAGAACTGATATCCCAGAAATAGATGTAATGTATTGGGTTTAATTTCTCATACAGTTGACATTCAGATTAGTAAAATTATGTTTGTTAAATAGTATAGGAGAATATCTATGTGGAAAATATGAAACTAAATTCTCTTTCATGCCTTACATCAAAAAAAGTTCTAGATTACTCAAATGAAAAATGTTAAACACAAAAGTAATAGAAATTACATATTTAACTTTATGAAAACTTTGATTTTATTTGGGGAAAGCCTCTCTAAATTTTGAATTTCCAAGTATAATTTAACCTCTTTTATCAGATCACTAGTGGTCACTTTTTACAAGAAAAATTTGGGGCTGGGATTGTGGCTCAGCGATAGAGTGCTTGCCTAGCATGGGCGGGACCTGGGTTCGATCCTCAGCACCACATAAAAATAAAGGCATTGTGTTGTGTGGAGTTACACTGGTCATATATTCATATATGAATATAGGAAAGTTATGTCTGATTCATTCTATTGTCTTTCCCATTATCATCCCCACTCCCTTCCCCCCACACCCCCCCACCCCCATCCAATCTGGTGAACCTCCATTCCTCCCTCCAACCCACCCCCATCTAATGTGAGTCAGCATCTGCATATCACAGGGAACATTTGGCCTTTGTTTTTTTGGATAGGCTTATTTCACTTAGCATGATAGTCTCCAGTTCCATCAATTTACTGGCAAATGCCATAATTCCATTCTTCTTTATGGCTGAATAATAATATTCCATCATATTTATGTACCACATTTTCTTTATCCATTTCTTTATCCAAGGTCACATAGGTTGGTTCCATAGCTTAGCTATTGTGAACTGAGCTGCTATAAACATCGATGTGGCCACATCAATATAGTATGCTAATTTTAAGTCCTTTGGGTACATGCCCAGGAGTGGGATAACTGGGTCAAATAAATGGTTGTCCATTCCAAGTTTTCTGAGGAATCTCCATACTGCTTTCCAGAGTGTTTGCACCAATTTGCAGTCCCACCAGTAATGTATGAGTGTGTCTTTTTGCCCACATCCTTGCCAACATTTATTATTACTTGTATTCTTGATAATTACCATTCTGACTGGAGTGAGATGAAATCTCAGTGTAGTTTTAGTTTGCATTTCTTTAATTGCTAGTGATGTTGAACATTTTTTATATATTTGTTGACCATTTGTATTTCTTCTGTGACATGTCTGTTCAGTTCCTTTGCCCATTTATTAATTAGGTTATTTGGAATTTTTTGGAGTTACGTTTTTGAGTTCTTCATATATCCTGGAGATTAGTGCTCTCTATCTGAGGTGCAGGTGGCAAAGATTTTCTTCCATTCTATAGGCTCTCTCTTCATATTCTTGATAGTTTCCTTTGCTGTGAAGAAGTTTTTTAGTTTGATACCATCCCACTTATTGATTTTTTAATTTTATTTCTTGTACTTTAAGAGTCTTGTTGAGGAATTAGTTTCCTAAGACAACATGATGGGGAGTTGGGCCTACTTCTAGTAGGCACAGGGTCTCTGGTCTGGTGCTTAGGTCCATGATCCACTTTGAGTTTTGTGCAGGGTGAGAGATAGGGGTTTAATTTCATTTTGTTGCATATGGATTTCCAGTTTTCCCAGCACCATGTATTGAAGAGTCTATTTTTTCTCCAATGTACATTTATGGCACCCTTGTCTGGTATGAGATAACTGTATTTAGGTGGGTTTTCTCTGTGTCTTCTATTCTGTACCATTGGTCTTCATGTCTGTTTTGGTGCCACTACCAAACTGCTTTTGTTACTATAGCTCTGTAGTATAATTTAAGGTCTGGCATTGTGAGGCCTCCTGCTTCACTTTTCTTGATGAGGATTGCTTTGGCTATTTGGGGGGTCTCTTATTTTTCCAATCCATTGGTCACTTTAAAATAATCTTTATAGCCATATAAGATGATTTGTGTCCAATCCCTTCTTTTATTTAAACATATCAAATACACTAATTTTCTAATCTATGTCTAATTATTCCAGTATGCAAAGCTTTATGGGTGTCATTCAGGTTTGTTTTCTTCTGCTACTTTTATTTAAGGTGGCTTATTTCTTGGTTTGGTTTTTGTTTTGTTTGTATATAAATTCTTGACTGTAATATATTCTTTGGAAGTTGTCTGAGAATGCTCCTTCAGTAACTTATGTTCATTTTATCAGATACCAAGAAGCACAATCATTGTAAACAATATTCTTGGCTTAAAGATTTGGGGATCACTCAAGTAACATGAACCAGCAGTTCTAAACAGCATTTTTAATAGATTTTGTTTTTCTTCTTTTTTTTAATTTATAAATATTTTCTAATTTTCTCTGATTTCTTCTTTGATTGGTGGATTTTTAAACCTTTTGGATATCAACTGTCGAGTTTCACTATCCTCGATAACCTCTATGAGCATTCTGTGAGTAAGCATGTACAACTACTGCTGCATTCAGGCCTCAGTTACGTCTTGCTTGTACTAGAATAACCACTGCATACTGTCTATAACACCAAAGCTGTTCTATATTTAGGGGAGAATGCTCTTTGTCCTTTTTTGTTTTGTGTCTTTGTTCTAATTGAATTTAGTGACAGGTCTAATCCAGATCTTACAAAATTATTCTAGAGAAAAATTCAGACAAAAACTTCCTATCAGTGAGGCATTGAGTCACCTGGATTTACCTGAAACAATAGAGACCATTGAATCAGGGCACACATGCTTCCTCTAAGGACACAGAATTGATTTGTTTAATTTCTGAAAGGTCATCTGCCCTGGGAAAGGGAAAGGGAATTCTGCATTCTCTTCCTTGGTCTGTAACCTCATCCTTGACAGCTGCAGGGACACGTGCATGAAGAGCCATATCCCTGCCCCCAACCCTGCTATTCATACTTAACTGCTTGGCAATTTACTTTCAATAGCATGTCCTGGGATGGTCATTGCTTGCTAGACATTGTCCTCTCCTCTGAGGCTTGCCATGGGAAAGTTTCTCCTGAGCCGCTGGAATCACTGGATCAGGCATTATTTCCCTCTTGGGTCCATCCTTGGATTGACCTCAGTTCATCACCATCCTCATGAGTGAAGCTATCCATGCCTCGACTCTGAGTCAGTGCCTAATCACATCCAGTTCCAGAAGGCACAACACAAAGTACAGAGTCAAAAGGAAGCCAAATCCAGCTCCTGTTAACTTGCATCTTCACTGCAGCAACTGTCTCCAGCTTATCTCCTTGATTTGTATTCCTTCTGCCTCCCACAAGGCATTTACATGTCTGTCACAGCAACTGTCCTTAAATATCAATTATATATTCAAATGTTCCCATTTCCTTTTTTGCACCAAAACTTCAGGGAACCTCTTTGCTTAGAAAATAAGGTACAAATGAAGAAAACCAGAAATGATATATAAAGAGGTTAATATGTAACAAAATCTAAAGTAACATGCCGACCCATTATTTTCTTAGTTCCTTTAATGGACACAAATTTATATAAAAAATATTAATGTTGTGTTTGTAACATAGAGTTGTAATAATATATAATATGATATGATATATAAATAACAGTACAAAAAGGGTTGAGAAGGAGTAGAATCATATAGGAGCAAAGCTTCTGTATCTCAGGGGGAATAAGTTAGTATGTATCAGAAGTTGGTTCCACTAAATTAAGATGTACATGGCATACTAGAGAAATGCTAAGAGTATAAATCTAAAAACATCACAAGTAAGGAAAAATACAGACCAAACTCTGTTATGAATATAGATACAAAAAATCCAACAAAATATAACAAAATAAATCCAATCATATGTAAAAATGACTACATAAGTTTTCTAGGGCTGCTGTATATGAGTGGCTAAACAAAAATATTGTCTCACAGTTCTGGAGGTTAAAAGTCTAAGACCAATGTGTTGACAGGTTTGGTTCATCTTAAAAGTAGGAAGGAAGAATCTGTTCCAGGCTTCTCTTCTAAATTCTGGTAGTTCTCTGGTCTGTGCCACCATAACTCTAATCTTCACATTATATTCTCCCTCTATGTGTCTGTGTTCAAATTTCCCCTTTTATAAGAATACCAGTTATATTGGATTACATCCCCAATGACCCTATTTGCAACTGAGATCATATTCTGAGGTAATTGGGGTTAGAATTTCAACATGAGTTTTTTTAAAGGCATGATTCAACCCATAACGTATATATGACCAAATGGGATTGAGATTGGTTTAACACTTGAAAATTAATTAATTTAATAAAAAATTACTGACTAGAACAAAAAAAGTCTCAAAAAATTAATTAATACTACATGAATAGAATAGAAGACAAAACCTATGTTATCACCTCAATCGATGAAGAGAAATAATTGGACAAAATTCAATACTTCTTGATGATTAAAATACTAAACAAATTAGAAAATTAGAAAGGAAACTTCAATTTGATAATGTATATGCATGCACACACTCCCACAAACCCATAGCTAACATCATACCCAATGACAAACAAACAAACAAACAAACAAAAACATGAATGCATTCTTCTCAAGATCAGGAGTAAGATAAGAATGCTCACTCTCACTACTTCTATTTAACTTTGTGGTGAAGGTTCTAGTCAGAGCAATTAGACAAAAATAACTAAATAGTAAATAAATAAAATTTAAAATAATTCCAAATTGGAAATTTAAACTACCTTCATTCAGAAAAGATATGACCTTATGTATATAAATACCCCAAGAAATATTGGAATAAATAAGTTCAGCAAGATTGTATGATGCAAAAATCAATATTAAAATGTCAATCATCTTTCTAACACTTGCAATGTACATAAAGAAAATGAATATAAGAAACCAATCCCACTTATAATTACATCAAAAGATTAAAGTACTTAGGAATAAATGTAACAAAAAGAGCAAAACTTGTATTATGTAAACAACAACAAATTCTTGAAAGAAATTAAAGAACACATAAATGGAAATATATCCCATGTTCATGGACTAAAAGGCTTAGTATTGTTAAGATGGCAATATTCCTCAAACTGATCTATATTTTCAACACAATCCCGACCAAAATCTCAGTAGATAGACAAATTCATCCTCAAATCCGTAAGAAAATGCAAGGGCATCAAGAACTATGTAATGTTTTGAACAACCAACAATAAAAATTATATAAAAAAAAGAAAATGCAAGGGGGACCCAGAATAGCCAAAATAATCTTGAGAATGAGGAACAAATTCAGAGAACTCACTCTTCCCAATTTTAAAATGTGCTACACAAAGCTAGGGTACTCAAGACTGTATGGTACTGGCATAAGGGCAGAAATGTAGATCAATGGGTTAGAATTGATCTATACACCTATGGAATAGAATTCTTACATCTACGGTCAATTGATTATTGACAAGGTGGCAGGATAATAAAATGTGGAAGGAACCATCTTTTCAACAAATAGTGCTGGGCTTGTTAGGCAATAGTGTTTCACCTATGACACCAAAAATTCAAGTAACAAAAGGGAAAAAAATAGAGAAATTAAATATCATAGCAATTCACAATGTTGTGCTTCAAATGACACCATCAAGAAAATACACAAAATGTGATAAAGTTTAAAAATACCTATGTCTAATGAGAAATTTCTATTTAGAGTCCACAAAATCCAAAATGTAGAAAAACAACTTAATTAAAGAATTGTCAGAGTGTGAATAGACATTTCTTCAAAGCTGATATATAAATGGTCAAAAAGCATATCAAAACATGCTCAATAATATCATCCATAAAGGACATGCAAATTAAAACTACAATGTGAAACCACTTCATACTCACTAGGATGACTATTTTAAAAAATACAGATAACAACAAATGATGAGGATGTAGAAAAATTGTTACCATCATACATTGCTGGTGAAAATGTAAAATGGTGCAACAACTTTCAAAAACAATCTGGCAGTTCCTCAAAAGGTTAAACATAGTCACCATTAATTTTACTCCTCAGTATATACCCAAGAGAAATGAAAATGTCTATACAAAAACTTACATGTGGATGTCATGCTGAATGATTCATAATAGCTCAAAATAGAAACAACCTAATGTCCATCAACTGATGAATGGATAAATAAGCTATATATCTATTTTGTTTATTTATTTTTATGTGGTGCTGAGGATCGAACTCAGGTCTCACATGTGTGAGGTGAGCATTCTACCACTGAGCCACAAGCCCAGCCCCTAAGCTATATATCTATATAGTAGGCTATGACTTGGCTATAAAAATAATTAAATAAATATAAATGATCATAGCTGGCTACAATCCAGCTACTACAATGGATGAACCTTGAAAACATGCTAAGTGAAAGAATCAGCCACAAAAGATTCATTCATTGTATGAATCTATTTATATGAAACCTTCAGAATAGGCAAATGCATAGAGACATAAAGTAGATTTGTGGTTGCCTAGGGCAAAGGTGCAGTGGAGTAACTGCTAATGGGTACAGGTTTTCTTGCTGGTGGGATGAAAATGCTTTGAAATTTATTGTAGTAATAGTTGCAGAACTTTGTGAATATACTAGGATGTTGATCTGTACCATTTACATGGGTGGGGTGACTACTATGTGAGTGAATTACATCTCAATGAAATTATCCCCCTCCTTCCACACACCCCCAAAAAGGTGGGGCAAGGTAAAGTTTCTGGAGGTAAAACTTTTGACTGCAGACTATTTTCTTTGGTCCTGGCCCTATTCACTGGGGCCAGCAGACTGTAGTAATGAAGAGTTGGCCAAAGCCCAAAGGAACTCTTGCTCTGTGCTTTGCCTTGAGCAATTTATTTTTAAATAACCCTTTGTCAAATTAGACATACACAGCCTAGTTTTGCATATGCTCTCCTAGGGTTTTTGATGTTTTTATCTTGGGGATGAGGTGGGGCATGGAGAGTATGTTTTCCTCTTTGAAAGATGTGATGGGTTAAGGGCCAATTGTCAGCTTTAGTTTTCTTGGCCCCTGATTCTCGTCCATTTTCAACTCCAACAGCTTCCAGTATCAATCAAGCAGGAGCCAAACTCTCCATGAGCCAAAAAGATCTCCCCACTGCTCTGAATTTCTAATTTTCTGTCTTTAACGGATGTGCAGCCTTTGCTCTGTGTCCCTGGAGGGCTGGCGCAAGGTGGGGTGGGGGTAACGATCCAAGGGAACCTTGTAAACAGTGAAAAAAATAAGGCTTTTTGGCACTTCAGTCACCCAGTGCTCCTAATTGTGAGGCCAGGGAGTTTGTTGGAGACTCTGGGTTTGAGTTGAGTTCCACAAGTATAGAATGGGAGCCAAAGATGACTGGGGTGGGGTGTGGACTGGAGTGGTGGTGGTGGGCAGCTTCATTTAGGTAAGCTAGATGTGTTAGAAGAACATCAATTCTAATGCACCAGTAGCTGTACTGGTCCGGTTCATGGGGCTCCCCAGAATCACTTGGCTTCACCTGCATCACCCCCAGCCCCATCTGCAGCCAGTTGCTCTCTGGGAGGCCTGGCTGCTACTGCAGTTGTGCTGTTTGCTGTTTTATCTCTGCTGGAAGAGGGGAGGGAGTATTGAGAGCCAGACTTCAGCATAGACTCCATCAAGTCTGCTGCTTGAAGATCCAAAGTAACTTCATTCAATACAATTGGGCCCACCTGTCACAAGCCATCCATAGGCTGTGTGTGTAACCTAAGTGCATTTGAGCAGTATGAGGGAACTGGTCTGATGTTCCTGCCTAATTGGGTTGTGTGACAAATGTGTGCCTTTTCTCTTGCTCTGCCTGTGATCCCACACAGCACCTGAGATGGATGTGACTTTCCAAAATGTCCATCAATCTGCTGACCACAAGACTTTCTCTTACCTGCCTTCTACCCTTCCACTGTTCTAAGCCACCATCATTCCACACAGCTTTTTCCAAGACCATCTGGGAACTTGGAAACCAGCAAGGTTTTCTTCTGAGGCTTTGTCCAGCTCAGTGACACCCCACTTTGTATATGCTTTCTCTGCTTCCTGGGCTCATTTCCCTTTCTCCTTTCCTTTTCCTGCCCTGGCATTGTAATCCTCAATAAAGCATAAGTTCCTAAGCTTTTTTCATGCTCTATTTTCTAGAAAAAGTGAGCTCAGACAAAGACAAAGGCAAACATCACATCTACTAGAATCAAAGGAAGAGGAAGATGGAAAACTCACAAGGTCTGGAAAGGATGGGTAAAAACCAGAGAAGGTAAGGAATAAATAAAGGAGGCAAATAGTGGTAGTTGCCATCCTCATGGAATGCAGAGGAAGACAGTCTTTAAATCCTGTTATCATATACACAAATATAGATGTGCAGGAAGTGAAGGAAAGTTACATGGTGCAAGGAGAGCCTATATAACTGTGAACTTGATTTAGTCTGAAAGGTCAATAAGACTTTTGTAAGAAAATGTCATCGGGAGTGAGATCTATTCCTGGGATACAATAAAGGGGTGGGAATGAAAACGAGGGGAAGCTGTTTCAGACAGAATGACAGGTATCATTACTTCCACTGTTGGGGGAACAGGAAGAACCTCACCCCATAGAGAAAGGGGCCTGCAGAGCTTGACTCTTAAAAATTTCAACCCATAATAAACATACTGCATTTTACATCTTAACCTAGTATCCACACACGTTCACGAACATGCACAACTGAAACAGAAGTTCATGGAACAATATTTATCCTTATATACAGGGGATTTTCATAGTAGGTATTGACACTTAAATGTGCATATTCTTCTGTGGTGTTCACTATAGCCCTGTGGGCAGTTTATACATATAAAATGAAATGTGTTATGGTAGATATATATGTGCTAATATGGAAAGTTGTACATACTATTGTAAACAGTGTATATAATATGACCACAACATGTTAAATATCTTAATATAGGAAGGAATATTTGTATAAAATAGGACTATGAAGTGGCTACTTCTCAAATGACAGGGGTTTTTTCTATTTCACTATTTGTACTTTTTACACCAGAGAACATGCATTCCTTTAGCTTTGGATTTTTCTGCTAGGTTTGGGCCACATTAACATTTCAGGCCTGTTAGGCCATGGTGTTGTGAACAGCTCTCTGGCATTGGAGAGGTTTCTCTGTAGAACCATTTATTTCCTTTCTTCACTATGAAACGTTCCTCCTTCAGAATACTTCAGGGGTGTGTATTACAATACTTATTAGATTCCTGGTATGAGGCAAGAAAATAGCAAATTTTTTTCTGGGAGTATTTTTAATTTCTAAAAATGTAATGTTTAGTGCTGATGGGACTAGTCTACTAACCCCTCTCCTAAATAAGGAACGCAGCCTATGCACACAAAATCATCTTCACTATATAGATGAGTGAGTGAGAAGAAATCTAATCTTTCTTCCTGTGGAACAGACTGCTTTGGCAATGAGCCCAGTCATTCAGGAGTTCTCCATGATCTGTTATTTAAATCCAGTTCATAATTATGACTGATTTTAGGCAGGAGGCCAAAATAAAAAGATTGACTAAATATATCTTTGTTTTTTCCATCCTGTCCCTTCTTGCCATCTCCAATTTTAACACAAGTGCTAACTTCGAGGTCAGGGTTAGAAATACAGACACCCCAACATGAGTACTCTATTAATACAAAGCCAAAATTTCCAAAAAGTCCACATAGCCTCAAATGAGATGGGATGCTACCATATTCTGAAGAGGACAACAGTCAGATTGAATTCCAGAGTGCACATGATATTGAACCTCAAAACTGCTTGCTGCAACTTAAATTCCAGCTCCTCTAGGTTGAAGCCATCCTCCAAAGGTGTCTTATATATCTTTTGACTCTAGCACCTGGCATAGGACCTCATATAGGTGTTCAGGAAAAGACTGCTGAGTGGAATTTTTAGGTCTATTGGAGGTGAATATTTTCTTTTTCTTCCAGCACTCCACTACCATGGCTATTCAACCACTTCTCAAAACCCCCCTATGTTTGCTTGTAATTAAAACAAAACAAAACAAAACAAGAAGCAACTTCATGTACAATCCATCTGGAGTTTATTTTGATGTGTAGTAAGGCAACATAACTTTGTTTCAATCTGGAATGCCACTTTTTAACATCATTGATTTTGAAATCTTTATTTTATTCTATTCTTCTCTTTGTTCCTATGCTAGTAACACACTGTTCAAATAATGGCAGTTTTCCAGTCTACTTGAATATCGAATAGGATGATCACCCTCACACCTTCCAACTCAATTATCCTTTTTTTAAAAATTTTTTTTAGTTGTAGATTATTTCTAGATACTTCATAGTATGTTATACATAATAAATAGGAATCTTCCATCATTTTTTAACATGATCGTTTGGACATTTGTTTTATATTCAACCATTTTATTGAGTTCTTACTAGATATTTGATCATTTAGTCATCCAATCAGCCAACCTTTACTAAGCACTAAATACTTGTGAGATACAGTAAGGAAAATGCAAATGTATATTCAGGAATGTACTTTGCTGTAAACCCACTTGCACCTGGCTTAAATGAATAAAGAGTTTCATTTATTCCTCACATAATGTGAAGTCCAAGGAGGCAGTCCAGGCTGTTTTGGTTCCACAATGTCAAGATGACTCAGGCTCTCAATGTCTGTCTGTCTGTCCATTCTTATTGCATACTTGGCATTGTGGGACCCCCAGCACATCCAGCATTCTATCTGCATTCCAAGTAGGAAACAGGGCAGGGGCAAAGGACAAGAAAAGCTTGATATTAAGCCCAATCTCCCCACTCTAATTTTCCCAGAATCCCACTCCATGCATTTTACCTTTACTCAACTGGTCAAAACTGTATCGCACGACCAGGTTCATCTCCATTGGCCCCTTTATTGCTCCCCTCCCATCAGAATTGTGTTAGGAAGAAGGGGAGGAAGAAATTCCTGCCTTTACAAAGAGATTCAAAGAATTCATCACTGAAAGTCTTGGATTTCCAGCAACTCAGTCTTTGGACCTCTTTTTTTTTTTTTTTTACTTTATCTCCACTCATTCCATCGGTGATCTCATTCTGTCTCATTGTAACTAGCTGCACACTAGTTTCAAGCATATTTACATTTTTAGTCCAGTACTCTCGCCTGAACTTCAGACTAAAACAGCTAACTTGGCAGATCCACTTGGCTGTCTACTGAGTATCTCCAATTTAACCTGTTCAAAGCAAATGTCTTCACCAAACTGTTCCTCCCACAGGGTTACCTATCTCATACATAACAATGTATACTTGTAGTTGCTTGGGCTACTCTGCCTGTCTTGCATCTTACACCAGGAAATTCTGTTTGGCTTTACTTTTTCCTTCTAAATATACTCAGAATCCCAGCACTTCTTATCATTTCTACCACTAACATTCTGTTCCAAGACACCATATTTTATGCCTGTACTACTGCAACAGCCTCCTAAAGTCCTCATCCACATAAGCAATCCTTTCTAAATTGTTCTTGACCTCCTCTTTTCTATAATTTCATCCTTTGCTTGTGTACTTAACCCACCATTATTCCTACAATGTCAGTGCCCAAAGCTGCAACCTCTCTAGAATCTCAGAGTTATGCACCCCATGGTTGACAACCACTCTTATCCATCCATTATTTCCTCTTTCATTCTCACTCCAATATTCCTCCAATTCTGATAGGACCCATAAGCCTTTAATCTGACAATTTTCCACCGCCCTTCACTTTCCCCTTACATTCTCACTTTTCTTCTGAGCTTAAATTTCAGTCAATGATTTTTTTTGTCTTCCTGTCTTCAACTTTCTTGCCCTTTTCTTGTTTGACAATATAGCAAACTCCCAAATCTGATCAGATCTCTTCTTCACCTAATCTGAGTCTGCACCCATACAGCTGATATAGCTGTAAAAAAAAATGATTTAAGTGGACTAGATCCTACATTCAATTCACGATCACTGATCTCAAGCGGAACACTGATAACTGCCTGGAAATCATACTCTATCTCCCTAGGCTTTTTGCCCTCTCATTCAGATCCTTTTCTTGTCTCTTCCCTTCTTCTCATTCCTCCACCTTCCCTCCCCTGCCATTTAGACTCATATGATGATGTTCCTTCATATTTTAATGAGAAAAATAGAAGTGCAGAGACTCTTCACAAGCTCCCACATTATCTGCCACCTCTGTACCCACACACTCAATCTTTTCTCCTGTTAACATGGATGAACTTTTTGAGGTATTTTATTAAACCAATCCCTTGTATGCTCAATTCCATCTGATCTCATCCAGGCAAGGATATCATTCCAGTAATTCATCCCTGTCTGCTGAATCAAAATTTCTTGTTTTCTGAATTATTTTCCTTTACATACATTATTTCATCTTAAAAACAAACACCTTCTCTTGACTCAATTTCCCCCTTCCAACCATTATGTTATTTTTTAACAAACTCTCTGAAATAATGTTTGTATTAATTATCTCTAAACTAACTCCTCCTACTCTGTTAAACTCAATCCATTAAGGTTCAGCCTCATCACTTATTGAAACCAACTCTGATTAAAGTCAACAAATAATTTTCCTACTTACTTCTGTTTATTTTTCATATCTCCGTCAAATCCCACTGAAACATTTGGACATTACTAAATCAATTTCTCTAAAATATTCAAGTCACTGTTATATCACTTATCATGGTTTTAATTTTTATTTGTGTATAATTCTTTGATTTACCTTTCTCTTCCTTAGTAAACTAAGTTCCATAAGGGGAGCAGTAATATCTATTTTTCTATCACAATAATATGGCTCGTGTCTAGCACAATGTCTGATCCACAGAAGGCTGTCAATAAATATTTAGGGAGATAAATGCTTTATTATCACCAACCCCATCTTATATTTGGGATTAGGAGACTCCTAGAAGCAAATGTAAGCTGAAAGGCACAATGTGGATTATTGGTACAGTAAGGACTAGGAGTAATATAAAATACTGATTTCCATTCTACATTTTAGAGTTGCAATGATAAAGAGATGAGGTACCTCTTTTCCCAGCTTTGGCCTTATAGACCTACCACTATGTTAGGGATGGAAAGAACAGACTATACTATCTAATGCAATGTCGAGTCCTCCCTGTGTCCAAAAAAGCTTAGCTGCCAATTCAACAGAGCTGCCCGGCATTGTCAATTACTCTGGTTCCTGTGTACAAAGTGTCCAGGGAGGAAGGGCATCTGTTTGAAGTTACATCCCATAGGGGTGCATCATTCATCAATGATTTGCAAATTATGGACCATGAAGACTATTGGGAAGAGTGAGTAGGAGGATCAATTTAAGGTCTGAACATTAAAATTCACTGTCAGCTGAAGACCAATAATAAACAGAGCAAAAGTACTTCAAGAATAAAACTACGAGGCAAATAAGATTTGCGTTAACACAACTTTTAAGGAACATTCTATATTAAAAAGATCTATGGGCACTAGATGGAAAGCTCTACATTTTGAGAACAGTGAGCCATCAGGCATCATTGTCATGAGATACACAGTCATTTTCACCACTCTGTGAGTGAGTGCTACTACTAGGTGATGATATGATCCAAATGGTACACTCTGAAGATAAAAAGAGGCATTATTAAAAATTATGCCTAGGATTGTCTCAGGCAAATAAATAGGATTGGTCACACTTTAGAAACCATCCTCTGCTCATTATACATAGAGAAAACCAGGTATTGATTCATGCAAATAACTTCTTTAGGCAAATCAACAACAGCAGCAACAGTCAGACACTGCTACCAGTCTAGTCTGGGTTCTATTCATATCATTTTGACCCTGAATAGTCATGCTAATACTTACCATGTCCACTAGTTAAAAGAAAGTAACAGTCACTTCCTTTGTCTAGTTGTTTTTCTTGCCCCTTCTCACCCGATCTACAATCTTTATGGAGGGCCATTTTTATTTCCAATTGAAGTTTAACCTGATTGTTAAGAAAGAATCTACCCTTCTATGATAAGCTAACTCAAATAAAATAATTCTTCAAATTTCCAGAGGCACCCTCTTCCCAAAAGTACATTTCCATGAACCATATCTTCTTTATCCAAGACTGAATTCTATTCGTTCACTGAATCAACATAGCAAAAGCAAGACACTAGCCACAAAACTTTATTGTAGGGATCAATACATATATCCTCTAAGAAATATTTTGAGCCATTCAATTGATGTTCACATCAGAATCTGTTTTTGGTTTGCGTGGCAAGAGAAAATAAAGATTATTGCAAAATCATGAATCATGTCCAAAAGGCCTGATTAAAAAAAAAAAATCTATGAAATGGAAGAATTACATACTGCCAACTCTACTGTGTCAACAAGCATTGTACAATTCAAATAAAAAAGATGATCCCATATAAGTCCAATGAGGGGGATGCTGGCAAGTGGGAGTGAATAATCTATTATAAAAAATGTTGAGTCAAAAAATAAAATACAAAAAATAAAAAATAAAATTTTGGTCAGAAAACTGTGACTACATAATACCATGTAAGGATGTCTACTAGCTGCTTTCTTTAACTAGTTGATAGTTTTCTATTTATTCATAAGGAAAGTAGAAAATACTCTGATTTTAAGTGGATTCTTTCTTCTCTGCTATCTAGAACTCACTAACACGTGATCTATCCTTGTCAATCTGTAGAAATGAGGAAATAAAAATCAGTGTCTGGCTTTCAGTGGGACACTCACAACACCCGAATGAGATCCAGAGTAATCCTAGATCGGGGGATGTCAATGTTCAGTACTCGGACTTCCACTCTTTCTCCAGGGCCCAGTCCAAGACTCCTTCTCTTTTTTGTTTTAGAAAGTTTTGCTTCTGTTACATTTCGTATGGGGATCAACCCTGATTTTCCCACTCCTATATCCACAAAAATCCCAAACAGAGTGGCATTCTCAACTTTGCCTGTAAGAACTGTTCCAACCTGCAGATCTTCCAAGCACACTATACTTCTCTTGAAATCAGGTTTATCAAACTCTGTAAGGGAAGAGGAAAAATTTATGTAATTAATAATGCATTATACTTCTTAGATACAATATAATTTAGTGGATCAGCACTAACTACATATTGATTCTATGCTCAGACCAATATTAGACTTTGAAGGAGGACATAAACACAGCAGAAGACATATCCCGGCTTGAATTGTAATGCAAATAATAATAATAATAATAGAGTTTATGTAAAAATAAATAAATAAATGAATAAATAAATAAGAAAAAGAAAATACACTCTATAAGAAATAGCAGTCATAGAGTAGAAATAATTTGAGAAGATTTACTTACTTTCTTCTCCCTGAACTCTATATCACTAATGTAAACATTTGCACTACTCATAGTCTTTGACTATATTTTTCTTTGTAAGAAATGATGACCACATTATTTTTGGTTAATGAATATACATGCTTAAATCATAAACACTGAGAAAGTAAGATCCTTGGAGACTGGGAATTTTGTTTTCAGTGCCTGAATCCTTAAGCTGTATAAAAGTGGCAGAAAAGACATTAACTTTTGGTTAAAGGTGGATGAAATTCAAATGTTCTGTCTTCTAATTTTTTCCTGCAAAACTGGAACTCAGGAATCAATTCTTGTCCATTTCAAATATATTTATGGATTCTTGATTATACAAAATTTATGAATTATGATTCTGGATGTCTTGGTCAGGTACCCAAACCATCTAGAACCCAACCGTCTTTTTCTTCTTTCAAATTCAATTCATCAAACATATATTAACTCCTATTATTACCTCCTGGCCAGGCATTCTGCTGGACACTAGAGATACGAAGATGAAGACATTAGATCTCTGTTTCAAGTGCCTACAGCCCCCTCATTCCTTGCTTATCCAAGCATACATTTCTCTGTTCACTAGTACTTACTGTCCCCTAAGAGGTGGACATAAAGCATGCCAAGGAATCATTATGGCTCTAGTTAAAATAAAAAAACAACAACTCAGGTTTTATGAGGGAGATAGTGAGAACTAACAGTTTAAATGGACCTGTGAATTATCTGTGGCCTCCATTTATCCATGCTCTTCTTGGCCCCCTTTCCTAGGATTACTGAGTGTTGACTCTAATAACAAAGAACACATTCTATGCTTGGATCTCCTTTTACTAAGACCTCATTTTCCCCTCCACCCAGTCCATTTCCTTTTCCTCCACAGCTGTTGGCTTTATCCTGATTACTTGTTAGAGCTATCCTTTACATTTGTATTAACAACTGGTCACCTCTTTGTTCCCCTCCCCCAGTCCAACCACACTAAAACCAGGATCTTTTAAAAATTAAGCTTTTTCCTGTAAAACAAAACAAAAGCCCCCTTTAAACCCTAAATCTCATTTTTCCTCATTTAAAAAAAAAGAGAGAGAGAAAGAGAGAGAATATGCTAAAATTAGAATTGATTCTGTAGAATTTCACCTGATGCTGAAGCAATGGATTCCTAAAGCAAGAAGCCTACTGTAATGTAATGTTACACTGGGCAGGGACTATGTCAAAGCAAAGTAAAACTAAGTGGCTGATCAAGGCCAGAGGTAGGATGGTCTCTGAGGCCCTATAAGGCATTGTTTTTATGCTTGGAAACTCTTCCCCCCCCCCCCCCACTTTTTTCTTACAGCAGTCCAGCTGCTGCAGATTCCCCAAGGGGTTCTCATCAGCTGCTTAGTTTAATTCTGCATGGAAAATCAGAGTCAGAAACTACTTAACATGTTCCTGAAGACAGTCTGGGCCACTGAGAAATCAGAAAATCCTCCATATACCCTGTAAAATTTAACACTTTAATAGCCAAGGCTGTGTATTCAGGCCACTGTCACCAGACTGCTCCTGATGAATCCCACTATGGAAACTAACTTGCAACCAGAGTGTTAATAAAAATGGAATCGATTATGTCACTGAGAAAACAGAAGACAGGATGAATATAAGGAAAAAAATGAATCAGCATTAAGAAAGGAAATACTTTTGAGAAAATGGAGAAAAGAAATGTAACATAAATACTACTATGTGGAAACACCCAAAATATTATCTACCTTCTCAAAAAGCGTGACTATTTTCCCTTCACCTTGGGGATGTAGCAAAATGACAGTTCTCAGACATAGTGAAAATTGTGACTTTTGTTGCTTAAAGACACATACTTGAAATGTCACTTAACATACTGATAAACACTCTAGTAACTGGAAAGCTCAGTCCAAAGTCCAGGTTCATCTATGTTTCTGCTGAACAAAGGGCATCTCAGGTAAGAATCTCTACTTATCTTGGTTGGCTAAGTGGACGACATAATTTGAGTGCTGATCTTTTCTCTAAGTTCACCACATAAGTGGGATGATGGTGCGATCAACACCATAACAGAAAAACAAAAATGGACAGGGATATCCTGATATAGGATACCTGTAGCTAAAGCACATTTAACAACCATCCACAGCCATGGCATAGGCCTGCCACTCCAAACCCCCACCCTGTTTGAGAACCACTGCTCTATGTAGTATTTCTGCTGGACATATCCATGACATTCACACACAAAGAATCAGGCTTCCAAATGGAGATGGATATGTTTGTTGAAACAGTTATTTTGTGAGAAGAACAACCTGGAGGGGTCTATGCCCACATTTTTGCCACGGTCTAACTGGGTGTTTTATTTATTCTTTTTTTTTTTTTTTTTTTTTTTTTAATTTAGGACCTACAGAACACTAGGGAATAGTACAATGAATGAACTTGCTGGATGTGTTTTGAAATTTCCTTAAATTTTTTCAAGGAAGCATGTCCAACTATCTTACACTGCCTAATCCAGACTGAAAAGAGCCAAGCACTAAATATGGCATCATCAAAACTAGTTAAGAGACAAGTGTGAAGATTCATTTAAATCTCAGGGGTTCCTAGTCAAACTTCCTTAGGAAGTAGGTCATTTAATACCTTAATTCTTTTTCACCGGTCATTGCTCTCAACAACTATGGCTATTATACTTCCCTCACCCCCTACCTGTGCTGAAAGCTGAGAGCACTTTTAATTAGAAGTAAAATCAACAGAGAGATATCATCTTATTTGTTCAATGTGCTCATTGACACTGAATCCAGAAACTTGGAAGGCTGTAATTTAGGATGAAGATTCACTTTTTAGTTTGTGAATAGAATGACTTACCTTGCACTTCTGTCTTCTAGGATATAAAAACAGTGTACAAGAAGAATGACAAAAAATGTGTGCCTTCATGCATAAGCAGGACATATACAATGCATCTAGTCCAGTGATGTAACAAATGAACAGTGGGCAAGGAGTCTGGAGACATGGTTTTCAGCTTTGGCTCTAAACTAAGTATAAGAACTTTGAAGGATGATTACTAAGTTCAATTTTCTCATATATAGAATGAAAGAATCTGTTTTACTCATGGCATAGAGCTGTTATGGGGGTCAAAAGAGACAACATAAGATACACAAGGCCCAGGTGTTATAATTCAAGTTCAACTCACCTGTTCGAAAGTCAAAGCTTTCAGGCTGGCTAAGACCATCTATGATGACCCGTAAAGTGTGTACTGTTGTTTGCAATCTTTCAGCAGTTTTCTCTATTCCTTCCTTTTCAAGGGATGAATTTATTTTTTGTTGCATTTCAGGCTTTCCAATTTCACACAGTGTCCCTCCAATGAATGATAAAAACCTTCAGTAGAAAGAAAAGCCCCAAATTTATCAATAATATTACTTCTTTCTCACTATCCTTACACAGATTTTCTTAAAATTCATTCATTTCAGATTTATAAATTGCCATCTCAGATCTACACATCACCATACATCAATCAATCATTCTTTATTGAGAATCTACTATGAATACCATGCTATATAAGAGGTGATCTATCCTGAGTGGAGGAAGACAGGGGCAGGGAATGAAGGTGATTGAGGTTCTTATACTTTTTTTAAATGAAGCACCTGCTCAGAGTCAGCACCAGAACATTTTACAGTAATGCTCATTGTAGACTAGGGTCATATACATTTTCTAAATAAGGTTGTTTCCTGAAATTTCTGTTAGGATAACATTTGAATTTACATGAGCTAATAAGCAAACCATTAATTGGTAATACTTTGGTATTATCCAACAAAATATGCATCAAGCATTGCCAGCTTCTGACAAATGATTTGTTCTATTAATGGGTGGTATCATTGCTTTTTACTTTTATGTAGCTGTGATGGGAGCATCACCTTGCAGCCCACTTTTAGGCCTAAAGAATCCCCAATTCCATCAAGTCTCGTATTAACTAAATTATATCAAGAACATGCAATATTCAAATTCAACAGATGAAATATGGAAGGGGAGCTGGGGAAAGGGTTTAAAGGTAGAGCATATGCTTAGCACATATGAGGCCCTGGGTTCTCTCTCTCTCTCTCTCTCTCTCTCTCTCTCTCTCTCTCACACACACACACACACACACACACACAGCAAAAGTGGGGGAATATCTGAAACAAAAAGTAATTTACTTCCAAAATGGAATCAAGTTTAAGACCTCAATTGTATAATCTAAAGATGAATATTATCTTTATATATTTTATGCATGAAATAGCTACAACATTTGCCAAATAAACAGAGCTGAAATGTTGCTATGCTTGTTATTTCCCTTGCTTGTACAGCTGCCTCTCAACTACTTAGCTTTGAAGTTCAGAAATGAG
The DNA here is from genome assembly GCF_048772815.1 of Callospermophilus lateralis. Classification (NCBI taxonomy): domain Eukaryota; kingdom Metazoa; phylum Chordata; class Mammalia; order Rodentia; family Sciuridae; genus Callospermophilus; species Callospermophilus lateralis. The sequence continues at coordinate 35,716,137 of NC_135318.1, forward strand.
TAACAGAAAAAGACAAGTCAAGTAAAGGGTTAAGATGTATTTTCCTTCAATTTCATGTGAATATTGGGCTGTAGCTTACTTTCTGACATTCCTTGGCTGGGTATTTTTCTACTTCATTAAGTTCCATTTCCTATGATTAATGGCACTTTAAAAACGTCAACACAGTAATCAGACAGACAGTGATACTAATGCCCTCAAATCCTTTCCTCTAAGGACATCTCTTGAATACAAGAAGGGAAAGGAAAACTGTTGGAAGTTTGTCTACAGTCAGGACTGGGATGTATCCCATTTGGCAGGCTGCTATGTCATCACAAAAGGAATGGATATATAATTCCACGTTTTTATTTTGCATTGTTGTGTTCAACCAGAAAGTGCCTCTTCAGCAGTACTCTGGTAATGATAATCTGGTATCTGGTGGAGAAAGCTCCTCTATCTCTGATTTAACTAGGGTGTCCCTTTGAGTTCAAATGAGCCGCCCTCCTACATTTCTAATGGCCTTTGTGTATGTGTGTAAAAATAAAATAAATATCTCCATATTCTTCAGTATCCAGCTAATCTTTTGAGAATATATTTTAGTAAATGGTTTAATAAAAGATAAGGAGACTTAATGTCCTTCTTTGGAAATGAGCTTCTATCCAAACTAGAAGCCAGTTTGTAAGTCTACAGCTTCCCCCCAGAAGGCAGAGGCAGCCGGTATCAGTGCTGACGGATGGGCAGTAGCACATAGGGTCTGGTGACAGGGCACAGCTGTTGGAGGTCTGACTGACAGGGCAGATGACACATGACAACCTCTGCCCACAGCCAACTTCCTTACACAAGTTTCTAAATAATTCATACCCTGCTGAGCAGGATTCCCTGGTATTCACTGTCTTGGCTTTATTGGTCTGCAACTGGCTACTTAAGCAGGACATCTTTCAAATCCTCAAGATTCTGGCTTATAACCATCTGTTATTCATGGGCTGTAAATCTATAACCTTGAATGGCATTTTACAATTAATAGAAGTAACTAAACAGTAAAAAGTTCCCAAACCACTGTACATCTTGGCCTCAATAACAAAAATACACACTCAGCAGGCCACTTGGAGTCTTTAGATTGTGTATCTGTGTGTAAGAGAGGAACTAATTGCTACCAAAGTCACTTCCATATAAAGATTCTACCTATAGTGATTGCAGATCTAAGAAGAAAATTGGTCTGTTTAACCTGGGTGCCTATTTCACATACCATTTTCATTCTTACACACACAAGCCTGAGGGCACTAGTAACTGAAATCAATAAAAAAAAAAGTACCAGGTTGTGCCCCTAGCTAATGCTTCACATTGATCAACTCTATTTTTAAATGACTACAGAGCTAAGTTGAGTGCTTTTTTACTTTGAAAACTTTCTTAAAGAAGAAGGTTACACAAAGAGAAAAACAGTAAACCAAAGGGGAGAGGGACTATAAAATGAACTGGGAGTAGCACTAGGATTGACCTCTTCTTACTGGCTTTCAAATATATTCAGATGCATATGGTAGGAAGCAGTGCTTTCTGCTTAGTAGCCATTAAATAGACATATGATTCTTACAGAGCCTAAAAAAAAATTATTCTACATATTCCAAATTTTCACTTTAGAATTGAGAAATAATACTCAATACAAGTATTTCCTAGCTCAAAAATACTAAATTAAAATGACTTTAAGAAGCTTGGAACACAGAATGTAAGAGAACATGTGCTGATCAGTAGGTGCATAGCATTATGCTAGCTGGGTATTCTCATTTAATCAGGGTAATAATCCTAAAAGGACAATAATCCTGTATACTATCATACAGAAAAGAAAAATTAAGGTTCAGGGAGGTTAAATAACTTGCCCAGGGCCATGTAGCTATTCCTACTAACTGGAGTTTCATTCCACATACAGGTTATCTGTCTGTATAACTGAAAGCACATAAAAAAATTAACGTGTTGTATTTGGTTAAGATAGAAAACACAATATTACGGATAATATTTTACCAACATGATTTAATGGAAGATTACTTTTAAACACCAGACAGTTAATATTGAGTAAATCCCACAAAGAACTTTTCATATACAAGCTTTTAAATAGACAAATTCTCTCCAAAGTTAATGAGTTATTAAAGTCATAGTTTCATTTTCTCCACTGTCTCTGGAAGGCTTTTTCAGCTTACTAAGGACTGCTGCTAGAGCTGCTGTTTTTATTTAATATGTAATTTCATCCATCTTACTTAAAGTAAGAAAGTAGCATAAATGCAACAAATAAGCACATCATGTTCTTTTAGCACACATCTGCACAAAGTTAAAATACAGACCTTGGAACAGAGATAATGCTTATTTTTCAAACAGAAAGCTACATAACTAAATCACTCAAAGCTATACAACTTAAAATCAGTGATGTGTCCAACAGAGACTTGTTACAAATGCAAGGCTTTTCTTCTCAAAGAATAAGAACAGTCTATATATATATATATATATATATTTTTTTTTCCCCCCCAAAGAAGAAGAAATTCTCAGAATTCATGAGACTTCAGACATAGCTGTTCAGTTTTATGTAATCATTTCCAGCATGGAGATTTAGGCGCTGGGGACTCAGGTTCATTACATGAAAGCAACATGATACCTACAGAGCACCGAAAAACCTGGTGATGCAACACAAGCACTAAAAACAATTTCGTATTAGCATGTGCTTCATGGGCAATGCACACACGACCCATACTTCCACCAGGAACCATGCTATCTGGCAGAGAACTTCTAGCTGTTTACCCATACCTTACATTCTCAGACGCCTTCGTACTTGTTTGTTTTTATCCATTAATCTTACTCAATTTTAACATAATTTCATCAATAAGCAAAAAAATTAATGGCAAGAACACCATCATTTTGGAAATGAATAGGAACAAGTTCCAATTTGTAAAACAGTGAGAAATGTAGTGTGTTTTTGTTTTTTTTTTTAAAGAGAGCTTACACTTTAAGAAAAAAGTCTGGACTTTAAAAACTCTGATTATAGATTGAATAGGGAAACATGAATGAGAAGTCCAGCATTACTTTGTTATTCTAAAAATACATATATTTTCAAATCTATTGTTGTTAACATGAAAGACTGAATATAAGTTCAAATGAGGCAAAGGAGAAAAATCGCTCCTCCTCTGACCTTATCTACAGGAGAGCTAAATTCCCACTGGTGAGTGAGGGGCAGCATGGATGGAGTTGAGCTTAGAGAGAGAGGGCCAGCTTTACCACATCTGCTGCTCTAGTGGTCAAATCAAAGCGACAGCAATGTGAATTGTACTTTAATCATCAAAGAATCTTTTCAAACTTCTAACCTCCTTGTTAAACCAAGACACTGAGCTGGGCCAGAAGCCTTAAAAATCTATGTTGGTGTAAAACCCACAAGGAGTTGTAAATTCAAGGAGAGTACAGTTAAGAAGAGGCCCCCAGAATACCTCCTTACTACAGAAGCTAGTAAAGAGCTAATGAAAATAATATCTAAATGGCTTTTCTCAGCATTTGATCAACAGAAAGTAAGCACAAATAACTCTTCATGAGAATGTACAGCTGACTGGACTTAAACAAAATTAACATATTATCAACAGATAAATAGTTTAAAAATGTAACCTGTTCAGAGAGGGTGGCGGGCTTGTTCTGAAAGCTTTCACAGACTGATCTGAGAGTACAGTTTTAAATAATGTGCAGCTCCCTGGGCTGGGTAGGGTACCTTTAATGTTATTGCTTGTTACCATTTGGAATGTCTTTGGAGTACCTCTTTGCACTGAGGAGTAGCAAAAAAAAAAAAAAAAAAAAAAAAAAAAAAAACAAAACAAAACAAAAAAAAAACAACCCAGATAAACCCAAACAAAAACACACTGTCATGGATTAAAGAACACAGGTTTTCCTGCCAAAAGACTGCTTTATAAGATCATATTGTTACCTGTTTTTAACTTCTGAAGTACTAAACGTTTCCTTCTTTTTAAAGAATCTGTTACACTTGTGCAGAAACTGGATACTCACTGCATGTTGCATTAATTGAATGTGTGATAACATATACTTAGAAAGCTGTTTCATTTTAAACTTCTTATTCCCTAGTAACATACTATAGGGAATTAACTGTTAGGAAAAAAAGTGCCAGTTAAAATGTCTTTACATAGAAATCTTCTAAAAGTTTAAGATTTAGGATGTATTATGGTTTGGATGTGAGGTGTCCCCAAAAGCTCAAGTGTGAGACAATGCAAGGTTTAGAGAAGCGATTTGGTCATGAGATACTTAATCCAACTAGTGAATTAATCCTGTGATGGGATTTACTGAGTGGCAGCTGAAGGTGGGTAGGGTATGGCTGGAGGAGGTAGGTCTTTGGGGGCATGCATTTTGGGGTACATATTTTGTATCTGGCCAGTGGAGTGTATCTGTCTGTCTATCTGTCTCTCTCTCTCCTTCCTGATCATCATGTGACCTGCTTTCCTCTGCCATACTCTTCTGCCATGTTGTTCTGCCTCACCTTGAGCCTTAAAGAATGGAGTCAGTTTTCTCTAGGTTTCTCAAAAACTCCAACAACTCAGTATTACTTAGTTTGATCACCTTCTTTCCAGAGAGTATTGGTTGTTTTTAAACAGGGACCTCTGAAACTGTTGCCCTCAAATAAACTTTTCCACCTCTACAGTTGTTCTGGTCAGGTCTTTTAGTCACAGTAGTGAAAAGCTGACTAATACAGATGGTCTTCCTTTTAGAAATAGGGGAAGACAATACTCATGTAGTTACACCATAATATCTAAGATAATTGTATTATCAATTATCTATTATTATTATTATCTATTTCAGAATATCTTGCTATATATGATAGATTGTGGAATTATAATTTAAACACCAAATGTATATTCATATACAGTCAAATGAATATGAGTACATAAAAAAGGAAGGTGTCATGCACTGAAAACTACTGTTGCTCTAAAGATGTCTAAACTAGCGGAGCCCAGTGGCATATACCCATAATCCCAGTGGCTCTGGGAGGCTGAGGCAGGAGGATTGCGGGTTCAAAGCCAGCCTCAGCAAAAGTGAGGTACTAAGCAACTCAGTGAGTCCCTGTGTCTAAATAAAATACGAAATAGTGCTGGGGATGTGGCTCAGTGGTCAAGTACCCATGAGTTCAATACCTAGTACCAAAAAAAAAAAAAAAAAAAAAAAAAAAAGTCTAAACTCTGTTTTAGGAATTGCCTTAGAAACAAATTTACAAGTGACATAAAAAAAATCAGTCTTCTCATATTAAAAAAACTTCATAGATTATATATATAAATATACCAGAAAAACATAAAACAAAAAACCCTAACAACTCAGTATTACTTAGTTTGATCACCTTCTTTCCAGAGAGTATTGGTTGTTTTTAAATATACACACCCCTACCTCAAATGTTAAAGATTTGCTTAAATCAAAGCTTTTCAAAGGAATGCAACACAATGCTCAGGTCAACTAAAAGCAGTTTGGAAAGGCACACCTAGGGCTGGGTATGAAGGCACACACTGTAATCCCAGAGACTCCGGAGGCTGAGGCAGGAGGATCACAAGTGCCAGACAGTTGTTCTGGAACCTCAGCAACTCAGTGAGATCCTGTCTCAAAATAAAAAAATCAAAAGGGGTGGGGATGTAGTCAGTGGTAGAGCACCCTGGTTTCAATCCCCACTGTGGCAAAAAAGAAAAGCCTACTCAGCTTATTAAATAAATATTTATTTCATGAAGAGGAGACCATCAAAGATCATAACAGAATCTTTGCCATGAATGAGATTATAGTCTAATTTAAATAATGACAGTATAATTGAAATAAAGAATCTTCTACTCATATCTATTTTTTCAGAGGCAAAATTTTCTATTTGGATAAATAGATACTTTGAAAGTGCTCAATAAAGATGATTTCACTTAATTCTCTCAAAAATTTACTGTAGCTGTAGATTTGCAGAAAAAGGAAGCAAACCTCAGAGAAACTAAGGGACCAGCGCAAAGTCACACACTGAGACCACAAGTTGTAGCTAAGGTAAAAGTTATACATCACATTGTCATTAGCACTTCCACCTCCTTACTTTGGAGAATTTTCAATGCAGACAGAAGATTTAGATCTTAGATAAAATTTGGCACCCAGGGCCCCTGCCTGGGAACAATTTATTATTATTTTTAAACAGAATTTGAAAGAAAAAAAACACTTCAGCCCTTTTTGAGTTACTGAATAAGAGTTGGACAAAATTAAGTTAGTGGTTTCAAAGGCTGCAGACTCTCTACAGCTCAAAAACACTGTGTTTAGAATTAATATAATTTAATTTACTGCCTGTAAAGCCATGATGTGGATTAGTGCCTGTGTATTTGAAGAGACAAATAAAAAAGTAGTATTCGAAAAAACATAGGAGTGGTGGAAAGGCTGAAATTAAACAGCTCTAGCATGAACAGGGATAAAACCCACCTCTTAAGGGTAAGGACTTTCTTCATTGGGACACAGTATTCTACTATAAACATGAACCTGTTAAAAAAATAATCTTATTTATTATTATGTAACATCTTCATTTTAGTAACTTCTTGGCTGTTCCCTGAATGGGCAGAGACACTGCTATCCATTTAAAGAGTGGGCAACTGAGCTCAAAGCCACTTACTTATGGTGACAAAGTAGATTACTGAGGTAGCAAAAGACATGCTGAGATTCAAATCCACATCTAGCCTGGGAACAAAGAAAGAGGAGATAATGGGAGACCAAATCAATACCCTCCTGAATTTTGGGCTCCAGACTTAGTGGCCTAAAGTTGAAGAGAAGACAAGGAGAAGGGAAGACACATGCTTTGAAAATATAAGCCTGAAGCAAGCTCAGGGTTTATTGTAGGTGGCTGGTAGTTCCCTCTCCTCCCTCAGTGGGTACTAACAAGTTGCTCCATATACACAGGAGAAAAACCAGCATGTTCTCCAGTCCCAAGAGCCAGTAGGAATATAAATTAACAATGCTAAATGCTCCAAATTACATCTAGATCACATGACAAAACAATAAACTTCCTCCGAGTCAAACTGTTGTGATATCCCCCATGTTTTCTTTTATGGCTCAGCTTGACCGCACCTTCTCAATCACATCCAAGGGATCAGCCTTAACTGCAGCAACTATACTAACCTACTTGTCCCAAGAGCTAAGGATTCCACCTACATTAACTCATGTAATTCTATGAGAAAGGTGTATTATTATCACCATTTAACAGACAAGAATACTGAGGCACAGGGAGGTTAAATAACATTGCCAGGTCAAATAGCTATATCAGACCGTCTGACCACTGCAGTGCCTCCAGATTGAGCTAGGGCAAAGCCATGTCCACAGTCTCAGGTCCTTGAACTTCATACCCATAATCCCTTCTACTAGCTTTGTCAGAAACTTTGTGTGGATGGTATGTTGAACATTGTGTAAGACATCAGAAAGGATAAACAATTCCTAAGAACCTGAGAGCCTAATCATCTAACTCTAAAGTGGATGGATTCTCTTTTATCACTTTTCTCTTTTGTGAGGGCACTTTTGAAAATATGAATTTACTTCCTGGGAGCTAAAGTATGCTATTTAAGTTTTAACTATTAATAAAAAAAATCACTAAACAAAAAATTAGGACTCTGTCCATTTAACATCTTTGACTTTTAGATTTAGCCTCTCCTTTATAATTCTTTTTTAAAAATTTTAATCACATATTCTATTTAACCAGATATATTCAAAATATTGTTCCTACATGTAATCAATGTGAAATTACTGAAATCTCCTTTATGATTCTTATTTTTCTGAAAAGGCAATCTAATATTTTTATTATATTTATTTCTTAGTTTTAGGTGGACACAATATCTTAATTTTTTATTTTTATGTGGTGCTGAGGATTGAACCCAGTACCTCATGTATGCTAGTCAAGCGCTCTACCACTGAGCCACAACCCCAGCCCCAATCTAATATTTCCTAATGATAGTTCTATTAGAAATGAATGCAGGATAATGAATTGATAGAAATGCCAAGTAAACTGCTTGTCAAAATCCAGCAATGATTCTCCCTAAATTTTCATGTCTAAAATACTGTCAATTATTCTGAGACAAATCTAGAAAAATTCAAGATCTTTCAAATATGCAAATAAACTCTTAGGTCCGTTTATCTAGTTGTCATTTATGTCACAGAACTTGCAGTTGGATTTCTTTTCAGGCTAGTCTTCCATAAAGAACATGTTTTCAGACTATAGGAGTTAGGTGGCATGCCACTGCAGAACAAAGCTGTGGTGAATTTTAGATATGTGAGGAGTGGGAGGTGAACTCAGGGACATACCCCTCGGAAGAATCACAATTGACAAGGTCTGGGGCTTCTGATTGCTCACAGTTGAAACTATGAAATCACATGTGTGATTGGCATAGGTCTACTCTTGTTGCTTTTTTTAATTGTGTGTGTTTTTTTGTTTGTTTTTTTAAACCCAAAAGCAATTTAAACTCTCTGTTTTATAGTTGTTTACTAGTTAGAAAACTTCTTTCCTTACTTGGAAAGAAGACTGAAGGCCATAAAACCTCTGAAGGCAATTTCAAAAGTGAGGCTAAATCCTTGAACAGAAATGAGAAAGTGCCAGAGACTGGAAAGCGCCTACTCAGGGTCTTCAGTATTGGCCATTGGTCATTATCTGGCTTGACTTATTTTAGCTCCATAGTAGGGACCAGCAAGGCAGGTCTTCCCCCCCCCCCCGCCCCCCCAGTCCCAACTACTTATAACCCAGGGCACCAGTTAGGGTCCATCTAGCCACTGATCTGATCAGGGAATTCTTGTGTATCAATTGTGTTGATTCTTCTTTTGCTCTTAAAAATCTTACACAAGTTTTTAGTAAATTAAAGATAAATATTGCTTAGATTGTTTTTAAAACAGAAGCTTATTCCCTCTGTAAATAAAGATTTTGTCAAGTTGATAAGATCATTCCTGTTCCAGACCTAAATTTTAAATTCATGGTTCTTTATTCTCTCAAAATATACTTTTTTCAGGCCACATGCTGATAATCCCATTGAGTCTGAGGCAGGAGGATCAAAAGTGAGGTCAATTTTAGCAATTTAGTTAATCCTGTTGTCTCAAAACAAAATGTAGCTTATTGGCAAAGTACTCCTAAATTCAATCTCTAGCACATACACATGCACCGCCCGCCCCCCCCACACACACATAAACACTTTTCAGCATTGATTGCTAAGGGTGAGAAACAGGCACATCAGCAACAATAAGGGAAATATCTAGCACTAACATTAAAATTTATCTAGTATGTGATAATGGTACTACAATGTCATATTCCTGTTACACAGGCTGTTAACTACTTCTAGAAATTAGTCCTAAAATTTCTCCCTAATGGCCAACATGGAAATAACAAAAAATAGCTAATGTTTTATCAAAATGAGTGCTGAGTGACAGTCTTGACATTACATTTCCTGGTATTTTTCAAGAGTACAACTTTCAAGCTTAACTATCTGGAGTGCATGAAATTCTTAATGCAACAGATTCTTTGGGAGAGTGCCAGGTCTTACTGGGACACATACAAATCAGTATAATCTATAGCACAAAGCACGACTTCCTGGCACCTTACTTAAAAAAAAAAAAAAATGGGGGAGTTGGGGCAGATTGGATACATGCCTTGGTTCTCAAGATCAACCCAAATGGCAGGACAGAAGGAAAGGAGGCATGGTGGAGGTGGGGTGTGGGAACCCCTACATAGGCCATTCTGGGCCTCATTCTAACTCATAACATAGCAGCAATTTTATTCATGGCTTACAGTAACCAACATAATGAAACCACTCACATGTGGACACACTATGACTGCTTGATGATGACAGATAACAGGAAGAAATCCTCCTTCACAGCCTGTCTTCTGGTTTTCCAGTGTATAAAATCTAGGATGGCTTGGGAACTGGACGCAATGCTTTATGAAGGCGAGTGGGATTCACTTTGGAGAGGTTCTGAAATCCTTTCTATCCACAGGGAAATCTGAAAGTAATTCCTCAATATAGGAAAAGGCAATGCCATGAAAGAATGATCTAGATGTTCTAGCAACAGTTTTGCTTGTACAACTGCATTGACCTCAGCCAGTGTAGATGATAGATAAAAATATTCAGATTGAAGTAAAGCTAAATATTTCATTTTTTTTCTATTAAAGTGTCAGTTCTTGAGTTCCTTTTCCTCAATGTTCTTTTATATAGAAATCTTCTATTCTCTATTTCTATCATTTATTCTTTCAAATACTGCCCTATTGGTCTTTGTTAGGTGTTGGGAATACAGTGGTAAACCAGATTCTTATGGTCCCTATTTAGAGCTTACAGTCTACCGTTATAAACTAAACTTAAATTTAACTGTCACTAGCCTAAGCAAATCTGGAACTGAATTTTCAGATGCATCATTTACTTTATGGGGGCAAGGACAAATGGAGAGGTTTACAGCTTTAAATATCATATTCTACTGTCATAATTTTTTGACCACCTAAGTTGATTATGAATAAGTGGGACAAAAGGGAGTAATGAGGGTCACATTAAAGAAACTGTTCAATTAAATTTTTTACCTATTATTCTTTTCTTGATTTTAAGCAAGATGGGTCTTCTTTTAAGATCCCTCACCTCTAAGATCAGTTTAGTGTTCCCCAACTCCTGAATTCTTTATGGTACCAATATTTACTGTATGAATTTTGTTGTTATGATTTTATTAATTATTTGGACCATGTTGATCACTGTGGTAGTGCCTAAATAACATAAAAATGAACACAGGCCATTTATGACCTTCAAGAGTCTACCAAAATAGGAAGAATAAAACTTAAACTCGCAGAGATAGGCACAGTGGCACATGCTGTAATAGCAACTTGGAAGGCTGAAGCAGGAGGATTGCAAGTTTAAGACTAGCCTGGGCTTCTTGAGACCATGTCTCCAAGAAAAAAAAATTTAAAGGACTGAGAATGCAGCTCAATGGTATAGCAGTTCTGGGTTCAATCCTTAATATAACAAAACAAAAACAAAAACAAAAAAAAACTTATACTACCAGGTACTATAATAGACATCAATAATTAGTTATGAGCTTAGTGGAGGTTCTAGCTGCCATCCGTATACCCCTTGACAGAAGCATGGTCCTCCTCTATCAGGGAAGTTTGTCCTCTTTGACTAAGTACACAACTTTGGGAGGGACACACATGGAGTGGTGAGTGGGGGAAGGACACCCACTTAGCCAGCCAGATCAGTTAAATCAACTCTGGCAATCAATGAGATGATAGAAATCCCAGTCAGACTGTCCTCACTTCTAGGGCCCTTCATGAAATACAAACATCACTCAAGAAAGAACTCAGAAAGACATCACAAGGTTAAGAATGACTTCAGAATTGTTGGTATAATAAGCTGAAGGGATGAATGAAATTATCTGAGATGAAGAAAACTGTAGTTGGAGTAAGATTCAGAGGAAAGACCTAAGGTTAAGTTTTAGACATGTTAGATTTGAGGTGCTAAGTAGGTAGCTATATATACAATATGAAGTTTGGAAAAATGATTTGGTTTAAATATAGAAATTTAGAAGTCATATTCTTTGATACTTCTGCAACCATGAAACTGAAAGAGATTACCAAGGGAGTGATCACTATTTAGTTCTTTAACTTCTTCCTTTCCCTCTCCCCTTCCAATATAGTAAACTTCTACTTCATTTTCTACATCTTATTTTTTTCATTCATAATCAGCTACTGTCTTTCATAATCTTCACCCAATCTGTCAGCAAATATTATTGAATTTACTTTCAAAATGTACAGAGAACATATGCACTTCTCACGACTTTTGCTATCATCTGAATGTCAATCATCATCATCATTCACTTGGATTGCTGCAATTAGTATAACCGATCTCCCTCCTTTTCCCACTGCCTCCTATCTTCTATTGCTAACACAGCAAACAATAGGGTCCTTTTAACATGTACATCAGGCTCTTTAGCTCTAAACCCAGCTATGATTTCTGAGTTCACTCAGAATGAAAATCAACTCCCCGTAATAGCCTCCCAGTAAGTTGATGGTGTCAAATATGGCAGCAAGGTTAAGTTGTTTAAGGATGAAAGAGTTCACTGGTTTTGACAATTGAGAGGTCACTGATTGAGAGAGTAATTTCAAAACCTGGGCAAGGATGAAAACCAATCTGTAAAGGACTGGGAGAAAGCAGGCAGTAAGAATTAGAGGCAAGTAGTTCTTCTGAGAAATTTGGCAATGAAAAGGAGGTGAGGTGGACTAGAAGTTCTAGGGAAAAGTAAGACAAAAAGTGGTTGCTATGCTTAGTTCTCAGGGAGTAAGGAATGGTGAGGTTGCAGCAGTAAGTCTGTAGCCCTCATTTAAGTCCATCTTAAATGAGGGCTTCAGGTATAAGTGGAGACATTAAAATACTAGACATTCACATAATTTTATAAAGCTAAAAGACCTTATTCATTTACCTGCCACTTTCTACCTCATTTTTAGAAGTGGAGTGATTATGACACACAATTACAACAATAGCTGGGGCCAAGAGTTCTCAGCAGCAGCCTGGGAGATGGAAACAGAATGAAGAAATGAAGGGTAGCTTAGGTAAGGATGGGACACAATGAATAAAGATAAGGAGACAATCAGACAAGTGGACAGTAAGGCAGTTTGAATTTTTTCAGTGAGATAGGAAATAAAGTCATCAGGTACAAGAATGTTCATAACAGTTTTACTCATAAAAGCCAAACTGAAAATAGACAAGTTCCATGTGATATTGGGAATATATTTCATCTTTATCCTATTTCTCAGCAGAATGCTCCTAAAACCCTTGTAATGTCGGGATAAAAGTGTCTTTTGCATGTTAATGAAATGACTGGTGGCTAGGGGTCCCCAGATAGCTTCAAGATGGGGATTGTTCACCAAAAAAGCCAACTATGTGATTAGAGGATTGGAACTTCAAGCCCCATGCCGATCACCAATAGACAATGATGTAATTGATCATGCCTCTTCAAAAAACCAAAAGTACTGGATTCAGATCACTTTCCAGGCAGCTGAGCATGTGCAGGTACTGGGAAGGCAGTACTCCCGGAACAGCACAAGTTTCCATGCCCCTTATCCCCTACCTTGTCCTATGCATCCATTCCATTGGGCTGTTCATTTGTATCCTGGAAATATCCTCCATAATAAATGGATAAACATAAGTATTTTCCCTGAGTTCTATGAACTGGCAAATTAACTAAACCCAAGGAGGGTGTCATGGGAACCCCAATTAATATTTTCTTTCTTTTGTTTGTTTATTTATTTATTTTTGTGGGGGAGGTACTGGGGATCAAACTCAGGGCCTTATGCACATTAGGGAGTCCTAATTTGGAACAGGATAGTCAAAAGCCCAAGTCACAATCTGTGCTTGTGATTTGTAATTGAAGTGGGGGCAGTTTTGTGGGACAGAACCCTAAACTTGTAGAATCTGACACTACCACTAGGTAGATGGTATTATAATTGAATTAGAGGGTAGAATCAGCTACAGAATTGAGTTTTGATGACCAGGGATCTCAGAAATATTCTATATCATACTGAGCGTAAAGAATAAAAGAAACAGTTTGGTTTTTCCTGTATCTCTTAAAATCTATAAATAGAAGAATAGATAAGCTACAGAATGCCCTCACAATGAAATACTATTCAGCAATGAAAAGGAACAAGCTGCCAGTATGTGTTACAAGGTAGATAAAATTCTAAACATAAACATCATGCTGTAAGAAGCTTTACACAAACGAGTCAGATACAAATTTAGAGATACAGAGAGAAAACTGAGTCTCTAAAGGAGAAATGTTCCTGTTAGAGTATGAATGGGTAGCTTGTGAACAACTTGTAAGCTAGACAAAAAAGCCTAAAGGATAGAAAGGGACCAAAATGTAAGAGAACCTAAACATCCCATAAAGTACTTCATAACTTTTCAGCTCTAAGTTTTCTAGAATGTATCAAAGCAGGAACAAAAACCCAATAGAAAAAGACCATTAACCACATGAAGCTTCAGGCTAACATTGATCAGAATACAACCCTCAAGTGTGTGATCAACCTATCTACCATGTGATCATCCAACAGAACACACAACCACCAGATGTTGATATCAGCAGAAACCAACAAACCAGACCAGACTGCAGTCTCGGGGAAGGCCAGGTCCTTTGCATCATATTCAACTGTTATGTACCCTAAAAAAACTCAACCTTAATCCCTGGTGGTGGGTATGTCTCAAGATTCCCTGCATTCTGTTCTGAGAATGCCTATCTTCACCTTTCATTTTCTAATAAAGTTGTTTCTTTCTTCCCTAAAACCTGACTCTTTTCTAAACATGGTCAAAAGATTAGAAGGTCCAAGTATAGGTCTCCTCTGTCTCTGGAGAGACCTCTTCATACCCGCTTCTGGTGACATGAAGATAACTGTGGTATTGCTTACATGAAGTTCTAAAAGTAAAAAACTAATTAGAACAAGTAGTTACTTCTGGGAGGCTGTAGCAGGATTGGCAGGGAAGAGAAAACGTTTGGGGATGCCAGTAATATTCTCTTTCTTTATAGGGGTTTGGGTTACACAGATGTAGGTATATGTCAAAATTCAGCTAAAGTACAGTTAAAATTTAATTGTCTATGAATTTTGCCTCAAAAAAATACTGTAAAGAATCATCAAAATATAGTTAATTGGGCTGGGGATGTGGCTCAAGCAGTAGCGCACTCGCCTGGCATGCGTGCGGCCCAGGTTCAATCCTCAGCACCACATGCAAAGATGTTGTTTCCGCGGAAAACTAAAAAAAAAAATATTAAAATTCTCTCTCGCTTGTTCTCTCTCTCTCTCTCTCTCTTAAAAAAATATATAGTTAATTGTATTCATGATGAAGAATTTAGAGGAAAGTGTATTGATGTCTGCAATTTTTTATTTGTTCTTATTAGTTATACATGACAATAGAATATATTTTGACATATTATACATATTATACATAACTTCCCATTCTTCTGGTTGTACATGATGTAGAATTACACTGGTTGTGTAATCATATATGCACACAGGAAAATAACGTCAATGTATCCAAAAAATAAGAAACCAATTGAAGAACAGATAGATATATATGGGGAAAAACTGGTAGAATAAAATGTAAATGATAAAATCTACATGTTGGTATAGAGGAATTCACTTAAGATTTTTTTTCAACATTTTTGTGTGTTTACATTTTTTCATAATAAAATGTTGGGGGGGGGAGAAAGCACTGTTTTGAGGTTAACAGAATATTATTTTTTACTTTTCCCCCTATTTTCTAAATTCACTATAATGTGCTCTATCTTATAAATTAAACAGTTTTTAAAGAAAACAAACCAATGGAATTTACTTAAATAATTTCAAGACAAGTTTCATATCCATTTTAAAGTCAATAAATTATTCATTATTTTTTAACTCACTATAATATAATTCAGCAAGTCACTGGTTTTGAACTGATTAAAAAATTTTAAAGCTAATTAAATGTGCTATTAAAAAGTTTTTTTTTCTTTTAATGCCTTATATTAAACTTCTCTTGTATTCAAAAACCTCCTTGTATTACTCTGTGTTAAACTGTAAAGACACATTGTTTCTTAGATTCTGTAATAACTTACTAGGACAGTATTTCTTAGGAACTCTGAATTGGCTGTTTACTTTCAAAAGTGCTTTAACTTTAGAGAAGCATAAGATTATGCCAGGTGCTAGTCAATTGTGTCCTGTTAATTTCCAAAACAAACAGAAGAGAGTGCCATGCAAATTCCATTACACACACTTAACCATTAGAACCAGGGTTTATTAGCTTGACACTGATCCAGGAATAATGGTTTCATTCCTCAATGAAATAAAATAATGTGCCACATAACTGAGCAATGCGGAACTTCTAAAAAATGTTGTCATGTTAAACATAGTCATATTTTTCAATTTCCATTATGCCCAAACAAAGGTCATTTGCTGTAGAGAATTCACTACGGGCATGGAGAATTCTTACATGGGCTTCAAACTTACCTCATTGCTATATCATATGATTCTGGATGAATACAAGTCCGATCCAGAGGATTTGGCTTCAGTACAATATCCACTGTAGTTTTGCTCTTCTTTTTGCCTTGCTTCTCACTTGTGACCTCTCCTAATGAAGATTTTACAGCAACCCCTTGAATTTGGCTTGAAGATTCAGTTTGCTGACTATGGCAGTCATTTAAAACCCAGAATAAAACAAATTTTAAAAAGAGGAAAGGTTGGGCAGAGAAGAAAAGACACTTTAATTAAAGGCATGTTTATTTATCTGCCATAGAAATATACACAAACAGCAACCATTCACTTCACAGAAACTATCACTTATGTGTTTAAACCATTGTTAATAGATCTTTCTGTTAGTTAAAGCCCAAAACATTCTTAACTGATTCAGTCTGTGCAATTGGCATTCTACGAGAGAACAGAAAAATGCAAATAATGTGATGATGATTTCTCAGTTGAAGAAAATCCCAAGTTTTCAAAAGAACCTAGTGAGTACAGAATAAGATGAATGGAAAAAAGACTCACACCTGACATAAATAATTTTTTAAAAACCTAAAAATCTTTCAAGAGAGTAAAATGACAAATTGCAGGCACCTTTCACTTTTTGTTTCTTTTAAAAAACTACTGGACTTTTTGAATAGACTGTTCAAAAACATAAAACAAATAGAGAATTATTTTATCATCAATTTTATTTTTGCCTTCAGGATTTTGTGATCTACTTGGAACTTCCACCATTGTTCTGCAAGACTCACCCATGTTCTGGTACTTAAAACAGTTTCTCTTTTTACATTTAATCCATTTGGAATTTGAGTATAACAAGTAAAGTGGGACTACAGCATCCTTCACACATATCAAACTTTTGATATTTGTCATAATGCCATTTATGAATAATTTATCAACTTTTCCCCAATTTTTGAATTGTTACTTTTATTATAAACTAAGTTCCAACTACATTTTGGTGGATTTCAGACTCTATTCTGTTTTATTTATTCTATATCAAAACCACGTTTAAATCATTAGTATGTTTATTATTGAGCTTTACAATATATCCTACTATCTTGTGGGGCTGCTTTCCCTTTAGTCTTTTCTAGAATAAAGATTATTTTTTCATATAACCTTTATTATAATTCTGTCAAGAGAAAAAATACATGTCAATAAGTTAAGTAATCCCACAGGAGCAGATACATAAAAGCTATTTTTTTCATAATTATAAAATTCTAAGAAGTTTATCTAATTTCTTTGCTTTTGTGCTACCAGGATTAGAAAGTAAGAATTTAGGAGGAGGGGCTGGGGTTGTGGCTCAGTGGTAGAGCACGTGCCCAGTACATGTGAGGACCTGGGTGTGATCCTCAGCACCACATAATTAATAAATAAATAAGTTAAAAAAAAAAAAAAGAATTTAGGGGGAATGCCAGGGAGTGATACTGGCCAAATTATATTGTTATAGTGTGTACACGTATGAATATGTAACACAAATTCCATCATTATGTATAATTATGATGCACCAATAAAAATGTAGAAAAAAAGAAAGTAAGAATTTAATTTAATCTACATAACTGATAATTAATGCTAAGGGAGGAGTTATCAGCATGAAGTAGTCACTGCTAAAGCATATTTGACACCTCATCTCAGACCATTTCTTCCTATTACACTACACTCTAATCATGCTAGCCTTCATATTGTTTCTCAAATATACCAAAGTTGGTCCTACCTTAAAATTTTGCACATTCACTATTTGCTTTCTCTCTGATCCTTGTGCAGTTGGCCCCTTTGTTTCATGTAAAACTCTACTGAAGTAACTTTTAAATAAATAACTCATCTAAAGCACTTGCCCTGCTCTCCAACACAATGTCACATCTTTCTGTTTTAATTTTTATAGCACTTATGTACTATCTGAAGCTATTTATTTTACTAATTGGTTATATTTTTCAAACTTCATGACTCCATGAGAACAGGGAATTTGCTGACTCCATAATTGCTGCATTCCCAGTGCCTAGCAAAAAACAGACACTCAACACATACTGAATGAAGGCATAAACAAGGGGCATCTAGAATTTATGTCAGTCTCAGGCTGAGTAACCATCAAAAGAGAGAAGGAAGAAAATAGTATGAGAAATACACTTTTATAATCACCTGCAAAATGTTCGAATATAATCCTGGTTAATTCTGATGAAACCAGCACATTGTTGGAAGGATTTTGGACCCAGCCCTTTCACTTTCTTCAGCTGTTCTCGGTTGATAAAGGGTCCATTTTTCTCTCGCCATTCAATAATATTTTTGGC
Organism: Callospermophilus lateralis; assembly: GCF_048772815.1. Lineage (NCBI taxonomy): Eukaryota > Metazoa > Chordata > Mammalia > Rodentia > Sciuridae > Callospermophilus > Callospermophilus lateralis. Next base: position 35,734,407 of record NC_135318.1, read on the forward strand.
TCTGTTGGCATTGAGTCCTGCAATGTGCCTAAAAAATAAATAAGCAGACAAAATGAATAAACTGGGAAAAAGCTCTCATCTAAAAAGATAATGATATAAAACATCTGGTCATAAAATCAATTGCAATTACATATTATATGACAAAAGTTAATACAAAAGGGTATTAAATCAAAAGGGCAAACAGGAAATAAGGACAACAGAATGCAAAAATAATGACAAAACCAGATGCTGTCAAAGAGGCTGGTAAGTGGTCAACACAGATACAAGGGAAAAAATTCTTTATAATAATTCTCAAATTCATCGTATTTCTGAATCAAGAGAAAATTCTATTTCTATTTAGCTTAAAAAGACAGCAGTAGAAGTTTCAATAGCTATGATTATGTTGTACCATCCTTTTGTGGTGGTGGTGGGGATCTGTCTGTTTTCATTAAAGAGAACCACAGAAGGATACTTATCCATGAATGTTGACATTAAGCATGAGAACAATTTCATTAGATAGTTTGCTTGGTGTCAACTAAAACATTATTATTACAGAGAATCTCAGTTCTATTTTGGAATTCCATATTTGGAATTATGTAATGTTTGTAGCCATGGCAGACAAGCAATACCTTAAAACGTGAAGGATATTTTCCACTGTACCAGTTTCAGTAAAAAAGGTCCAGATCAGGGAATTTCATACTGCAATAGCATACTGTGCAATAAATACAAGACTACAAACAGAAAAAGCAGCTCTTCTGCAACCACAGGTTTTAAAAAAAAGGACAGTATGTAAGATAAATCAGTATGATGGAAATTTTGTTAGGTGACATGTGGAATCAGGGTAAAAATATGGTGACCAGACATTGGAATTTCAGAATTTTATCTTTTGGTTGATGCCAACTATGATCGATGCATGCAAGAGAATGAACTAGTGAAAAATACCTACTCTCATGTGGGAAACATTTCTTTTCCATGTTAACTTTATTTAAATTCTATTAGCGACACTAATGCACTCAATGGTTGCCATATGCTTTTCACTTTAAATTCGCAATATTAAAAATGATAATGTGAATTGTTATAATTCTTTCCTTAAATGACATCTTTCTCTCTGATTATCTAAAGCAATGTATAATCCATAGATTTTCTACACTTGACAACTTTACACATGTCTCTTGTTCTGCTGGAGTTTGGATTAGATAGCCAATTATATTCAAGATTCTATGATCTTCAGTTACAGATTTCTGTCTCACCTTAGCAAAACTTCTGAACAGATGTTAATATCCACTCCCACAAAGCTGACACATTCTTCTACAACACTGTCCAGTGTGGCCTTGAGTAATGTCTGAGATACATCATGCTGAGAAGACAAAATCAAATATCAATCAAAAGCAAAGGAGATGCAGCTCTTGGACTATTCTGTTATTCTGCCTATACTCCTGGTAGCTATCTAACACACGTCACAGAGAATTTATTCATTCCTCTTAAATACACCTAACAGATTTAACAGACCTGAACTTAATGAATCTGTATGTTCTGGTACACTAAGATACTCATACAACTGATTTGAACATAAGAATACCAATATTTTTTCTTTGTCTGAAATTCTGCCTAGAGTAGTCATTCTCAAACCATAACCTGCATCAAAATCACTTGTAGGGATTGTTAAAATAGAAATTTTTTATATCAGTGTTCCATTCTTCTGGATCATTCCTTTACTCAAAGACATAGGTGTCAAGTTTTCTACCCAGTATAGTTATGCTCTCAAGATTCTTGGTAATGCAGCATTTCCAAACAGAGCCATCCTCTATTATCTCTGAGATTTTCTTTTAAGCTTTAGATGGTCATTCTTGGAAGCTTTGATGATAGTACCCTGTCTTAATCTTAACAGATATATCAACAGAAGAGATTTTGGAATACTTCAAAACTCCTATTTCTTCCTTAAATGGTTACTGTTCAATGGCTTGTTAACTAAAACAGTGAAGGGCCCTGCAGTTCAGTCATGTCTCTAGGATTAACAACCAAGTTCATGAAGACACAAAACCATAATTAACCACAGGGCCAACAGTAATCATAGGGCACCATTTATTTTAATATGCTTCCTGATTTCAGAGTGTTAAAAGGTGAGAAAATATGCGTCTTACAATTGAAGAAATGCACTATCTAAAAGTAAGTATTGCTTGGCTAAACAAACCTGTTACTACAATTAATACACTTGATGTTATCGAAAATTCTAATTTTCTGATTGTTCTCCTAGTTATGAACTGTAGGTCAACGTATTTCTCCAAATGTCTTTAGTAAGTATGAAAAACAATAGAGTATAGTTCCCACATATCACAATTACATTTACCATTTAATAACAGAAGTTTATGCTCCAGAAGACTGAGAATGCAGAAGCGCTTCTGTATTTAAGAGGTAACCTTGTAACTATCCAGGCCAGAGCTAAAATTTTTGGATATAATTTTAAAATGTAATAAACAAACATCATGATGAAAAAGAATAGAATGAACCTCATTCTGAGACCTCATTACTACTGAGCCATACCTTTTAAGAAGCTAAACAGTGAACTGGAGATATAGCTCAGTGATAAGAGAGTTTGCCTAGCAAGCATGCATGAGCCCTGGGCTCTATCCCTAGTACAAACAAACAAACAAACAAACAGACAAACAAACCAAAAAACAAAACAAAACAAAACAAAAAAACCTACATAGTCTTTTCCTTGTCTAAAAAGAGAGATAAAAAGGCAGAGTAACTATTTAAGTCAGTTTTTGCAGTTATTGTGACCAAAAGACCTGACAAGAACAATATAGAAGAGGAAAAGCTTATTTGGGCTCAAAATTTCAGAGGTCTCAGTTCAAAGATGGCCAACTCCATTGCTCTGGGCCAGAAATGAGGCAGAATATGGCAGAAGGGTGTGGCAGAGGGAAGCAACTCAGGAAACAGACAAAGCCAGCTCTGCTCATAAGAGACAATATATAAACCCCAACGGCATGCCCCCAGTGACCTACATCTTTCAGTCACACCTACCTGTTTACAGTTATTGCCAAGTTAATCCATATCAGTGGATTAATGCACTGATAAGTTTAAGGCTCTCATTGCCCAATCATTTCACCTCTGAAAATTCTTGCATTTTCTCACACATAAATTTTTTGGGGACACCACATACCCAAACCATAACAGGAGTCATTAGAATAAAGGCAAATAATTATATAATTTGAAGCATACAAGATGATTAGGATAGCTAAATGAGTAAGCTATGGTTCCTGATGAAGACTTGTTGGTTGCCTATAGCTTTCAACCCCCTTTTCCTCTTTCCAAACAGAAGTCTTACTGTATTCATACACCTAATCAACCTCTATAAAACCATATGCTCTGGGGAAGCTGCTGCCCCTATATTCTAGCATATGATAGTGACTGGTTCAAATCACTGGTTTTCAAACTGAGGGTTGGAACAATCATTGGATCATAAAATTAATTTAGTGATATGCCAATAGCATAAAAAAATCAAGAAAAAAAATAGACTACATAGAGTATGTTGTACATATTCCTAATGTGCGGAATAAGAGTATAATGAATAAAATGGCCAACTGAGATTATCATGTGAGAGGAAGAAAACATAAATCGGCCAGGTATTTGGTTCCTGGACATTTCCTTTGATTTTCTCTCATATTATAATCAATTTGCTTCACTGTCTGAGGAAGTGGTTAAATAACATTACAGAGTTATGGAGCAAAGTATATGAAAAGTATATTAACTGTTGGCAAAATACTAATTTTCAAACAAGTTTAGTTACAAACATTCACAATATTTTCCCAAAAGTTTATTAATCAGTATAACATTTTTCAAATTCTCAGCAATTTGAATACTTTACCTGAGTTAGCACAAGTCACCCTTAAAATCATTTATACTTAGAAGAAACAAATAGTGAAGTAGGATTTATAGAGGTAAACTCAATTACTAGATAGAAAAGTGTTAATAGTATCAAATTTGAACAAAATGTTGACTCCAACTTAGTAATCTTTGACTTGACTCTAGCCATTTTAAATAGAAAAGAACAAATTCTAAGACTTTAAAATAAATGTAATTTTTAAAAAAAGTTTTACAAACATGCAAAACTTAATGATAAATCTCAGATGTTTGTTAGTAATAATATTCTTGTAGATGACATCTTAAAACCTTCAAAATTAAAAAAAATTGGAACACTCATAACTAGAATGGCTAACATGAAAAAAATGGAAAATATCAAGTGCTAGTAAGGATTCGAACAACTGGAATGCTCAAAATATTATCATGGTAAGTAAAGAACATGTTAGATCAGATGTTAAGTTTATGGTGGATTTATTGTGTATGGCTCAAATATAACTTCACATAAAAATTAAATCAGATATATTTATGCAATGTAAAAATGTATTATTATTCAATACATGTTAAACTAGACAAGCTTTAAAGGAATAAAACTTAACAAATTTCTGAGGAACACAGAAATTGCCAAAACTGACACAAGAAGAAAAGAAAATCTGAAATAACTTAACAACAAGTAAAAAGATTCAATCAGTAACCACAAATCTCCCAACAAAATAAAAAGTTCAGATCTGGATAGCTTCATTGATAAATAATATTAATCATTTTTTTAAAAAAACTATTATCAATCTTTCTCAAATTCTTCCAAAAAGAAAAACAATAATAAAAAGGGGAACTCTTCCAAAGTCATCTATGAGGCTGGCATTACCATGACACCAAAGTCACACAAAGATACCATAGGAAAACTTAGACCAATATTTTTTATGAATACAGGTGCAAAAATTCTCAACACAATACTAGCAAACAAATCTAACAACATGTTAAGTGAATTATAAGCCATGATATACATAATAGTGTATTCAGAATATATGAAATTTAAAAACCCTGTTTACGTCCCCCCACCCATCAGAAAATAATCCTAGACATTTTACAACTTTTCATTTTGAAATCATTTCAAATTTAAAAAAAAATATGTAAGAGAAATTCAAAGAACATCCCTATAGTCTTCCCTCAAATAAATATTTCAGTGTTTTTTCCAAATAACAAGAACATTGTCACTCATATCCACAACACAACTGTTAAAATGAAGAAATGCATCAATGTAATAATGTACAGCCCATACTGAAATTTCATCAACTGTCCCAATTATATTTTATAGTGTTTTTTTTCTAATCCAGGATCACATATGGCATTTAGTTATCTTCTCTTTTTATATTCTTGCTAGGCAACTTCAAATATGGTTCCAAGATCCCCAAATCCTGGTATTCACAGACTTATATATAATATATTCGCACTGAATGTGGAATTAATGACTCTTGTCTGAATCATTTCTAAGATTATCTTATGAATCAAAGATGTGAAAAAATATTTTCAATCTCAATCCAATTCAAATTTAAAAGAGCAAACTCAATCGAGTACCACTGTGTACTCATAGCATTGTTCTTATGTGTTCTGGACTACAAAAAAATTAATGAACAGCCTACACCCACACATTAAATTAAATATTTTCCAATTTTTGTATTTGGGTATTAAAAACATTTAAATATAAATAAAATAGCATTTACTCTTACTATCATGTAGTAGAAAGGTTATATATATTTTGGAAAAAACTTTATTCTGAATTATATTCACTTGTAAAGAGTAACATACATATACTCAAATATATGTGTGATGGGTACCCCAGTCATGATGTAAAATGTGTTTCCTAGCATATGCCATGATCAAAAGGAATAAAAAAATTTGTCTAAATAAATCATAGTAGTGCCATTCCATTTATTCAATAACGCCTAATGAAATGTGAGGGAAAATCTGCTGTTTACAAATGCCAGGCATTGTGTCACGTGAAGGAACTAGCTGGGGAGAAGCTGACTCACCAAGGACAGCAGAAGGCATACACTGAAAGGTTGGTGGGTTATTCTGGAGCTCCTGAATCAACTAGCTTAGGACTCATTCCTCCTCTGGGCTTCTCACAATAACATTTCCTTATTGTTTAACAAAGAATAATAATTTCCTTATTGTTCAAGCCACTGACTTAAGATCTCTTGTGTTTTTCTAACTAATTCGTTCACTTTATCTAGGGGCTCAAAGTCTAGTGGGAAGACAGAAGTAATGAAATCTACAATAACCATGCTAGAAAAACCTTTGAACTTTTATTGTCAGACATTGCGGTAAGTCTTTATAATATCATCTAACTGAATCTTATACCATATATATAATTTTATATAGCACCTTCATAAATAAAAATTTATTCTAAGGAAATAGCAAGATATATGCAAAGATAGGGGTATGTGTGTGTGTGTGTGTGTGTGTACACACAATCTAAAAATGCACCTAGAGGGGATTCATACAAATAAATTATAGACTAGCCACATAGTAAACTAGGAGGAGGCAAGTAAAAAACACAGTAGACTATCTATTTCACCAAAATACCTTAGAAGGAAAGAGGTCCAAGATGACACATTGAGTTAAAATTTAACTCCTCTAGAAGTTACTAAAGTAAGAGAAATTTCCAGAAGCTCTGCTATCAACTATAATCATGGATTTTGCCTACATTCTTCCCCAACTTTTTGCTTAAGAAAGTACTGAGAGTTGACACTATTTTCTCAAAGTAAAAATCTTACATATTTGGGAGAAGGAAAATGGGACAACGTTGCACACTGTAGGGGCTGGGGTTATGGCTCAGTTGTAGAGCGCTTGCCTAGCATGTATGAGGCACTGAGTTTGATTCTCAGCACCACATAAAAATAAATAAAGGTCCACCAACAACTAATAAAATATATTTTTTAAAAAAGTCACACACTGTGCTCATAATAGTGTCCTTGATAAAGCAGAAGTATTCATTTTACCATTTAAAAAATATTTTCTGAGCAACTATTATGTACCAGACACTGTGCTAGTTGTGCTAGGTGCTGAAAGCATAGGAAAAAATCAAAAGTATTCCGTGTCTAGAATCTCCATTTAGACTTGCCGAAAGCTGAGATGTGACACATTGCCCTACTGGCAATCACAAGAGGCGAGAGGCCCCCAAGACTGACTGTGTTACTGATCACCAAGGACTTGATGCCAGGGAAAAAAAGGACTGTTCCATTTTTAAAAGAAGTTACCCAATTCTAAATTTTGGGGCAAGTTATTTGAATTATTTAAACAGTATCTTCTGAATTTAAGGAAATGCTGTTTGAGCAATTAAATTTTTATGTAAAATTTATGAGATTTTTTAAAAAGGAACGTAAGTGGTCATTTATGCTGGTCAGCTTTTTTGAGGTAAGAACCCACATTTTTATTATTACTCTACCACAAACTTCTGAAGAATTGTTCATCAAACTGCCATGTTTTATTTTGTTCTGAAGCACTAAAATTATCTCACAATTATTAAGGAAAAAAAATCATTCCAGATGCAACATTGTCAGCTCTACAACTGTTGCAAGAACAACATTCCACTTTATATATTCCATGTTAAACTTTAAGTTTATGCCTCAGTGGTTTTCTGGTGCAATATTCTTACTTGTTTTACTTAGCATTATCACTCAGGTCCCTTACTATTGCCAAAATACAAAACACTAGAAGCTAAAGAAGCAAAAAAATTTAACAGGGAAAATCTACCCAATTTTAAATAAAAGCAAGTGTTTTGGTTTTTTTTCTCCTCACCTTGAATCTACTTTCCTTTGATTGACAGGTGACAGTTTAAAAGAATCATCCAGGGGAGTGTGTTAATGACCTATGAAAGAGCTGACAGGAAACATTTGAGCAAACAGAAAAATGTGTGCTTAAAAGTAGCAGCTCCTCCAATTCTTCACATCCAGTATACAAGAAGGCTTTTATGTTCTCCCTATAAAGATGAGGACTGTGTTCAGAAATACTTGAGCCATTTAAAAACCAGTGTTCTAGCTTTACTGATCACAGATAATTGCAAAAAGACAAAGATTTTTTCCTAAGCACATTCTTAAACATGCTTGGAACTAGCAGAACTTTTTTTTTTTTTTTTAAATGAATAAATTGTACAATGAACCACACATTGTGCTATGAAACTCTGGGACCAAGATAGCAAAAAGGGTATCAGTCTTTCAGCATTTGAGGGATTTTTCCAGATCTGGAAATTCAGATCAAAATATGGCCAGTGGTTATAAGAAAAAAGAAAAAGAAAAAAACTCAACATAGGAAGATGTTCTCTTTACAAATTTTCCTCCACTGAAAAAGTATGTGGAAGGTATGCTGAAGACTCTTCAACTGCAAACTCAGCATTTACATACTACTTTGCATGAACTTATACTATTTAACAGAAATCAGTCATTCAAGTCAACTTCATGGAAAGGTCCCGGGGACAATGATTTGTCTTATATGTTCTACAAAGAACAAATGGAAGTTGATTTTAAAAACCTAACCTTTAGGACTTGAATAGTCCCACTTCTAAGGCATGAACTTTTTGGGGTACCAAATGAGTATCCACAGATGTTCAGTGAGGTTCCCCCACTTTGCATGGCCCGAACTCCTATGTTTCCAGGGACACTCTGGAATCTACATTCAGCTCACAAATCTTTAGCAGCTTTTCTGTGCCTTAATATCTGGCAACTGATTTTTAGATAGGAGACAACAATGTGGGACAGTATGACCTCAGAAAGGGGGAAACTACATAGGATAAACCACAAAATGTCCCAGTTTTCTATCTGAGGACACTTTATAGATCTTGGTACAAGCAGAGCATGACAGTCTTAATGAGCTAGGGAAAGATAAAGTAGAGGTCAGGAGTGTTGAGACAACTGGAATTTTAAAAGCATATCAAAGAGAACAAAGATTTGAAAAGCAGAACTCCAGAAATTTTTATAAGAGACACCTTGAGTATTTAGTATAAAGTTGCACATACCCAGGGTACAAGGACAAGACTATACAAGTCCAGAGTAGCTGCCTGGAAGTTGTGGGCTACACAGAGAATTCTGAGATTGCAAAGAACTTGGACACATAAGAAGTCCTACCAGACATAACGAGGAGACTGCCTTGAATATCTTTAATACTTTGTTGATAACCCAGAAAGGGTATAAGTAAGATATTCTAGTCCTAGAGTAAGGGCCATCTGACTTTCCTCCTAAAAAACTTTAAAATAAACAATCCTTACCAAGCTGAGTTCACTGGTAAATTCTACCAAACATTTAAGGAAAAAAATATCAATTCTCCTTATTGTCTTGTAGAACATATGGAAGTTAATTTTAAAAACAGAAGCAGCAGGAATACTTTCTAATTCATTCTATGAAGAAAGTATTACTCTAATCCAAAACCAGATAAGGATATTTTAAGAAAACCACAAACCAGTACCACTTACGAAGAGAGATGCAAAAATTCTCAATTAAATACCAGCAAATTTAACAATGTATAAACATAATTATATATCATGATCAACTGTGATTTATTCCAAGTATGCAAATTTGGCTTGACATTCAAAAAAATAATTAATGGATTCTATCAAATCAACATGCTAATTTTAAAAATAACACAATCCAAACTCTCAGCAATCTAAGCATAGAGGGGAACACTCTCTACTTGATTAAAAACATTTACAAAAACAAAACCAAAAACCTACAGCTAATATTATATTCAATTTAAGAAACTAGAAGATTTATCACTAAGGTCAGGTACAAGGCAAGGGTGACCTTTCTTGTTGCTCTTTTTTAACATTATATTGTAAGTCCTAGCAATGAAATAAGAAAAGGAAATAAAGGTGAAGGATCAGGAAGGAAGAAACTATTCACTGATGACATGATAATATAGAAAATTCAAAAGAATCAACAAAAAATCCCTAGAATAAGTGATTATAGTGATGATGTAGGATACAAAATGAATATAGAAAAGTCAATCACTTTCCTATATACCAGCAATAAATCAAGTGCCACTGGAAATTTAAAAACACATTTCCCTTTTTTAATGCACCCCCAAAATAAAGCGGGCATACCTGTGTGTGTGCGTGCACACACACACACACACATACACACACACATGAATTATCTATATGGAGAAAACTATAAAAATAAATCAAAGCATTACATGAGTGGAGAGATAGTCCACAGTCCATGGACTATCAAGATGTCAAGATGTTAGTTCTAATCATCTTGAACTATAGATTCAAAATACTCATAATCATATAACATTTATTTTGGGAATATCAAACTGATTCTAAAGTTTACATAGGTAAATGATCCAGAACAGCTAACAAAATACTGAAGGAGAACAAGGACAGAGGACTGACACTATGCAATTTTAAGATATACTATGAAGCCAAAGTAATTAACACAACGTGGTATTCATGAAAAAGAGACAGAGAGAGCACAGAAACAGACCCACATAAATATAGACAACTGATCTTTAACAAAGAAACAAAGGCAATACAATGGAGAAAAGATAGTCTTTCAACAAATGGTGCTGGAACAACTAGACCTCAACATGAAAAATATCAATCTAGACACAGACCTGAAACCCTTCACAAAACTAATTCAAAATGGACCACAGTCCTAAATGTAAAATGTGAAACAATAAAACTTCTAGAAAATAACATAGGAGAAAATCTAAATGACCTTGGTATGACAAAGAATTTTTAGATACAACACCAAAGGCATGAACAGAAATAACTGAGAAGCTGAACTTCATTAAAATCAAAACCCTCTGCTTTGCAAAGGACACTGTTAAGAAAATGAGAAGATAATCCACACACTGGGAGAAATTATTTACAAAAGATATATCTGACAAATAACTATTATCCAAAATATATAAATAACTTTTAAAACTCACCAAGAACCAAACAAGCAACTTGATTAAAAAATGGGCAAAAGACCTGAACAGATATTTCCCCAAAGAAGATATACAGATGGCAAATATGCAGTGGAAAGATGGTCCACATCATATGTCATTAGAGAATTCTAAATTAAAACATTAATGAGTTATTACTGCCCATCTATTAGAATATCTGAAACATACAATAATTGTGTTTCTAAACACAATGAACTGAAATGAACAGAAAACACGTCCACTGAAAAATTTAATGGTTTTATCCATAATTTCCAAAACTTAGAAGCGACCAAAATGCACTTCAGTAGATGAATGAATAAACTGGTATATCAGAACAATGGAATATTAATCAGCAATAAAAAGAAATAAGCTATCATCAAGCCATGAAAAGATATGAACAAATCTTCAACGCATATTACTAAGTAAAAGAAATAAATCTGAAAAGACTACACACTGTATAATCTCAATCCTATCACATTCGGGAAAAGGCAAAACTAAAGAGACAATGAAAAAAAGCAGTGGTTACTAGTGGCCAAAGGACAGGGCTGATGAAGTGGCATAGCAGAGCATTTTTTAGGGTAGTAAAACTATTCTGTATTATATTGTAATAATGAATGCATCTCATTATACATTCGTCCAACCCTACAGGATATAAAACATCAGGAGTGAACTCTACTTTCAACTATGGACTTTGATGACCATGATGTGTCAATATAGGTTCACTGTAATAAATACACCCATTCTGGTGAAGGATGTTGATAGTGTGGAGGCTGTATTGACATGAAGTGAGAAAAGTATAAGAGGGCTCTCTGTACTTTCTTTTCAGTTTTGCTGTGACCCTAAAACTGCTCTAAAAATTCCTATCACATTCAGTCTAATCTGATGGTTAACTACTTGGTTCTCAGACCGAACTTCAATTTTTTTTTTTTTAAAAGAAGACAATAAATTTGCATTCAACAATCCAGCACCTATAATGTCCACCATAAATAAAAGATAGCTAGATACATTACAAAATAAGTCAATAGGATAGATCATTCACTCAATACGAAAGCAGAAGCAACCTAGAATGATGACCCAGATGTTGGAAATAGCATACAAGAATTTTAAAGTAGCTCCAGGCCTACTTACAGGAACATATAGTTACAAATGAATGAATTTGGAAAACAGCAAGAGAGAAATAGAAACTATAATAAGTAACCAAAGAACTGAAAAATAGTGTCTGAAATTAAAAAAAAAATAATGGATGGGTTTCATAATTGATTGGAGAAGAAACAAATCAGGGAACATGAAGAGAGATCAGTAGAGATTACTCCATCAAAAGAACAGGATTACAAAACAAATAGGTAGTGATGGAGGGAGAAACAGAGCCTCAATGTCCCACAAGACAAGATCAAAATATGTAAATATGTGTAATGGAAATCCTAAGAGAGAATAGAACAGATAGATATTTGAAGAAGTAACAATGAAAACTTTCACAAGGTTTCTGAAAAACACAATATATAGATCCAAGAAGCTCAGTGACCCCCAAGAAGGATAAAAAGGGAAAACCCCATCTAGTCAAACTGCTAGAAAACAAAGATAAAATCATGAAAGCCATGAGAATGAAAGGATACACTATATATAGAAGGATAACGACTTAGCAATGGCTAAATTCTTATTAGAAACAACAGGGACTAGGAAATAATGAAATGACATCTTTAAAGTGCCAAATAATAATAATAAAAACATACACAAAATCCTGTCACCCTCAAGTTTTATATATTTCAAAAATGAAGGAAAAATAAAGGCCTTTATAGATAAATGAGAACTCAATACCAGCAGACCTACACATAAAGTTAAAGGGAAATTTCAGACTACAGAAAATTGACACCAGATGGAAAATGCATGGATAAATATAAATTTCTATGTGCGTGTACACTTTTTTATTTTACTTAGAAGACATGAACATTTAAAGCAAAAATTATAACACGATTTTTCTGGATGTATACACTATATGTATATAAATAATATATATATATATACACATATATACACATATATACAAATATTATATATATTTCACACATGCACACACATCTACAGTAGCACAAAGGAGAGTGGTAAGGACTGTGAAAAGTTTAAGAATATATTATAATCCCTAGAATAACCACTAAGAAAAAAATGCCAAGAAGTACAGCTGAAAATCCAGTAAAATAAAAATTGAAAACTAAAAATTATTTGATTTTCTGCCCAATATAAGACAGAAAAAGACCAAAAGGCAGATTGGACAAACAGCAAATAACAGTTATAGACCTTAATTCAACCATATCAACTGATATTAAGTGTTAATGAAATAAATTCTCTAATTAAAAGGCAAAGATAAGACAGGTGTGATGTCACAAGCCTATAATCCCAGCAGCTCGGGAGGCTGAGTCAGTAGGATTGAGAGTTCGAAGCCAGACTCAGCAATGGCAAGGCACTAAGTAACTAAGTGAAACCCTTTATGTAAATAAAATACAAAATAGGGCTGGGGATTGGCTCAGTGCTTGAGTGCCCCTGAATTCAATTCCTGGTACCAAAACCAAAACAAACAAACAAAAAAGGCAAATGTATGTAATCAATAAAGATTGTATTGCTTAAAATTTTTGCATTCTTTGTGAAAACTATAAACAAATAAAAAAATCAACATAAGTTTCTAAAGTGTTATGTCAGATAATCAGGTTCAAAGGGAACAGTGATGCCCTTAACTCCATCTCCCTTTCAGGTTTCTAAGCTACAGAGTAGGTAGCTGGTGTATAAAATAAAGAACACTTCTGGGTTTTTGTCCATTGGAACCTGATAGGTGGCGTCCTCCTGACTATCAGGAGATGCTCAACTCCTGACTCCAAAGCATAATGTCTTTTGTACAAAGTCAATTTCAAAGCCAGAATCATTCTCAGCATATCTTCATGAGAGTCAATTAAAGAGGAAGAGGAGGAGGAGAGGAGGAGGAGGAGGAGGAGAAGGAGAAGGAAGAGGAGAAGGAGGAGGAGGAGGAGGAAGGAGGAGGAGAAGGAGGAGGAGAAGGAGAAGGAAGAGGAGGAGGAGGAGGAGGAGGAGGAGGAGGAACAGTTAGGTAGCGCAAGCTTGCTAGTCAGCTGTTTGTTTGGTTCTCATTCACTAACTACCAACAAAGACACTGATCCTGCCTATGAGGATAAAAATTTAAACAAAATGTATAACCACTTTATGAATCATGGGAATAAAGTCTCTTTGTATGTTATTCTAACAGTCCGGTGTTTATCACATCTTAATCTACTTAGACTTTCCTCAGATCTCCCAATAGGTGCTCTTATATCCCCCTAGTGGTTACAGGTTGATATGGCGGTGGAAAGACAGGGGCCATACTGGCTAAGTAAAGATCATAAATCCTAAATGTCTGCTTTGCCCACGTACTTTTCCAAGCCAATGCCTTGAACTGTCTAATTTGCTATAAACAAGGAAAACATTAACACATCTGAACTGGACCACACTATCTGCCCCATGTGTGGTCACTATGCTAAAACATAATCCCGGCTCATGACATAGGCATGAACAAATGCACACCAATTAGCAACACATTTTGACCTGACATAATACAAAGGAGTCGACATTTCCACTGTAAATCTCTATTTTTAGAGATTTATAGCTTAGTCATAAAAGTGGACTTCAGAAAAATTTAGGGTGCAAAGATTTAGCCACAAGAGAGAATTTTTCCTTCTAATAAACTAAAAGTAAAACAGTGTGCAGAAAATCTGATCTGAAACTATGAGTGTGGGAAGGAACACCTTCCTATGAACAGAAAACTTAACAGCTAAGTGTTCAAATTGTTTGTCTATTTTTTTTTTTTGAAGGGGCAGAGGTTAGAGATAAAAGGAGGTATTAATGTAAATTTTAAAAGATTTTTTTCCCATAATATAGAAATAAGCCTCCCTGTTGATATTTTCAGTTTTAAGTTCTAAAAATATAATTTTGTTCCCAAATACACTGATACATACATGTATGTGGCCAGACATGCAGTTGGATATGAATTATCTTCCAGTCTATTATTATTATTATTATTATTATTATTATTATTATTATTATTATTATATAGTTCACTTTTCCCAATTAAACCTGAAGCTGACACTGCCAGCACTGGATCCATGTCAATAGGTTTCCACAGCGTCACTACATGGAAAGGCAAAGTTCCCTTTATTCGTGTGTCCCCTTCTCCATAATATCATGGCAACAGAAAGACCAAATGCTCCATGTGGTCTGCAATGATACTCTGTTCTCAGCATCCTGCTCTGGTAGGAGTAAAGACTGGACTCCACAACTCCGCCCCTTATATCTCACTTCCTGTTTTGTTTTGTTTGCATTTGTATATTATCATTAGGTATACATAGAAATGTGTGTAAGTAAAGAAATACATTTTGTTCACTGCTGTATCTTAGCACACAGTAGTTGCTTATTTCTATTGCCATTTTAATTTGCATTGCTCTGGTTCAGTTGAGGATCTCTTTGTGTGTTTACCAGTCACTTAGACTTTGTTTTGTATTCCCACTTCCTAATGCTATCCTTCTTAGTACATGGTAGGTACTCAATAAATGTCATGAACAACCACAGGCAAAAATCTAGCAGTTTGGCTTTTGTATTTTTCTGCTGAACTTGGGAATTGAGTTTAAAAAAGAGTTGTCATAAATAATGAGATACTGGTAACATGGAATTGCTTAAGGTTATTACAGTAGCACACCTACATTCATTTTATAGAAACATGTTTTTAGCTGGCATAATCAACAGCAAACTCATAAGGTGAAATTTTAAAATCTAAAATCCTACCATAACATGTTAATATCAACCACGGTCACAGGCCCTCCCATTTCAAGCTGTCAAATCCTCACGCAAATTATGTCTAGATTTCTATTTCAATAAAGAGTTCCTGTTAATTCACAACCTAGTCAGAATAATTCCTCATACTTTAAATTAGAAATGCTTAGGTCTTTGTCCTGAGAACTCATTAAAACTCAAACTTCTCTCATTTTGAACTCGGCTAAAGTGCAGAAGCTTGTCACACAATAAAGTGACAAAAGAAGCTGGGAGATTTGGAACCAAAATGCAAAGAAACACTAGAAAGGAAGTTCTCACTTGTTAGCACCCAGGTAAAGCCTTGTAAAACTCAGTCACGGGATGCCATTTATCATAGATAGACTATCTCATAATGGACACCATTAAAAACTGATTAGTGGAGCTGGGGTTGTAGCTCAGTGGTTGAGCTCTTGCCTCGCATGTGTGGAGGCACTGGGTTTGATCCTCAGCACCACATAAAAATAAATAAATAAAACCCAAAGATATTAAAAAAATAAACTGACTAGGTACTTGAAAAGTCAGCAGCATACCTTGATACAGGTATATGCCTTGAGATACAACTAATAGGTTGGGTGAAAATATTTTTTATATGAAAATGTTGCATTGAAACATAATCTTCTAAGTCTCAGTGTAATACAATGGACTTGTTTTCCCAAAATCTCTGAGAAATTGCAAGATTAGGCAAAAACACACCCATATGACTCACAATAACAGGGCATGGATACGGGATAAGTGATAAGAGTTAAATTGAAAAAATGAAGATTTCTAGAATGTAGAAGAGTGATACAGACATTACGAATTCCTCTCTACAAAAGAACACTGGGACAGAGAAACCGAATACTATCCTTGAGGAATAAGCTTCAAAATTAAGATCAGGACTCAAATAACTCTTCCTTTTATTGTCTTCAAATCATCAAGGGGAATATTCTGTCAGAGTAATCTCAGTTTAGAATCAACAGCTAGTTTTATATAAGTTTGGGTTTTAAAGTGAATTAGAAACTTATTTCCATTTCAGTGTGAAGTTTTTTTCCCCCCTGACATTAGGGAGAAATGTGAGGAAAAGGCAGTCTAGACTCTTTCTTTAGGTGCCTCCCTTTCATAACACTGTAATGAAACGTCTTTCCTATTTCTTGAATCATTACAGTTTCTGGTTCAAAAAAATTGTAATAAAACTGCTGTTTTGAATGGAAAATTTCAGAGGCAACTACAGTCCTTCATTCCAACAGGAAGAAGTGGTAAGTTTTACCCTCTCTAAAGTCACAGTGAAGGCTGGGGATGTAGCTCAGCAGTAGAGCACTTACTGAGCATGTGCAAGGCCTGGCTTCTAGGCTGGGAAGCACCACAAACACAAAAACAAAAAAGTACTAAACTAAAACAAATAAACAAAAAACAGAAAAGAATCACAGTGACCCAGGTTATCCCTAAGGAAACTAACACTTTATCATTAATCACTGTGGTAGACAGACCCTAAGGTGACCCTCAGTGATAACCAACTCCTAGCACATAATTCTTGTATAATCCCCTTACCTTGACTATGCATAAGATCTGTGATTTTCTTCTTCTAAGCAGGATATGGCAAGGGTGGTAGGATATCATTCCTGTGGTTAGGTTACATTATAGGGTAAAGGTGATTCTCCTTATACATTGATGAAGTAGGCAGTCATGCTGATGAAGTCTGTGTGGCAAGGAGTTGTGGGTAGCCTCTAGAAAGAAGTGAGTGTGGCCTCATGCTTTTAATAAAAAGAGTTTTTAATGATGTTGTAGCTTTACTAATTGGGTGACTGGTGATCCCATTAATAGAAACAGAGAAGAATGGAGACAAAGTGATTAGTGATTTTAATTTTAAATTTGGTGGGGGAGGGAGTTAATGGAGTAAGGCTGAGAGTTCTCTTCTAGGCATTGTTAAGTCTGAGAAGCCTGTTGGACTTCCAATGTGTAAGATCCAGTTGGCAGGCAGATACATGGAGTTTGGGGTTTAGGGGAGAGATCTATAGTGAAGCATTTAAAGGATAAAGTTCTAGTGTACAAATGGGAAGAGCATAATAACTACTAAAACTTGGGAGGGATGCAGGGTGTAGTGAGTAGAGGATCTAGCTTCATCAAGGGGCAGTAGGGGAAATGTGCATACTATAAGCAGGAAAGCAAACAAGAAATCAAACACAACTCTTTTGCAGCTTTATGGAAATGATTTTGAAATTTATGTGCAAAATGTAGGAACTGACACAACCTGCTCTTTTATGGAGGAGGACTGCCTCTAGACTCCTTCTTATGTTCATCAGGTAATTTTCATCAGACAAGGTATTCTATCTTTAATTATAGGTACTCTGTAAGTAAATGTCTATGACAGGGCTGAATGTCCAGCTAAGAATTCATAATTTTGCTTAGTTGTTTTTCACATGAGGGGGCAAAATACAAAATGTTATAGGGCACCTATATTAAGCTACCGAACTTACTCTAAGTTCTTGTACAAAAAATCCATCTTATGATAATAAAGCTAGAAAAAATTTGCAGTGGTTGCTAATAGGTATCTGGAATTTTACAATGTCGACTTAATTCATCCTCACAACCCTGTAGGTTAGAAACAATTATTAACACCACTTTACAGAAGAGGAAACCAAGGCACAGATGGTTAAGTTAATTGCCCAAGGTAATAGTGCCAGAGTATAACTAAACACAAAGAGTCTACCTCTTGAGCCCAAGGTTTTAAACATGGTGCCTGTTTCTCATAAGTAAAGTATTATCATTTGATCTAACAAATTCCAGCTTTCTTGCTTGGGTTGCAAAGAAAGCCCATCAGTTTTATCTATCTTATTTTTTTAATGAAAACATTTTAATGATCATGAACCCAGTATTTATTAGACAATATTTTCTATTTACTCATAAATTTATCATGACCAAAAATTTTCTGAGAAAATACACTTTGAAAATCTGTTATTACATTGTTCATATTACAAATCTTATATAAGTCGTAACTACAATTTTAAAAAAACAGTGTTTTCAGAAGAAGCTACATTGTAACTTGCTTTGACAGGGCACTACTCTTTCCTATTATAAAACTATAATTTAGTTTCTCCTGTTCTCTTTCCCTCTAATTTTTCTATCCTTCTGTCACTAAGAAGGATCAATTGCACCATTTTATTTGACACACTGAAAATAATTATGATTTGCCAGCTAACCAGCTCATCTGTGAATGACAGATGCACTTCTTTCTCAAAAGAAACTTGACTGCTTTGGGACATTTCCATTACTGATTGGTTCCTTCACAGTGGAATAAGAGTAAATACGGATGCTAGGAAGGAAGTATGCACAAAAAATTGAGTTAAAAGAAAAGGAACATGCTCCCTTAACTGGTGTTTGTACTCCACCCCAAAAATGGCCTTCTTGTGTAGATGATATTCCAAATTTGATTTTTTTACACATTCTTTTTAGTTATACATGACAGTGGAATCCATTTTGATATAATAATACAATCATGGAATATATCTTATTCTATATCTTATTCTAGTTAGGATCCCATTCTTTTGGATGTACAACAATTTCATTTTTAAAAATGGAAAAAAACAGGGCTGGGGTTGTGTCTCAGCGGTAGAGAGCTTGCCTAGCATATGCGAGGAGCTGGGTTTGATCCTCAGCACCACATAAAAATAAACAAATAAAATAAAGGTATTGCGCCCAATTATAAGTAAAAAAAAAAATTTTTAAATGGAAAAAAACAAAGATTTTATGATTACCATCTCCAAACAGCACAGGAGAAAAGAATGATGCCTAAAGGTCTTTTTTTAGAATCTTCAACGATAAAGACTGGAAAAGCTTATAAGGAATCATGTTATAACATTCAATTCACAAATGAGAAAATCTAAATTCAGAGCAGCTGGACAGCATGATTAAAGTGTCTATGAATTATTGTTCTTTCTCTCTCTCTCCCTCCCTCCCTTCTTCCTTCTTTCCTTTCTTTTGTACTGCGTATTGAACTCAGGGGCACTCAACAACTGAGCCACATCCCCAGCCCTATTTTGTATTTTCTTTAGAGATAGGGTCTCACTGAGTTGCTTAGAGCCTATCTTTAGGGGAGGCTGGCTTTGAACTCATGATCCTCCTGCCTCAGCCCCAGAGCCACTGGGATTTCAGGCATGTGCCACCGCGCCTGGCATGTTATTGTACTTTCTACCACAAATAAGAAATACAATTTGAGTTTGCCAAGTTTTTTTCTATAGCCACAATTCAAAAGATAACAAAATTTCCTTTATCCAGCAAAAACCTGAGGATAAAAAAGGGAAATAGTTTTGGACAAAGTTGAAAACACCTAAATGAAATACAGCATGATGAAGTATAATGGTTTCAAATGTCAATTGATGACATTATTTTTAGTGATCAAGAGCACACTATAGGGACACTGCTACATCCATGTTCATAGCAGCACAATTCACAATAGCAAGACTGTGGAACCAACCTAGATGCCCTTCAATAGACGAATGGATAAAAAAAATGTGGCATTTATACACAATGGAGTATTACTCTGCATTAAGAAATGACAAAATCATAGAATTTGGAGGGAAATGGATGGCATTAGAGCAGATTATGCTAAGTGAAGCTAGCCAATCCCTTAAAAACAAATGCCAAATGTCTTCTTTGATATAAGAAGAGTTACTAAGAACAGAGTAGGGAAGAAGAGCATGAGAAGAAGATTAACATTAAACAGGGATGAGAGGTGGGAGGGAAAGGGAGAGAGAAGGGAAATTGCATGTAAATGGAAGGAGACCCTCAGGGGTATACAAAATTACATACAAGAGGAAGTGAGGGGAAAGGAGGGAAAATATAAGGGGGAGAAATGAATTACAGTAGAGGGGGTAGAGAGAGAAGAGGGGAGGGGAGGGGGAAGGGGGGATAGCGGAGGATGGGAAAGGCAGCAGAATACAACAGACTCCAGAATGGCAATATGTAAATCAATGTGCAACTGATGTGATTCTGCAATCTGTATATGGGGTAAAAATGGGAGTTCATATCCCACTTGAATCAAAGTGTGAATTATGATATATCAAAAACTATGTAATGTTTTGAACAACCTACAATAAAAATTAATTAAAAAAAAAAAAAAAAAAGAGCAAAATGAAAAAATGAACAAGTTTATCAATAGGATAAATGTTTTCTATTTAAACAACTGTCCTTTACTGAATAATTACGACATTCTTACTATTTTGGTGCTAAAATAGTCCTTTCCCTTTTCCTTGTTACAATAAGGAAACATTTTAGAACTACATCAGCTCTCTATAACCTCACTTTAGCTATCTATTGCTGGGTAACAAATTACCCCCCAAAGCTTGGCCACTTAATAACAAATGTTTATTATATCACACAGTTTTAAGAACAGATGAGCTGGGTGGTTCTGGCTCTCAGGAGGGTATTCCATGAGGCTGAAGCTAAGAGGTAGGCTGGGGTCAGAGTCATCTGAAGATCTGGGTCAGTTGAAGGTCCTTATTCAAGGTGGCTTACTCATGTTAATTGTTGGCAGAAGGCCTGGGGTTCCTCAGATTCTCTTGGCCAGAGACTTCAGTTCCTTTCCACAAGAGTCTTTCTATAGGACTGCTCATGATATGGAAATTGGCTTCCCTCACAGCTATCAATCCAACAGAATCAAAGCATCCAAGACAGAAGTCATATTATCTTCCATAGCAATCTCAGAAGTGACACACCATCACTTCTGCCATATTCTAGTGGTCACAAAGACTAATACAATGAAGGAAGAGACTAAGGTATGATGACAAGAAGACAGAGATCATTAAGGGCCATTTGGGAGGCTAGCTACCACAACATTTTTTTAAAAAATATATTACTTTATTATTCCATGAAATCAAAAGTTTGAAAATTACTATTGTAGTAAGAAGGACATAAAAGTTAAAAAAAAATCATTGTTCTAGTTATCAGTGGAAACACTAACTAGTATTGGATAAGTCATTTAATTGTCAAGGTTTCAGGTTCTTTAGATAAAAGGGGCCAGTTGATAGTCTCTTAAGTTTCCTCCTCAGAGCGAACATTCTACAATCTACAAGTCTGTACTAGTCATTGTCACAGCATCTAGACTGCAGAGCCCAGGCTATCTTAACCTTAGGAAATAAATGAAAATGAAATGTGGTAAGAATTATTAAGCAAATCAAATAATACTTTTCTGCCTTACTGTCATCAAATGTAAAATGGAGAAAATAATCCTATCCCCCATCCTTATTAAGTCATTCCTAAGTACTGTTTTCTTTACTAACTTTCATTGTAATGGTCTATTTTGAGAAACCTGTCTTTGTATAATTTTGTAATACAAGAGTTTTGTGAATTGTGAAATTTCTACTGTAAAATCATTATGCTTATTATGTTGTTATCAGTTTGGTAAAATAATGATGTTATATTGATAGTTATGGAAATCTTCTGCCTAGGTTGGCCTCAAACTTTCTAACTTCCTGCCTCAGCCTCCAAAGTAGCTAGGATTACATGCATGTGCCACTGTGCCCAGCATGGTAGTAATTGTAAATTATATAATATTTCTTCTTCCTAAGAGCCACTTTTAAATTCTCAGAGAAATTTTCTAATAGCTTAGCTTTCAATGAATCCTTTTGGTATGTTTTTCAAGGAAAAAAATGTCAAATACTTTTGCACATAAATAGATCAAAAATCATACTTTAATGATTTTAAGTTCTTTATCCTGTTTTAGTTTAAAAACTAATGAACATATTTGTGCTAGTTGACATCATATTCAGAATTATATTAGTTTTTATTTTTTCTAAAATTTCCTCTGAATGTACTTCTCAGCCCCTCCCCAACCCCATACTAATTACTCTCTGCACTAAAACTGAAAGCCACTCAAATGAAGGAACTCCTTTGGTATCAATAAAAAAACAAGGAAAGCCCCTGGCCCTGTGACTGCTCAGTGTTCAATTAGGGCAACTTTTTGGTATTAAAGCAAGGTCAAAAGTCAGTCAAAAAGAATCATGCAAAATTTCCCCAAAATATTGCCAGAAGATGAACATAAAAATTAAAGGCAAAATAATATCATCAAATTGGATCACCATTTTAGGAACTCAAGGCAAGACAAAAATTTGGAGACCATTAGACATTTTTTTTTTGACACTGCTTTTAACTAACTGCTTTTAACTAACACAGTTTTAAAAAAAGCATTTGAGTTTTTAGGCATTCAAGAGTGACAACTGTCTTTCAGACAGTTGGAAAGGACTTAAAAAAACAAAATTGGAATAAATGGAATGTGCCTTGGCTTCTGTGGTCAAAATTTCTGGGACTCAGCTGAAACAAGATTCTGGCTTAAGACTTATATGGTTTTCATCACCCCATAAACATTAACATTATTGATGCAGATCTGTCACTTGAAATATTTGCCCATATCCTCCACTGCAAGGAGTTTTCTTTTTACCCATTCATCTCTAGTGACAAATTTGTGGC
The DNA here is from genome assembly GCF_048772815.1 of Callospermophilus lateralis. NCBI lineage: Eukaryota > Metazoa > Chordata > Mammalia > Rodentia > Sciuridae > Callospermophilus > Callospermophilus lateralis. The sequence goes on from NC_135318.1 coordinate 35,757,456, forward strand.
ACTTACAAATTTAAAAGGCTGTCAAAATCTAATAATGAAATTTGGGGGGAGTTATGTGGGGCATAGATCAGAAAGAACCAAAATTAATTTCAGAGAATTTACTGCAAAGGTTAGGGGTCATAATAAGGCAAATTTCTCTTTACAATGTGAAATCTACAGAAACAATATCTTCCCAGAGGTAAAGGAAAAAGCAGAGAAAAAAATTAGTGCTAGTCAAGTGTACAGACAGCATGAAAACCCGCAGGTTGTCAGTGACTTAAACCATGCCTAGGCCCATGCTCATTTTAATAATGGTTATTCCTAAGAGTTAGACATACTTTTCATTTACTGATAACTCATCTATGAAACTTTTTTAATCTCAGCTTGAGTTCTATACACCCCCTCCAAAAAAAAAAAAAAAAGCTTAAAATGCAAAGATGTTTTAAAAAGAAAGGAAACCAGAGGTTTTTGTTTGTTTGTTTTTTTCCCTTGCTGAATCTTCAATGATGCACCTGCTACTAGAGAAGTTCAATACTGTGGGGCAGACATTTGCCTAAATGCCTTAGTTTTAGGTGTCTTGAGGAAGAAAAGTCAGAAGAAGGAGGAAGTCACAGCCTGGCACATTCAAGGAAAGGACACAGTTGAGGAGGAAGCTCGTAAGCCAGGTTTCAGAGCTCTGGCTTGGATATGTCAAGAGACACTGGATAAGAACTGGGACATTAACTTAAAATGAGGTTATAAAGTGGTTGTCTCCTAAGACAGGAGTTAAAATGCCAAAGTTTGATGCCAGTGGGCTGGCTTCACACTAAAGCTGGCCTTTTGCACAGTGTGCCATGGAAACAGTAGCCAAGTGCTTAGAACAGCTTTTCTGATAGAAAGCTGCTGTGGTCAATCAGGTCTCTGCTTCATAATACCCAATGCTGGAACTTCAAGTCTTGAGATCTAGGCCCACTTTATCATAGTGGTTCCTCAATCATGAATGCTGAGGTAGCAGAACATGAGAAGAGGCAAAATTCTCCCACACCATACCACAATTCAATCTTCCTTATTCTACCCTAATCATTAAACTTAAAATTCTCATAGCTTAAGGCTTGGGAATCCTGTTATTCATTGTGAGTTCTCAAATCTGAGATGCGAATCTCTGAACTTTGTTGCATATAGTCCCTGAATGAAAACACTACAGGAGCAAGAGGTGCTGTTTTGGCTATTAAAGACTTGTTTGCTGCACACTCTAATCTTAGTTTTCTAGGGCTGCTATAACAAATTGCTACAAACTGGGTGGCTTCAAACAATAGAAACTGATCCTCGCACAGCTGTAGTGCCTAGAAGTTTGAAATCAAATGTCAGCAGTTCCTTCTGGGGGCTTTGAGGGAATCTGCTCCACACCTCTCTCCAAGTGTGTTATCACTGGCAATCCTTGGCATTCCTTGGCTTGCAGCTTTATTATCAATCTCTGTCTCTCTTCATGTGGCATTCTCTGTTTATGTGTCTGTGCTTTCTTGTAAGTACAGTGATGGTGAATTAGGGTGCATCCTAATTCATTATGGCCTCATCTTAATAAATTATGTCTGCAAAGATCCTCTTTCTAAGTAAGATCATGTTCTAAGTTTCTGAGCAGACTTGATTTTTGGGGTGAGGACACTATTCAACAAGTACACCTCACAAACTTAACACAAGCAGCACCCCAAATATTCATTCTACCTTTCCTACCAAAGGAGAAAAAAAATTATAGGGGTTCTTCATGAAGGAGACACAGAGAAAATGTTCTCTGAAATCTGGCATTCAGGTCACTTTCCATCACCCCTCATGAGATCCTGATAAAGCAATGTCTGCTAATGAATCAAACCCTGCCTCCTTTCAACTTTCTATGGCCATGTTCTTAAATAGGAAAAAACCAAGGCTCCTATAAGAAGCTGTTACGGGGACTGGGGTTGTGGCTCAGTGGGAGAGTGCTTGCCTCACACATATGAAGCACTGGATTAGATCCTCAGCAACACATACATACATAAATAAATAAATAAAGGTATTGTGTCCATCTACAACTAAAAAAAAGGAGAAGAGGAAGATGTTATGGTTTTGATAATGGTGTCCCCCAAAAGCTCACAGGTAAGACAACGCAAGATTTGGAGGATAAATGATTGAGTTCTAGACTTAACGTAATCAACAGATTAACCCCTGAAGGGATTAAATGAGTGGTAGCTGAAGACAGGTGGGGTGTGGCCGGAGGAGATCAGAATTAGGGCATGGCTTTGGTATATATATATTTGTATCTGGAAAGTGGAGTCTCTCTCTCTGCTTCTTGATTACCATGATGTGAGCTGCTTCCCTCTGCCACATACTCCACCATGATGTTCAGCCTTACCTCGGGCCCTGAGAAATGGAGCCAGCCTTCTATGGACTGAGACCTCTGAAACTGTGAGCCCTCAAATAAACTTTTCCTCCTCTATAGTTTTGTTCTGGTCAGGTTCTTTAGTCACAGCAGCGAAAAAGCTGACTAAAATAGATGCTGACAAAATCTCCATCCTAAGAGATACCAATGTATAAAACAGGAGAAAGCAACAACATCAACAACAGAAAAAAACCTAGAAGAAACAGACACAGGAAGGCTCCTTCTAGCTTATATTCTTAAAACATTTACAGAAAATATTATAGCTAAAAAAATAAACAACAATAATAAAAATAAGACCAAAATATCAAAGATAGTGGATTAGAGATCAAGATAATATATTTTTTAGAAATTAAAAATAGAATTACCAAAATGAAATACTCAAAATTATCAGAGGGTAAAAGTTGAGAAACTCCCACAGAGCAACAATAACACAAATCAAGTGGTGAAATCTTAGGGGGCGGGGAAGACAAAGATGTTCCACTGAACAGGTCTAATATCCAACTCAGTGGAGGTAGAGAAAACCAAGGGCCAGTTAAATATACAGCAGAAGATAATTCCCCAGAAGTGAGGGACATCTTCAGATTATAAGAGTGGTAAGAGAAGTATCCAGCTCAATGAATGAAAAAGGACAACCACCTTGGCACATAAAGGTGCAAAAACAAAACAAACACTTTCAGGAGAAAAATAAAACCAAACCAGATTATGCTCAAAGAAATGGGAAACAGATCACCATTAATTCCACAGATAGTACAATGGAACACATGTAAGAACATTTTTTCCACATGTAGGGAAAAATTATTTTCAACCTACAAGTTTACATCCAGTGAAACTAGGGGTGAGGACACTATTCAACAAGTAGACCTCACAATCTTAACAAGCGAGTCAGTAAAATAACTTTTGCATAGTGATGATGGCAATTTGGATATACTACAGAGATGCCATAAGTGCTTCCTTTAAATGAAAAGGTGAAAGTTCCAATCATTTACATATCTCCCAATTATTACCCACCAGTGGTAGATAAAAAGAAGTATTTATCCTTTTGTAATTTTCCATGTATTACTAGAGTTAATACCTGTTTTTATTAAACTCATTAAGAGTTTAGAAGCAGATAATATTTCTGTGACTTTTCCCCTTTTGTCAACACTTGTAAACAATTACTTTAAGATGGCCTATGATATTCCTGAAATGGACTCATGTACAAAGAGTTAAGTGATTTAGCCTTCATGAGATTATAACAAATTTTGAAACACATATTTCTTGTTTCATAGAGAAGCCAATTTTCTCCCTCTAATTAGACTCTCCAACATGGGTTTCTTTTGCCAAAAGAAAAACCAAACATGTATTTGAGATAATAGGTATTAGGCATGAAAAAAAACTATGAAAGTATGTATCAAAGTATTTACTGGAAAGTTTGTTTTTATAGACTTTGTTATTGAAGGGGTTATGTTCTTAAATTTTGTTACACAACAGAAGCTGTTATATCAGAATTACAAATTTGAAGCTAACATCAGAGAATAACATTTATATTAAGTTTCCATGGTAAATATCAGTGTTTCCTCTCCACAACTTAACACAATGTACAATAATAACTTAAAAATTAAAAGTTTATTGTTTAATAAAAATATAAAGACTATCAGAAACCTTCTGTCCTTTTGTTTGTGACATGCCTAAACAAGAAAGACAACTGTTACTACATGCTCTCTTTGATAGTATGTTTACAGCCAGTAAAAAACTTCTAAAGTATATGAAATCATTACACATGTAACTTAGCTACTAATGACACAGATTTTGAGTCCAGACAGACTTAGCTTCAAGTCTCGGCTTTACTGTTAATACACTCTATGAGCTTTAGTTGTTTTAGCTATAAAATAGGGAAATAGTAGCACCTAACTGTATTGAATTAGAAATGATTAATGTCCTGGGAGGGACAGAATGAGAATCTGACTTCAAAATTATATTCATTTTACTAACAAATGCACTGTAAAATTGTATTGATCCTCTGAAATTCTCTGTATTAATACAATCAGATATGAATAATTATATTTAAATTATGCAAGTTGTTGGGGAGCAAAACCAGGATAGAATGCCTAAATTTAGGAATAATGTTAACTCATTTTGGTCAATATAGTAGTTCCCCTCTTATCTGTAGTGTTTGCTTTCCACAGTTTTAGTGACTTCACCTGTGATCTGAAAATTTTAAATAGAAAATTCCAGCAGTAAAAAATTCCTAGTTTTTAAAAAAATATTTATTTTTTAGCTGTAGTTGGACACAATATCTTTATTTATTTATTTTTATGTGGTGTTGGGGATCAAACCCAGGGCCTCGCCTGTGCTAGGCAAGCGCTCTACCGCTGAGCCACAATCCCAGCCCCCAAATTCCTAGGTTTTAAATTGCACACCATTCTGAGTAGTGTGAAGGAATTTCACAAAGTATCACTCTGTCCTGTCTGGGACATAAATCATCCTTTTGTCCAGCATATCTATGCTGAACACATTACCTGTTCATTTTGTCACTCTGTAGCTGCTTCAGTTATCAGATCAAAGGTCCCCATATTGCAGTGTTTATATTCAAAAAACTCTGTATTTTACTTATTAATGAATCCAAAGAGCAAGCATAGTAATGATGGCAATTTGGATATACTAAAGAGATGCCATAAGTGCTTCCTTTAAATGAAAAGGTGAAAGTTACATTAAAATATTTTGAAAGATACCACATTCACCTTATTTTTTACAGTATATTATTATGATTGTTCTACTTCATTATCAGTTATGGTTGTTAATCTCTCACTGTCCCCAATTTGTTAAGCTTTGTCACAGGTATTGTATGTACAGGAAAAAGCAGTGTGTATATGTGGGTGTATGGGGTTTGGGTGGTTTGGTACTACCCATGCTTTCAGGCCTCCTCTGGGCATCTTGGAACATATCCCACTTGAATTACATTGTATCACATTTTCAACCAACTTCAACCCCGAATTTCTCTTTTTCAGAGCTGTAGGAATAAAAATTAAAATACCATCTTTTTTCCCTTTGTGGTATTAGGGATTGAATTCAGAGCCTCGTGTAGACTTGGCAAGTACCACACTACTGAGCTCCATCCCCAGAAGTTTTAAATTTTATCTTGAGACAAGGTTTCACTAAATTGCCCAGGCTAGCCTCAAACTTGTGATCTTAATCCCTGGGATTTCAGATGTGTGCCACCAATGCCTGGCAAAACACTGTCCTATAGGAACAATCTCAGAAGGCAAACAATGCTGTACTACCTTACGTTCTTGTGTATCTATGCCTTTTATGTGAGAGTGAAGAGGCAATGATAAGCCAACCACGGTTAATACAAACTAGATAACATTCTTGAGTTAGCTATTTCAATGAAACTTCAGGTGTATGAGCTGAGAAGATGAAAATCAGGGCTTCATAAAGGTGATTAGGATCTACAGCAATTATCTGTCCTAGTTTTCTGTCCTAAGACAGATTGAAACCAGGTTATAATATAGAGATATTCAGGGAGAGTGGCCCCATGTAACACACAAACAGTTCCCAAATATTTGGAAGGGAGAACCGACTTAATAGATAACAGGGGATCTCAAAAGTGGCACAACAGGCCCAGGATACTAGATTTTCATTATATATATAGAAATAGGCATTTGAAAAAAATTATTATCACTAAACAATGTTATGAATTTATACATTCTGAAGTATTATCAGTTAAATATAACAAGAAGACACTAAATTCAAAGTTTCCTCAGGGCATGGATCATGTACTATGTGATTTCAATGGTTTATACCACATCGTCCTTAAAATTGTTGGTCTATGGGGCTGGGGCTGGGGCTCAGTGGTAGCACACTTGCCTGGCATGTGTGAGGCAATGGGTTCGATTCTCAGCACTGCATATAAATAAATAAATAAAGATAAAGGTCTATCAACAACTAAAAAAAAGTTTTTAAAGAAATTGTTGGTCTAATAATTTGTTGAGTAAATAAATAATATTAAACTATATTTGTTTATACCACATGCAAAATACTGTTCACAGAATGAATGAAGAATCTACAGCTCTAGTATCAATGTTTCCAAAGAGTTCAGATTCTCTATGCTAGAACAGAAAGAGAATTAACAATATTCTTAAATTTCTCTGCTTTGCAACATTAGCTGCAAATTAAGAAATTCTTATTAACATTATATCATAAAATGAAGCACTGTCATAGTCCATTAGGTGTTCAAGAAAAGGAACAAGAGAATGACTATATATATTGCAATTAAAGCAATTACAGAACACAAAGATGTTGGGATGAATATCCATCAAGTTAGTTTTAGAATACATAAGAAGCATCAGGGTTTTTCCTTTTGCGGGGGGGGCAAAAGTGCCCTATCTTGGCTGAGTAGCACTATTAAATTCAGATGCAGGGTTCTATTTAGTTTGGACAGGTCCCAGCCACAGAACAAAGTCAGTCTGTCTTAGTACCATAACTGAATTCTACAAGTTAACAGCTTTTCATGAAAAGCTGCCATTTCAAAATGTCAATCAAATCTGAGCATAAGTGGGAACTCCTGCAGAAATAACCAGCTGCAGGTTTGAAAAACATTTTTCACTGAAAGTGGAAACACAAAAGATGTTTGAACGGGATCTCTTTTCATTCCTGTAACAGTAGACGGCCATTTTCACAACATCAAGGACAGAAAACAGAGGACAAAATTGCAAATAATGTCTTGAAAGAGCTATTTGCAGGGGTGATGACTGATTCAAGTTACAAATGACAGAATTATTGGCAAATGGGAACTCATTAATATGAAATTGTTTGTTTCTCATTAAATGATCATAGACTCAGACTATTTTTTAATTGCAAAAGACTGATTATGCCTACAGAATAAAATGCAGCCAACTTTTGACACTTATTTTCAATTTCTTTACAGAAATTGATGAAGGTATCCTCTGACCTTACAGGAGAAAAATCCCCCTAATTATTACTTATGGACATATTAAAAAAAGAAAGGTTCCATTTTTCAGAAAGCCAAAAGCAATAAAAAAATTAGGCATCAATACTTTACCAGTCTTCCAAGAAAAAGTTCCCTGTAAGCATTTATATCATGTAGTGAGACTAAATGATAAAGCACTAAATATATTATGAGAGATTTTGTGGAAGAGAGGATTCACTCAAGGAGATTTGCATCAGAAAATAAGACTGTGCAGGAGAGATCTGTCACCATGCTACATTTTCAGAGCAAAAATAATAATCAGAAAATAATTTGGGGACTGGAGTTTAGCTTGGTGCTAGAGTGTACACTTTGCAAGCACAAGGCCTTGGGTCTGATCCCCAGCACGTGCATGCGCGCACATACACACACATACACACACACAAAGAAAATAATTTTTAAGAAAAGGGTAAAGTACAAATATCCTCCAAACATTTTCTTTTTATACCACACATTTCAACAAATCTTTTTTGCCTTTGCTGGCAGCAATTAGGAGCATTAAGTTCATAGACATTATGAGACACCAATGTAATAATCAGTCTGTACAGTGCAGATGACATCAGTGTTGATCTTATTTTACAGTAATGAAAGGTGAAATCAGAACTGTAGTTTAAAAGGCACTACTCATGCTGTATACAAACTATTTAGTTCTTTTAGAATTTGGGGGGCTCCCATTGTAATTAATTTATTTATTTGGAAAACTTAGAAAACCTGCTTGAGCTCTATTTGTACATTTATTATACTCTATATTGAAAAACAAAAAGGAAATTAGAATTCCACGCTCAAATAAATAATACAGACTGTTTAAAGAAGTGTTTGTATATGACATGCATAATTCATTTGCCTTTTTTACTTTTAAAGAATAGTTCAATTTCTCATTTTCAGAAATTTGGATTTTCACTGTTTTTTTGACACCAAAATTTGCCACATCTATTGCACTTTATTTAATTTTAATAGGTATAATCTAATTTACCTACTTATCGCTTGGCCAAATAGTGACCCTTTTGGTTTCATATAACTTTATCTACTTGGGAATTTCTCTTGGGCTCAAAATCATCAGCAATAGAGCCCCCAAATAAACATATATAATAATAATGAAGCAGAGATAAAATACATCTCATTAATCTTCCTTAATCTTTCCCAAAGTGCACCAAAACATGTCTATCTATATAACAATCCCATTTACCATGAAAAAACAAAACAAAACAAATTCTCTTTATCCTAATTTAAGTAAATGAATTTGGTTTCAACAAATGTGTTTCTAAATATGAGACAGTTAAGTATTGTCACAATGGTGTTGTTTGCATTACCTTAATAACTTTTCACCTAATTCTACACCATTCATAGGTATTCCTATGAGAACATCCAATATTTAGGTCTAAATGTTTTCAATTCTTATGTTCCAACAGCTGTGTGACGTTACAGAGTTTGTTGGAAAAACTGGGGTGAGGGGCATGAGCTGGTTACCAGTTGTCACCCAAAGATAACAGCTGCTTTTATTGGGGTACTGCATATGCAAATGGTTAATGTGGTATAAATTGTATACTAGGTTTCAGTTAGAATGTCTAAAGCTATCACACAAGGCATTCATTGGCATTCTCTGTTTATGGGAATGAAATATGCAGTCATTTGAAGTCCACAATATGTATACTGTGTTTGTAATAACTGCAGATTTTACAAGCACATTATTCTTTCCATTAGGATTAAAACCTCACCGAATAGCAATTTGTGAAAGAATTCTAGCAGGGCCCAGAGCCCAGAACTCTGACCTCTGATGAGATGCTTGGCAGCAACAAACTCTAGGTCTAGGCAAAACATCTGGTTTGAGTTAGACTTCCTGAAAAAATAGCCCCTGTACTGGGGAAACTGGTATTCACTCAGCTTTGTATATATACTTTGACTGACTTCAACACTGTTATAGGGGTTAAAAAAAAGAGAGAGAGAGAGAGCGAGAGCAAGAGAGAGACACACACGAAAAAGAAAGACTCCACTAGAATGCTTGTCAATCATGACAGGCTCGTTGGTGGCCCTTCCAGAGTTAAGCACTCTTATTAGTCAGAACAGTATATTTCTTTCCATATTCCTGGAGAATTTTTCCATGTTACAGAATATAGAAGGTACAATAATATTAAAATAAATCCAAGTTTGTTGTTAATAATGTGACACATTACTTTTCTTTAATCTTTAATCAGTAGAAATTACTGGGTAAACCAAAGTTCATTCTGTTTACATGTATGAAAGGAAAAAAGATAAAACAATAACATGCTGAGGGTTCCTAAAAATTTGGAAAATATTAAAACTAAAAAGAAATTAAACAGTTTCTAATGAGTGTTTCTTTCTTCTAAATGTTACAAACTTAAATATTGTAGTGATACTTATTAGAAAAAGGGTGAATTCTTGTTTTTAATCTTCATTGCAAATTTGATTAAAAGACTACAAAAATTATTCCTCTATCTCACACACACTAACATATAATTTGGTTTTGTGTAATCATTTAGAAGGACCTGGGATAATCTAAAGGACTGGGAAAGTTTTGTCCATCTCAGGTAGTGGTAAATTGCCATTTTAACTTTCTATGTCATCTTAATTTAATTATTACCTTTATGAGTAGAAGTGTAAATGTATTTAAATTTTAGTCTTTCAAAAATACAGTATATATATGATACATATAATATACACACATATTAGAGAAAAATATGCTCTGGTTACTATGAAAATATGAAACAATCTTGAGACAGAACATTCTTTAAAGTCTCTACTCATTTTCACTTTCTGAGAAGCAGCTTTAGTAGTACTAAATTGCAATCTATCCTTTGCAATTAACATAAATCTCAAGTTCATTAAAAAACCCATTGAAAGGTGAGTTTTAAGTTATTTTACTTCTTATAAGTACACACAGTCTTTTGAAGCAGAGTCTTCTATGTTAGACTGCAGGCAGTCTAAAACCATGAATGGTGCAACAAAAGGAAAGGGCAATATTTAGATGAGCTGATTTCTACAACCAAAGGTTAGTGTACAGCCTAATGGGAACCTAAAAGCAAGATATTCCAAAGTGGCATTCCTTACCTTGCCCGTGATACATTTGGACTTCTAGTTAAAGTAAAATTGTAACCGGATTTATCCCACTGTCAATGTGAGATTCAGGTCCTGTAAGATAAGGACTGGAGTGTGATTCACCCGAAAGGACCCGAGAAGTTTTGTCCCTTTCTGGTGGTGGCAAACTGCCATTTTATCTTTCTCTGTATATCCTTAATGTAATCATTACCTTTGTGAGTAGAAGTGCAAAGGTATTTAAATTTAGTCCTTCGAAAGAACAGTGTGGGACAGAATGCAAATTAATAGTTGTACATTTCTTTAGGTACAAATTTACTTTTCTACCCACTGATACTGTCAAGGACTCTATTGAATAGTAATATGTTATAAAACATCAATATTGTTCTCGGACAGGTATCAGCAGTGTGCAAACCCCATTTTTACCATACTTCAGGGTGCAATTTAGGAGTGATTATGATTATTTATTTACACTCTGCTTGTGGGTTAAAAATAAAGTCTTATTGACCAAACTAAAAGCAGATTCTGCACAAAGTTCTTCAGGGTTCTCATGAATACATGTTTATCTACTTGTCACAAATAGAACAGTTTTTAATATAGGTCACAACCATTATTCAGCAAATCAAAGACTTTGTATCATCTTAATACATTATAATTTTTAAAAAGGAACATTTATAGCTCCACAATTAAATCCAGTTGTTTGTATTCTAATCTGAATCAGTGTAGAAACCATGTAAAGTAAAAAGTAAAAAAATCTTCTCCAAAAATTTGCTTTTGGAATTTGTAATTTTATGTACCTTTAACATAAAATTTGCATTTTTACCTTTGGGTAAATACCACATAGCTCCAATCCCGTACTTATTTTCTGTGTGCTCTTGTGACCTCCACTTGCACAGGCACAACTCCTTTATGTTCCTTAGCTCACTATAAAAATTTCTCTAAAAAATATTGATTTTAACACAAATAAACATTAATAAATAAAGGAAAATATAGCAAACTCCTCACTTTCATATTTAATTTTTGGAGAGACTATACTATAAAAATTAATGCAGATTAATACTAGTAAATTTCCATAAGGATGCATTTGCTTTCCTGCTTCAAAATAATGATGAAGTAAACCTGCCGGGTTCACTTCAAAAAGAAAGCAGAAGTACTTTTTAAACTGTGTAATCATACTATGGGGATATGGTAGTAGATTTAGGTGTAAAGTTTGACAATGATCATTGTTTTTGAGGCCTACGTAAGTGAGTTTTCAAAGACTTTTTTCTCTTAAACCTGACCATGTAACAATACGTGTTTGGGTTGAAGCATAAACACATATGCTCATGACTAGACACATGTAGTTTTGTTCATTTCTGTCTGACAATGATGAGGAAGAAAGTCATTCTCCTAATTCTGAAGGCCACCCTGACAAGGAGACCCTGAATTACGGGGAAAGGACTCCTCTGTCATCCTCATGACAAAAGTAGCAAGTAAACATTTTTTCCCTGATGCAACTTTGGAATAGATATAGTGAAGTCTTGTGAGCATAGATCAAAAAAGCTGAATATAACAATGAATAGAAACAAATAACACTGGTGATTTGTATTCTAGTAGTATTTTTACACTGGATTTGAACAGCAAATTTTCTTTCCAAAAGGCAGAAAGAGCATGTGACTGTTAACCCTGCGCATTTTTTAAAGCTATGGCCACAAAGGCACATTTATAAAATAAGCCCCCACTTGTTAAAACTGTAACATTGCCACCATCGCTAGAGTTTCACCTAAGTGACTTAAATAAATATAAACAAAGTAATAAACACTATATGTTTTATAGAGTTCTATGAACCAGGAATAAAATCACCTTACCAAATAACCTTCTGGCAAATGCAAAAGAAAAGCTAAATTTGGTTTGCTCATATTTTCTGAGTCCCCAGAATATAAGAAGCAGTTAGAGGATACCTAGCTCATTTAACTGAAAGTCTTTTGCTTATTTCATTTTCCACACTGGCCTTTCTGGAAAGCAAAAAGAAAAAAATATTACATAAGAAAGGATGAAGGAATTAGAATATGGCAATCAATAGAATAAAAATATTTGGGCATTTAAAAGATATTTTTCATATTTTATGTTTCAAGATGACCTTGACAGAAATCTTTCTACTGACTGAAGGTGAAGACTGAAAACAAGCTCTGTAAGAATTAGACACAACGGCCTGCGACCTCAGATGGCCAAAATGTCCAGCAAGTAAGTTACCACTTTGCCTCCCCCCCCCCACCCCGCGGCAAGTAATGCTATTGCTGCTGTCATAGAAAATGTTTATTGAGAATTGAGAAATACAACATATTAATGGATGTTACATGAACAATTTTTCAAAAACATACATTGTTTCAGACTCGTTAATGTACTAATGGAGGTTCTGTGAAGTTTGAATATAATTTTCAAGTCATCACCTGGATGACATCAATAACAACAACACTTATTTTAAATAAGCCCAAATTATATACAGTTGGGTAAATTTTAATTTGTTTTCATTTAAGGTCTTCTAAAGTTGAGGCCATCATGCTGAAGAAAAATATTAAACTATCTATAACCCTGTGTCAACATATGATGCTACTGGGAATGGTAAGTGAATTAATTTTCCAAGGAAAATTAATTACTTATGACTTACAGTTGTAAAAGCAAACAACGTAACTCTGGATTAGGGCACATTTAATTTCTGTTTGTAGTAGCGATTAAATTAATTTCATATAATTCATGGTATGTAATGGAAAGCAGAACAAAAATGAAATTCTAGACAATGACTGACAGAGAAAAACTTATATATTTATGAAGCTGGTCCAAAAATAAAGGTCATGAATGCTAATCACTGGATAATAAATCGGTATTTTTAATGGTTCTATAATAATGGATTTTTACCATAGTTTTAAGACAGCATTACCAAATAAAAGTCCAACACAGAGAAATGAAGTGAAAAACCATAATAATATCCTGTAATGTCTCCTAATATTCCCTCCCCACCCCAAAAGGCTAGTAGAGCAGGATTTGCACATCTTTAATTTATAACTGATTATTTTTTGTCCACATAAACTTGAGGCAGTAAAATAAATATGCCATTAAATGATTTGGGAATGAAGTTCCTAAAATTATAACTAAATTTTCTTCCCCTGACACCCAAATAGTAAAGTGTTTTAAAATGGATCATCTGCAATTCATTTAACTGAATTATGCACCTGAGCACTACTAAGACAACAGATTTTTGGCTAACTAATAGAGCCCTAAGAATATATGCACAGCTGCACTTATGAAAATATTCACCTTTATACTCTATCACTTCCTACCTGTTCCAATTAAGCCAGACATAATTTTTTAATTTTCCATACCAACTTCATGGTATAGCTATCGTTTTAAGATAAAGAAATAAACCCTGCCCTGATATTATTAACTGTAATTAAAGTAGTGTAAGTATTAACTGTCACTAGGAATCTGGTGAAATCACAGAGTCTAATTCCTGTGAACAGTTAGGGTCACTTGTCTAAGAGAAAAAAAGAATTTTGACAAATACTTTTAAAGTAAAATATTTCTATGACTTATGCTTTTAGAAAACAGTACATATGAACTTCAGATAAAAGATATAGTATGAACATAATGCAAATAATGAAAACTAACAGTATAAAAATATATAAAGTACACAAAATATACTTTTCAAAGTTTGACTTTTTACAAATTTTAAACTAATGTATTCCTTTTCTAGTAACACCTTCTATTACAAAAAAGACTTATTATTCATATATTACTGTCTTTTAAAACAGGTATTTATATAGAGAACAATTACTAATTTATGTAATGCTTTTGAGATCAAAGAGAAAAAATTACTAAAAATACTCTAAAGTCCATTATAATTTTAAAATTATCAAACTAAAGAGAAAGTGTGATGTTACTCTGGAGTAATGAAAGAATATTTTGAAAATAAAAATGTGTGGCACTGTAATTTGAAGGGGATTTCTCTGAAATAACTCTGGACTATGAAAAGAAACTGTTCCATCCTAAAGAGCCTGTGACTTAAGCATGATTAGAAAATGTTGTGGCTTTATTTTGAAGAGTAAAACTAAACGAAGCAATAGAAACCTCACCTTTCTGGCTTGTTTTCCTAAAGCACAGAGTTCCCCTTATTTCAAATGGGCCTCACTCAGCACAGTCCAGATTGAAAGGAGTCTGTTTATAAAATGGCCAAGATAAGTCTCTTCAGAGTACAAGGCACATCCAGCTTTTTTCCAGCTAGTAAAGCTACCCAGGAAGCTGAAACCTCACCTTGGATCATCAGAGAACTTTGACTTAACTTTATTTCCTTTCATTCTTGGCTTTGCCATCAGAATAGTGTTTTAAGAGAACAGAAAGACAGACAGCAAGCAAGTAATCATGTCCTTCTGGATCAGAATGAAACCTAACCTACTGTCTATATCAGTGCCACCTCACTTCATTAGTGAAAGCAGAAATCAAGGTTCTTCGATCAGCAATGGTCTACAAGATAGGGAAGTCACACGGAGGCTCCCTCCTTAGAAAACACCCACGAAACACACTTCGTATTGCCTTAAGGCTGAACTGCATTTTGGATGTTTCTTCAGGCATCTTTCCTTTATTACAAACACATTCATATTTCAGTAGAATGACTACAAGGGAATCACTAATTTTTTTTATCTAAACTATGACATTAGGCAAATGTCATATAACTAACTCTAAATTTACAACAAGCCTCAAATACTACAGAGTTAGTAACTTACATGATGAGAAGCAGCCTGATTATGGGAGAGGAAAGGCAGACTGTCAACAAGCAAACAGCTGCTTTTTATTGCCAACTCATAACCAGATAGAGCAGTCCAACAAACTAAGGAGTTGTTTCTGTTGTGTTTGTTTTTAACTATTCTTCCACTCCCACCTCCAAAAGAGTGAGTCAAATGAAACATTAAATGCAAACCACAACAGAAGAATCAGATATATAAGGATAACAAGTAAAGCACTACGGACTTACACAAAATTCTGTAATTAATAACTAACAAAAGTTTAAAGTATACTTTTTCCAATTCGACTTCAAATACCTATCTTTCCCTGGGCAACACGTTCTGTCATTACTGTTTATAAAAGGCAGCTCAGGCAATGGCCTCGACTTCCTCATTCCTGGATTATGGCCACAGCAATGCCGCCACTCTGATCCTTTGTTCTAGAAGCTTTCACCACAGTTTCTTCCATATCCTCCCTTTCAGCAGAAGGGAATGAACATGCTTATAACTGCCAATGTGGACTAACTGACCTTGAAGGTCCCCTGTAACTTGAAATTAAGTGATTCTACAAATACTTGATAAGCTTAGCATGTGAAAAATAATTAGAATAAAAGGACCTTACCTCAAATGTTAAAAATAGTCTCAATAAAGGAAATAAAATCCAGAATCTATTTATTTGGTGGTTTTCATTATAGAAATAAAATTACTTTCACATCTGCATCTTCAGGTACTTTCATGTCTAATTTTTTTCTTTCCCTTTTAGTATTCCTTCAGAAAACATAGAGGTATTCTCATTTTGCTTTCCATTAAGTCATTAAGAAGTAAAATTATTTTTCCATGGTGACATGGCAAAGGTAAGGCCAAGGCTCCCTTTGGTGTCCTGGGGCTCTGTGTTCTTTCCAACAATGCAGAAATGAGGATGATGCCAATTAAAATGATTACACAGTTTAAGTATTTCTATCTAGAAGTCTTACCCCTCAGGGTAATTTTGATTACACACCCCCCTGAACTATGACTACTCAACTACAAGTTTGGGCATAAGTCAGTAAGCACAGTTATATGCCCTTTGTACAACAACTAACCAAGAATTTTAATTTAGAATCCAAATTTCCTTTTACAAATACAACATTTCTCCACAAAAAGATACCTCCTGTCTCATTCTCAACTTCAAGTTACCATTTTATTTCAAATCATGCCCTTATCGTCTAACAGTTTGGGATAGATGTCTTCTGTATTCTGCCCCTATCACTAGGTCTGTGTTTGGTTAATACTAACTTTGGTAGCATGCCCACAAATTTGCATTTTGAAAAACTCAAGAAATACCTAAATTTGGTAATACATATTAGAGTAGCTTTTAAATTGTAAATAAGGGTTAGATCACTTTTTAAAAAGTTGGTTGTATTTCAAACTATATGAAGGAGCCCTGAGTAAGGGACTAGGGAACAAACTACCTCATCAAAAAGCTGCTCACAGGAGGTTGGAGCAAGTAAGAGCAAAAGGGCACCCAAGCAAGTGGACAGGGCAGGAGAAAGCACTGTGGAAGGCAGAGAATAATGGAGCACTGTGTCTTCTTAATTATTTGTGCTGTAGAAACAACAGATACATTCTGCATTGGTTTGTGGTAGTCATTTAGAAGAGCAGAATAAAAAGTACAGACTATTGCTACAAATAATTTTTAAATCTCAATTTTTTAAAAAGTGGAAAAAAATGTTGTAAATGTTAAGTCCACTTTAACCAAATACAATGTTAGTTTACAAAGCATCAAACTTAGCATCTCTTGGAATGCCCCAAACATAATTTTATTCTACTAGTGGGGAGACTTGTGAGTTTGACAACCCAACCAATACCATTAAAATAAAATTTACCTACAATCCAGTTTCTTTTAAAATTAAATTTCTATCACAGTCTGGGACTGGATGATCTTTACTATCATGATTGAAGCAGTCTCAAAATGGAAACATTGTCTGTCACCATGAATGACTGGTCATGAAGTCTGATTAATGATCTGGTAATTACCTAATCAGGGGGCCAGTGCTTGCTTTCTCCCAGTTCACCCAGTTTACAGAAACCACAGACCTGCATTGCCCCTCTCTGTATTGTCTTTACACAAATGATGTTTCCTTTGGCCTTTGCCAACTATATGAAGAAATGACATAAATGTAGGGTTCTGAAGAGATATGTAGTGTGCCACCTTCCAAAGAACCAGAGATAAAATATAAAGTCACTGTTATCCTTACTTTCATGGAGCTTGCAATGTTCCAGATATAAAATACCCTATATTAATTAAGTAAAACGCCTCACTGATTTCCAAGCTCTTCTATCTATAAAAGGTTGGTACTGGCACCTCTGGAAAATGAAAGGGCCTTTCAAAAACATTGCTGGGAAGATGACCTATTTTTGCTCTCCTCTGAGGCAGGTTCACATCACCGGATGATGTTGGATATGGCTGGATTCCAAGGAAAACAATCTTTTCTTGGCCATTCAATGGCTGTTTATGAGTATACAACAAGTGCTTTATACACACTGTGAGCTTGTCAGATGCTCAAGTCCTCTTTCGATCTCTTTCTATGGTACACGTAACCCCTGTGTGGTGTAACACCATCACCTCCTCCCACAACTGACCCCAACTACTAAACACACATTTGTCAGAGACTCTTGCAGGAGACTGACTTTCTTTTCCACTAAAGTATCTGTTTATAAATGCAGAGTACAAAGACCAACAGGTGCCTCACTTCTCCTGAATGCCTGACTTGAAACATTTATCCTCACCCATTGAAGGCTGAGAATACTGATTCACTCTTTGGAGTTCTCCTCTGAGGCACACACAGCAGCATGGAAACTGTGAAGATGCTTTCATGTCTCATGGATTCTTGGTCCCTTTTGTCCCCTTAGCTCATTGGCAAGGACTATTCAGATCATTCATATTCGTAAATGCCCACAAAAAAATGAAGGAGAAAATTTCTTCTGAGATCAGATGAGATCAGGTGCATTCAGGGTGTGGTATGGCCATAGATAGAAGAAGAAAAATTCTAATTTAAAATTGGACAAAAACATTACGGGGGGAAAAGAGAGAAAGAAGAAATCATTTTGTAGATAAACTTCTTGCTCAGGCGTTGAAAGTTAAGGTCCACAAATCAAAAGGCAGTCATGTCTGCGGAGCTAGGCTTTTCCACTGCCCTCTCAGTGAATCATGCTGCGGTTAGTTGAAAGTGCTATTCACATAATAAATTAACCACCTCATTTCCTTCAGCACCAAAATATACATAGCACCCCCATACAGATTTGTTTTAATAAAAGTAATAAAGCAAGCCCAGAGGTTATGGCTGTTATGACATAATCACACCTCTGAGATTTAAAACACTCACTTGCACATCATGCCTCAAAAAATCTTTGCAAGCCCCTATCCAACAAAACCTAACTGTACTCATACCTTCTGGCCCCATTTATTCCAAATAAATAATAAAACAAAAGTCTTGAACATGTCAGGAGAAAAATTTCCCCTTCAATTATACATTTGAAAAGAACATATACTTTTTAGTAGTAATGTATAATAAACAGCTTGAGTACCTGATTTAGATTATTAAAGAAAATATATCACTGAAATTAACAGTGTCCTAAGAAGGCAGCCAACTAACCTAGTTTCACCCCAAAACAAAGATATTTTCTAAAGTTAGCTGTTCAAAATGATAATACATTTATTTCTTTCTGTGGCCTGAGAAACAATTTTTGTTCTATATAAATCCAAGCAGATGAACTTCTCTTACCTGACAATAATACATAATTATTGAGAATAATCTGGGGTACAGGAGAAATTCTAGTAAATTAAACTTGTCCTCAACTGAGACTCTTCCCCTTAAAATTTCTTTCCATAATCACCAGAAAGAAAGACACTGTAATACAACTGTCCATAGCATAATATGGATTTGGTGGAGTGATGTGCCACAAGTAAACTTGCCCTGTAATTCATCAAGACCAGTTTTCCTGTTTCTGCATCACATTATAATCTCTTTGTAGAGGCAGGGTTCATTGTTCTCCTAGGCTCTTTACACCTCACAGTCCCTTCTGCAGAATCATGCATTCTATGCATGCTGTCACTATGATAACAGGGATGCTTCCCCCTTGAATATAAGTTGTAATATAATCTTATATTTACCAGCAGTATTCTTTTTAAAGACCATGGTCAGCACCCCCAAACATATACATAAAGGAATGTATTTAACAACATTTCTGAATAATATCAGATATCAGATATGCAAAAATAAACAGTTTAAATGTTTAGAAGTGGCCCTCCTAATATTTACACATTTCATTTCTTTTTTTCAATTGCATAATTACCTGGCACACTCTTATAGTACTTGGATTTTCAGTTACTTTTTTCTAGTGAATATTATTATATTGCATAAATAGTTTTTTTTGGGGCTGAATAAAGTTAAAAATTACTTCCAAGATTCTTTTTTTTTAACATTTATTTTTTAGTTGTAGTTGGACACAACACCGTTATTTCACTTGTTTATTTTTTTGTATATGGTGCTGAGGATCGAATTCAGGGACTCGCACGTGCGAGGCGAGTGCTCTACTGCTGAGCCACAACCCCAGCCCCCAAGATTCTCTTAAAATTCAGTATTATACACATAATTATATTCTACAGTTCAGCAAAAAAGAAAATAATATCTATATCTATACCAGAATTAAACACATTAGAGTAATCTTATAATACTATAATTAATCTATGGATTTTAGGGTCACACAACCATTATTAGTCATAATCAGTATACTAAAAACTTCCTCAGGGTTCTATATCAAATGAAGATAAAATTATTAAGAATTTCCATAACTTACATTTTAATAGATAACTTCACTTTAAATAAAAGATGGTATTCTAATGGATCCCACTGTGACCAAGATTTTTCTTTGATAAAGATATTCTACTATATTAGTGATAGGTCCTTAGAAATATTGATTGGTTGGTTTAATCACATAGAGAATTCCTCCATTTAGTGCTTACTCTGATCTGTCCTAGGAAGAATTATTTCCACACAGAACAGCATAGACATTGTGGAGAGGAAAAGGGAATGAAAGGATGTGTGCTAACGTAAAGAACTTTAGTTCTTTCATCAAGAGTAGTCCTTCCTCACCTTCCTCAGTCATTCTCACTTTAGCTACATAATTATTTTAATGTTCTCTGTTCCTAAATTCTCCAACACCTTTCAGTGCAGGTGCTCCCACAGAAAGATCTAAGAAAAAGGAGAATAAAAATGATAAGATCTTCAATTTCTTTCTTCAGGGTTCTATAGTTCTCATTGTAAAGGTCTTTCACCTCTTTGGTTAGATTTATTCCCACAGGTTTTTTTGTTTGTTTGTGAATGAAATGGTTTTTTGGATTTCTTTCTCAGAAGATTCAATATTTCATTATAAGCAAGTTATTGATTTTTTTTTTATGTTGATCTTGTATCCTGCTACTTTGCTGAATTTGTTCATTGGCTTTAGAAGTCTTCTGGTGGAGTTTTGGGTCTTTTAGATATAGAATCATGTCATCAGCAGAAATAATTTGCCTTCTTATTTTCAAAGAGAAAATTATAATTGTCAAAATGGTTATAATACCAAAATATTATACAGATTTAATGCAATCTCCATCAAAACACCAAGACATACTTCACAGACTAGAAAAAAAGTCCTAAATTCATTTGAAAGAATAAAATACCCAGAATAGCCAAAGTAATACTGAACAAGAAGAATGATGCTGCAGGCATCACAATATCTGATCTAAAATTATACTATAAAGCTAATGTGAATAAAAAGGCATGGTATTTGGCATCAAAACAGACATGAATACGAGTGAAATAAAAGACACAGAGACAAAACCACATAGATAGAGTCATCAGATATTCAACAAAAGTTCCAAACACATATATTGGAGAAAAGATAGCCTTTTCAACAAATGGTGCTGGGAAAACTGGATATCCCTAGATTGTAGAACAAAACTAGATCTCTGCACAAAAGTCAACTGGAAGTAGATGAAAGACCTAGGAATTAGACCAGAAACTCTGCAAGAGAAGAAAACATAGGCTAAACCTCCAATATATTGGCATAGGCATCAACTTCCTTAACAAGACCTATAAAGCTCAAGAAATAAAACCAAGAACCAATAAGTGAGATGAAATCAAGTTTCTGCATAGCAAAGGAAACAATTAAAAACTTGAAAAGCCTATAGAAAGACAGAAAATGTCTGCCACTCACTCCTCACTTTTATACCTTATGGGCTAGGTATAAAACAGCAGGTTTCTACTTCACAGAGAAAATAAAAGACTAACAGGTGGGGGACAAGCCCTCTCACATCCTTGCTATCTTGTATCTCTTCCCAGAGACACTGCATGGCATCTCTCTTCTGAATTCTTCAACTTGATTTCCTTCCTTAGGTTGCTTCTCTAGGCCTGTGGATGCTATCTCCTCAGGCACCCAGCTTCTTTCCACTCCAGTACCTTAACTTCTTGTTGGGGGCCCGCCTTGAGGGCATCCCATATTGGGCTCATAACTCCCATTTAAAATGGTTTTCTCTACCCTTTTATACAGTGATACCCACAGGCTCTCTCAAGCTAAATTTCTCCAAAGCCAGAACCCCCAATCTTCCTTCGGTCTCCCTTTTTCATTTTTGCCCTCCTCCCTTATTCTGCACTCACCTCCCAGGGGTACCATTACCAGGAATTTCCATTCCAATTTCTAGGAGACTTACAGCAACTTGTTCAAACCATACTAACCATACAATCCTAGCTTGTTTCTTAAACTGCTATGGTTCTGCAGAATGGAAGGGGCCTTGTTCTTTCCACTGAAAAAGGCAAACTTTGTCTATATCTACAGGAGGAATGCTATTTTTATGTTAATCAATCTGGTATAGTAAAGGACAAGAAAGGAGGTGGGGTTGTGACTCAGAGGCAGAATGCTTGCCTATCATGTGTGAGGCACTGGGTTCAATCCTCAGCACCACATAAAAATAAAAAATAAAAATATTGTGTCAACCTGTAACTAAAAAATAAATATTTAAAAAAAAAAAGACAAGATAAAAACAACTCCAACAGGACCCTGAACATCGGAAACAACAGCTCTCCTCTACTGAAGGATGATAGCTAAGAAACCCGCTTCTCCAGTGGGCACTCCTTTTCCTGACCCCTCTCCTTGTCATAGGCCTTCTGTTAATGCTTGCCCCCTGTGTCATTAAATTGGTTCAAGACCAGATCCAAAACAAATCTCTAATCAAACTATAAACCAGCTTGTTACAAGAATACCAAACTCTCACCCAAAACTGGGGCAAGGGGCAGCATTACACCACAACTCAACCTCCTTCATAGTTTCAATGACATCCCACCCCCCTAACAAGGGATTCAAATGTTGCCTCCTCCCAGCAGGAAGCAGTTACAGAAGATTGACCTATGTCCCAGTTCCCTGAGGAGCCCAGTAAAAACAAAAAAATAGGGGAAAATAAGGTCCTTGCTTCAAATCTGGATGGCCATTTTAAGTGACAGTTTAAGAAAAAAGTTTCACTTTCCCGCTCAAGGGCATTTCTGAGCATTTCTCATACCAACCCAACCCTTATTCACCTGCATTAGGACCTGCCCTGCTCTGATTCCCGAGCCTCCCCCATAAAAGCCTCAGAATCAAGCCTATTTTGCCTCTCTTTCCTGTTGTCAGCCTTTACTGTCAGCTGGGACAAATAAACTCTAGTGTGTATCTCTGCCTGGTCTCTTTTCATTTCTCACTCAACCATCTCTTGTTCCTCGCTTTCCCTTCACTCTCTGATAAGTGGATGCTGATTCAAGGGGGGATGGGGGGATGGGGGGATGGGGGTGAGGGGGTGGGAAAATGGAAGAACTTTGGGCAAAGAAAAGGGAGGGTTAGGGAGGGGGCATGGGGGCAGGAAAGATGGTGGAATAAGGTGGACATCATTATCCTAGGTACATGTATGACTGCACACACGGTGCAACGCTACATCATGCACAACCAGAGAAATGAAAAGCTGTGCTGCAATTATGTATAATGAATCAAAATGCATTCTGCTATCATACATACCTAATTAAAATAAATTAATTTTTTAAAAATAAAAATGTCTGTTGATATATAACAACCTAAAAATTGTACATATTTATGGGTTATCATATGATGTTTTTCAATATATGTATACACTGCCTAACATTTAAATCAGGTTAAATATATTTGTCTACTCAAACATTTATTGTTCCTTTAGGGTAAAAACATTCCAAATCCTTTCTTCTAACTTCCTGAAATACACAATACATAATTATTATCCAAAATCATACAACTGCAATAACTAGCACATCAGAACTTCTTACTCCTATCTGTGGCTTAGTTCCCATTGATCAACCTTCCCTATCGCTCTCCACTCAATTTTTAACAAAATATGAAAGACACATTTTCAGTTCCTATGCTACTTTATCTTTGTAGTATTATACAACATGACTTCTGCCTCTTTGATCTCTCACTCCTGCTACTAGTATGACCCAACATTCCTTTTATCTTACATATACTATAATGTGCATTCAAGATACCTGGAAATCTTGTGAAAATCAAATTCTGATTCAATAGGCATGGTGGGGCTCAAGAGACTCTGAATGGGGCTTACTGCTACTCAAAACAGACCAGCAGCATTGGGATAGCTCCCCCCACCCCTTGCCATTTCTCATCCTATAGGTCTTTGAAAAGGGTGCAAAAGTTTGTATTTTTAACAAACCCTCAGAAAATACTGATGCTGCTGGTCCAGGAACCATATTTTGTTCTCAGTCTGATTGTACACAACAATCACCTGTGGAATTTTAAAGATCATTTTGCAAACTTGTGAGGCATGCCCCACTACCAACAACAATAATTAAATTAACATAACCAGAGAAGTAGTCTAAGCTATGTATTTTTAAAAGCTCCCCTACTGAATCTTAACATTTCTAATTTAGGTAATTTAGGAGTATAAGAAGAGGTTAGTGGTGAAAAGAAAATAGTATAGAATGACTACTAGTTAAAAGGCATACTGTAACTCTAACACACTACTACAATTTCTTAAATATCTTCTCTACCCAATACTACCCTGTAAATAAGCACTAGAATTTTTTTAAACTTTATCTTTTTTTTTTAAATTGTAGGTGGACACGATACCTTTATTTTATTTTTATGTGGTGCTGAGGATTGAATCCAGTGCCTCCAAGTGCTCTATCTCTGAGCTACAATCCAGCCCAGCACTAGAAATTTAATAACTGTGTCCTGGACCATACCTCTGTAATAGTACCATGAGGATAAAACAAATGATGGTTAATCATAAAATTCACAGAAGAAAAATCTATATTTGTGAGATGAAATATGGATTTTACTATTTTTTAAATAGTATTAAAACTTAGCTTTAAAGAGTAATTAACCTGGTACAAGATTAGGGTCTTAAAGAAAATCTAAGACTATTATGAAGACTAATGTAATCTATAATATTATTTATTTTTTCATTTTTGCTGAAAATGTTACGTTATCTGATTATATAAATAAATCCTTATTGTAACACATATACACACACATAAAAAGAATACCAACTGAAAGCCAAAGTTCCTGAGTTAAATAACTTTTACCATTTGGCCAAAATTATTCAAATCTTTTTAGAAATTATAAACCATTAAACAAAAAGTTATAGTGTATAATACAGCATAAGTCACAATGTACCTACCAACCAGCTAAGAAAAAAAAGACTATAGATATAATTGAGACTCCTGGAGTAGCTCTCTGAGATTGATTCTTCTCTCATTCATACTCCATCCAAAGAAATAACTATCTTAAATTTCTGTACTTATTTTTATATACTTAATATGCATGTATTCATAAGTTATATTTTAATATTTTAAAATTTTTTATCCATTACATAAGACTACACTTATTCTACAACTTGCTTTCTCTCTTCGCATTATATCCTGATATTTATCTACATCAATACAGGTAGCCCTAATTAGGACATTTTCACTAATACATAATATTACACAATATGAGTACACTGGTTTATTTTTCCATTTTCCAGATAATGGACATATTTTGAAATTTACACCATGATAAGTAGTGCTTCAAAGAACTCCTTATACTTGTCTTCTTGCACCCAAGTGATAGGATTTTTCTAGACTATGTATTTCTAGCCACAGAATTGCTGAGTCATAGAATCTCTATCCAAATTACCAATTTCTAACTGCTGTCTAAAGTGGTTGCACCAATTTATGCTCCTATGAACAATGTACAGGATTACCAATGTTCCCCCTGCTTAATATCTGAATTGTCTGACTAATTTTTGACAATCTGAAGGGTTTCTCATCAGAACTTTAATTTGCATTTCTTTTGCTACTATTGTGATAATTTTTTTTCTGTATTTTTCTTTGTGTATCCATGTCTATGAACTAACTACCTTTTGCCTATTTTTTATATTGAATTTTTTTTTCTCATTTTGCAGCAGATCCTTATGTATTCTGGATCATTTATATGTTATATGTTGCAAATACTTTCCCTCACTGTCTATGAACTATCTATGTATTGTGTTCTGTTTCAGATTCTAACACAAAATTCATTAATCTTTTCTTTTGGTTATATTCTTAATGTTATATATTTTCTTCAATGATCATGATAATTACTAATTTTAAACAATGAAAATATCTTGAAGTTTTATAAATCAAGACAGTGATTTTTATGCCAGTGTATGAAAACTAGAAGGTGAACTGAGTAGAAAATGACACAAATCTAGTTTCACTGTCAAGGTCACTGACAGAGCAAAAGCAAACAAAAATATTATCACTGTTGGGGTATTAGTGAAAGGTGAGTCACATAATACTAACATTTCACATTTATTTTAAAGATAAGTAATACTACAACATTAGGGTATATGTATGTATGTGTATATAGATAGATAGATAGATAGATAGATAGATAGATTTTTACATTGTTTGTGATTTCTAAGAACATGAGAATGCTAAAGCTAATATTTCCATGTAGGAAGCCTAATTTATCCCAAAGGGATAAAGTATTCGAATAAAAATTTTAAAACTTGAAATTTAAGGAATAAACCAGGTGCTGTGGTGCATGCCTGTAATCCCAGCAGCTTGGGTGGCTAAGGCAGGCGGATTGCGAGTTCAAAGCCAGCCTCAGCAAAAGCATGGCGCTAAGCAACTCAGTGAGACCCTGTCTCTAAATAAAATACAAAATAGGGCTGGGGATGTGGCTCAGTGGTGGAGTGTCCCTGAGTTCAATCCCCAGTACCCCCCGCAAAAAATTTTAAGGAATAATTAGCAAATTCTAATACATGAGTCTATCAGGGTCAATTACTTATTTGCATTCTGTGTGTGTGGGGGGGGGTCTCTTCATGGTCATGAATAAAATATCTAACTCCAAGGCTAAGTTTGAATTTCATTCATAACATAAAGCAGATTCAGTATATCTTTTTTCTTGGGACTTAAAGTTGAGAGACAAGATTGCAAAACCATTTTAGCAAGGAATTTACCTGTGTGAATGAATAATACCTCAGTTTTAAGACAGTTTCATTTTGTATTTATTTCAAAATATTGCATTAGTGTAAATGGCAAAAAGCCAAACAAATTACCTAAATGACTGTCTATGGGGCAGACTCTCTTCTGCAACCCATTCTACAATGACAAACAGTTCAGAGACGTAAGTATTTTACAGATTTGAGTAAAAAATATAGAATAGATTAATTTTTATACACTTAAACTAAAATTACACTTAATAATCTCTACTTGTTCACTATAAAACAGTTTTCAACAAACTAATGTTAGCATCAAAGAGTTGCTTTTAGTTTGTTTTTACCCAGAATTAAGCACAGAGTGGGTAGTGAAATAAAATGCAAATTCCTACCTTTAGGGTTCTACCATGAAAAATTTCAGCTGGGAAGATGAATTTCCTTTTACAGTGACTCCTCATTATCCACAATGAGAAATAAAGATGGCCTGGATACAGAATCCACTAAGGGTTCCAAAACTTATTTTGGACAATCATTTCATATTCTAACATCATCAAATGATCTAACAGAGAAGCACAAAAGGAGAAAAGAGGCTGTTCTGAGTCTTTCCTACTACACTGCACATGCTCATTACCAAATAGAGGTGTTAATGAGCATGAAAGTATCTAGAACACACTCCAAAGAAAAAATAAATAGCAAGTAAATCCAACTTAATTTAAGTTGTGCTTTCAGGGTATGACAAGGCCAAGCTAAACCACCATTCCCCACGTCCCACAGAACTTCCACAGCCAATCCTGCATCATCCTGCTCTCACCCGGAGTGTTTTCTTGGGAGTAACACCAAGCCACTTTCCAGCAAAGTCTTTAGGGGTCAGTTAGGGATATGCTGTCATTCGACCACACTGGCGGCCTCTCTCTTCAGAAATAATGACAGGCATGTGTTTTTAAAATCAGCTCTCTCCATTTTCTAAGACATTGGAATGCTGCCTTTAGCATTTTAGCTGTTATTAAACCAAAAGAATTTTAGTTTCTATTGAAATAATATTATAGTTTCTATTTAACACTTTCATTGAATAGTTTTCATTTTTTAAATCAATAATGTTTGTCCAGCTACTTATATCTTAAATTGGAATGAATGTAAGTATTAAATTTATACTAAAACCATGGGAAGGTTTCAACTACAAAGGTAAGTTCTTCTATGGTTGTATTGGAAATCCATCGTATCAAGACTAAGCAGTATATTGCCTGAGACATGGAAATGGATATTTTTATTTATATAAATAATTTTTTCTACTATATATTCACTACAGAAAGCTTGAAAAAGTGAAAAAAAATTCCCCCATCACATCAACCAAACACATAAATTACAGTAACTTTCCAGGTACATTTTTTTTCTTTTGATGTAAATACATAGCTATATTTTAAAAACACATGTTAGTTATATCTATAACAACACCTTTGCTGCAATTTAAAAATATTGTGTCAGGAGCAATTTTCTTATGTTTGTAAATCCTTGAAAGCCTGAATTTTTAATGGCTGTATAATATTTCAACTAACATACATATCATAATCGGTTTAATTATTCTCCTACTATAATTGCTTCCAATATTTTGTAATTTGTCCAGCAAATTTGTATATAAGTGTTACCAGAAGTTCTTACTACTACCTTGGAATTACTAAAAGAAGAATTTCCAGGTAAAAAGAATACTTTTTTTAAAAAAAGTGATTATTTGCTAGAAATAGCAATATATACTTCTACAGGCAGTGTATATGAATGCTTGTTTCATCATATCCTTCCCACCTACACATTTTTATTTCAACTTTATTCAACTGTTATGTTGAAATAACAATAACTTGTTTGATAAAAAAAGATAAATTTCTATTCTTTTCATGATAAATGGCATGTAAAGACTCCTTATATATATTTTATGTAAATGTTTTATAGAAACTAACATATAAATGTGTACAAGTCAACAAAAAATCTTAATAGTTAAATATGTAGTTATCAAAACATACATATAAACTTGTGGCAAAAAAGTTTTTTCAATTCATCATCTGGTTTAAAATTTATGTGTTAACAAATGACCTGTACATGTTTTGGGCTGTAGTTCCAGCCAGTTTTATCTTTGTGGGAGTGATTCTTCACACTTAGTGTCTTTCTGGAATCCCTGAAATTTCCATTCACTAATAGGATCCTTTCTTATTTTTCTAGTCATTATCATTCAGACAGACAAATATGCATTCACATGGATATAGATACACATGTACACCTTTTCTGTTATTTCAGAGAACTGGAGTTGTGGATACATTGGCAGTAGTGATAGGGCAGTTAAAGAATATCATAAGTTCAACCTTATCTGATTACTTTCTCAATTTTATTATTTGTTAAACAGTATGCACTCCAATTTCATAGGGCTCTTTCTTTTAATCTCAGGCTTGTAGATGCAACTTCTGTTTAACATCTTTATACTTAGATTTCTTATCTAAAACCAACATGTTCAAAACTGAATTACCCAAAATCTACATTACTAAGGCATCAAACACATACCAGAACCCATGGAGCAAATTCTTGACAATTTCTTTTCTCTTACTTATCATGAAGTAGTCCCTACAAAATAGACTTAATTTCTTTTCATCTTTACAGCCATTAACTTTGTCCAAGCACCATCATCTCTTACCTGAGCTACTTTAACAGCCACTTAATTGGCTTATTGCTTTTCCTCTTCCCCTCTAATTCATTTTCACCAGAATACCAAAGTCAACGTTTATAAATACAAAAAAGATCCGAGTCAATCCCTTGCTAAAACTCTTCTATGTCTTATTGCTATTGCAATAATTTCACTCTTTCCATTAAACTCAATCTCTTGTTAGGTCTCTGATATTTACTTAAAGATCTCTTTGATACTAGTGACTTATTAGCCTGCTTGGGTTCTAGAAATTTGAAATCTTGGCTCTTTTTCTTATCCTACCTACCTTGCTAAGATGACCCATAATTTCATCTAATAAAACTACAATTCCCCTCACAAAAACTGTCTATATTACAAATCTGTTTTAGTTATAATCTTTTATATACCAGGTTTTTGTACCTACTTGTAGCTAAATCCCTTTAGTAACTATTTTTTCCCAAATGAACAAGGCCAGTTAAAGCTCTGAATACCTCTTAGTCCAACTTCCTATAAAATGGAAATACTCATATAGTTTCAATATATGGCAAGTTCGTACAAACTTTGTCACCATATAATCCTGAGTAAAAATTCTTACTCTAAGGCACAGCCATTATTTCTGTCAAGTGAGGAAGTAAGGTTGTATGATTTATAAGGTCTCTTCTATTTCTAGTAATCACAGATTTCATGAGTGAATGTACAATACAATAATTATCACTTAAAGTCCATGAAGATTGTAATCATATTGTATTATAATCACAATTGTAATAAAAGGTAATATTCTATTTTAGATTTAAGAAGATTTTATCAAAGAGAAAAACAATTTGACCCAAGCTTTTTGGAGACAAATTTAAGCCCCATAAGCTATCCTGCTACCACCATGAATCCACACTATTAAAGATTCAGTGCTGTTTCCAATTGCTCAATAAACACATAGAACCTTAAGAATTTAAAATACAGTAACAACAAAAACAACAACAACTACTACTAGTACTGTTGCTGCTGCTACTACTGGTACTATACAATAACAACAATTGGTAAGTTTTAGACTATTCTGGGTAATAATCAAAACCCAATTACAACAATCAAACAAATGGAAAATAGGAGGAAAATAAGGCACAATAGGGACCAAAAGCTTCTTCCTAAAAGATCAATGGTTCACATTGGTTTACACAAAGAACCAAAATGTGCCCCCCCATTCCAAACTCTTTCCATTTTTATAATAGTATTAAAAGGAAAGGCTCTCCAAATTGTTACTAGTTTGATCTAAAGTTTTACTAGTTTTTACATTTGACTAGAGACCATTCTAAGACTTGATCAAGATCACAAACACAAGAAAAAGCAAGAATTCTCTCCTTCCCCAGTAACTTATAACTCCTAACTACCTCCTCACAAACTGTATGACCTTTAAAAATGAAAATCTATTCCCACTAACACTTAATTACTATGCCAGATTTGAGCACTGCTCTCTGTATTGATGGATTTCATAAATTAAATGATCCACATTGCTTTACCTGATACATTCCAACTCCAATGTGCTTCGGCTCAATTTTCACTAGCTCAGCTAATGGATCTTGTACACGCCTTGCTATGGAAACTGAAAAAACAGAATCAGAAAACAAGTATGACTTAATGTGAAAAGCAGTACTCAGATAATTACTTATGTTAGTTCCTCATAATTTAAGTACTTAATCCTATCCCTACTTATACTGCCCTCCAAGGACAAACAATTTAAATTTCAAAATTCTTTCTTTCCCATGCAAAATTTCAGAATTAATCATGCCATCCTAGGCATTCTTGAGCATAATAGAATAAAAAGAATTATAAACTTGAAAAAAACAATCATAACACTTAGTTCATATACCTATACAATTATCTGT
Organism: Callospermophilus lateralis; assembly: GCF_048772815.1. Classification (NCBI taxonomy): domain Eukaryota; kingdom Metazoa; phylum Chordata; class Mammalia; order Rodentia; family Sciuridae; genus Callospermophilus; species Callospermophilus lateralis. The sequence goes on from NC_135318.1 coordinate 35,788,628, forward strand.
TCATTCTTAAAGAATAGGATATTTCATGCGTTAAAAAGTGAGTAGATATTTGCTTTATTTTTAAATAATTATAATTATAAATATGATGTAGGGCAAGCCCAAGATGGCTATAGTTAGGATCCTTTGTCAGGGCTTCTGGCAGACTATGTTTTTAGTATGAGGCCAAGATCATGACTACCCTGATTCTGCATATATATCAAGGTTATAAACGTTTGCTTGTGAGCATATGCCCACTTATGTAACCTGAAGGCAATGGGCTTCTTTGTTTGGCTTGCATATAAAAAAGGCCTATGGAAATGGCTCAGGGATCTAAATGGAACTGGCTGGGAAAAAATGGGGAAAAAATGAGGTTGGAGGCTGGGGGATTGCTGCTGCCTCTGAATACAGAATGTCTACTATCCAAACTGTGTTGTACATCTTCTTCTACCTGCCAGGATCCCAAATCTGTTTCCGAGAGTCTGAGCCTCCCCCACAACATATGTCTTGTAGTTATACATCAAATATGCTATCAGGACTAGATCCTGTGATAATAATGAATAAATAATGAATCATATCTTAATGCAACCAGAGATACTGAGTCTACTAGCTAGTGAATACACTTGTATACCACTGAATATGACTGCAGGAGTGCACTGGGAGGCGCTCTAGCTCAAATGCTTGTCTTGTAACACATACACAGTTCTAATCACATCCCTTTCTTGACCATCACAATCCATATTCAAGAAACTTGAAAATTAACTTCAAACATACTTTTATCTACATCATGATTTTTTACCTAATCATCATTTACTGCCATAATTTTACCAAACAATAAAACTTCTACATAATTGAACTTACATATTTAGGTAGAGAAAACATATTTATTATGACTTTTATGGATATTTCTAAAGGCACCCACCCCAACCCCAACCCAAGTAGCACAGTAACACTGAGTCCTTATGTATGAACAGCTTCATACATATATACACACTATTATATACAATACACTAATATATATTATATTATCAAGTACTGTTGTGTACACACATAGTTACATTGAGTACTTTATGTACACTTTATTTAAATAAAGCTATCTTGTGTTATTTTCTAAATACATGAAAGTCAATCAGTGTTGCCTACTCATATTGACTGGATGCAATGTAAATTCATTAAGTGAAACACTGTAACGCTACCAAAGGAAATCCATGCTTGCTTTCATAACTGTTTAAGTTCTAGCAACAAAAGTCACCTCTTGTAAGAGATCTTCAGATTCTCTAGTCCTCTCTCGTCAGAAAATAAGATCTACTGTGAACATCAAGTTCACTATATGGACACTGTCATTTTTATGTCCTCTCTTAATATATGTAACACACGTTGACAAAGGCAATTTGCAAAGTAAGTTTAGTTATTAGTAAGCAGGTGACATACAATCTGCCTATTTCTCTTACAGAAGAGAGGGATTTCAAGGCCTTCACATATATCTTTCTATCAAAACTCACAAAAGCAGAGCTGAGGGTTTACTCAGTGGTAAAGCACAAGCAAATTCTTGAGTTCAATCCCCAGCACCATCAAAAGAAAAAAAAAAATCACAAAAGGTTAATCAGTGGGGTGGGGGGCGGCGCTGGGGTTGTGGCTCAGTGGTAGATCACTTGCCTAGCACATGTGATTCCCTGGGTTTGATCCTCAGCACCACATAAAAAATAAATAAATAAATAAAACAAAGGTATTGTGTCCAACTCCAACTAAAAAATAAATATTAAAAAAAGGTTAATCAGGTGTAAACACTGCAGGCTATAAAATAAATGCTTTCCTCTAATAATGCTACAATTACAAAATAAAAATACAGTGCTACTAGTGATGTACTTGAATTTCTATAAACCAAACATTTATTTATCCTAGCTTTAAATCTATAATGCAGTAAGAATGATTTTCAGGGCTGGGGATGTAGCTCAAGCGGTAGCACGCTCGTCTGGCATGCGTATGGTCTGGGTTCGATCCTCAGCATCACTTACAAACAAAGATGTTGTGTCCACCAAAAACTAAAAAATACATATTAAAAAAAATTCTCATTCTCTCTCTCTCTCTCAAAAAAAGAATGATTTTCAAAAATATACATATATTGCCAAAATACTTTAAGAATAAAAAAAAAACCCAAAGAATAAACCAAGTTAAAATACAGGCATCAGAATATTTAAGTATAGAAAGGCAAGTACTAGAAATGCAATAAAAGAAGATCAATAATGGGTAAATCTCTTAAATCTACTCCTACCAGAAAACCCACATTATGAAACTCTTAACAGAAACTGGTTAAAGCAATTGCATAATTTGTTAAGTGTGGGTACAATCTCATAGTTAAAATTTTTTGGAAATATACAAAAGGGTTTTAAGCTATTTTCTATTCTGTTTGCATCTAATTGCTGTGTTCCCTTTGGCATTCTAATATTACTAAATGCAGCAGAGCAATGGAATGGAAGTTGGGGCTTCTAGGTGACATGTTAATGCTACAGTAAGTCCAGAGCCTCTGGAGTTACAGTGCTTCCAATAAACAGCCTTGACAGACAACCTAATGTTTCTCCAGCTGGTATTTCCCTCTCAGATGCTATTCACTCTGTACAGTCTAAAAACTTAAGTATGGAAGAAAAGGAAGGAGGGGTAGAGAGGATGAAAGATGAACACCAGTCAAGACAGATTCAAACAGTCACATGTTCAGGCTTTGGAGAGAAATCGACAAGATCACCAAACAAGAGTTACTTAGTACACATGATAAAGCAGAGCTCCAATGGATAATAATCAGGCTTGGCAAAAGATTCCCACAAGGAAAAAGTAAGAGATAACTCAGGAAAAGAGAATATATAAGATAGTTTACCAAAAGAATTTTTTAAAAAAGGAAGTTGTAGACTCAATCTTAGGGAACATCCATATTTTGAGATGGAGAGGAAAAGGTAGAAATAGTGGAAAAAAGCAACAAATGAATCATAAGGAGACTACAGTAACTAACGTAAGTCAATATGATTTCTGGGAAATGTTAAACATACAGTTACCACATGCCCTCAAATTTTTATTCCTAGGTAGATACTCAAAAGAAATGGAAACATGTCCACATAAGACCTTATCAATGAATGTTCACAGAAGCATTATCTATAATAACAAAAAAAAAGTAAAAACAACATAAATACCCATCAACTGATGAATGGATAAACAAAATGTGGTCTACCCATTCAAAAGAGTATCATTTGGTAACACGAAGAGTGAAATGTTGATATATACTTTGAGGAAGAGCATGGATGAACCTGGGAAACAATATGCTAAGTGAAGAAGCCAGACATAAAAGACCATATACCGTATGATTCTAATCAAATGAACAGTCCAGAACAAGCAAATCCACATAGTTAGAGGGCAGATTAGTTTGCCAAGAGTTGGCATGATAAATGGGAAGGGTGGGCTGAATGGAATCCAAATACTACTTTATATACACGTGAGATCAATATTTTCCTCTACCAATGCTACTTTTTACCATTGTTCAGGAAATAATAGTTAATGTGCTTTACCAAAAAGGAAGATATAAATATTGAAAGTATAAAAACTAGATTATTATTATTTTTATTTGCAGATGATGATTGTCTACCTAAAAAACTAAAGTAGCAAGTGAACTGAAAAAATGTAAGAACTAATACGATTCCAATCAGTCTGGCTGGTTTCAACACACAGTCAAAACATGATGCTCTATCTTATGCACTCAACAGCCAATAAGAAATGGGCTGGGGAATGGAAAAAAATGGGGAGATGTTGGTCAAAGGGTACAAACATGCAGTTATAAGATAAGTAAAGTTCTGGAGATCTAATATACAGTGTGGCAAATTAAAATTAAAAACAAGCAAAACAAAAGGATCATTTACCATATATGTAGTGTGTGTGTGTGTGTGTGTGTGTGTGTGTGTGTGTATGTGTGTGTGTGTGTGTATTTAATCTCCGAGAGAAATAAAAAAGTACAGAAACTGGACAAAAGGATAGATGCTAACAGAATTTTGCTCTATATCTTACAGAATTTAAAAACTATTTATTAAATGGATTTAAAGTTTATTTGGAAAAAAAGAAACACCTAAGAAAAGTACAATTAAAAAAGATAAAAGCACTCCTATTATAAGTCACAAAAACAGAATCTTGAATTGTGTTAAACTACAAAGACCAATGAAAAGAGCACAGAAAGTACACATGAAATTTTAGTTGTTAATAAATAGTAATTTGGTAAACGGTAGTGTCATTAAATGTGAAAAAGAAAATTATTAATAAGGGTATTGAGCTAAGAAGCATTAGAGGAAAAAATGTGTTAGATAGTGAGTCCAGATTTAGTGAAGATCGTCACCCTAAAAGGTTAGTAACACCTTTCTCATATGGCTAAGTTACACTGTGTACAACTTGTATGCTGATATACAGTAGTCTGAAAGCAACACCTCTCACCCCCTTTCATTACATACCTTGTATCCAAAAGATAAAAACAATTCCAGGGCCCTTGAATTCTATAAAATACCCAGAATCCTAAAGCTTCTAGAGTAAATCAAATCATTGCCTAAAAAAGACTCTACTAAACAGTTCATTTTTAATTTTGTCTTATTATATTATCTAACAATATTAAATAGAGGTACTTCTTTTTAAGATCCAATATTCATCTTGTTTTATCTTTCCCCTTGTCAGGAAGGAACAAAGGAAAATCCATAAAATTTCTCAATGTAGTTTTTTTATTTTCATTCAATAACATCAAATTTGAATTGTTTTCATTATAAAGTTTATTAAGGCTGGGCACAGTGGCCCAACCCTGCAATCCCAGATACTTGGGAGACTGCAGCAGGAGAATCACAAGTTAAAGGCCAGCTTGGGTGATTAGTGAGAACCTGGCTCAAATAAAAAATGATGAGGCAGGAGGATTGTATGTTCAAAGGCAGCCTCAGCAAAAGCGGGGCACTAAGCAACTCAGTGAGACCCTGTCTCTAAATAAAATACAAAATAGGGCTAGGGATGTGGCTCAGTGGCTGAGGGTCCCTGAGTTCAATTCCCAGTACCGCCCCCCAAAAATAAGTAAATAAAATAAATTAAAAATGAAAAAAGGGCTAGAGATGTAGCTCAGTGGTAGAGTATTCAATCCCCAGTGCCATTAAGAAAACCCACTTTATTAAAATGTAATGTTAATAATTTTGATGTCAACATATCACCTTGACTCTGTTGAATAAGAAGCTAACAAATATGTTAATGTGGTTTAAAAAATCACTATACATCTTGATTGTAACAGAGTTGGTAGAGGTTATACAAGTTAATCAAAATTCATAGATGGTGAATTCATCATTTTATATAATGAATTTTAAAGGAAAAATTTAAAGAATAATGTCTTCCTTTTGAAAGGATGAATTTTACTTTATGGATGTATCTCTCTAAATGAATGGAATATTTCTATTTCTCTGAGAATGTTAAACATTTCCTTATTTTTCTTCTGCCAACATCAATTCTACTTCCTCCATAGCTTTTTCCCCTGGTGTATTTTGACATGTCATAAGTAAGTTTTCCTTGTATGTTGGGTGACCCTTGACTGTCCACAATGGGCAGGGTGTGAACAAGCTGACTGGAAGTACTTTCTTCAAAGGTAAGCGTTACCGCTGGCGTCACTATAGGGTGCTCTGGTCATTTCTCGATGGAATCTCTGATCTTGGTTTCTTTAGGTATTATCTCTTGTGTTCGTCAAAACTATCAATTTTCATAAAAGCTTTGTTCCTCTCTAAATACTCTTTATGGCATCCCCACTCCTGTATGTAAGCTATATCCACCACTGTAGAGACTTTCTGTTTCACCACCCCAGAAAACAAATCTCTAGTCTTCAGTAAAGGCAGAAAAAGAACAGTAACCTAACTATGTGGAAGGTCTAACTGTTGCTATTTTATTGAGGTGAAAGGTGAAATTATATGTTATATAATTATATGTTATATTAATTATATAACATATAATTAATCATTTTTAAAAGTGTACAAGTCAGTGCTACTCACTACATTTACAATGTTATGCAACCACCACATCTATCATTACACCAAAAGAAAACCTTATACCCATTTAAGCAGTCATTTCCAATTCTCTATAGTGCCTGATAACCACAACTGGCTGCCTATCTTACAAATTCTCCTAATCTGCACATTTCATATAAATGTAATCAGACAAATGTGGTCTTTTGTGACTGGCTTTCTCCACTTGGTTTAATATTTTCAAGGTTCATCAAGTTGCAGCAAGTATCAGTACTCTACTCTTTTTCATGGCTGAATAATATTCTAATGTATGAATATAACACATTCATCTGCTGATAAGATATTTGAGTTGTTTCCAGCTTTTGACTGCTGTGAATAGTGCTATCAGCATTTGCATTACAAACATTTTAGTTCCTATTTTCTATTCTTTGGGGTATATACCTAGAAGTGCAGTTGCTGGTCAGGTTGTAATTCTATGCTTAACCTGGTCTCTTTGATTTTGAAACAGACTTTCAACCAATTGTCTTATTTTAGAACCACCCTTGGCCTTCCCAGCATACCTCCAAAGGTACTTCATACCACTTTCCTGAATCAGGAGGGATTGCATAAGCCATATCATCACATTAGTCTTCTGTTTTCTACAATGTTGCCTTAGAATTCAACTTTCTCCAGCTGGCTAGGTCACTTATAACTCATCTATCTGGCTTCTAGTTCCAAACTTTTTGTTGCTGCTTTCTCTTCTCTCATTCTTTTTTGTCCTAGAGGGCTTATTCCTTATTCCTTTAAACAGAATGTTTCTGTCATTTTAATAGGATTTCAGAAGGGAGGGAAGACATAAAAAGTATACTCCATTTCCCATTTTAAGTCAAAAATCAATAAACATTTTAGTATCATCTGTTAGTTTATCCATTCAGATTGAAGCCCTTTCCTGTACAATGTACTTATTATGGGAGAGATAAGCATATATAAGACAACTTCTATTTTCAGTAAGATGATAAACTGACCAAGGAGATGTAGTAATACAAAGGTCATTCTCTTACATATGTAAGCCACTTGCATGGCTGCTGAAGTTCTATTATATAAAAGTAAACTTACAAAGAATTTGTATTAGCCCATTTTCTGTTGCTATAACAGAATACCTTATACTGGATAATGTCTTAAATAAAAAGGTTTGTTTAACTCACAGTATTTGGGGAGCCTAAAAATCCAAGATTGTGTGGCCTCATCTATTCAACCTCTGGTGAGGGCTCTCTTGGCTGTGTCACAAAATGGAAGAGAAACAGAAAGGGAACCAGCCACATGTTGAAGGGGCAAAGCACGTGAGGTGGCCTTGTAACAACTAACTGACTGCACAAGATTAGCATTAATCCATTTCAAGAATGATGCTCTAGTGAGCTAATTACCTCGAACTAGACCCCACCAATTAAAGATGTCACCAGAGCCAGGCTCAGTGGTACACGTCTGTAATCCCAGAGGCTTGGGAGGCTTAGGTAGGAAGATCTAGAGTTCAAAGCCTGCTTCAGGAACTTGGTGAGGCCCCAAGCAACTCAGCAAGACCCTGTCTCTAAATAAAATATTTAAAAAGAGGTGAGATGTGACTTTGCAGTTAAGAGCCCCTCCCTGGGTTCAATCCGCAGTACCCCCCATCTAAAAAAGAAAGAAAGAAAGATTCCACCACATGTCAAAAATCACTACACTAAGGACTGAGTTTCTAGCACATGAATCTTCAGCAGACAAACACCCAAACCACAGCAAGGTTTAAAGGTAAATCCCATACCCATAGGTAGCTCAGGTCTCAAAGTACAAAGTCATTTTTGGCATAAAGTACTACAAAAGAGGAAGACTCCCAATGAGAAACAGGACTCAAAAGGAAGTGGGGGCTGCGGGTGGAACTCAGAGGTAGAGCACTTGCCTAGCATGTATAAGGACCTACACTACAAAAATTTAAAAAAAAAAAAAAAAAGGAAAAGGAAGTAAGCCCTTGGAAGTCAAGAATGGAGACTTGAAGCTTGTTTGAATATTTGCCTTCAGACCTAGACTTCAAAGACTCAAAGGGTCTAGGTAGATGTTTTGAGTTGATATGGATTAAAGATCATCATTGCCACACAGCAGCAAGTTGAGATATATCTTGTGATTCTCAAGGAAGGGATGAGAATCACAAACTAATTCAAGTCACATAGTAATTCCCTTTTTTATTATGTTCTTCTTTCATAGAGTCTTGATAGAATGTTCTGGTCCCACCTATAATTCTTTAACAGTTGTGCAGCCACATGGACAAGGGTTAGGAAGAAACAGCGGTCCCTCGAGCAGTGGAAGGACTGAGGACTGCTGCCTTCCAGAAAAAAGACATCTTTTCAAAGCTAACTTGGGAAGTTCTGGACTTTATTATTTATAAAGAAAACATCATTCTTTTATAAACATTAGGTACACAAACATTACATACACACTTACTGGCTATGTGGCCCTTTAAGCCTTAGTTTTCTTATCTGTAAAGTAGGAATAATAATAATGTCTTATAGGGCAATTGTGAGGATAAAATAAAATAATCCTGATAAATTATTTCTCACAGTGTTTTATACATATTAAGTACTTAAGAAAGATTGGAATTAGAAACTCTCACTATGATTATTATTTCTACTCCTCCTACCATTATCATCACTATTGTTATTACAGGGCAAACACCAAAAGCACATGGTAAGGAGGCCAAGACCAGGTTAAGCGCATGTGATAGAAACAGCTTCACAGAAGAAGCAAGATGTTGAACTGGAATTTGAGTTTGAGAAGATGATAATTTTAGACAAGGAATTGTGTTATGGAAGAAACAATTGAAGAGAAACTACAAGGCCTTTTGAATGTTTGAAAAAGAACTTTTTAGCTTTAGATTAATGGAAAACTGCTCAAAAATATATCTCTAGGTATAGATTTCAAGAACAGCCAATGAGAACTGAAGTGATACTTACAAAAAAAAAATTAAATGAAAGGCCTATTAGTAACAAAGTGATCTAATATCCTTCCATTACACAGAAAAATGCTCCGACCAGATCTAATATTTTGCTTGACACCAACTGTTTCTACTTGATGTATGAAAGTATTCAAACTTCTTGAAATAAAATATTCCACATCACAGAAATTAAAGCAATCAAATATTACTAAAATAAAAGTAACCTTTTTAAGGCAATACACTATCAAATGACAACCTCTATTATTAAGCCACGAGAGACAAAGCACTTGACAAATATTTAGCAGTAAACTGAAAGACTGTATATGCATGCATTTGTATTACAAAAATTTTATGTTAAAATATTACTTATTGCCAAAAGCCGATAATTATATTTTGTAATAGTAATAAAAAGTATTCTGTTATTTTTATTATTAAACTCTCTGGAATTTGATTTTCTAAGTACTTTTTGGGTTAATTTTTTACTATTCTCTAAGAGTACTATGTATTGTTCTTTAAAAATGGGACAGTATTATTCTTCTTTTCCATAATTCCAATTATTAGTAAAATCAACCACTTTCCTTCTATTATGCCAATTCTTGGGCATGTGGTATATCTTTTAAAGTTTCTTGGGTATTGAAAATATTCAGCTTGGCACACATGCAAGTCCCAAATATCAAAATGACATGTTTTTGTGATGGACCACAGTTTCTTACCTGCACTTCTTAAATTAGGATCTAGCCCTGGCATCTCTTTGTTAGCTTCAGGGCTAACACTGTAGATTGATGCTCCTGCTTCACTGGTGATACTGAAAAGAAAAAAGAAAAAAAGGGGGGCAACATTGTTTTCCAAACTTTCTACCTAGCCAAAGAAAATAAATAAATAAAACTCAGAGGATCTGCCTATCTATCTACATATATATACATCACTGTATCATAAAACACACACACACACACACACACATACACACACACACACTCAGGCAAAGTGCTCTCTTCATACCTCAATGATACCAAAGCATTTAGTATTTCATCAATACAAAGTTATATTAAGCAATGTTTGTTTTCTTCCACATAGAAAACACATGGGGTTATATCCAGGATAAATTCATTCCGTTATTTTCTCTCGCGCTGATAACAAGAGAAAGTTTATAAATGAACACAATGAATACTTTTCCCTGATAATAAATTTCAAAATGTTCAGAATATACTTAGCTTCTCCTGTGTTTAGAATTCATTGCTGGCTGACACTTATTCCTGTGTAGATGGGTGCATACGAGGACATATCCCCCACCCCGACACAAATTGCCATAATTATGACTATTGTTATTATTTGGTTATTTATTCATAATAACCACAACATGAAAAACAAAGAGCAAAAGACCCTTTTTTTCAGGAGGGCCTGAAATTATCCTTTCATTGGGTTTGATCCTTTCACCATTTCATTTCATAATTTCTTTAATCAAAGTATCACATAAATCAACCTTTTCCTTTCTCCTGTGGCTCCAGAAACTTCACGAACCATAACCGGAACACTCTCTTACAGCTGACTTTTGCATGCTGGTTGGCATTTCTACAGTTCATCAAACATTTTAAAATTAGAGTGCTTCTTTATGACATAATGTGCAAAGAAATGTCATCTATCCAAATTATATACAAGACCTATGGTTTTATACCACAGGACCATGTAGGTATCAAGATTCAAAAGCAGATACGTGTCGGTGCTCAATTTTTAATCCATTCTTAACAATCTCTCCCTTCCTCTGCTCCTCTATATTTACTTTGATTACATGAAACAAGTTCAGTGGATAACTTATTAATATACTACCCCAATGTAATAAGTGAACACTGAGAAATAACAAGGGGAAAAGTTGGTTTACTATCCCCTTGTCTTTGGAGAACTTTTGATTGAATCTTCTTTTTTTTTTTTTTTTTTTTTAGAGAGAGAATTTTTTTTTAATATGTATTTTTTAGTTTTCGGCGGACACAACATCTTTGTATGTGGTGCTGAGGATCGAACCCGGGCCGCACGCATGCCAGGCGAGCGTGCTACCGCTTGAGCCATATCCCCAGCCCTTGATTGAATTTTGACAACTATAAGTCACTAAGACTTTAAAAGATTATTCTTGAGAACATGAAGACTTATCTTTTTGCAATCCACTATCCTAAATTTTGTGATAGGAAAAATGAACACTGCAATTGGAAAGCATGGCTGATTACCCTGCTTCTCATTAACACCATACAATAAGAGATAACTGAGAGCATATTTTGTACAAAATATAAAACCAACTACTTTACAGAAATTATCTCATTTAATGAATTAGATCTATTTTATAGGTGACCAGTATAAGCCCAAGGAAAGCAATTGAGCTGGATTTAGACCCTAAATTGATCCTCAAGTTTGAGCTCTTAACCAGAACAACCTAGTAGTTACTAAATAGTTTCAGTCTTTTATTAACTCATTAAGTCTCAAGTTTTCAATTGTGTGAACATAAAATAAATACTCAAATATTATTCCAAAGTTACCTAGAAGGTAAATATACAATTGTGGCTCAATTTAAGTTTTTCCAGGTGTTCGACATCTGAGACAATTGGACAAAAATGGGTTAAAATGAGAACCTGTATTTTTTTATTTTTTATTTTTATTTTTTTTAAAGAGAGAGAATTTTTAAATATTTATTTCTCAGTTTTCAGTGGACACAACATCTTTTATTTTATTTTATGTGGTGCTGAGGATAGAACCCAGCTCCCCACACATGCCAGGTGAGCGCATTACGCTTGAGTCACATCCCCAGCCCAAGAGAACCTATATTTTTGTGCAAAACAACAAATACAATATCTTTTCTAAAGAGCTACTGTCTTCATAAGAACTCATCTTTCTTCCATTGTCTTCATCTCTGATGAAGACATGAGTTGTTGTGTTTTTTGTTGATGTTGATGTTTTTAAGTATCTAAGATAGAGCCTGAAGCACATAGAAGGGCAAGCATGTCAATAATTTCATAAATTCAACTTTACAATTAAAAGGAAATTATGTTTTTTCACCAAAATAAGATTTAAATTATGTGTACCTTGTACTATATAATGATCAAGAAAAAAATATAATATTAAATAAAGCTTGAAGTAAAAAAAACTCTTTACGAGGCATAATAATATGATGGTAAAACTAGCAAACTAGAAGTAATTTTTCAATTCAGTACTTCTAAACCTGGAACCCTTGGACACTAGACAGAGAGAAGCAGGATTAATTAAAACTGTGGTAAAATATTTGTACTTATGCATTCTCCAACTCACCCCAGGAAGAGGGCTTACAACTTTCACTCATTATACTTAAAGAAATTCAAGACCTCCCCAAAAGATTATGAAGCACCACCACAGGATAAGAATATTCAGTGGCCATTTCAAACACAAATCAACAATCAATCTAATCAAATCTTTTCTAAAAAAAACTAGAGTATCCATGAAGCACAAGCTCAACCTATTGTTTGGAGAAAAGAATGTTTTCTAAATCCTCCAAAGTTACAAGTATATAAACAAAGGGAACTTAAATGGTAAATTAAAATTCTAACTAACTGTGGCTTTTAGCAGTTGGGTACCTGAGAATTTGCTGGTGATTCACTGTCTCCTGAAGTTGTAATTCTCAATGGACTGAGGGAAACTGTTGCAAAGAAAAACACTCAGATAATAAATATTCCTTCAAATACCACACTGCCACTCCTTTTAAACAGAAGAATACAAAACAGATGTGACACACTGCACCCAAAGATTTTAGATTAACATTAATATTAAATCAATACAAAATGTAGTAAATTTCATATGCTTTAGTTATTGAATAATATGGGACCAATAAACAGCTCAGAACTAAGCACAGATCAGAAAGCTTAAATAATCTAAATGAACAGAAAAGCCTCAACACTGATTACTTCAATATAAAACATATAAGGACCCAAGAAGTATATGTGGCAAGAATTAAATGAAACAAATCAAACTGAGAGTGGTGATGATTTCTTCCAGGAGAAATTGCTAAGAACAAAAGCTTCAATGCACCCCTCCCCACCTTTTCATTCAGCAGAAAGCATACTAGATTTATAAGGTAACTTCTGTTTAATGGGAAGTTTTCCAATAAACTATTGGGAAATTATTACAACTATGTCTAACACAGTGAGAAAAGTAAAAGTGAACTTTGTGTAAAAATCATGTATCTAATGATTTAATAAGTATTTCAATTTAAAAAAAGAACTTTCTCTCCAGTATAAAAAAGTTAGGCTCCAAATCTTAGCAATTCGATTATTTTACATGTTTTACTAAAAAGCAAAAAAGACGAAGCAGAATTTATTATTTTAGGAGACTTTAACTGACAAAGTTGTAATTGAACTAATGTTTCAAGAATATTACAGTACTTTGAAAGTCCTTCAAACTGCTCCAGTTCAGACAAACACCTACATAGATAAATAGGTGGTATCCAGAGCTTTAAATATATGAAAATATGTTTCAGAAGCTAACACCGAAGTCAGACATATGTTAATATGCTAATTCTCTAAAATTAAATTGATAATTTTAAAAGTATGTTATCTGGTTAAGTACTATTTTAGGGTGTCTTTGGATCTTTCTAAGTAAATAAACTACCTTCATAATCTAAAAAGCAAGTAAAACATCTACAATATGGAAAAATTCCCTTTAAATTCTTTTAAAATATTTTCCCAAAATCCTATGTCAAAATGCTATATTTGGTTATTTTAATAAAATTCAACAGTATAACTTATATAACACTTATCATTAACCAATATCATTTGTTTTTTTTTTTCAAATATATACGTTTAAATTTCAGAATTGATACCTCCGCGTTTCTTACTTCTCTTCTACCATGATAGACTATATTGATAGAGCTTTTAAAATCAGATTTGTGAGTACTTCTCTTAGAGTGACAATTCATTCAAATAGTAAAAAAATCTTTTCTGTTTTGTTTTTGTTTTTAACCAAGTTGAGATGGGAGGATGAGATTCTTTTCACAAAAGAAAACTAGCTTGCTTGGTTGTTAAAGCTATTGGGCTAATAGTTTTCAAATTCATTCTTAAGGTTATACAAAGTCTCTGTATGAATCTCTTCTTCCTTCTGTTTCCCAAATATCAAAATAACTTTGTTATTACCTCTGATTTAAAATAAATTATATGCCTCCTTTTGTTAAGAGGAAAATTTAATTTACAGGTAATTTTCTTAAATGAAAATATAATTACTTAGTAAGATAAAAAAAATAGCTAGTATGTCTCCTAAACTAATACAAGTTGATGTTTTTAATACTTCATAAAAGTATACTAGAATTCCTCAAGCCCCATCAACATGTAGCACCTTCTTTTTCTACCTGTCTACAAAAAAATATGCACTAAATAGCTATTACATTAAAAACAATGTTTTTGTTTTGTTTTGTTTTGTTTGCTGTGCTGGGGATCCAGTCCATGGCCTGTGTGCATGCCAGGCAAGCACTCTACCACTGAACTACATGCCAGCCCTAACTGAAGTTTAAAAATAACTTATTTAAAACCTGTTCTTGCAAGTTTTCAGAATAAAAACATTCATATTGAGGGAGATTAAATGAGTTAGTCTTCAACAAGTAATAGAAAACACTTTAACAATATTAACAAACAGATATTAAAATCTGTTCTGAATGTACACAACCAGAGATATAAAAAATTGTGCTCTATATGTATAATATGAATTGTAACACATTCTACTGTCATATATAATAAATTGGAATAAAAAGTAAATAAATTTTTAAAAAATCTGGTCTTAAGTATGAAAGGATAGCTGTTAGTATTTTAGAAAAAGGAGAAAAGGTCAAAATCAAACCACCATACCTAGAAGAGCCTCTAGGATTTAATGCTTAAAGAATACAGTTCTAAGAAAATATCAAAGCTATTTTAAATTCCTATGTTTAATGATGATCACCACTCCAAGGAATCTCAAATGCACAATATCCAGTCTCTTCAAAAACTAAGGTAATCTGCTGATAAAGAGAACATAGTGAAACAAACAAAATCAAATACTGGTAGACATGATTAACTATAGAAATAGAACTCTTGGGTGGTAATCTGATAATTATAGCAAAAGTCAGAAAAGTGTACATTCTCTCTGCATTATTATAAAGAATTTATGTAAAAGAAATAAAACCCCACAAAATGAAATAGCACTATTCATCATAGCAGAGCAGTGACCAAAAGAAACTCAAAATCAAAATGCATATCAATATAGCTTATTAAATGGAAAAGTATGTTGTAATTAAAAATTATTATTGTAAAATATTTTCATAAAATATTCAAGATATATTACTAAGAGAAAAAACCAGTTATAAAATTATGATAGTTTTAAAATAAATATATTCACAAAAAGAAAAAAGTTTATGTACTATAAATTGCACTTAAAAATAAATTATTACTTTAATTTCAATTTTTTTTATTTTCTTTAATAACCATGTAATGTTTATTTGTAATAAGGATGAAATTTAAGCATAGTTATTAACTAATCAAGAAATCTGGCACTGGACAATGGCCAATATTTTTTAAATGTTGTCAAACTTTCTTTTAAAATTAATTTTAATGTTAATCTGGGTAAATGTATCATTTGTTAATAATAACTTCTGAACATCTAGTTCAGTTTATAATGATCTCTAGATCTTAAACAATGATATTTTATGATATGATAAAATAAAAGTAGCTAAGCAGAAAACTCAACAATAAGTTTTCAAATTTTACACACAGGTCACATGAGAAACAAATATATGATGAAAAATTTTCAAGAAAGTACATATTATACACCCATATGTTTTACTTAGTCCTTGGCTTCCTGAATCCATCTCCCAAGTTATCGCTCATGATCACGAAGGCACAATAAAACCATTATCCATAATAAAAGAAGTGAGGTGATGCAACAATGTACCAGGAAAGTAGTGTATGTGAAGAAAACAGTAAGGGAAGCAGAAAAAGAAAGAAAATACACAATCTGGGTTATTTCAATGGCACCAAAGCAGTTTATTGTTAGATATGTAACACTAGCACCACCTGGTGGAACATTAGTTAGAAGCAATTCTTCGATTGCCAGTTTTTAATTTTTTTTAAAAAGCCTTTAACTGTATTTTTAAAAAGATAACCATTTTCCAAAGAGAATAACTTGAGCAATGAGACAGTTATAACCTGGAGGATCCATAATAAGCCTAGAAAATTTGAAAAGCCTACCAGAGGATCTGCATGTAATCCCAGATGGGCATCTATCATCTTTTCCACACGGCAGTCTTTGAGCAGAGCAGAATTCCTTTAGTTATTTTCCTCCAATGCCCCATACCACAATGGATGAAAAGAATACTTTCCAGGCACAAAATAAGCCAAAAAGGAAAGATCCAAACTAGCAACTACTGAGTAGAACTTTAGTTTGGATTTTGGAGTTTCTCAAAGAACTAGCTACCAATCCTGCTATGTAATTAGGGGGAGGAAAAAAATTGTATTTTACCAGAAAATCCATCTCTCCTACTTAGCATCACAAGTTTATGTTCAAAATGATGTTGAGCTGCTACAGTGTGCCACAATGTGTCAAAACACAACATTAAAATCACTTTTACTGCTGTCAGTGGGCCATTCAATGACAGAAATGACAAATTCAATAGTACCTTCAAATCCATCATAGGGGAAAGAAAATCAACAACTAAAGGACAAAGAAGACAGAAAGCTTGTCCCCAATCTATAGATTGAGAGAGAACATCTACTGAGGCAGAAGCAATTTCTGACAAAGAATGGCAGGAGAAAATGTGTCATTCTCCATTACTTTCTACAGTTAAGCATCTCTTATTTCCTTCCTACTTTCCTTCATTATCTTCTCCTCTCCTTTTGAAAAATCCTTTCTTTTTTCATATATATATATATATATATATATATATATATATATATATATATATCTATCTCCAACATGAACTAGTTTAAGTACTATACATCACCATAAAGGGAGCCTCAAGACCAGAGGCTGAATGAATGCACAAGTGGCATTAGATTAAGCAAAGGGCAAGGATGTCACTGATTCTGAGACAGGAATAAACGTTTAAGAAGTGAGACACTATCTATGAAAAAAACTGTTGCTGCAGGAATACTATAAATGCTCCAAGTTCACCATTAACAAGATACAAAAACTCAGAGGGCTAAAAATTCTAAAGGTTGAAGCTGATCTAACTTTACAATTAGAATATTATTTGGCCAATAATTTTTTTATTGACCTAAAAAACATGATATGTAAAACTACCTGCCATTCCCCCACAACATACTCAAAAGTATAATCCTTCTTATAGTTGACTCCAGAGTGTCAATTTTTTAAAAAATATTTTTTTAGTTGTAGATGGACACAATACCTTTATTTTACTTATTTATTTTCATATGGTGCTGAGGATCAAACCCAGTGCCTCCTACTTTCGAGGCAAGCGCTTTGCCACTGAGCCACAACCCCAGCTCAGAATGTCAATTTTTTATGTATTTAATTTATATTTATTCCTATTAACTGTTATTTGTTTATTCTTGTTCAAATGCTATTCTTTGAAGATATTTATTCTTGTTCAGTAATAATTCTATATAGACATTATTGTAAATAATAAAGTTTTCTTACAAAAGGAAAAGTCAGCTTCATTCACTCTTCTAACCCTTCTATTCTGTTTTAATTGTTGTTGCTGCTGGTTTTCACTTAAATGCAACTATGGAAGTTGGTGTGCTAATAAATATGAGGACTTCAGATCTCTATGTCACAGATTTGTTAGAATAAAACTTACTATGCAGTATTCTACTTCTTTGTTATTTATCCAATGACAGAAATCAGAATCAAAATGACCAACTGAAAGGATATAATATTCTAATATTTTTCTAATAAGGGCTCAAAAAACTTTTTAAAAGAACAATAAAGAAAACCCCAATTAAAAGAGAAACAGAAAACTAACAAACAACTAAAAAGAGAGAAGCAGATATACAGTTTGTCAACAACAAATAGCTTAGTTCTTTTTACGTATATAAGAATAGTTTGGGAAATAACAATAGTTTGTACTACACTATCTAACACTTTCCTAAACAGTACTGTTAACAATCTTTTTTTTTTAAATAGATGAACACAATAACTTTTATTTTATTTATTTATTTGTTTCTTTCTTTTTGTTTTGCTTTGTTTTGTCTTGTTGGTACCAGGAATTGAACTCTGGGGCACTTGTCCACTGAGCCACATCCCCATTCCCACTTTGTATTGCATTTAGAGACAGGGTCTCACTGAGTTGCTTAGTGCCTCGATTTTGCAGAGGCTGCTTTAAACTCAAAATCCTCCTGTCTCTGGGATTACAGGTGTGCGTCACTGCGCCCAGTTCTCGGTGAACAATGTAAACAATCTTAATTCCATTTACAAATAACACACATTTATCAGTTTTCATGCCTTGGTTCCCACTTCTCCTGTTATTGCCTTTCTTACCTTTGTTCTACCCCTCCCCCCAACAACTTCTACTTTCCTTTCAAGGGAACTTATGCTTCAGTATAAATCATTATCTCTCTAGTCAAGGAAGACCCTATCTACAAACTGGATCTAATACCCACCAATAGCCTTCAGGTTGGAGCCCCAAGCCCTATTCTGGAACATCCTCCACTTTTGAGAATTTCTTTTTGCTATACACAGCTAATGCTGAGAAGAATCCTGAAAGACAAGCTGTGTGTAAGACCACTACACTAGATTAAATCCTTTTCTAATTGTGGTTTTAAAGGACACAGAGAAGAAGGAGAGAGAGAGAATGATTTGCTCGGTCCAGCTGGCTATTCCATTTACTCCTTCATCTGTACTTGAATCTCTACTTTTTTGGGATCACTGCACATTTCTGGCTTTTCTATATTATACTGTGTAAATATTTAGGAGAAATAATTCCTTTCAAGAATCTAAACTTCCACTATCGTTATGGCAAATCAATCTGTTTATTCTATGTTCGTTAACTAACAGCTAGCCTAAAAGAAGACAGGAATTTACTAACATATGTGGCACACAAACACCACAATCATAAAGCTTCTCAGAATGGGAGGGGGGGACATATCAAGAAAATGAAAGACCAGTTTATTTTTATTTCCACTGCCCTGTAATTTCCTTTAACTCTACTAGAACAATCCTTAATTCGAACCTTTCCTGCATTTACAGAAAGAGGGTAGTCTGAATGTATATGAACTACCAAAACAAATCCACATCTCCATTTAAGTTTCCTTGATTTTAGAGTAGTAGTTCTCAAGTGTTGGCTTGCATAAGAATCAGCTGGAGGGCTTGCTGGGCTGGGGTTGTGACTCAATGGTAGAGCAGTTGCCTGGCATGTGTGAGGCACTGGGTTTGATTCTCAGCACCATATATAAATAAATAAAATAAAGGTCTACTGACAGCTATTAAAAAAAATTATATACATATTTCTGGGTCCTATCCTCAGTTTCTGTATCACTGAAGCAAGGAATTTGCAGAAACCAAAGGTGGTGGCTACAGTTCAAATCTTGTCTAGAATCATAACTTGCAAATATATAAAATAAGCTTTAAGAAATGGAAAATATGTTTGGTTCAAGTAGAAACAATACTGAATGTTCTATGAAAATCCAGATTTCCATGAAGAGACAGCTGACAGAAAGGAAGAAAATATTTGCCAGCTATTCTTTCAACAGAGGATTAATCTCTAGAATATATAAAGAACTCAAAAAGCTTAAAACCAAAAAGCCACACTTAAAATCGAAAAATAACCCATTCAATCAATGGACAGGTGAAATTAAAAGACACTTTTAAAAAGAACAATTCTATGAAAAAAAAATTTCAATATCTTTAGCCATCAGAGAACTACAAATCAAAACTACACTGAGATTATATCTCACTTCAATCAGAATAATAATCATCAAGAACACAAATAACAACAATCTGGGGTAAGGCTCTATACAGAAAGGAACTCTACGCTGTTGGTGGAAATGTAAATTAGTATAACTACTATGGAAATCAGATGGAGTTCCTCAAAACAACTAAAAATAGAACTATCATATGGTCCAGCAATATCATTCCTTGGTATTTACCCCAAAGAATTAAAGTTAGTATAGTCTAGTGCCTGCAGCACAAATGACAACAGGTTGCATGGAATTAGTCTAGGTGCCAGTTGACAGATGATTGAACAAAGAAAATATAGTATATTCACAATAGAGTATTATTCAACATGAAAAAAAAATACAAATTATGTCATTTGCAGGGAAATGGATGGAACTGGAAAGCATCATGTTAAGCACAATAAACCTGACTTAGAAGACTGTTTTCTCTTAGATGTGAAGCTGCAAGGGCCTGGAGTTGGGGAGAAAGAACATCATGAAAGTAAAAGATCATTAGGGTAAAGGAAGGGGACCCAGGGGTGGGGAGTAAGCGAGGTACTGGGGAATGGAAATGATCAAATTACACTATATGTATGTTCTGTATAATTAATAAGTACCATTTCCAAAGTGGAACTTAAAGTAATACACTGTCTATTACTGATGATTACCTATATCCAAAAAAGCAAACCCTAAGATGAAGACACAAATGAATGCAATAACTATAACCTGAGACACATGTTCTGTGAGTCTATAGGAAAAAGCTATTAAAAATGACAGATCCAGTTAAAACATGAGGAAAGACCATTTAAATGTGTGACAAACATCCTTCTTTATTTCAAGTCGACTAGAAGCAAGAAGCTGTGTTACTAAAGAACTACAAGGGTTGCACTACAAAATGTTTTCAAATATTTATGTTGCATTTCATGAATTTTATTGATAATGTCATTCATCACCACTGCTTTACAATTGCTAAAGATGGATTTTATATTTGTACTATTCTCTGTAAGTTATACTACAGGGGACAAGCCTATTGGCCAATATTCATTCTCCCTTTTCCACTATGCCACTTAAAGTCACTTGAACAGTTGTTTTTCAAAAAGAGATACCAGTGGACACAATTTTATATGGGATCCATAATCTCTCAAAATGTTCTGCCTTCCAATAACTTAACTATTAGAGTATCTTATCTAACCTCCTCATGTTTTTTGCAATTCAAAGAGATGAGAGTCATTTGAACATCTTACCCTAACAATAATAATAATAGTTTTTAAAATCAGAGTTCAACTCCCTTTCTCAATCAATTAAATACCAGTTGTTAAGAGGAGCAAATGTATTTGTACTACTTCTGTCCTTTATTTACCAACCAACCCTCTTGTCTTAAAACACGTAGATGGCACAAGATGAAGAAAGAATAGGAAGCAGCAAGAATCTCAAATAGGAGATCTTACTCCTGAAGATTTAGGATTTGAGAGTCATCAGTGTGCGTACCGTTAATACAGTATGATCATTAACAGAAGCAGATCTATAAAGCTCCACAATTTCCTGGTAAGGTTTTCATAAAAATGAGGAGTAAAAATGAGAACCATCTCCCAATTCTCATCATTTCTCTAGTGAAAGCCAGAAAATAATCACTAAAACCGTAGCTTATAAGAAAGAAATACACAAAACCAGTGTAGGCACTCTAAAATAACCGAACTGTACCATTTCAGCAATGCATCCATCTATGAACGACTACCTATGCCTACTCCTGAGACAGGGAAGGATGATCAGTTATATCTGTCCTCATCTTGTCTTGAAATCTTGACATTTTTCAGCAAGTAAAGGTTCCAAATGGCAGGTGTCAGAATGTCTTAGCTTCACATGTGGTGCTAGAAGGCAGAAAAAGCAGTGGAAGCATGTGGTTATGTCAGCCACACAGAAGCTGCCTGAAGAGAACATTCTGAAAAGAGCAAACCTCAGACTCAGTTAAATCAGTCCGATGCCAGATGCCACTATGAGAACAAAGCTGTGGTGCCAAGGATTTGCTGCCCAGAGAAACATTCAATTCAAGTCTCTCAGAGAAAAGAAAAATAGTAAAGTATAATGGCACCTGTCCATGCCCTGTCTGTATAACAATTTGGTCAAACTAGCTCCTTCTATGCAGAGAGAGCAATGGCCACAGAATTCTTTGTTTAGTCTATGAGTGTGTATTATTTTCTCGAGGTCATTTTCAGTTATTCTAAAGTAAATAATATGAATCTTCACCTGCATAACAGTTGTGCAGTTGTGTGTTTCTAATGACAGGAACATCTTCTGAAAAATGTGTCATTAGGTGATTTTGTCATATGTGAACAACACAGACTGTAACCTACACAACTATTATCACTACAGCATCACTGAGTAATATAATACTATGGGACACTGCTGTATACACAGTTTATCCTTGACCAAAATATGATTATGTGAAACATGGCTGTACTTATAGCTTTCTAAAAGTGCTACTAACTCAATCCAACTCATTTTAGTATTTATACCCAATGAGAAAATCAGAAATAAGTAATCTCTTATTTTGGGAATAAAAGAATGAGAAAGAGTTAAATAATCAGACCAAAATAATCTGAAACCAAGTGGTAAACTAAGACCCAAGAAATAAAACCTTTTCTCTGGATTGTTAGGCCAGTCTTCCTTCTACTCAGATACAGTCTCTCTGCCCATACCTTTCTTCCCAATCTTCTTTCTGCATAGATTTTCCCAATACTGACAGCACTTGGAGGCTTTTTTAAAAGAGCTTGTTAAAGTTAGTCAATTAACATTTTTGTTCCTGGAGGCTGACACAATTAGTATGATGCCTTTCCCTCAAACCTGAGTCTCAGATATGATAATGGTGTTAAGGCTACTCAAAACTGGAGATGCTAGAGAAGCACACAAATAATCTATCTGGTCAAGTACATAAGAAACTAAACAAACAAGGATTCACTTGAATGATCAGTACATGGCTAATGATATAATATGTCCATGGGAAAATGAAATTCAGTATTATTTAGGTTTTTTACTCTATTAGAATATACAAAAGGATCACTGGGCCAAAGACTGATACTTTGAATCTACCTGATTTCTTCTAATACCTCATAAGGTGAAGCACAAACAAGAACCAGGGCTCCACATAGATTCAAGTTAGTAATCTTTTAACAAAGTAGTATAAATTTAAGAACCTTTAGAAGCATATAAAATATTCATGACCTAATTCTCGATCATGAAGTAAGTTATTTCTTTTTCCTTCTACAACATTTTTACTCCCCAGGACCATACCACTAACTTTATTTATTTGCCATATACCTTGTACCTATTTTTACCCTGAAACAACTCCATGGAGCTTTTGTTGTCTTGTTGCCATCTAATCACCTGGCAAACATTATTCTTCAACTCTGTTTTCAACTCTGTAATTTCTCATCTTCATATTATTAGATCTTCTTCTAAGTCCAATTAAAATATACAGCACAAATAGGACAAAAATGCCAATTAGAATAGAACCACAGTCTCATATATATATTCTATAGCTTGAAAATAAACTTTTAAATAAAATTAAACATAAAATAAAAATTTCTAAATTAACTTAATTTCTTGTCTGCCATTTAGTTTGCAAGTTTCCATTTCTGTTAACAAGTCATTTTTATATGATTTCCATGTCTGCTGTCTTTTTAGTATAAGCTTTGGTGACTTAATTGATTCCAGACTTACAAAAACCAGTTATTTTTCTGTTTTACACATTAACATAGAGGAATTTGTTTTTCATTAATATAAATAAAAATGTGGGCTCAGGTTTAGAGTAAAAAATGAGTGTGGGAAAAAACAAAGTGTGATACTCATATTGAGGAATGTTTATTGTTCAAAGTCATGCAAATGATAAATAAACACCAGAAATGAACAAGTTTTTCATGGAATCCAATTTGAAATGTATTTCAAGTGAAAAATAAGCAGGACTAGGTCAAGTCAGACACAATTATATTATAATCTCCAATGTCATTATAGAGTCATACGAACAGAACAGTCATCAGTTCTCCAGGCCACAAAAAGAAGAAGATAAACTAGGGCTTTTAAGTATTACTTGGCTAATGAAATTTGTTGCAATCTCCTTGATTAAACCAAGGGACAAGGCACAAACAACTATGCTTGTTAAAATCACTGAACATTTTCTGAAACCTAAAAATAATCCACATTCAGAAAATTCTCTTTTCAAGCCACCAAAATCTTCTAATATCTTAATATTCTTGACAATTTTAAAGCTTAATTTCTGTGCAAATATATTTTACCTTAATAATTCTCAAGGCTAAGATGAATTCAAAAGTGGCAGAAACAAGAGTCTATAAAGCCAACAAATGATTAAACATAACCTTATACTCTAATCTTCTATCTCCCTATCTTTTTTTGGAGGGGGGGAATTCCTTCCCCAAATTCTTAAAACCTGGCCAATAGATATTTATATAATTTTTAAAACAACATGCTAAATAAATTTAGAAGGCTGTTCAAATATGTAATTCATACTACATTTTAAAAGTACATATTCTTGAAAATTAGAACTAATATAAAAATAGTTTAAAACAAAGCTAAAGCCATGTTCTTGAAATTTCCAAAGACAGGAAAAGTTATAGTTGTCATTTAATATATACTTAACATCCCATGAAAAGAAAATCTACAACATAAACTGATCCTGAAAAATTTGAACCACAGACTTCCTGATTTCTCAGTCAGTGCTGAAAACATCTCAAATGGTAACTACACGCAATTGCTAAAGGAACTTTTAAGATTGTTTTATTTTCCCTAAATTTGATAAAAGTATAAAGTTTCCATTCCATAATAAGTTCAAAACAACCTTATGTTGTCCTTAAAATATTTTATATCAAATGCATCCAATGAATTTTTCCTGTTAATTTCAAGTTTTCTAACATAAAGTTGGAAGAATTACAATTATAAGTAAAATTATAATCTCTAAAGTACTATTAAAGCATTAGTTCATGCACTTTGAATCATATGCATTTGAAAATTAAAAAACAAAAGAGATATGAGGCTAGGGCTGTAGTTCAGTGAGAGATCACTTGCCTAGCATTTGTGAGGCACTGGGTTCAATCCTCAGCAACACCACATAAAAATAAATAAAGTAAAAGTATTCTGTCCATCTACAAAACCAAACAAATTAAAAATTATATTAAAAAAAGAGATGCAAGTGTATGACATAATATGTTGACTTTATTCTCAGGAAATTTTTTTCTTAGATTAAAAATAAATAGTGGCATTTCTTATGTCTGAGTAATTTTAACCAATGGATTGCTAAATGTACTTTACAAATTATTTTATTAAAAATAATTGTAAAAGATTTTTAAAAGTCTTCATGAAACAAAACAAATTATTTATAGTCATATGCATTCTTACACAATGATAATGAAAGACATTAACCTTTTTCCCACATTTAAATGGGAGAAAGGAAAAGAGGAGAAAAGAGATGAACGTTGAGAAAGAAAACATGCTAGCTCACACATATATATGACTGGCAAATCTATTAACTTTTTTTTTCACTATAATACATAAGATACTAATAATGGCTTGTAAAGAACTAACAATGTAACCAGTCAACACTAAGCAGTCTACTTTTTTTTTTTTTTTTTTGGGTGGTGCTGGGGATTGAACATTGGGTCTTGTATATTTAACAGGTTTAAAAGGTTTCCTCCAAAAAAAGATAGGGAGATAGAAGATTAGAGTATAAGGTTATGTTTACTCATTTAAATAGGCTTTAGACTCTTGTTTCTGCCACTTTTGAATTCATCTTAGCCTTGAAAATTATTAAGGTAAAATATATTTACCAACTGAGCTATATCCCCGGCCCCATAAGCAGTCTACTCTTCCAAATCACCTACTACCCTAATTTTGGGGAACTATGTTGCTAGTAAAAAGAATTCACCTTCTTCTCCTAGAATAAGTCACTATCATCATGAGCAAATTAGAATGTATTAATTTCTAACCTTACCTAGTGGTTAAGAAACAAAACTTCACATACTAGAAACATATACACACAAAGAAGAAATTAAAAATCATTTTCCTTCTTTTTAAACTTATTTCCCAGATTTAGAATTCAGACTTCTGGAATCAAAAACTTCAAACAGCTATTTCATTTCCAATTTGGCCATTGAGAGGCTCCCCCCCCCCAAAATACCTGCAGAAACAAAGATTTCTAGGATAATTTTTCAGAAATAAATTAGCAGGGGTTTATATACTGTACATCTGCTTCAATCTTGAACGTCGTGATTTAAAAATATTAAGTTTTAATTACACAGAAATTCATAAGAGCATATACAAAAAAACCTGCAATTGAAATTAGTCTATTCTACCATTTTTAAGTGTGTTGGAGGAGACTTTAAAAACAAATGCTACTTAGAAAGATGTAGACTAAAACATAATTTACCCATTAAGTCCCAGGTTTCCAATTTTGCAAATATGTCTCTGAAATTGAAACAAGTGAATTAAAATATATTGGAAAGCATAATCTAGAACCTACTGTATATAACTTATTATCATTAATAATATCAATGAGATCATTAATAATATTTAAAAATATTATCACTAATCATTCAACCATTACTTTTATTAATAGAATTCTAAAAACATACTTATTTTAAAGTTACCATGAGTGGTATATTTGTTGGTCAATTTAATAAGTTTTTAAATGTTCCATAAATGGGATGATAAAACATAACGGGTTAAAGAATAAAGAGACATAAAATTCATACAGTTTATACCTAAATTCACTGTACTTCTAGAAAGCCATTTTGGTCACAAAGATCAGAATTCATTGTATTACCCCGTAAATCCTGAAATCGATTGAAAAAAAAGTTTTTATGCAAAAGTCTTTTAGGAGAAGTTCCTATAAAAACACCTGTCAGGCAGCTTGAACTATAACATTAGATGGATCACAAGCTTTATAAAGTGTTGCCGACTTGCAAAGGCATTCCCCGTATGCCAAGGATCATGATCATAGCAAGAGAAAACATCACCTCAGGAACATGTCTAAATTGTTTTTCTGAATTGTTCTTGTCAAATCAAAAGATCAAAAATTATTCTATCAAATGCTGTCCCTAACAAATCTAGCTGAATCCAAAGTATAGCTACCAATGAGCAAATCTGGGCCCTTTAGATGGGGGGAGAAAGGGTTGATTTCTTTTTCTATTGATATGTGAAATAAGCAGGGTCCAAGAAGAAAGTTTCATCTCAGCAGTTAGTTTAGTGCTACTGATAGCTATAATCACATTTAGGATGCAATTCCTTTTGAAAGGCTTTTCAGATGCACAAATACAAAGAAAAAATAGAAACACAAGTGTTTTCATAGTGAATGACTGCCTAGGATTATGGAGTTATAGAAAACCAAGGTTAGAGATCTAGATATCTGTGAGTATTGTGAACTAACAAACCAAAATCAAATGCAATCATTGCTCACTCTTTTGACAAGGTCAGTGCACCCATCCCTTAGCACAATAACCAACTGAATTTCAGATTGTAAAAGGTACTCCAGGAAAATAAAATTCTCCACAAATCATTCAATGTTTCTCTACTGTATTGAATGTACAAATAAAATTCTTTAAGAAAAACATTTTTCTGTTCACTTTGCTGCTTTCCAGAAGCTGTATCTCTCTCAAAAACTGCCTGGTAGAAGTGCTCGTTCATCAGAAGCATAAGGGTGCAATGTCCTCTGGCAGCCAATTATTACTATGTTTTCTTCACTTGCAAGATAAATTTTTATAGTACATTTATAATTTACCCATAGAATTAAGAGTCATGTTCATCTGCTTAAAAAGAGCTACAATTTCATGAACTCCACACCCCATGCCCCCGCAAAAGTTCTAAAGCTTGATTTCAAAGGATAGAAATATAAGCAACAGGACAAATAAACTGTTTATAAGAGGCATGGACATGAGATGCCTCGGTTTGTGGTTTGGCAAAAATCATTATGTGACCTATAGCTACTCGGGCAATCAAAAGGCTCCATTTTAACAGTGGCAAGGGAAAATGTTAATAGCAAAAGTTTAATGGCATGTATTCCTTCTGCACTTTTTATAAAAAACCTCTATAGACTTAGATTATCAAACATTTTCCAGTGTTAATACTTTTTAAAGTCTCCTTTCTAGATACCAAGTTTCCTGGCTTTGTGGCTCAAGTGATGACAAACAGATAATTTCCTATTCATTCCACTTACCCCATCATCAAAAATCTAGTAATGTAAAGAATTATTTTCAACAGCCACCTTCAATTACAAATGTCTGCCATGATCACAGACTTCTAATGCTAATCTCCTTTCAAGTTGAAATAACCACAAGGGCTCTTTGAGAAACACAGCATGGCTATTTTCTTTGCTTTGACTTATCCTGCAAAGAGACTGAAATACATTGCCATATACATCTCTTATGCAAAGTAGCATGCAAACCCACAAGCAATCATCAAGACCTGAGTTTTGACCAAGTGATTTTCATGCCTAGAACATTGTTTCCCTAAGTATACTTCTAAACCTGATGGCTCTTTAGAGAAAGAAAATCTTGATGTAAAGTGACTCAAGTTTCTCCAAATTTCCACCTATAGACCATACTTCCTTGGTTTACATACTTTGCATGACCTGAATATATTCCAGAACCCTATTGCTAACCACAATTCCAGACTTAGAAACTTACAGTCTAGTTTAGTTCAGGAGGAATACACAGCACTTATCCAATGAAAAGAAAGCCTGACTCTATCAACCTACACTTACAAAGTTGCACTTATTTGAAGAGAGTTCTGGTACTAAGTTCAGGCATTTTATCTGAAGAGCATTTTGAACTCACTACTTTTTTTGTGTGACAACCATCTGAGGCACTGAACATCAAGACGATGGCTCTATTTTCGGGACAATCTGCTTTTACACTGAATTTTTGTAAGTTAAATTTTATTTTAAATGCAACACAGAGCCCACTCACTGAAGGAACTACAAAGTGAAATTTTTAGAATAAAAAGAAATCATTGGTAAAGCAACTGATCACTCCTTTTTTGGTGAGCTTTTAACTTGTGATTATGCATTTACAACTTATGTAAGTGAATAATACTTTTCTCCATGCCTGTATCATATTTATGCTAATCATGGAAACATGAGCTTCCATGTTCCCTTAGAAGAAAAAGAAGACAGATTTAACCTAAATCTAGTTTATGTTAGGGAAGTGAGAGATAACAAACTTCATGCTGAAAAGAACCAAGCCAGCACACAATAAGCACACAAATTACTTCAGTAGCATACCCCCACAAGCTGACAAGAAGCACAACTGCAAAGCAAAAACTCAAGCTCTCCCTTCAAATTCTTTTCTGGTAATGCTACACTATTCTTTCAAAACATTTATTCCATTGCTCCAACAAGGTCATATCCACAGGATAGCTCCCTGACATGATACAGAGACCTTCCCTTTCTTCCTCCACATTCTTCATCATATAAAACTGTGTTAGCACAAATGTAATCCTCAGTGACTGTTTCTTGTCAGCTGTTAAGATTATAGGATCAAAAAATAAAATGATGATGAAGAGAAAATGACATGTAGTCTCCTTACATAAGGAAGACTAGGTTACTTTCTGAAAGATCCACTCCTCCAGAATGTTCCTTCAAAAAAAAAAAAAAAAACTGACTAGTTAATGAAATAGTTACTTAGTTTTGACCTAGCACTAAGACAAATTAAGTTCTTGCTGAATTCTAAAAAGTTGAGGAGATGAAAAATTCCAAAGAGGTGCTACATTCCACCACTCTAATTGGAGGCCGGAGTGGCGTGGAGACACAGAACAAGTTTTAGGGCCTATAAAGAACAAAACAAACTCTGCATGGTTTGATCATTGAGCCTCAGGTTCCTTCTAGAAAACGAAGAGCTGGACTAGATCTTTGAGGGTATTCTCACTCCAATATAATACATGATTTAGGGAATTCCTTATGCTGAAAGGCATGAAAACTAATGTGAAGATAAACCCATTCCTGTTCATAGTTTTTTGTTTGTTTGTTTTGTTTTGTTTTGTTTTTGTTCGTGTCCTCAAAGGAAGAGGGCAAAATTAAGAGTATTAAGGTATCAAGTCAAACTTTTTGGTAATAGCTACCATACTTGAACAACTGAGAGGTAAAAAGGCAGTACAGTACACCAGAAACAGCGTAAGATTTAAAATCAGATGACTTGAACTTAAGTCTCCTTCCTTAATTCTTTAATTCATATTAGTCTGCTAGTTAGTTTCCTCATCTGTTAAATGTGAATAATACAATCAGAGGGTTATTGTGAGAAATAAATAAGAATAGTTATAAAGGTACTGATATTGCAATGAAATCTAAACTAAAATCTACCTTTATGCATCTCTAAGAAAAGTACACATATAATGCAAAATAACCTACTTTTATAAAAGCAAAATACTTCGTTTTAGTTATATACTGCTAACACTGATATTTAAAGGCAAGATTCCTAAATTTTTTCTGTAATATGCCCCTCGTCCTATAAAAAAAGCAAATCATTTTAATCTCTTACTAATTATGAGTCTTAATTCTGAGAACTTAATTTTTCACAAACTCCCAGTTTATGAATCATATTCTATGAAGTGGTGATGTATTGACAAAGCAAAAGAACAAGAATAATCTTGTTGTGGTGAAGCAGCAAACAGTATAACCAGCAGTTCTATATAATCCAAATAGAATTTCAAAAGTAAATGGGAATGAATCTCAACAAGAAACAAATGTGAGGAATAAAATGTATCAGACAATTCATCTATGAAGAAATGGAAAAAAAGATTATTTTACTAGGACACTTAATCTTCTAAAGTAAAAAGAAAAAAAAAAAACACCACTCAGAAAAACACACTGCAACAAAGATAATTTAGCTAACTTTTATGCTAAAATTAGGCAGGAAAACAATTTTCTTACATGTCTATATATTCCATGGCTAGAACGAAAACAAACATATGTCATACTCCCAGACTCTTCTCAGTAAGAACAAAATTAAATGTGGGGAGTTGGAACTGTCTGAGATCTTCTGGCTCCATCATTATGAGAATCAGTGAACTGTCTGAGTCGGGGTTGCCAGAGGGAATACCTATTTTCATCACGGTGTCTCTGAAATATGTACTTTTCAAATTATTAACAACTTCCCTCTACATTACAAATTTTATAGCTCCCACAATTTTCAAATCATTTTAAACCAAAAACTCCAATTCTGTACTAGATTATGAACAGCTATGACCAACTATATTCTTTATCAAATATCTTTACTCAGTTCCTTAATCAATGGGTGTCACTCTTCTAATATTAAAAGGAATTTTTATCTCATAAGAATTAGCAATATGAAAGAGACACTTGGAAATCAGAAGAATTTCAATCTCAAAAACAACATATTCAGTGACAATCAGGAACGAAAGAGAGTAGATGAAATTACATCCCACTAGACATACAGTGTGGAACCACTTCAGGATTATTAGTCAATGAGTGTTAAAACTTAAGAGTTTATAGGGTCAGACACTGTAAACTCTGTTAACCCTCAGTAGCTATTAATACATGTACATTAAGTTCTTTAATATTTTTAATAAACCTAATATATTACAGCTGAAGAAACTGAGGTAGTACAGACAGGTCAGATTATTTGCTAAAGTTTATACAACTAGTAAGCAGCAGAGCTGGGATCTGTACATGTCAGTCTGACTCAAGAGCCCAAATTTTTTTTTTTATAAGTAAGAAAACAGAAAAGTTAAGTAATTCACCAAGGACAGAAAAAACTAGTAAATTATTAAAGTTAACCTAGAATCCATACATCTAGCTCTACTATGCCCTACTGGCCCTTCAGAGTCTACTGAATACTTAATGATCCACCACACTTACTTTAGCACTACTATATGATATAATTTTGAGCAAAATGAGTGATTTGACAACACTGTACAGTAATTTCCAAGCTAGGATGGTAGCGCTCATTAATCCAGTTATTTGCTGAGTGAAGTGAGAAAGAAATGAGAGACTGGCTGAGGCTCAAACCCCCAGGTCATACCTCTCATTTCCTTTATCCACAGCACCTTACTGGGAAATCAGAGCCAAGGATAAGTAAGTAGGTAGCAATCTTCCACTTTACATTTTTACAACATGCCCAGGGATTTCTTAAGAATCAACCAAGGAAACAACTTCCTTATGTTTTGGATAGACTGTAAGGGGATAGTTTTTAAAAGGATACATCACAGAATAATGATTTTTTTAAAAAAAATTTTAGAGAAAGGATACAACTATATTCAAGCAACTAAGTCTCTTTAAACATAAATATCTAATTTTACTTATTTTTTACTATGCTTAATTTATAAATTAAACTTCATTATACATATGTATGTATAGTATAGAAAAAAAAACAGTATCTATAGGGCTCAATACTTTCTGCAGTTTCAGGTCATCCACTGGGGGTCCTGGAACATATTCCCCATAGATAGAGAGGGACTGTTGTGTCTAAAACATTAGATGCCAAACGGACAAAAGAAAAAGAATAGAAAATCATACACCAGACAATTACTAGTCAAAAAAAAAAAAAAAAGTTGTTCCAAATGTCATAATCAAGTAGAGATCAATAGCTGTGAGTTTGTGGGCAGTGAATAAAGAACTTTAGTTACTGAAGTCAGAAATAAGAGGAGGACTGACCTTATGAAAAAAAATTATAAATGAGCAAGAACAATAACTGAATGCCAATAAATTATATAACTTAGATAAAATGAGCAAACTCCTAAAAAGATGCAAACTATAGAAAATGAATAAAAAAACAATCTGAATAGATTAAAGACAATGAATTTGTAATTTTTAAAAAACCAACTACAAAGAAAGTATGGCTCTAGCACTGAATTCTATCAAATAATTAAAAAGAAAGATTTAGGCAGCATAGTGGTGCATTCTTAAAGAGTGCTAGCTACTTGGGCGGCTGAGGCAAGAGAATCAATGAGTCCAGGTATTTAAAGCCAACCTTGACAATACAGTCAGACTCTGTTTCCAAAAAATAAAAAATAAGAATAAAAATAAAGAAAGAAAAAAAGTAAGGGAAATAGGGAAGAAAACAATTAATACCAAATCTCCACACATTTTTCCAGAAGTAGGAGAAAGATACTTCCCAATTAATTCTATATGAAACCAGTATTACCCTGATATAAAAATCAGACAGACAAAAGAAAACTTTAAACAAATGGCTCTTATGAATACGAATGCAAAAATTCTCATAAAATACCAGCAAACCAATATAGCAACATATCAAATGAATTATAAGTTATGGCGAAGAGACATACATCCCAAGAACACAAGATTGGTTCAATATCTGAAAATCAATTAAGAGAACACTCAATATATCAACAGAATAAAAAACAAAATATGTATGTACACACACACACACACACACACACACACAAGATCAATCATCTAAACACAGAAAAAAATATTTGACAAAAGCCAACACCTTTGTCTTTTAAAAAACATTTAACAAACTAGGATTAGAAGGGAAATTCCTCAACCAGATAAAGAATGTGTAAGCAACCTCAATAATCAACATATTTAATGGTGAAAGACTGTATTCCTCTAAGATAGGAAAAAGATAAAGATGTCTGCTCTTGCCACTCTTATTCAACACTGCATTGGAAATTCTAGCCAAGGCAATTGGATAAGAAAAAGAAAGAAAAGATATGCAAATTGGAAAGGAAGAATTGAAAACATCCCTATTCACAAATGTCACGATATTGTCTTTAGAAAATCCTAAGAAATCTAATGGAAACCTCATAGAACTAATATGTTCAGCAAGGTTGCAAAATACAAGATCAATTACAAAAACCAATTGTATTCCTACATACTTGTAATAATAATCCAAAAATAAGAAAATTCCATTTACAATAGCAACAAATTTTTTTAAAAATCAGGAATAAAATTTAACAAAACAAGTATAAAACTTACATTCTGAAAACCAAAAACTATCATTAAAAAAAATTAAAGAATCTCTAAATAAATGTAATGATATCACATGCTAACAAATTGGAAGACTTAACACTATTAAAAATGGCAATAATCCCCCAACTGAGCTACCAAATCAAAGCAATCTCTATCAGAATTCTGGCTGCCCTCTCTGTAGAAACTGATAATCTGATTTTAAAATTCATACGGAACTGGATGTGAACCTAAATAGCCAAAATAATCTTGAAGCAACCAAAGTAAACAATTCATACTTTTCAATTTCAAACTGAAGCATATTCCTTAACAATCAAGATAGTGTTGGGGCTAGGGATGTGGCTCAAGCGGTAGTACGCTCGCCTGGCATGCATGTGGCCTGGGTTCGATCCTCAGCACCATATACAAACAAAAGATGCTGTGTCCGCTGAAAACTAAAAAATAAATATTAAAATTCTCTCTCTCTCTCTAAAAAAACAAAAAAGATAGTGTAATACTGGCACAAGAAAAGACTTACAGATCAATGGAACAGGACTGAGAATCAACAAATTCACACAACTGGTCAGTGATTTTGGCAGGGCACTTAAGAACATCCAATAATGAAAGAGTAGTCTTGTAAACAAATGTTGCTGTAAGAACTACAGAGCAATGTGCAAAAGAATTAAGGTGGACCTTACTGTAACATACAAAAATTAAATCAGTCAAAGATCTGAATGAAAGAACTAAAACTATAAAACTCTTAAAAGAAAACAGGAGTATCAAATCACGTCCTTGGATTTGGCAAAGGATTCTTACATATGACAAGCAGACAAAAGAAAAAACAAATAAGATTTTATCAAAATTTAAAATTTTGGTGCTTCAAATGTGGTCATAATAAATAATGTAAAAAGACAAGCCACAGAATGATAGAAGATATTTGCAAACCATATATTGATATAAGAACTTAAATCCTTATCTATAAAGAACTCTTACAACTCAATATTTTTCCATATTTTCATTAGTGCATTAAAATTACATATAATAGTGTAATTCATTATTACACATATGTAAACAGTGTACATATTCATGGTTACACTGTAGAGTGCACACAATGTAACAATGTAAGTTGGTCAATATCATTCCTCAGCATTTTCCCTGCTCCCTTTCCTTTACTTTCATGAGAGCCCTACCCCACCCCCGCAACACACTCACACACATATCTTTTTGACTCCTTTTTTTCTCTATAGCTTCCACATCTGAGACAAACACACCACCATGACCTTCTGAATTTGGCTTATTTTGCCTAACATAATGTTCTCAAATTCCATCAATTTTCCTGCAAATGACATAATTTTACTCTTCCTTATGACTGAATAAAACTCCATTATGTATACATAACACATTTTCTTTATCTATCCATCCACTAATGTATACCAAAGGCTGTTTCTGTAATTTGGAATTTGTGAATTATGCTGCTAAAAATATGGGTAGGTATGTATCACTACAGTATGATGACTTTAATTCTTAAGACTAAATACCAAAAAGTATTAAAGCTGGGACATATGGTAGTTCCATTCCTAGTCTTTGAGGAACTTCTGTACTGATTTCCATAGCAATTGTACTCATTTACAACCCCACCAACAGAGTAAAAGTGTTCCTTTTCCCCCACATCCTCTCCAGCATTTATTATTGTTTGTATTCTTAATGGCTGCCATTCTAACCGGAGTGAGACAAATTCTCAGTGTAATTTTGATTTGCATTTCCCTAACTGCTGAAGATGCTGACACTTTTTCATATATTCATTAGGCATTTGTATTTCTTCTTTTGAGAAATGTCTGTTTACTTCATTTGCCCGTGTATTTTTTTTGATCCATTTTTTATGGTTAGTTTTTGAGTTATTTATATATTCTAGATATTAATACTCTGTCAGAAGAGCAGCTAGCAAAGATTTTCTCACATTCTGTGGGTTCTCTTTCCACGATCTTGTTTCCTTTGTTATGCAGAAACCACCGCATTTATTAATTCTTGATATTATTTCCTAAGTTTTAAAGGTCCTATCAAGGAAGTCATTGTTTGTGCCTATACACTGAAGTGGTGATCCCATGATTTGTTCCTGGAGTTATAACTCAATATTAAAAAAAACAATTTAAATAAAAACTGAGCAAAGGTTTTAGCTAGGAGGAATGTGTTCAAAAAGTTTATTATACGACATGATGACTTGAGTTAATAATGACACACTCTTCTTGAGAAATGCTGAAAGAATCAATATAAAAAAAATGTTCTAATGTTCTAAAATAATCCTAATTATGTGAGGTCATGAATATGTTAGATAGATTTAGTCACTCTACAAAGCATATATACTTCAATATGTCATCTTGCCTTTAATATTTATAATTTTATCCGTCCACTTTTTTAAAATTAAAAAATAAAATCTACAAGAACACACATCATCCAAGGAATATATACAAATGGCCAAAAGCATATAAAAAGATGCTCAACATCACTAGTCAGAGGGAAATGCACACCAGAACCACTATAAGACACAACTTCACACCCAATAGGATGTCAAAAATTAAGTCAATAAATTATAACAGCATGTGAATAAATCAGAACCTTTGCATACTGCTTATGGGAATGTAAAATGTTGCTTCCAACTGGAAAACAGTCTGCAGTTTTTCAAGGAATTAAAGAGTTGCCATAGTATTCTGCTCCTAGAGAAATACTTAAGATTAATGAGTACTACATTCACAAAAACTTGTACATGAATGGTCACAGTATTTTACTTATAAAAGCCAAATGAATAGAAATGACCAAAAGGCCCACTGAAAGAATACACAAAACATAGAATATCCACATAATGAAATATTATTCAGCCATGAAAATAAAGTTCTGATACATGCTTTGACATGGATGAACCTTGAATGCTAAGCAAAATAAGTCAGTACAAAAGACCACACACGATATGATTCCATTCATATGACACTGTCCAGAACAGAAAAGTCTATGGCAATAGAAAGTAGATTAGTGGTTGTAACATTCAGCTTTCTGTCACTGTAATGAAATACTGGAGGGAATTACCTTATAAAGAGAAAATATTCATTATGGCTCATGGTTTTAAACATTCTAGTCCTTGATCAAGTGGCCCCTCTGCTTGGGCCTCTGGTGAGCAGCTCATCATGGATGGTATCCAGGGAAAAACAAACCACTCAGGAAACAGAACTAGAGAGGAAGAGGAAGAGACAGGGATCCTACAGTCCCCTTCAAGGTTACACCTACAAAGACCTAAGGACCTCCCACATGAGGCTCCACCTCCTAAAGGTTGGACAGCCTCCAAATAGTACCATCCTGAAGACCTTTGGGAGACACACATCCAAAATATAGCAGTGGTTGCTTAAAACTGGGCTGGGAGGAGCATGGAGGATGGCAGAGTAAGCAGTGATAACTAAAGGACACAAGTTTTCAATCTGAGATGATGGAATGTTTTTAAATTGACAGTGGTAATAGTTGCACTTATCTGTGAATATGTTAAAAATTATCAAATTGTACACTTCAAAGGGGTGAATATAGCATGTGAATTACACCTCAATAAAATGGTTACTTAGACATAATAAATAGTCACCCCAAAACGACAAAAACTGAAAATACTCAAATATCCATCAACTCTAAGATAAAAATATATAATTACAAAATGCAACACTGCAAATAAACGAATCACAGTTAAATATAAAATAATCTTGGGGGAGAAAGCAACTCAAAAGAATATATGCAATAGGGTTCTATTTATATAAAGGAGCCATCACGTAAAATGTTGAAGGAATAATTAACACAGAACTCAAGAGAGTAACTATTCGTGGAAGGGGAGACGGGAAATGTGAAAAGGGAGCAACAGAGGGCTTCATACCAACTGATAATTTTATATGTCTTAGAGTTGTAGGAACACAACTCATTAAATTATTACTGTTTTAAGTTACCTCTATTGTATATACTTTCAAACGCTTTTAAATATTGGTCTCGCTCTGGAAAGCACATAATTTATTTTTGTTGTTTGTTTCTTCTACAACCCGTGTGGAAGTGCCTTTCCTGAAGGGTTGGTTGTGTGTGTGCACATGCATGCACCCTATGTGCAGGCAGGGAAGGCAGGCAGTTAGCTTTAAGATCAATCCAAATTTCAGAGTGCCAACTTGGGCAAAGCAGGGCACTAGGTATTATTCTAAAAGGATGAAAACAATGACACCCTTATTGATTGTAAATGATTTTCCAAATAACAGGGACACAAGTAGGTATAGTATAAAGAGGACCATATGTTAAATGACTTAGTAGAAGTACATAGGAAGTTTGGGGGCATACAAAGGAGGGTAAGATGAATTCCAACCTGAAACATTAGAAAATTTTATAGAGGACAGAATCTGAGGACCTGAAGGATGGGTCAAGATTTTAATAGGAGAGGATGATGCAAGAATATTCTAAGGGAAGAAAACAGTATAAACAATCATAATAATGATTATTGTACATTTAGTAGTTCAAATAAAAATAATAGCAACTAACATTTATTGATTGCATACTATGGGTCAAACACTATTCTAAGTATTTTTAATGTCTTACCCAATTTAACCTTCAAAAACCCCCTAAAAAGTAGATACTATTATTATCCCTACTTTAAAGAAGAAATGCAGAGAGATTAGGTAACTTAAGCATAGTCACTGTGGAAGTAAGGGATTAAAGGTGTAATTTAAACCTGGCTTCACAGCCTGAGCACTTAACTACTAAAGAGGTAGGAAAAATTCCACACACGTTCAAAGACCAATATTCCAATTTACTTGGTACACAGGAATTATTAGGATCTAATGATACTTGGTATTCAGGAAAGGGCATTAAATGGATGTCACTGAAAACAGGAATCAAAACTTCACTGCACATAATTCAAAAGTAGATCAGGAGATTTAAACAAAGCTACCTTGAAAACTAAAACATTAAAAGTGGATTGATTTTAGCTTATATTCAATAAATATGGCATATAATGGTAACTGTGCTAAATCTTATAATAAATAAAAATAAGTAAACCATTGACTGTATATATGCCTCTACAAATTAAATGGGTCCTGAATGAATAGCATTAAAGGTATAATGTAACAATAACTAGGAAGACTCAGATTTTGAAAGTTTGAATGATGACACCATATCTTGGATTGAGAAGGGAGTACCAAAAGATTATACTGAAGAAGTAAGTTGAGGGTGGTTCATGAATGTCATAACATCTCAAGAAAGAAAATTGGCATACAAGAAATATTGGCGGGAAGAAAGAAATGGGAGAAACATTCCAGAGACTTAATGGCAATTTGAACGGGACTTAACGACAGTTTGAATGGGACTTAATGGCAGTTGGAATGGCATGTGAGAGAATAAGAAATTTAAGGTAACAAGTTTTATGCCCAAGAGAATTGTTAGACCATCAACAAACGATGAAAAACAAAAGATCTGGGCCCAAAGCAAGGAGTTAAATTTGAGTGAATATGAGGCATCAGGATACTGGAGACTAGCATAAGACATAACTTAAGACCAGGTATCTATTGAGAACTAGAAACTAATGATGTAGACTTAGAACCCACATAGATATATAAAGATGAAGCCCCAGAAGTGAAAGAGAAATCATCAAGAAAAACAAGTCAGTATAGAGAAGACAAAAGGGATGAGGAAAATATCTGGAATGCTGTCTAAGTTTAAGAATAAGGAAGAGGTGCAAGAACACATAGCAAGAATGGTTAATAAAATTACAAGTCAGATTATCAAAAGAGGGTAGGAGAAACACCAGTATATAAAAATGAAAAGAAGTTTAGAATTGCTGGGGCTTAGAAAAGGTCAATGAACTGAACATAAAATGGTTACTGTACATGTTTTTATGAATCTTGGATTCATAACAAATATTGGAGTAATCAACAAAATATATTGAATGAACAAGTAAATGAATTTTGATAGTCAAAAAAGAAGGCAATTATCATAACCAGAAGGTTCCTGAAATTATGATAGTGAAGATGGCAATAACTGTGATACTACAATAAAATCTCAGGCTTTAACTGTGGAGAAAAATTAAAATGAAATATTTCAATTCTATGTAATGCCAAAAAAAGGATGCTGTGTGTACACCAGATTTTGGAGACAGACTTTCTCCCAAGATACTAAATTCAAGAAGACAGATACATTTTACATTTTCCCACTAAGCATAAACCTGTCACTTTTCACTAAGGAAAAGTAGCTGGAAGAAAGATTGGGGGGGGGCAGTTAAAAAAAAAAAAAGAAGATGAATAGAAGCAAATCAAACCTGAAAGATCTAAGGTATTTCAAAAGCCCAATGTGTTCCTGAGATATCCGTAAGTCTACTTTCTTTACTCTTCACACTTTCCTGCTAAAATCCATGAATGAGAAAAAAAAAGTCAATTCCCAAATCTGAAAATAGAGTACACGTCCCTAATATCCTTCCAGTCTTTCTGCACCTAACAAAAATTCCTTAAAATAGAAAGAAAAAAAAAAAAAAAGACTGATCTCATGATAGAAATTTTAGGTATTCTTTTTGCCACTGAAATCTAAACTCCCTAAAAGTTGTATCTCCTACTGAGATCCAGATGTAGAATCTCGCAAAGGGCTTATGAAGTAGAGGACCACCCCCCAAAAGGGGAGGAGATAAAGAAAATAAGCACCTAGGTTCCTCCTGTGTAATCAGTAGATTTTAATTTAAAATAAGCCTCGGACCTTGAAAGTAAGATTGGCAGCCATTATGAAGTCAAACAACAACAAGTGCTGGCGAGGATGTGGGGAAAAGGGTACTCTTGTACATTGCTGGTGGGACTGCAAATTGGTTCGGCCAATTTGGAAAGCAGTATGGAGATTCCTGGGAAAGCTGGGAATGAAACCACCATTTGATCCAGCTATTGCCCTTCTCTGACTATTCCCTGAAGACCTTAAAAGAGCGTATTACAGGGATACTGCCACATCGATGTTCATAGCAGCACAATTCACAATAGCTAGATTGTGGAACCAACCCAGATGCCCTTCAATGGATGAATGGATTAAAAAAAATGTGGCATCTATACACCATGGAGTATTACGCAGCACTAAAAAATGACAAAATCATGGAATTTGTAGGGAAGTGGATGGCACTAGAGCAGATTATGCTTAGTGAAGCTAGCCAATCCCTAAAAAACAAATACCAAATGTCTTCTTTGATATAATGAGAGCAACTAAGAATAGAGCAGGGAGGAAGAGCAGGAAGAAAAGATTAACATTAAACAGAGACATGAGGTGGGAGGGAAAGGGAGAGAAAAGGGGAATTGCATGGAAACGGAGGGAGACCCTCATTGTTATACTAAATTACATATAAGAGGTTGTGAGTGGAATGGGAAAATAAACAAGGTGAGAAATGAATTACAGTAGATAGGGTAGAGAGAGAAGATGGGAGGGGGGGAGGGGGGATAGTAGAGGATAGGAAAGGTAGCAGAATACAACAGTTACTAGTATGGCATTATGTAAAAATGTGGATGTGTAACCCATGTGATTCTGCAATCTGTATTTGGGGTAAAAATGGGAGTTCATAACTCACTTGAAGCTAATGTATGAAATATGATATGTCAAGAGCTTTGTAAGGTTTAAGAAAAGAAAATCATCGAATACTAGAAATTAGAGCATATACTCTGAACAGTAATGGTCATCCTCAAAGTATTACTCACTACTGAAGATATTACAGAGGCATCTTTGTATCTGTATCCCAGTTTTGGCAAAACCAACATCTTAATTCTGAGTCAGAAATATTCCAAATATATTGCTGAGAAAAACTTAAAAACCTGACAATATCAGTGATGGTGGTAACATGGTTTTAAACAATGGAATTATCTAATTCAAACCTATTATAAGATAGGAGGGTGGACTATCAAACTTCTTTTACGGTCCCTTATAGTCCTTATATTAATAAAAAAGGTATAATAAAAAATAAAAAATGCTTTGAAAAATAGTATGAATCTTAAGTAAAGGGGGTAACTGAGTAGACATAAAACCCAGTCAAAAATAAACCCATCAACTGTTAAGCTGGTAATTCATTTGCAAATTCAAGTTGTTATCAAGTAACTAATAAATATCAGTTAAGGATCCTGGGCTATGATGACCCTCATCAATCAAACTTTAGACTAACTTGTAATTAATATGTCTGAACAATAACATATATAATACTAAGACAAATTTATGTGTTATAACTACAATAAGCCTAAACAAGGTGGGATACACAAAATGCCAAAATCTTCAAAAAATAAAATACAATAAAAAACACAAGTAACAAGTCCATCAAAAGACTCTGCAACTGTATCTCAGACAAGTTAAAGTGCTGGAAAAAAAAAAAAAAAAAAGATCTTGAAGACTCTAAGCAGTATTGCTTCATTGTCTACCAATTCCCTATGATTATGATAGGTCATATCAAATTACTAAAGGAATGTATCCTAGATGTAAAAGAAGATACTGGAAGGGGGCAGAGGAACAGCCATCAATCTCTCAACTCCAGAGATCCAAATGCAAGGGGTGACCATATATGGTATATGGTAATAGGAGCAAAAGTTCTATATTGTCTATATCAGCAAATGAGCAAAAAATATCTCTTTCCCCTACTTTCCTTATTTAAGCACAAATTCAAATAAACTGCTTACACTTTTCACTCCTCACACATACTAGGCAATCTTTCTTCAAAAACCCAGAAGACTTCTGTCACTCATTCTATATTGACAGCTATAATCTCTCAAATCATCTGCCTTCCTTGAAAAGAAAGGGCCATTATTAAGATCCTCTGCCAGCTGTAGTACTGATTTCTTAAATTCAATAAAGTGTCATGAACAGGACCAAGCTGAAAATTATTTTCACAACATATATGAATAAAAAGGCACACAGGAAACTATACACAAAATTAAAGAATATCAAGAAAGTATACTGTTTTAAGTATTTTAATGCTATACAAATGCACATTGACAAATGCTATTTACAGAGGAATTTTTATGATAATAGACTTTTGAAGACCTCTGCAACAAATTTATGTTAGTTGAAAACAAAGTATGAATTTGAAGGCAAGTAAATTTTACTTTCTAAAACATTCCATAATTTTTATTCTTCACTATTCAGATCAATAAGGTTCTATGATAAAAAAGAATGCTAGGAATAGATCCAGAGATAACCCTGCTGAGAATGTAAAAAGTAAAAGGCTTTTAAATTATTTTTTTCTTGAATAAGGAAAACAGCCAACTAATATTTGTAAAACGAAAAAGGAATTATTTCAAACCTTAGCTACAAGAAGTTTGTCTCCCAGCCCAGAACAGAGACAGCACCCTCTAAAAGATGTGTTTATGGAAAAATAAATATTCTACAATATATA
Organism: Callospermophilus lateralis; assembly: GCF_048772815.1. Lineage (NCBI taxonomy): Eukaryota > Metazoa > Chordata > Mammalia > Rodentia > Sciuridae > Callospermophilus > Callospermophilus lateralis. The sequence goes on from NC_135318.1 coordinate 35,831,736, forward strand.
TAGCAAGCATTCTCTGAGTTCTGTTTCCTTCATTCTTTCTTCAGACTCAGTTTCCCACATTACTACGTTTAACAGATTTTTCTCATATGGCTCAGTAAAGAATAAACAGGCTGTGAACTTTAATTATTCAAACAATCCCTGAATCAGATACTAACATGGTCTTTTATTCTTTCTTTCACAGAGGTTTGAAGATTTTCTTTGGCCATCTTCTTCAATCTCCTGATAGAAATAAGTGCCTCTTTCTAATCATAAGCATTGTATTGGACTAAAGATTCCCAACCCACAGAAATATATGAAAACAATATTGGGAGCAGAGATGAAAAAGAGTATGTTCTTAACCTCTCTTCCCTGGCTCACAAATGCCATTCCACCATCACCACCTCGGCCATCAGCACCATTACTACCATCCCCCACCCACCACCCCTCAAAACTTGAAACAAGGGCTTTAAATTTCTTTTAGTGCAGCAAGCAATAGCTTGTAAAAGGAAGCAAACCAGCTGAAACATTTGACAGACAATGTTAAATACCAGGGAACTCCTATCAACCATTTTACTTTAAAAGGTACTTTGATGTTGGCTATCTTTCATGTACCTCTTTCATGGCACATTAATAAAGAAAACGGAGCTAAAGTAAATCAAGACCCAGGGTCACATCTAGAATTACAGCACTGTAGGTACTTGATGAAATACGGATTAATGCTGCATGAGTAGTGAATAAATAAAAGCACCTCGATCTACCAATCAGACAAGTTTTACAAGTGCTTCTGAACTTTATTCTGCAACTAGACCTGAGACATCTTTAATCCCCCACACCCTGAAGCCTCATTATCATAATGTGAACCCACACATTAGGGTTCCTTCAAAATGCAAGTGCTATGAAGCGGAAAAGTAATGGGAATTAAGCAGGGTGTAACCTTAGAAATGTACGGATGTGGAGAACTTGAAAGTGGTATATTTCAATAAGGTAGGAGAGCATAATACAAAGAATTAGCCATCTAAAATACATTAGAATCCAAAGTCTCCTTGCCCAACCCTGGGCCAAAAACACAAATTAGGTAGATTCAAGAACTCATATTTTCAACTATCTTGTCTTGCCCTGAATCTCCAAGTCCTATATAACCACATGAAAAGGCACTTAGCAAAGGATTCCAGCAATTTTGAATTTTTCCACTGAAAACTGAAATGAGAGAAAGACATCCTAGTAATTCTCCGCAACTCAAACCATAAAAATAAGAAACATTTTAAATGTTCCTCAATGATCAATTGAGTACTTCCTTTTAAAAGTATTGGCCAAAGGTGAGGGAAAATAGTAAGCTGTTTAATGCCATGAAAAAGTTGAAACATGAATGAAAATAGGCTGAAGAGTTAATCATCTCAGGCTGGGTGTGCAATGGTAGAGCACTTGCCTAGCATTTGTGATGCACTGGGTTCAACCCTCAGAACCACATAAAAATAAATAAAATAAAGGTATTGTGTTCATCTACAACTAAAAAAACATTTTTTTAAAAAAGTTAATCATCTTAAAGTAAAAATGGCTCCTTTATTAACCAACTAATATATTGTACTCCTATCTCTTACACATCTAATTTACTCGAGGAACTATGATTTTTTTTAAAAAGAAGAACTAAAATTACTTAATATTAACACATTTGTCTTGTATACAAATATTAAGTATATGTCTGTGTTGATGACACAGAGATGATTACTAAAAGTTCCAAAAAATGGACTTCACAACCCTATACTATGGTTTCTAAATTTTACCAAGAACACCATTAATGGAAAGGCACATATACAATTATTTCACTTACAAGAATTCTAAAAACTATCTTTTAGACTTAGTTGATGTCTATACGGCAGAAAATACTGCCCATCTGATATATGTACTTTTGGAAATAACAAAATTAGATATATAAAATTGGTGAACTCTATGCTATTCTCCAAATCACAATAAAATACCAACTTGGAGAAGTAATGAGGAGTATAAAATTATACACACCCAAACTGAAACTAGCAGAGAAAAAATGTTAAACTGCTGAAGTAAGGCATTGTTTCTTTCATTTCTACAAGTTATCAAAATCATATAAAATCTCAAAGTTCATCGAGTATTACATTAATGCTGAACACTTTGTTGTTTAATTTACATTTTAGATTCTGTTAGAGCAAATACACTTGACTAAACAGAACATCTGTTTTGGTTATACTACACTGTATCTCTGGCAAGAACCTACAATAAAACTAACAAAAACAATCAAGAATCTGTATTGGAACTGGCAATAAAAGCAGATTTGTAATCCAAAACCTTAAGATGAGAAATGACCATCACTGGGCTCTAGGCCAGTTCTAATCTAAGTCAATAAACAAAAACCTGCAAGAAGGGCTATTGTAAAGAGTGGGCTAGGATAACTCCTGCAGATACTTAAATTGGACTTAGGGACATAAAAACACATGGATTACAAAACATATTTTATTTTGAGCAAAAACTGTCAAATTGAATTCAAATCCAGACACTATTTTAAAACCAAAGACACACACACACACACACACACACACACTCCAATTATTTATTCCTTATGCTTCTTTTCCCACTGTACTCCACTGAAAAGATCTATTTAAACACATATGTTTTAAAATATTCTAACCTTTCAACAAAATGAACATGAATTTATTTTAAAATTATTCAATAGCACAAACATCTCAGCAAGGAAACCTTATCAACATGATATTCTTTATAATCACAGAAATAGAGAGGAACATCAATACATGACAGGCAACAAAATTCTAGAAAGTTACCAACATCCTCTCAAACCATCACTATAGAAAGAAATGAGAAATTTAAATATCAAATCACCTTGTCATTATGCATAATAATCAAAGTAATGTGCTTTTTATAAAACAACTTGGGCTGTCCAAGTTGGGCTGATAAATGACCTTCATCATTACCAGAAACGTTTCCTATATAAAAAAGGGAAAGTACTCACTAGTGAGGGACAAATAACAGCAACCACAACTTTCCCCCATGTAAAACAGTATTAACGTCACAACATTATATGCTTTACATGGCTAGATACATCGTAGGTTGTACAGATAAGCTTATTGATTGGTTGGAAAATTAATTTCTTTAAACTAAAGCAAAGGAAAAAAGGTCCAGATAGTTCAGCACAGGGGAAATCTGCTGCATGCTATTTTGATAGAATCATCCAGGGTCAGAGTTCAAAAATCCTTAGAAATCAATCCATCAAAATTTCTATCAAGAGGCTGGGATTGTGGCTCAGAGGTACAGTGCTCCCCTAGCATGGGTGGGACCCGAGTTCCATCCTCAGCACTGCATAAAAAAATAAAGGCATTGTGTCTATCTACACCTAAAAAATAAATGTTGAAAAAAATTCTATCAAAATATCCTCTTAGCATCACAAAAGTCATTTATTTAAGAGTTCACAGAGTAAGATCAGGTCTAAAAAATAAAGTCTTTCAAAAAACTTCTTAGATATTGACTCTAAAAAGCCTCAGTGTCCTCCAAACCTTGACTAAATTATTGACTACTATATTAACTGATAGGGTATCTGTGGCATAACTCCAGGGCCTTCACACCAAACAGAAATCCATTAGCTAATCAATATCCTTTTGGAAGCTACATAACCAAATAATATCAATTATCAAAATAATTACCAATTATCAAAATTGTATTAATAAATCTACTCAGACCTTCACAAAATGTTTCATCTGGGTCAAAAGATAAGAAACACTTTTCTTAGTATCATCTTATTTTAATTATATTCTAGTGGGTTTTTTGTTTGTTTGTTTTTATTGATACTGATTCTACCACTCCAGCCCTAAGATCATGCTATCTCACAAACCAAAATAGGAAATGAGCAATACCACTTTTCTCTTAGTCCCATCAGGAATTTTGACAATCATGATAATTGGTTAGGATTATCTACAAGCAATGGGATCCCTTTTCTAACTCTTTTCCCTAAGATAATCATTAAAAGCCTTTTATGCTATACTTAGCATAAAAGATAAAAGGGCCCCAAGTTTTATTCTTCCAGGACTATTTTTGTTAGCTCAGTGAGTCCCCTCTTAAACACAACCTTGGTTACTTTGTCTTTTTTTCAGCTTTGTATATGTTCTTGCAAAATCCATACTTGGCCATTAGTCTGTAATCAGTACACAGAGACTGGTTTACTTTTAGTTCTCAATCTTTTTCTGGTGGCAAAGCCCCTGGAAGTCAATGTGCTCTATTCAGAACACACTGGAATAACAGCATATAGAATAATATGATTAACTATACAAGGACTAAATCAGATACTAGATACTAGTAGATATCAAAAACTTAGAAAAATGTATGAATATAAAATATTTTCCAAACTTAATTTGGAAAAGAAAATTCACAATCTTCTAGAGGAAAAAAGCATTCTTGATAACATGTTTAAACTATTTTTCAATATACTTTAATGGCTATATAACTTGTTTTTAAAACCAATCACCCAAACAATTTTGTTTGTGTTTTATATTATTATTTTATATATTCTCTTCTCCGTAACATTTTACTAGTAAGGGTGTATCTCTGAACTGGCTTACAAGAAGCCCTTTCCTTGTAATAAAATTAAAAATAAAACTTATTAGCCTATGTTAATAACCAAAGTGTATGAAAGTTTTATCATGAAGAGTCTTAATTTTTAAAATTCCATTAATTTAACTTCTGCCAGAGAATTTAGAAAGGATCAAGGTTCATGATTTTACTGGCAAAGAACATTAGTCAAGCTTACATATCTAAAAATGTTCTGTAAACGATTACCTATTTTCTTTCCTTAAAAGGATCTTTTGAATTTTATAAGGTAGTCTGAATTATATTTCTAAGAGTTTTCTACCTTCTTATTAGAGACTCTCACAGACTAATCTTCTCTCTTAACTTTGCATTTTTCAAGGTTTAAAATCTTTAAAAGGATAAAAGTTTACTGGCTTTCATACAACATTTCTCAAACTTTTCTGATCACCAGTGACAATAACAAATACACTTCACATCACAACCTGGTATACAACATATATATCTGCAGCTCATACAAATACTCATGAAATAATATTTAGTCTTCTACATGAGGTATATCCTACATTATTTTTTTATTTATTTCACTTCTTAAAAAAATACTGGCTGAAACTCACTAAATTGATTTCACCTTTCACCAATGGGTTGCAACCTATATATAAAAACATGGCTCTACAGAGCTCATATGACATGAGAATAAGGGGGATAAAAATCTGCACAATATGGATATATATATATACAAACATTTTTTTCATACTTTACTTCAGCCTGGATGGCTTTCTTAAAACAAATCTGATATACCACACCACAAAAACAGAATTCCTATCACTGAGAGATGAGAATATCTACTATACTATATCTACCTAAATTATACTTCTTACTCTTTATCCCTACTCCTTGCTTTTAATTCTCTATTTAGGACTTATCACTAATTCATATAGTACATAAATGCTCACACATTTATCATTTTACACTCACATTTATCTTTTTGTCTATATTCCCCCACTAGTATGAGAGTTTCAAGTTGGCAGGGACTTTGGTTCACTGCTCCTATTCCCAACAAATAGTACTAAGCCTGCCCAAAATTTGCTTGCTGAGTAAACTGCTGATTTCATGAAAGCACATGTAATGAGATGTTTTTATTTTGGCAAAAGCCCCAAAGGCCTGTTTTACCAACATTAGCAACCACCCACCTTTGTCCTGTAAAATGGGAATATGTTTAGGAAAAGTGAATAGAGGGAATTAAAAAGTTGCAAGAGAAAATATTTCAAGGAAGATGGCTGGAATGCTGTATTTTCCTCCTGCTGTGCCATCACAATGGGGAACATACACGGCCAACACTTCATGGGGAAGAATATCCCATCCATCACATGCAAATTTAGAGAAACTTCACTGGGACCACTATGTGAGCTTCATCAACACTCCCTGAAATATTGGAAGCTAAACATGCCTTGGAGAATAAGCAGCGAGCCCTATGCAGTTGCACAACTCCTATAATTATTGCAATTCTAACAACTCCTGAGGCTGAGAAAGGATCACAAGTTTAAAGCTGGCCTCAGCAGCTTAGAACTTGTTTCAAAACAAAATAAAGAGTTGGGGTTTGGATTGGGCAAAGGGGAGAGGAAGGGGCATGGGGATAGGAAAGATGGTGAAATGAGATGGACATCATTACCCCAGGTACATATATGATTACACGAATGGTGTGACCCGACTTCGTGTACAAAGAAGTAAAAAATTATGCTCCATTTGTATACAATGAATCAAAGAACACACTGCTTTTGTGTATAACTGGTTAGAACAAATAAATATTTTTAAAAAGAGCTAGGGATATAGCTCAGTGGTAGAATGTCTCTGGGTTCAAACACACACACAGAGAGAGAGAGAGAGAGAGAGAGAGAGAGAGAGAGAGAGATATGAACAACAAGAGCTACTTCTAAGAACACAGAAGAAGTATAAGGGGGGAAGGGAAGATGATAATAAACAGAACGGTGCAAGCACAAGAAGAGGGAGAGAATTAAAAGGGAACAAAGCTGAGATGAAAATAGGTTATTGATCCCTCTTTGAGAGTAGGCAAGGATGCCTGAACTGAATGAGCCTATAGGAGTAGATACACGGTAGGCTTTAAAGAGATCTAGCCTTTTTAACAAATGGTGCTGGAAAAACTGGTTTTCCATGTGTAGAAGAATGAATGTAGACCCTTATTTCTCGCCCTACACAAAAATCAACTCAAAATGGATCAAATACCTATAAATTAGAACAGAAACTATGCAACACCTAGAATCAACACTCTAGCATATAGGTATACGCAACATTCTCAATAGGAACTCTAAAGGTCAGGAAACAATGCCAAGTTCTACACAACAAAGGAAACAATCAGGAATGTGGAGAAAGAATCCACAGAATGAAGAAAATCTTTGGGTACCTACTCTTCTGACAGAGGTAATATCTATAATATAAAAGAAACCCAAAAATTATACCTTAAAGTCAAATAACCCATTAATAAATGGGCAAATAAATTAAACAAATACTTCTCAAAAGAAGACACAAAAATGGCCAATAATACATGAAAAAAAAAAGTTCGACATCACTAACAATTAGGCAAACACAAAACAAATTACACTGACATTTCATCTTACCCCAGAATGGTAGTCATCAAGAATACAAATAATAATAAATGCTAGAGAGGATTTGGAGAAAAAGGAATACTTTTACACTGTTGGTTGAACTGTAAATCAGTACAACCACTATGGGAATCAGTGAGGAGGTTCCTCAAAGACTATGCCTGAAACCATCATATGGTCTAGCTGTATTACTTCTCAGTATTTATCTTAAAGAATTAAAGTCATCATACTACAGTGATATATGCACATGCATGTTTATAGCATCACAATTCACAATAACCAAACTATGGAACCAGCCTAGGTATCCATTAGTGGATGAATGGATAAAGAAAATTTGTACATTATACACAATGGAGATTTTAAACTCAGCCATAAAGAAAAATAAAATAATGTCATTTCCAAAAATGGTTGGTATTAGAGACTTATCAGGTAAGCGAAACAGAAGGTCAAGGTCATATGCTCTCTATCATCTGTGGAAGCTACAAAGGAAAAAGGAAAAGAGAGGAGGGGGCTAATCTCATGGAAATCAAAGGAAGAGTCAGGTGTTGTGGCACAAGCCTGTAATCCTAGCAGCTGGGGAGGCTGAGACAGGGATTCAAAGCCAGCCTCAATAACAATGAGGTGCTAATTCATAATAGCTAAACAGTGGAGTCAACCTAGATGCCCTTCAGTGGATGAATGGATAAAAAAAAAAAAAATGTGGCACATATATACAATGGAATTTTACTCAGCAATAAAAGAGAATAAAATCATGGCATTTGCAGGTAAATGGATGGCGTTGGAGAAGATAATACTAAAAAAATCAAATGCCGGGTGTTTTCTCTGATATAAGGAGGCTGACTCAAACAACAATAAGTGCTGGTGAGGATGTGGGGAAAAGGGTACTCTTGTACATTGCTGGTGGGACTGCAAATTGGTTCGGCCAATTTGGAAAGCAGTATGGAGATTCCTGGGAAAGCTGGGAATGGAACCACCATTTGACCCAGCTACAGCCCTTCTCGGACTATTCCCTGAAGACTTTAAAAGAGCGTACTACAAGGATACTGCCACATCGATGTTCATAGCAGCACAATTCACAATAGCTAGACTGTGGAACCAACCCAGATGCCCCTCAATAGATGAATGGATAAAAAAATATGGCATTTATACACAATGGAGTACTACGCAGCACTAAGAAATGACAAAATCATGGAATTTGCAGGGAAATGGATGGCATTAGAGCAGATTATGCTAAGTGAAGCTAGCCAATCCCTAAAAAACAAATGCCAAATGTCTTCTTTGATATAATGAGAGCAACTAAGAATAGAGCAGGGAGGAAGAGCAGGAGGAAAAGATTAACATTAAACAGAGACATGAGGTGGGAGGGAAAGGGAGAGAAAAGGGAAATTGCATGGAAATGGAAGGAGACCCTCATTGTTATACAAAATTACATATAAGAGGTTGTGAGGGGAATGGGAAAAAAATAAGGAGAGAAATGAATTACAGTAGATGGGGTAGAGAGAGAAGATGGGAGGGGAGGGGAGGGGGGATAGTAGAGGATAGGAAAGGTAGCAGAATACAACAGTTACTATTATGGCATTATGTAAAAATGTGGATGTGTAACCGATGTGATTCTGCAATCTTTGTAATGTTTTGAATAACCAATAAAAAAAAAATAAGGAGGCTGACTCATAGTGGGGTAGGGAGGGGGAGCATGGGAGGAATAGATGAATTCTAGATAGGGAAGAGGAGTGGGAGGCAAAGGGAGAAGGCAGGCAATTAACAAGGATGGTGGAATGTGATGGACATTATTATCCAAAGTACAAGTATGAAGACATGAATTTGGTGCCAACCTACTTTATATACAAACAGAAATATGAAAAATTGTGGTATATATGTATAATAATTATAATGCATTCCGATGTCATGTATTTTAAAAAATAAAATCAATTAAACAAAAATAATACATAAAAAAAAAGAACAATGAGGGGCTAAGCAACTCAGTGAGACCCTGTCTCTAAATAAAATACAAAACAGGGCTGGGGGATGTGGCTCAGTGGTTGAGTGCCCCTGAGTTCAATCCCAGTATCCCACTATATTATATATATGGAAGAAAACAGAGATTCTGTACAAGAGGACTGAGTAGTAAAGTAACCCAGATATAGTGGATTGTTTATTTGTTTATTCTGGAGAAAGACAGCCACAACTGGTACACTGCAAAGAATAACTCCCATGTGATAGCCTACTAATTGGAGAAACTAAGAAAACAAATTTTGAAGAAAAATTCTTTAAAATGCCACATGAAAGAATCAGTTCCAAGAGGGCCCTAGCAGCTTTTGAGTATACTTAAAAAAAAAATTAAATTGCCAGAGAATGAAAGTTGTATCATTTTTATCCTCAGCTGTTACTACTGTTCCAACTTTCTTTTATTTTTATTTTTCTTATTATAACTCCTTTATTTATTTATTTTTGGAATTACACTGATTGTTGTTACTCATATATGAACACAGAAAAGTTATGTCCAATTCTTTCTACTGTCTTTCCCGTTTCCATCCCATCTCCCTCTCTTCATTCCCTTTTGTTTAATCCAATGAACTTTTATTCTTCCCTCTCCTGTACCTTATTGGGTATTAGCATCCATTTATCAGAGAGAACAATTGGCCTTTGGTTTTTTGGGATTGGCTTATTTCACTTAGCATGAAGAGTCTCCAGTTCCATCCATTTACCAGCAAATGCCATAATTTCATTCTTCTGTATGGCTGAGTAATATCTGACTCTGTGTGTGTGTGTGTGTGTGTGTGTGTGTGTGTGTGTATACAGATATCACATTTTCTTTATCCATTCATCTACTGAAGGACATCTAGGTTGATTCCATAGGCTTGGCTATTGTGAATTGAGTTGCCATCAACACTGATTTGGCTGTGTCATTGTGGAATGCTGATTTTAAGACATTTGGGATTATGCCAAGAAGTGGGATAACTGGATCCAACAGTGATTTCGTTCCAAGTTTTCTGAGGAATCTCCATACTTCTTTCCAGAGTGGTTGCACCAATTTGCAGTCCTATCAGCAATCTATGAGCATACCTTTTCCCCCACATCCTCGCCAACATTTATAAGTTACTTGTATTCTTGATAATTGCCATTCAGACTGTAGTGAGACAGAATCTCAGTGTGGCTTTAATTTGCATTTCTCTAATTGCAACTTCCTAAGTCTATGCTTCTTTTCCATTATCTCCTCAACTCCAAGGAGATCAGAAACTTGGAAGGATGAGAAAATTCAGCTACTGAGTTAGGGAAGAGAAGAAAAAGAGGGACAGAGGAAATTAACTCTGCCAACTATGAACTCCTATATAGCAAAGCAATGTTTCCCAGAATGAAACAGACTTGATAAAGAAATAAGATAAGCTATACCATGTACACATTTTTAATAGACATCTTATAACCTGAAAATAAGTGAAAGAAACAAGTAATTCCTAAAAGTGTAAACAAAGGTGATTAATTATACTAATTACATTTTCTTTTATGAAAACACCAAATTTTAAATTTAAAATAGAAAACCAAATAGTGGCCTCTGTTTCCTAGTAATAAAACAGATTATCCACCTGGGTTAACCTATTTTTGAAAACTAAAAATCCTTAATATATCTTCTCAGGTGCATCAGTGGATTTGTAAGAGAAATACTCAAACTAAAAAAATAACAAGCCTAGGGTATCTCTGCTGAACTGAGTATATTTTGTCTTCTAGCTTCATGGCCTCAAGGAGTTTCACAGTACCAGAGGAACAGAAGACAAAACCTAGAATGCACCTCGGGCAGGTGGTAATAAAAGATTCCTCTACCTTCCCTCAAATATGTAAAACTGGGACCCCAAAGAGTTAAGCCTTTGGTATAAGGGTAAAATAGAAATAAACTCACTACATCCTACCCTGGTATATAACAAAGAAACCAGACTAACTCAAACCTTGTCACAGGCTGATGAATATAGAATCACTGATGAGAAAGAATGTGGAACCATAAGTCATCTCTGTAGTTTGCATCTGAAATTCACACTACCTGGGCAGTCAAAAGAATTGACTAAGAATTTAAGTGATCCTAGATACTGGTAGCATCTACAGGCACCTGGCAGAAAAAATGTAAATCCTCTTTTTTTTTTTTTTTTTAAGAAAGAGTGAGAGAGAGTGAGAAAGAGGGAGAGAGAATTTTTAATATTTATTTTTTAGTATTTGGTGGACACAACATCTTTGTCTGTATGTGGTGCTGAGGATCGAACCCGGGCCGCACGCACGCCAGGCGGGCGTGCTACCGCTTGAGCCACATCCCCAGCCCCTGCAAATCCTCTTTGAAGCAACTCACAATCAATCCAGGCCTCAATGAATTCCAATAGAAAAATTCCCAAGAAAATCAGGAGTTCACAAATAAAAACTGAACAGAAAAGGAAACAAAACACCACAAAGCTGAATCAGAAGTTAACAATAGACGCAGAAATCAATTTGCAAGCGTGTTGGTAGAGTGCTTACCTAGCATGCACAAGGCCCTGGGTTCAATCCCCAGCACCACAAAAAATAAATAAAAAATTTTTAAAAATTATATGTCAATCCAATAAAAATTAAATGAAAGTTAAATTGTAAAATTTCTACAATAGAAGAAAATTATAGCAACCTTGTTTTTGCCAAACACTTCTTAAATAGGAAACAACAACTATTTTAAAAAAAGCTAAGTTGGATTTCATCAAAATTAAAATTATTTGCTATTCAAATAACGCTGGTTTTAAAAAACTAAAAATCTACAGATCAGTATATGTTTTAAAAACATGCCTGTGCCAGGCATAGTGTTGTACACCTGTAAGCACAGGAAGGCTGAGGAGGATGATTGCAAGTTCAAAAGCAGCCTTAGCAACTTGGCAAAGCTCTAAGCAACTTAGTGAGATCCTGTATTAAAATAAAAAAAATTAAATAAGCTGAGAATGTTGCTCAGTGATTAAGCTCCCCTGGGTTCAATTCCTGGTACCAAAATTTCTTTATAAATATTCCCGAGAAAGGGTTTGTATTCAGAATACATTTTAAAATATTCTTATTTTATAAAAAGAAGGAAAACAATTCAATTTTTGCTAATGAGAAGATCTGAACAGATACTTCATAAAAGATGATGCACAATGGCAAATAAGCAAATGAAAATGCTCAACAACATTAATCACTAGGAAAATGCAGATTAAAACCACAATGAGATACCACAACAAATCCATTAAAATAGCTAAATTTAATGAGTCTGACCATACCAAACAATAGCCATAATTCCATTGAAAATATGGAGAAACCAGAGCTCTGATGCATCACTGGTAGGAATGCAAAATGGTACAACTACCTTGGTAAATAATTTGGCAGTTTCTTTAGCTAATCTCATACCTACCATACAATATACCCTTTCCACATGTTTGTTTATCTAAGAGAATGAAAGCATATGCTCACAGGTTTGTTTAAAAAAAAGTTCATGCTCCTTTATTTGTAATAGACGAAAACTGGCAATGACCCCAATGCCCACCAACACATGAATAAATAAAGCTAAAGAAAAAACTAGTGAACTAGGAAAAAAGACCTGAAGAAATCAACCACAAAGCAGCCCAGACAGACAAGAGACAGAAAATGAAAAAGAGAGGTTAAAAGCCTTGAAGAATGGAGTGAGAAGGCTAAATATGCATATAATTAAAATTTCTGAATAAGAACAGAGAGAGAATGAGACAATGTTTGAAGAGCAATGGCTAAAATTTTGAAGATCTAAAAGACATCACCTCATAGATTTAACAATTCCAATATATTACAAATGGAATAAAAGCAATATAAAATGCTACTTGATGGCAAAAAAACACTTCATTTTCTTATCAATATATAAATACTCTTACTATTGAGTATCAATAATAAATTTAAAAACAGAAATGCCCTTCTTCCTCAGTTCATAACCAATATCAAACTAAATATGACTGTAAATAAATATTAAAATTGTGGTTTGTTGGTTTGTACCACTAGTTTTAGAACCAGAGATTAGAAATAACCCTGCTAGCCAAACAACAGGAGATGACTAAACTACAGACAAACAAACAAAAGAATTAAGGAAGAAAAGAAAGTGGAAAGAAAGGAAGAGAAAGGAAATGGAAAAGTAAAGGAGGGGAGGTGAAAAAAGGGGAGACACCAGTAGGCTCTGCAGTTCACAAAATATAACAGCTGGGTGATGAGGAAACCTTAAAAACAAAGAGGTGGGGAAAGCAGCATCCATCCTTTGTTTTTCAAAACTTTTTTCAGGTTATTTAAGTTTCTTCTAGTCTCTACTTCTGTTATCTAAACTAAGGTTCTCTAGTCAATTTTTAATTTCTTACAGAATCAAACTTTGAAGCAACTATATAAGTAATTCTGTGGCTTTGCAAAGAAAAAGAAAAAGAATTAAAGAAAAGTTAGGAAAATAAAAGCTTAAGAGGTTTGCATTTTTTAAAAAATTGATATTCCTGGACATATGCAAGATTCATATATTCAACATTACTATACAATACTTTTTAATATTCTAGACTCAAACATAATACAAAAATCAAAAATAAAAAGATAAATCTGAGAAAATTTAAAATTCTGTACATAAAGAGATCAAATTATAAACAAAAATGGGGAATATTATTTCCATAATTTGCAAAAATCATGACAGATTAATAATTTATAATAGAAAGACTTCCCAAGTCATTGAATGAAATGAAAACCTGGAATAGGGAGAAGAAATGAACAAAGGACATAAATAAGCTATCCCTGATTACCCCCAAACAGCCAATGAACAATTGAAATATAAATGTCCACTGACCTCAATAATAATAATGGCAAGTATGTACCAGGTGCTATTCTAAGCACATTCCATGTATTAACTCACTTAACCTTCAAAACAATTTTTTAAGATGGGAACTATTATTATCCTATTTTATGGATAAAGAAACTATTACAACAAGCTTACGTATCCTACATAAGGTCATATAATTAGTTTATTATATGAAAATCAACTCAAGTCTATGAAAATCAAAACAAAAATAGCAAAATGGACACAGTGTTTAATAACGAATGCCACAAAACAATGGAATCAGAGATACTTCTAAGAGTATCAACTGGAAATCATTTTGGAAGACAATATAGCACTGTATTTCCAAAGACTTAAACATATGCATAATTAGAATTAATTTTCTTAAATAAGCAATAATTCACTTAAAATTCAAAATAGCAGCTTCATGGTTTAGATATGAGGTGTTGCTCAAAAGTTCATGTGTTAGCAGTGCAAGAAAATTTAGAGGTGAATGATTAGGTTATGAGAGATTTAACCTAATCAATGCTTTAATCCAGCTGAATAGATTAACTAGGTAGTAACTGTAGGCAGGCAGGGTATGGCTAGAGAAAGTGGGTCAATGGGAATGTGCCATTGGGGTATATAGTTTGTAAGTGGAGCACTTTGCTTCCTAGTGCCATGTCCTGAATTGCTTTTCTCCACGATACCCTTTCACCAAGATGTTCTGTCTCACCTCCAGCCCAGAACAATAGAGTTGGCATTTATGGATTGAGACATTTGAAATCGTGAATCAAATAAACTTTTCCTCCTCCTCTACCTTGTTCTTAGCAGGTCTTTTTGGAATAGCAAGGAAGTTGACAAAAACAAGCAATTACATGGGGTGTAGAAAGAGGATAGGCAGAAAAAGACAATCCGAAGAAGCAGCTCATAAGGGGCTTCAAAGCTGGAAACAAGAATGTTCACTTTGTTCTTTTTAAATTGTATAGAACTTATATAGTCTTTGGCATATTTTGATGTATTTAACAATTAAAAAAACGTTTCTTGCCCATAATCTCAGCAGCTGAGGAGGCTGAGACAGGAGGATCAAAACTTCAAAACCAGCCTCAGCAAAAGTGAAGTGCTAAGCAACTCAGTGAGATCCTGTCTCTAAATAAAATACAAAATAGGACTGGGGATTTGGTTCAGTGGTCAAGTGCCCCTGAGTTCAACCCCTGGTATCCCCGTTCCCTCCAAAAAATACTTTATTTTCTTTCCTTTCTGTGTGGACCTTTATATATATATAAGCAATATAAAAGTTTCTAAATAATAGAATCCTGAAGTGGTTAACATATTGAAAGGAGAAATGTAGTATAGAAATAACCTAAGTATTCTAGGTTTGGTATTTCAGCGTTTTTCAGGTAGGAGAAGAGGTAAGGTGCTCCTTTAAACTCATACTCTAATTCCCAGAATGTATTTTAAAGAAAATATGGCACATGCAAATATCTAAGCATAAGAACATTTACTTTAGCTCAGCTTATAATGGTAATGACTAGAAAAACAAAGCTTTTGAATAAGACATGACTAAATAAGACTCAACTACACAAGAATGGTATCTAGTAAACTTTAAAAGATGAAGCAGAGTGTGTTTGTTGGCATGGGAAAACAATATATATATATGATTTTCTTTACACACACACACACACACACACACACATATATATATATATGAAAGATCCAGAAATATAGTCCAAGCAATTTAGCAAATAGAAAATTTTACCATATATCTGTATTTTCTAATTAATGTACATATTTGTAATACCTTTAAAGAAAAAAAGTTGACTTTTAAAATTTTAAGGCAAAAAATTTTCACTGGCTTTGCTATCAAGATAACAAGTGAGTTATCCTTTAAGGCTCAATCAAATTCCCTGTAATTCAGGTAGAAACTCTGGCGGGTAAAACAATTTATCTCAAGCAACAAAGCTATATTCCTTAAATTAAAGCAATACCAATTTCTTTTATTAGAGGTTGGTATTGCACCAGAATAGGCTTCAATGTGTGCTTCACAAGTGTCCAGCATCAGGTCTTTTTGTCTCATATGATCTGATTAAGGCCATGGCCTTCACTCACTAGGCCCCATGTATATAGTAACCTCTGAAAACACATTCCCAGCCCTCTATATAATAGCACTCCTTCTTTTTTTCTCTCATTCTTTTGTTACATACCATACCTTCTCAGTTCAATCTATTTTCAAATTTTTTCACTGTTCTAATGAGAAAGATCATTAGAAAGCAAAAATAATTTATTTTTTCTTGCTTCCTATATTTGCCTACTCAAATCCATCTATATGTTGCAGCTTTCAGAGTAGAAACATTAAATTTAAAGTCAAAAACAACACAAAATGTTCTCTTCCATTTTCTGATCCCAAGTTTTAAGTGGCCTCATGTATATCTGTGATAGTCCAAAATACACAAAATGCTGTGATTCTAAGCAACATTTGGCCTAATCTTTTAATCAAAGTTTGAAATATAACATACAGAGATTAAATATTATTTTCAGTTCTTTCATAATTAAATAACAACTCTAATCATATAATTATCTTATTTCCCAAATCATCATTTATTTTGGGGAAACTATAAGTCTATAATTGTCAATTGCAAATTTTCTTATCAATGAAAAAATAGAGCACAAAGTCAGAATTACTAGAGCATTATGCAGAACAGAAATTTCTATGCTTTGTGCATATAAAAGTTGAGCACACTAATTCAAAAACCTAAAATCTGAAATGCGCCCAAATCTGAAACTTTTTGAATATGGACATTAGACCAGAGCGGAAAATTCCACACCTGACCTTATGTGACAGATCAGTCAAAACATGAAATTATCTTCAAGCCATATATATAAGGTGTATATGTAACATAAATAAATTTTTGTGTTTAAACTTGGCTCCCATCCCCAGGATATCTCATTATGTACATACAAATATTCTAAAATCCAAAACAATTACAAACACTTCTTATCACAAGCATTTCAGGTAAATGATACTCAACTTATAATAATTCCAGTCAATAGTCTTAAGAAGACACATCTAACTAAAAAGTTAAATGGATAACATGAATAAATACTTATAAAATTAATATTTGCCAAGATAGACACTTAAGTAATATTATTAATGGAAAGGAGATATAAATATGGTTCTTTGATTTGAGAAGGCTTCAGTGAAGGAGACAATGAACACAATACCTATGAACACAAATGTCTCCAAGCAGCTAAGCTATTTCTACATTTCAATAAATTTCACTATTGTTACTTACACACACCCAAAATAAAAGAAAAAATAGGAATAAAAGATTAAAACATAATTAAGTATAGTAATTTAACATTAATAGAAACAAATATTAGGATATTAGTAAATTGAGTGCCTGCAATCTGGCAGGAGACTGAAAATGGCAAATCATTCCATCAATACACTTTAAATGATACATAAAATAGTGCAATTTTTCAAGAATACTTCCAACTTTTAAACCTGTCTGATTAACTAAGCCTAAATTACATTCTGCAACTTGATTTGAAGCTTTGGATGACTTCCCCCATAATATGTAAGGTATTTTATGAGTAGGGAGAGAAACAGATGATAGAAAAGGTAGATACATGGGTCAGGATAGAAATGTTAACTTGGGATCATGGTATGTACTAACCTACTGCAGCAAGTCAAGGTGAAAGTATTAGAAGGAAGAGGTCAGAGGAAATGTGTTAGTATATATCACTGGGAAAAGGTTTTTCAGGATGAGTGAAAGGAATATAAAAATGTACATCAGCTTATTTGTTTAGAAGGTACCAAAAAATGACTACCTGAGAAAGCATGGAGATTTCAATTTCAATATAACCTCAAAGTGCTAGATGAGAAAACATGATATCTTCAAATAGGCACTTGGGACTGGGAAATAATAAAATGAAGTTGAACAGCTGAGTTTCCTAAAGCAGTCACTGTAAATTCTCATTTGTTTGTTTGCTTTTTGTGTTTTGTACTACTGGGGATTAAACCCAAGGTCTCATGCAGACTAGGCAAGCACTCCACTGAGCTACATTCCTTGCCTTTTTTACTTTTTATTTTGAGATAGGCTCACTAAATTGTCCAGGATGACCTAAACTTATGATACTCCTGCCTCAGCCTCCCAAGTCACTGGGATTATGGACATATGACACATGCCCAGCTCTTTTTCCCATTTTAAAGATGAAGGGGAATGTGAAGCTAAACTGAGAAACTATTCTAACCTTGCATAACTAGTAAATGATGAAAACAAAAAGGGAATCCAAATTGTCTTTCCATGGCTCACCCTTTCTAATACTATATACTATCTAAATATCAGATGAGGGCTAGGGATATAGCTCAGTGGTAGAGCACTTGCCTTACATATGCAGGGACCTAGATTTAATCCCCAGTACCCTTCCTCAAAATATTCACATGCAATTCAGAATGTTTTAATTACTTAAAGTTTTTTATGATTGAGAGTTGTATTTATAATCACTACAAATGTACCCAAGACATTTACATCAAATGAACGTAACAAGTGAAAAAGAAATCAAAGTTGGCTGTGGGAAAAAAAAATAATAACAGAATCAGCTATATCAGGTGCTTATTTTAGGTTCTCAAAGGGACTAAGTACTAAGTACATTTTTTCAGTTTCAGAATAGGAAGACCCACAATATTACCCAGGCCAACTTGTATAACACAAGAGAGAGAAGGAAAAAAGCTAAGGTGAACTTTTCATTCTATACCTTTCCTGAACCATGCTCTATGGAACCTACAGTTTGTCCCTAATGTTCCCCTAGTTCTCTTTGGGCATCCTGACTTTGTTTTCCTGACTTAATTTGATTACATACACTCTAAGCACTTGGAATATTACGCTAAATATCTGTCCCATATTTTCTAGCCTACTAAATGAATCCTAGAGTTCTTCCTTTTGTAGGTTTAATTATTTATTTTGCATTATTCATCCTACAAATCCCCTATTTATTAGCTGACAATCATAGTTATTAGATTTCTCATTAAGCAGTGGGAAATGGCTCTTGAGTACTGTTCCCCTAAATACCCACCACCATTTCTACCCTCTTTCTTAGAAATAAACCCTATAGGACTTACTATTCATTCCACTACAGTTTGAAATGGGTAATCTTGGCTATTTGAAGTCCAAAGGGAAAACGACAGAAAATGAAAACAGAACTACCAGAAAGTCCTAAAAGAAACTGAGTCAAACTGATCCACAACCATCCATAAGTTATATGTATGCCTATATGTAAAGAAAACTTGTAACCAGGAAGACAAATGAGAAAGGAATATCAAAAATTCTTTTTAACTCATATCCTTACCTTGGCTCTCAGTTCTGAAGGGCAATGATTCATTAAAATATTTGGGAGAAGGCAGGCAAAGTTACGTACAATCTGTAACTGCTAACCTAGGACTGGTACCCCCCAACACAAACACACACACCATGCACACCTGGAAAATCACATTAGGTGAGCCCTAATATGCTGCTTCTGTGAGAGGATTCAGGACCCATCCTGCTCTAGTCATTCCTGTCCTAAATTTCTCCAAGGGACAGACACTTCACATAATTCTACAAAACTCTCATGAACAACAAGAGGTGGGTTGGGAAAGGAGGACAAATAAGACATATATCTTAAAAAAGAGAAAGGAGAATTCATCACAAAAGGAACTTTAGAAGCTCCCATGGCTCTCCAAGAAAACAAATATTCCTAACATCCTTACCAGTAAACAACATCCAGTGGTGCAAAGTAATTTTTCATTATCAGGTCAGCAAAGTAAGCTTCAGTTTCCCGGCAGGCGGTTCCATTTCCAATCACCACTGTGCTGCAGCTTCAAGGCAGAAACAGAATGAGAAACTGGATGAGTTCAAGGCATGCTTTGAAATCAACCAGAGAAAATGTACAGAATGCACAAATACTATTCTACACTGCTCTTATTCTCTCATATATCCAAGCAATCTCTCCATTGTTTCAAAGGAAAATAGACATGCAGTTTAAAAGATGCTACCATTGCATTTGGTATAGATGGCAGTGAAAAAACAGTTTATTGTCATACAATGTCAAGAAAAATCAGTCAGCTTTCTTCCCATCAATAGAAATCAAAAAATTAAAAAGCAGTAGGTTAAAGCTGGGGCATTCTAAGCCGTAATAAAGACAATATGGCTGAATTATGTTGTCATAATTTCTGAACATTCTTAACTAAAACTATGACCATTCCTCAGAGAACAAAAGGAGAAAGAAAAGGAAGGAAGAAAGGAAAAGAAGACAGGGGAAGAAGACTGGCCAAATAGAAGAAATAAATGCTCACTTTTGGCAACATCATCACCTCTTATTTGTGAAAGAGAGAGGAAGCAGCACTTGTCAGGAGTCCCCATATGCAGTTCTCCAGAAGTTTGCCCCAGCATTGTTTTACATGCCTCCTTCTCTCTCACCAAGGCACCTCCCTTGATCCCTCCCTATTTCAGGTTTCAAAGGAATCTCTTGCTGGGCCAGTGAAGTACTGAAAAGATTACTTATTTTCATACTTGAAATTCAGCAAAAGCCTCTTTATTTTCTCAGCCTCTCTGAAGCCTTGTCCACAATGCAAGTAAACGACATCAGTATGAAGTATCTGACCTTAAAAGAAAATGAAAAAAAAATTAAATAAAAAGCCATTTTGTTGTAGGAAATTACAAAATATAACACCAGTGTTTTGATTAAGCCAGTTGTAAGAGAAAAGGCTTGTCTTTTCAAATGCAATCTAAATCATTCATGTTCACTTCTCCCTAAGACCTCTGAAAAACTGTTTCTTTCAAAGTAACATGGATTGTAACAATCTCTACACTTATTTTGTTATAAAAAACAGTTAATGTTAACAAATTAGTAAAAACTAACATTTACTGAATACTCACTACATAGTAAACACTGTTGTAATACTATTCTTTTTCTTCTTTTTAGTTGTAGACATATGAATTTGCTTCCTAGTAAAAATCTTTTTGTTATATATTTAAGAATTGCACTTTTCTACACTACAATATACAGAAAATATTTTATTTCTAATAAAAATATTTTTTAATTAAAACTTCATGCAGATTTGAGTGTAATTACCTAATAGAAATAAGTGACCTAAGTAAACAATGTTTTCCTAACAGGAGGTTAAGAAAACAACAGAATAATTTCAAAGAAAGCAGAAGAGAGGAAATAATAAAGTTAAAAACAGAAATTAATGAAATAGAAAAAAAAAAACAACACAAAGGAGCAACAAAATTATTTTTTTAAAAATACTTTTAATAGCCAGGCGTGTAATCCTGTAACAGATGTAACTCCTGTAATCCCTAGCTGGTAAAGGTGAAGCAGGAAGATCACGAGTTCAAAGCCAGTCTCAGCAATGGTGAAGTGCTAAGCAACTCAGCTAGAGCCTGTCTCTAATAAAATACAAAATAGGGCTGGGGATGTGGCTCAATGATCGAGTGCTCCTGAGTACAATCCCCAGTACCAAAAAAAAAAAAAAAAAAAAAATACTTTTAGCAATTAACAATCAAGAAAAATCAAAGAATCTTTTTTTAATTATAAATAAATATAAAGTATTATATTAGAAATAATTTTATTATATTTAAATTATAAATATAACTATAAATATATTACAAATTATAAAATATTTTCAAATAGGCACTTGGAACTGGCAAATAATAAAGTGAAGAGCTGATTTTCCTAAAGCAGTCGGTGTAAAATTCTTTTTTGGTTGTTTTTTGGTTTTTGCAGAACAAATTAATTATATTTTAAAATGATTTCATAAATTATAATAGAAATGAAAATATGCTATAGAATATAAAAATGAAAATGCAGAATATATGAGATATATTAACTATCTATAGCTATATATATAGAAATGAAAAGAGAATATAGAGTATAGAAATGAAAAGAAGCTGTAACTAGAAATGGAGCAGATTAAAAAGAAACGGATTTAAATAATAGTATGTATGTAAATAATAGTATGTAGTATTTTGATTAAATACTTGACGAAATGGATAATTCTTACAAAAATCTTACCAATGAAGATTGAGGATAAGTCCCTATATCTACATGTTAAAAATTTTAAAAAGAATTATCCTATAAGCAATACAAGACTGAAAACGTGATTTACCAACATCCAAAAGAAAGAATCATGACCAAGTTGAATTTAACTAAGGAAAGTGTAATTTGACATTTTTTGAAAAAAATCTGAATAATAAACTTCATCATAGTTAACACAGCAAAAGATAAAAGTCACATGATGAATCAGTAGTTGAAGAAAAAAATTGATAAAACAGACTTCCCATTTATTATAAAAATGAACAGCACCAAAAGACAACTAAGGGGACTGGAGTTGTGTGCATCAGTGTTAGAGCGCTTGCCTAGCACGTGTGAGGCACTGGGTTCCATCCTCAGCACCACATAAAAAAATAAAACAAATAAACTTATAAAAAAAAATCATGTTTAAAAAAGAAGACAACTAGGAATAAAAAAACAAAACCCCATGAGTGCATCTATAATAAACATAACAAAACATCTTCACAAAACCCAAAACTGAGCAGATGGGTACAATGCACTGACAGCTAAGACCTATGCACATAAGCATCTGTGTGGGAGAAAGCAGAGAGAATAGAAAATGTGATGATCCTCCGAACAGAAAAATCCCAAAATGTCAAAAAGTACTTCCCTAGAAAACACAAGTTAGAAAGTTTCTAAGAATAGTTAGAAATGTTGGAGCTTTAAAAACCTCCAAGGGAAATTCATGCAAACACACACACACACACACACACACACACACACACACACATGCATATCATAAGAAAACTTCTGAAAATCACAGAGAAAATCTTAGCAACCAGCGGGGAAAGACATATTACTTTCAAAAAGAACAATAATAAGATTTTTGGCTAAATTCTCAACAGAAAATATGATGCCAAAAAAATAAAATAAAAATAGAATGACATCTTTAAGTAACAACCAATCTTGAATTCTACACCCATCAAAAATATTTTTCAAAAATGAAGGCAAGAGGGCTGGGGTTGTGGCTCAGTGGTAGAGTACTTGCCTAGCCTATGTGAGGCACTGGGTTCAATCCTTGACACCACATAAAAATAAATAAAATAAATAAGGATCCATCAACAACTAATAAAATTTTTTTAAAATAAAGGCAAAAGACACTTTTTCAGATGAATAAAAACTGAGACAATTTCTCATCATCTGACCCACATAAAAATTAATAGCATAAGATTTTCATGTCTGCCCCCCATGCAAAATGTGCTCAACTGCAAACACAGAAATGCAGAAAAAAATAAAAAGTATTAGAAAAGGTAAATATATGAGTGAATATGAAAACAATATTAGCTGGACAAATCAAAAGTGTCTTTTGGTGCTTAAACATATAGAAATAAAATACATCAAATATAACTATGTCAAACAAGTTGATGAAGGATGATAGGGTTCAAGTTCGAGCCTTGTTAATCCTCAGTTCTCTACTGAGAAATAGGGAAGGAGATAAATGATGGTCATATGTTGAAGGCTTTGATCAACAAATAAAGAAAAATATGAAGTTTGATTCTCTCGTTCTCATATCCCTATAAGAAAACCATTTGCTAAGCCTCAAAAATTCACATTATTTCCAAATCCTCATAAAATCTATAAGTAAAACTTAACAACAGACCAAACAACTTTTATATAAAAAGCTGAAAGAGAACTTACTGGTAGGAGAAATTATAGCTAATTTGCAACCATGTTTGTAACCAGGATCCACTCCCATCAAGGTGCGGCCTGGAACAGGGCTTGTTAAAAGAAGCTGACGAAGATTCCGTCCAAACATCATTACTGATTCCTTCTCTGCATCTGATGTCAGTTTGGCTCTTCAGAAATGAAAAATAAATAAATGAATGAATGAATGAATGAATAAATAAATAAATGGAAAGGGAAAAAGTACAGGGATTATTTTGTATAGTTATTCCTCACAGGAACATTCCCTATAACAAAATAAGTTAAAAGAAAAACATCACATACAAAAATTAGATTGGGTCTATTTTTACTAGTCACAGTAATATATAATACCACAAAAATTTTGAAGCAATCTTTATGAGTTTGTCATACCTACCTTTCTTCTCTGTCTGCTCTATGCTATATACAAAAGTAATATGATTAGAGGTGCATATATCACTTCTCAGCCTTTTAGCTAAGATAAAGTGTAGATATGCATATATGTGAGAAAAAAATGTATGTATGCATGACATGTGGGAGTCAAATTAAAGTTTATCAAATTTTGAAAAATATACACACAAAAATTAGAGTAACAAATTATTGAATCACAGATAGCCTCCAATAACATTTAATTTTATACATTTACCTTTAAATATCCCAGTCATCTTTTCTATTCTCCACATCTACCCCTTTGTCATTCTCAGTGTCATGACATTACCATTCTGGAGCCAGTCCAGAATCATGCCTCATATAAATAATTTCAGTTTTATGCAGATAAGTTATTTTTTAAAGTGTGCTTTTAGGCACACTCTATGATAAAAATGTCCATTATGGCTTAAAATCATTTGGAAACCAAATTTTATTCCATTGACCTACTTAATAGAAGCTCTCCACATACTGTCTCCTGAAATTCTTAAGAATTTATGGAGTATAACTTCTCTTAGACTATGTGAATTACACATGCTATTGACCACAAGAAAACTGAACATATAAAAGTCATCAAAGCACATTTCATATCAGTGCTGTAGCAGAATATGTTACAGTTATAAAAGAGGCACACAGCTAACTAATGTTAGTGTCTCTGGTTTAATTCACTTTCTAAAGATTTCTCCATTTTCTCTAAACATTTCATTATCATTCTCTCTAAATTCAGCCAAACAAGAGAAGAAGTATCTTTCCAAATATTTCTATATCTACACTTTTACTTTATTCACTAGATGAACATTTGTTAACAGTCTTATAGAAGGTACCATTATTGGTATAAGCCAAAAAGACAAGATTCTCTGCCCTGATTTTCACTGTGCAGTGGAAAAAAAAAAAAACAGAAAAAATACACAGGCAAGTTTAAAACAATGGTTAAGTGCTAACGTAACAGGAATGCCTAGGAAGGATAGCTGAACTAGGTAAGCTCAGGTAAATCAAGAGGAAAACAGAGATGAAAGAAAGAGAAATGACTCATAGAAAAGGTGAGTAATTTTGTAAGCCACAGAGTGAACATATAAAAGCTCTAGAAGAAAGAAAAACCCAGATCACACAGGGTCATGTATGTTCTTCTGACCAATTTGGGTTTTATCCTGGAGACAAAGAAGATACACTGGAGGACTGTAAGTAGACAAGCATAAAATAACGAGATTGGGATCTTAAAATGGCAATGTGAAATTTATGTTGGAAAAGACAGAAGACAGTAACCATCTATGACACTAGTACAGTAATCCAGACAAGAAATGTTGATGCATTGAACTAAGACAGTAACCATGGACATAAAGAGAAGGAACAATGCATGATACAGTACAAGATGGTAAAACACTTCTTGATAACTGACAAGGCAGAAATGATAAATAAAGTAGATATGAAAAATGCCACATGGATAAATGATCATGATAGTCATGTTAATAAAAAATGCAGAAGCAGTTTATGCATAGGATATAGTCAACTGAATAAAATGACTACAAAATAACATAATCTTAAGAACACTTTTTTTTTAAGAGAGAGAGAGAGAATTTTTAATATTTATTTTTTAGTTATCGGCGGGCACAACATCTTTGTTTGTATGTGGTGCTGAGGATCGAACTCGGGTCGCACGCATGCCAGGCGAGCACGCTACCGCTTGAGCCACATCCCCAGCCCACATAATCTTAATGGTCTCTTTTAATTCACACAAAGTTGGAGAAAACTATGGCTAACAACGGGTATCTCTAGCGAAATTATGTTTCCCCCCTTTTGTGCTTTACTGATGCTTTCAATTTTCCTATAGTTGGGACAAAGTTCTTTTCTTTTCTTTTTTTTTTTTTTAGAGAGAGAGAGAGAATTTTTTAATATTTATTTTTCAGTTTTCAGTGGACACAATATCTTTATTTTATTTTTATGTGGTGCTGAGAATCAAACCCAGCGCCCCGCATATGCCAGGTAAGCGCGTTACCGCTTGAGCCACATCCCCAGCCCCAAAGCTCTTTTTAATTAGAAAAATAAAGTACTGTGGAATGTATACACAATGAAATATTACTCAGCATAAAGAAGAAAGGTGGGCAGGGGGTCCGCTGGGGGCGGGTGGAGGTTCACCAAATTGGGCAAGGGGGGTTATGGAAGGAAAGGAAGGAGGACGGGAATAGGAAAGACTGTAGAATGAATTGGACATAACTTTCCTTTGTTCATATATGAATACATGTAACTCCACATCATGTACAACCACAATAATGGAAGTTATACTCTATGTATGTATAATATGTCAAAATGCATTCTACTTTCATGTATAACTAAAAATAACAACTAAAAAAAGAAAAATAAAGTACTTTTCTTTATTTCAAAAAAGTAAAACTGATTGGGACTGCCTTCCTCAACTGCTGTTCATGGAAATATATCTATCAAAACACATCTCCAGACAATGTCTGCAAACTAACTTAAGAACTGAAAGAAGATGTATTATTTTAACCAAAGGTATTTTAGAAAAAGAGAAGGAAAGTCCTTGTGACTTCTCACTGCTAGATTATATGTTAGACACTCTTGCACCAATTGTTTATATTCAATCTGAACAAAATTATTCCACAGCCAACCAAATCAAACAGATGCAAAAATGTCAAAAGTGCCACTGGACATAACATGCATAATGAAAAAAATAAGTTAATAACAACTATATAAAAGGAATTACATTTTTAAATAAGATAAGTTTTTCTTCACTAAGGACAGAATTTCCTATCTTTAAATTTTATGCCCTGTCACCAAAAACAAGAGATGTTGCACAACATAAATTTGAAACAGAATTTCAAAACGAACACTATTGTTAGGGGACTTCTCAACTAAAAAGGCTGAAACAAGAAACTGAATGTCACTGATAAAAAGAAATTGAACAAGAGAGCTATGTGTCATTAAGAGTACCTGCTCATTCAATACCCTGAACTCAATGGTCATGTCAAACATAAGAGAAATAGACAAATAGTATATAGTCTGCTAGAAATTCTAGTAAGGTTGATGAGATGGTTAGAAATCGAAATTTCCAGATAGCCTTTGCTGAAACCTCGAAAAAGGGAGAATGAAATAAATCTATCCCACTCAGGAAAGACCATATGAGAGAATGGCTAGTTTTTAGGACTGACTACCAGGACAAAGGCTGGTATGGAAGTGGAGGGGGTATGCCTCCCTACATTTCTTTTCTTTCCATCTTCTCAATCCGCACCCCATTTTTTTTTATTTTTCATCTTTATTGCTCTTAGAACTTCTATTAGTCCCTTTAAATGGCTATTTTAATAATGTCCTGATATTTGCTCATCATTGCTGATAACATTTCATCCAAACACTTCCCCTTTAGAGAATAAAATCTATATAACAGCTTTCCTTCTTCACAGTAATAAATTCATCATGTCCTGCTTATGCTTTCTTTGGCTCTCTTACCTCTAAAAAATGACTGCAAGTAACTTCTCCATTAACTTCTCAGTTTGTTTCTTCCAAAACAAATCTCAAATCAATAAAACCATTTATGTGGCTTGGTTGTCAAAATGCAAGACTATTATTCCAGAGTATACCTTTCAAGCTGGACTACATAAGTGGTCCAGCTTGAAAAGTATATCACAATTAACAACAAAGTTTTAAGACTTATGCATAAGGCATGTACAGATTGTAATCAAGGCTTAAACTTAAAAGACTTTGTGATTCTAAGTTCTTTGGCTTTGTGACTCAATCAACAAATACTTATTATATTCTTTAACAGTACAATGCAAAATAAATAGCACACAAAATTAAGCAAGACAAAATACAAACCTGAACTCTCTACAGAGGAGAGGATAAATAAGGCGTTTAAAGGAATCATCCAGTGAATTATGTAAAATCTTCATTAATTCTGGCCTTGCAAAACCACGTGGTCTCCACCTGAAAAAAGAAAGCCCATACTAAACCTGATGTGACAATAATGAGACCATGAAAGGACACCTGGAAGAAAGAAGTGTGAAATAGGCAAGGGGGAAAAAGCCTTTATTAAAGCAAAAGTAACATAATCTGTAAGGAGAGGCTGTAGTGTCTGGAACTTGTTACTATGACATCTGGACGTTTTATTTATAAAAACCTATTAACTACAGTTAGACATAAAACTTAAAGGGGAAAAAATCTGCTGGGAAGAGTCATCAAAGCATTATTAGTAATAACTAAAATATCAAGATACAAGAAAGTCACCAAAAAATTATTACTATGGACTAACAGTACTGCTATGAACTGAATAGTGCCCTTCCCCAAATTCATATATTGAAGCCCTTATCTCTATTGAGATGGCATCTAGAGATGGGGCCTTTTGGAGATAATTAGCTTCATATGAGGTCATGACACCAGAGACCTTGCTCTCTTCCTCTGGGTCTCTACTCTGTGATGACACAGGGAGAAGGTGACAAACAAGAACACCCCTCTTTCCTACCCCCACAGGAAGTGACTCAATTCCTTATTTTGGATTTACTAGCCTCAGGAACTGTGAGAAAATAAATTTTTGTTCTATAAGACACACAGTCTGTACCACACTGTCATGGCAATAAAACAGGGCTGGGGATATAGCTCAGTTGGTAGAGGGCTTGCCTTGCATGCAAAAGGCCTGGGTTCTAATCCCCAGCACCACAAAAACAAAAAACGCTAAGACAATCACTGATTCTTCTATTACCTTTTCTTTATCTCTTCATGAGAATTAAAGGAGACTGAGCAAAGGAGAAACTGAACCTCACCTCTAGTCATTCATTTTTTTTTAAGTATTTTTTCAGTTGCCAATGGACTTTTGTTTATTTATTTATATGTGGTGCTGAGAATCAAACCCAGTGCCTCACCCATGCTACACAAGCACGCTATTACTGAACCACAACCCAAGCCCTGGACATTCTTGAGTAGAACTCAGGCCATGCTGCTCTACTAAGGACACATATACACATACTGAAGAATGTAAAGGCCATAGGATTAACTGTTAGTGGACACTGAAGAAAGAATGGAGAGAAAAAACGCAACTAAAAAGGACAAATTTAGTCCTACCCTTTCTGTGTTTCCATCCACCTACAGCATTTCTGCCCTTGACCCTTAATGGCTCTTGAACAGACTCCATTAACAAAATATAAATGTTTTCTAGTCATCCACTAATACATGTCAAAGGTCCTCTCATCTGTTAATCATCTCAGGCAAGGAAATGAACTCAGTTTAAGCAAGCAAACGCACAAGCCTTTACACTGTTACATACCAAAGGTTATGTGTTAGCAAATAACTAAACTCCTTCCATAGAGGGTAACATACTTGAATTACAAATAATTTTGTTTTTTAATTTCAATGAAAGTGCTTTTAGGCAGGATGTATATTTCCTTCTTTCTATCTAAATCTTCACTATTCCCCACTGTCACCTTTATCTGAGGACATGAGGGGTAGGGAGGAGGAGGACAGAATTAGCCACAAGTCTTGCTTTCACTGGACCTTTTTTAAAAAAGGATAGTAAGATAAATGCAAATACTAGAAATATGCAAAATTAAAGGTATAGAGATCAAAAGTAGCGGTGATAGCAGTACAACATATTTAATGAAAACCAAGATTTGAAGCAGATTATCTCTGTTTAAATTCCACTTTACTACTTTGTTGGGAGACTTACTTAACCATGTCTGCTATTTATCATTTATAAAATGGGAGTAATAATCATATTTAATTCAGTGTTGTGAGTTAATATGTAAAGGACTTATAAATTTTTTGGCACATTCTATTTAAGCACTTGCTGCTGCTGCTGCTGCTGCTACCATTATTGTTAATTTGGAGAATTCAACATCAAGAAAAGCTTCCCAGAAAAACCCTAAGATGGGTTTTAAAAATGAATTGTGGCTTATCTAGTAAGGCAAAGGAATATGATCATTCTGAAAAGAAACCACAGCATACTGGAAAGCTCAGAGGCAAGAAAGAACATGATAGATTCAAGTAACTACAAATAGATCAGTATGGCTAGGGTATAAACTGGCAGGATAAAGTCAAAGGAAGAAGAGGCTAGAATACATGGCAGTGGAAAGATTAAAATGGTCTTATATACCATGTTATAGAGACTGGCTAGTTGAGAGAGGAAACACAGTCCTAGGTCATGGGATAATATGCTATGAAGATAGTGCTTAGAGGCAGGAAGACTAATGAAGTGATTTTTTTTTTTAATTAGTATAGCTGATGTCTACTAAGGTTATTCCCTTAAGCCTCCAATAAAGATTTCCCTACTACTTGCAAGAAATAGCCAGAAATCCTACTATTACCTTTGCATATCCTCTTGAAGTCCCCCAGTGATCTTTTTCAAACCTCAAAATCCTCCCTTGGTTTAGACTGCTAGGCTCTCCTCCCTGGAAGACTGCTGCGGGTCTATTTTATTCTTAAAGATGTATCAGTTATTTCCATTCAGTTGACCTTCAAACCCTGGACCCAGCCCTGAAACATAGCAGCTAAACTAATATCCAGCATTACAGAAACTTCTTTTGGTTCCTTACACAATAATAATTTATGCTCCTTCCCTAGCTTCCTAGAAGCTATTCACAGAAATTAGCATAAGGGACTTGAAACAGTATGGTGATTTCACAGACTTTATTACTTACTATATCCTTAAAGCAATACAATATGTTTACCTTACAGAATATTATCTCAAAACCTGAGTCTTCCATCACTCAACAACTAAATACCACTGAATAAAACTGAAGGACCTCATCTAAACCAAATTCTACAATATGAAACATATGTCTTATGAGATATGCACAATAAAGCAAAAATATAAGGCAGGAACCACAAACTCAACTGCCTGCAAGGGCCAGGAGAGTACTATAAACAACTGAAAAGATCTGTGCCCTAACCTGTATGTTTTTGACAGAGACATGCTTTGTCCACCCATTGCACAAAAAAATATTCTCTACTTTGGCAAAGAAACACACTCTGCTTGTTTCTTATACCTAAGATAAAGACAGGCTCTCTCCATTTAGCTTTCATTTTTCCACATTTAAAAAAGAACTGGATCAGGAGATAGTTCTTAAAACCACTGAACAAAAATTAGTACAATTTTAAACAATAGAAATTTACTCATCAGATAAAAGACATAAAAACTCGCTGCAAGCGAGCTCAAACTTACAAATCCTGGTCACTGTACAGTCCAAGTCATGAACAGGGAAGCGTTGAGATCATTCCCTCACATATGTTTTTGTTTAAAGAGCAAATGCAGAAACTAATGGAGTTTTCACAAACATAACTATTACAGCACGTGACAAGATTAGAAATCCTCTTCATATTTATCCTCTTGAACTAACAACATATAATTATAAAATATGAATTGTTCAGTTTTGAATTTAGACCTAGGATTTTTTTTAGACCTAGTATTAAATTCTTCCTTGTTATTCTAATTAACTTAGATAATAACAAGATTTCCATTCAGCTCACTCTCTGCCCTAATCATATAGAACTTTATATCTTCATAGCATAAGTGATACCATCATCTATCTTCTTGCCCTGCTATACAAATGCCATGCTTCACTTCACCTCTCCCTAATCAATCCATCCACCATTTAATCGAATGATTTCTCCTACCTCTGTAGACTCTACCTCCTAAACATTGCTCGAATCTGTTTATTTCCTATTGTTATTACCCTAGTCCAAAGCTCCCATACCTGCTCTTAGTTCCTCTCAAATAATTTTCTATGTTGCAGCCAGACTGATTTTAAAATGCAATCTGATCATGACACTTCTCTGTTTAAAACCTTTATTAGTTTCCTACTACACTTAAGATAAAAAAAAAAAAAAAAAAAAATCTTTAGTATACTTAGAAAGCCATATATGACCTGGCCCACACTGATCTCAATTTTCACTTCATGCTGCCTCTACTCCATTCCTATCTCTGACCTGCATACATGCCAGGCCAAATAGAGTTCTATGACACAAACTCTTACAGGTACTCTCTACTTCTATTCAGTGTCACCCTTATTAAACTACATGGTCTTCAAGGACAGTGTATTTTTCAAGTTTCCAGGTGGACCTCCAAAGTCTAATATATACTTGAGTGGATAAGTATATGAGGGAGAGTGGGAAAAGCAGTAGAGAGAAAAAACAAAAAAAAAAAAAAGAAAAAGAAAAAAATTCATTAGGCAAACATGTCTAGCCATTCAAATGTGTTCTAGAAAAGAAAAAATTCCTTGAGAATAGTCCCATAGTTCCCAGAGAAGTGTTTCAGCTCTTGGAATTATCTACATGGAAAAAAAAAAAAACCTTTCGATTAAAAATTATATTACTGGACTAGGGTTGAAGCTCAGTTGGTAGAGCCTTGAATGTGTGAGGCACTGGGTTTTATCTTCAGCACCACATAAAAACAAATAAATAAAATAAAAATATTGTGCCCGTCTAAAACTAAAAAAATATTTTTAAGGCCAGGCCCAGTGGTACATGCCTGTAATCTTAGCAGCTCGGGAAGCTGAAGCAGGAGGATTGTGAGTTCAAAGCCAGCCTTAGTAACAGCAAGGCACTAAGCAACGCAGTGAGACCCTATCTCTAAATAAAATACAAAAATAGGGCTGGGGATGTGGCTCAGTGGTTACAGTGGTCAATCTCTAGTAGCATTATATTACTATACTATAGTTACATAATATGTCATATTGTAGGTTAAATAATATTACCAATTATTTAACTGGGAAAGGAGATCCTTTTAAAGAGTATAATTAAAAGCACAATACCAGCCAAGCACAGTAGAACACACTTGTAATCCCAGTAACTTGAGAGGTTGAGGCAGGAAAATCAGAGTTTGAGGCCACCCTCAGCAACTGAGGGAGGTCCTAAACAACTTAGCAAGACACTCCATCTCAAAATTTAAAAAATCTTTTAAAGGGCAGGGGATGTAGCACAGTGGTAAAGCAGACCTAGGTTCAATCCCCTCTACCAAAACAAAACAAAACACCACAGTACAAGGGAAAAACTAAAATCAAATATAGGTAAGCCATGGAAAAAATAATTATATCATTATAAGGAAAACTATCCCCTGATATTTACTTAATATAAAGACGGTAGGTTAAAAGTATAACTAATACTTCTTTATTAAGGACTGACTTTGATACAAAGAATTAAGAATATTTTCAGGAAAATAAGCTAGAAGTTGTCCCCAATTTATTGTGACCTCTTTACTAAAACACTTCTAGGAAAATAATTAGGACCATAATCTCACCACTTTGTAATAACAGATACTATCAAAGGCCTGTTCAACACCATGTATAAGCTACAAAATTACATGGAATATCACTTCATTCTTTTCAATTTATGAGGAAGGTATAATTCACTACTTTAAGGACAATGAAACTGAAAATAAAATTAAGTAAAACACCCACAGTAACATGGGTAGGAAGTAATATAACTAATTGAAACTCAAACATATCTGTTTTATGTTTTCTAAAAAACCATCTTAGAGTTTGATTATAATTAAAACATGTTAATGTAATTTCTGAAATATAGTATTTCTTTTAGATATTTATTCTCTTCATTTTTTAAAAAAATTTTAATACAATTTATTAATAAAATAAGACAAATTTAGCTAATAAGACTTTATCAAGACAGAAGAAGATGATGCATTCTATTACTGTACAACTGTACATCGTTACACTTATACTACACTACCCCTTCAGTGAAGTCAATCACTACTTGCATAGAGTCAGATTTGACAATGGCCAACACTAATAAATATCTTCCACATTCACTTCTTTTTTTTTAAATTTTGTTTATTTTATTTTATTTTTAATTTTTATTGTTGGTTGTTCAAAACATTACATAGTTCTTTTTTAAAAAATTTTTTTAATATTTATTTTTTTTTAGTTATCGGCGGAGACAACATCTTTGTTCTGTATGTGGTGCTGAGGAATGAACCCGGGCCGCACGCATGCCAGGCGAGCATGCTACCACTTGAGCCATATCCCCAGCCCCATTACATAGTTCTTGACATATCATATTTCACACTTTGATTCAAGTGGGTTATGAACTCCCATTTTTACCCCGTATACAGATTGCAGCATCACATCGGTTACAATCCACTGTTTTACATATTGCTATACTAGTGTCTGTTGTATTCTGCTGCCTTTCCTATCCTCCACTATCCCCCATCCCCTCCCCTCCCCTCCCATCTTCTCTCTCTACCCCATCTACTGTGATTCATTTCTCCCCTTGTTTTTTTTCCCCCCTTTCCCCTCACTTCCTCTTGTATGTAATTTTATATAACCATGAGGGTCTCCTTCCATTTCCATGCAATTTCCCTTCTCTCTCCTTTTCCCTCCCACCTCTCGTCCCTGTTTAATGTTAATCTTCTTCTCATGCTCTTCCTCCCAACTCTGTTCTTAGTTACTCTCCTTATATCAAAGAAAACATTTGGCATTTGTTTTTTAGGGATTGGCTAGCTTCACTTAGCATAATCTGCTCTAATGCCATCCATTTCCCTGCAAATTCTATGATTTTATCATTTTTTAATGCAGAGTAATACTCCATTGTGTATAAATGCCACATTTTTTTATCCATTCGTCTATTGAAGGGCATCTAGGTTGGTTCCACAGTCTTGCTATTGTGAATTGTGCTGCTATGAACATCGATGAATCAGTGTCCCTGTAGCATGCTCTTTTTAGGTCTTTAGATAGACCGAGAAGGGGAATAGCTGGGTCAAATGGTGGTTCCATTCCCAGCTTTCCAAGAAATCTCCATACTGCTTTCCAAATTGGCTGTACCAATTTGCAGTCCCACCAGCAATGTACAAGTGTACCCTTTTCCCCACATCCTCACCAGCACTTGTTGTTTGACTTCATAATGGCTGCCAATCTTACTGGAGTGAGATGGTATCTTAGGGTAGTTTTGATTTGCATTTCTCTGACTGTTAGAAATGGTGAGCATTTTTTCATGTACTTGTTGATTGATTGCATGTCCTCCTCTGAGAAGTGTCTGTTCAGGTCCTTGGCCCATTTGTTGATTGGGTTATTTGTTTTCTTATTGTTTAAATTTTTGAGTTAATTGTATACTCTGGATATTAGGGCTCTATCTGAAGTGTGAGGAGTAAAGATTTGTTCCCAGGATGTAGGCACCCTATTTACCTCTCTTATTGTTTCTCTTGCTGAGAAAAAACTTTTTAGTTTGAGTAAGTCCCATTTGTTGATTCTTGTTATTAACTCTTGTGCTATGGGTGTCCTATTGAGGAATTTGGAGCCCGACCCCACTGTATGTAGATCGCAGCCAACTTTTTCTTCTATCAGACGCCGTGTCTCTGATTTGATATCAAGCTCCTTGATACATTTTGAGTTAACTTTTGTGCATGGCGTATTCTCTTCATTTTTAATGAAATTTGTTTATTTATTTACAAAGGAAATAAGCATTCAAAGAAAGTGACAATTACACGGTAAAGTATAAGATAGAAAATTAAAATCTCATACCAAAGCCAAGGAGTAAACCATTTATTATCTTCTCAGGCATTTTCTTATATATACATAAACATATTATTTGCCATTAATGAAATTATAGAATAAATAATTATAAATTATCTTTTTAACCTAATAAGACATGTTTATATATCAGCTTTTTCTAAAAGCTGCACAAAATTCCATTGTATGGATATGACATAACTGATCAACATTCAAATTACATTTTACTTGGTTAGTATTATTTGGTGGTTCAGCAAGTTGATCCTTTGTGGAATTGCATTGGGCAAACTGGCTTCCAGTGAATTGATACAAGAAGTATGTTGGGTGTAAGAGCCATTTACCAAAGTATAGCACATACATTTCTCAAAGAATGCTACATCTAACTTTTCAAGTAGTATTCACAGCAAGTTCTCTAAACTATGTTCACACAGAGATAGCTGCTGATAAGCATATCTAAAATTTAACATTCTAACCAAGCTCCTTTACATCTTTGTATTAGCTTTCTTATTAGTCACATGGTGGCCACAAAATTTGCTGTACCAATCAAATAGATTGATGTGAAGATCAAATATAT
This sequence comes from Callospermophilus lateralis, assembly GCF_048772815.1. Lineage (NCBI taxonomy): Eukaryota > Metazoa > Chordata > Mammalia > Rodentia > Sciuridae > Callospermophilus > Callospermophilus lateralis. Next base: position 35,867,865 of record NC_135318.1, read on the forward strand.
TTAGAAAAATTAAAAGTCAAGTGTTATATAAAATGTGTGGCTAGTTTAAATGGTTTCCTTAACAACTAAAAAGGTTAATTAAAAATATGATATTTAAAAATGTTTTATGTTTATTTCAATCATCCTTAATTTGCAAAGGTTTTTTAGGAAAACCATACATTTGTTTAAAGATTTATATTGTAATATCCTATTAATCACATTTTTGTTTCAATCATCCTTAATGAGTAAAACATTTCAGATATACTATATACAATATGATGGGGGTTTTTATCTTTTTATATTTTTATCTGTAGATGGACACAATATCTTTATTTTATTTATTTTTATGTGGTGCTGAGAATCGAATCCAGTGCTTCACACATGCTAGGCAAACCTCTACCACTGAGCCACAATCCCAGCCCCTATATTATGATGTTTTAACCTATTTTTTTCATGAGGGGAAATATGCTCTTTATAAAAGATTCAAATGGTACAGAAAAGTACAGTCATGCATCACTTAATAATGGGGATAAGTTGTAAGAAATGCACCATAAGTCATTTCATCACAGTGCAGGCCTCTAAGTATGCTTCTGTGAAGCAAGATGATACAGCCTACTATGCACCTAGGCTATATGGTATTGTCTATTTCCTCTATGTTTTAAACCTATACAGAAGGTTACTTTACTAAACACTTTAGGGAACTATAACAAGATGGTAAGTATCTGTATATGTAAACATAGAGTAATACAGTAAAAATACAGTATAAAGAATTAAAATAAAATAGTATATATGTATAGGGGGCTTACCATGAATGAACCTTGCAGGACTAGAAGTTATTTTCAGTGTCACTGACTAGGGAGTGAATATGAAGGTCTAGGACATATACTACCATAGACTTCACTTAAGTTACACTAAAATTATTTTTAAATGTTTTTTTTCTTTCAGTAATAAATTAACCTTAGCTTACTTTAACTATTTCACTTTACAAACTTTTTTAACTTCTTGACTCTTTTGATGACACTTAGCTGAAAACACAAACACAGCTGTACAAAAATAATTTTTATATATTCTAATTCAATAAAGCTTTCTATTTTTTTCTCTTTTTAAAAATATTTTTTAAACTTTTTTGTTAAAAATCTAAGGAGAAAACATTCAGATTAGCCTAGGCACGTCTTGTCGCATAGGAATGTCCTCAGGAACAACAACATGCATGGAGTTTTCACCCTCCATGATAACAATGCCTTCTTCTGGAATACCTTCAGGAGGCTTCACACTATTCAGATAGGTATCTATGGTGGTTTCCTTGGTTTGTTTTTTTAATCACAGATTTACTTAGAAGCAGATAATGTACCATTGACTGAAATGTTGTTATGCACTGCTGACTGTACTGAAGTAAATGTTCCTCTCCCAGAAATCATTATTGTTTCTTATGCACCCTCCAGGTATTTTCTATTTAAACATATACAAAACTCATATACTTCGTTTTTTAAATATAGCTGGGCATGGTAACACACAACTGTGATCCCAGCAACTCAGAAATAAGGAGGATCACAAGTTTAAGGCCAGCCTCAGCAACGTGGGCCTCAAACAACTTAGCAAAAACTGTCTCAAAATAAAAAGGGCTAGGGATGTAGCTCAGTGGTAAACTGCCTTGGGTTCAATTCCTCTATACCAAAAAAAAAAAAAAAAGAAAAAAAGAAAAACAAAAGATACAATATACATTGATATTTGCTTTAAAAAAAAAAAAAACATAATAGACATCTTTCCATATCAATACATAAAGATATCAGTATGGTATTTTAGAAAGGAAATTCTTTTTGGGGGCAGTGGGGGGGACTGTGGATTGAACACAGGGGCCGTTGACCACTGAGCCACATCCTCAGCCCTCTTTTGTATTTTATTTAGAGACAGGGTGTCAATGAATTGCTAGTGCCTCATTTTTTTCTGAGGCTAGCTTTGAACTTGCGATTCTCCTGTCTTAGCCTCCTAGGCTGCTGGGATTACAGACATGTGCTAAAACACCCACCTAGTAAGGAAATTCTATAGAAATCTATAAACATACCTGTTTTGGATGCACCACCTACAGAATTCATTCTTCACTCCATCGGAAATGTTGACCTTGACTGTCAATATCTTCAAATTCTCTCCACGATTAATTGCCAAAATCTGAGCACAAATGTATATGGTAAAAATTGATAATCCACAAAATATATAAATGATAAATTTAATCAGTCAAAATTTATGACTAATTGAAACCAATTAGGCAGTTATTTAGCCAAGAGCTATTATCAATTACTTATTTTTTAATTTACCAAGAATGTATTCAAATAATAACTTGCTTATACTTTTGAGGGTTTTTGTTTTTTTTAAATTTTTTAATTGATTTTTTTTTAAAAAAGACAGCAGAATGCATTATAATTCTTATTACACATATACAGCACCATTTTTCATTTCTGGTTGTATATAAAGTATGTTCACACCGATTCATGTATTCATACATGTACTTTGGATAATGATGTCCACCATATTCTACCATCCTTGCTAACACCCTGCCCCCTCCTTTCCCCTTCCACCTCTCTTCTCCATCTAGAGTTTATCCATTCCTCCCATGATCCCCCTCCCTACCACACTACGCATCAGCCTCCTTATATCAGAGAAAACATTTGGCATTTGGTTTTTGCGGATTGGCTAACTTCACTTAGCATTATCTTTTTCAACTCCATCCATTTACCTGCAAATGCCATTATTTTATTCTCTTTTATTGCTGAGTAATATTCCATTGTGTATATATGACACATTTTTTATCCATTCATCTATTGAAAGGCATCTAGGTTGGTTCCACAGTTTAGCTATTGTGAATTGTGCTGCTATAAACATTGATGTGGCTGTGTCCCTGTAGTATGCTGTTTTTAAGTCCTTTGAGTATAGACTGAGGAGAGGGATAGCTGGGCCAAATAGTGTTCCATTCCCAGTTTTCCAAGGAATCTCCATACTGCTTTCCATATTGGCTGCCCCAATATACAGTCCCAGCAGCAGTGTGTGAGTGTACCTTTTTCCCCACATCATCGCCAACACTTATTGTTGTTTGTCTTCATTTAGTTGCCATTTTGACTGGAGTGAGATATATCTTAGAGTAGTTTTGATTTGCATTTCTCTAATTCCTAGAGATGATAAACATTTTTTCATATATTTGTTGATTGATTGTACATCCTCTTCTGTGACTTATCTGTTCAGATCCTTGGCCCACTTATTGATTGGGTTATTTGTTTTTTTGGTGCTTAGCTTTTTGAGTTCTTTATATACCCTAGAGATCAGTGCTCTATCTGATGTGTGAGGGGTACAAATTTGCTTGAGATGCTTATACCTTTCCCAAGCAACTTATTTCCCTTATCAAGTAAACTATAACATGCTCTTTGAAAGAAAATACAGTACATTGTATTTTGGTACAATGCAATCTCCTTTTTAGATCCTACTGAAATTTTCTGACCATCTGGAGTTGATATATTTTTTATAACTGTGAAAGATAATTTGTGCTAAGATAAATACAAAATGCATAATCCTAAGAGGAATAGTTACTAATTGCTATCATTTACTAGCACTAATTGTAAGGCCCGTCTAAGCACTCTGAATACATTATCTTAAGTATTCCTTAAGTCATCAATGATGTATTATCTTCAATTGATAATCATTTTTCTGAGACTAACTTTCCCAAATCACAAAGCTAGCAAATAGCAAAGTAGAAATTTAAATTCATACCCTGTTCTTAATCTTATGTTGAAAGAGCTACCTTTAAAAACACTCCTTAGAAAAGTGCAAACAAAAGCTACAAAAAGCAGAAGAAAGGAAATAAGAGAGTAGAAATTAAGAATTTTTTAAAAAAAGAAAGAAAATTCAACAAAACCAAAAGATGGGTCTTTCAAAATATCAAAAAAAATTTGTTTTCAAATTTTATTTTAGTTGTAAATGGACACAATGACTTTATTTTATTTATTTTTTTTATGTGATGCTGAGGATGGAACCCAGTGCCTCATACATGCTAGGTGGAACGCTCTACCTCTGAGCCACAACTGCAGCCCAATATCAACAAAATTGACAGATCTTTTGTTAACCAAGAAGAAAAGAACGAACATTCAAATTACCCAAAGCAAAAGAGAGGCCATTACTATGGATCATAGAAATAAAAGATCCTAACAAAATATTATGAACAAAATTATGCCAAATTAGATAACTTAGATAAAATGAAAAAAAGTCCTAAAAAGACCCAAATTACCAAAAGCAAATCAAAAGAAAGAGAAAATGTGAACAGATCTAAAAGTAAAAATATTGAATCAGTAATTCTAAAATTTCCCATAGTGAAATGTCCAGGCTTAGGTGGCTCCACCATAGAACTCTGCCATTTTAAGAAGAAATAATACCAATTCTTCATAAAATTTTCCAAATATATAAGAGAAGAAAAAACTTCCCAATTCTCTTCAAGGCCTGTATTATACAGATACAAAACCAAGCAAGACGTCACAAGAAAATTACAGATCAATATCTCTTATGAATAGAGATGTAAAAATCCTCAGCAAAATAACAGCAATTCAAATCCAGAAATATGTAAACAGGATTATACACCAAGACAGAGTATAATTAATTCCAGGAATTTCCAGTGGTTTATCGTCTGGAGATCAATTAATATAATACATTATATCAATTCAATAAAAAATAAAAAATCATCTGGTCATCTCAATAGATTCAAAAACATTTGACAAAATCTAGCAGTTCTTCATGTTAAAAACACTAAAAAATTAGTAATAGAAGGAAAGTTCTTTAATGTAAGAAATAATAGAATTTGAGGCATAAATGAAATTGAAAGTAAGTAGTGGGATAAAGCAGAATTATTTTAGATGTTAGCAATGAACAGGAAATAGGGAGTAAAAAAAAAAAAAAAGGCAAAGGAAGTGGGATCAGTGAAAGCAGCAGCAAAAAAGAACAGGAATGGAAGACCCCAGGAGAGAATGTGAAGGCCAAGTGACAAATTCGTATAATAGAAAAGACTTCATTAAGGACCAATGAAAACAAGTTGCAACCAGAGTAATTAATTTAGTAGACAGGCCTAACAGCTCCCTCCACAACACATGGAGAAATTATAGGGAATGCTGCTTCTTTACCACAGACTTCCATCATTTTCATAGGTTTCTGTATTCGGAGGTATTATATCCTCGGACATTTACGTAGAGGCTGAAAAATAGGGTTCAGAGCTGGGGACACAAGGCCTCAGCACTGAAGGGTTTAGAAAGCTATCTTTGTGACATCATCCCTCTTGCATTCAAAATAATCTAAAAAGTTCTTAAAACATAGGACTGTTTTTCAAAACTGACATTCCCCAAAGGGTTTACTTTCTCAGGCCTGAGTTCTTTACATCTAGAAGATTGTGTCAATCACAAACTTAAATTTAGTTACAAACTAACCCAGAATGACACATGGATTAAACATACTATTTAAAATGTGTTTTAAATGCTGAGACCAACAAAATATTTTCAAGCAGATATTAGAAAGGATGGTTTCAGAAAAATAAAACTGCATGTTTTCCAAAGTTGTATTAAAATTTTAAAAAGCAAAGAAGGGACAAAATATGACATCATCATTTCTGTAAAATGAAATTAAGTATGCTTAGCGACTAATACTATTAGAAATTATTTCTTCATTATGCTATATCTGTTGACAAAACCTGGCAAGTAAAATATTAAAGTGATAACATTTTTTCAAATTACTAAAAGTATATACACTTCACCCAATATGATACAATGTACAAAAACCAAAATTGACAACTTTAGAATATACATAGTGAAACTTTTCTTCAAGGGCATGGGCCATGTCACCTTGATTCTCCAAGTAAGATCCAAAATATAATAAGTATACAAAAAATATCTTTGGGATAATTAAAGATTTTCATATCATGTTACAACAAGATCAAAATATTCTGTGTCTGTGCTATCATAAGTTTTTTGAAAAATTCTATTTTTAGTATGGAAATTAAATGTTGTATAAATGGTAAAGCATTCTACTACTTTCCATCATCCCCTTTTTACCACAGTAAAATGCAGATAGTAAGAGAAATAAATTTTTTAATTATTTATTGAAGACTTCAGGTTTGTAGAAGAGTGACAGTCTCCTGATTCTAAATCTCCCCTCATCCTCCTAGAAGAACCACAAAATCAATAAAGAGAATTAATAAAGCAACAGAGGACATCTTCAGCTAAGATTTTTATCTAAGACAGATTTCTTCAAAACGACATTCAAGGAAAAGCAACAACAGTATAATGTATTCAAGAAACTTAAGGAAAGAAAGTGCAAAAAAATGTTTAAATGTGCCAGAACTAAGAATACTGTACATATACACCCTTCTTGAACCATATACTAGGGTAGTGGTCAGCAAACTATGGTCCATGAGCCTGTTAAATATAGAGAGTAGCATTGGTTTGGACAGAGCTTCTGCACTAGGCCCAACAAATCAAAATGGAGTCACTTATGCAAGTTCCAAGTCATCCAGCCAATTTGTTTATAGGATCTTCCAAGAAATCAGGAGAGTGAGAAATACAGTAAGAGTCAATCCCCAAACATGACAGTTTTAGCCAGCATAATAGCTCCAACCTTTATAAAGAAAGTAACTTTGAAAAAACCAATCTGCTTTTTTGTATTATTTCTGCTTTCCCCAGACCAGATTTTTGTCTAGAAAGCCAAACTCTCTGCTCAGCTCATCAGAATAGTCATTGTATTTTATATGAGGCCTTGTCCCATTCTAGAATCCCAAATAAAATACAATTAAGATTTTGTTGTACTTTTGTCTTCTGACAGGATTAAGCCAATCTGACATCTATTTTTGTAAATAAAACTGCTAAAACACATTTATGATCACTCACTTATGTATTGCCAGTGACTATTTTCATACAACATGGTAGTTGTATATTTAAAAAAAATATATATCTAACAAGCCAAAAATATTTACCCTCTGTACCTTTACAGGAATGGTCTACCAGCTTCATACTAGATTAGAGAATAAGCTTCATTCATCCAAATGACCAGGAAGCTATGGCAACAGGACTAAGGACAGGTATTTTGAATAATTGTGGGGCTAAGATTAAAGCAAGAGTGGGATCATTTTTCATTAAGAGAGCACACACTACAATCCTAATAGACAAAGAAGACTTCAAGACAAAAAGCACTAAACAAGACAAGGGAAGAAACTTAATAATTTTAAAAGCCATATTCTATTTGTGGAATTGAGGGGCATACTTACTACACTTCAAAGATGTTGACAGGAATATCACTAAAAATGGTAAAATCAGGAACTCCAGAACTCTTTTCTATCACAAAATTAGCAGAATAAACTTTTTCAGAGTTCTGGGATCTAAAAAAAAAAAAAATTCAACAACCAGAACATCACCCACTGAAAAGGAAGCTGCACAATTTCCATAAGAGAGCACTTTTAACTCACCTGCTTATACCCACTACTCTGGGGCTCAGAAGGGCCTTGAAGGTAACAGTCCACATCCCACATTTCTGGGGCGGGTTCCTGGCAGCAGAGGGAGCAATATGGAACTTCTTCTCAAGTACTTGAGATTTTGTGTTTTAATCTGTCTGGATTGATTTAAAGGTTTGCCTTTGTTTCACTTGTCTTAGAGCTTACCCAGAGTAGAAGCAGCTTTCTAGGGGGACTATGTCAAAAAGGTTTTTTTAATTTTGTTTTCATTTTTGTCTTTGCAGTACTGGGGATCAAACCAGGGCCTCATGGTTCATGAGCTCTACCACTGAGTTATACCCCCAGCCCTGTCAAAATTATTTCAAGGCAAATGTCTTGGCCACAGTCATTAAGGCTATGGCAACTAATAAAAAGACCAAAATAAAGAAAATAAAATAAATAGGGAAGAAACAGGCTAGAAAACGAGATATTTGAGGGGGAAAGTTCTTTTAAAAATTCCTGTGTATATCAGGGACTCTAGGAGGTACCTGCATACCTAGGGCTGAACATATGCTCTAAAAATCCCCAAGCTTTCACCTCTAACTGACTTTGTGTTGCATGTAAACAGCAAGCAAAGGTGAAGACAACAAGGCAGAGTTGCTAATGGCTTCTCTATATTTTGAAGAAGCACCCCAACACAGAACCAATCTACAAAGGCTGAGTTTGAAAATTTCGTTTTTAACTCCATGCTTTTGTTTTTTGTTTGGTTGGTTGGTTTTATTTTGTTTTGTTGTTGCACTGGGGATTGAACTCAGGGTCTTGTGCATGCAAGGCAAGCAATCTACCAACTGAGCTATATCTCAAGCCCTGACTCCATGGTTTTAAGTAAATCTCTGGCAAATAGCTACCTACTTACTAAGCTAACAGAAGAGAGACTGTTCAGAGTCCAAACATGAAGAAAACATAGAGATTTACAAAAGTAATTCAGAAAAGTCACTAAAACAAATAACCCACAACCAATAACTAAATTGGGGAAATGAGAGAATATGATTTCCAGAATTGCCAAGTTACCAAGAAACAAGTTATATAAAGAAACAAATTATGATCCACTAACGGGGGGAAAAAAATGAAAAGAAACTAAAAAAGAAAGTCCCTGAGGAAGCATAGACACTGGCCTTACTAAACTAAGCTTTTAAATCCACTGTGTTAAATGTGCTCAGACTTGAAGGAAATCATGGACAGAGACCTAAAGGAAGCCAAGAGAATGATACTTAACTATATGAACTAACAATAAAGCGTAAGAAATTTTGAAAAGGAACCAAATAGAAATTATGGAGCTAAAAAGCACAATGAAATATTCACTAGTGGGGTTCAACAGCAAATTTTTTTATCCTTTTTTTTTCCTTTCTTTTTTTTTTTTTTTAATTTGTTCCAATTAGTTATACATGACAGCAGAATGCATTTCGACTCACTGTACACAAATGGAGCTTTTCATTTCTCTGGTTGTACACAAGGCAGAGTCACACCGTTCATGAAATCATACATGTACACAGGTTAATAATTACCATCCCATTCTTCCACCCTTCCTACCCCTATGCCCCCTCCTGTTAGTGGCACCCCCTTTCTCCACAGAAGTCTTAACAGGGCTTCTCCAGAAATCTTCACCATGGCTGATTTTAGGACTGTCAGCAAGAGACTCTACAAAAGAGTCCAATGTAGATAAACTTCCTATTTTCGAAATAGGAAGTTTATCTACAATAAACTTCTATCCAATGGCCAGGAAGAAAACAGCACTCCAGGTGCTGGACACCTCCTTACTAAATTTCACAAACATATCCAATATACTAGTTTGCAGAAATGTGTAAACAAGGCCTCTGGCCTTGAGCTGGGGCTTCACAGAGATGTCTACATTTCTAAGAGAAGAGAAGATACCAATTTCGCTCCATGGTAACAGCTGGCAGGCGGAGGAAAGAAAGGGGAGAAGCAGCTCTCACCTTCTCAGGTGTTGTCCTTCAAGGGTTAACTTACCCAAAACAGTAAAGGAAAAAGCTGCTTTTATGTGAACTTCTCCAGACTGTGAACTTCTGAGCCCCTCCCCTTACATGCTGGGTATAAAACTCTGAAACTACCTGAACTCGGGGTTCAGGGGATTGATTGATTGATTACAGCAAAAGCTGTGCCCTCTGAACCTGGCTTCAACCAAATAAAACTGTTTCCTGCTATCTTCGGTGCCTTGCCTCGTCTGTCCCTATAACACTCCTCTCCCCTCACTCCCCTTTGCTAAATTCAAAATTCCTCCATTTTTCCCTTGTCCTCACCTCCCACCCCATTAAGAATCAGCATCCACATATTAGAAAAAACATTTGATCTTTGGTTTTTTGGAATTGGCTTATTTCACTTAGCATGATATTCTCCAACTCCATCCATTTACCTTTAAATGCCATAATTTTATTCTTCTTTAAGGCTGAGTAATATTCTATTGTATCTACGTACCACAGTTTCTTTATCCATTCATCTATTGAAAGGCATCTAAGTTGGTTCCACAGTTTGGCTATTTCGAATTCAGCTGCTGTTGTGAATTGAGCTGCTATAAACATTGATGTAGCTGCGTCACTGAAATAGGCTGTTTTTAAATCATTTGGCTATAGAACAAGGAGTGGGATAGCTGGATCATATGGTGGTTCCATTCCAAGTTTTTTAAGGAATCTCCATACTACTTTCCAGAGTGGTTGCACCCATTTGCAGATTCAACAACAATGTATGAGTGTACCTTTTCCCCCACATCCTCGCCAACACTTATTGATGCTAGTATTCTTGATAATTGCCATTCTGACTGGAATGAAATAAAATCTTAAAGAGTAGTTCTGATTTACATTTCTCTAAATGCTAGAGATGTTGAATAATTTTTCATACATTTGTTGATCAATTATATATCTTTTTCACTTCCTTAGCCCATTTATTGATTGTGTTATTTGGGGTTTTTTTGGTGTTAAGTTTTTGAAGCTCTTTATATATCCTGGAGATTAGTGATCTATCTGATGCCTATTTGGTAAAGATTTTCTCCCATTCTGTTGGCTCTCTCTTCATGTTACTGATTGTTTCCAAATTGCTGAGAAGAGCCTTTTTAGTTTGAATCCATCCCATTTATTGACTTTGATATTATTTCTTGTGCTTTAGGAGTCCTGTTAAGGAAGTCAGATCCCTAAGCCTACCTGATGAAGATTTGGGTCTGCAATATCTCTAATGAACTTAGATGCAAAAATCCTCAATAAAATCCTGTCGAATCGAATACAAAAGCATATCAAAAAAATTGTGCACCATGATCAAGTAGGATTCATCCCCGGGATGCAAGGATGGTTCAATATACGGAAATCAATAAATGTTATTCACCACATCAATAGACTTAACCATAAGAACCACATGATCATCTCGATAGATGCAGAAAAAGCATTCGATAAGGTTCAGCATCCCTTTATGTTCAAAACACTAGAAAAACTAGGGATAACAGGAACTTACCTCAACATTGTAAAAGCTATATATGCTAAGCCTCAGGCTAGCATCATTCTGAATGGAGAAAAATTGAAGGCATTCCCTCTAAAATCTGGAACAAGACAGGGATGCCCTCTATCACCACTTCTATTCAATATAGTTCTCGAAACACTGGCCAGGGCAATTAGACAGACGAAAGAAATTAAAGGCATAAAAATAGGAAAAGAAGAACTTAAATTATCACTATTTGCGGATGATATGATTCTATACCTAGAAGACCCAAAAGGGTCTACAAAGAAACTACTAGAACTAATAAATGAATTCAGAAAAGTGGCAGGATATAAAATCAACACACATAAATCAAAGGCATTCCTGTATATCAGCGACAAAACTTCTGAAATGGAAATGAGGAAAAACACCCCATTCACAATATCCTCAAAAAAAATAAGATACTTGGGAATCAACCTAACAAAAGAGGTGAAAGATTTATACAATGAAAACTACAGAACCCTAAAGAGAGAAATAGAAGAAGACCTTAGAAGATGGAAAAATAGACCCTGTTCATGAATAGGAAGAACTAACATCATCAAAATGGCGATACTACCCAAAGTTCTCTATAGGTTTAATGTAATGCCAATCAAAATCCCAACGGCATTTCTTGTAGAAATAGATAAAGCAATCATGAAATTCATATGGAAAAACAAAAGACCCAGAATAGCAAAAGCAATTCTAAGCAGGAAGTGTGAATCAGGAGGTATAGCGATACCAGATTTCAAACTGTACTACACAGCAATAGTAACAAAAACAGCATGGTACTGGTACCAAAACAGGCAGGTGGACCAATGGTACAGAATAGAGGACACAGAGACCAATCCACAAAATTACAACTTTCTTATATTTGATAAAGGGGCTAAAAGCATGCAATGGAGGAAGGATAGCATCTTCAACAAATGGTGCTGGGAAAACTGGAAATCCATATGCAACAAAATGAAACTGAATCCCTTTCTCTCGCCATGCACAAAAATTAACTCAAAATGGATCAAAGAGCTTGATATCAAATCGGAGACTGCGTCTGATAGAAGAAAAAGTTGGCTCCGATCTACATATTGTGGGGTCGGGCTCCAAATTCCTCAATAGGACACCCATAGCACAAGAGTTAATAACAAGAATCAACAAACGGGACTTACTTAAACTAAAAAGTTTTTTCTCAGCAAGAGAAACAATAAGAGAGGTAAATAGGGAACCTACATCCTGGGAACAAATCTTTACTCCTCACACTTCAGATAGAGCCCTAATATCCAGAGTATACAAAGAACTCAAAAAATTAAACAATAAGATAACAAATAACCCAATCAACAAATGGGCCAAATACCTGAACAGACACTTCTCAGAGGAGGACATACAATCAATCAACAAGTACATGAAAAAATGCTCACCATCTCTAGCAGTCAGAGAAATGCAAATCAAAACCACCCTAAGATACCATCTCACTCCAGTAAGATTAGCAGCCATTATGAAGGCAAACAACAACAAGTGCTGAAGAGGATGTGGGGAAAAGGGTACTCTTGTACATTGCTGGTGGGACTGCAAATTGGTGCGGCCAATTTGGAAAGCAGTATGGAGATTCCTGGGAAAGCTGGGAATGGAACCACCATTTGACCCAGCTGTTGCCCTTCTCAAACTGAAGACCTTAAAAGAGCGTATTACAGGGATACTGCCACATCGATGTTCATAGCAGCACAATTCACAATAGCTAGACTGTGGAACCAACCCAGATGCCCTTCAATAGATGAATGGATAAAAAAAAATGTGGCATTTATACACAATGGAGTATTATGCAGCGCTAAAAAATGACAAAATCATGGAATTTGCAGGGAAATGGGTGGCATTAGAGCAGATTATGCTAAGTGAAGCTAGCCAATCCCTTAAAAACAAATGCCAAATGTCTTCTTTGATATAATGAGAGCAACTAAGAACAGAGCAGGGAGGAAGAGCAGGAGTAAGAGATCAACTTTAAACAGAGACATGAGGTGGGAGGGAAAGGGAGAGAAAAGGGAAATTCCATGGAAATGGAAGGAGACCCTCATTGTTATACAAAATTACATATAAGAGGTTGTGAAGGGGAAGGGATAAAAAAACAAGGAAAAGAATTAAATTACAACAGATGGGGTAGAGAGAGAAGATGGAAGGGGAGGGAAGGGGGAATAGTAGAGGATAGGAAAGGTAGCAGAATACAACAGTTACTTATATGGCATTATGTAAAATTGTGAATGTGTAATCGAAGTGATTCTGCAATCTGTATTTGGGGTAAAAATGGGAGTTCATAACCCACTTGAATCGAATGTATGAAATATGATATGTCAAGAGTTTTGTAATGTTTTAAATAACCAATAAGAAAAAAAGATTTGGGTCTGCTTTTTCTTCTATTAGGCGTAGGGTCTCTGGTCTAATTCCTAGGTTCTTAATCCACATTGAGTTGAGTTTTGTGCATGGTGAAAGATAGGGGTTTAATTTCATTTTGCTGCATATGAATTTCCAGTTTCCCCAGCACCAATTATGGAAGAGGCTATCTTTTCTCCAATGTATGGTTTTAGGGTTTTTTGGTGCCTTTGTCTAATATGAGATAATTGTATTTATGTGGGTTTGTCTCTGTGTCTTCTATTCTGTACCATTGGTCTACATGTCTGTTTTGTTGCCAATACCGTGCCAATTTTATTACTATAGTTCTGTAGAATATGTTAAAGTCTGGTATTGTGGTGCCTCCTGCTTCATTCTTCCTGCTAAGCATTGCTTTGGCTCTTCTGGGTCTCTTTATTTTTTCCAAATGAATTTCATGATTGCTTTTTCTATTTCTATGAGGAATGTTGTTGGATTTTAATTGGAATTGCATTAAATCTGTATAACACTTTTGGTAATATGACATTTTGATAATATTAATTCTGCCTATCTAAGAACAAGGGAGATGCTTCCATCTTCTAAGGTGATTTTTAATTTCTTTCTTTGGTGTTCTGTTAGTTTTCATTGAAGAGGTCTTTCACCTCTTTTGTTAGGTTGATTCCCAAGTTTTTTGTTTGTTTGTTTTTTGAGGCTATTGGGAAAGGGGTAGTTTTCCTAATTTCTCTCCCAGAGGATTCATCACTGATTTATAAAAATGCATTTGATTTATGAGTGTTGATTTTATATCCTACTACTTTACTGAATTCATTTATTAGTTCCAGAAGTTTTCTGGTGAAATTTTTTGGATTCCCTAAATATAGAATCCTATAGTTGGCAAAGAGTGATAGTTTAAATTCTTCTTTTCCTATTGGTATCCCTTTAATTTCTTTCTTCTAATTGCTCTGACTAGAGTTTCAAGGACTATGTTGAATAGAAGTGGTAAAAGAGTGCAACCCTGTCTTGTTCCAGTTTTTAAAGGAAAAGCCTTCAATTTTTCTTCATTTAGAGTGATGTTGGCCTTGGACTTAATAGCATAGATAGCTTTTAAAATGTTCAGGTATGTTACTACTATCCCTAGTTTTTCTAGTGTTTTCAACATGTAGGGGTGCTATATTTTGTCAAATGCTTTTTCTGCATCTATTGAGATGATCATATGATTCTTACCTTTAAGTCTATCAATGTGATGAATTACATTTATTGATTTCCATATATTGAACCAATCTTACATTCTTGGAATGAACTCCATTTGATCATTGTGCATTCTTTTTAATATGTTTTTGCATGCAATTTGCCATAATTTTATTGAAGAATTTGGCATCTATGTTCATCAGGGATATTGGTCTGAATTTTTCCTTCTTTGATGTGTCTGCTTTTGGTATCAGGTTGATACTAGCCTCATAGAAAGAATTTGGAAGGATTCCTTCCTTTTATATTTCATGGAATAATTTGAGGAGTATTTGGTATTAATTCTTCTTTGAAGGTCTTGTAGAACTCATGTGAGAATCCCTCTGGTCCTGGGTTTTTCTTGGTTGGTAGGGTTTTGATGGCATCTTCTATTTCATTGCTTGAAATTGACCTATTTAAATTGTGCATGTCCTCCTGATTCAGTTTGGGCTAATCATATGTCTCTAGAAATTTGTTGATGTCTTCAAGATTTTCAATTTTACTGGAGTACAATTTTTCATAAAAGTTTGTAATTATCTTCTGTATTTCAATAGTATCTGTTGTGATATTTCCTTTTTCACCATGAATTTTAGTAATTTGAGTTTTCTCTCTCCTTTTCTTTAGGGTGGTTAAGGGTTTGTCAATTTTACTTATTTTTTCAAAGAATCAGCTTCTCGTTTTATCTATTTTTTCAGTTGTTTCTTTTGTTTCAATTTCATTTGATGTTAGTCCTGATTCTAATTACTTTCTGTCTTCTACTTTTGGTGTTGATTTATTCTTCTTTTTCTAGGGCTTTGAGATGTAATGTTAGGTCATTTATTTTCTTTTTTAAGATTTTTTTAATATGTACACAATATCTTTATATTTATTTTTAGGTGATGATGAGGATCGGACCCAGTTGCCTCACATGTGTCAGGCAAGCTCTCTGCTGCTGAGCTATAAGCCCAGCCCCAGGTCATTTATTTTCAACAGTAAATTTGAGCAAGCAGAAAACAAGTCATCAAAGTTGAAGACAGGACAATTGAAATTACACAATTTGAGATGAGAACAAAAAAGGAATAAAAAAAAAACTAATAGAGTCCCTGTGGGATACTACCAAGCACTGCATATAATGGGAGTTCCACAAGAGGGGAGAAAGAGGCCAAAAGATTATTTGAAGAAATAATGACCAGGAGTTTATCAATTTTGACTTTTTTTAAAAAAAATTACTCTATGCATCTAAGAATCACAATGAACTACAAACAGAATAAACTCAGAGACTCCCAAGGCACGTTATCATCAAAATTTCAAAGACAAAGGCAAAGAATCTTGAAAGAAGAGTGAGAAAGAAGTAACTTGGCACACTAAGATTAGCAGCTGACTGCTCATCAAAATTTATGAAGTGTCCAGGCATGGTGGCACATGCCTATAACCCCAATGGTTTGGGAGGCTGAGGCAGAAGGATTTAAGTTCAAAGCCAGCCTCAGCAACTTAGGGAGTCCCTAAGCAATTTAGCAAGACCCTGTATCAAAATAAAAATTAAAAGGGGACTAGGGCCAGGGAATGTGGCTCAGTGGCCACTGAGCACCCGTGGGTTCAATGTCTGCTACATTAGAAAGAAAAATCATGGAAGGCATACCACAAGATGGTGAATGACATATCCAAAGTTACAAAAGACTGCCAATTAGGAGTTCTATACTCAGGAAAATCATTCTTCAGAAATAATGAAAAAGTTTAATGGGTAGAGTTTCAGTTTTGCAGGATGAAAAGGTTCTGACACAGGTTGTAGAAACATTACTCATTCTTAAAATGATGAAGATCATACATTTTATGTTATGTGTATTTTACTGCAGTTATGTAAAAGTTAATTAAAAAGAGAACTTAAGACTTCCCAGATAAACAAAAACTACGAAAGTCTGTCATTACTAGATCTGCCCTACATAAAATATAGTAGGGGGACAGTGTTTGCAGTTTAGGGATGGAATGAAAAGACAGTAGACGGTAACTCAAAGCCAAATGAAGAAATAAAGAACATGGTTAAGGTAACTATACAGGTAAATATAAAAGCCGGTACTACTGTATTTTTATTTATAACTCCTCCTGTTTCTCCTATATTATTTAAAAACCACATTCTACAATGTACACATGCATTCCCTAAATGACTATATTTAGAAAAAAAATTAGTAAACTGGAAAATGAAATCAGAAGACTGAGTAACAATGACTATGGTTCATGCAACCAAATGAGATCTATCACACTTTATTCTAAACCAGACATCTCTGATTTGTAGTTCATGTGGAAAAGAAACCCAAGCAAATGGGGAATCAGAGTCTAACATGAAAGATCACCAGGCAGAAAGCAAGAGACCTAAGTTGTTATACTGTTGGCTCTGCTAAAAATTCCCAGTGTCACTAACTTCTCTAGGTCTTTAGTTTCCCATTTGTGAAATTAGGAAAATATAATATTTTATAAGAAATGTGTATGAAGAAAAAAGAAACCAGATGACATAAAATTCTTTAAATTCTTAGGTAAGTAAAGCAGCAGGCAAGTATAGAGTACTATCGTTACTACTGGCATCAGAACATACAAGTAGTTCCTTACTCACCTGATGATGCTGGATGTTTCTTATGTTACATGAAAAGTTCTGGTAGAGCTGAAACTTATCAACGTCTTTCTCATTTACCTTTTTTGAGGACACTTTTGCCAGAGATGACTGGATACAAATGTATCTATTTTGGCACCTGCTCAGATACACAAATGTTCAAAAAAAAAATTAATATTTTATTTACTTATTTAAGTACTGGGATTGAACCCAGGGTGCTATACCACTAAATTACATTGCTGGCCATTTTTTTCATTTATTTTGAGACAGTCTTGCTAAGTTGCTGGGGCTGGCCTCAAACTTGTGATCCTCCTGCCTCAGCCTCCCAAGTTGCCAGAATTATAAGCATGTATCCAACTAGTAAATACCTCAGTAGAACAAAAATAAGCTATATGGAAATAAGGATAGCAAAAAAATTAAGCCATTACCAAGTGCAATGTGTTTAATGATGCCCAATTATGAAAACAATAGTATTATTAACCCATCATATGGACATTTTGCCTACCATGCTAACATATATCCTACAGAACTAATTATGTATCAACCCAATATGCCTAAATGAGTTCAAATACCATTTATAGTTACGCAAGAGACCAAAACTATCATAGGAATCAGACTAATAACTATAGTCTAAATATCATCCTTCTCTAACCACTGAATTAGGCAGTCACAGTCAATTAAAAGCTAAAAAAAAAAAAAGAAAGAAAGAAACAAAAGGATGTACCAGTATAGCTTCCTATAATAATTTATAAAACCGAGACAAATTTCAGTTGCATAATTACTCACACACACACCCCAAAAAATTAATCTAATCACTTTTCCTACTTCAACCCATTCCTGCTAGGACCACTGAGAATACAGAAAAGTTTTCTTCCTTGAATTAACAAAACCTCTGATGCAACAGCAATCAACTGGTTCATCCCCTTTCCTCTCTCCGCAAAGTCATATAGCTGGAGGTATGGAAGGACACAGAGCAAAAGCAAATCTCTGGCAGAAACCTACCATTTCTTTTGATAGATAGCAGAAAAAGAACAACAGGGTACATAAAAATAAGGTTATATGGGCTGGGTTTGTAGCTAAGTAGTGGAGCGCTTGCCTAGCACATGTGAGGCCCTGGATTCAATTCTCAGCACCATATTAAAAAAATAAATAAATAAAATAAAGATGCATCAGGCTGGGGTTGTGGCTCAATGGTACAGCACTTCCCTAGCATATGTGAGGCACTGCCTTCAATACTCAGCACCACATATAAATAAATAACTTTAACAACTAAAAAACATTATGTAAAAAAATTTTTTTAAATAAACAAATACAGATGCATCAACAACTAAAGAAAAAAAATTAACTACAGTTTAAAAGTAATGCCTTTTTAAGGCATACTCATACATTGCTGGTGGGACTGCAAATTGGGACAGCCAATATGGAAAACAGTATGGAAATTAGCATAAAATGGAAGAATTTAAAGAATTTTATGTCATCTGGTTTCTTTTTTCTTCATTCACATTTCTTATAAAATATTATATTTTCCTAATTTCACAATACTGCTTTTTTCCATTTTTTTTCAGTTCTAGTTTTCCTTGGAAAACTAGAAATGAAACCACCATTTGACCCAGCTATTCCTCTCCTTGGTCTATATCCAAATGACTTAAAAACAGCATACTACAGGGACACAGCCACATCAATGTTTATAGCAGCACAATTCACAATAGCTAAACTGTGGAGCCAACCTAGATGCCCTTCAGTAGATGAACGGATAAAAAAAAATGTAGTATAAACACACGATAGAATATTACTCAGTAACAAAAGGGAATAAAATCATGGCATTTGCAGGTAAATGGATGGAGTTGGAGAAGATAATGCTAAGTGAAATTAGCCAATCCCAAGAAACCAAATGCCAAATGTTTTCTCTGATATAAGTTAGGCTGATGCATACTGGGGTAGGGAGGGGGAACATGGGAGGAATAAAAGAACTCTAAATAGGGCAAAGGAGTAGGAGGGAAAGGGAGGGGACATGGAGTTGGAAATTGATGGAGGGATGAGATGAACATCATTATCCAAAATATATGAATGAAGACACGAATGGTGTGAATATACTTTGTATACAACCAGAGATATGAAAAATTGTGCTCTATATGTGTAATATGAACTGCAATGCATTCTGCTGTCATACATAACAAATTAGAATAAAAAAATTTTAAAAAATCAGAGTTGCCAGATATGTCTTCTTTTCATACAACTATTGATATATTTTTAAATGAAATAAATTAGCATCTTACATCTAAAAAATTTCCATGAAGCAAAGACTTGAGAACAATTATCTAGCAAATTCAGTTAGAAGAAATACATATATTTTCCCTCGATGTCTAAAGTCAGAGTTGTTTGGATTAAATCTAAACTGTTTAGGGTTGCATTATCACCCATTATACTATTTTTGTGTTATAATCCAAACACACTTAAGCTGATGCATTAAAGCTACAGAAATATTTTCATAAACATAAAAAGATGTTCATACAAACCTGTTAATTTTTTAAAGGTTTAATTTTCATGCAATACAATCTATCCTAGTATATTAGTGAATATGCTTAGAAAAGTATATTGTGAGTAAGCACTCTTAGAAATCTGCAACAGTAGTAAGAATGGTAACTGAGTGTGTACAGGCTAAAAATTATTTTTGCCCTTATCTGTACTGTTGACTTTTTAAATTGTTAAAATTAGAAAAGCAAAAGTGGTCATTTATAAAATCTAAAAGTAACATAGAACTATAAAAAAAAGTATATGTTCCTTTTTACTGACAGCTACCCCACATGATATCCTACCTCTTGGAATCCTCTCTCTTCCCAGGAGTGAACATTTTTAAAAAGTAATGCCTTTTTTAAAATGAGGCATAAAATCCATGAGCCCAAATAGGTCTAGCAAAGAGTTTTAATCTCATAAATGCAGATTGTGATGCAATGGATGGATAAGCTGCTCTCCCAGAAGCCAAAATTCATTTTAAGGTCAGTGCTTTTATCCATATCTCACATCACACATTCTGAAGATAACGCAATTGCCAATAAACTCCATAAATTAACTATTATAAAATTAAACATGTACATCACAATTAACATGTTTAAGAAAGCAATGCTACCGACTCGAAATAAGCATAAATCTCTAGTAGATGTTATGTAAATGCAGTGGTTTCTAAACTGTGTTCATCAGAGCCCTCCATTGAGGTGCCGGGGTTTAATAAGATGAGTAGATAGAGTTCCAGGCTCCCTGACCATAATTCAATTAAAACATCTTTTCTTTTATCTGTTCTATATATTAAGGTTCTGTTGTTTGAAAAAAGTGATCTGATACTAGGGGGAAAAAAGGTCTGAAGACAGTTTTTAATGAACACTGGTGTTAGCAGTAACCATGTGACCCTTAACAACAAAAGCCCACAAAGCAGAAAACTCTGTGAAAGAGTTACTCACAATTTCCGAATGAAATCAAGCGTGTCTTTGTCTTTGGCAATCATGTCTGCTAAAATATGCTGCACTCCTGTTTCAATATCCTGGAGTGCTGACAGCCCTTTAGGTGAAGGGTAAGAGGGAGAACAAAAACACAAAGTATAAAGATTGCTTTTAATGCCTGTAATTACCACATTATTTTAAATCCTAGTCGAAATAAAATTTTAACTTAACAAACTTAAGACAGAAAGATACCATAACAATGACTAGCTTCCATATGCAACAAAAGAGAGCCTCCAGAAGCAATAATGTAGTGTCTTCCCATAATATATTGCCTACTAGTAAAAAGGCAGGTTTGGAGACAGCTGCCTGATCTGTTCCTGGTTCTAATACTAATTATGGAACCCTGGGAAAGTTCCTTAACATCTCTACCTCAAGTTTTCTATAAAAATAATAGTAATGCTTTCATGAAGTAGTTGCAAAAATTAAATGAGATGGTAAATATGGAGTAAGAGTCATCTCCCAAGGTTCATAATTTTTTCAATTGTTACAAAAACTCTCCTTATAAGCAATTTTATTACTACTCGTATTTTGGATTATAAAACATTTATTTACATTTTCAATGACCCAGCTGAATTTCTTAAACCTCACAAACATAAAACAAAAGCTATAGTGCGAATATTCATCTTCAAAATAAAATTGTCTCTCAGTGATGCACTATGTTCTCTCCAAGTGCTTTAGATTTGCTAATTTACAGAACTCACTCTTATTTATCATGGCCCCTGTGAAATCAAACTATATAGACAAATGTCATTTGCATTGCCTTCCTTCATTTCCTTTGTCTTTATTGTTTTATTTGCATTAAAAGTGTTTGGTGGTGGTGTTTTACTCGAAAGCTTAAATTACACTGCACTGAGTATGTTGTTCATGTAGGTTTTCTGTGGGCACAGTTTTAATGAGGAAGAGGCATAAAGCCAAAGAGAACAGAAAAACAGACTTACTATGACCTAATTAATAAAAAAGCAAAATGCCTTATTGTTATTGTTATGATAGTTAATGTAATTGTGATAGTAGTTAATTGTAACTACTGAAGTAATTGTGTTTAAAGAAATTCAAAGAGAAATTTTACTGTGGAAATTAATAGAAATTCTATCTCCATTTGAAGAGAATTTCTCTACAAAGAAAATTTCAGAAACAAATTAACTTTACAAGGTGGAAGACTATATGTAAAAGACTTAGAACAGGTCTAACATAGTAAGCACTCAATAAATGTTTGCTCCTGTGTTAGCTATCTCCCTACATCAGCCTTCACCTAGTGCACAGAGAATGATTATTCTCTGTGGTTATCATCTCTATGGTTATTCTCTATGCACTACTTCTAGGATACTCAAATCACCTTGAAGTCTCATTACTCAAAAGTCTTATGAGAACATCATGGTAATGAGTAAAGATGGAATAGAAAGAAAAAATTATACAGAATAGAAAGAAAATATTATACACGTTGCTATAAAAAGAGCCTTTGAAAGGTGGCTCAACTGTATCGCACCTGCCTGGCATGTGTGAGGTACTGGGATCAATTCTCAGCACTGCGTATAAATAAATAAAGATCTATCAACAACTAAAAAACATTAAAAAAAAAAAAGGCCCCATCACATTGGGGGAATACAGTTAGAGAACCTAATGTAGTTACTGAACCTTTCATAATTAAAATTACATTAGAGCTCTAGTACAATGGTTTGTGAAATAGTCTGAAGACCTGAAAATGAAACTATACTAGGTACTTGTTAAATATACAGATTTCAGACTGGGGTGTTATCCAGTGGTAGAGTACCTGTTAGTATGCACAAAGCTCTAGGTTCAATGCCTGGCATGTATGCGCGCACACACATGTGTGCACGTGCACACACACACACACACACACACACTCAAACTATGGGATTGTATTGTTTCACAGAGCATGCCAAATGATTCTGAAACTCATTAGACTTTTAAAAACCATTGCTAGGGAGGTACCTTTAGCTACCTCTACAGCAGTGGTTCTCAGTGGGAGGCAGAAATTATCAGAATCATTTGGGAAGATCTTTCAAATCACATACCCCTCTCAGCCCAGAGAATAATTGAAAAAAATGAGTCTTGTGTGTTTTGAAAAATTCCTTCTCCAATCAAAGAGAATTGATTTTAGAGGTGCATGATACAGCCAAAGACAACAGGAGTTCCTAAACTTCAGTCTTTCAGTGAAAGCAGGAGGAAATTAAGTCCTATCCCTTGGCTTACAATGTAATCTTTCTAGCCACCGACTCTCCAGATCTCCACACCTGAAACAAATATTGAAAAGTCCCAGGGGCTGGGGTTGTGGCTCAGCGGTAGAGCACTTGCCTCGCATGTGTGAAGCACTGGGTTTGACCCTCAGCATCATATAAAAATAAATAAATAAAATAAACATATTGTGTCCATCTACAACTAAAAAACATATATATAGAAAAAACTGAAAAGTCAACATTTCATTTCTCTTACTACACTTAGGCAATCTCCTCTTACATTCAACAAAACAATCAGCTAGTCCTTGTGTACAGTATGGATCGCCTAGGATACAGTCCATCTGCAGTATAGAATAGCTTTGATTCAAACCAAATTTTGCTAATCGGTGGCAAGCAACAAGTGTCTTCCAATGGGGAAAAAAAATCTGAAATATCTAGTTTCTTAAATATTTCTCGAGGAATAATGAAAATACTTTAGAAAAATAGTAATTCAAAATGATCGTGTGTATGTGAACAGGAAAAACAGTGAAGGGGCAGTGAGACAGGAAAAAACATTTCAAATTTTTAAAAGCAGTACCTGGCTTATTTAGAATTAATTATAATTCTTCTACATTTACAATCAGGATAAAAGAATAAAGCAAACAAAGTCTTGATATGTTTGCAAGTACTACTTGTGTTGGCTCTGAGCTATTCATCCACGTGATCAGAAATATCACTACCTGGTATCCATCATCATGTATTCCAGGAGCTATACCACATATGACAATGAAGAGACATAGTTATTAAAAACCTACCAAATAGGAACTCAGTATGTGTGAGAACTAAGGAGATCTTTAGTCCAAAGTGGGTGGGAAGAAGAAGGAAAAGAAATTAATCATAAGGAAAAAATAGGAAGTAAATCTGTGTGCATCTAACATACCAAAAGCTCCAACATTTCATTCTAATAAAACATTCCATGATGGGCACAGACAGTTTCCACTGTGATTAACCTTAAGGTTTGGCTATTCGATCTCAGCTATTATTAAAATATTAAATATTGCAACCATTTGAAATTATAGCTTTAAATACACATTAAAAAATTAAAACATGTGAATGTTACTTATTTCAAACCATCTCTAAATTCAAATATTACTATTTTGCTTTTCCTTTTCATTGTTGTCTTTTCCCAAAGATATTAAGATGAGTTTGTATGAACAATATTTGTATTTTACAGACACACACAAATCTACAACTTCTGGATTATTTAAATCTAAAAATGGGTTATGGTATGCTATTATTCTCTACAGTTAAGTACAAAGTGTGAATTTTGTTATCAGAGGCTGCCCCCTACAGACATTTATGTCTCCCATCCTAAAGAATCAACAGAAGCCTGAAGAAACTACAATGGAGATAGAGACATACAGCTCAAAGCTGCAGTTATTTCAAGTAAGGTAGGCTGACTAAACCTTGAGATCTAGTGAATAAAAATGAAAATTAGTTAACAATATTATGTACTAGAAATTTACTAAGAGAATAAACTTTAGGTGCCCTTACTACAAAAGAATAAAAAAGACAACTGTAAAATAATGAATATATTAATTTGATTATCAAGTACAGTACTGTTTTACTATAGTAGTCATTTTTGTACATACACACACACACACACACACACACACACACACACTCACAAATATGTTTGTGTATAAATATCAAAACATCTTGGAGACAAGCACGGTGGCAAACACCTGAAATCCCAGCTACTTGGGAGGTTGTAGAAGGAGAATCACAAGTTCAAAGTCAGCCTTCAAATAATTAAGACCCTGTCCCAAAATTTTTAAAAAGGACTGGGATAGAGCTCAGTAGAAGAGTGCCCCTAGGATCAATCTCTAGTACCATAAAGCAAACAAACAAACAAAAAAAAAGATCACATTGTATACCTCACACACACACAAAAAAAAAATTTTAAACATAAACATTTTTTTTAAAGAATAGGAATCACCAGAATATCAATCTCTCACTCAATCAAAAAAGCAATCCTGATAAAAAGTAATTCTTATTCAGAAAGTTCTCACTCTTGGGCTCATTTTGACAATAAAACCAGAGAACCTTGACATGAATCAACTAGTTTCTTTGAATTTTCCTTCAAAATCTCTCTCTCCTTTACTCCCTCCTTCTCATTCTCTCTCACACACAATGGACAGGAAGATCTCCTGGGATGTAAATTTCAGAAAAAGATACTTTACCTCTTAGAAAGTATAGGAGTGTGGCTTTAATTTATACTTCATGCATGTCAGAAGTGTTGAAAGTTTTTATAAAGAGGAGGTCTGGGTTGTATAATTAAACAAATTTTTAGAAACAGTATAAAAGCTTTAAAAAACAACATAAGGATATAAAACTTCAGGGTAGGAAAAGATTTCTTTAAAAAGGGGAGAAAGCACTTATCAAAAAGTAATAATAATAGGGGTTGGGGTTGTGGTTCAGTGGTAGAGCACTCATCTCTCACATGCGGGACCCTGGGTTCAATCCTCAGCACCACATTAAAAAATAGATAAGTGAAATGAAGGTATTGTGTCCAACTACAACTAAAAAATAAATAAATATTTTTTTAAAAAAGTAATAATAAAACTAATACCTTATATTTACCAAGAGATGTCATAAAGAAAGTCATCTTTCTTTGAAAAGATTACAACACACATTATGTAACAAAGAATACCTAAAAAATATGTACATATTCATAAGAAAAAGAGAAACAACATAAAAGAAAAATGGGCAAAAGACTAGAACAGGTACTTTATCAAAAGAGGAAAGGTGAATGACTAAGCAACAGGTCTACCAGGATCTGTTCATTAGAATCACTTAGTATTTACATGCTATAATATTCCTTTGTATGATCATTATTTAATGACAGCACTTGTTAGCATAAAGTTTGAAGTAAGGAAAAAAAGAAAGGAAGGAAGGAAGGAAACAGGGCTGAACTCTTTAAGTAAAGCTGGTACCTTTAACATCAGGTCTAATGTAAGACAGCAGATTAAGCTCCCCTGGCTTCTCCAGCAGGGTCCAGGCTGCTCTTTCTAATCCCAGCTGCTTTGCTCTTTGGGCTTTGGTGCCTTTGCTCCCAGTTTTATAGGGAGCAGACTATGGAAAAAAAAAAAAAAAAAAGCATAAAACACTTAGGATTCAGTTTTAAAAAGTTTAAAAAACTAAGATGCAAAATAGAGGACACACTAAGAATTCTGAGGATATCCTTTTCTTAAACCTTTCCTCTTCCTTCAGACATAAATTTGTACTAATTAACTAATACTTATAAAGATGGTGTATGCCTTATCTTATTCTTTATACTTTTAAGTATGCTTAATTATTTATTTATTTACTTATCTTAAAAAACACCTGACTGCAAGGTCCTCTTCTCAACTCAAGCAAGCTACTCTAAAACTTGTCTGCTTAGGATACTTCTACTTAATCACATTCATTCCTCAACCCCCCACCATCTGCTTCTAGAAAAGAAACACCTTACTGAAAGTGGTATCACAAAAATATATGAAGAACCCCTAAGTATATACAGCTTTCAGTTTTATCTCACCAAACCTTCTCCACTTACTTAGTGATTGTTTCCCTCATTCTAAAACTCTCTTCCCTACCTACCGTCCATGCACCATCACCTCTGGATTCTCCCCATAATTCTCTAACTATTTTTTCCATGTCTCTCTAGGTTCTCCCCTCCTCACTTTAAGCTGATGTTGCCCAGTGGCTCATTCTGACCTGCCTACCCACTTAAATAAGTTCTTCCACTCTCATAGTTTCTAACACAACCCTCCTATAGTTATCCATGGGAGACTGGTTTCGGGCATGCCCTTCCCTTCCTCCTGGATACCAAAACCTGATAATGCTCAGGTCTCTTATATAAAATGGTATGGCATTTGCATATAATCTATGCATATCATCCTGTACACTTTAAATCATCTCTAGATTACTTAGACCATCTAAAACAATGTAGATATATGTAAATAGTTGTTATATTGTATAGCTTTGGGAATACTAACAAAAAAGTCCATACATGTTCAATACAAATACAACATTTTTCAAATATTTTTTACCAACATTGGTTGAACACATGGATGTGGAACACACAAATAAATAACCGAAGGGCCAACTATACGTAAAGACACTCATATCTAGGTCTCCAGTTTAGCCCTCTCCCTTAAGCTTCACATTATTAACCTACTCTTCTTTCACTCGATAGGTAATTCCTTGGGAGTAAGGACTGCATATTACCCATATTTGTAAACCCAGTGCTTAACACAAAAAAAGTACTCAATAAGTATTTATTGAACAAAGGATAAGTATTTTGAGGAATTAAGTAATGGTGGCTAATAACTTTAGCTTTTTATGTCTTGATCTTCAATTATAAAAAGACCCAAATCAGGATCAAGATGGCGGTGAAGGGAGTGCAGTAACTCCGTGTACTGCGTCACTGTGAGGGAAAATGACGAGTTAGAGCGGCTAAAAGCTATCTTGTTAGGAATTTCCAGCAAAAGTGGGGTGCTCCAAAACCTAGTGGAAGGATTTTCATCGCACGAGGATCAGCTTCGGGGGCTCAAACGCGAGCGATCTGTCCGTACGGAGGGTCACGCTGCTTGCTCGGCAGATCGCCCCGCGGCTGGAGTCTGCGGCGCGCACTGGGAAACGACGGGCTGGTGGCGCAGAGATACAGCGATGCTGATTCTATGGGCTCCTGCCAGCTAGGCATTTGCTGAGCTCGGAGCTGAATTCTGGGTTGAAGACGGGGGAAGGAAACGGTCCAGCTCGGCTCTCCACACCGGTCAGACCACGGAGGAAGCCAGCGGCCACCATCTTGGAGAGCTGACGTCACCGTCCTTGTTTTCAACTGATCGCAGCTCTTTAAGCTATAGAACAGGTAATTTCAGGCTGACAATTGTCTGCGTCTCACAGACAAATTGCTCAGACTTAGTGCTAAATAACCCATGGAAACTGCTTCTTGGAGCCTGCTCCTATCAGAACACGCACCGAGCCCGGAGCGGCGGAGTTCCGGCTCCCGAAGCTGCTCTGGCCCAGGGCTATAGAACCCGCGGAAACTGCTTCTTGGAGCCTGCTCCTGTCGGAGCATGCATCAAGTCCGGAGAGGCCGAATTCTGGCTCCTGGAACTGCTCTGGCCCAGGGATAAAGAACCCGCGGAAACTGTTTCTCGGTCCGGGTCCTGCTGAATACTGTGGAGGCCAGAGGGGCGGAGCAGAGCTGCCGCCGGACCCCGAAACAGGCCCAGCGACCCGCCGGCATGGTGTCGCGTCGCCCCGGCTAGAGCGGGGGCCGAACAGAGCCGCCGCCCGTGCCCGGAACAGGTCCAACGACCTGCCGGCGTGGTAGTCAAGACACCCCATTTGGAGTAGGGGCAAAGCAGATCCTCCACCCGCATCCGCAAGGTAGGCAGGCCTGTGACAGACTGGCAGAACAGGCCCAGCGGCCTGCCGGCGTGGTAGACACGTCACACCACTTGGGGGAGGGGCAGAGCAGAGCCACTCCCCGAGCCCGGATCAGGCCCAGAAGCCCGCCAGCATGGCAGTCACATCACCCCATTTGGAGTAGGGGCAGAGCAGAGCCACCGCCCGAGCCTGCAAGGTAGACAGACTTGCGACCGACCGGCGGAACAGGCCCAGCGGTCTACTGGTGTGGTAGACACGTCACACAAATTGGAGGAGGGGCAGAGCAGAGCTGCCTCCCGAGTCCGCAAGGTAGGCAGACCTGCGACCGACCAGCGGCCTGCTGGTGTGGTAGACACGTCACACGTCACCCCAATTGGAGTAGGGGCAGAGCAGAGCCTTCACCCGCGGTCGGAGCAGGCCCAGCGGCCCAACAGCGTGGTAGTCACGTCAACCCAATTGGAGCAGGGACAGAGCAGAGCCACCACCCGCGCCCGGAACAGGTCCAGCGACCTGCCGGCGTGGTAGTCAAGACACCCCAATTGGAGTAGGGGCAGAGCAGATCCTCCACCCGCGCCCGCAAGGTAGGCAGGCCTGGGACAGACTGGCGGAACAGGCCCAGCGACCTGCCGGCGTGGTAGACACGTCACACCACTTGGGGGAGGGGCAGAGCAGAGCCACTCCCCGAGCCCGGATCAGGCCCAGCGGCCCGCCGGCGTGGAAGTCTCATCACCCCAGTTGGAGTAGGGGCAGAGCAGAGCCGCCGCCGGAGCCTGCAAGGTAGACAGACTTGCGACCGACCGGCGGAACAGGCCCAGCGGTCTACTGGTGTGGTAGACACGTCACACCAATTGGAGGAGGGGCAGAGCAGAGCAGAGCCACCTCCCGAGTCCGCAAGGTAGGCAGACCTGCGACCTACCGGCGGATCAGGCCCAGCGGCCTGCTGGTGTGGTAGACACGTCACCCGTCACCCCAATTGGAGTAGGGGCAGAGCAGAGCCTTCGCCCGCGGTCGGAGCAGGCCCAGTGGCCCGACAGCGTGGTACTCACGTCAACCCAATTGAAGCAGGGACAGAGCTGAGCCGCCACCCGCACCCGGAACAGGTCTAGCGACCTGCCGGCGTGGTAGTCACGACACCCCAATTGGAGTAGGGGCAGAGCAGATCCTCAACCCGCGCCCGCAAGGTAGGCAGGCCTGTGACAGACTGGCGGAACAGGCCCAGCGGCCTGCTGGCGTGATAGACACGTCACACCACTTGGGGGAGAGGCAGAGCAGAGCCGCTTCCTGAGCCCGGATCAGGCCCAGCGGCCCGCCGGCGTGGCAGTCACATCACCCCATTTGGAGTAGGGGCAGAGCAGAGCCGCAGGCCACGCCCAGAACAGGCCCAGCGACCTGCCGGCAGAACAGGCCCAGGGGTTCGCGGACGTGGTAGACACGTCACCCTGACTGAAGTAGGGGCAGAGCAGAGCCGCTGCCTGCGCCTGGAACAGGCCCAGAGGCCCGCCGGCATGGTAGTTACGTCACCCCAATTGGAGTACGGGTAGAGCAGAGCTGCCGCCCACGCCTAGAACAGGCCCAGCGACCCGCAGGCATGGTAGTCATGACACCCCAATTGGAGTAGGGGCAGAGCAGAGTCGCCGCCCGCGCCTGCAAGGTAGTCAGATCCGCGACTGACTGGCAGAACAGGCCCAGGGCTTCGCGGACGTGGTAGACACGTCACACCAATTGGAGGAGGGGCAGAGCAGAGCCGCTGCCCGCGCCTCCAAGGTAGGCAGACCTGCGACGAACCGGCAGAACAGTCCCAGCGGCCCGCCAGCGTGGTAGACAGATCACCCCAATTGGAGGAGGAGCAGAGCTGCCGCCCTCCCCTGCAAGTGAGACTTTTCAACTATACAAGAGCAATATAAATATATAGGGGGAAAATTTCAAAAACACAACAGTTTCACCAAGCAGAAAGAAACACGAGCAATATGAAAAGACAAGGAAAGAAAGGACCACAAGCAATGCAGGTCAACTCAACTTTAGAAGAGGTAATAGCTGCAGCAGATGGAATGTCAGATAAAGCATTCAGGATATACATGCTGCAGATGATCTGGAGTCTCAAGGAAGACATTAGACAGCAAAAGCAGACAATGAAAGATCACTTCGACCACTTCGACAATGTATTACATAAACAAATCCAAGAAGGAAAAGATCAACTATACAGGGAGATAGAGGTAATAAAAAACAAACAAACAGAAATCCTAGAAATGCAGGAAGCAATAAACCAACTTAAAAATTCAATTGAGAATACTACCAGCAGAGTAGAACACTTAGAAGATAGAACATCAGACAATGAAGACAAAGTATTTCAACTTGAAAAGAACATAGACAGCTCAACAAAACTGCTAAGAAACCATGAGCAGAACATCCAAGAAATATGGGATAATATAAAGAGACCAAACTTAAAGAGTCATTGGGATACAGGAAGGTATAGAGGTCCAAACCAAAGGAATGAGCAACCTATTCAATGAAATAATACGAGAAAACTTCCCAGACTTGAAGAATGAGACAGAATCCCAAATCCTAGAAGCATACAGGACGCCGAATGTGCAAAATCATAAGAGATCCACACCTAGACACATTATAATGAAGATGCCCAACATACAGAATAAGGAGAGAATTTTAAAAGCTACAAGAGAAAGGAAGCAGATTACATTTAGGGGTAAACCAATCAGGATAACAGCTGATCTTTCAACACAGACTCTGAAAGCTAGAAGATCCTGGAATAACATATTTCAAACACTGAAAGAAAGTGGGTTCTAACCAAGAATCATGTATCCAGCGAAATTAAGCTTCAGGATGAAAGATGAAATTAAAATCTTCCACGATAAACAAAAGTTAAAAGAATTTGCAGCTAGAAAACCATGCCTTCAAAACATCCTCGGCAAAACATTACAGGAAGAGGAAATGGAAAATAACAATGAAAACCAACAGTGGGAGGTAGGACAGTAAAGGGGGGAAAAATAATCAAAAAGGAAAACAAACCATGTTTAGTAACATAAATAAACAAATATGTCTGGAAGAACAACCCATATCTCAATAATAACCCTAAATGTTAATGGCTTAAACTCACCAATCAAGAGACACAGGCTAGTAGAATGGATCACAAAACAAGACCCAACAATATGCTGCCTACAGGAGACGCATTTGATAGGAAAAGACATACATAGACTGAAGGTGAAAGGTTGGGAAAAATCATATCACTCATATGGACTTCGGAAACAAGCAGGAGTGTCCATACTCATATCAAATAAAATAGATTTCAAGCCAAAGTTAATCAAAAGGGATAAAGAGGGACACTACATACTGCTCAACGGAACCATACACCAACAAGACATAACTATCATAAATATATATGCCCCAAACAATGGTGCAGCTATGTTCATCAAACAAACTCTTCTCAAGTTTAAGAGTCTAATAGACCAACATACAATAATCATGGGAGACTTCAACACACCTCTCTCACCACTAGACAGATCTTCCAAACAAAAGTTGAATAAGGAAACTATAGAACTCAACACAATTAATAACCTAGACTTAATTGATATATATAGAATATACCACCCAACATCAAGCAGTTACACTTTTTTCTCAGCAGCACATGGATCCTTCTCAAAAATAAATCATACATTATGTCACAGGGCAACTCTTAGACAATATAAAGGAGTGGAGATAATACCATGCATCTTATCTGATCATAATGGAATGAAACTGAAAATCAACGATAAAAGAAGGAAGGAAAAAACATGCATCACTTGGAGAATGAACAATAGGTTACTAAATGATCAATGGGTTATAGAAGACATCAAGGAGGAAATTAAAAAATTCTTAGAGATAAATGAAAGCACAGACACAACATATCGGAATCTATGGGACACATTGAAAGCAGTTCTAAGAGGAAAATTCATTGCTTGGAGTTCATTCCTTAAAAAAAGAAAAAACCAACAAATAAATGATCTCATACTTCATCTCAAAATCCTAGAAAAAGAAGAGCAAAACAACAGCAAAAGAAGTAGAAGGCAAGAAATAATTAAAATCAGAGCTGAAATTAATGAAATCGAAACAAAAGAAACAATTGAAAATATTGACAAAACTAAAAGTTGGTTCTTTGAAAAAATAAATAAAATCGACAGACCCTTAGCCATGCTAACGAAGAGAAGAAGAGAGAGAAATCAAATTACTAGCATACGGGATGAAAAAGGCAATATCACAACAGACACTTCAGAAATACAAAAGATAATCAGTAACTATTTTGAATCCTTATACTCCAATAAAATAGAAGATAGTGAAGGCATCGATAAATTTCTTAAGTCATATGACCTGCCCAGATTAAGGCAGGAGGATATAGACAACCTAAACAGACCAATATCAATTGAGGAAATAGAAGAAACCATCAAAAGACTACCAACTAAGAAAAGCCCAGGACCGGATGGGTATACAGCAGAGTTTTACAAAACCTTTAAAGAGGAACTAATACCAATACTTTTCAAGCTATTTCAGGAAATAGAAAAAGAGGGAGAACTTCCAAATTCATTCTACGAGGCCAACATCACCCTGATTCCTAAACCAGACAAAGACACTTCAAAGAAAGAAAACTACAGACCAATATCTCTAATGAACCTAGATGCAAAAAACCTCAATAAAATTCTGGCGAATCGGATTCAAAAACATATCAAAAAAATTGTGCACCATGATCAAGTAGGATTCATCCCTGGGATGCAAGGCTGGTTCAATATACGGAAATCAATTAATGTTATTCACCACATCAATAGACTTAAAAATAAGAACCATATGATCATCTCGATAGATGCAGAAAAAGCATTCGACAAAGTACAGCATCCCTTTATGTTCAAAACGCTAGAAAAACTAGGGATAACAGGAACTTACAATCTATGTAAAGGCAATCTATGCTAAGCCTCAGGCTAGCATCATTCTGAATGGAGAAAAATTGAAGGCATTCCCTCTAAAATCTGGAACAAGACAGGGATGCCCTCTATCACCACTTCTGTTCAACATAGTTCTCGAAACACTGGCCAGAGCAATTAGACAGACGAAAAAAATTAAAGGCATAAAAATAGGAAAAGAAGAACTTAAATTATCACTATTTGCAGATGACATGATTCTATACCTAGCAGACCCAAAAGGGTCTACAAAGAAACTATTAGAGCTACTAAATGAATTCAGCAAAGTGGCAGGATATAAAATCAACACGTATAAATCAAAGGCATTCCTGTATATCAGCGACAAATCCTCTGAAATGGAAATGAGGACAACCACTCCATTCACAATATCCCCCCAAAAAATAAAATACTTAGGAATCAACCTAACAAAAGAGGTGAAAGACTTATACAATGAAAACTACAGAACCCTAAAGAGAGAAATAGAAGAAGATCTTAGAAGATGGAAAAATATACCCTGTTCATGGATAGGCAGAACTAACATCATCAAAATCACGATATTACCAAAAGTTCTCTATAGGTTTAATGCAATGCCAATCAAAATCCCAATGGCATTTCTTATAGAAATAGAGAAAGCAATCATGAAATTCATATGGAAAAATAAAAGACCCAGAATAGCAAAAACAATGCTAAGCAGGAAGGGTGAATCAAGCGGTATAGTGATACCAGACTTCAAACTATACTACAGAGCAATAGTAACAAAAACAGCATGGTACTGGTACCAAAACAGGCGGGTGGACCAATGGTACAGAATAGAGGACACAGAAACCAATCCACAAAACTACAACTATCTTATATTTGATAAAGGGGCTAAAAGCATGCAATGGAGGAAGGATAGCATCTTCAACAAATGGTGCTGGGAAAACTGGAAATCCATATGCAACAAAATGAAACTGAATCCCTTTCTCTCACCATGCACAAAAGTTAACTCAAAATGGATCAAGGAGCTTGATATCAAATCAGAGACACGGCGTCTGATAGAAGAAAAAGTCGGCTACGATCTACATACTGTGGGGTCGGGCTCCAAACTCCTCAATAGGACACCCATAGCACAACAGTTAATAACTAGAATCAACAAATGGGACTTACTCAAACTAAAAAGTTTTTTCTCAGCAAAAGAAACAATAAGAGAGGTAAATAGGGAGCCTACATCCTGGGAACAAATCTTTACTCCTCACACTTCAGACAGAGCCCTAATATCCAGAATATACAAAGAACTAAAAAAATTAGACAATGAGATAACGAATAACCCAATCAACAAATGGGCCAAGGACCTGAACAGAAATTTCTCAGAGGAGGACATACAATCAATCAACAAGTATATGAAAAAATGCTCACCATCTCTAGCAGTCAGAGAAATGCAAATCAAAACCACCCTAAGATACCATCTCACTCCAGTAAGATTGGCAGCCATTAGGAAGTCAAACAGCAACAAGTGCTGGCGAGGATGTGGGGAAAAGGGTACTCTTGTACATTGCTGGTGGGACTGCAAATTGGTGCGGCCAATTTGGAAAGCAGTATGGAGATTTCTTGGAAAGCTCGGAATGGAACCACCATTTGATCCAGCTATTCCACTACTCGGTCTATTCCCTAAAGACCTAAAAAGAGCACACTATAGGGACACTGCTACATCCATGTTCATAGCAGCACAATTCACAATAGCAAGACTGTGGAACCAACCTAGATGCCCTTCAATAGACGAATGGATAAAAAAAATGTGGCATTTATACACAATGGAGTATTACTCTGCATTAAGAAATGACAAAATCATAGAATTTGGAGGGAAATGGATGGCATTAGAGCAGATTATGCTAAGTGAAGCCAGCCAATCCCTAAAAAAACAAATGCCAAATGTCTTCTTTGATATAAGGAGAGTAACTAAGAACAGAGTAGGGACGAAGAGCATGAGAAGAAGATTAACATTAAACAGGGACGAGAGGTGGGAGGGAAAGGGAGGGAGAAGGGAAATTGCATGGAAATGGAAGGAGACCCTCAGGGTTATACAAAATTACATACAAGAGGTAGCGAGGGGAAAGGGAAAAATAATACAAGGGGGAGATATGAACTGCAGTAGAGGGGGTAGAGAGAGAAGAGGGGAGGGGAGGGGAGGGGAGGGGGATAGTAAAGGATAGGAAAGGCAGCAGAATACAACAGACACTAGTATGGCAATATATAAATCAATGGAAGTGTAAATGATGTGATTCTGCAATTTGTATATGGGGTAAAAATGGGAGTTCATAACCCACTTGAATCAAAGTGTGAAATATGATATATCAAGAACTATGTAATGTTTTGAACAACCAACAATAAAAAAAAAAAAAGACCCAAATCATAATATATTCAGGCATTACATTAAAAGATAAAAAGAGTTCCTTACCACGTGTTCTAGTTCTTCAAAAGTTTTACAGTTCAGCAAGGCTTTTAGTAAGCATTCAGACATCTTCCCTTCCTTCTTAATTTTCTGGATTGTACTATGAACCTTCTTTGCAACAGCCCTGAAAATAAAAACTTTTGTAATATGCAAGACCAATACATTAAGACTTTCTTTTTGAGCCTATCTCAAAAAGTTGCAGATAAAGGAAAAGGAATCCTTTTTCCTCTGATTCATTTGAGAATAATACTGGCCCCCTACACATTTTAGTGTGTTATTTCCTATAAAAAAAATCTACAAAAACCACAAAATGATCTTTAACACCAAATAATTAATAATGATGCATTATCATCATCTAATACTCAGACCTGAGGCCTCATCCAAGTTTCATCAACTGTTTGAACAATGTCTTTGATAGGGTGCAGTGGTATACACCTGAAATCCCATCTACTCAGGAGACTGATGCAGGAGGATTGCAAGTTCAAGACCAGCCTCAATATCTTAGCAAGACCCTATCTCAAAATGAAAAAAAATAACAAGGGCTAGTGATATCACTCACTGGTAGAGTACTCACGGGTTCAATCCCTAGTACCGTAATAATAGTCTTTTGTAGTATATTCACTTCAGAATTACAAGTTCCACGTATCTCGTTTCCTTCAAAATCAAGGCCTTAATACTTTTAAATGCTGTAGGCAAGTTATTCTGTGTGAAGTCCCAAAGTTTAGGTTTTTCTGATATTTCCATATAGTTAAATTCCACTGGTGTCTCCTTGCAGGAACAGCTTAGAAGTGACTCTGGTCTTTTACCACAACCCATTAGGTGGCAAGTAATTTGATTTGTCCCATTACTAATTAACTTTGATCCTTATATTATCTGATGTCTGTAGGTTTCTCCACAATACAGGTACTCTTTATTCCCTCTGTAATTAATGTTTTATGTAGAGGTGCTTTGAGACTATGTAATTATCACATTCCAGATTAAGGTTTCAATTTATGCACAGATTCATTATATTACTGTAGATTTGTGGTTTCTTTTTTATTTAGTTGAAATAATCCATTGCTATCATTTATTTTAATGGTCATATTGTCCCCAATGTGACCAGACATAACCCCTTCAAGCTTGCTGCTATATCCTTCTGACATATCTCCACCATTGTTTGAACCCCAAGTTATTCTTATTCTCTGCTACAAGATATTCCAGGCTCATCCTTTACATTCTCTGTCCCAGCTCTGGAATCAGAAGAATGGCACTTAGAAACCAAGTTATGGGTATTAGGTGTGCTCACTGCTATGGGAGTATCATTACTCAAGATGGGCACACCTAGCACCCACAGCTGGTTTCTAAATACCATTCTCCACTAAAAAGAAATAGGATTTCATGTAAAAAAGCTGATTCCAGGAATCAACATACAGGAATCAATTTACAAATAAGGGAAACGGAAGAGTATAGTAGTTTTCCCCACTTTACAATGGCTTTTCTCTGTGAATATACAATTCTCTTCCTCTATATAATGAATCTCACCCTATTTCATTCCCTATTCCTATAAAATTCTGTTTAATAAGGGTATTACTAGAGTGATGGGTAAAAGTTAACAATAATGATTACAAAGAATTGATAGAAAAAAAATTAAATCTATTTATATTAAGAAAAATACTAAAGAAGATTGTCAATTAAAGGAAAAAAAGTGAACTATGCAATTTTAATTTACAACTTTTACATCTTTTATAATCCTGGTAACCCAAGCCATTTGCTATCAGGGTCATTTTGACCAAAGGCTAATATTCTAATGGCCTGCATATAAGGAAGAGGAAAAAAAAAATTCAGGAAACTTTCCTTACTATCCAGAGGTATATTACTTAATTCCCTTTCTAACAGCCATTCATACTAATATATTTTAACTCACAACTAATTTTATATGCACAAACACACACACACATACACACACATAACTGAAACAATGTTTCATGAAATTTTTTTCCTTTACCACATAAACTGTGCCCTTATGTTTTCCATTTTATTTTTTAAATGGGATGAATTATTGGTTTCACTTTTCATATACAGGTAACATTTAATGGATTGAAAATTAATATTCTAGTTATAGAACATGCTGACTTAAGTATGGAGATTCCTCAGAAAACTTGGGATGGAACCACCACTTGACCCAGTTATCCCACTCCTTAGCATATACCCAAAGGACTCAAGATCAGCACACTATAGTAAAACAGCCACATCAACATTCATAGCAGCTCAATTCACAATAGCTTTTAGCTATGGAACCAATCTAGGTACCTACAAAGATGAATGGATAAAGAAAATGTGGTACATACATACAATGGAATATTACTCAGCCACAAAGAAGAATGAAATTATGGTATTTCCCAGTAAATACATGGAAATGGAGACTGTCATGCTAAGTGAAATAAGCCAATTCCAAAAAAAAAAAAGCCAAATGTTCTCTCTGATATGCAGATGCTGACTCACAATGGAGGGAGCATGTCACTGGATTGGGGGGG
The DNA here is from genome assembly GCF_048772815.1 of Callospermophilus lateralis. Classification (NCBI taxonomy): domain Eukaryota; kingdom Metazoa; phylum Chordata; class Mammalia; order Rodentia; family Sciuridae; genus Callospermophilus; species Callospermophilus lateralis. The sequence continues at coordinate 35,905,946 of NC_135318.1, forward strand.
GGGGGCGCATGTATGGGGATGGGAAAAACAGTAGAACAAACCAGACATAACGTTCGTATATTCACGTATGAATACATGACAAGTGTAATTCCACATCATGTACAACCACAAGAATGGGAAGTTATACTCCATGTTTGTATGATACGTATTTGGACATATCACACATACATGGTATCTCTCTCTCTCTCTCTCTCTCTCTCTCTCTCTCTCTCTCATATATATATGAGAGAGAGAGAGAGAGAGAGCAAATAAAAAATAAAAAAAAATAAAAAGATAAAAAATAAAAGAAAATGCAGAGCTTAAGAAAAAGTAGAGATCATATGTCTCATTACCAAAAAAGAAATGTAATGGAAAAAGATCTTCTAAGCCTCAATGTTTCCACTTATGTCAAGGAATATTCCTTTAGTAGTAGTTAATGTATTCCTCCATTAACAGAAACTCAAATAATGAAACTCTTTTGCAAAAAGGCTTTTTATAGAAAAAGAAAATATTAATAATAATCTTGACATAAAGTTTCTTTTTGTCCCATACAATAAAATATTGTTAGAATACCTTTAACTTTAAGCAAACCATTCTTGTGTGACACTGTCACCAAATCCTCAGGCTTTCTTTACTACCTTGCTTTCAACCAAGCAGAAAGCTTACTTAGAATTTGCAAATTACTAGACAGTTTGTTTGGTCCAGAAACTCCTTACATAAAATTCTAGATTAGCAGCTTCTTTTCACATACAGGAAACTCCAGCAAACTGGGCAGACAACTCCGCATGTCGTGATTCCCAGGAGATAATTAAGGGCTCACCTCAGAGACAAGACTTGGGATCCCTAAGTCTTTTTTTTTTTTTTTTAATGTTTAGTTCTAGATAGACACAATACCTTTATTTTATTTATTTATGTGGTGCTGAGAATCAAACCCACGCATTCAAGGCAAGTGCTCTACCACTGAGCCACAATCCCAGCCAGTAATCTCTAATTCTTATCCCCTGATGCTTGATTATACTATCTAGGCTAAAAGATCTACATCTAAGACCATCTGTTTGGCAACTCATTTATACTTCTGAATTGGCTAATTTATTCTGCCTCTCAAGGAAATATAATTTACTAGACACTAACACTTTAATTGTCCTGGCAATAAAAGAACATCAACAAAAGTAATAAAGTTGGTGAAATACAAATTCCCCATACATCACAGAAAGCTTATCAGGATAATTTTACAAGTAACCATTAGTACTTTTTAAAATGGCTTGAAAGAAGAATTATATCCAATTTTAATCAGATCCTTGCTGTAGACCTGAAGAATATACACATTACACATTCCTGTTACAAACATGCAATAAATGTACAAATGATATACAGTGTTTTAATAAACCATTGTTAAGTAATATGGTCACTCTTATGTACTTATTACTTATATTGAACTTATTAAATTATCCACTTTTTAAAAGGCACTTTCCATTCTACAACCATAGAAAAATTACAATCCACTAAAATTAAACTATCCTTATCTTTAAAAAGAATGGAAAAATATACATCCTACCAAACACTATAGAAATGTTCCTTGACTTACAATGAGATTATGGCTCAATAAGCCCATTATAAATTGAAAATATTATAAATCAAACATGCATTTAATATACAAATAATCTAACAAATATAACTTAGCCTAGCCTACCATAAATGTGCTCAGAGCACTTTTTTCAATTGGGCAAAATCTTCTAACACAAAGCCTTTGTGTATAATAAAGTACTGAATAGCTTATATAATTTTTTTAATACCTGTATCCAAAAACCATTGGCAACACTGTGCAGTGTGGAGTGTGGCTTGTTTGCTCTAGTGATCACATAGCTGAATGAAAAAAAAAAAAAAACGATCACAAGAAAAGCTGTAGGATACAGCTAACCTAGGAAAAAATTAGAATTCAAAATATTCAAAGTATGGCTTCTACTGAATGCTTATGGTTTTAATCATCATAAAGTCAAAAAACTGTTAAGTCAAAGTATCGTAGGTTGGAGACCATCTGTACTTCCAAAGAACTCTCCATTTAGGGACTTTGTAGTATTAATAGCACAGTTTTATGTAAGCTGTTGAAGAGTTAGACTAAAATGCACTTTTCTGAGTTTCCTGCTGGCAGTCCTGATTTTACCATTTTTTGCTGGCAAAAATGGCAAATCACTTCTATGCATGAAGATGACATCAAACCCTGCCTGAGGCACACTCAACTACAAACCTCCTTTCCACTGATTCATGCCCAAGCTATTCAAACACACACCAGCAGAGGGACTCATACACACCCAAATATGTAAAACAGAGCTGACTGTCAGAAGAGGACCACATTCAGATTACAATTCTAGAAAAGTAAACATTGGAACTATTAAAATAAGCTGTCATTCACTTCCTCCCAGTTTTTCCTCATTGGCTTACCAGGTCTCTATTCCCTTACATTAGGTTCATCCCTTCCCAGGTTTCTTACCGTAGCTCCTCTAGGGTTTGTCGAACTTCTCTCAAGGAATCAGCATCAAGGTTATTAATGAGTTCTTTTCGATAACGTATAATGAAGGGAATTGTGTTATCATCATTAAAGAGACGAATGATGTTGGCACAAACCCAAAGTTCAATGTTGGTTCTCTCAGATAAAACCTACAAGTTAAAGATATATAGTGATTTAAAACACTGAAAATTAGACATCTATGTTATATAGCTTCAAATACAGTATTAAATATTGCTTTCCAGGCACTTAGAAACTATTTGTTTTGTTTTTAAAGGAAACCATATAATTATATATATGAGCTGGAAGAGCATTTCCAATAATGCAATGATGCTCTTTTCATTTCTCAAAGTAATAGCAAAGATCAAGGAGTTGGTAACTCATTATGTTGGCCTGAATACAGAGAAAAAGCATTTTTAATCACCGCTAGTGACAAGATACAATGGTTTAACCTTTGGAGGAGGAACAATTTGGCAATATCTATCAAAATTTACAATGACTAAATTGTTTGACCCAATAGTTCCACTCCTGGAAATCCATCCTAATATTGATATATACTTCTGGTAAATATACTATTTCAAAATGATTCTTCTTTTTGAAGAACTGTTTCTAGCATAGTAAAATTCATCAAAAACCTAAATTTACAATGGGGAACCGGTAAATGAATTACAATATGCCCATACAGTAGAATACTGTGTGACTATTCAAGAATATGACGCAACCCTAAATGAACTGATAGGGAATGGTTCACAAAAACATGGACCATGATTATTTGCAGGAAAAGTAACTGGTCAGCTGAGGATTAAGGTAGGAAGACCCATTTATATTTTTTAAATTTTGTAACATGCACAGATACCACACATCAAAATAGTTTAATTATTTTTAAAAATGAGTCACAGGTCCCAGCAAAATGTACATGTAAGCAGAATAGTCAACCTGGAGAAGAGAAAGAATAAAACTCAATTTCAGTAACTATTCCCAAAGAAAAGAACAAAAGAATTTAAGTTTTATTATAATTTCAACCTGGATGCCCAAGATCTGCCAAAACTTGAGGAGTGGGAGGAACCTCAGGGGAAAAATTATTTAAACATTATAATCAACTAACAAAATCAAGTCAAGATATGACTGAACTCCAGGAACTATAGAGGATACCTCATTCTCTAGGTATCTAAAATTCTGAGACATACATCTCTATTACCCATTCTGATAGTTTACTACCAAATCTCTGATAAGGTCATCAATTTTTACATCTGTAGTCCTTACTCATCTCAGCACAAGCTCCAAACACCAACTACTTAACATATTCTCTCAGAAATCTAACTGGGCATTTCGACCTTGAATTTGCAAAGTGTTCTTCCTCTCAAACTTATTCCTCCAGCTTTCCTCATATAACTAATATCTTTTCAAACAGTGCAAGCAGGAAAGTCTTCCATTTCCTTCAACTCTTAAACCAATCCATCATTAAGAACTGGTCACCTCTAACTACAAAATAACTTCCTAAGTCTCTGTGTTTCTTCTGCCCTATACCCCAGTCTATTTCTACTATTTTCTACTGAAATAGCCTGCATTTGCTCCTGTCTCATTTTCTATACAACACCAATAATAGTCTTTGCAAAATGTCTATCTGATCATGTCACTTAACTGATTTTTCCATTGCATTTGAAACCCAAACTCTTTGCCATGACCCAAAAGACAGCAGCCACCCTTTATCAACCTCATCTTATCCTTCCTTCTCCCAATGGTTCTGGAACAAGCCCAGTTGCTTCCCTCTTGAATGAATTCATGAAGCTGCTCCACCATATGGAAATGCTCCTCTTCAGCATTTTCTCTCTTAAACCTGTATCTTTCCCCATTTATTATTCTAGTCAACAATATCGTCATCCACTACAGAGACCTTAAAGGATTTTGTAGTTATCTCCTCCAAACTATGGTTACCTCTTTGTTATGTAGCAGCTATTAGTTTGACAGTACTTGACCCCAATTTCAGCTTCATTTGCTTCAAATAATTTTTATAAGAATTAACAGCCAGGTAAATTAAACCAACCAACATGAAACTCAAGATTTGGACTGGAACTCTGGGCCCCAGTACAATGTCTTCTTATGGAAAAATACAGTTTGTTGATGTAGATCATGAAGCTGTAGCTATTTTGCTATAAAGAAGACAGTAGTACTGAAAGAATAGTAGAAATATACTGACCCACAACTTTCCTATTTTGTAGGTCAATAAATCTCCTTTATTTCTTTTTTTAATATTTATTTTTTGTAATGTAGTTGGACACAATATCTTTAATTTTTTTATTTATTTATTTTTATGTGGTGCTGAACCCAGGGCCTTTCATGTACGAGGCGAGCACTCTACTGCTGAGCTATAATCCCAGCCCCTCCTTTGTTTCTTAAACTAGTTTAAGATGGGTTTTCTTTTTTTGTAACCAAAAGCATTCTAATTAAGGATGGCAATATCACTGTGGATTCTCTATCACACCCATTTAATCTGTCACCAAGGAGGAGAATGAAACTTGTAAGATATCTGTTCCCTCCCCTTGAGCTCCTTTCTCACTAATGAAATATTTTATCTTTAATACATAGTAGTATGTTGTTGTCATTACTATTGTTCTCTATCCATCCAGCATCTCTGCATGACTACTGATTATATTTTTTAAATATAGATATAATCAGAAACTGCTATGGTTTGGATATGAGGGATCCCCCAAAGCTCCTGTGTTAATGCAGGAATGTTCAGAGGTGAAATGATTAGATTATGGGAGTTGTAAGGAATCAATTGTAGCAAGCCAATAGCTGCTACAAAACAAAGAGGTAACCATAGTTTGGAGGAGATAACCACAAAACCTTTAAGGTCTCTGTGGTGGATGACGATATTGTTGACTAGAATAACAAATGGGAAAAGGTACAGATTTAAGAGAGAAAATACTGAAGAGGAGCATTTCCGTCTGGTGGAGCAGCTTCATGAAGGTATTCAAGTGGGTTCAATCCCCACTGGGTTCAAGTCCCACTACTGGGCTGGGTGGTAACTCTGGGCTAGTGGGGTATGACTGAAGGAGATGGGCAGAAGAGGGGATGCCCTTAGGGATTGTATCTTGTTCCTTCAGCTCTTCCCTTGCATTCTTTCTGCTTCTAGGCTGCCATGAATAGAGCAATACTCTTCCACCATGCTTTTTTGTTATGTTTGGCCTCACCTTGGGCCCAGAGCAATGGAGTTGGCCCACCATGGACTGAACTTCTGAAACTGTGAGCCAAAATAAACTTTTCCTCCTCTAAAGTGTCCTTGATAGGTATTTTGGTCACAGCAACAAAAAACTAACACAGACCCCTTGTTTTTTCTTTTCTTTTTTGAACATCAACTCCAGTGATTTTAATCTACTTACTGGAAAAGATGTAACCACGTAGCATAGTTTTAAAATTCCTTCCCAAGCTGAGGCTCAAACTTTCACTGTCCTCAAAGTAGTTAGCAATATAAAAAGGAAGATAAAATATTAACGCAAACAATTACAAATAAAACAGCACATGCCAGACAGTAAGTAGTACCATGCTTTCAGAAAAGAACAAGCTTTCTTTGGGATAATCAAGAGGTGCCTATTGCAGGGGTAGCATTTCACTTGGCCCTTGAAAGACAGGCAAGATTCTGAAAGATGGTAATGAGAAATGGAAGTGACAAAAATGCTCATTTTGAAACTGTGTGATTGTTAGTGTAATGAGAGACTATACTAAATACATCAGCTGTTGCTGAGTAACAGAATTTAAAGCTAAGCATAGTGGAGGAGCACCAGTGACTGGGGAAGAGGATCACAAGTTTGAAGCTAGTCTTGGCAACCCTGTCTCAAAATAAAATAAAAGAGGATGGGGGGTGTGGCTCAGTGGAAGAAACCCCCTGGGTTCAATCGCCAATACCACAAAAAAAAAAAAAAGTCTAAGACAGCTAAAATCCCAGACTCACACTTGGATAATAATACTAGGTCCTAAGGAATCCATCTAGCATCACATGTATTAAGGGAGTATACGTTGCTGCTTATGCAAAACTGCTCATTGAAATTAAAACTAACAAAACTACATACGCAGTCATCACTTTTGGGCCTCCAAATCTCCAAATTTCTTCTATGTTGATTTTGTCAAACATTATTTTACTTCATATTACATGTCAAAGGCCATATTAAGCCAGTAATAACCAAGATATTAAAAAACCAAGTTCCCAAGGCTATCGGGGTACATTAGAGGCAGGGCACCTACCTAGCACACAAATCCTATGTTAGATTCTCAAAACACACACACACATACACACACACACACACCCCAACTCCCTGTTCTCAAGGCACTAACAACCTAACAGAAATCAACAGTTAAAATATAGTGTGATCTCTATCTAGTTGAAGCATTAGTACACAGTTTTAAGAGCACAGGAGCACAGCAACAAAAAAAAAAAAAAAAAAAAAAAGTAAATGAAGGTATCTCCAGACAGCTAAATGAGGGGCAGGAATCCAGGAAGAATGAATAGCATATCAGAAATCAGTGATGAGAAACCATTGTACGATCTTTAAATTGCTAAAAGTTCAGTAATGCTGAAATATGCATGTGGTAGAAATGCAAAGATGGATGGGGCTAGATGATAATTCTATAAAGAAAGAATTTTGTTTCTTCTGTGCACAGAAGGAAGACATTCAAGGACTGATCTGCTCATTTCTTGGTTTCAGTGAATGAGTCAAATCTGTAAGCTGTTACAGTTGAGTTAACAAGATCTGTGGACTGCAATGGTGGTTCACAGAGTGTGTGGTCTCAAACTAGCAGCATAATTACATCATCTAAGAACTTGTTAGAAGTGCAAATTCTTGTGTGCTGCCTAAAATAAACTGAATCAGAATTCAGGGATATGGCCCAGCAATCTGCATTTTAGAAAAATGAGGTAGCTGGGTGCTGTGGTACGCTCCTGTAATCCCAGGGGCTTGGGAGGATCACAAAGTTCACAAGGATCACAAGTTCGAGGCCAGACTCACCAACTTAGTAAGACCCAGTCTCAAAAAAATAAAAAGGTCTGGGTTACAGCTCAGTGGCAAATCACTCCTGGGTTCAATCCCCAGTATATAACATAACTAAGTGAAAAGTAGAGAACAAGACTTATGGATGGGGAGGGGTGGGGCAGGGAACAACTGGCTTTTTACTTTTAAATTATTCACATATATTACTTTATTTTTTAAATTAACTGGTAGTATTGAAAGTAAGGTTTTAAAGGCGGTCTTGAATTATTTTTAACTTCTAAGTTTTAGAGAGGTTATTTTTATTGTTTTATACTAAAACTTTATAGGGCTTATTATGTGGTAAACTCTCTTATGCATTCAATATTGACTCATTTAAATTATATGAGATAGGTACAATAATTATTCACATTTTAGTGACACAAAAACTAAAGACCAAATTAATCAAGTAAATTGTCTCAACTCCCAAAGGCTATATTGCACCTTCAAAAATTCAAATTTTATGCAAAACACTATGTCTTTTCACATAAAAATACAAATTGCTCAAATTGCCTCACTTTTCTTCCTGAGCGCAACTGCAGATAGGTAGCTCAAGGTACCACCCTCCAACTGTCAAAAAGGTATACAGCTCAGTGGTAGAGCGCTTGCTTAGCATGCACAAGGCTCTGGGTTCAATCCCCAGCACCATGACAAAACAACAACCCCAAGAAAATGCCTTCTCCCAGGGTGACCTAAGATTTTCTCCTCCAAATGAAAATTGCCATTCCCTCAGTTCAAAAGAAAACATCTGGGCATCAGTAAATACACTATAGCTCTAAACATTCAGGAAGCATCTGCTTCCAAAAAAAAAAAAAAATCAAATGAGTCTCTAGTGAGTAGAATTGAGAGGATTTTCTATTCAGAATCACTCCCAAACCACAATTGGACACCTCCCTTCTGAAAAGCTGTTGATTCCTGCTATTCTCTCTACCCTTCTCTAGTTTATTGTATCACTTATTTTATCACACATACCAAAATTTTCCTTAAAGACTGAAGAAGGAAAACTAAACTATGCTGTTAGAAATGAGAAGAGTGGTTATAAGAGAAACAAGGAGGAATTGGAAAAGGGTATGATGGGGGATTGTGTTGTTTTTTGACATGGTTACCCTTTTGAACATTCCTGGGCTATACACTTAAATAAATTTTCTGTATGTGTGTTATACGTCAAAAAAAAAATTTTAAACCCATAACAAATACTATGAGTTAAATTACAGAAACAAAAAATATTCTAATTTCTTTTATTTAATCTCTCCTAGGACAAATAAGTTGCACCTACCAAATGGTTCTGCATATAGATGCAGAATTACAGTGAAATGACCAGCTCACAGACACTGTCCACCTTTTCATCCTACTTCTTCCCACACTTTTGTCATCCCATGCAGGTCTTCCCCCATATAATCCCACTCTCCTAGAACAAAGGGGAAAATGGCTCATAAAAAGGTTTTTGTTTCCTTTAGCTCCTTCATTTAGCAAATGTTACTAAGATAGGCATAGTTACTCCACACCCCTATGCCCACCCTCAAAATAAGGAAACCACGTAACAGCATTCACAACTTTTTGCAGTTTAATTTTTTCAAAAATTGATTACTGCTACTTGCTTTTTAAAATGTTGTAAACTTATAGTGTTGTTATACATTTGCATAATGGATTTTAACAAAAATTAGTTCCTGGTGATAACCATACAATTGCAGTTTGAGAAAAAGGGATGAAAATGAATAGGTTGCTTTTGCTCAAGAGATCTAGCCATCCCCAGACCCTGATCAGAAACTAGACAAGTATGTTCATATGTAAAGCCTAAAAATAAATCAAGTTGGCTATGTAGTTTTCCCTCCCCAAACAAGATGGTAATGTTCCTGAAAAAGCAATAGAGTTTTCAGAATTCAGAAATATACCTGAAGAAAAAAAATTGAGGATCAGGCATGGTGGTGGGCAGGGGCCATGAGAACTAGCACACAGAATAATAATTAATAATAATTAATAATGTCTATACAATCAATTTCCATTGACCATTCCTCACTGGCTAGGTACTATTAGGGATTTACCAAAAGATCCTGGGCATACATTTTGTGGCAGATAATATAAGCATTATAGACAAATCATTCAGTCTGGTCCTTATGCAAATGTTTAGACCCTCCTGATTTTCCACTGACTCAGTCTTCTCACTCCCTATTCTTCCAACACCAGCCACTTTCTCAACCATGTTAGGAAGCATAAATATGATTTTAAGACAAAACTATTCTCTAACACAGAGTTTCTCTTGTTTATGGTGGAATTTAAAAAACATTTATATTATATATTTCATTTCATATATGTATGAAATGAAATACACATTTCATACATACATGATGGTATTTCATACATATATAAAATGAAATACACATTTCCAATTAAGGATTTCCATAAAAGCTAATTTAAAGTTAGCAAAGAATGACTGCATTTGATTAAATGAAAAGAACCCAAACATGTAAAAAATTCTTAACAGTTTCCCAGGCAATTTCCCTTAAGCTTACCTGGAAAACATTGGACTTAACAACTGTCATCAAGTTGCTCGGCTAAGGTGAGCAACTACTTTTCCCAGCTCACAGAAAAGACTGCCCAGATTCCCTGAGAACAGGATTTCAGCCATCAAAAATCACTTCCAATAAGGAGAAGAGGGAAAAATTGCTTGAATTAAAAGTTAAGATTACAGTATGTATGTTTTCCAAGGAGACCAAAGACTGTAAAATGTTTTTAGGGTCTTAAAAATGAGATAACGCTCTTCCACTTGATGTTCCCACAATTAATGGACATTGCTGCTATGGTTTATAAATGAACCTTCTCCTTCTGCCTGTTTTCTGCCACTTACCCTGACAGCTGGACTCTTGTCTCTCAACATAGGTTCCCCTCCTCATTCTATTCAGCAAGTAATCTCACCTTTCTTTTATTTTCGAAAAAGCTTTGTTTAGCTGCTATCTTACTGACATTACAGAACTCATTAGGGAACCCAGGTAATCTCCCCTAATAAAAAATAAAAAGTCCAGGTTAGCAAATTTTAGATTTAATACATTATGATATTTAATACATTGAAATTCATAATCAACTTTAGTCACACCTATTAGAGAAAGGATACACCCTACAGAAACTAAATTCTGCAAACACTTTTGAGTTAATTCTCAGTAATTTTTAACTTTGAGATGACTTCTCTTTAGTCCTTATTATATAAGCAAAAATATTTCTGTCTATTCTAATCCTAGCTATAATTGATTTTTGAGATTATACATTATTTCTAATAATCTATCATGATAATAAATAAATAAAAGAAAGTAATAATTAAGTGCCTGGTATGGAGCCTAGACTATCCCATAATAAATTATCTGCAAGTAAATGGCAAATATTATCCCTTGTCAATTACAGATCTGTGAACAAACACTTTAAGGTATTACAGCAGTAATTAAAAATAAATTCTAAAAAATATGTAAATATTCATTAAGAGCCCAATCTTAATACTATCTTCCAGTCTGGAACTGTATATTTTGTTTTTTTGGGTTTTTTTTTTTTTTCCTTTTTACCAACACTGCCTTTTCTATTATTTACAAACAGAATGCCAACAGTAAATTTTTTTTAATATTTATTTTTTTTTTTTAGTTTTCGGCGGACACAACATCTTTGTATGTGGTGCTGAGGATCGCCGCACGCATGCCAGGCGAGTGCGCTACCACTTGAGCCACATCCCCAGCCCCAAACAACAGTAAATTTTAACCATGACTGTTTTCTTTCTGGCTCACTAAGGAATAGAATGTTGCCTCACAGCTTTTTTCTTACTCTATTCCCTGAATTAAATAGTCTAAGGTATCTTGCAGAAACTATAATTAGGCTCCTTCTTATGCCTTCTTTTGCTTTATTCATTTAAACCTAAAAGATAATGCTTTTGAATTGTGGGTCATAGATCTACATTAGATTCATCCTGAAGGCTATTTCTACTTGAAATGGTCCCAGATGTGTGGTATCAGACAAAAGATAAGAATCACTGTTCATGAGGACCCTTCTACTCATCCCAAAGCCAATCCCCCACCCTTGAAAAAGGGAAAACAAAGAAAGAAATCCTATTTCCCTATAGTAAAAGATATCATTTTGGCATCTCAAGTTTAAATTCTTAAAAATTTCCCTTTGGAAGATTGCTAGGCTTGTTCACAGTACATTACAATACATTAAGGTTTAAATAAAGGCATGAATTGCCAATGACTTAATGACCTGAACTAATTTTATGGTGAAAGATAGTTCAACTTCAAAGCAAAACTAAAGCAATGAACCTCTGAGGTCTCAATCTGTTGGTATAATCTGTCCACACAGTATATGTCTGCTATAGTTTAGATTTGGAATATCCCCCAAAGGCCCAAGTCTTAGGGTTGGTCCCTAGCTGAGTACCACTGGGAGATGGCAGAACCTTTAAGAGTGAGGCTTAGCAGAGGATCTTAGGTCACTTAGTCACTTAGGTCACAAGATGGAATCTTGGGACCCTGACCTTCCTCTTTTTTTCTTTGCTTCCTGATGCCATGAGGTAAGTAACTTGTCCAAAAATATGCTCTTGCTATGGTATACTGCCATAGGCCCAAAAGCAATAGGGTCAATCAACCATGAATTGAAACCTTCAAACCCATAGCCAAAATAAACCTTTCCTTATTATAATTCGTTCATCTCAGGAATCTGTTATAGCAACAGAAAACTGATTAACACAATTAAAACACCATGGCAAAGACCCACCTTGACCAAGTTCACAGCTCTGAGCCAAAGAACTGATGATGATGATAAGCCATAATACAAAACAGCATGCTCTAGAAAAGAACCAGTGGTCAAAGCATCCAGATATCAGTGGCAATACTGAGGAAGGAGTTGAAAACTCCAACCCTTCTTTTAACCAGCACAACCCCTATTTCAAAAGGAAGGAATTAAATCAACTAAAGTAATAAGAAATGGCTGCACTTACCTGAACTATGTCCCAGTTCATTTCTACTTCCTCGTTAATATTGTTGGCACTTGCTGGAAACTTGACAGGCTGCCCCTGAGGGCACGTTTCAGTCTTAATTTTCTTTAAAGGAGACTGACCAAATGTAAAGTCATCTTCACTCTCTTCCTTCTTGCATGTACCTTCCCACATGGTGCTTGTTGATGGTATTTCTGTACTATTAGTCCCGCCCTCTAAATTGCTGGCTTTGCTCATTTCTTCTTCAATTTTCAGTTTTTTGGTCCTTTGAGCTGAATTTTTCTTTTTTGTCTTCGCTGTTTTCAGAGTCTGTACAGTGTCCAATTTGTTTTTTTCCTTTTCCAAATCAACATCAGCAATTGCCACAGAGCTATTCTATTAAGCCACAAAGAGAAGACATAAGAATTGGAAGATAAAAAACAATTTCCCTAGGATACTACTCAGAAATTAAAAGGAACAAATTATTGATATACACAATAACTTGGAAGACTCTCAAGGGAACCATGTTGAGTGGGGAAAAAGCCAACCTCAAAGTTACATACTACATGCTTATATTTATATAACACTCATGAACAGATTAGTGATTGCAAAGAGTTAGAAGGAGGTGGGCTTGGCTATAAAAGGGCAACACTAGGGATCCTTATGATAATGGATACAAAAACCTATGCATGTGATAAAACTGCATAGAACTAAATATAAACAAATGAATATAAGTAAAACTAGAGGAATCTAAATTATTAATGTCAACATCCTGAATGTGATATTTTACTAAAGTGTTGTAAGATAAGTGAGTTTACTATTGGGGACAACTGGATAAATGGTACATGGAATCCCTCTGTGTTATTTCTTACTACTACATGTGAATTGTTTAAAAATAAAGTTTAATTTTAAAAAATGAATCCATACATGCCAGAAAACAAAGATTAAAACTTATAATCAATATCAACAACGGAAAGAAGACACTCATAAAAGCTACATGTGCCATCTATTTAATCAGAAGGAAAGAGAACAGAAAATAGAATGTCAGCAGGGTAATAGCGGGCATTTTCTTTAATCAGAGTCCATCCAGCAGTCTACACAGGAATCCAGGGACTACTCACTTCATCCCCACTTTCTCTCCCCATGTGACAGCTCAGCTGGGAAGGAAGGAAACCAGACACTTAGTACTGGGGATAGAGCAATAAATATATTCTGCCTTTAAGGAGCTTATAGTTTCACGTGCTAGCTTTGTTTCCAGTTATTTAAGTAACACAGATGGCACAAACAAAAACAACAATGCCCAATCCCCCTCTATCAAATATTTTCCAGAGTTATTGACTATTAAAAACATTGCGGGACTGGGGATGTCGCACAGTGGTAGAGCACTTGCCAAACATGCATAAGGCCCTGGGTTCAATCCCTTACACACAATGGATCAGAAAAGAGATATGAAGATAATATGATGCTGAAGCAGTAAGAGTTGATAATAACCTAATTAAATGAATTGCTATAGCTAAAAAACCAACATATCAGTTATAAAGGGAATTGTCAGCCACAGAGGAACAGAAAAAGGAAAAAGCAAATATGATCAGCAGGGGCTGGGGCTGAGGCTCAGTGGTAAAGCATTCGCCTAGCACACGTAAGGCACTGGGTTCAATCCTCAGCACCACATAAAAATGAAATAAAGATATTGTGTGTCCACCTACAACTAAAAAATAAATATTAAAAAAAATATATGATCAGCATTCTTATACGTAATGTACAAAAGAGAAGAGAGCTTAGCAAATAGATCAAGTATTTTGGTCCCAATGGTAAGAGAATCCTGCTGTGAGATGAATATTTCAGACTACCTTAAGCTCCATACAATTAAAACATTCAATTGTCACTGTGACAAGCACAATGGCTCCACCACAGGAAGCCTTCAGTAAACCCAATAAACAGTCAAGTCTCCCATTCTGATTCTTATTCTTATTTATGGCCCAACTTAGGTCAGACTCCAAGGAGAAAAAGTGCTAGCTATCCGAATTTTAAGACCTTGTGGTGATTATTTCAAAGTGTTAATTATTAAACTAACACTCCAATTATATACATGACTCCTGAGTATGGCTAATGTGAAAACACTCATGAGAAATAGATGAGTTCCTGAAATGCTGACTTAGAAAACCAGTGCCATCACATACTAACTATGTACTATGAGCAAGTCACTTAAAACCACTTGCCTCAGCTTTCTTAGCTATAATATCTGGAAATAACACCGCCTCTCTTAGCCAACAGTTGTTGCTAAGATTAAGATCATAAGAGTGAGCTGGGTGCAGTGGTACACACCTGTAATCCCAGAGGCTCAGGAGGCTAAAGTAAGAGGATCACAAGTTCAAAGCCAGCTTCAGCAACTTAGCAAGGCCCTGTCTCTAAATAAAATATTGTTTAAAAGGAGATGGGTTTGTGGCTCAGTGGTTAAGCACCCCTGGGTTCAATTCCCCCTACCAAAAAAAAAAGATCGCAAGAGTGCAATGTTGAGCATATTGCTTGATTAACAATATTACTATTTGCTAATATTGCCATTATTACTAGGAGAGGAAAAAGAAAGCAGATGAAGAAACACAATGGTTCGGATGATAAATATTAGTAAGAGAAGGTTAGGGGGTTAGGGTTGTGGCTTAGTGGTAGTGCACTTGCCTGGCATGTGTGAGGTATTGGGTTCGATTCTCAGGACTGAATATAAATAAATAAATAAAGGACTATCAATAACAAAAAAAAAAAGAGAGAGAAGGCTGGGAGTATAACTTAGAAGTAGAGTGCTTGCTTAGCATGCACAAGGCCTAAGTTCTATTCCCAGCACCACAAAAATGTGTGTGTATATAAAATATTGTGTATATATGTATATGTGTATATATATATATATATATTTGTGTGTGTATGTATGTATGTGTATATATATACACATATATATAAAATATTCTATTAGGACCCATGACAAGGGACACCACTGCCCTTCATTTTTTTTTCATTTGCATTTTGTCTTACTCTGTATAAGGAGAAAGTAACATCCCAATTCAGGAAAACACTTCAGCCTTCCCCCTATCTAGGTTCAGCACCTACCAGCTCCTCTTTAACATCTACAACCCCTGAGTCATCACTGATCAGTGGGGTGTTCTTCTTCACTCGAGGTACCCTTTTTGGTTTGGATTCCTTGGGAGCTGGCTGCTTACGGCTTCTGGAGACTTTCTTTTGGGGCTCCCAGGCACTATCTTCCTTGTCATCTTCTTCAGAGGCAGATGATCTAGCAGTAAATTGACAGAAGAATTTCCAGGGGGAAAAAAATATATCAAAGGTAAAAAACAGACATATGCTTCTTAAAAAACTGATAAATTCAGATAAAATGGAGTGATAAGAGCATAAGCTGTGAACAATTATTGCTAAGAATTAAAAGAACAGAGTTGATTAGAGTATAAAAACAACTTCCCCATATCATATCATACACTATAAATCACTGGTCTTGCCACTCTCCTCTCACCTAGTCAACAAACATGTTCACACACACTTTCATGACACGGAAAATCACTTATTACCTTAAGTAATTTACTAAGTCATGTCACACATAATCAATGTGAGTTTTTCAATTTTAACAGTGAAGAGCACTTAAATAAGTTCCTAAGTGCTAATCAAATCTATTTAAATTGTATTGTTATTCATTCAATGAAAGGAGTGGGTAAGGACTCCAGGAAACATCCGAATTACATAAAAAGTCAGCACCAAGGCCTGCCCAGTTGTTTTTATTAACCCTTCTTTTCCTTTCACAAATCTTGACTACATTGGATCAAGTGAAGTTATCATACTTTTTTGACAACCAAGCATTATAATACTCAGAGCACGAGCAGAAAGAAAGTAACCAGTGAATTTTGTTGAGGGAACATCATGCTCCTGTCAAGTCAGTTTGATCGGTTTTGGGATAAAGGATAACCACTTCACTGAGACTAGTGAATAGAGATGTCAAGGTTTTCGATTGGTTAAATTCCACTTGGCAGCAAAAGCCTGACTGAATGACTTCTTAGTTAAATTATGCTACAGGAGAGCATAATCATGATGGGATGAACCAATAATATCCTCAAAGTTGAGTTCTCTGCAGAGGTAGATTCTAAGCCTGTGACTAAGCAAAAAACACACGAAATCATTAGAACATAATAGCAGTGGATTTAAAAGGAACTAGAATTAAAAAACCAAGGAATTAGAAAACCAGGGTTTCCTCCTACTACCAAATTGAGCAAGATGATACCTTTCCACCTTAGTCTCATCACCTGCTGAGAAGGAGTGCAGACCAATACTATTTCACATGGCAATATTGCCAAAAGTATACCGTTTTGTTACACATGAAGCAGTTCTGAGGCAGCTAAGTCAACTCCCATTCCCCATAACACCTGTCCTCAGCAGCATCTGGCACTCACCCCTAGAGAATATCTTCCACATGCCTTCAAGGAGTCATAATTTGTTCCTCCTTCTCTAAAGTTTCCCCTTAATTTCTCTTACTTCCACCTCCTTCCCCTCCAAAGGTTGGAATCTCCTGAGGGAGATAAGTCCTCAGCCCTCTTCCTCCTCTCTCCATGCTCTCTTGCTAGTTCATGTATCTTGTCATCTTGTCATATGGGTCAGTACAGGAATTTCAATTTCATATCTCCAAAACGACCTTCTCCTGAGCTCAAGACTTGCATATCCACTTTCACAGGGATGCCTAACAATCATTTGAAATTTACCAAATCCAAAATAGGACTCCGATTTCACCACACTTACATCTATACCTCTTCCATTATTTCAAAAATGTCTGTCTTTCCTTCATACTCCAAACATAATTAATCCATCACCATGTCCTATCTCCTTTACCTTCAAAATGTATCCCAAATTAGGCCATTTCCTACCATTTTCATTTCTTGGCTTCTATAATAATCTTAACTTATCCCCCCACTTCTATTCTCGCCCCCCATAGTCTGTCCTCCACCAAGAAACCCAAAATGATATTTTAAAAATGTAAATCAGATCAGTTCATATCCCTATCCACAAACCTCCAGTGGCTTCCCAACCCACATCAAATAAAATTCTAGTACCCTGACATAGCCCCTTATATCCTACTTATTCCAATCTCATTTTCTACTTCTCTCTGCCTGATGACTATGAACTGGCCATACTGGTTTTCCTGCTGTTCTCTGAACACATCAAAATCATTTCTATCTCAGAAATGATGTGTTGCTCTATTTGGAATTCTAATCCTTGAGAACTTTCCATACAATTTCTCTCCTATGTAAGGTACAATAAAATACCTGAACAACTAACTTACAGAGAAATTGTTTATTTAACTGAGTTTCAGAGGTTCAAGTCCAAGATAAGGCAGCCCCATTTGTTTGAGTCTCTGATTAAGGCAACAGATGGCAAAGGCAGGAACACATATTACAGACAGTGTTCACATTTCAATGCAAAAGCAAAAAGATACAGAGCAGAGCCTCACAATCCCCCTGGAAGGCATACTTCCAATGAAGGACCTCTCACAGGGTCTCACCTCTTAAAGGTCCCACCAACTCTCAAAACCACCACCACCCAGAGACTAAGCCTTTACAAGTGGACCTTTGGGGAACACATTTAAATCCCAGCAACTCCCAGATTTTTATTAGATTCCAGCACATCCACCAAAGAACTCCCTGAATATCTAAAATCCCTTCCACTACTATCACTGTGTTCTCTATCCCTTGCTCTGCTTTATTTTTTTACAGTACCTATTATGACCTAACATTAATCACTTATTTCTTTAACAAATATCTTAAGAGTACTTAACATTACACTGTACAGCAAAGATTCTCAAAGGGGACAATTTACAAATATACAAACCTGGCACTATCTAAAGACATTTTTTATTGTCACAATGGTGGGAGGGGTGCTTAATGGGTAGCAGTCAGGGATGCAACTAAACATCCTACAAAACCAAAGACAGGCCCCACAACAAAGAATTATTCTGCACACAATATCAATAGTGCACAGGTTGAGAAACTCTGCTCTAATGTAATATAAAGTACTCCCTGTGCTCATGGAGCTTACATTCCAGTGTAAATACTATGTTATGTATTTAGTTAGTTACTTTCTCTCTCCTTATTTAACACTTTATCACCAACAGTAAAGGCTGGATCACAGCATGAGTTCAACAAATACTGTTGTATGAATGAATGTAAAAGATACAGCTTTCTTCCACCCAAACGACTTAACAAGTCTGTAAGAGACAAACGCATTACTCCTAAAAATATGTCTCATTCCCCCACTACCATATTAAACCAAGAGGCTTACAACTCCGAGAAGCAAGCAAATTCATCTTTGGATACTGCAGTCTGGACCTGTATTTTTGTTCTTCTTGGCAACGATGACATCTGGAAGAAACGAACATAAAATTAGCATGACTTGAATAGTCTGATCACGGTCATTCAGTTACAAAATGATGTGCCATTTGAAAATAACATTCCAATAGCTCTGCTGCTTAAAAATGCCATAGGAAAAAACAGAAGGCTTATTCATAAGCCAAACACTGGTTTTCCCCTCTAAGTAGCAGCCAATTAAAAGAGCAGCAAACACCCTTGCAAAGGATTCAAACACTTTATGAGTGTGGGCTACCTTTTGAAAAATAAGTTCCCACAGGGTGGGTATTCTGCAAATATTATTAGTAATACTATCAGCCATCAAATTATAAAATCTTATGTTAAACTATATCTCAAAGACAAGAAATATTTTTCTCTCTTCTGTATCTTCTTACAGTATACAGTAGAGGTGCCTCTACAAAGGTGGCAGTCAAATGGTATTGATTAACTGAAAAAGCAGTCAGGTTATTCCTAAAACAAGACAAGCATTTCTTATAATAATAGTTCATACTTAGATAAAATGATTAATCACTATGCCACTAAAAATATTTACCAGATTCAAAGGCTCATCTGTAGAAAAAAATCCAGACAGACAGCAAGAGGCATCACAAAATACAGGAAATAAATTTACTGAAGCTGCAAAGATTCATTTCCTAAAGATCATGTGTCAGAACATAAAAAAGTACATTAGACTCTGATATGTTTAGAACCCTTAAACTCTGATATGTTTAAGGTCCTAAACCAGTCATATATTATAGTGCCTCTGGTGGAGATTGTCACAAATGGGAACACATTCCCCCAGCAGAAATAGCTCATATCTGTCCAGTAAGTATAGAATTACTAGGCAGAAAGAACAGCACTCAGAGGAAACCAGGAAGGAAAACAGTCCCAAGGAAGTAGACAAAAAAAAACCTCCCATCTTTGCCTTCACATTCTTTTAGAATATGGTTATGCAGGTAATCCTTCCTTAAAAGTAGTTCTAAATATTGTTCATAACATAACAGGTAACTCTGATTTCTGTGTTATATATAATTTACCAGAATAAAAATGAAATAAAACAAGCTGGGGCTAAAGTTCGTAGAGTGCTTGCCTTGCATGCACAAGGCCCTAGGTTTGATTCACAATACCAAAAATATAAAATAAAATAAAACAGAGGAAGTTAGTTTTGACAGGGGTGGCAATTCAAATCAGGGCAGGGCAAAAACAGATTAATCAGTATTGAGACAATCAGGTATTCCTCTGAGAAAAACAAGTGTTTAATTCCCACCTCCACACCATGAACAAAAATATATTCCACAATGACTAATTATTTAAAACACACAAAATAAAACTACAAAAGTGCTACAAAAAACAAAGACAACTATTCATAATCTTGAGTAGGTGTAAGGAAATACAGCTTTTCCTGGGCATGACTCAAAATTCCTGAAGCAGTGCTGACACCTTTGAGAACAAGGATGAGGAGGTTCAGTATAAGCTATCTGACACAAGGTTATATGTCTAGGTCCCCTACCCAACATGCCAGTAGACAACTGCCCTAGGAAAAGGTCTAGTTTAATTTCCAGAGAAGGTAAACTAGAATTTCCAGACTAAAGTATACCAAGTGCAACTATGTACATGTGAACCATACAGACTGTATGCTAAATGCAGAATCCTCCAGTACTCTTCTTCCACTAAGAACCCAGAATGCCACCAGTCAGATCCTTGCCCTCTAAGGGCAAACAATGGGAAGGCTTTTTTCAGGAGGATCTAACCACACCCAAAGTGAAAAACTGTAGGTTCTATGCTCTTCATCAAACAACCCACCCAGATCACCTTATAACCATTCCTATCACCCCAATCTACAATGTAAAGTAGTTCCCCCTTTATCCAGGGTTTTGATTTCTACAGTTTGTTACCTCAGTCAACTACAATCCAAAAATATTAAACAGAAAATTCCAGAAATGAATAATCCTTATGTTTTAAACTGATACTGTCCCAAGTAATTAAATCTCCACCTTACTCTTTAAGGACATGACTCATCCCTTTGTCCAGCACATCCATATTGTATAAACTACCCACACCCATTAATCACTTAGCAGTCATCTTGGTTATTAGATAGACTGTCATAAGATCACAATGCTTGTGTTCATGGAACCCTAATTTTATTTAACAACAGCCCCAAAGCACAAGAGTAGCAATGCTGGCAATTTTATCACAATATATTGTTATAATTATTCTATTTTACTATTAGTTATTATTAATCTCTTACTATGCCTTATTTAAAAATTAACTATCATAAGTAGTATAGAAAAAAACACATGGCATATACCCAGGGTTCAGTACTATTTGAGATATCAAGTATCCACTTGGGGTCTAGACATTTACTGAGATCCTGTTTCAAAACAAAATAAAAAATAAAAAAATAAAGATAAACAAATACAAAAAAAATTAAAAAAATAAAAAGGACTGAAGATGTTGCTGAGTTCAAGACCCAAAAAAAAACCCAAAAAACCCCGTTGGCAGGCTTACGTTTGATTAACAACTAGTCTTAAAGAAGGCTTCCCTGAAACTAATATTTCCAACTGTCCCTTTATTAGATACCCTAGACACAATGCACATAGAAAGGTGGGTAAAATGGAAACATTTCTTTTCATTGGTGGGAAAAAATATGACTGTTAAAAGGGAGATAGAAAAGGAGAATCTGTATGAACACAGAGGCCAATTACAAGCAGATCTATTTTAGAAAGTATTATATACAGAAGCTAAGACCTAGAAATCATTTATTACAAATTATTCATGCCAGTTATACTCCCAGAGGTGTGTTTGCTCCAGTTTAAAGACCAATGTCCTTAAAGGGCCTATTTCTCCACTTCTATTCCTATCATGTCCTCTTAATATCATAAAAATTATTATGGCACCCATTTCCATGTTTGGGGTTTTTTCTTCAATTGTTTTGTTTTGTTGTTTTGGGGTTTTGGTACTGGAGATTGAACCCAGGGGTGCTTTACCACTGAGCTACATTCCCAGTCCTTTTTTTGTTTGTTTTTTGAGACACCATCTCATTAAGTTGTTGAGGTTAGCCTCGAACTTGCAATCCTCCTGCCTCAGCCTCCCAAGTTACTAGGATTTCAGGTACACCCATCCATTTCCATGTTTTCAGTTCAGTCCAGTGTCACTTAACAATAGGGACACAGTCTGAGAAATGCATCATTAGGGAATTTTATTATCATGCAAACATCATAGTGTACTTTCACAAACTACAGCTATGACATCATCAAGTGATACAATCTTCTTGGATCACCTTCAAGCATATATGCATCCATCACTGGCATCTATCACCAACATTACTGTTATTCAGCACATTACTGTACCTATATCACCTACTAGACAATCCTAATTCCTCCATCCCAAACCTTGCCTTTAAGATTCTGATTTACATAATAAAATTCCTGCCTCTGAAACTATTTAGATGTCTCATAGTTAACTAAAACTTAAAAAAAAAAAAAAACAAAAAACAGAACAGAAAGCTTGATAACCATTCCCTGCCCTAAAACACATTTCTACTGGAGTCCTTCCCATCAGAATCCATCTATTTGCTGAGCCACAACTTGGAATTTTTCTTACAGCTTCACTAAGGTGCAAATGACATTCAGTACACTGAATACTTTTAAAAGGTTCAAATCTGGTAAATTTTGACATATATATACACATCACCACAATCAAGACAATGAACATATCCATCATTTGTTAAGCCAAAACCCTGTGAAAATTTTTTTGTCTTCCATCTCTTATATCACGTTTATTAGTAAGTCACATAAATTTTTCCTCCAAAATATATCTCTACAATCTTCAGTGGATATTTGGTCCTTGAGTCTGTTTCCTGTTGTTATTTCAGAATAACTACAGACTAGTGGTTGTGAAGTCGACCTTTTTTTTTTTTTTTAAGTTGTAGATGGACACAATATCTTTATTTTATTTATTTATTTTATGCAGTACTGAGGATCAAACCCAGTGCCTTACAGTTTCTAGGAAAGAGTTCCACCACTGAGCCACAACCCCAGCCCTCAGCCTTCTTCCTGAGTCATATCCTGGCAGAAGGCATTACACACTAGAGAAAGAGCTTTCCAGAAAAAGAGAGCTTTCCAATTCAGATTTCCCTCCCTCTTTTATAATGCCTCTGATCCCATCATGAGGGCACCAGCCTCATAATCTCATCTAACCCAAATTACCTCCCAAAGACCCTACCTCCAAATTCTACCAATATATGAATTGCAAATTAAGTGTTCAACATGTGAACTCTGGGGGGATACAGTCAAACTGTAGTATCACATCTCTCACCTGCACTATGGCACTCTCCCCAACCACCCTCCCGGCTTCCATGTTCTTGTCCTTACAACCTATTCTTCACATATCATCCTAAGACATGATTTGAAAATGCTTTAAAAAACACTTAATGACTTCATATCTCATCCTTCATTCAGAATCCAATCATATTTTTTACCATGGTTTTCTATAATGCCCTGCAGATTTGACCCCTGCTTCCCTTCCTAATCATATTTACCATTTGTTGTAGCTCCTAAACTCCAGTCACATTCTTTCATTCCCTCTAACAAGCATAATTCTTTCCCAACTCAGGGTCACTCCACTTTTTCTGCTCATCAAATGTGTGGATCCTCTCATCACCTTAGGCATACTATGAGCTTCTCAGTTACACTGTATTTTTTAAAGCCCTATTTATTTCTTTTATACAGCAATATATAACATAATCTAAAATTATTTTTCGTTTTACTATTTTATTAATATAGTGAAGAACATGAAGGAAGGAAACATTTGTCTTACTTTCATATCACACTGAGCCTAGCACTTACTGATTTCTCTATAACTATTGATTAAATAAACGTAAGAATATATACAAATATAGGCTCTAAAGAGAAATATGAATTTACTTTCTATCCCTATTAGGCAATGCAATATTTGGCATTCACTGCTGTCTTGAAAAGGCACATTGAGAACATTTCCATTTTTCAGCGATCTAGGATTTTCCCTCTTCCAAGTTATCTCTATGGGCACAAGAACATATTCCAAACCAATAATTAGTAGGTTGCTGTGATGTTACTAAGGGAGGAGGCACTAAACTAGGGCAAGTGAAAAGTGGAAACAAGGGGCAAAAGGACCTATACATGAATCTTAAATATGGGGGAAAACACTAAAATTCAAGGAGATTGAGGAGGAATACCTTCTTAAAAGGCACCTAAAGAAGTTCCCCAGAGGAAACCAACAGAAGGGCTTCAAATGTTAACACAAATACCCAAGTCATAAAAACAAAATTCGAGTTAGAAAATGCCTCTGGGATCAGACAGCCCTGCCGTACTGCCATTTTTTTTTTTTAAATCAATGAGAATCTTGACGCTAGAGATGGTGAAATGGGTTACTCAAAAAAATACATGGCAAAGGACTAGAAACCAGCGCCCCAAACAGCAAGACTAGCCTTGTTTCCCATCTCATAAAAATTACATTAATGACATGCTGTAATGTGGGAGGCTCCAGGAAAGTTGCCTGGAGTTCCCGTTCATCTTCCCTAAGTTATTCAAGCGCCTCCTAGATGCCCAGCACACTGCTGAAAATGCAACTGATGCAGACAGGGCCACGATCTGATAGTGAAAGGCTGCTTCCTCCCTCATCTTCGAGGTATAAAACAATCTAAGTCTGCCCGGGCTTTCCCATGTTTGCCCCTCTGAGCTGCAATTAGAAGACGCGCCAGGTGACACGCAGCAGCTAGGAGATTCTCCGGGTATAGGTTATGAGATACAGTAAAATGTAATGAAACCTCTCACTTTAAAAAAAAAAAATAGGGGGGAGTGTTAGTTCCCAAATGGGCGCTTGGAACTTTTTAAGTGGCCTCGAAAATGCCGGAGCCCGGACGCCGGCTCTTGGGAGCCCAAAGAACTGCCGCTGAGGAGGACGCACAGCTCACCTTCCTGCCCAGCGTGTCGGAAGACCGGGGATTCTGTGCTACGATATCTTCCGGTTCCCGCCGGAAGTTTTTCAAATGCAGGAAGTCCCGCCTCAGTTTTCCCGGACGAAGGTAAAAACGCCGAGCCAAGTCGCGGCGCAGACGAAATGGGGCGGAGCCAAACAGGATGAAGGCGGGGCCGGAGCTAGGATCCTGAAGGAGTGTGGAGGTGATCCTGGCTCCTGGGCTGCGAGTCAGGTGGGCTGCGTTTCCCTGGATCCGTCGGGCGTGGGGTCAGGGTGCTACGAATGCTCTTTCTTTGACCCGCTTTATTTTCATCTATCCTATGTTAAGTCCAATCAAGGACGGTTCTTTTCATTTGCATTATTCATTTACCGTGAAAAAATAAAAAACATTTTAGCTTTATTTTTTTTTTTTTGTTTAAAGCGCCGTTAATTTCACATCTTTATTTCCTAAGGCCTGAAATATGGATTTTGCTCTAGTCTTTAAGATAGATCCAAATCTTGTCGCCTCTAACTAAAGTCCTTCTTCAGCTACCTTAATGGAAAAATTAAACCCTGGACTCATCACTAACTTACTTTGGTCATTCAAGTAGCTGGATGCACTGCCAAGTATACCGATTTGAAAACTGGGTTCTCTCAGGAACTTCGTAGTAGAAGTATCAAATCTAAGTCTGCCCGGGCTTTGTGCAAATTGCCCACACACACACACACCTCCTTTGGTACCAAGGACAGAACCTAGGGGCTCTTCATCACAGGGCCACATCCCCAGCCCTTTTCATGTTTTATTTTGAGACAGGGTCTGGGTAAGTTGCTTAGGGCCTCACGGAGTTGCTAAAGTTGGCTTTGAATTTGAGATCCCTCTGCCTCAGCCTCCTGAGCGGCTGGGATGACAGGGGGCTGCCCCTGCACCTGGCCTGCCTTATGTTTTTGGAGCTGTTTCAACTGCCTTCACCTTCCACCAGTCCTTTACCTGTTCAGATACCCAGCAAACTAGGAGTAAATGCTGGAATGAATCAATTTACTTTAGGGTCTGCAAATGGCAGACCCTGTACTTTTTGGGCAAGAATAGAAAAACCCTACCCTATTTCATTTTCAGATTATTTGGAAAGTGCTGTGACTTAATTCCTGGTAACCCAATATCCTAGGTGGGTCTTATTCTAGATTCAGCATTTCCATTGCCCTTGCCACAATACAAAAGTAGCACCTGCTTTTTAATCAATGAGGTATAAATATATTAATGCTGCTTCCATGCCCTGAACCCCACCTTTTTTTTTTTTCCACTGAAGAATTGCTTCCCACTCTAACCCCAGCTACTAGGGGGGCTGATGCAGGAGCATCTCAAATTGAAGGCCAACCTGGGCAATTTAGCCAGACCCCCTCTTTGAAAATAAAAAGGGCTGAGGATGCAGCTTAGCAGTAGATTACTTACTGAGCAAGCGTTAAAGCCAGGTTTAAAGATAGGTAGTTAGTGTAGGTAAGTAAATCAGGTCTGATGGAGAAAATGGAGTCCTATTTGAGTCCAGGAAATCTGAAACTACACCTGGGAGATTGAAATGTTAATGTCCCCAAAGCCTGGCCTGTGCAGCCCATCCTAAAGAATTGTTAA
This sequence comes from Callospermophilus lateralis, assembly GCF_048772815.1. NCBI lineage: Eukaryota > Metazoa > Chordata > Mammalia > Rodentia > Sciuridae > Callospermophilus > Callospermophilus lateralis. The sequence continues at coordinate 35,932,335 of NC_135318.1, forward strand.
TTATGTGGGGCTGGGGTTGTGGTTCAGCTGTAGAGCACTCACCTAGCGTGTGCAAGGCCCTGGGTTTGAATCTCAGCACCACATAAAAAAAAAAAAAAAAGGTATTGACAACTACCACTTAAAAATAAATATTTTTTTAAAAATTGTTAATGAAGCAACTCCAGAGCAGACAGGAAATTGTTAATTAATTGGCCCTGGGCCCTCCAGCCCACCTGTTTCCCACCTTTTGGGCATCCCACCCAGCATTTCTGGGGCCTAGTCACATATGCAGGAAGGAGAGAGATAAGGGGAAGAGCATAGAAGAACAAAGGAATCCTAGGACATATAAAAAAGCAGACCGCCCTCACTTCTGGGGATACCAGGATACCAGGTATGGCCCCCTTCTCCCTCCCAGTAGAAGTCTATGTTACCACTTTTTAAATGAACTCTATTTTATATGCTTGCCTCAGAATGCTTTTCTAATGTTATACTTCAACATGTGAGGAAGCAGAACTAACCGGAGATATCAGTGTAAGTACCACAAAAAAGAAAAATTGCTTCCCATCAATTCTTTCTTTCTTTTTTTTTTTTTTTTTTTTGGAGGGTGGGGCAGATACCAGGGATTGAACTCAGGGCCACTCAACTCCTGATTCACATCCCCAGCCCTTTTTGAATTAGAGACAAGGTGTCACTGAATTGCTTAGCACCTCACTTTTGCTGAGGCTGGATTTGAACTCACGATCCTCCTGCCTCAGGCTCCTGAGCAGCTGGAATTGCAGGCCTGTGTCACCGAGCTCACCCCCAATCAATTCTTTCTGTTTACTGTTGTACACATCATACAATCAGTGCTCAGTATATATGTAAAATGACTTGTCTTTAGTTTCATGGTTTTTACCAGGTTTCTAAACCAAGTCCACAGAAACTAATTAAATTGTTAAATTAGAGAAATGAGCCTTCTATCTAGATTAGACTTTACTGCTAAAGTCAAAACCCCATGGATTTGTTTTACAAGGTTCTAAAGAGCAGCTTCCCACTGCTACTCACTCATCTCCTGGACTCTGAGTATGGAAGAGCCTAGCAAAAGTACTGAAATGACCCAGGAGTGGGCCTTGCTAATAATTCATCCAAAGCAAGCATACATTTTACTGGATACATTTTGTGATGGGAATAAAAGCAGGGCTCTTTTTAAACTTGGTAAATCTAATCTTCTATATCTGAAATCATTGGCCACTAAAGATCATTTTCTAAGGTTGCTTAGGGATTTTTTTCTTTCTTAATTTCCATTCTTATGTTGCTTTTTGCGTCTGGTTTCAGAAAGTCTATAAATGTCTGCTACAATCATAGTTTGTGTATTTTATAATTTATAGTCCTGAATGAATACTAGGGAACATGTTACAGTCCAGGGTTATAGGAAAATAAACCACATCATAAAAATCAACCACAATTATTCACTAGTTACCTCCTTTTGATAATGCATTCTGCTAGACAAATTTAAGGTAAGTGTATTAAGGGTCAAGGTGAATCAATATACTACAAAGCTTCTTTCTTCCTTCTTTCCTATCTTCCTTTCTTCTAGTACTGGAGATTCAACCCAGGACCTTGACATGCTAGGCAAGTTCACTGTCACTGAGCTGCATTCCCAGACCATTTTATTTTTTTAATTTTGAGACAGGGTTTGGGTAAGTTGCTGAGAGTAGCCTCAAACTTGGGATCCTCCTGCTTCAGCTAGGATTGTAGGTGTGTGCCACTGTGCCCAGATCTACAGTCTTTTGACATAGTTTCTGCCCTGGAGAATTTACAAACAAGACTAGAAAATAGATATAGCCACAAAAGACAAAGACCCAAGTAATACTCTAGAGACTACTCTAGAGTTAAGCAGGTAGTAGCCACACTACATATCCAGGAAGAAAGTAGGGATTGACCATCGTATGTTGGACCTTGACCCACATCAAGGATATTTGCCTTTTACCTGGGAAAGAAAAGATTACTAAGCTAAAGTGAAAAGTCTGGTAGGATTTTAGGCATCAAACATCTGGGAAAAATAAATCTTAGGTCAGAATCCTCTAAAATTAAAATATGTAGCTGGTGTCTTAATCCAAAGACAAGTAAAACTGTCCAGAGAACATTTCCCTTGGAATTTTACAAGACAGCCACTCCCACTAAGAGCTGTCACAGGATATTTGTAATCAGTTAAGTATAAACCAGGCCCTACCACTAAAACTGCCTTTTCTGTCTAGAACCTTGCCCAATTTATTATTTACCTTTGGATCTCAAGTGCTGAATTCCAAGAAATTCATGGATTCAGACACAGAGGTGGAGTAATCTGGACACCCCCTGAAATTATGCAATCAGGGAGCAATTAAAACATGCTTTGGATTTGCTTGGGGATTATTTATTTTATTGCTTTAAAACATACAGCTCTTAGCCAGACGCAGTGGCACTCACCTACCCAGCAGTTTGGGAGGCTGAGACAGGAGACTCTTCAGTTCAAAGCCAGCCTCAACAACAGCTAGGCGCTAAGCGACTCAGTGAGACCCTGTCTCTAAATAAAATACGAAATAGGGCTGGGGATGTGGCTCAGTGGTTGATTGCCCCTAAGTTCAATTCCCAGGACCAAAAAAAAAAAAAAAATACAGCTCTTTATATGATACTTTTTAGTAAATTATCATTTGTATGCTATTGTCAATATTTTCAAATTCTTTCTATGTGTTTGGTCTCTCCAGGGAGAACATAATAATAATAATAATGATAGTAATAATTTAATCTTGGCTGGGGATATAGCTCAGTTGGTAGAGTGCCTCAAATGCACAAGGCCCTGGGTTTAATCCCCAGCACCACACATATACACACACAAAAAAAGTAATAATTTACCCTTATTAATTACCTGCCATGTGTCAGACACTAACTTAATGCTTTTACATGTATTTATGCAATTAATTCACATATCAGCTAAAGGAGCTCTTGCTATCTCCCCCTTTTTATAAATGAGGAAAATTAGCAATGGAGAAGTTAAATAATTCATATAAAGTCACATCAGTACTAAATTGCAGATGTAGGATTCAGAACCAGTGATATGCTTTACTCCAAAGCCAGTACTTCTAAAGATATCCATATACCATCAATGTGAAGCAAAGATCTTTCTTTTTCAACTATGGTGGCCCCTGCAATACTTTGAATCCTTGAGACATTCAGAAACAGTTGAATCTCTAAATACACTAAATAAAGTACTGTCTAACCACCTGAAACATAGCAAGGCCATTTTCTTTATTGGCTTTGAACTAATTGAAATTCCACAGAAGCAAAAATTCTTAACATAGATGCAACTGTTTCACCCACTAAGTGTAAGATACTTAGATCTAGAAACTAAGTCTTGTGCATTTTTTATCCCCAACCCACCTCCATTCTCTCCATTTACCTACTCAGTGGCTAGTAATGCTTGAAAAATACTCAATAAGACAGTAGACTAATCCCTGAACCCCAAAATGTGCCTAGAGTTAAAAAAAAATAAAATAAAATAAATCCTTCCTCATTCTAGAAAAGTTACTAGAGCTCCTATTCCAGCTAGGTTCCCATTTATAAAACTGACTATACTTCTGGTGATTCAAACTTTTCCCCCTTAGAGACAATCACTTAGTGTGATAATTAATTTTAGCTGTCAACTTAACTGAATTAAGACATGGCCTGATGGCTGGCACAGCATTATTTCTGGATAAGTCGATGAGGCATTTCCAGAAGAGACTGGCAATTGAACTTGTGGACTAAGTAAAGAAGATCCTCCCTCACCCAATGTAGGCAGGCACATCCACTTGCTAAAGGCCTGAATAGAGCAAAAAGGAGAGGAAAGTGGAATTTTCTTTCTCTGTTCTGGAGTCAGAACATGCATTTTATCTGCCCTTGGACATTAGAACTCGAGATTCTCTGGCCTTTGTACTCCAGAACTTGTACTTGTGGCCCTTGAGTTTCTTAGATATTCGGCCTTGGACAAAGGGTTTAGTCATTACCTCCCCTGATTTTGAGACCTTTGGATCAGCCCATGTTTCCAGCTACATTGGTTCTCCAGCTTTCAGGTGGCCTATGGTACCATTTAAGGCCTCCATAATTTCATGAGCCAATTCTCTTAATAAATCCCCTCTCATCAGTCTGTCTCTCATATTTGTTGTTTCTCTGGAGAATCCTCACTGATATAATTAGAATGGTGAAAGAGTGTTTCAGATTGGAGGATACACAAACTGTAACTGTGTCCTATTTCATAAATTTCCATATTAGCTCCTCCCTATCCCCCTCTTCTCACTATTAGAAACTCTCATTCCTAAACGACAAGTTACTAGTTTCAATGAGCTTCAAAGACTAATTCAACCAGTAATTTAGAGATTTCCTGCAAAATCTTAGAGATTTTAAAACAAAAAGGAAACTTGCTGGGAGCCATCAGCCAAGTAGGTATGACAAATTCCTTGCCAGCTTACTCCCATGCTGTCTCGTGGAAGGACTTCTGAAAGTGACCTTGCTCAAGGACCAGGGCGGTTTAGCATAATAGGAGATTAGGGTGTTCCCCCTTTAGAATAGGGCGTATCCTGCTGCTGAGTTCCTCTTGAGTTCTTAGGGTCAGACAGTATATTTTGGGAGACAGAAGCCCATGCGGAGTGGATTTGGGCAGAGAGTGATTTTGGGCAGAGTGTGGATTTGAGCAGAGAACGTGGATTCCCCCAGAACGTGTTTGTAGACGGCCGGTGTGAGTTCGGGAATAAAGAATTGCTGTTTGAATCTACAAGCTGTGTGGAGACTCGTGATTTGTGCCCAGCCGAGAGACTGCGGCAGAAACTGCCTTTGTTTCCCACATGAGAAATGGGTTTCTTGTTGAGATTAGGTTGGTAGGCGGAGTTCCCAAACTTGGCCTGTCCTGTTACTCCTAAATCTGATTAGAAGCAGCATCATAATACCAATGTCCTAGTCCATCATGGAGGCCATTTTTCTAGCCCAAAATAAATTTGTCTGTCTTTCTTAGAAGAAAGATCCAAGGGATTAAAATCCAGACTATCAACTGAGTATCATATGGATCTTGGAAAAGCATAAATTAAGCCCAAGGAATTTGATTATACAGATTTTCCAAGGAATTGAAATCAAATATTTAAATTTCTCATAGGAAGTTAAATTATTGGACCTGTATATAGAAATATAATTTCTATCTTCAGGCAGACACTTGAAATTTTTAATGTTTTATCCTACTCTTTTTCTAATATCTCTAGGTATTTTTTAATGAATGCAATTAGAAATAAGATTGAGATCCATAAAAAGCATAAACAAAGATGAAAATGCTGTATCTATTGCATGGTCCACTCTTCCACTCATCACTTTGCCTAGAAAATTCAATAAGAAGCACACAATTCATTGTTCTCAGGAACAGACAAATTATGACATTATCTTGTGGTGAATTCTCATCAGTAGTGTCCAGGGACCAAAATTTCCACTAAATGGCCTGAGATCTAAGTATGGAAACCCCATAGGGCTCATTTAGATCTTAATGATGGCATGGTTGGTTGAGTTGCCAAAAAAGATAAATGGCAGCATAGTGGGGCTGGACTTATTTTAGTTTAATGTAGACTAATTACACAGAGACACATCTGGAGACTCTTTATCAGAACGAGGTTTTATATCTAGTACCTTTGGTCCGTATTCCAGCATAACAAATTGAAGCTGTCCTGCAAAATGCTTACCTGAAACATTTATCCAGGAATGGCTATAATCATAATTTTAATACTAGAGCTTTCACACACTAAATGGAATTCAAATTCAGAAAAACTTGTGTATCATATCAGTCTATGTCCAAGTTTGTCCATACTTTTTTAAAGTTAGGTTTATTGAGTTATAATTTACATAGAATAAAACTACTTTTTTATTCATATAAACATATATAGTTGTGTAACCACCATCACAATTAATCAAAATATAGTGTTCTAGGGGCTGTATTGTGGCTCAGTGGTAGAGTGCTTGCCTAGCATGTTTGAGGCACTGGGTTTGAACCTCAGCACCTCATATAAAAAATGAATAAAAGTCCAGCAACAACTGAAAATATATATATACATAGTGTTCTATATCTTCCATCAACCCCCAAAACCCCTCCCTCCACCTTAGGCAACCAATAATTAGCTCTCTGTTCCAATAATTTTACCTTTTCCAGAAAGTCATATAAATGGAATCCCAGAGTATGTGACCATTCTCATCTGATTTCTTTCAGTATAATACATTTGAGATTAATCCATGTCATTATATTTATCAGTTTCTTTCTTTTTACAGCCAAAGTTCCATTGTATGGATGTACCAGTTTGATAATCCATTTACCAGTTAAACATTTAGTTGTTTCCATGTTAAGCTATCATGAATAATGCCACTGTGAACATCCATGTACAAGTTTCTATGTAAACATGTTTTCATTTCTCTATAGTAAATAAATATCTAGAAATAGGTTGCTGAATGATGTAGTGTGTGTTTAGTTGTATAAGAAACTACTAAATTGTTTTCCATGGTTCATGCAAAATGGTACAGTTACCATTCAACTTGTACCACATCCTTAAGTTGCCAGAACTTAATACTGTCAGTTTTTTAAATTTCTTTTTACCATTCCTGCAGCAGTCTGGCTGGGCACAATTCAGGAGCTACTTGTCAAAAGAAATGAACTTTATTTTTAGAACACACACACCACACCACACCACCCAGCTCCTCAGGAAAAACCCTCAGAGCCCAACTGCCACCACCGGCTTCCCACAAGCCTCTCAACCTCCTCCACTCCTCCTGCTCTTGAGGCCCATTGGCTGCATTGCGTGGGCAGAGCCAAAAAAAAGTCCCCCAATGAGCAGCTCCATGGTCTGAAAGGGCGGGGAAACAGCCCAATGAGCATCACTGCAGAGGAGCCAATCAGTTGGCAGCTAGAAGTTTGCTGGGACCGCTGTGAGCCAATCATCAGCTGGCAGCTGGAAGTTTGCTGGCAGCTGGAAGTTTGCTAGGGCCCCTTCAGCTGTGGCTCTCAACACATTCCAGTAAGTAAATAAGGGTTTTTGTTATAGTTTCAATTTGTATCTTCCTAATGACTAATGATGTTTATTACTAATATATTTATTTTTCATCTATATATCTTCTTAGATGAAGAGTCTATTCAAATCTTTTATCAAACTTTAACTGTATTTTTGATTATTGAATTTTAAAGATTTCCATTATTGTAAATTTTAGTCCCTTATCATATTTTATCAAATATGAAATCTGGTTCTAAGAATTGTAATTTATTAGCTGATCACGGTGACACAATCTGTAATCCCAGCTACTTGGTAGGCTGAGGGAGGAGGATCTCAAGTTCAAGGCCATCCTTGGCAACTTAGGGAGACCTTACCTCAAAATCAAAATCAGAATGTAGCTCAGCAGTAGAGCTCCCCTGAGTTCAATTCCTAGTACTGTAGGAAAAAAAATACACACACACACACACACACACACACACACACACACATCTAATTTATCACAGGCAATTGCCAACAGAGTAGCACACAGCAAAATGATTCCTTCTTTGGCTACAAAGAAAATAACCAAAGATAAGTGTCATTCAAGAGTCTAGCTGACAGAAGGAATCAAAATCACTAATACCTCATCACTAATACCAAAATTATAATTACCAGTATCACTCAAGACAGAAAACATTGTGTTTAGAAAAATGACCTCATTTCACAGTGAAAGATGATAAAAGTATGAGTTTTAAATACATTAACTTAGCATTCTAAAGTAATGCTATAAAATGGAGAAAGTGGTATTTATACATTTTAGGAAATAATATAAAAAGTTAGCTAAGCCATAATAGCTTATTTGTTTAGACTAAATCCTAAATCCTGATAGTTTACCAAGCAATTGCTGCTGGATCCTGCAAGTTAGACTTTAAAAGTATGTATTGTACTTATAAGGACCTTTAATAACTTTCTACCATGAGCTTTTCTCAGTTTAGTGATTCTAGGTCTACAACTCCTATAACTTTCAGGCCTGTTTCTAGAAATCATTAGCTAACACTTCATATGTGTGTATATATACATATATCTTTTCTTTTCTTTTCTTTTTTTTTGGTACCAGAGATTGAACTCAGGGCACTCAGTGGAGCCACATTCCCCAGACCTATTTTTGTATTTTATTTAGAGACAGGGTCTCACTGAGTTGCTTAGTGTCTTGCCATTACTGAGACAGGCTTTGAACTTGCAATCCTTCTAACTCAACCTCCCAAGCCGATGGAATTACAAGTGTGTGCCACCAGACCTGGCTAGCACTTCTTATATTCTAATGCACATAAGAATCACCAGCAGAGCTTCTTTTAAATGCCAATTATCATTCTAGACTATGAGATTCCACATTAATAAGTGTAAAAAGCAACAATTTTTGATCCCAACAAAGTGTTCTGTACACTACTAAAAGAATAACATTTAATAGACACTTGATTTAAGAAGCTTAGAGGATGGAGCTGTAGCCATATGGCAGCTTAAGACAGAATTTTAAGGATCTTAACCTTAAACATACCTTTTCAAAAGATAGATAGACCAGATATTTATAGTTCCTCTAGCCCTCTAAACATATCGTATAGTTTATTAATTGGAAACAATGACAATAGCTAACGCTTATCGATTGCCTAATATTTTAAAGATTCTATAATAAGGTCGTTATGTATTTTTTTAGTTAAGGTTTTTGGATTTTTTTTCATATTTAAAATAACTCTTTGAGCTGGGTGTGTTGGCCCATGACTGTAATCCTAGTGACTCAGGAGGCTGAGGCTGGAGAATAACAAGTTCAAGAGTGGCCTGAAGATAATTTAGAGAGACCCTGTCTCAAAATAAAATTTAAAAAAGAGCTGGGGATATAGCTCGTAGTAGAGCAATCTTGGGTTCAATCTGTACTACAAAAACAAACAAACAAACAAAAACTTTGAAGCAAAAAGTTGATGTATTTATTCCCATTTTAAGATGATAAAACTGAAGTGCTGAGGGAGTTTAAGTAGTTCACCCAAATTTACAGAGCATAATTAAGTAGGTGTGTCAAAAAATTGAAAAAATAAAAAAGAAAAATAGTTCTATGAAGCACCTACTTCAACTAAAACTGTAGTAATTATTCATTGCTCCAAACAGATTACCCCCAAAATATTTTTTTAATATCATATGCATTCTAAATAATTCACTTACTCTCCTGGCAAATAAAGTGGATGAATTGGAGTCCAGAGTAACAGAGTCTAAATGAATGCATACTCAAAGATATAGTGAAAACAATATATTCAGACTTTCTTGTACACAGTAAAAAAAGAATTTGAGTTGTCTTTAATTTTTTAATTTAAACATAGTAGACTTAATTCAGTAGAAGAATAATGCTATTAAAGTCTTTTCTAATGATATACAAGAAAGTCATTCCGAATTGACAGTGTCAACTCAAAAGGCAAAAAGAGTGCTATTCCTGAATAGAACAGTGTTCATAAGCATACCAGAATAAGCCTGAATTTAATTGATAGAGAAAAAGAAGAGAAAGAAGGAAAAGAAGGAGAAAGAAGAGAAACAAGAAAAGAAGAAGAGAAGGAGAAACATAAATTGTTTCTCTTTAGTTCTTGAAAGAAGTCACACAGATTCAGGATCTAGGCAAAGCTTGCTTGTTCTCCATGACTATATGTGACAGATATTTCTAACAGAAAATAGAAATCTGCATGAAGTTCACAATATCAGTCAATAGCATTGGTGGGAATGAAATTGTTCTGACCATACGCTGCCATTCTACTCCTATCCAACCTACCTCTGTGAACAAGTTCATAAAAAGTCAGCTCACAGGGATCCTTGGGCTGAATGAACAGGGGCCAATACAAGTGGTCTAAATTTCTGAAAAGCAAAGAGGTTTTGACATAATTTAGGTCACCAAGGAAATATATTATGACTCTTTATAATGATGTTTGAAATAGTAAAGTTGATGTTAAAAGAATTATTTTTAAAAAGATAATCCTGAAGTTCTGAAAAACTGGTTTATTCAAAGAAATGAGTTACTTACTTGTTTTTCATTTATTAAACTCTTTCGCTACTTCTCCCCTTCACCCTGTCTACCCTTTCTTCCTTTCTAGTCATAGGACACTATTTCATTGCTTGTGTCTTCACCAAACAAAATGGATAGGGCAGGCCTGGAGTTGTGGCTCAGTGGTAGAGCACATGTCCAGCGTGTGTGAGGCACTGGGTTTGATTCTCAGTGCAGCATATAAACAAAGAATAAAATAAAGGTCTTTAACATTATATGTGTGTGTGTGTGTGTGTGTGTGTGTATTTTAATGTTCACAGAAACAAAAATGGACAGGGAAAAATCAAGCATATTAAATATGCTGTTAGAGTTTGGATTTTAAATGTCCCACAAAATTTCAGAGTAAAAATTTGTTCCCCAGAGTGTCACTATTGGGAAATGGGGGACCTTTAGGAGGTGGATCTTAGTGGGAACTTTTTAGGCCATTGGGGGTGTGCCCTTGAAGGGGACTGTTCTCTTCTCTTCCTTGCTTCCTGGTCATAAGGTGAACAATTTTGTTCCACCACATGTTCCTGCCTTGATGTCCTACCTCACCAGAGGCCCAAACCCAGTGGGGCCATGTCAGTCAGAGACTGGAACCTCCAGTTCTGTGATCCAAGATAAACCTTTTCTCTTTATAAGTTGATTGTCTCAGGTATTTATTATAGTGATGGAAAGCTGGTTAACATTATGCTACTTGTTATGTGTCTTGTGAGAAGACAGTTGAGATATAGTTTGATTGTTTTTGAAGAATTAGGCAGAACTTCCAGCTATGGTGAAGTAAAAGAGGTCTACAAATATCCCACCTCCCCATCCAAAAAACTCTAAAACTGTTATGGGGGGGGTGTTCAAAAAACATTTTAAGTTCCTTAGGTTATTTATTGCAAATATTTTTCTTACTTGTCTTTTAATTTTGCTTATAATGATTTTTCCATCAGAAATGTTTCATGCTTATATGGTTGACCTCTGGGATTTATGTCATACTTCTAAAGAACTTTTTCATCCTGAGGGAAAGTCTCTTAGTCACTGAAAGACCAATTTACACTAGTCATTATCTTGTGTTAGTGTTCTTAGTTTTATTTTTGGCTTCCTGAAGAGATTTGGCAGACCATTTAGAATCCTAGTGGGAGATTAGGAGAATGCTCTAGTTCTTTGATAAGATTTCTTTTTCAACTTTAGTTTCATTAGCAGTGTGTTTTTAAAATTATCTATTCTTGTGACATGTTTTCCCATTTTAATATGTCTAGATATCATTTGAAAACTTATTTAACATACCAACCACTTCCCCCTGCAGTCTGGCTTCCAGAGGTAGAGGGGCCTGGGAATCTGCTTTTAATCAAATCCCAGATGATTGTGATGTGGACCATCTACAAGTCTCACCCTTTAAAACTCTGGAGCTCCCTTTTTTCCATTTGGTCAAATTTAAGTTAGGTTTCCTGTGAGTGACTGTATCAATCAGGGTCGAAATAGGAGATGAACGTTGCATTCAAATTAAGATAAACTATTCTTAAGGGTATGGAACTGGGTAAGCAGACCACAGGAAAAAGCGAGAGAACATTGCTGCAACCCCTGGGCTTAAAGGCCTGAGGAGAGGGAATGGTTCCTATAGCTGGAGGAAATTCTATACAGTTGGTCTCCTTGAGAGAAGCAGTAAGTTAGGTCAAGGAACAGCACCAACCTGAGTTGGCAAAAGTGGAAAATAAAAAAATCCTCACTTCATTCCTCCCCTTTGATTTGCTTCCTGAGATCCATTCCAAGGATCCAGACTGAGCTGGAACCTGGTAGGTTTCCTATAGAGGTCAGCCTTCTGGGACAAAAAGCAGGGTGAAAAAAGGTGGCAAATGGATCTAGAGGAACTAACTGAGGATACCTGGCACAAGGTCTAGGGAAGAATTGTACCCTGGAGTACAACATGTGTGACAGAGAAAGAAAAGCCTTCTTGAAGGGAAAGCGTGGGAAAGAAGATCAGTAGCAATACTTAAGATCTGGTATTCAAATAAGAAAACCACATATTCTATACCATAGACTGGAACAAGTTGTCCATTTTTTAATTTGAGAAGTAATTAAAGGAAATGTTTTGTGTTAGTTGCACATTAAATTATCAGTGTTATTCAAGAGTAAATTTATATAAATTCTGGTCTGTCCTAATTCTAGAAATTTTGTTATTGTATCTATACCCCCAACACATAAATCACAAAAGCTGTTCATTTTACTCCTGGGTGGTAAGCTTGCTTCACTCTGCACCAGCCTACTGAGAAGAATGAACCACAAATGCCAACAGGAATAGATGGTAACCACCCTGGAACCTGCCCTTTTCCACACCCAGCCAGCATTGGCTTGGATTCCATCTCTGTCAAGATTAAAAGCTCTGGCCCTAAAAATACTACTTTTTGGAAGAGGCCTGATATGTTAACTGTGCACTTGTTACCGGTTATTCTGTACCACTCAGGATTTCTTGGATTGATTTGGCTTACTTGCGATTTAATATGACTTTTTGTGTGCATATAACCTTTAAAATGGTCTGAAAAGTGTGTATTTGCATTTCTAAATATCATCAACAGGAATGAATCAGCAATGGTGTTTTAGTGACATGCATAACTGCCAGATCCTCTAGTCCTTTCTTGCAGTCACCTCCTGATTCATTTAGCAAACACCATGTGTGAGTTATCATGGTAACTCAGTTATTGTCAAGTGCATTGGCACCAATTAAACTGTTTTTCTTGTCTTTTAAAGATGTTTTTCTCTTCATTCCCTAGATGCTGCTCAATGGTTGTGTTGGAAGCCAAAATCTAATAAAAGCAGAACATCAGATATATTTATGCCTTGCCTTATGGAAAAATTTTATCAACAGGAAGGTAAAGGCAGTAATGAGAGAAACTGTAATATTGAACTAAATTTTAACCCAACAAAGGATCTGGCCAATGACTTACAAGTGACCAACACCTTGGGAGAAATAAACAATATCAGTTGGAGTTAGTCCCTGACCAGGCACCATGCTGGACTCTGGATGAAGAGCAGGACACATAAAGGCACAATTCTACCTTCCCAGTGCTCTCTGGCAATTTCTAGGAAGGAACAGAAAACTATGTACAGATCTGCATGAACTAGGGATATCCAAACAACTCACATCCAGTCTTACCTTTAAAATTTGAATTTATTGTTCAAATGTTTTGTTAACATAATATTATGATTCAAAATGTAAAAAATACAAAGGAAATGAAACAGAAATTCTGTCACCTCTGTTCCCCAGCAATATAGTTTAGTTCCCCTACCCATGAGCAATCTATTTTACTAGTTTCTTGAGAATCTTCTTCTTCTTTTTTTTTTCTGGTACCAGGGATTGAACTCAGGGACACTCAACCACTGAGCCACATCCCCAGCCCTACTTTGTATTTTATTTAGAGACAGGGTCTCAGAGTCGCTTAGCACCTCACTTTTGCTGAAGCTGGCTTTGAACTCATGATCCTCCTGTCTTGGCCTCACAAAATGCTGGGATTACAGGTGTGTGCCACCATGCCTGGCTCTTGAGACATTTTTCAGAGAAAATTCTATGCTTATACAAGTAAATGGGCAAATAATTTATTTTATCAAGCCTAAGATGCCATCAATTACAAGATGCACCATTATTGTTTTTATTACTATAAAGCCATTTTTAAAAAGCCTGCCAATGAAATGATGACATGTTATTTATTATGGAAATATAGCACATTCTAATTTCAGAAGCATCAAAAGTGTAAAAATATGTATATATTGAAATCAATGAATTATGGTCTATATTCATTTGTTCCAACATTGCACAGAAGATAGTATCTATGCTTATGGTTCTGTATTCAACAATATACCTTGAACTTATTCACATCATTACCTAAGTTAGTTCCTTCTTTTTCTGGCTGAATAGTATTCCATGGCAGAGCAGTGAAGTGAGGGCTTCAACATGTATGTTGTAAGTCAGAAAGTAGAGAAGAATAGATTGTTCTTTGGAAAAGATAGTGAATAAACTGTAGATAGTTAAAAGAAAAAACACAACAATCCATATTTTGTCTCTTTTTCCTCTAAGAATTTTCTTATACTTTATTATACTTTCAATTTTCTTATACTTTCAACTTTTTTTCAATTTTCCTATATTTACTTACACTTTCAACTTGGAAAGTATAAGAAAAATGCCATGAAGTCTGACATAGGAAAAAAATAGTAAAATGATCTTAGACAATTTACAGGAGTCAATATCTCTTGAGTTTGGACAAATACAAACCACAGCCATAAAACAAATAAACACCAAGTGACAGAAGCATTCTTGGGAATTTTTGTGAAATAATGAAGAAAAGAAGAGGGGGCTGAAGATGCCGCTAAAGATTTGTTTTTGGTTTTCTTTCTAGTACTGGGGATTGAACCCAGAGACACTTGACCACTGAGTTACATCCTACCTTCTTATTTTTGATTTTGAGGCAGGGTCTTGCTAAATTGCCCAGGCTGGCCTCCAACCTGTGATCCTCCTGCCTCGGTGCCCCCAAGTTACTGAAATTACAGGCATGTGCCACCGTTCCAAACAGGGTAAAAGTATTTTACAGGGGCTGGGGTTGTAGCTCAGTGCTGGAGTGCTCACCTACCACTGGGTTCAATCCTCAGAGCCACATAAACATGTAAATAAATAAATAAATAGATGGTATTTTAAAAATTTACAAAGGTAGGAAATGTAGATTATAGGAAATACAGGCTTGTAAGATTTCCCATCCCCCTAAAAGGTTTAGAATACATATTAAACAGATGGTTTATTAACATTTAAAGAATATAAATGTCACATGTTTTATTTTTAATTTAAAGAAAAGGAGGGGATCAGAAAGAGCCAGAACAGGCTTGCCATCAATGTTGTGCCCTACCTAGGCTGTGGGGAAAAGAACCAGGGAGACACCTTACCTGCTGTGACCTACAGGGTTCTTCCCTTCGCCATTCTCTGTGGGGCTCATTATGGAGGCAATGAGCATAATGTTGAATGGAATTGGATTCCAGTCCTGTTTCTAGCAACACCTTGTGACCTTGCGCAATGTACTTCATTTTATTTTTCCTTTCCTAAAATAAGGAGATTGCATTTATTGATCTCTAAATTATTTTCTGTTAATGGCAATTTGATTATAACCTGATGGGCCTGGAGAACCTGGGTCTGGTTGGTGTTTTTATGATCTGTTGGTGGAAGTGATGCAGAAATGTGGGTTGGGTTGCCATCTAATTCCAAACAGGCTGACACTTGGGACCTCGTGAGAGATGCAGAACAGAACCACCAACTCAACCATCCCTGGACTCCTGACTCTAAGAAACATAATAGACACTGCTAGTTTTAGGCCATGAGGATTTAGGGTAATTTATTTCACAGCAATAGAGGACCACAGTGAATACTTTTCTTAAAAAAAAAATTTGTTTTAGTTGTAGATGGACACAATACCTTTATTTTACTTATTTATTTTTATATGTTGCTGAGGATGGAACCTAGTGCCTCAGACATGTTAGACAAGTGCTCTGTCACTGAGCCACAATCCCTAAGGTGCATATTTGAAGGAACACTGACAAATCTAGTGTGTCCCAAGAAGGACAGCCAAGAATCACTAGGGCTTGAAACCCTGTGATGTGTGGAACGCACCTGAAGTGTTTGTTGGAGTAGGCAGCTCTTATGAGGACTGGGTGCTATATTCCAGCATCTTTCAATAGATGACTGGGTGGGTGACCTTCTCTGTGACTCTAGCAAGCAAAATGCTGGTGGAAGTATGTTGGGATTCTCATTGAGGGGTCATTCTCTAAAAGTCATAACTGACCCACATGAGAAGGTATTAGCAGAACCAGCTGAGGCTTGATGATGCTTGTGGAATCTTTCCTGTGGAGACTCCTACATGAGAGGATTCTCCTTATGAACAGCCGAAGGCTGAAACTGGGGAGGGATTGGAACTATACTCTCATCTTAAATGAATATAAAGAAATTGGTTTTTTTACATTAAACATGAACTCTTGGAGATGAGGCTCTCCTCTCTCTGCTGAAATGTTGAACAAAAGCAGCTGTCAGCTTGGGGGGCCAAGGATTTGCACAAAGATGTTATTTACATCCACACCAGCCTCTAGAATTGTCAGTGTACTTTCACAACCTCCTCTGGTCTGAGACCAACAGTGAGTAGGAGGCAAGGATGACTCGCCATTCGTGGGACGAGGACACTGGGACTCAGAGCCATTGAGTGACTCATTCCAAATCACACAGGCAGGGACCTAGATCATACCCAAGTTCTAAGAAAACTACCACAGGAAAGGTGAACTACAGGCAAATAGATCCTGCTAGGGGCTGGGGTCACCAGAAGAGTCTGGTAAACTTCAAAGTTAATCAGAGCAAACAAACCAGTGAGGTACAGACCGGTCTTGATGTGAATCCCCAGCTTCTGAACTGCAGGAACAAGTCCTTGATTGCTTGATTGGAAAATTGGATACTTGGACAGTTTCGTTTCCTGGAAAAGGAAAATTACTGACTAAGGAAGATGCGAGGCAGTGAGGAGGAAGCGTACTTTTCCCAAACTATGGGCTATGAGAGGATCACTGGCACTATCCCCCAGAAACTTGGGGTTTAAAAACCTTATATTCCTGTGATAAGCTTAACCTTTTTTTCTTAAAAAGTTTGCCTACTGCCTTCTGGGAAATTTCTTAGAAGGATTGGAGGGAAAGGAAAATTCTGGCTTGGTTCCTAGTTCTACCTCTCTGGAGAGCCAATGACCCCATACAAACAGGGTGAGCACATCTTTTCCAAGATGCTATGTTCTGCAGGCCTAGGAAGCATGCGATGAGGTGTGGGGAAGTAGAAGAGAAAAGGTCAAGAGTAGTCCCTCTTTTTAAATTAACTTTTGGCTCACACCTACACTTTTGGCTCTATCCAGACCTGGGCAGAAACAAGCTCTAAAGGCCTAGGTAGGCAAATACACTTGCTGTCTTTTTCATTTTGAGTAACCAGTGGTCCCAGAGGACCTGAGATCAGGACTCCAGTGAGCCACGTTAAAGTGTCATTTCATTCTCAGAGGGGTATTTCTATTTAAAACAATCAGTCCAGGACCACTGCACCAGAGTTGGTTGTTTTGTTTCCCCCAACCCACAGGGGTTCTACAGACATTCCTTCTGTCTGTGAGGAAAGAGTGACAGAGATTTGGATCTGATGCTTCCCTCATCCATCCTTTGTTCTCAGTCTTAAATGTTTCCTAGCTTGAACTAGGAAGTAGCAATTCCTAATGTAGAAAACATGGGCTTGGGAGATAGCTAGACCACCTAGAGTCTGTTTCCATCCCTTACAAGCTGTGAGATCATGGGTATGTTATGTCTCCTCTGAGTCTCAGTTTCCATGATTATAAAACAGAATACTACTACTGCTAACTTTATGAGATTCTTGCAGGAATTGAATGAAATCATGTATGTTTTACTTAACACGGGTCTTGGCTATGTTACTTGCACAAAAATATATTAGTTCTTTTGTCCCAAACTTATTCTGTTCCTAGATTCTGCCAGAGTCTCCAATTATATCAAGTTACCTGGGCATTTTCACTTGGGGGAGTGAATTTACCAAATGTACTCTTCTTCTTATAGAATTGTACCTCTAGGTACAATTCTTCCTATGTGTTGTATCCCCAGGGATGAGAAAAATATATACTGAATAATCCACCAAACTGTTTTATCTGGATTGCTTGGGTCTAAGGGCATGCACATAAAAGATAATGACCACTGCAAGGAGCAACTTCTACAGTGAGGATCAGGATAAAATGTGTGACTAGAGGATTTATGAGTTGTTCTTTGACTATGGAGCAAGGCACAGGCTAACTGGCTAACTCAGGGCCAAAGCTGAGACTCTGAAAAAAGACTAACCATCAACAAATTTGTAGAGTCTGTGAGCATTCTTCCTGACCCCTAGTTTCCTTTTTTTTTTTCTTTTTAGCAACCAGTAAATCCCTGTATTAGATTGCTGTTGCTGCTGTAACATATTATCACAACATAGGAGGTTTAAAACAACACAACAAAAAACAAAAAACAACAACAACAAAAAAATACCAATTCTTTCAAATTGGGGTCCAGAAGTTCAAAATCAGGATTACATTTCCCCAAGGTCTCTCAGAATGGATTTTTCCTTGCTTCTTCACACTTCGGGTTGGCTATCAGCACTTTTGACTTCCTTGACCTGTGGCCTCATCACCAATCTCTGCCTGCTTCTTCAAACACCTTCTCCTCTGTGTAGGCATCAATCTCTCTCTCTCTGCTTTACACTTATATAAGAATATCTGGCATTAAATATAGGACCTGCACCAATAATCCAGGACAATTTCCTCATCTCAAGATCTCTAACTTAATTTTATCTGCAAAGATCCCTCTTCCCAGTAAAGTAGCAGTCATAAATCCAGGGATTAAGTTCCAGAGATTCAGATGTGGACATGTTTGTGGGGGCCACCAGGCAATCCATTAAAGCTAGAATTTTTTTTTAAATTTTAATAATTCCAGAAAGAAAGGAGAAAGATAGTGGGATAGAAAAAAAAATTGTTTCTGGAGGAGATCCAACATGGCGGCGGGCGCGGAGAGATCAAGTCTCTGACCTCTTCAGCTGCGCGGGCATAGGGAGTCGTAAACTGTCTAAATGCTGTTTGCTCAGGATCACTAGGCAATGCTGAGCTGACATGGATCTGGGGCAAAAAGTCTGGGCCTCTCAGAACACACACCGAGCCTGGATCGGCTGAATTCCAGCTCCCGTTCACCTGCTTCTCGCAGACAAACCTCTGTGACTCAGCACTAAACGATCCCACTGAAACAACTGGTCGGCCCTTCTGAACCTGCGGAGGTTAATGCCAACCGAGCCTTCATAGGCAGTGGCCACAGGATTGAAACAGAGCTTGGGAGAGCCAGTCAGGACCCACCCGTTGCATTGGTCACCCGGCAAAGGGAACGAACTGTTGCCACTTGCATGGGATACCACCATGGCAGAGAACTGACGTCACCAGAATGCGGCCGGGGAGATAAGTTCATTGAAACCAGCGGCGACAGGTGTGTAATCCCCTAGCCCTCCCTCTCCACACAGTGGGGAAACCTTAAGGGCCCCCTCCCAGCTCTCCCTAAGGGCCCCTCCCAGCTCTTCTGTGAGCGAGATAGCCAGACCAAGGGAATCAGGGGTGGCGCGGGACCCGCGGTGCGGAACTCCTGGCTACCGCTCCCACCAGTGCTGACAACTGAGGTGTCTTGCACCAGCTACCGGGGGCGTGGCTCCGGGAGGGCAAGCAAAATTCACTGAGGGTTCTCAGCCCCAAGCTCTTCAAACTTAGGGTCTGAGGGAATGGCAAACAGGGAGAGTGTGCCCAGTCGTTCATGAAAATAGGGCTCCCGGGAGCAGCAGACCTGGTGTGTAGCCAGTATTGTGGTGAGCGTCACCGGTGAGCGGGGCCTGGCTTGAGGAAAAGTGGGGAAGTGACTAGACACAAGAGAAGGCCCTAGACACTCAGGATTGGAGACCCGCCCAGTCTGGGAGGAGGAGCTGCTGCACAGTGATTGGTTCCCGCCTATTGAGAGGAGAAGCTTGGCCCAGTGGGCAAGCTCCACCTACTGGAAGAGAAGTTAATCAAACTCTAAGACTGAATTTATTAATTTTTTTTAATTTGGGTTTTTTATTTTCATTTTTTTGTTGTTTTTTAAATTTTTTTAAATTTTTTTAATTTTTTTTAATTTTAATTTTAATTTTATTTATTTTTTTTTTAAATTTTTTTCTTTTTTTCTTTTCTATTTTTTTCTTTTGTCTTTTCATTTCTTTTCAATTTCCTTATTCCCCCTTCCTTGAATTCTACCTACTTACTCTCATTCTCTTTAGTGACTTCTTCCCTTCCCTTCTAATACCTTTCCTCCCAAGCATCAAATAAATTTATAGGAGTAAACAGTAACTCAGCAGTCAAACAGAACAAGAAGCAACATGAGCAGCATGAAAAAGCAAGGAAGGAAAGGAGTACAAACAATGCAGGACAGCCTAAATATTCAGGAGGACCTAGAGGCATCAGAAAAATGGTCAAATAAAGAACTCAAGGAATACCTTAGACAGATGGAATGGAACCTTAAAGAGGATATGAGACAGCAAATTCAAACAGTGAAAGAACACATTGAAAATGAATTACATGAACAGATAAAAGAAGAAATTAAGCATCTGTATCAGAAGATAGAGATTATAAAGGAAATCAAACAACAATTCTAGAACTGAAGGAAATATAAACCAAATTAAAAACTCAAATGAGAGTATCACTAACAGAGTGGAGCAAGTAGAAGCCAGAACGTCGGATAATGAAGACAAAATATATCATCTTGAAAAGAGTCTAGCCAACTCAGAAAGGCTGGTAAAAAATCACGAGAAAATCATCCAAGAGATATGGGATAACATAAAAAAACCAAACTTAAGAGTCATCGGGATAGAGGAAGGTATAGCGGTTCAAACCAAGGGAATGAGCAACCTGCTGAATGAAATAATTATAGAAAACTTTCCAGAAATAAAAAAGGAAACTGATATACAAATTGTAGATGCATACAGGACACCGAGCACACAAAATCACAGTAGACCAACGCCAAGACACATTGTTATGAAGATACCCAATATTCAGAACGAAGAGAAAATATTAAAAGCTACAAGAGAAAGGAGGCAGACTACATTCAGGGATAAACCAATAAGGTTAACAATGGATTTTTCATCACAGATGCTGAAAGCGAGAAGATCCTGGAACAACATATTTCAAACACTGAAAGACAATGGATGCCAACCAAGAATTTTGTGTCCAGCAAAATTAAGCTTCAGGTACGACAACAAAATAAAAATCTTTCATGATAAACAAAAGTTAAAAGAATTTGCAGCCAGAAAACCAGCATTACAAAGCATCTTGAGCAAAACACTACACGATGAAGAAATGAAAAACAATAACCAAAACCATCAGTGGGAAGTGCCTCAGTAAAGACAGAGGACGGGGGAAAGCTAATCAAACAAACTAAATTTAAAAAAAAAGATAAATAATCAAACATGGCTGGAAGTACAAACCATATATCAATAGTAACTCTAAACGTTAATGGCTTAAACTCTCCAATAAAGCAACATAGGCTGGTAACATGGATTAAAAAAACAAATCCAACAATATGCTGCCTCCAGGAGACACAACTGATTGGAAAAGACATACACAGGCTGAAGGTGAAAGGTTGGGAAAAAATATACCACGCACACGGTCCTCGTAAGCAAGCAGGGGTGGCCATCCTCATATCGAAAAAAATCGACTTCAAGACTAAGTTAATCAAAAGGGATAAGGAAGGACATTATATACTGTAAAAGAAACCATTCACCAACAAGACATAACAATTATCAATATTTATGCACCAAATAATGGTGCTGCGACATTCATAAAACAAATTCTCCTCAAGTTCAAGAATCAAATACACCACAACACAATAATTATGGGTGACTTCACACTTCTCTCACCATTGGACAGATCCTCCAAACAAAAGTTGAATAAAGAAACTATAGAACTCAATATCACAATCAATAACCTAGACTTAACTGACATATATAGAATATATCAACCATCATCAAGTGGATATACTTTTTTCTCAGCAGCACATGGATCCTTCTCAAAAATAGACCATTTATTGTGCCATAGGGCAACCCTCAATAAATATAAAGGGGTGATAATAATGGAATGAAACTG
Organism: Callospermophilus lateralis; assembly: GCF_048772815.1. Taxonomy (NCBI): domain Eukaryota; kingdom Metazoa; phylum Chordata; class Mammalia; order Rodentia; family Sciuridae; genus Callospermophilus; species Callospermophilus lateralis. The sequence goes on from NC_135318.1 coordinate 35,954,066, forward strand.
GAAATCAATGATAAAAGAAGGAAGGAAAAATCTTACATCACATGGAAAATGAACAATATGTTACTGAATGATCAATGGGTTACAGAAGACATAAAGGAGGAAATCAAAAAATTCTTAGAGATAAATGAAAATACAGACACAACATATCGGAATCTATGGGACACAATGAAAGCAGTTTTAAGAGGGAAATTCATTACCTGGAGGTCATTCCTCAAAAAAATAAGAAAACCAACAAATAAATGAGCTCACACTTCATCTCAAAGCCCTAGAAAAGGAAGAGCAAAACAACAGAAAATGTAGCAGAAGGCAAAAAATAATTAAAATCAGAGCGGAAATCAACGAAATGGAAACAAAAGAAAGTATTGAAAAAATTGACAAAACTAAAAGTTGGTTCCTTGAAAAAATAAATAAGATCGACAGACCCTTAGCCATGCTTACGAAGAGAAGAAGAGAGAGAACTCAAATTACTAACATACAGAATGAAAAAGACAACATCACAACAGATACTACAGAAATACAGAAGATAATTAGGAATTATTTTGAAAACCTATATTGAAAAAAAAGACATCGATAAATTTCTTTAGTCATATGATTTGCCCAGACTGAGTCAGGAGGATACACACAATTGAACAGACCAATATCAATGGATGAAATAGAAGAAGCAATCAAAAGACTACCAACCAAGAAAAGCCCAGGACCAGATGGGTATACAGTGGAGTTTTACAAAACCTTTAAAGAAGAATTAATACCAATACTTTTCAAGTTATTTCAGGAAATAGAAAAAGAGGGAGCTCTTCCAAATTCATTCTATGAGGACAACATCACTCTGATTCTGAAACCAGACAAAGACACCTCAAAGAAAGAAAACTACAGACCAATATCTCTAATGAACCTAGATGCAAAAATCCTCAATAAAATTCTGGCGAATCGGATACAAAAACACATCAAAAAAATTGTGCACCATGATCAAGTAGGATTCATCCCTGGGATGCAAGGATGGTTCAATATACAGAAATCAATAAATGTTATTCACCACATAAATAGACTTAAAGATAAGAACCATATGATCATCTTGATAGACGCAGAAAAAGCATTCAACAAAGTACAGCATCCCTTTATGTTCAAAACATTAGAAAAACTAGGGATAACAGGAACTTACCTCGACATTGTAAAAGCTATCTATGCTAAGCCTCAGGCTAGCATCATTCTGAATGGAGAAAAATTGAAGGCATTCCCTCTAAAATCTGGAACAAGACCCGGATGCCCTCTATCACCACTTCTATTCAATATAGTTCTCGAAACACTGGCCAGAGACATTAGACAGACGAAAGAAATTAAAGGCATAAAAATAGGAAAAGAAGAACTTAAATTATCACTATTTGCAGATGACATGATTCTATACCTAGAAGACCCAAAAAGGTCTACAAAAAAACTACTCGAACTAATAAATGAATTCAGCAAAGTGGTAGGATATAAAATCAACACGCATAAATCAAAGGCATTTATGTATATCAGCAACAAAACTTCTGAAACGGAAATGAGGAAAAACACCCCATTCACAATATCCTCAAAAAAAAATAAAATACGTGAGAATCAACCTAACAAAAGAGGTGAAAGATTTATACAATGAAAACTACAGAACCCTAAAGAGAGAAATAGAAGAAGATCTTAGAAGATGGAAAAATATACCCTGTTCATGGATAGGAAGAACTAACATCATCAAAATGGCGATATTACCCAAAGTTCTCTATAGGTTTAATGCAATGCCAATCAAAATCCCAACAGCATTTCTTGTAGAAATAGATAAAGCAATCATGAAATTCATATGGAAAAATAAAAGACCCAGAATAGCAAAAGCAACTCTAAGCAGGATGTGTGAATCAGGTGGTATAGCGATATCAGATTTCAAACTATACTACAGAGCAATAGTAACAAAAACAGCATGGTACTGGTACCAAAACAGGCAGGTGGACAATGGTATAGAAAAGAGGACACAGAGACTAATCCACAAAGTTACAACTATCTTATATTTGATAAAGGGGCTAAAAGCATGCAATGGAAGAAGGATAACATCTTCAACAAATGGTGCTGGGAAAACTGGAAATCCATATGCAACAAAATGAAACTGAATCCCTTTCTCTTGACATGCACAAAAGTTAACTCAAAATGGATCAAGGAGCTTGATATCAAATCAGAGACTCTGCGTCTGATAGAAGAAAAAGTTGGCTCTGATCTACATATTGTGGGGTTGGGCTCCAAATTCCTTAATAGGACACCTATAGCACAAGAGTTAATAACTAGAATCAACAAATGGGATTTACTTAAACTAAAAAGTTTTTTCTCAGCAAGAGAAACAATAAGAGAGGTAAATAGGGAGCCTACATCTGGGAACAAATTTTTACTCCTCACACTTCAGATAGAGCCCTAATATCCAGAGTATAAAAAGAACTCAAAAAATTAAACAATAAGATAACAAATAACTCAATCAACAAATGGGCCAAATACCTGAACAGACACTTCTCAGAGGAGGACATACAATCAATCAACAAGTACATGAAAAAATGCTTACCATCTCTAGCAGTCAGAGAAATGCAAATCAAAACCACCCTAAGATACCATCTCACTCCAGTAAGATTGGCAGCCATTCTGAAGTCAAACAACAAGTGCTGAAGAGGATGTGGGGAAAAGGGTACTCTTGTACATTGCTGGTGGGACTGCAAATTGGTGTGGCCAATTTGGAAAGCAGTATGGAGATTCCTGGGAAAGCTGGGATTGGAACCACCATTTGACCCAGCTATTGCCCTTCTCGGACTATTCCCTGAAGACCTTAAAAGAGCGTATTACAGGGATACTGCCACATCGATGTTCATAGCAGCACAATTCACAATAACTAGACTGTGGAACCAACCCAGATGCCCTTCAATAGATGAATGGATAAAAAAAATGTGGCATTTATACACAATGGAGTATTACGCAGCACTAAAAAATGACAAAATCATGGAATTTGCAGGGAAATGGATGGCACTAGAGCAGATTATGCTAAGTGAAGCTAGCCAATCCCTAAAAAACAAATGCCAAATGTCTTCTTTGATATAATGAGAGCAACTAAGAACAGAGCACAGAGGAAGAGCAGGAGGAAAAGATTAACATTAAACAGAGACATGAGGTGGGAGGGAAAGGGAGAGAAAAGGGAAATTGCATGGAAATGGAAGGAGACCCTCATTGTTATACAAAATTACATATAAGAGGTTGTAAGGGGAATGGGAAAAAAAAGAAGGAGAGAAATGAATTTCAGTAGATGGGGTAGAGAGAGAAAATGGGAGGGGAGGCGAGGGGGGATAGTAGAGGATAGGAAAGGTAGCAGAATACAACAGTTATTAGTATGGCATTACGTAAAAATGTGGATGTGTAACTGATGTGACTCTGCAATCTGTATTTGGGGTAAAAATGGGAGTTCATAACCCACTTGAATCGAATGTATGAAATATGATATGTCAAGAGCTTTGTAATGTTTTGAACAACCAATAAAATAAATTAAGAAAAAAATTTTTTTTCCATATTCAAATTTTTCAAATTAAAAAAAATGTTAAAAAATAAATTGGCTAAAAACTTTCAAAATTTTATGAAAGGTATTGACCCCTATATTCAAGAGATTCAGTGAAGTCCAAATAGGAAAACTCAAAGAAGTTCCTTCTGAGATGCAGCATAAGCAAATCACTGAAACTAGAGACAAAGAAAAACCTTGAAAAGAACCAGAAGAATTTGTACATAGCATATAAAGGGACAACAATTGTAATGACTGACTTCCTCATCAGAAATGATGAAGGTCAAAGTGCAGTGAAGGAACATTTTAAAAGTTTAAAAAAAATATATTATCAGTCCAAGAATTCTATGTCCAGCAAAAATATCCTTTAGGAATTAAAGTAAAATGAAGATAGTGTCAGTTGCAGGAAAATTGATATAATTTATCACCTGCAGCTCTGATTAAAAAAGCAAAACAAGAGCTGGGGTTGTAGCTCAGTGGTAGAGTGCTTGCCTAGCATGTGTGAGGCTCTGGGTTCGATTCTCAGCACCACATGTAAATAAATAAAATAAAGGTCCATCAACAACTAAAAAAATTTTTGGAAAAAAAAAAGCAAAAGAAAACAAAACAAAAAGAACTAAAGGAATTATTTCCGGTAAAGGGAAAATGATACCAGAGGGAACTTAGGAGTTTAGCAATGAAGAGTAACATAAAGGGTAGAAATCTAAATATAAAAGACAATTTTTCTCTTGTGAAGTTCTTTAAAACACACAGGACAGGGCTGGGGTTATTGCTCAGTTGCAGAGCACTTGCCTTGCATATATGAGGCACTGGGTTCGATCCTCAGCACCACATAAAAACAATAAACAAAATAAAGTTATTGTGTCCATTTACAACTAAAAATATTTTTAAATTTTTTTAAAAAACGCATAGGACAGTTAAAAAACAAACTTAAAATATTGTCTTGAGATGTTTCCAAGGCACATAAATATAACATACACATAAAACAACCAAAACATAAGGGGAGAAGAAAGGGATCTCTGTAAGTCTGTGGTTTCCACATTCTACTTGAAGTGGTAAAATATTCCCTAAATATAAATTGTAAAATTCAAATGATGTGCTATAATAACTAGAGCAACTACTAAAATGCTGTACAAAAAGATATATTCAAAACCATAAGAGATAAACTAAAATGGGTTGCTAAAAAAGTTTTTAATTATGTCAAGAACTCAAGAAAGAGGAAAAAGAAGAATTAAAAAAACAGAAAGAACCACCATGAAACAAATTATAAACTGATATACCTAACTTTCAAACTTACCAGCAATTATATTAAATGTAAATAATCTAAATAAACTAATTTAAAGATGAAGATTGCCAAACTGGAGAATGAATATGTACACACATACATATCCATTCCAAGATTCAATTAAATGTCATCTACAAAAAAAACTTACTCGAAATATACTAAGGATGGACTAAAGAAAAAGGATGGAAATAGACATACCGTGTCAACACAAATGAAAACCAAGCTAGAGTTCCAATATTAACATCAGAAAAATTAGACGTTAATGTAAGTAAAATTACCAGGCATAAAGATATAAGAGTCAATCTGCCAACAAGTCATAACAATGCTAAATGTATATGCACCTGACAACAGAGTTTCAAAATACATAAAGCAAAACCTGATAAAACTGCTAGAAGAAATGGACATAATTGTAGCTGCAAACCTCAAAGCTCCCTTTTTAATAATTAATAGAACAAGTGGAAAGAATATATCAGCAAGGATATAGAAGACCTGAATATTATCAACCAACTAGGCTGAATTTCCCATATATTATTAATTTCCCATATAGATTATTCCATCCAGTAACAAGAAACTATATAGTATTTTTAAGTGCTCTCGGAACCATTACCAAGATGGTCTATATCCCAGGTCTTAAAACAATTCTTAATTTAAATTTACATTTAATTTACATTCAAGATAATTGAAATAATACAAAATATGTTCTATGACCATAATGTAATTAAACTAGAAATAACAGAAAGATATGTGGAAAATTTCCCCAAACTTGAAAATCTAAATAATACTTATAAATAATCCTTGGATCAAAGAGAAAATATCAAGGGAAAGAAAATATTTTAGAACTAAATGAAAATTCTGCAGCTAAAGTAATGTTTAGAAGAAAATTTTAAGCGCTGTTAAGTTAGAAAATAGGAATAGAAAAAAATCTAGACTGATATCCCTCATGAATATAGATACATAAATCTTCAATAAAATATTATCAAATTGATTACAGCAATATGTAAAAATAAGAATACATTACCAAATGGAACTTATTCTGGGAAGTTAAGGCTAATTTGATATTTTAAAATCAGTCAATGTAATTCACCATATTAATGATCTAAAGAAAAAAATGTTTGTATCATTGATTCATAAAAAGCATTTGGTAAATTTCAACATCTTTTCATGACAAATACTTTTTAAGTGTAGTTAATGTACCATGTAATATTTGTAAACACAATTTTACCAAAAATTGTTTATCTGAAACTCAAATTTAATATGGTGGCCTATATATTACCTGGCAATCCTATGGGGCACGGTCTGATTTTTTAGATTTAATACAATAATCAAAATCCCAGCAAGATTTTATTTTTTGAGATTGGCAAACTGGTTCCAAAATATATATGAAAACCAAATTTGGTTATTTTGAATAACCAATATAAGTTTTAAAGAAAGAACAGTTATAGGGCTCAATGCTAATCAATTTGAAAACTCAATCTAAAGCTAAGTAATCAAAAAAGTATGGTATTGGTGAAACTAGAGACATATAAATAATAGAACAACATAGAGTCTAGAAAGAGATACACATAAGTATGACTGATTGACTATTATTATTACTATTTTTTCAGTACTGGGAATTGAACTCAGGAGTGCAATACCCAATCTTTATTTATATATGTGTATATATAATATTTTATATATATTATATATTTTTAATATATTATATATTTAATATATTATATATAATAATATATAAAATATATATTATGACAGCAGAATGCATTATAATTCATATTACTGGTATAGAGCACAATTTTTCATATCTCTGGTTGTCTACAAAGTATATTTACACCAATTTGTGCCTTCATACAAGTACTTTGGATAATGTTGTTCATCACATTCCACCAACATTTCTAACCCCCTGCCCTCTCCCTTCCCCTCCCACCCCTCTGCCCTATCTAGAGTTGTTTATTCCTACCATGCTCCTCCTCCCTATCCCACTATGAATCAGCTACCTTATATCAGAGAAAACATTTGGCATTTGGTTTCTTGGGATTGGCTAACTTCACCTAGCGTTATCTTCTCTAACTCCATCCATTTACCTGCAACTGCCGGGATTTTATTCTCTTTTATTGCCGAGTAATATTCTATTGTATATATATGCCACATATTTTTTATCCATTCATCTACCAAAGAGTATCTGGTTGGTTCCACAGTTTAGCTATTGTGAATTATGCTGCTATAAATTTTAATGTGACTGTGGCCCTGTAGTATGCTGTTTTTAAGTCCTTTGACTTCTCGGTCTTTTTTATTTTTTATTTTGAGATAGGGTCTTGCTAAGTTGCCCAGGCTTATCTTGCCCAGAAGATCTTTCTTTCTCAGCCTCCCAAGGAACTGGAATTACAAGCATATGCCTCTACACCTGGCAAAGAGAAACTAATTTTTTTTTTTTTTTTTTTTTTTTTTGGTACTGGGGATTGAACTCAGGGATACTTTACCATTGAGCTACATTGCCAGCCCTTTTTATTTTCTATTTTGATACATGTCTCACTAAGTTGCTTAGGGACTCAGTAAGTTGCAAAGGCTGGTCTTAAACTTACCATCCTCCTGCCTCAGCCTCCTGAGTCCCTGGGATTACAGGTGTGCACCACTGCACCTGGAAAGAGCATTGAATTTTTAATAAAGGTATGAAAGTTATTACATGGATAAAGGACAGCTTATTCAACAAAGGAAAAGTTGAATATATATATATATATATAGATAGATAGATAGATAGATAGATAGATAGATATAGATATAGATATAGATATAGATATATAGATATACATATATATAATATATATATATATTTATCTCCCCTAAAAATGAGCCTTGACTTGTATATTAGAGTATAATTTATTTAAAAAATTAACCTCAAAATGAATTTAGATCTAAATGTAAAGCAAAAACCCATAAAATATTTATTTAAGAACTAGGAAAATGGCCAGGTGTGGTGGTGTATACATGTAATTCCAGTGGCTCTAGAAGTTAAGGCAGGAGGATCCCAAGTTCAAAGTCAGCTTCAGCAATTTAGTAAGGCTCTAAGCAACTTAGTGAGACCTTGTCTCTAAAAATGGGTTGGGGATGGGACTCAGTGGTTTAGTGTCCCTGGGTTCAATCCCCAGCAACAACAACAACAAAAACAAACAAACAAATTAGGAAAATGATTGTGACCATAAGTTTTGCAAAGAATTCTTACCACACAAAGCCAATTGGTAAAAGAAAAAAATATAGGTAAATTAGACTTAAAATTAAAAACATTTTTCTTCAAAAGATATTGCTAAAAGAATACGGATCAAGTTTTAGCAAATCGTATATCCAACAAAGAACATGTATCTAGAATATGTATATAACTTTCAAAACTCAATGATACAACCACACAATTTTAAAAATAGGCAAAATATTTGGATAAACATTTCACCCAAGTAGTTATGCAGATGGCAGATAAACACATGAAAAGAGCCTCGAAATCACCAGCTATGTGAGAAATGAAAATTAAAACCACAATGAGGTGTAGCTGTATACCTCTTAGATGACTAAAAACACCACCACTAACACCATCACACAAAAATACCAAGTGTGGGTGAGGATGCGGAAAAACTAGAACTTTCATACCTTGCCAGTAGGACTTCAAAATGGTAAAGGCTCTGAAGACAGTTTGTTACTTTCTTATATAGTTTAACATATTCTCACCATACAACCCAGTGATCTCATCTTAGATATTCACCCCATAGAAATGAAAACATGCTCAACACAAAAGTTTGTCCATGGATGTTTAGAGCAGCTTTATTTATAATCACCAAAATCTGGAAATGTCCTAAATGCCCCTCAGTGAATGCATGGTTAAGTAAAGTGTGCATTCATTCAGTGAGTCATGACTTCACAATAAAAAGGAACAGATTATTGATGCATGCAACAATACAGATGAAGCTCAAAGACATTTTCACTGAATGAAACCAGTCTTAAAAGTTACATACTGGGGGCTGGGGTTGTGGTTTAGAGGTAGACCACTCCCTGAGCATGTGCAAGGCCCTGGGTTTGATCCTCAGCACCACATAAAAATAAAGATATTGTGTCCAACTACAACTAAAAGAAATATATATTTTTTAAAAAAGTTACATACTAGAGGGGGTGGGTTGTGACTCGGAGGTAGAGTGCTTGGCTAGCATGTGTGAGACACTGGGTTTGATTCCCGGCACCAAATAAAAATTAAAAAATAAGGGTATTGTGTCCATCTACAACTAAAATATATATATATATATATTTTAAAAAGTTACGTACTGCATGATTACATTTATAAGACATTATGGAAAGATAACACAATCAGGATAAGGAACTAAGCAGTGGTTGCTGGGGGCTGGACCCAGGAAAACATTTCATTGCAAACAGGTGACGTGAGGGAACTCCTGGGGGTGACGGAATCACTCTGAAATCTGATTAGGGTTGTGGTTGCAAAGACCTATACATGCATGAAAGTTCAAAATGCACAAAAATAAATTTTATTCTTTCTAAATAAAAAGGATTATAAATTAAGAATATGTGTTCATATGTTTAAAATGTTAGGAATACACCATCAAAAATGTGGAGAGGCCAGACCCAGTGGTGCAAGCCTATAATCCCAGCCACTTGGGAAGCTGAGGCAGGAATATTGCAAATCTGAGTCCATCCTAAGCAAGTTAGCAAGGCCCTCAGCGATTTAGTGAAATTTAGTGAAACCCTATCTGAAAATAAAAAAAAATAACAATGGCTGAGGATGTAGCTTAGTGGATAAGTACCCCTGGGTTCAATCTCCAGTACAAAAAAAAAAAAAAAAAAAAAATTTGGAAGAGGTGCAAGATTCTCCTTTTACAGTTGGAGAAACTTCAGTGAAAGAGTTAAAGTAACTTAATCAAGACCTAAAGAACTACAAAGCCACTACTAGAGTAGATTTTTAAAAATATTTATCTCCCAGTTATAGGTGAACACAATATCTTTATTTCATTTTTATGTGGTGCTGAGGGTCGAACCTAGTGCCCCCTCGCATGCCAGGCAAGCCCTCCACTTCTGAGCCACAACCCCAGCCCTAGAGTAGATTTTTCATTGGGAAATATTTCTCATGCCTGTCCTCCAACCCAGGCCCATTCAGGCAGATTTAACTTGGTCTCTGTTGTTCTTTAGGGAGTATCTAAATTCAGAGTTTGATATGAAAGAAAATAGAACCACAGTTACATGTGCAAGTTAAACAATAAAGGTGTGAATGAAATATATATATAACCGATCTTACAGAGCGTAAAGTCATCATGACCTTGGCTCCTTATGGCTGACTGTGAGGGGAGATGTTTACAGGATGCCTGAGATTGCAAAACAAACAAAAATATAAGCAAATGAGTGGGCGCTAGAGTTGGACCACTGGCCTATGAACCCAAGCTTTGCTGCCAACTTACTGTGGGACCTGGGAATGCTGCTTAGTTTTACTTCACCTTAGTAGCTTCATTTGTTAAGTGTAACCTAATTTTATAGACTATTTAGAAATTTTGTTTTAAAACTTCATCAATTATAATATGGTAGCACTTTCTTGTCATACATGATAAAATGCTTTAAAAAAATATGTATCTTAGAATCAAATAAATATGGTAATATTATTTCAATGGGCTGTTTCAATGATTAAAATAGTTGTTAAATGCTAATGCTTGGTACATTGTTCTCAAACAATAGTTGTTAGCTATTATCATTGTTGTTATTAATACTACTATTATTATTTAATAAATGAATAGTGGAATTTGTAATAAATTGTAAGATGTTCCTCCCAGCCCACCACTCATTTGCATACCCTACCTATTTTGATGAATTTTTCAAGCTCTGGCACATGTAGACAGAGAGCAGAATGAGAGAAACATTTATCACCTCTCAATTCTTGTTAGAGAAAAACTGCGTGACATACTCAGTATTGTGTCAGCAGGGTCACATCTTCATTGGCATGCACACTGATTCTCACAAGGTAAGTGGGTGGGGAGGGAACTTGAATGAATTGATAGGTATGTCAATCCTGTGCAGAAGGACAGGGACAGAAGGCCGGGTCCAGCAAGGATATGGACCTGGGCCACAGTTCTCAGTCTGCTGCTGCCCACCATGGCACTTTAAGCATGTGACTCAATGTCCTTTGAGTTTCTCTTCTCTGTGAGACAGAGATAAATAATTACTACTCAACAGCCTGGTGAGGGAGATACATAAATTAGGGTTCCCTTTGGGCTAGAGATGGCTATAAAACTCAACCACAGCTGCATGGGGAACATTTATTTGTTTCCTTCTATTTGTATTTATATTATCATTTAAGTTCCTTGGATTTCCTATACAATCCTTTATCTTTACTGCCCAAAGGAGCAATATATAGGGGGGTACCCAGACCAGGTCTTGGAGTCATTCTTAGTGAGGGGGCCCAAGGAAACACAAAAGGTTGTGTTCTCTCACCCACAAACCCCATTATCCAGGAACCACCTTGGGGGAAAGGATTTGCTGTCAGTGTTGGTGATAAAAGGATTAAAAATGAAACATTCCAGAGGGAGGGCATTTCCTGAGAAATCCTTGTGCCAGGTCTTGTACCTACTATGATCAATACCCCTTGTTATTCTGTAAGGTGTTGCTATCACTCCATTATATTTGAATAAATCAAGGCCCATTGGGAGGTGAGTAATTTGTCCAGGACGCTAAGTTCCTAAGCATCCAAACTGATTCCTCCCACCCAAGGTATTACCCTAAAGGGATAGGCCAGCCATCAGATTGCCCAGGTGACAGGTCCTAAGCACAAGCTAAGGATTCTTTATCCTTTCATTCTTTTATCCAACATCATGGAGCATCATGGTTTCCAGGCAGGACAAGGGTATCATCTTTGGGTTCTTCCTCACTAGTCCAACTACTGTCTATTGGGAGCCTGCCATGTGCTGTAGGCACTAGGAATACCCCCAAGGAATCTGACACATGGTTTCTGATTCAGGGGTTTGCAGAGTAGCTGTATATTGTATATTAGCCCATTTTATGTCATTGATGGCCTTCTCGCTGGTGAATCCCAAGATGGTGGAAGTCACCCCCATGGCAGGAGACAGAGCACATGTGTGTCTCTCTGGTCTTTCTGTTACTTCTTGTAAAGTCACCAGTGCTCAGTTGGGGGCTCCTTATCCAATCCTAATCAGCTCTCAAAGTTCCCACCTTGAAATGCCATAAGTGGATTTAACATCTGCTCTCTTACTCTCTTAATAGCTCACAATGGGGTTTAACTCTAATAGGAGTTACAGAGGAGACAAACCAATATGGGAAAGGCCATGGTGGGCCCAGGTTTCATGGGCCCTGAAGCTTAACCACTTTGAAGAGCTCTCTGTGGGAAAAGGAATATAAAAATGAGGAAGACAAAATTAGGAACAGTGAGCTATGGGTACAGCTCAGTGGTGGAGTATATGCTTAGCATGAGCAAGGGCCTGGGTTCCATCTCCAGGGAAGGGGAAGGAGAGGAAGAGGAGGAGGAGGAAGAAGGAAGGAGGAAGAAGAGAAGGAGGAGATAAAGGAGACAGAGGGGAGGAAGAGGAGGAAGAGGAAGAAGAGGAGGAGGAAAAAACAAATAAAATAGCAATAACAAAAAACAAAAACAAACTAGAAGCAGGGCCTTGGAGGGAGTACAAGATTGTGAGGACCCTAAAATCAAACTTAACATTGCTGCTGCAGTTTTTTTTTGGGGGTGGGGAAACAAACAATTATACCAGCAATGACAAAAATGTATTCAGGGCTGCTGGGGGAACAGAGGAGCCTTCTGGAAGACACATCCCCACACTGAGACCCAGAGGTTGGGGAAGGGAGTCCTGGCAAAAGGACAAGACAGGTACAGGACCCAGGTAGGGAAAAGGAGCATCATGGTTTCCAGGCAGTACGAGGGTAGCATCTTTGGTTCTTCCTCACTACTCAAGGCACCAGAGACTCAGAGTACAGAGCCCTGCATTGGCACTCCTAGAGGTTAGCAGGATCCTCTCTTGAGCAGGACTTTCACCTTTCCTCTGAGATCCCTGGGAGTTCTCAAGTCCAGGAGAAGGCTTCCATACTCAGTTCCCACCCTCCAAGAACACTGGGCCTGCATCAGCCACACCTGGCCTATGCTGATCAGTTTATGTTTGCATTTGCAAAAATATCCAGAAAAACTTCCTCTGTCAAAAGTTAACCTAATCCTGGGCATGGTGGTGCACACCTGTAATCCCAGCGGCTCAGGAGGTTGAGGGAGGAGGTTCAGGAGTTCAAAGCCGGCCTCAGCAAAAGCAAGGCACTAAGGACCTCAGTGAGACCCTGTCTCTAAATAAAAACAAATTAGGGCTGGGAACGTGGCTCAGTGGCTAAGCGTCCTTGGGTTCGATCAGGGTACCAAAAAAAAAAAAAAAATTAACTTAAGGTGCAGTGTAACAGTTTCAGAGAAAGAAAAAGGAGAGGCAGGGAAAAGACTGACTTGGAAAAGAAAATTCGTCTTCAAGGTAAGAATTGGAGAGGCATCTGCCTGACCCAGTGGTGGGGGAGACTTAGTACCCCACAGGAAGGGGACGTTCAGCAAACAGCCCCTTAGTCGTCTTTTCTCTTTCTAGATGGATCCATTGGTGACATCCCCCATCCCCAGGATGACTATGGAATCCTGGGAGGGACAAAGACACCCCAACATTTTCAGCCACCCCATATGAATAGGTGAGAAAGAAATAAACACCTCTTTTGTTTAAGCTTTTATATATTGGGGGCCTATGTGAAAGAGCACTGTGTCTATTCTAATTTGAACAGATCAGTACAGCCCAGGAGCCCAGCCATCTTCAGGAAGCCCCTGTGGATCTGTCCTACTACCTCTTGCTTCTACCAAACATCACCTTATATTGCTATGCCATTATTTTATGGGATTATTAAACTAGAGACTCACAACGTTTGTTTCTGTTTTATGCCATGCCCTGAAAAGTACTGGCTCCCAAGAGATGCTTAATAGTCACTGAATAAAATTGTGCTTAGTTTTAACTCTCCTTGCAGTCCGTGGGAGCTTGTTCCACCAGGAATGCCTTTTCCTTCTTCTCTGCCTCTGAACCTCTCTCCCCATCCATGCTCCTTTCCCACCTCCCTCCTTTAGGGCCTTTTCTTGCTATGCCAGGCCACAGGGACCTCTCCTTCCTTCACGGTCACAGCATCATATGGTCACTTGCTTGACAACTCATCGAGGCAACTTTTGCATCATTGTCTTAGCATTTGGCAATGTGCCCATACAATAATAATGCGTTTAGGAGAAGGGCAGGGGAGGAGGAGAACAAATGAAATGGAATACAAGAAGCCAAGGAGGTCAGAAGAAAATATGAAGAGCTCAGATGTCATGGAAACCAGAGGAAGGGAGCATATCAAGGAGGGAGGTGGAGCTGCCTCATCTGCTACAGAGAGTGGTTAAATAAGGTAAAGGCGACAAAAAAAATGGTTTTATCAGGGTGGAAGCAAGTGATGTTTCAGTGAGCCCAATAGTGTGGGCTGAGGAAGGAGTGGGTAGTAAGAAAATGGAGACAGTGAAAATAAATAACACATAAGGAGTTTGGGGAGGAGAAGAGTGTTGAGTGGTGGGTAGAGAGAAACGGGAGGTGAGGAGAGGTTAAAAATATTTCATGTGAGGTAGGTGAGACTTACTGACAGAAAAGAGCTGGCAGAAGGGAAGAGGTAGAAGAAAAGTGAGGGATGACGTAAAAGAGTGGAGTCCCCGAGAAGCAGGGCTGGGGGATGTGCCAGGAATGGGGAGGCTGATCTGGAGGGATCTGCTTCCATGATGACCTGTGGGATGGATGAGTGGCACTCACCCTTCTTCTTTCCTAAATGGTGGTCGGGTTTGACAGGGAAAGGTTGAGTAAACACCCAACAGATGGCCTCACTGTTTTTGAGAAAAAGGTCAACCTCTAAGCAGCTCTGACCCACTCCAGTTCCCCCTGTTTCTATCCTCTCCAGAGAAGTTCTCTGGCCACTTCTCATGATCCTACCCTCTGCTTCAGGAGCTGACCTACAGGGTCAAGTTAAGAAAATGTGAGTTGGTCTGGGGTTGTAGCTCAGTGGTAGAACACATGCCTAGCACAAGTGAAGCATTGGGTTCCATCCTCAGCACTACATAAAAGTAAATAAACAAAATAAAGATATTGTGCCCATCTACAACTAAAAATATTTTTTAAAAAAAAAGAAAGAAAGAAAGAAAGGAGGATTCAGTGGTGTTGAGATTTTTTTTTTTTTTTTTTTTTAAGTGCAGAATTGGTCTCTGTGGTCTGCCTGGAGATCTCTAGAATTTCTTCACCTTCACGTTTTAGCTTCTTGAACACCTGGGCCACAACTCCTTCATCTGCTTTTTCTGAACGCAGCACAGATTTAACTACCAACTAGATGACCTGTTGTTCTAATGCCATGATAAGAACCGAGTTCTTCTCTTTGAGAAGACTAGTTATTAAAAAATCAAAAACAAAGTACTCTAGGGAATTGAACCCAGAGGCTTCCACTGAGTTACATCCCAGCCATTTTTATTTTTGATTTTGAGACAGTGGTTTGCTAAAAATTGTCCAGGCTGGCCTCCAACTTGCCATCCTCCTACAGAGCCTTCCAAGTAGTTGGGATTACAGGAGTGTGCCACCAGGCCTGGCTTTATCAAAGTATTTGCAGAGAACAAGCTGTTGCTGATTGTTTTTGCTCCTCACTTGTGGTGGGAATGTGGGTAAGGCTAATAGTCCGGTGCTCTGTGGTCTTCCCCAGACTTGATCCCTTGGCTGTTAAGTTATCCTAGTGATTCTATACCATGTGCAGGGCACATCGATTGATGACTGGCACAGGTTATACATTACCTCAGGACAGTTCTGTACAGTGTTACTATTATCCCCACTTTGGAGGAAATAAAACTTCCAGAGGGAGGATAAGTCACACAGCTTGAATGAGGCTGAATAAATGAGTCCTCTGTCCATCACCTATACTCTGACCCTGTGGTCTGGCTATCCAAATGGCCCAGTCTGTTTCCTGTCCCTTATCCCCAGGTCTGCCGTGCTTTTCTACTCCAGAACATTCAGAAATCTTCTGAGGCCATGGCATGCCTCATACTGCTCTCTTTCCCAGTTGTTTTCTCCTCTCCTGGCTCAGGGCTTAGGGGTGTCCCTTTCAAAATCCTCTTCCAGCAAAATAAGCAGGCACTACTGCTTGCTCCCTGGCCCTGTGAAGTGGCAGAATTCAGGCAGATACTAAATAGATACAGGCTGCTAACCCAGAGATAACAGACTCGCTGGGCCCTCTTTAGACCCAGGTCTCTCTATTCGCTTCTCCATCCCATGTCCACCTAGACTGCAGCGACCTGACAGGGTCTGTTCTAGGAGCTACGACAAAGAACAAGACAGCAAGGTTGGGAAGGGTCATCCTTGGCGCACAGGGAGAGAGGCTGGGAGCCACTGCGCCCGCGCGCGCGTGGGACCGCCAGAGGGCGCTGTGGGCTCGCGGAGCCGGGAACCTGCGGCCAACCCAAGCTGCGGCCCAGGGACTGAGCTACCCTGATTGGAGCTGACCCTGGGTGGAGAGGCCAACTATCTCAAGGCTCTCATTTGGGCGAGCTAGGGAAGACCGAGAAGAGGGTCCTTTGTGACACTCTTCATTATTCAAACGTTGATAGAGTACAAAGTCACTAAAACAAAGTCTTTCTTTAGATACTCTTATCAAAACAACTTAAAGAACTCTATCAATATAATCCTCTCATGAGAATTATTATAATTGTATTGATATTACAGTGTATCCAAGATATATAAGAGTGCCAAGAAGAGTCCTGCTGGGTCTCCGAGACCTTTCAGAGAAGTGGCAGAATTCAAGCAAGGTTGCAAATAACTATGTCATGTTTAGTAGGAGGAGGTAGGAGCTCTGAGCAATAAGGGTAAAGAGGTGGGAGAATTCTGGAAGGAGGCTACAGATTGAGCTAGGGGAATAATACCTGGTTCATAGAGAATTTGGACCTTAAAAGAGGAAAATATTTGGCATCCTGCCTCCAGTATTTGTTGCAACAGAACCTGTGGATTTAACCAGTCTTAGTTTTACATTTTGTTATGCCTAAATGCTTGCTATCAGTGACAAAGGGCACAATTCCCTGCCCTTGAGTCTCAGCTTTTTGATCCTGAAATGCAAATCAGAAGTAGAAATGGATTAGCCAAATGTCCAGAATGTACTAGAGACACATGACCCAGTGGGAACAGTTAGGTCAGTCATTCTGTATTGATAAAATATCCACAGCCTGTGGAAGCAGCTGTTACACACTGTACAGGGATCATAAAACCAGATGCTGAAAATACATCAATACATATGCTGGTGTTAGGAGACAAGATGCAAAAACATAGAGGTTGAGGTACAATAGGTTCTTGTTTTAAAGATTCTTATCACCAAAAAAACTTAAGGAAGGACTATCAATATTATTGTCCTCTTGGGAATTATTATAACTGTATCATTATGATATATAGTATAGGTAGTATACAGTATTATAAGAATTATTATATTGTACTGGAATAAGGCCAGCGTAATTTGAAAGCAATAAATTAAACTCAGAGCCTTGGATTTACAGAAATTTTGTTTCCAAGATATTAAAGTGTAATTGAAGTTATCATCACCAAATGGTGTGTTGGTTCCAGCCAGACAATGGGGAAAAGTAGTAAGTTTAACTAGGAGGCATAAAATTTGGGTTTAGGTTGCTAATTATTGGCATTGGCATTGTTTTCCTTTTTTGGCAAGTGAGTTAACTTCTCTGGGTCTCATATTCCTCATTCAATAACAATAAAGTATATAGACAGTGATCTCAAATCCTATAGAGTATAACAAACTTCTCTGTTTTGTTGCATTCAAATGCCCCCTTAGTGCTGTCTTGTTTCTGACATCACTTTAAGGGTCAGCAGAACCTGTAAGGTTAGGCATATGAAGGAGAGGATAAAGGAGTGTAGGGTGGTTGCTATTCCTGAGACTACATAGAATACCCCATGTCAGCTGAAGTCTTCTGTATACAGTGGCCCAGGGCCACTGGGGATCAGATAGTCCCACTTACTATGATCATTGGTATCACTGAATTTCTACAGTACTTTCTAACTGGGACCTTTATGTGTCATTTGCTGTGTGCCACCTTGATTTATTTTTCTGCAGCAGTTATTTGAGATTTATTTCTATGGCCATCTCTGATGCTACTCACCAAATACTCCAGGCTCCTTGCCCTGGAAGATGGTAGAACCTCCTAGCTCCCTTGTGGTTGAGGGGAGAGGGGTCATATGACTGATTCTAGCTAACAACTTGCCAGTAGCAGATATTTAGCGTTTGGTAGGGGAGGAGACTATTGAATTGCCTAAGACTCTCCAAACATCCTTTAGCTTTCTGCTTATCACCATCCACGTTCCAGTTGGTGAGTCTTTGGTCAGCTTGGACACAGGAGCAAAGATAATGCTGATATGGAGCAGAGTTTCCAGCATCTGTCACTACTGAGAAGAAACTTCTGTCATTTCAAGACTTTGAGATTTGTGGACAGCTTATTATAGCAACATGTCCTACCAATCCTGACTAATGAAGGGCCAATCCCAACTAATACATGACTGACTGAATTGATCTAATCTCCCTGACTGGAGTAGGAATTATCCAGTATCTGCTTATCCTCTCTAGAGCACATGCCCTAATAGCTTGCACATAGCACGTACTTAGTAAAGACCCTTGGATTATATATGTACTTAAAGGTCCCAAGACCCAGTGCAACAGCCAGCCAAAGAACATATGTGTGATGTTATTTCCATCTGGTGTCCTAGAGAGCAGGGCTCACTGTCCAGGGGACTGAGGAAAGAAGGGCACCAGGCCATCTCCTCCCTCTTTAATCTCTGTGGGGCTGCCTCAGAACCCTCTGACTCCTCACAGGTGCAAGCGAAGCTTACTGCAAAAGAGTTCAGAGCAGAGATGGGACTAAAATAAGAAGCCAGGGCAGGCCAGACAGAAGCCAGCCACAGAAGGTGGGCCTGAGGGAGAGTTGGGAGCTGGCTGGGAGTCGCGTCGGAGCTGGGCTGGGCCTCCCTGGCAGGGCTCTGTCATTGTGTCACTGCACATTCCATCCCATGGCCCAGGTGGTTGAATTCTGTTCAACAGAGCATGTGAGGAATGTCTGATAGACCCTGACCAGGCAGACCTTCCAGAGGCCCATTAACATTCTATAAATGGCAAGGAGCAGCACAGCGGCAGGGACATGAATATTAACACGCTGCTCTAGGTTCCAGCTCCCCTGCCCTGCTGCCTGTAGCTGATCTGAACAATATCCACCGACTGTTTCTTTTCTTTTCTTTTTTTTTTTTTTATCAGAATGTAAATCATTTTCTGAGTTGACTCTTCTATCTCTCTAACACCCTATTTTGAGGTGAGTCTGCTGGAGGAAAAGTTACAAAAGAGAAAAATATTCATCTGTCACAAAACTGCTTTTTTAAAGTATTCATTTGTCATGCTGCTGGCCCACTAGAAGTTTCAGTGTCTCTGGCTGGGGTTGTGGCTCAGCGGTGGAGCTCTTGCCTAGCATGTGTGAGGCGCTGGGTTTGATCCTCAGCACCACATTTAAAAAAAAAAAAAAGTAGTTTTTCAGTGTCTATCCAGGAAACATTTCAAACCCATTTGCAGGTCCCAGCAGACTTAACTGTCTGATTCCAACCTGCCTCATCTCCCACTACTATCTGCCAAAAAAGGGGCAAGAAACAAGCAGTGTTTGCATGTAGAATACATGCATTCTCCCTTTTAATGTAAATATTATGTAAGGGGCACACCCAGCCCCTTACTCTTCCCCAGTAGCCACAGCCTTTTCTAACTGCGTGGCACACTCTGCTCCCTTTGCTGCCAATGCCCTTCCCTTTTTTTTTTTTTTTTTTTTGTGCAGCTGGAGGAACTCCCTGCTCAAAGGACCTTTGAGGTGATATGTTGGTAAGCTTCTCCAGGCAAGGGATGCTACTCCCATCCCTGGATCTATTGCAACATTGACCACACTGCCGTGTGTATGCTTGCCGCTCTATCAATCCTTTTCTCATCAACTAATTTTAAAAGGAGAGAGGCCCTATCTTTATCATCTTTGTTACATTCTTCCATCATTTTTCTTTCTTCTCTCAATGATTATGAAATAAGGGGCCATTGTTGGAACCCAAAGGGCATATTGCACAATGTATACCCCAGCTACTAACCCAAATGAATACATATTTTCATTTGGTCAAGTTTGACTGTGGGAAGGTAAGATATTTATTTAGAAATAAGAATGTAAGAAGGGCAAGAAACAAGCAGTGTTTGCGTGTAGAACACATGCATTCTCCCTTTTAATGTAAATATTAAAAAGCAGGCATTTTGTTTGGCAAAGTCTTTTTGTACTTTGTAAAACTTGTAATGGAAAGGAGACTGGTATTGGCTGACTCTGAGAATTGCAGACCGATTACTCACATGGATAACAGCCTCTTAAGAGGCAGGTGTCGCCTTCCTGTAACCTTGCCCAATGTGCAAGGCAATTGTGTTGGAAGTTTGTTGGTTATCTGTTTACAATAGTCACTGAGATGGCAACAGACCCTATTTAATATATTTAGGGTCTCACTTGGGCAGCAGTGCTTGTTCAGAGGTGCTGTCCCCCTGAGTGGCATAGCTAAGGACCCATATAAATAGAAGACTCACTTTGTAAAAAAATAAACAGACACATGCAAAAGGTTCAAGTTCAGTGTGTCCTTAATTCTAAACTTACTTTCTGTTTAATATACAAAAGATGAGGGATTTAATTCAATATTTTTAAATCCAATGTGTTTCTGTTTGTATATAACATAGGACTTGCCAGAGTAAGTTAGAGAGACGGCATGAAATACCAACTAGTCAAGGATCCCTAACTTCATAAATTTTTGGCATTCAGATTTCCCAATTGAGCCAAGATAAGGGTGAGGCAAAAGAAACATTTGGTTGGGTATAAAATTTAATGGTTGCCAATAAACTCAGCAATAGAAACAATATTTTAGTTTAGTTTTAAAATTATTTAAGATTTGGATATTCTTAAATTTTTACATTTTTATTTTTAAAAAATGCATTAAAATTATTTATTTTGATTAATGAGTTTCTTGGTATTCTTTACATTTTGCTTGCTTGAAAAGTATCTCACACAGCTCATTTTACTGCTGACTCTGTTTCCAGAACACATTTTCAGAAGATCAAGCCCTATGTGCCATTACCTTCTATCACATTCCCCAAGATGGAAAATTGAGCACAGTGGTGGAAGGGGAGGGAATGTATGTCACACAACCTGTACCTCCCCAACTCTGGAGGCCAAGGCAGTAGGACTGAAAGTTCTAGGCCAGCATCAGCAACTTAGTAAGACCCTGTCTCAAAATCACAACTCAAAAGGGCTGGGCATGTGGCTAAGTGGTAAAGAGCCCTTGGGTTCAATCTCTAGTGGTCAGGAAGAATACAATAATGGAATTGAGAAGCAAGCAAGAAAAATTCCAGTGATCAAAGAAATGAGGAAACAAACAGCAATGAGATGTCTCTGCTAGTGTTTTGTCAAACTGATATTTTAAAATATGACACCTCCAGCTGGCTGAAGTGACCATGTAAGGCACACTTTAAAATCCTGACTTTTTGCGTGAGAATTATTTCGGCTGTCCCCAAGACTGCATTTTAGCACCATCTCTACTTAGCTGCCCCAAGCAATTGGACCAGATCTAAGAAATACCAGTAATTTCTCCGGTATTGGCTGCAGGTGGCTACTTTGTGTGCTCCTCTGGGACTGGAGGACCTGCCCCAATGGCCTTGGGACCCTTCCGATGATTTTGAGAAGTCTATGTTGCACTATGTGTGGATCGTGTTGTTCCAAGGGACAGCCGTCTTCGTTTTTGAGCCCTTTTAAGCCTTTAAGCCACAAGCAATGATAACCTTTTCCAGTGAGGAAAAAAATGGTCGGGAGGCGGGTTTTAAATTTTAGTCTACACTAATCAGATCCGTCAGATAAACACTCAATTTACTACTATCCTACAAACTATGGAACTTGACTTGGCAGTCGCAAAAAGCAGAGGTTTCTTCTTCCACTTTCAAAGCACTGCAGCTCCCAGGTCGATCTCTTCCCGCCGTAGCCTGGCAGCTACAGCTGGGCCGCACCCCGGGCCTGGGCGCTCTCCGCCCCGCCCTTGCAGGTTCCCAGTCTCCCGGCGCGGGGCCGTTCCTCGCCCCGGCTCCCCGCGGAGGAAATTCTTCCCCAGCAGCCCAGGGCTCGCCTCACGTGACCAGCCGCCGCGGCGGCTTCCAGCGAGAGTTTAAAGGTTACGGAGGAAATTAGCACGGACACTGCCACTCGCCCCCCGGAGGGCGCGCCCCGCTTTCCCGAAGCTCGGACGCCGGCTGTCAGCGCACTAATCCGAGCCGAGGTGTCCCTCCGAGGCACAGACAGGGTCCAGCGTAAAAAGGAAAACCCACTCTGTAAATATAAACACACAAGCCGGGCCTGGCCGGGGTTCGACCAAGCTTTCTCTCGTCAAGTTCTCACACCCAGAGGGGTCCAGGACAGATCCCCAGGGGGAGAATGCTTCCCAAAGAAACGGAAGAGACAATAATCCTATTAAAAAACTCACAGGAGCCTTTCGGTCCCTCCCTGTGCCCCTCCCCCACTGCCAGGGAGCTGCGCGTCCCGGGACAGAATGACAGGTCAACACTCGCAGGCTTCTCTGGCCGGCCACTGCCCCAGTAGGGTAGGCCTAGGGGAGGTTCCGAGTCCTCTGGGGGCAACGCGATCCCCGCCACTCCTCTCTCCCCAACTCTTAAAGAGTTGGCCGCAGCGTCCACGAAAGGTGCGCGGCCCGGTGCTCTCCCGGTGGAGACCCCAAACGACGTATCCATCCATCGCTCGGAGCTCTCGTTCCCGCACCCCCATGCTGCCACTCCCCGGGCTTCCACTGAGGGTTCCCTCTGGGCTCCCCCGCCCGCCGGCTCGACCCAGGCGGGCTGGCCCGCTCTTTGCTGTTCTCTCCTCCGCTCACTTTTCCCGTATTGCTCCCCCAACCGGCAAAACTTTCTATTTCCCTAAACACTGGCGCGCGCGCGCGCGCGTGCACACACACACACACACACACACATACACACACACACACACACACACACACACACTCACACACTGACGTCTTTTGCGCATTTCCTGCATTAGAGGGAGGGAGACTCGCTCGCACACCGACCGAGGGAGAAGAGACCGTGGGGGAGAGCGGGCTGGCGGGCAGCGAGCGAGCGGCAGGCGAGAGCTGGGACGCTGGGAGCGCGGCGGGCGGGCGCTGGCGCCCAGGAGGTGGGGCCGCGCCGAGTCGCAGTCCCGGCCCCGCCGCCGCGCTGCGCACCGCCGGGTGCCGGCCTGCGCCCCGATCCCGAACGGCGGCCACCCGACTCCTGAGCCCGCGCGACTGTAAGATTCTGGTCTTCTGGCGCCTCCCGATCGCCGGCTGCGGCACGGCTCTGCTTCGATCAGGAGGCGGCGGCCGGGCTGGCTGTGTGGCTTGTGGATTTTTAAAAATTTGGCTCCGAGGAGGACCATTTCCTCTCGACATGCATCCCTCCGGATAGACTGCACATCCCTCGGTCCACCCCCCGCCCCGCGCGGTCAGAGGCAGGCGCTGGGTGGGCGAAGAGGATCCGGGTTGAAATCTGCGCCCCCGGTTCTCGTCCCCGCCCCGTTCTACCGCCCCCTCCCCCTCCCGGAGTCGAAATTTCCCGGGGATTATGTTTCGGAAAGGTAGGTAAGCGCCGGGCGCGGCGCCCGCTTCCCGGCACCCGGACCCGGAGAGCCAGCGAGGCGGCGAGGCAGCCCCCTCGGCTTGCGGTGGAGCCCACAGCTCGTCTTCTCTTCTGGAGGTGCCGCTGGTGGTAGGGGGGGAGAGACTCGCTCCAAACACGGACGTCTCCCGGCTCTCCCCCCCTCCCTGTTTTCCGTTAGGAACCCGGCGAGGAAATACATGCACTCGCTGAGAATCGCCGGCGCCCGGGCGCAACGCCACAAGGTGTAGGGAGTGAGTTGGGTGGAGCAAGAGGGGACCCAGGAGTCCCCGTGGCTCAGAGTGCCCGCGGTCTGTTCTTCATTCCGGCCTTCGGGGCGGACGGAGTGACCCCGGCCCCCACTCCCCGCCCCGACCATGGTAGTGTTCAATGGCCTTCTTAAGATCAAAATCTGTGAGGCCGTGAGCTTGAAGCCCACAGCCTGGTCGCTGCGCCATGCGGTGGGACCCCGGCCACAGACTTTCCTTCTCGACCCCTACATCGCCCTCAACGTGGACGACTCGCGCATCGGCCAAACCGCCACCAAACAGAAGACTAACAGCCCGGCCTGGCACGATGAGTTCGTCACGGATGTGTGCAATGGGCGCAAGATTGAGCTGGCCGTCTTTCACGATGCCCCCATCGGCTACGATGACTTCGTGGCCAACTGCACCATCCAGTTTGAGGAGCTGCTGCAAAACGGGAGCCGCCACTTCGAGGACTGGGTGAGTCCGGCCGCTCCCCTTTACGGGAACCCGGCCCTGGGGTCCCGGGGGAAAGACTGGCTGCCTAGGCAGTGGACATAGGTCTTTTCTGAAACTCATTTGGCGACTGGGGTGTGTGCATGTACATCTCAGTTTCCTTTGAAGGGCACGTTTCACTTCGTAACTGAGAAGAAACAGACTTTGGAGTGAGAAAGATGGGACATGAAAGGAGGGTATAGCTTTCTGCCGGCTCTGTGCCCTCCTGGCAGAGGGTACTGCAGGGGGCTTGCAAGTTGGGAGAGCCCTGGGCTGCTGGTGCTGAAGGTTGACAGAGGACCTGGCGCCTTCCGCAGGCGCGTGGTGGGCTGGTTCGGAGCAACTGTGTGTGGGTGGGTCCCTCTGTCCTTGGAGAGGCACGTGGAGCTCAGACTGAAGGTTTCTTGCACGTCCTGGCTTTGTCCTGCTAGCCGAGTGAGGAGTTGCTTTTATTTTTCCCTCCAGAAGGAAGCTTGCTTGTTTCTAATCTACTGCATGTGTGGCTAGCTCATCTTCTGACATCAAAGAAAAAATGTGTTCTCCTCAGGATGCCCCCTCTAGAGTCTCCAAACATCAGTGGAGCCCGTTTCGCCCAACTCATTGCCCATTCATCCAGAATGTTGTATTTTCATGGAAGTCAGTGCTTCGAAGCTTAAAGTTATATTGCTTCTTGTTTTGATTACTAAGATACAGTAGCATAAAATACTATCTCTGAGACCGAGTTAATTGCTAATTGATTAAATAGTTCAATATTAGGCACTTGGAAATAGGTCTTGTCAATATAAGCCAGATAGATGCAATCTTGGCACTTGGACAAGCAGAGAGAAGCAAGCTTATTTGCTTTTTTTTTTTTTTTTTCTTTAAAGCTCTTCCTGGAGCAAAAGGTGTTAAATTAGGAGATAAGTTACTGTATTTGTTACATGTTTCCACTCAGGACAAGCATTGCTCTGGATGAATATGTTTTCAAGATTCTTTGGTTTACACAGAAAGAGTTACCTTAGATTCATAAAGAGATATGGAGGAATCACTTTCTACTGAAAAACAGCCAACTCCTGAATATCCTAGGGGCCAGAGGTTGCATATGAACCCCCTTGGCATGTCACCTTGCATGTTTTTTTCAAGGACATAGGGTTTTAGGGGGAAAATAGGAAAAAAAAATTGCTCTTTTTCTGCTCTGGCTGTGATGTAGCCTGCTTGAAACCATGGTTACAGGGCTTACAGGGAAGCTCCAATTAGCCACACCGGTATAACCCTAGGAGATCTGTGGCTTCCACTTTGCAAAGCAGGCAAACCTTTATGGAATCCAAGAAAATTCAATGCATTTCATCCTACTGCATTTCATAGATGTTCTTCCCCTGGGCCCTCTCTCCGATTCCCCATTTTCTCTCTACATATGGCCGTGGTCCTTTTACTCCTGTAGGCAGTGCATGTTCCGGGTAGGGGGTGAGGGACGCTGAGGGATAAATAATTTTGGAAGCGACTTCAACACCCAAAACCTGCCTGTGGTGGTGAGGAGATTGAGGCCTTCTTGAAAATGTGCATACAAGGTGGGCAGTGAGCAGAGAGCAGGGCTATGTTCACAAAACGGGGTATCAATTGGAGGGAGAGTGGCTCTGTGATGCTGGGGTCTGCCACAAACTTGAGGTGCATCAGGATACCCCCGCCTTATCAGCACTTCTAGCAAAGCATGTATTGGGAACTCTCTGCTTGGTTGTCATTCTGTAAGGTTCTCAAATTTGTGCTGCATTTGGCTATAGACCAGATTGTCTAGTGCACAAGCAGGTGTTACAGACAAGGACATTGAGTTCCAGAGTAACTAAGTGGGTATCAAGGTCACATGGCCAGCACAGGTGGGTTGGAAGTTGGGCTGTCACCTCCTCTTGCTTACGGCTTGCCTAGAGGGGGACAGTCTGTCTAGCCTCCTCTATTTATTCTCTCTACAGATTCATGTGCTGTGTCCCTGACATTTTTATTGTGTGTGATAACTTAAAGTGCTTTCAAAATCATTATCTCTTTGCCTTATAGCAAGTGTGAATGAAGTATGACAGATATTGGATAGATTAAAATACTTGAGGCAGGCTGCTGTGGCTACTCTGGTTCTTCCAGACTGAACATGGGCTGCATGGGCAGAGGTGACTGATTTGGAAACAGAGACAAGTTGCATGTAGACTGACTCAGGCCACCTTTCCCATCCCCATCATCTAGGGTACACCCACAGAATCACATCTCTGGGTAGAATTTCCTGAACTCAGGCCTTTGTATTCCTTACCTGGAAGGAATGAAGAGATCCACCGTTTCTAGCATGTGGCTAAGAGGTCTGGCCTGAGGTTAGGGAGGTGGAGAGCAAGGAAAGGCTTCTGTACATGTGGCAGAATATTTCATTTAGCTGCACTTTGAATTCCCATGTATTCCCCGAATTCCTGTCTTGTGCTCAGATCCCACTAGGGGAATTTAGCATTGTAGCTAATCCAGAGGTAGAAGAGGCCATGGGTTGCTCTTAATGGGCTTGCATGATACTAAGAGTAGATGCATATAGATACTTAAGTAGCAATTATGTTCCAATTGAGTGGTAGGTACCCTAAGTAGATTAAACAAATTCAAAAAGTGAGTGTCCTGGGAGAGCTGGAAGAATTCAGGATTCCTGGAAGGAGGCATGAAAGAGCAGGTAACATTTAAAGAAATGTCTGCAATTGGAGACGGTTTGCTGGGCATAGGTACCGCTTCACTATAGGTGGAGATATCTGTGGTTTGGATTGAAGAATGGACAAGCAGGGCTGAAACTGCGCATACCTGTTAGGACCAAGCAGGACAAGGTTTCTCAGATTTGAGACTCATCTGAATAGCCTCTGCTCTTTTTAAATATTTTAACAAATTGATTCTTTTCTTACTTAGTTTTTTTCTTAGGCCTCACTATTCATCGTGAAATCACAGGTTTGGGTTTTGTAGCTGTAATTTTGCTTTGTTCATTTTAAAACAAATATGGCTGTAAAGTAAAAGGAAAAGAAGTTAATCCTAGGTGCCTCTTGACATCATTAGTGATGTGGGGCCACAGTTTGAAACACCGAAGTAGGAGAAAGTTTCAAAAACCGAGGTGGATTCTAGAATGTTTAAAAGCCAGGCTGAGGTAATTATTCTTCACATAATGAGAAGACATCTCAGGTGAGATGACAAGAAGGTTGCTTTAGAGAAAGCTCATTACCAAGAGAAGGAAAGATTTTGCTGGTGCTTGAAGCTGAATCCATTATGACACCATTGCACTAGGTCGGGGTTTTCTAAGAACTAGATAATAATGCTACTCAGATTTAGGTGTGCATAAGAATCTCCCACCCCACCTTCACAGCTGTTGATTCCATGTTTTGGGACTATCACCAAGAGTCTGCATTTTTAGTGAGCTGTCCTTGGAATTCTGCTCAGACCCTGCCTACTGTGAGAAAGAGCAGGCTAGTATACAAAGTGTTTCTGTTTCAGATTTCTGAAGTAGTACATGGACAAGGCTTCTCTCAAAGTTATTCTGTGCCTGCTGATTCTGGGAGCTAGTCCTCTACCCCAAATGGGCCTGCTTCCCCTCTGGCCTATCCGACTCACTTGGGAAGATTCTTACAACACAAATGCCTGGGCACAGCCCTGGGTGTTCTGATTTTCATACTCTGGGAGGAGCCTGGGGACACGGAAGGTCATTAAACAGGCTTCCTGGTAAGTCTGATGGGGACCATACTACAGGTTGATATATATTGCTCAAGGGCATATCTCTTCAGGACACTTTTTGGGAAGTCTTAGGGGGTCTTGGAAAACCTCCAGCATCTTTTAGACAGAGTAAAGCTGGAAGGATCTGCAGAGAGTATTTTGCAAAGGCTGGGTATGGACCATCCATGACCCCTTTATGGGCACCTATACCTTGAGTTTGTCTTCCAGTGGCTGAGAGACTATAGATCTCTCCCTTTTCT
Source organism: Callospermophilus lateralis (assembly GCF_048772815.1). Lineage (NCBI taxonomy): Eukaryota > Metazoa > Chordata > Mammalia > Rodentia > Sciuridae > Callospermophilus > Callospermophilus lateralis. The sequence goes on from NC_135318.1 coordinate 35,982,365, forward strand.
CTACTCCTATAAATTTTTTTCTATCTAATTCAGCATTGCTCCTCTTAGTTGTTAATAACTCCCTTAAGGGTTAGTTCTTGGCCCAATGCTATCACATACAGACTTCTGGCATTGGGGCCCAAGAGTTAAGGGTTTGAGATAGCCTTAGGTCTCCAGGGCAGTCAGGCCTTGTCTGTGTGTTCTGTTTTTTGTTATCTTTGACACCAAGAGGATTTATTGAATAGTTGAGGCCCTCAATTCCTCAGTGGATCCATCTCCTTGGAATCAGTGAGTTGTAACTATATAGGTTGTCTCTACCACTCACTGGGTATATGACTTTGATCATGTGACTTAGGCCCTTTAAACTTGTTTCTTCATCTGCAAAATGGGAATATAAGAATTCTTACTCTTAGGCTTGAGGTGAGGATTATATAAGGAATCTTTGTAAACTTTAAGCAAAGGCTTTGGCCACAAAACATTTCAGCAGTTTTATTAATATTTGAAGAGTTATGTGGGCGTGTTCATAGATTTAGAATCTTAAATTGAACATATGGTCCAGTGAAAGATATTTTGCTCCTTGATTTGTGAATGTATTTACAAGAAAAGTCTTACATAGTCTAAAAATAAATTTAATTTAGTTACACTTAGCAAATTGCCTTTTTGAAAATAATCAAATTTCTTGAAATGAGGTTGCTTTAGAAGGTCTAGGAATTGTGGTCGTTGTGGACAAAAGTTAATTATTTTTTTTGAAGCTTATAAGTAATTGGAAGTAGGAATATTTTGGAGCCAGCGTTTTTGATTTTACTGCACCAATTTCATCCAGTTTCAAGCATGTCAGTCCATTTCCAGTGCTGTTAACTTTAAATTCCTAATTCTAGCCTGTACCCATCTTTGGACACTAGAACTCATATGTGGGGGTCTGCCTTCTCATCATTGCCATTTGATTGTGTAAAGGGCATCTTGAACACAATGTGTCAATTATATACCTAATTTCCTGCTCCCCAATCTGAGCTGATTTTCCCCATATCAAGAAATGGCAACTCAATTCTTCCAGTTGCCCAGATCATCAGCCACGAAGATAATGCCTGTCATTCTCACCACCCATATCTAATCTGAGAGCAACATCTGTTGTGTCTAAATAGATTGAAATCTGATTATTTTTCCTGTCTCTGCTGATACCATTGTTGCCCAGTTGCTATCATCTTGCACCTGGATTATCTCAACTGCCTCCAAATTGGTTCTGCTTTGCCCCAACTTTGTCAGAAAATCCTTCAGAGGATAAACCCGAAGAGCATAATCAGCAGGACCAACCAGTCCGGCCTCTGGGTACAGCCTCTCTGGCCCTATCACCTAGTGTCCTCACCCTGATCCTTCTTTTCTAGCCATGTTGGCCCACAGAATATTCTCATATACCTCTGTCATGCTTCTGCTCAGTCTTTATGCTTTTCCATCTCATCCTTCTAGATTGTTCCTTCCCCAGATATCCTCATGGCTCAAGCCTTTATTCAAATATAAGGGATCTTCTGGAAGGCCTATCTAAAATTCCATCGTCTTCTAGAAGGTTTTATATGCTCCTTTTCAATTTTGCTTTTTCTCCTTATCTCTCATTTCTATCTCATATACTACCTATTTTTTTATTTGTCTTTATTTTGTATTTCTGACACCAGTACAGAAGTTCTAGTACAGGTTTTTATTCACTGCTGTCGTCTTGGCATCTAAAATAGTACCATTGAATGAATGAATTTAATGAAGTAAATGTGTGCCTAGTACCTACTGTGATCCAGCACTATGATAGATTTTGGGGGCTTGGTAAAACAAAAGTTGTGTATATGACAAAGTTCTTTCCGCTGGGAAGCATAAAAACACAACATGGAGTTGAGAAGACCAGCATGGTAAGCAGTTGAGTAGATTTCTTAAACAATTCCTCTGCACAGTTGAAAGAAGTAGACAGGAGGAAGACACGGATATTTAATAGAAGTCTGTGAGATCCCCAAAGACATCCTTGTGAGAGAGTGTCCATGTGGCAATTTGCACTGAACCAAAGAATTTCTATCTATCAAGGCCACAGTTTCTTTTTTTTTTTTTATTGTTGGTTGTTCAAAACATTACATAGTTCTTGATATATCATATTTCACACTTTGATTCAAGTGGGTTATGAACTCCCATTTTGACCCCGTATACAGATTGCAGAATCACATCAGTTACACTTCCATTGATTTATATATTGCCATACTAGTGTCTGTTGTATTCTGCTGCCTTTCAAGTCCACAGTTTCTTAAAGCAGGGATATGTGTCTTCTGGGTGTCCATGGCCTGTGCAAGGTGCTGTGGTTAGGAGAGAGAGAAAAAGCACACTTGTCCTCATTTGCTGAGTTTTAAATCAAGTTTAAATGGTCATCAGGGTTGTTAGATACACAACCCGTTGTAGTTCGAAGCGACAAGAAATGAAATTTCAAATGGCAGCATCTGAACTCACAGAGCTCATTGAAGCCAGTTGCAGACAAACCTTGCAGGTTTCACTTAGCCTAAAAGAACTCCAGAGCAGGCCTGTAGTATTTTACATAAATAAAAGCTACACTTGGCAAAACACACTTCTCTCCAAGTTCCTCTGGGTATATATGGGCTTGTTAAGTAATTACAATCTATTATAATGCTAATCAGCAGGGCTGCACCTGTTTGGAATTTAGTTTTCTGGCAGAAACCATGTGAAATGGCCAAAAAGTCTGTACTGCACTGAGAGAAACGAGAGGACTGGAACATACTGTTGTCATTGTAACTCACCTCCGTCCAAACAAAATTGGAACTCCAGAGGGAATATGATTGAACTCCATGCTGTAATGTCTGAGAGGAAGAGGATAAACTGGAGCCTGCCACCAAACCCAAGTACTGAAAGGAAATGATGACCTCCCCTCTCCCCAGCCCCTCCTGTCCCCTCTACCTCACCTTGAAGTCTCGGAGAGTTAGTTTAAAGCTAGAGAAAAGTCACCTTATTTGCCAGCAAGCAGTACACTCAATGAGCTCCTGCCCCCAGAAGTATTTAAGTTTCTGAGGCTGGCTTTGAACTTTCGATCCTCCTGCTTCAGCTTCCCAACCTGCTGGGATTACCGAAGTGTGCCACCACACCAGACCTGAGAAGTATTTAAGACCAAAAATGTAATCAGACTCAAGAAGGGGTTGGAAAGTCATAGTGAGTGAATGAATATATAATTAATTATTGAGGGGGGAAAAAGTCTTTGATTTTGCTTATGTTGTTCTCAAATAGACATATGTTTATTTTCTCAGACTAGAGCATCTCTTGGAGCCAGTCCCTCTGCCCCATTCTCCAATCAAAGTCTGAGCTGCTCAGAAAGTCCACACAGCCCACTCCTTATTGGTTGGTTGAGTCAAAGGCTGCTTCTCTAGCTCGGTCTCTTGGAAGATCAAATAGGCAGCATTCTTTAATCTGACTGACCTAGACAGCGCTCTCAGAAGTTCATCATTTGGTACAGTGTTGAAAAGGAAGATGATGGGCCCCACAAAAGATCCTAGGCAGTGGACAGAGTGATGTATTCATTCATTGTGCTGGCCAGCCTTTCATTTCATTCAGCAGATATTTATTGAATACCATCTGTGCCAGGCACCAAGGCAAGGGAGGGTTTAGGCCAATGCTTCATCTTTTCTATTTTTTTACTTTAATTTTTTTTTCTTGCAATGCTGGGGATCAAACAGGTACCAGGCAAGTTCTCTGCCACTGAGGAGCTACATCCCCAGCCCAAGTCTAGTAGGAGACACAGTATTAATCAAGGAGTAACATAAATACTTGGAGTTCAGTTCTTTCAAAGCCCTGGGTTACTTAGACCTTGCCTCTTTTGTTGTTGTTGTTATTGTTGTACCAAGTATTGAACTCAGGGGCACTCAACTACTGAGCCACATTCCCAGCCCTGTTATGTATTTTATTTAGAGATAATTCTTACTGAGTTGCTTAGAGCCTTGCCTTTATTGAGGCTGGCTTTGAACTCTCTCTGGATCCTCCTGCCTCAGTCTCCTGAGCTGCTGGGATTACAGGTCTGCACCACTGGGCAGACCTTAGATCCCACATCTGAGAAATCAGAAGATAACATTGTCCAGATGCTGTGTTAAGTCACTTTTAACAATGACCCTGACTTAGCTCACTGCACCCCACTTTTTGAACCTTGACTATCCTCAACCCAGCCCTTGGTCATTTACCTTTCTTGTTCTTCCCAAAGCTGTCTTGTCTCCCCTGTAAAACTGCCAGCTTCTTTTTTTTATTTCTCTCCCCATCCTTCCCCATTGTTGTGATCAAAAACCACAAAGCTATTTTTAACAGCTTGCTTCTTTACCTAGTGTTCAAGACCCACAAAAAGTAAATTTAGTTTTTAAATGGAGCCTCTTTCTGTATCATTGAGCCATCAAGGATATTCTGAAAACAAATAAACAAACAAGCAGAATTTCTGGGATACAAGGTTGATGAAGGTACCTTCCAGCCTTCTGCCTGCACTGACGATTCTCTCAACCAGTTTAGGTAGCTGAGAGAATTGTCCATCAGTTATCAAGGGTGGAACATACCATCAACCAGTGTTTGCCAGACTGCCTTTCAAAGGGCAGGAGCCATGATGTTTTTAGGTCTCTGAAACATCAAGAGGTTTAGATATGTTGAAGAATTAGATATCTGCCGCAGTCTGGCTGGGCACAATTCATTAGCCACTTATTAAGCAGCAACAAACTTTATTTTTTGAACGCACACGCCCCACCACGTGAGCTCTTCAGGAATTCCCTCAGAGCCCAACTGCCACTACCAACCGTCTTCCAGCCGCCTCTCAACCGCTCTTGAGGCCGATTGGCTGGGTCCCGTGGGCGGAGCCAAAAGAGTCTCCCAATGAGCAGCTCCTTAGTCTGAAAAGGCGGGGAAACAGGCCAATGAGCCTCACCACAGAGGAGCAATCAGCTGGTTGCTGGGGCCGCTGAGGCTGCTGCTCAACAGATATCCGTTAGCATAGAAGAGGCTTCAAGATGGTCCATGGCAAAGGGATTATACATCTCTGTAAGCCAGATGTTTCTCAGACATTTTTAATCATAAAACAGTCTTATTTGTGAAACAACAAGAACTAGAGATTTGAGGACTTTTTTTTTTTTTTTTTTTTTTTTTTTTTTGTCCCGGGGATTGAACCCAAGGCGCTTTATTACTGAGCCACATCCTCAGTTCTTTTTATTTTTATGTTTTTGAGACAGGGTCTTGATAAGTTGCTTAGGGCCTCACTAAGTTGCTGAGGCTGGCTTTGAACTTATGATCCTCCTGCCTCAGCCTCCCGAGCCACTGAGATTATAGGCCTGCACCACTGCACCTGGCTTGAGGACATATTTTGAGAAAACCATTATAATTATATAAAAGACGAAATGGACTTTCCTCAAGTGAGTCATTTGGGAAATAAAGATTTACACCTTTTATTAAATAGTGAACTCGAGGAGCTATGGGAATTCAGGGGAGAGGGGTGATTAGTGTAGCTTTTGCTAGTTGACAGAGGCTTCTTAGTAAGATTTTGAGCCAGGCCCTGAAGAAAACGGGATCTAACTAGACAAGGAAAGGAGCCCCGCTAAATTAGAAGAGCATAAAAAATGTTAGATTGATTTTTATTTTTATTTTTTTTAGCATTACAGTAGGAACACAGCAACAACAACAAAATCCTCACAATGAAAACCAAGTTATCTAAAGAGGGGGAATAGTGGATAGAATGGATATTCATTCATTAATCTATTCTTCCATCTACCAGCCAGCCACTTATCCAGTTAACCATTCAGTAAAAATGTATTGGATACTTTCTAAGTTCTAGGAGCTTTTCTTGGGACAAAGTGTTAAACAGAATCACTTATAATATGTTAAATTCTTAGTTATTAAGGAATCTGAGAGCTAACTTCAGTCTCTCATGCTGCATTTCCAGCTTATTTCTTTTGTTTATTTCTTAATAGGCCTTATAGGTTGGAGAATAAGTTTGGAGAGCATCCTTCATATAATTGAAGGGTAGTTTGTCTAAATTCCTGAACCTAATGAAAGTACTATGACTTTGGAATTAGTCAATCCTGGATTTGAATAATAGTTTTTATAAGTCTTGACTTTATGATATTGGGCAAATTATTTTATCTATCTGTAAAATGGTAATGATAACTATCTTGTAGTATTATTGTATTATAACTATCTTCTAGTATTATTGCAATATTAGATAAAATGTGAATATACTTGGCTCATAGCAAGTTCTAAATATGGTAACTAATTCTTATTGGTAATGATCTGTGTGTGATATTTATCTGAGATACAGGTAAAAATTGTGCTTCTGTCTGGAGATTTTGATTGTGATATCCAACAGAGGAGTTGCCAGCAACACCTTTTCCAGTCTTGACTTCCTTCCCCCTCTAAAATGAGCTTGGGACAGGAATTGGGCTTGCTGACTTCTAAGAGTGCAGGACTGGAGTTCCACATTGGCCTCCTTAGGCAGCTCCCCCACCCCAGGGTGGGAGGAAAGGTGACTGAGATTAGGTGTCCTGGGCTTGCTTCCCTTGCAGGGGATAGACTGAGTCTAATGCATTTTTCTCTCTTGCATTTTAAAAAGCTGAGACATTGTTGTATTTTGACATGATCATCACTTAAGTTAGCTTGTGAGCCTAGACTGAGGTTTGAGGCTTTTAAAATTTTTTTTACAGCCTGTTCTGCTGTGGTCCAGGTGTGTGTCCCATTTCTTACCATGTGTCTCTTATGTAAGCCCAACCTTTAGTGCAGTGCACACCAATTGTTCTGATGTCCTGGCCCAGATTTGGGCAGTGTGCAGAGATGCTCCATTTGGAGAGCAAGATTTTGCTTTTGACCACAGTGTTGAATTGCTGAAGGAGTAACAACTGAGGAACAGCCAGACTTTTGAAAAGATTACTGTACTCCCCTAAGGAACCCAGACATTTACTTGCTAATTGTCTGTTAAGACCCTTAATCTTTAAGCTCAGATTTCAGTTTAGATAATTTGCATTTAAGTAACAAAAATAAATGTAGCAAATAGCTCTTTTAACCTTTATCAAGGATCTCTTCTTAGGAATTGCTTTTTCTTCTCTTCAACCATGTGAAATCCTTTTCTTCCTTCTAAACTTTCTTCAGTACTCACCCAGGAACATGAAGTCTGGCTCATCAGTTTTGCAACTTTGCAACTTCGAGAAAATTCTCTTAACCTCCATGAACTTTTGTTTTCTAACTTAGAAAAGGGTTAATACTCGTTGTCCTTCAAAGCTTGTGGGGCTGCTGCAAGGATGGAATGAGATGCACACCGGTGACAGTGCCTGGCCATTTAGCAGGGACTTTGTGCCGCCCTGATGAGCCACTGTGAGCATGGGTGACTCACCATATCCTGAAGTAGATAACAGAGATTTGGCTTTGGTACCCCACATCCTTCGAATGTGTCCTTTATTCCTCTGTGACATCCATCCTATTTTTCTTAGAGGTATCCTGAGTCTAGAGAATGAAATGCAAGATGTCCAGTTACATTCGAATTTCAGATGAATAATGAATACTCTTCTTTCTTCTTTTTTATTATAGATATGATCTAAATATTGCATATACTAAAACAGTATGTGTCATTTATCTGTAATTTCAATTTAACTGGGAGCCCTGTATTTTAATTTGCTGTAATGGGTGATCTGGGCCTTTGTCTTCCATAATCCTGTTAATGAAATGTGACCAGGAGTGAATCTTCTTGTCATCCTGTCCCTCTGAGAGCCTCTTATAGAAAGAATTCCAGCGTTAACCAAAAATAAGGGACATGTTTTTTGATCAGGGACCCCTTTCTGGAACCCCAGTGTCATAGAGGAGACCTCATGCCTTAATGTCCAGAGTTCTTTGCACCCTGTGAGTCTATGACCCACAGGACTCCTCACCTCTGCTCCTGTCACAGGGACTCTTAGGCTTCTGCTTGCTGAAGGTGCACAGTCCTGACTGCTTAGCTGTTTCAAAATACATTTTCTTCATTTTAGAAATGAACATTTAATTTAAGTTCTAGGTGCCCGAGTACTAAGTCATGGCAACAGTCATGGCTTTCAGTCTGGTTTCCCAGGGGATTTGTGTAAGAGCTGTGCTGGGATCATGGCACTAAATACCCTTCCTAGGTGCTCAGAACCCACAGTTGCCTCCTGCTCGGCCTGACAGCCTGCGGAACAGAGGCCAGCCTCCTTATCCTGTCAGACCTCAGGGCCCCAAGGGGCCCATGCCCACCTTCCATTCTCTGCCAAGAGAGTCCCTCAGCCTTGGGGTCAGCGACCTCTTCCATGAGGGCTTGTTTTGTCTGCCACACTAAACTGCTTCCTTTCCCCTCTTAGTGCTCTGCTCCCCATGTACCTATTCCTGGAATACTCCTGCCACCCAGCCAGTTCTTCCTCTATCTGGGCAATCATTTCCAGAATGCTCCAGGCTACAGCTCTTTTGGCCCTTGGAATGGCAGGAACATTTACTACTCCTAGCCTCCATTTCAAATGACTGATATCTGTTGTTTATGATCAGACACTTCCTCTCTGCTCTCTAGCAGAGACCAAAAAAAAAAAAAAAAAAAAGTCCCCCAGCAGTAAAACCTCCTGCCTTTTTGTGTGAATACCAGACATATTGCTTTTTGTATAATAGACACTGGATTGGTTAAACAAAAATTTTAAATTTTAACATTAAATGATAAATAATATTGACCTAGGTATTTGTGCTGCGGTGTTCTTTCATAATGAAGTAGAATGTAGTATTTTTAAAAATTATATCCACATGTGTATGCATGCAGATGTGTGTGTGTGTGTGCGCACATGTATATGCATGTATGCACACTTAAAGGTGACAAAATGATGCAGCACAGCCATCAGATGTTGAGATGGATGGCATGATGGTTGGGTGTGAGGGCTTTGCATTAGAGGGATGTGAGTTCTAATCCTGTATTCGTCCACTGAGCCAGTTGTGAGATCTTTTGACAAATGAGTAACCTCTGGCCCTTTATTTCTTCATTTGTAAAGCAAAGCCAGTAATATCTATCCAAATGTGCTTTTTTTGAAATAAATAATACAATGCCTATAAAATACTTAGAAAAGTGCTTATCACATGGTTTACAAAAATGTTAGTTATTATTATTCTATTGTAAAGAATAAATTGTAGCTTATATACTTTAGAACTGATTATGCTGTAAGAGAGTCCATTTGATTTAATTCTATGTGTTCAAGGGTCACTTGGGGTTATGGGTTGCTTTTCATCCGCGGGATACGTCTTAGACAGATGGTAGGTCTCATTATAATGAGTTACATAGGAAATGGCTGTAGTCTGCCAAGTTTGTATTTGCTGCCGCTTTCCAGCATTTATAGGCCAATATATATTCACAAAGTGCCGCATTCACAGTTTGCTTGTTTGTTTTTTACGGGCATGGCTCTACCACTAATGATCTATGTGACTTTGGGGAAGAAACTAACCTCTCTGAGTTTCTGTTTCCTGTAAAATGGGAATAGTCTTATTGACTTGGCTTACCTCATTAGGTTGTGAGATTCAATTAATAAACCTCTGAAAAAGGAAGCATGCCACACACATATAAGTAATTAGGATGACCGGCTTTGGGATTCAGGGAGGGAGATGACCTTTTCATCCAAAGTGTACAAGTGGGAGAACTGAGGATAGAGTCTGTCCCTTGGGAGGGACTAGAGTAGGACCCAGACTAATCTCTTCAAGTCCTTGATAATGGGACTGCCAAATAGTCTGCTTTTCTCTTTCAGGTTCTTGGTTGTTGGGGCTGAAGATTTAAGATTTGTTTCTAGGCAACTGATGTCTTAAAAGCCCACCCTCCATGCAAGAGAACAGGACTTTCTCTTTACTTCCTTATCCCTACTTGGCTCAAAGTTTTTCTTTATCACCACTTATCATATGACTATGTACAGACGCCCTAAAGCCAGCTATTTAAGGGGAAAAGGGGAGGAAGACAGATAAGACAGTGATTCAGAAATAAGCAGGAAAGTGGAGTCATGTGGCTGTCTCCTTGTGGGGGGATTCACAGTACTGCATTAGACTGAGAAGGCGTCTTACCACTGGCCAGTCCAGGGCCCATCGAAATAGGTTTCAAAGCCCAGAGGGCGTGCCCTCCACCAGTGCCATCTCTGTCCAGCCTCATTAGCACGGTGCTGTGTTCTCCTGCTCTCCGTGGAGGCTGGGGTCCTGCTCTTTTCCTGCCCCCACACTAGGTATAGTGGGACTCCAGAGGAAGTGCCCCAGAGCCTGCTCCCAAGGAGCAGAAGAGGAGAACTGTTCCCTTGAAAAGATGGGTCTATCAGTTTCAGGGAGAGCGAGGGGAAATCAGATGTGGTCCTCCCCTGTTGGTTGAAGAATAAATTAGTGGCACCATTTTTGGAAAGCAACCTGGCAAGTAGTAGCTGAAAAAATTAAAATGCATATAATTAAGATGATCAATTTTATTTTTAGTATCCATTGTGCATGCTAGCATGCGTGTGTGTGTGTGTGTGTGTGTGTGTGTGTGTGATACACTAATATTACTTAAGATGCAGTTGTACCTTGTCTTTGCAGGTGAAAGAGGTAACCCTGTTGAGAGCCCCACACCCAGTAAGGCTTCCAACTGTCTTCTCTGACGGGTTTTGGATTTTAGGCAAATGAGCATCATTTGACCCTTTCCAAATTTAAATTGACTAAGATCTTTTAGAATTTATATGCTTTTTGCACAGGCTTAATTATTATTATTTAAAAAAAAATTTGGGGGGGTTGTAGATGGACACAATACCTTTATTTATTTATTTATTTTTATGAGGCACTGAGGATTGAACCCAGTGCCTCACACCTGCTAGGCAAGCACTCTACCACTGAGCTACAGCACCAGCCCCTTAATTATTATTTGTTTTTTTGAAGGGGGAAAGACATAAGAAAAAGAGAAGGCACATTTTGACTATAGTTTTGTCTTTTCGAACTATGGATCAGGATTCCTCAGTTGTCATGAAATCAAATAGACATTCTCTCTTTGGTGCAGGTGACCCAACCCAGGGACTTGCACATAGCAAGCAGGTTCTTACCACTGAACTAACATCCCAGCCCTAATTAAGTAGATCCTAAATAATATATTTTTTTGGGGGGGTAGGGGCTACCCCGGATTGAACTCAGGGCCACTCAACCCCTAAGCCACATCCCCAGCCCTATTTTGTATTTTATTTAGAGACAGGGCCTCACTGAATTGATTAGCACCTTGCTTTTGTTTGCTGAGGCTGGCTTTGAACTCATGATCTTCCTGTCTCAGGCTCCTAAGCTGCTGGGATCACAGGCGTTCGCCCAACTTAAATAGCAATTTTTAAATATGGAAATAGAACACTTGGATACAGTAAGGGTAAATATTGCTTTAAAAAACTTTGTTTCAGAAGTTTGAGTATGTAATATCTTGAGTCTTACTGTGAGTCTTATTCATAGTAAAATATGAGAAACAGTGCCCTAGAACACAATTTCTCATTTAACATACTTTTTAATTAGTACCTGGGGAGTGGAGATACGAAAGTAAGGAAGAGGATCCCTGTACTATATAAGCTCATAATTTGCAATTCCATAAAGGCAGATGTCTGGGCATTACCCAGGGGAAGACTGATAAAGACTTCCTGGTGGAGGTGGCTTTGACCTTGGCTTTGAAGGATGGGTAGTATAGACTGCTTCTGGAAAACCTGCCTGACTGGTCCTCTATATCAGAGTCCCTAACAGTGAAGCATACAGAGGTGCCCTGATGAACTGAAATACCTTTGGTTCTCCAAGAGCCCTCATTTCTTAAAAACTCTGCAAGTGGCATTCAACATCAGATAGTGGTGAATCAGGGTTCCTGGGCTGGACAACTGGAATTCAAGGTTAGAGAGTTCAGTTTGTGCTGCCTGTGATACACAGTGGCTTTTCCCAGCACTCATGAGCTACATTTCAACCAGTCCTGGAGAGTTTTGCACTTTCTGATCAGGAATGCTGGGACTTTGAATGGTGAGCCTCCATGAGATTACACAATGTTATTACATTTATTGAGCAGTGTGTACTTTACCTCTTGATTCTTTCAAAGTTGGATGGTAAGGAGTTTACGTTCTCCTTTTCAATTTGACATTTCAGGACAACTAGATCCAGTGAAGTTCAGTGATGAATTGGTGACTGTGGCGGATGAGTAAGCACCTGGGGCTCTTGGTTTTTAGGACAGGGCTTTTAGTGCACATGCAGACTCCCAGTGACCCCAGTCCTGGAGGCTTAGAATCTGGTCCAGAGGTATTTGTATCAGTGCTATTGTACTATTCGAAAGGCAATCAAATGAATCAAATTTCCTTCTTTTTTATTTTTACCTTTCTCTTTTTCCTCCTCTTTTTTCTTTCTTTTAGGGAAATCAGGTGGGGAAAATGTCCCTAGAACATTTTTGCCTCCAATGGAAAGAATGTAAAAACTAATGTCGAATGACAGGTTTTCATTAAATCCTTATTTATAAGTGAAAAAATTAAAAGCTCAGCATTCAAGTGATTTGATCTAAGTAAAAAGCCCAAGATAGAGAAAATGTAAGAAAAACAGGTTTCCTGATTCCTGGTAAGGTGCTTATGTTGCCGTAAGCCGGTTGTTCATCCATCTAGCCAGTCCGCAAGCCAGCTGCCCAGCTAGTCAGCCAGCCTGTCAATTTATTAGTCATATAGTCAATGACAACACCATGTGTCCAGAATCTTTAGTAAATGAGGCAGATCCATTCATTTGTTCTTTCTCTTTGCTCTTCAGCAATTATTGATTGAGGTTGGGGCAGTTGATCAGACTACTGTTTGGGCTGACAGAAGTTGAAAATTTTTCTCTTTGGTTGAGAGACCCACTTAGTGCTTGGTCTTTTTGGGTCAAGGGGATGGTAAAACCAGTGATAAGTAATTTTTGCCCCCAGATTTTGCCTTTTTTTTTGGTTATGTCCTTTTTGTCCCCACTATTTCCAGAACTCTCTAAGGTGTCAGGATGCATTCACTTTGGTAATGCGATCAGCCTAGGGCAGCAGCATAGTTCTTCCTCTACGTTGTTATTCTTACCTCGGAGCAGGGGTTCCCAGTCCAAGTTCCTCACAGTAAAAGAAGTTAATAGATCTTGTACACTAAAAAAAAGTGTCATAATCAAGTAAATTTGGAAAATGGTGGATTAAATAAAGCTGAACACTTACTTCACTACCTTTCACAGCCTTCAATCTAATTTCTATCAATTTCCTGGATAGCAATTGAGTGAGAAGTGTTTTCAATCCCATTTGATCATACAACACTGTTTTGGGGATAGTACTTAGATCTCTTAATGTCATTTGGGAAACACTGCCTTAAAATCTTCCCTGTACTATTTAAAACAAATAGTACATATTTAGGACTTGGATCAGAGGAGACTGATGTGGTAAGAAAGGATCCATTTACTTGCTTCCTTTTATTTATTTGATTGAGGTTGGGACAGTTGATCAGACCATAATCATAAACTAAAGCTTTGGGGTATTTTTTTTCTTTTTTCTTTTTTGGTATCAGGGATTGAATCCAGAGGTACTTTACAACTGAGCCCATCCCACTTTTTATTTATTTTATTTTATTTTTTGATACTGAAGAGTGAACTCAGAAGTACTCAATCACTAAGCCACATCCCCAGCCCTATTTTATATTTTATTTTCAGACAGGGTCTCATGGGTTACTTAGCACCTTGCTTTTGCTGAGGCTGGCTTTGAACTTGCGATTTTCCTGTCTCAACCTCCTGACTCACTGGTTTTACAGTCGTGCATCGCAGTGCCCAGCTTAAAGCTTTGTTTTTTTAAAGTAGCATCCCAAGTGTTCTTCATAGGCATCTGACTCTAAAGAAGAGAGAAAAGCTTAGATTGAGAAATGTTTGCATATGAAAATAAGAATGCAAACAGGGTCCTTGTCAGCAAGATTTTCTCAATGATATTCTAGGAGTTCATCCTTGCTATGTCTTTGGCCAATGACATTTATAAAGCAAAGCCAATATGAAGTTTCCAGAGACTGTTCATATGGAATTACATGGGCCAAATCCAGGCGCTGGCTTCCTTCTCCTCCTGGAATCAGGTCAGGGTGAATATTATCCAAGCATGATTTAACTCTTGCTTCTTCTCTTCAGAAACCATTTGCTACTTGACAGGACTCAGACTGTTTATTATCAATTAACTCTATTGTGAAGGAGTATTTCAATATTTTATTTCCTTGTGTTATTGGAAAAGATTGTAAAAAAGCTACTGGCAAAGATGCGATCGCGATCATCCGAGTGCTGAATGTATGTCTAGAAAGTTCTTTCTCATGCTGATCCTATTCCATTTTGCAACTTACATTTGGAGTATCGGAGGGAAGGAGGGGAACTGGCTGCAGGTTTTCATGCCCTAACCCTTCTCCTCTGAGTCTTTCTGAGCCTGGTGCACAGTTAGGATTTCTGGGTCCCTCTTGGCTGATAAACGCACCCTCACTGAGATGTGTGAACATCCAGAGTTCTCTGAGGATGGTATTATAGAAATGTGTTATGGAGGAGACATTCTTTAATCCAGAGGGGGACATTTCAGCCTCTGGAATTTTCTCCTATTAATGACAGGTGAAGACTGATTTCTTTAGTCAGGAGGTCTCTTACAAACCAGATACTCACTTGTGACCAGGCTATGACTGAGCCCATGTTCTGTAAAGGGCGAGGGTCCTTGTATAAACCTTCAACGGTGGGTCATGACCTGACTCATTAGGCTGAAAGGACATATCTCTAGAGGACCTCCCATTTGAAACACTAGTGTCCCCACTCTGTGAGCGATTAGTGCTTTAAAGGAAAAACAGGCCATAAATCACTGAGGAATTTTATGGCACAGTCCAAAGCTCAGATTGGAAGCCAAGGAAATATAAAACTCCAGCTTCTTACATGGAGAGTTAAGTGGAAGGAGAGATGGCATTCTGAAAAGAGACGGGGACTGTTGGAGGAAGAGAGGGGAAGGAGACCTAATCAGTCTATAGAAACCCTTGTTCTAGTGTCTTGGAGGATTGGAGATAATGCTGGACCTTATCTTCATGACCTTGAAGGCAGAATGTATCAGGCAATGGAACTTTTTGGCTGGGAAGTGGACAAGAGAAGTGATTATTTTTGGTAGCATGATTTTGTGTATGTGTATGTGTGTTGGTGTTGGTATTATGCCTTTTATAAGTTCAGGATCTTTATTTCCATTTGACTTGGGTCCTCCCCACACCTGACTCTAATTCAATGTGGGTTAAATGTCAGAGAAGGAAAGGAAGGGGTGAGGTGGGAGGGTTGGTGCTGCCCGAGCAGGGAGAAAGAAAACCTTGGGACTGGACTTCATCATCCATTACAAAAAGCAATCCAGAACATTGTAAGTTGCAAAACAGAATAGAATCAGTATGAGAAAGTACTTTGTCGACATGCATTAAGCAGTCTCCTTTCCAGAACATGTTTCCTCCGGCCAGGAAGACCCAGCGTACTCCTTAGCATCTTAGCTGATGCCTTCAGCTCTTCTCAGCTTTCCTTTTCCTCCATGAATAAAAACGATGCTGTTTTAAAGTCTTTGCTTTCCTGCTTTTATCCCATCTTTTACTCAGGGGCAGTGAGGGCAGTTGTGACCCATTTTGGGGAGATAAATGCAGTCATTTCATGTCATTTATCATTTCAGAACTGGAGTGAATCTAAATGAATCATAACAGATTAATTTAATAAATTATTCTCCTGGGTATTGGCTAATTTTAAACCAGTCTGACAAGTTTCAAGGTCCATGTGGTTTAGGGAGATTCAGTGGTGCGTTTCCCGGTTTGGTTGCCCCTTATTTCCACCCAGCCTTTCTATCATGCTGGTCTACTTGGCATGGTTATCTTGAATCATCTTAGGTGGAGAGGAGAGGATGGGAGGGGCTGGGCTGAAGGTCATGCATGAAGAATTCAGGCCTCTGTTTGTCACCTGGCACCACTCAGAATTCCCAGGGGTCTTTGGGGAGCTGATCTTTAGCTCACAGATGGGCTGGACCTGGGAGGGAGGTAGCTATCCACCAGGAAGCTTTCAGCTGAACCTGGTGGGGAGAGGATAAGCACTGGTTGTTGGGAAGGTAGCTCAGCATCTTGTTCCCTGTCCTCAGAGTTGCTGCCTCCATCCAGTCTCTGAGGCCAGAAGCTACTGTCCCTGGCATCAGCTCCCTCTTGATTTTCTGCCTTGACTCCATAATCCTGGTGGTTAATGACACCAGTTTCTGACTTGGTTTTTTTTGTTTGTTTGGAGAAGTTGTCAAGTCTCTATCCTTTCCTTCCTAGGAAAAGGGGCACTGGTGTGGGGGGATCTTTTTGGTCCCAGGAAGTTCAGAGACCTCTAGGATGGCTTCACTGGATGCCTCATTACCTGGTCATTACCTGGTTTACCCCTGTTGCTTCTCTGCTAGGTGTTTGACTGTGTTCCATAGCTCACCCTGCAGGTTCCCCCAGCAGCCTGCTTCTTGTAACTGCTTGCCTCATGATGCAAATATCACAGTGATCAAAATGTTATTCTAAAAAAGAGTTTTAAAAACCAAGATGAGTGCAACACAACAATTTTAAACATTTTAATAATTTTTTAAAGAATTCAGAGCCTCTGCCTGCTTTTTCTTTTTTCTTTTTTTGGTACCAGGGATGGAACCCAGCGATGTTTAACCACTGAGCCACATCCGCAGCCCTTTTAAACGGTATTTTATCTTGAAATGGGATCTTGCCAACTTGCTTAGGGCCTTGCTAAATTACTTACTGAGGCTGGCTTTGAGCTTGTGAGCTTCTTGCCTCAGCCTCCTGAGCCACTGTGATTATAGATGTACATAACCAGTAGCCGTTCCCCTTTTTTAACTTGAGCAGTTCAGAATGACATTAGTAAGGATAGTGTCTTTGCCAGGAGAGGAAAACCAAGTCTAATACCAGAGTGTGGATAGAGAGGAGGATGGTTCTATTATGAAATAAATTTTGATCTATATACAAGAGCAAAACCAGAAGGGCTGTCAATGGGTGTAGGTGCCAGCCATTGCCTGCTGAATTCTTGAGGGTATGTATATATATGAATATATATAGTTCCATTGTGATGAAAGGTTGTTCTGTTGCAAAAGGTAGTTAGTGACAAGCTCAGCGCAGGTTTTATAGAGGTGAGGACTTACGGTGGCACATACTCATCTTCTTGTGGTCAGTCACTGCTAGTCAGGGAAGGAATCAAATGTCTATCCTTTTCTTTTTCTTCCTAGTTTCTAGATCATTCATTCATTTAACAAGCCATCAGAGAGACCCTGTCATGTGCTGGGTGTCAAGCTAGACCCTGGGGACATAAGTCAGAACATGAGAAATATGGACCCTGGCCTTGGAAGGCTTACACACAAATTGTGGGACAGATAAGCAAAGGGCCAGTTTATATCCATTATGAAAAGTGTTGTGATGGATGCCACAGGAGTACTTATAAAGGGCCCATCCTGGATGTGTGGTGCTGGGAAGGCTTCTGGGAGGTGGTCACCTTTAAGTAGAGACCTGAAAGAAAAAGGTGAAAATAATTTATTATGACTGAACTCTGAAGTGTGGGAGTGAGTTGGAGGCATGAGGACAAATCAGATTTCTTTTGAGGTAGCGTAGCATGTCTTCCTGCCTCCCTTCTTTTTGATTTAACCCTGGAATTATGAGTGGCTACTTTAGGTGAATAGGAATCTGGGGGGTTAAGCTTTATTCTGTGGGTAACGGGTGGCCAGCGAAGGATTTTGAAGCAAGGGAAGTAATAGCTTCATCAGATTTGAATTTGATTTATTTCCCTGGAGAGTGGACCAAGATGAATTTAAAAGGTGGGTGCTATTGAGTCAGTCAGTTAAAAGTCCTGGAGCCTGTCAGGTACCACTTACTGAGGACCTGACTTCAGTAATTGGTGGCCACTGGCTTCTTTGGTGATGGCCTTATATCTGCTTTGGAAATTCGTTTCGGCATTAAGGCGAATTAAGGTAGGCAGCAAGGAGGACCAGCGGAAGTGAGTGATGTCACAGAAGATCTGAGGAGGTGGTGGGAGCTGGTCTGAGCACATCAATGGTCATTTCTGCTCTTTTCTCTGTCTCTGCAATGTCAGTGTCAGTGTCAATTCCACTTTAGGAGGAGATGAGGAGCCTTTGAGAACCTGTTCTAACAAGTTAGTGGTTCACCTGCTGATCCAGGAGGAAAGCTTTTTTTTTTTTTTTTTTTTTTTTCTTTTTGATAACCAGAAAGTTTCCAAATTTGCCTTTTCTTCCTTCTTCACCTATTCTATTCCTTTTTGGTTTTCTTGGGAGCTGTTTGTATGTCATTGAAATTTGAGGTTTTCTTTTTAAAATCTTTTTAATAGTATACCTATGTTCATAAATGTTAAGAATATACCATATAATTCTTATTATTTAATGCAACAAAAATCCTTTGTGTTTTTGTTTGCTTTTTTTTTTTTTCCAGTGCTAGGAATTGAACCCAGGGCCTTGCAAGGCAAGCCCACTACCACTGAGCTACGCTCCTGGCCCCCAAATATTCTTTTTTTCTCCCACATTTTTTTATTGGTGCATTATAGTTGTACATGGTAATGGGATTTGTAATTACACATTCATACATGCACACAATATAACAATATAATTTCTGGCCCCCAAATATTCTTTTTTAAAAATATATTTATTTTTTAGGTGTAGATGGTTACAACATAATGCCTTTATTTTTATGTGGTGCTGAGGATCGAACCCCCTATCCTGCCCGTGCTAGGTGAGCACTCTACCGCTGAGCCACAATCCCAGCCCCCAAATATTCTTAAAATGTCATTTTATTTAAATTAAAGGGACAAAAAAGTTAAGATTTTTAAATTTTATTTTGATAGTTGGTACTGATTGAAATGTAGAATTTTGGTAACCTTGCTGAGGGATTAGTTTTAAAAAATTTCCCTAAAGTCATTGCATTCTGAAGATTGCAAATGTTTCACAACTGTTGTTGCCAAATAAAAAAGTCCATTTGCTAGTGAAGGTGACCAGTCATTTTCAAACTTTTTTTCTCATTATAAGGGCATAGAGTGAACCCATATTATTTGAAGAGATCTTAAAGATGAGAACTAAGAAGGCACCAGTGTCTATATTAAGGGAAATTGGAGGGAATCTTTTTTTCAAGATAACTAAATTATTTGCTATTCAGAACTTTATCCTGGGTTATCTGGAAACTTTTTCATTACTCTTGAGTTTTAGCTCAGTCTCAGTGAATGCTAAGATTTCACAGATACATCGCATTTTTAAATTTCAGGAGTCATCGATAGAGGAATGCAGCTTTGGGAGTTTATGAAACTTAAAGCAAGTACAATGAAAAAATACCTTTTCCTTTTGTTCCTGGTCTGTTCTCATTCCATTGTCTCATGTTATCAACAAGGTCCTTCCTTGGAGAGGCTTAGACAAGTGGAAAGTTTCTCATTTTGAAGTTAGTTGTTTTTTAATTGGTCATGCCAAAGAAAGGCTTACGTGGATTCTGGAAGACAATATATGTCATTGTTTTTTTTTCAAGAATGTCCAGCTTCTACATACTGACTGGATAGTGTTCAAATTTTCCAAAAGGAAAGAGAGAGAGAGAGAGAGAAAGAAAGAGAGAGGAAGAAACACCCTCATTTTGGATCTGAAGCTAGTCATGGAAAATTTTGTCCTGAAAGGATAATTTTTCATAAATATGCAAGCTGCAAATGGCAATGTGGCTACAATAGAAACTGCTCCAAGGCATCCATAGAAAATGCCCCGCTGCAAACACTGAGTTAGAGACAGGTATCAGATTAAGAAAAAAAAGAATATTTAAAACCTAATTGTTTATTTCCACAGAAATTGGGATTGGGATTTTTTTTTCTTCTAAGATCTCTACTCAGAAAGGCATGGGCTTCTCCTTCACCTCTATTCCAAGTTAATTCACAAACTTTTACAGCATGACTGCATTGAAAGGCGGTGTTGCTAAGGGAAATTCTGCCCTTGGTTTGCAGTTCACTTGGGAAAGTAAAGTAGACATACATTAAAATCTCACTCTGTTTGTTATAATACAGATGATATAGACAGGAAGCAGTATGTCTCTCAGGAGTTCAAGCTCATGGGTAAATGTGCTACAATAGTCAGAGGAATCTTCCAGGGAGCAGAAGAACTTGAATAATGGGTGAATAATAGATGGAGTGGGTTGGGATAATGTATGGAAGTGGGTAAATGTGGAATAGTTACCTGAAGAGGGGTTGTTGAGAGGAGAGTTGGTGACCTCCAAGAACAGGGAGCCTGGATCCTGTGGGTATATGTGGAGCCCTTTTGTGGGTTTGTTGATTGACCTCTGGAGGCACATTGACCTTTCTTTATCTAGGTTCCCTCCAAGTAGGGCAGAGAGGACTGGCCCAGCTCAGTTCTTGCAAGACTGACAAAGGAATGTGCAACAGGAAGGTGAAGTCCTAGTAGAGCAGAGGGCACAAGGAGTTTCTTTCCCAAATCTAGGCTCTGCCTGTTTTTGGGCTTTTGTTTCATGCTGAGAGATCTTGCTAGAGACCTAGCATCTGTGTCTATTAGTCGAGCATTTTGAAAAAGATTTGATGACTGTTTAGAGACAAGCAAAGAGAAGTGATAAGCAGGATTGTGTTGGGTTGAAGGGTTAGAGAGGGAGAGAAGTCTGCAGCCAACATCCACAGGCCAATGCTAACAGTTCTGGATACAGAGTCACCAGACAAGTTGTGGTGGGGGGTGCTTTGGTATTGTTACTCGAAACTTCCAGTGGTTCCCAACTTTGTTGGATTCAAATGGTGAGCATCAACAGTCTTAAATGGACTGTCAGCAAGAGTTCAAGTTAGGAGATCTGGTTCATTAGGGGTGACAGCATGGTATAAGCATGCCCATGTTCCGTATGACCCTCTCTTCCCCACTGGGATTTAGAATGGAAAAAGAGGCTCATGTTCCTGATATCCCAAATAAGAGCAAACCTATGGTGGGGATTCTGTCCCTGGCCCTTTAAGCTCCAAACTGCTCCTCTGAGTGATGGTTTTATGGTGCCCAAGGTTAAACATTAAAGTTGGACTGTTTATAAGGCTCAGGACATGGAGAGCCAAACTGGGAAAGAAAAAGACAGTGTGATAAAGCAACGTGACTGCTGCCACCAGTCCCCAGCTCACTCTCAGATACAGACACACACATGTGCCTAAGACAGCTTGCTGTTGCATGATTTGAGGGGAGAGTAGAAAACCTTTCCATAAATAAGCCCAGTATAGCCAACAGCTTATACCTTCCAACTTGTGAAGTTAAATAAGAAGAGAAGGTTTCTCTGAAGGTGCTTATAATGAAAGCCAGACTCACATGTCAAACAATTAGAGTCAACTTAGATCCTCGGAAGTTCTACAGCATATCTGTTCTTCATTCAACAGACATTTATTGACTCCCTACTGTGTTTCAGACTCTGCCTTAGAGGTTTAGATGTTAAAGCTCCAGTAACTTGGGTATTACAATCTATAAATGTCTTTTAAAGACATGGCGATTTCGTCATATAATTACTCTGTCCACTCTTCATTTGCCTCTTGGTGGGAAGTAATTGTGATAGAGTGTATAAGGCAGCAAAGTTATCCCAAATTTTAACCAGGTGCTTTTTAAATTGCTACTTGGAAAATGGTCCTATTAGATCTGTATAAACTGAGTCATGAAATGTTCGGAGCACCCAGGTAGGAATCCACCGTATGCCAGCCAGATCTATTTTGGTTTTAACATTTGTCGTGGTGATGAATGCCCCCGGACACCCTGGGCAATTTCACCCAGGATTATTTTCCACAGTGTTGCTGACTGTTACTGTCCTTATTCCTTCCTCAGCCTGAGGGTGGGGCCCGAGAGACCAGAGCTGGGGGTATTTCTTGATGACATAGCTGTCATGCCCACAGCAGTGGATGTAAGTGGACACCACCTGTGGGACTCTGAACCCTGAGAACTACGAGGAATGCATGCTCTGTGGCCCCAGTGGCAGCATGGCTGGTCCTCCCTGGTGCAGAGCCTGTAGCCCCATTCCTGTAACCCACGTTGTCTGAGTCACTAATTTGGCACTCATGACATCCTGTCTTGGGTTATTAGTAACCTTCGTGTTCGTTTCTCCTCCCAGCTGTGCTGATGGTGGGGACCCAGAGTTTTCCTCCCATCAGATTCTTCACCTGTGTTCTTTATGGGGAACAACTTGCTTTCTGTCCTTATTAAGAAATGGAGATAATTAACTTGTTAAAATAAAAGGATTGTTTATTCCAACAATTATGGGTTGACGTATTGAACTTGTTTGAAAACAGCTCCATTGAGGACATCATTGATATATAATAAATCATACATGTCTTTATTTATTTATTTATTTTGGTACTGGGGATTGAACCCAAGGGTGCTTAACCACTGAGCCATATCCCCAGCCCTTTTTAATATTTTATTAGAGACAGGGTCTTGATGAATTGCTTAGGGCCTCACTAATTTGCACAGCCTGGGTTTGAACTTGGCGATCTTCCTGCCTCAGCTCCTGAATCGCTGGGATTACAGACATGTGCCACTGTACCTGGGTAAATCATATATATATATATATATATATATATATATATATATATATTTTCATATATCTATCATATATAATATATAATGCATATTAATATATATAATATTATTATATATTAATATTTATTTTTTAGTTGTATGTGGACACACAATATCTTTATTTCATTTTTATGTGGTGCTGAGGTTTGAACCTAGTGCCTCATGTGTGCTAGGTGAGTACTCTACCACTGAGCCACAAACACAGCCCAAATCATATATTTGAAGTGTTCAGTTTTTTAAGTTTAAACTTGAGAGCTTGATTGAACTTGTTTGAAAACAGCTCCATTGAGAACATCATTGATATATAATAAATCATATATATATATATTTTTCATTTTTTTTCAAAGTAACATTCAGTGAGCACCAATTATATATGTTACCTGAGGACAAGAGGCAGGGAAGGGCACTTGTGTTGGTGGTAGTGGGGTAACTTGGCTTCCAGATGACTTGCAGGTTCTAGTTTTCAGCCCTAGTGACTTGAGGAAGGTGTTCTGGCATGTAAACATATCCTGTTCCTCAGAGGTCATGTGTGCATCGTCATAAAGTGTTCATCTCTGTTCCCTTTACCAAAAAGAATTCTATTTATTCATTTTTAATGACGGAGAGTTTATAATGACATTCATAACTCTGGGCACTTTTATCCTCTTGACAAATCCAGCAAAGATTTTATTTCCTACGTGAAACAATGCTGGCTGGCCACGGCTTGGTTGAAAGGTTCAGGTGGGAAAGTAACTTGACATTCCTATCGCCACAGAATCTCTTTCTCTCCAGATCTTTCTTTGATTCTTAAATGGGCTGAGCAAGTCTTGCAAGGTAATTCAGTGCCAGAGAAGACCAGCTGAGTTTTAATTGATTCTAATTAGCACCCCCATAGACTATAACATTTTTTTTTCCCCCTAACAGCCAAGTGGCATTAGGATATGTGAGACATCTTTCTTTGGAATCATCAAAAGGGCAAAACTATTTTCAGGCTTGATCTCTGCAAGTCCTGCTTTTCTCAGAAATAGGGAGGAAGTGAGATTAAAAAAACAACAACAACAAAATACCTGGGAAGTTAGGGACTAGAGGGGGTACATTCTAGACTCAGGTGAGGGCCTCGTACAGCAGAGAAGATGCTAAAGGTCTTCATTCTCAAGTCCCTTTGACTCTAATTGGAGAGAATGAGAGATGGGGTATAATCAGGACTTTCTGTCTTATGGGAGCTGGGAAATGTATTTTGGGAGCAAGATTTATGGCCATTTCAGAAAGCACCTTTTTACCTTGAAGAAGTCATTAGACCTGGAACTGCAGGCTGATGCTAAAAGAATAAAGTCTAAAGAAAAAGTCCCCAGACGGTCTTCAGTGCTCCCCTCGGCCACGTTCAACTGGGATCCAGTGCTGCCCCTAGTACTGGGTGCTCTTGCTTCCTCAGCCTTGGCTAGAACACATTTTCCACTGAGGGACAATTAAGCTGGCAGCCAATTCTCTCTTTTTTTTGGTACTATTGGGGATTAAACCCAGGGGTGCTCTATCACTGTGCTATGCCCCCAGCTCTATTTTTTTTTTTTCAATTTTGAGACAGATTCTTACTAGGTTGCTTAGGTTGGCTTCAGAAACTTGCTATCCCTCCTGTCTCAGCCTGTGGGGTAGCTGGAACTATAGGTATGCAACAAAACTCCTGATTGACATTTTTTTTTTTTTACAAAATTCCACAATTGGATAGTAACAATGCTATTTTCCTTTTCTTTTCAATTATTTATTACTATCTTGTAAAGAGAATGCTATTCATGAAATTCCTGCCTTTTGATGTTTGTTAAGGTTTTCTTTGGACTTCATTTATAGACAAATGTTATCAGTTTAAGACTATTAACCAGACAATTTAATCACATTTTTTTATTGGTGATTTGTGGGACTCTTTCTGACTCCACCCCCCCCCCTCCAGTATTGGGGATTGAACCCAGGGGCACTCTACCACTGAGTTTCATTTCTCAGCCCTTTTTATTCTTTTTATTTTGAGACAGGATTTCACTAAGTGGCTGAGGGTCTCACTAAGTTGCTAAGGCTGGCCTTGAACTTATCATCCTCCTGCCTCAGCCTCCTGAGTTGTTGGGATTACAGACTTATGCCACTGTACTCGGCTTATAGCCAATTCTCAGTCATGTGTGGTGGTGGGTGTGGGAAGCTAAATTCATGATCAACCCAAGCCCTCACTAGCTAGCAGTTGTAAACATCCTTGCTTTTGAACTCCATACGCAACCCATAAGCAATGTCAGAGCACACCTGGCTTAGGGGGTGGGAGGCAGGGAGAGGTTGCACTAGAGCTGGACAGAGGTGTAAAGTCAAGTAGGAACCTGTTTCCTCCTCTCCAGTGATACGATGGTCTGTCTCCACCTTGGGGACTTGCTCTCCGTAACATCTGCCATCAACTGCTTAGAGCCCCATGTGGACATAAGTCGCTGGTGGGTTCCCTTTTAAAGGAACTTGGCCTTTTGAATCTTGGTGAGTGCAAATGCCGTGTCTCTTAGTGAAGGAAACTCAGCGTTGTGGGCACAGGCAGGCATGATTGTGAGATGCACCATCTGTGAGGTAGTAGACCTGCCCTGTCTGCGCCCACGTGAGCACAAGCACCACAGGTAAACTGGGTTTCCTGATAGCTGACCTGGATCCACTGTAGGAAAGATGTTGCCCTTCCTTCATGGAAGGGCCTCTGAAGGGTCTGATCCATTTTAATAACTTATTATCATTTGGTACTGGGCGTTGAACTCAGGGGCACTTAACCACTAAGCCACATCCCCAGCCCTTTTTTTTGTTTTTACTTAGAGTTTAGGGTCTCACTGAGTTGGGTAGGACCTTGTTGAGTTGCTGAGGCTGGCTTTGAACTTGTGATCCTCCTGCCTCAGCCTCTTGAGCCATTGGGATTACAGGCATGTGCCACCATGCCCAGGCTTGTTATTATTATTTTTAGTGTTGGTTGGACCTATTCGATGGATCTCATAACCCTCTAGTGTCATGTAACCTACAGGGCCAGGTCAGGCTGGTGTTCGGTTTCCTGTGCCTGAGTGTGCAGTCAGAGGAGGAGCAGAGGCTGAACTTCATTTCTCCGTTTTCTTTTCGGCTGGTCAGAGGTAGGGATGCTTTCCATGATGTGCATGGGGTGGCCCACCAGTCTGAGGAGGGAATGCACAGGACTCTCATGCTCCCACCTAACCACATTTGTCATTACAAATAGGTTCTGTGTGGCTGGCAGCATGCTGGCCGAGGCATCATGCAGAAGAAACAGAAGGTAGAGTGTCACAGGTGAGGCAAAGCTAGATCCGGAAGGATGGAGGATGCCTGCAGTGGCCCTGGCACTGGTTAGATTGTCTGTCCCTGGCTTTGTCCTCATCCCCTTTCACTACTGTTTGTGGTCTGAAACTTGGCCAAAAGATCAGGAAGGTGCTGGACCATGATGAGAAGCAAACATCCAGGTAACCTACATGCTGGCCAAGGACTCAGGTAACCAAGAGTTGGCTGAAGGGAAGAGCTAGATTTCTATCTGTGCCAAAGATAAAGATCAGTTCTTTGCTGAAAATGGCAATTATTGTTATTAAGTTGATCCACCAATGTTTGTTGAAAACTTCCTGTATGCCTGAGACTGAGCGGGATCCTATATTGTTTAAACAGCTCCTTGTAGTCTCCGTAGACTACAATGGTTTCTTTGGGAAACAAATGGTTAGCTTTGTCCACTTGCTTGAGTACCCTCATTTGAATTCTGTGGCTTCTCTTCACTTCTAGCCAGTTACTCAGCATATATTTCCTGAAAGCAGAAGAGACTTGACTGCTATGATTCAAATAATGGCCTTTGTACCAGGAGGGAGTGCCAGGGAGTTAATTAAAGCTAACAAAGAAATTGCCAGGTTCTCTAGGGCAAGAAAAATAGTTTTCTTTCCCCCTCATGCTTTTGATAACACCATGTAAACTATAGGTGTTTCTTTCATGTCACTCAGAGATGGCCATTCAGCAAATATTTATTGAATGTCCACTGTGTCTGTGACATTGAGTAGACACCAGGAATGGAGCAAGACTGGCACACTCCTGCCCTCAGTGGGCCGAGTTGAAGAGAAGGTAAAGCTTCCTTGCAAACACCAGAAAGGGGGCTGGACCTGCTTCTGTGGTGACCAGATAGGGTGCCATCCAGTATATAGGGTTAAGAGTGTTTGCATGTGATAGAAAACCCAACTTAGTAGCTTAAAGACACAAGTTTTAATTTTTTTCCGAGGTAACAAGTCTTGATCAGGGCTGTTGTGATGTTACACGAAGCTATTAGGATCCAGGTTTCATCCATGTGAATGAGTATGGCTCTCATTCACATGGTATAAATGCTGGTAGAGCTTCAGCCATCATATATTTATTCCAGGATAAAGGAGAGAGTAAGGACATTCTTTCTTATTGTTAAGGAAGAGTGGGAAATATCGTTTTTATTTCATGCTCATAGGTAAAAATTGAGAGCTTTATTACTAAGGCAAAGAGGAGAATGGATACTGAGACTTAGATGACTTGTAGCCTTCCCCAAGTATGGGGTGTAGT
Source organism: Callospermophilus lateralis (assembly GCF_048772815.1). Taxonomy (NCBI): domain Eukaryota; kingdom Metazoa; phylum Chordata; class Mammalia; order Rodentia; family Sciuridae; genus Callospermophilus; species Callospermophilus lateralis. The sequence goes on from NC_135318.1 coordinate 36,009,456, forward strand.
GGTGGGGGAGGACCTTGTAAGAACATGGGATGTGACTCTAGCCTTCCTGGATTGGATAGTATTTAGACGAGACTGGCTGATGTGCTGTGGTAGATATGGCTATGATAGTTTGTAAAGGTGAGACTCTGGCAACTTAGTCACTCTCTACCCATGGAAAGAACCCTGACCACCCATAGTCCCAAGAAGCAAGTTATATTGTAGTAGCTTCTGGTTATTGTCATTGTTAAAAACTTTAAGTAGGGGAGATTTGGCAGGAAAAAAAAATGTAGATAATCACATAAAGAAGTTCTTGGAATGAGCTCTTGGTACCTTGCATTTTCTTACCTGAAACACACCTGGCCCTATAAAGCATGGTAAGTTTTAAAAGGCAGAGGGAGGCAAGCAGTGACCCAGAGGGCCTGAACAGGGCAAATGCAGTTGGGGGAGCCTAAAGAGAAGCTTTTTCTTCTCTATATTTTTCCAGCTTCTGTTCTGTTTCACGTAGACTCCAGAGCAGAAATCAGCAATTTGATTTTCTCCCTTTCTCTCTTCCCCTCAGGGTTTGCAGAGCATAGAGCCAGCAGATTACATGGGTCTTTAAGGGGTCATGCTGCTGAAGATAAGGCCATCTGCTCCCACCACCTTTAGTAAACCCTGTTCTGTAGGGACTAGCTAATGTACTGAGACAAGAAAAATGGAATACACGTGGGAAACAATTATATACACATTACGTGTATATGATGTGCTTACATACCAGATGATGAACTAATTACCAAAAATAAGAGGAAACAGTGAGGTGGTTTGGTATGAAATAAATATTCAAAGTAGGCTTAAAGAAAAATAATCAGATTGAAAATAGAAAGGAAGCAAAGATCCCATTAATGGTAAGGGTAAGTGAGACTAATAAAGATAAGCTTGCTTTGCCAGATATTACATATTCTAAACCATATTATATATAATTAAATAGTACTTGAAAAGATATCCAATTAGGATGATACTTGAAAAGATATAGAAATCAATGCTATGAATAGAATTTAGAACTAGACATCAGTATACATGGAAAACATGTCTTTTGTTTATTTACTTATTTGTTTATTTTTGGTACTGGGGATTAACCCTGGCTGCTCTACCACTGAGCTACATCCCTAACCCTTTTTATTTTGAGAGAATATTGCCAAGTTCCTGAAGACAACCTTGAACTTGTGATGCTCCTGCCTTAGCCCCCTGAGTTTCTGGGATGACAGGTGTGCACCATTGCACCTGTCTTTAGTGGCCTTTTGTATCAGTGAGGAAATGATATTAAATGAATGGTTTGGGACAACTGGGTGTAACCATCTGAAAAAAAATTTAGATCTATACCTTGTTTCTTAGGTCAATTTGAATGCCAGATGGATCAAAATTTTAAATATTAAAAGTAGTAGAAGAAAAGAGAAAAGTTTAAAAAAAATCTTATGGTAGTATGGTCTTTCTAGGTATAACACAAACCCTAGAAATCATAAAGAGAAAATTGATCTATTAGATTTCAAAAAATTAAAAAACACGGGCTGATGGGAATCTAAATCCCTGACAGTTTCATGAACCACCATTAATAAAGTCACAGGACAAACAATGAACTGACAATTACACACAAAAACCATAGAACTAATATCCTTAACTTATAAAGAGCTCTAATAGGTTGCTAGGAAAAAGATTAATAACATAATAGAAAAATGGAGAAAAGGCATAAAAAGCTAATTGACAGAAAAAAAAGACAAATGACTCAAGTATATAAAAAGGTATTCAACATAAGAGTGAGAACTCTTTTTTCAACTATTATAATGGTAAACATAAAAAATTATCAGTGAGGCTGGAGGGAACCAGATATCCTTGTTTCGTAGGATCACAAATTGAGATGACTTTGATAGTGGATGCTTTGATAATCTTTATCTTTGTTTTTTTGTTTCGGTGCTGGTGATGGCATCCAGGGTCTCACACATGCTAAGCATGTGCTCCCACTGAGCTAATGTTCCCAGCCCCAGTAATCTTTATCAAAATGAAAAATACACATACCCATTAACTCAATAATTCCACCTCCAGAAATTTTATCCTACAGAATTATGTGTGTTCAAAGACACATATGAGATTATTCATTGCAGCATTGAAATGTCTTTTATTACTTGGAGTTTCATACCGCTTGTCTGAGATCAGAAGAAGATTCTAGTTTCATGACACTTGATGTGCTGATAATGGGGCTTCTCAGAAGCAGGTGAGGCTGCCTGAAAGAAGAAAGGTATTCTCTATATTTAGAACATTGTTCTGGTATTTCAGAAAAAAAAAAGCCTCCTCATCAGGTAATAGCCTTTGATTTGAATTGCCTGGGCAAGGACAGCCTTGTCATGGATTGTGCTTACATCTTCACAAACAAGCATTTTGGTGGCCTGGGTGATGGGCGTTGCTGGCAGTCTTTCCAGCACTGGGCCCTTGGAGATGGAGCACCCAGGTGGTGTGCCTCTGTGCAATTTGGTGGACTCCAGCTCTGGCTCTCTAATGGTCTCTCCAGGAGGACCCTACTCTAGGGGCCATCTTCTTGGGTCCCAAGTAAGGATCCTGAGTCCTCAGATTGGAAAACATTACATTCACACCAACATTAATTTGATTTAGATAATGATGCAACCTGTTACACAGTCCATCAACATAATTATGGGCAAGGAAATTGCTAAGAGAGGTCCCTGAGCAGTTGGAGGCCAGAAGGAAATATTTTCAATTAATTAATGGTGGACAGGTAAAAAAATTAATATTAAAAGAAAAGAACTCCCTAGAGTCAGATGTTGTAGCCCATATCTGTCCAGAAAAAGGAAGAGAAAGGTAAGTTGGATGCCCAGAATTCAGTTTCAAGCTCTTTTCTTCTTAGAAATGTTATTTTAAAGTTGCCATGCTAGGTTTCCTTTCTTTCCCCCATTTAATCTCAAAATAAATTCTAACAAAGTAACTTCTGGAAGTTTATAAACAACAGAGGCTAGAATTGAACACAATGAAGAGAATTTAACTTGGGTAAATACATTATGCATAAGAAACAGAGCATCAGTCTGGGCTTTGTTAATGGCAAAAGCCGAAACCACCAAATGATTGTGTTGATTTTGTGGGTTTCTTGAAAGAGACCAAGTTTTTAGAGTCTCCCTGACTTATACAACCTCTCAGCGGTTGCATTGGTAAGTCAAGAAAAACAAGCAACCGAGAATAGGCTAAAATCAAGCTTCCTGTATGGGTTGGAAAAATATACTTTCTTATTATTGTGTTGTGATAATTTTATAAATTTCACCTTTTGTGAATATACCTTGATCCTTGGGTCAATGTGTGTTAGCCAAAGAGACTGTCACATCAGAAGGCTTCTGAATGGCCAGTACAAGGCATGTGGCATGATTCATGGGTTGCACACCAACAACGTGAGAGTTGCTGCCAGTCTTTTGGGATCTCAAAGCAGGTAGCATTGATGTGGCCAGAACATAAGAGCACAGAAAAAAAATGAACAAATGTCACAGGTACATATGAACCATAGATTGTGCTTTGTTTCAGGGCAACCTCATAGATGAACAGCAGGGTTTAAGAAACCTAATAAGCTTTCCGTGCTTTACAAGACGGGAGTGATTTTAGTACGACTCTTGTAGCACATTGGGAATCGAATTTGATTTATAAAAAGTCTAGATCACAGATCTCTTGTTTAAAGCATGTCATATAAATGAAATAAAGACCTTTGATGATTCCCTTATCTAAGGAGCAGATTTCAGATAACCTTGGTCAACCAGAACAGGAGCACAAATTAGAGGATGCTGTGGAAGAAGATAAAGAGCTGAAGTGAACTAAAGGGCAGGAGGTCTGGCCTCCAGTGACCCTCAGGCTGTTCTCTGGACCCTGGTTTCCTAATTGGTGAAACAAAGGTTTTAAGACAGTTTCCACGTCTCTCTCCTTGTTAAAAAATATTGATAATGTAATCAGTTTTAACAAGGATTTATGTTGCTAAATATGACCATATAGTTATGTTTTGTAAATATTTATATTTATTTATTTTTTTTGAACTGGAGATGATCATGCTCAGTGAGATAAACCAGTCCCCAAAAGTCAAAGGTCAAGTGTTTTCTCTGATATACAAAATAAGGGGCAGAGGAAGAGAAGAGAGATCAGTGGAGTAGATGAAGGGAATTGAAGAGGAGGGAGGAGGGATGGGATAATGAAAGAGAGTAGAATGAATCTGAAGTTTCCTACGTGTGTATATGAATATGCCACAGTGAATCTCACTGCCATGTATATCCATGAGATACTAATTTAAAAACAACTGTAAATAAATTGCAGAAAGATCAGTAGAGTAGAGGGGAGGGAAAGGGGAAGAACTGGGGACTGAATTAGAAAAAATTATATTCTATGCTTTTATAATTATGTCAAAATGAATCGCAATGTTATGTATAACTAAAAAGAACGAATATAAGGGAAAAAAGAAAAAATTATGTATTTTAATATTAAAAATTAATAAATATACAGAGTAAAAAAATTCAAACAGTAAAAAGGCAAATGGTTAAAAGTGAGTCTTAGTCTTCTCCCAGAGTTTCACCCCCATTTAGAGGCTGGTTCCTTATATATCCTTCCAGAAATATTCTGTGCATTCTAGAAGTAGAATATGTGTGTATCTTTTGAAAACAAATGGCATAATCAGTGTGTACTCTATCCTGCGTCTTGCTTTTTAAAAAAATTTTGGAAATTGTTATTACAGGCTCATCTTGATGTACTTTCTTCTCTGCAAAGACTATAATATGGTAATTCATCATTCAATAATTAGTTTAACCAGTGTCTGGGTGAATATTTAGTTTATTTTCCTACGTCTCCTCTTTAGTTCTCCATGGCCCTCAATTTTTATGACTTGAACATTTAATTTAAAAGGATGTCAGAGATGTCTAAAAAAAACAGTTGCTACAAATCAGATGTGCTGCTCCTTTTGGGAGATAAAAGTTCGCAGTTATCGTCCCGGACCGTGACTGTCTTTTTTCACATGTGGAGCCAGGAAAGGATGACAAAACGGTCCATGTGTCAGCAAGACAGGAGGGAGAGGAAGCATGTCCTCTCATGGAGCGGACAGGGCTTTTGTGTTGTCATTTGATCCATGTGGGACCTGCTGCTCCTGTGCATGACTGGGTCACTACTAAAAGGTTTGGTTAGATTGGAGACCAAAATGTCACTGTCTTTTAAAAGAGTGTATACATGTAAGCGTTAAAAAGAAAAGTTAAAAAAATCGCTGGGGTTCCAGATGAATTCTTTTCAGAGCAGGTTGAGGGTGGTGTCTGGAGCTGGGAGTGAGAGTAAGAGGATGAGGAGCTGGCGGTCTGAGCGGTGTCCCTTTGGGAGAGACTAAGTCACTTTTTAGGGGTTGGAGTTGGGGACAGTGGAAAGGCAGTCACAGAGCATCCTGGTGCTCCCAGAGCTCAGGAGCAACGTTGGCACCAGCCACACTGAATAGCCTTGAGGCAGATAGGGCATATACCTTCGGGGGCCAGCAGAGGTAGGGACACTGCAACCTTATTTTGGAGAAAATTTTGTTTAATATATACCAAAAAGCTTCAAAATAGTCACCATGGGAAAAGCCTAGACTTTGTTGAACTTCCTTCTCTATGGCGCAACGTTAGTTTTATTTAAAATCACCTACCCAGATCACCTACATACATCACATGTCAGAACTGAGACATAACAACCATAACCTGACCTGAGTGGGGGTCTTTGGGAACCAGAGAGATGTGTGCATTTGTGGTCAGACAGGACAGTTTCCTGATCTCACCAGGGGAGGAATGAGCCACATGCATTCTCATTATAGGAACCCCCTGTCCCCCACCCCCCAACTTCTCACCAGCATCAGCTGATGTCCTCACAGGGACAGGCTGGGTGTGCCTGTTGCTGGCTGCTGTGTCTCCAGGGAGACTGTGGATTTTCACTGTTACTCCTGAGTATTATTTATGGCTACCACACTGGTGGAGACTGACTGGCACATGGACACAGGCTCAGAGTGCATCTCCTCTCTGTCCATCAAAACAGTTTTCTGGAACGCTCTCTGCATGTCAGTTTTCAGTGTGTGTTCTAGAAAGAAAAGGGAAGAACTTATCAACATCTTCACAGGCTTCTCCCCAACCTGTCATTCCTAAAAGGCTTTTGGTTCAAGTGTCCACTTCCTTGAATTGAAAGCCGTTCAGTGTTTGTATGGACATCTGATAATTATGCCCTGATTCACTTTTCATCTGAGAAGAGACATCATCTTTATCAGCCATTCCTCCCCACCCCCTTTAAGTGACTCTAATTTCTGCTGGCTAGTATTTGAGGTCATTAGCTCCATGGGACTGGGACCAGTGATAATGGGAACAAGGTCACAGCTTTGCACCAGGCAGAGTCTCTTTCCTGTTGTGAACACCTGCAGGCCAGCCAGCTGCTTTGATGATGTTTCCATGAGGCCTGGTGGGGGGTGGAGGGTAGGTTAGTGGGGACAGGTGGCTTAAAACTCAGCCCATCTCAGTCTTTCTGGACACAGGACAAGGCTCTGAGGCTGCCCTGTTGTGCATTAGTAGTTCTATCTTAGAGAAGGATGGTTTAAATAGGAATATAACACACGAGTCTAAGGGATTAATTTTTAAAAATCATCACTCATGGCAAAATTTCCTTGGTGTCCAGGGTTCATTTGTTCATGTCTTCACTAAGAAGTCAGTGAGTTTCAGGGACTCTTTGGACACTGAGTGGTCTACAAAGAGCAGATAAGACATTGATCCTCCCAGAGCTGCCATAACAATGGACTGCAAATTGGGTGCCTTAGAATAATGGAAATGGGATCTCTCCCAGTTCTGGAGGCTAGAAGTCTAGAATCCATGTGTTGGCAGGGCTTGCTTCCTCTGAAACCCGTTGAGGAGTCCTTCCTTGTCACTTCCAGACTCCGGTAGTTCCAGGCATTTCTTGGCTGGTGTTAACACAGCTCCACTTTCTGTCTTTATATGGTAATCTTCCCTCCCTCGGTCTATCTTCTCCTTTTCTCTAAAGACAGGCAGACATTGGATATAGGACCCATCCCTATGACCTCATATTAACTTCACTACATCTACCAAGACCTCATTTCCAAATTGGGTCACATTTCCAGGTACTGGAGGTTAGGACTTCAGCATGTCTTTTTATTTTTTATTTTATTTTATTTTTTTGTGGGGAGGGGCACGGTCCAACTTGTGGCACCACCTGTCTTTAGGAAGCTTCCAATTCAGTGAGGAAACTGATGGAAAAAATGGAATCGGTGCAAAAAGAGGCCCAAGCACGATACCATATCTAATGGAGGTTACACATGTGCTCATGCGCACACACACCTCCTACACCAACCATATGTCCCTAGTTTGATGAAGAATTGACAAGTTATAGAGGCTCCATAGAGGAGCTTGCCCTGGCATGTGGGCCTTGAAGGATGGGTAGAATTTTAGTTATAAAAAAAAAAGGCAGTGATATGTATACAACCAGAGATATGAAAAATCGTGCTCTATATGTATATTAAGAATTGTAATGCATTCTGCTGTCATATATAAATAGAAAAAAGAGGGCAGTGAAGGGCATTTCAAGCTGAGCCTATGTAAAGTCATGATAGCACGTGTGGTCAGGCCTGGAAGGAACTACTTCAGTAGAAATGTGAGGGAAGGATTGGAGACTGGTTGAGAGATTCTGCTGGAGGGTGGGAGAGCTCAGAAGGACAGGGACCCAGGAATGGCAGTGGAATGAGAAGTCAGAGACAGATTGTGAGGAGTGCATATGCCTGGTGGAAGATGGCAACGGTTGAGTAGGTGGAAGGTGGTCAGAGGAGAGCCTATCCTCAGACTTCCGGTGGGGTTGACTGGGAGGATAGTGAGGGTTTCCTTTGGGACAGGGAGCTCAGGAGGACAGCACCTTGGAAAGGGACGATAATAAGGGACTATGGTGAGTGTAAGATCATTGTAGCTCTAGGTATAGGTGTGCTGCACAGAGTTAGAAATTTGAGCATGGTGTCCTGCAGGAGAGGTTGGGGCTGGAAGTAAGGTTGCCAATGTGATTGTTGAAACCATGGGAGTGGCTAAGGTAACCTCAGGAGAAAGTGGACAGAGGCACAAGAGAAGCTGGGCAATGCTGGAACTTGGGGAGTGCCCATGGGATTGGCGGGGGTGGAGGCAGTGGCAGGCCGTGGAGGCAGGGGGGTAGGACTTGAGAGGAGCTGTTGCACCCAGCAGGCTGGCCTGCCTTGCACCAGCCGAGGAGAATGAGAACTGAGGAGGCTGACAGATCTGACAGCTGATGTTCTGTCGGAAAGACTGATCTCCAGAAAACTCTCTCAGTGAAGTGATTGGGACAGAATCTAAATTGTGAGAGGTGAAGGAGGCGTGGAAGGAAGGCAGGAAGGGTCGACTGTCACTCTTAAAAAGTTTTGCAGGGAGAAGTGAGAAGGAAAGGGAAGCAGGGGAAAGAGAAGGAATTTTTAGTTCATCAAGAAGATAGAAAAGGCAGGATAATTAACAATTCAGAATGGAGTTCTAGAAAAGATAGCAGGTGTGATATCCATATCGGGGGAGGAGTTTAACTGAGATTCCCAGGGGAATCGTGGGACCACTATAAAGGAGTCACTATATGAACAAGTCTGAGTCACAAGGAAACTTTTAATCCCTGAGGGTCACTCTCACAGGTAGACTCCATAGCCCTCCTGGAGTATGAAGAATGGAGTCATCGATTTGGGGATGTGGAATTTTGTGATTGTCATCTCTGCTGTACCCTACTGACATGATACCTAAGGCTCATTCTGCAGTTCCAGGGACTTCGCAGATTCTTATTGATGTTTCCAAAACTAAGGGATAGCTCTGGCTTCCCAGATAGGCTTTCTGTAGCCCAGATAATTAAAGCCAAGTAGTACTTCCATCTTGGAAATGGAAGAGCTGTAGGATACTGACCCGGAAATAACAACGAATTTCTTCCATCACCATGTCCTTCCCTTGCTCTGCTTCACTATGCATCTGAATTTCTGGATGTGTGGCATGGGATAGGAGAGCAAGGATGGGGTCAGAAAGTCCAGAGTGTGTGATCTCCACCCGTGCTGTGCTTATTGGGTGCCAAAGGCATCAAGTCAGTCCAGCACTGTGCAAAGTGGTAACAGATACAAGAGGGATGGGTTTACACAGAACTCAAAGCCTAGCCCATGCTAGTGGGAAACACAAGAGTTTCGGGGGAAATGCCTACGTACTGATTGCATGGTTCAGCAGGTAGAGGCCAATTTGCATTGGTTAGAGTGGTAGAGACAGGTTCATGGAGGACATGAGTGGGATGTTGGGATAGATGGGTAAGAAATGGAAATACAATCCCACATGGATGGCCAGCACCTGGGAACAATGTGGCATGTCCTTGAGACAACAAGGCTGGCCAAAGTAGAGGGGAGCGTGTCTGGGAATGAACTGTGATCAGGTGGCATGCACTTGGATTGTGGAGGGCTTTGGTATCAGGCTGAACAGGGTGGACTTTTTCCTGAGAGTGAGTGGGAGCTGCTGGAAGAGAGGGGTCACATGGAAAATCAGTGTTCTGGAAAGAGAAGCACCTCTCTTTCAATTTTGATTTGACTGTGAAGAGCTAAGCATTCATGCAAGATGCTTTGGCTGTGTCACCTGCCCTCGTGGGACTCATATACAAGATGGGCAGTTCTTCTTTCCTCTTTTTTTTTTTTTTTTCCTTGGGAGTCATGGAACTTTCCTCCAAGAGCTTGGGTTTACTCCTCTAAACAATTCAGAATGGAGGTTACTTAAAGCTGAAGAAGAAAAGTCAGTTTTTCACTCTTTCTCTTCCTTTCAACTTTGTTCTCTTGCCTTTAGTCTCTAAGGATCTTAGTAACATTCCTCTTTGGATTTTCTCTATCCTCACAGTGATTTTAATGAAAACTCCATTGCCCGTGGAAAAAAACCCAGTGTTTTCCTTTCCTGCAGGGAGATGGTGTCTGTTGGGTAAAAGCATCACCACTGCACACAGTAACTGCCCATCACAGAGCTCCTTGAAGAAATCCTAAAGTAACAGTAATAGAACATGTGCCGTGCTAGTAGGATGCAAGGGCTCGTGGGGAGGGGGTGGGGAGCAAAGAAAAGAAACAGATTTTAATGTCAGGCTGACAAGAGTTTATTATACACATCAGTGATTAAAATAATGACTTTTTAAAAAAATTATGAAAAAGGCTTTCTGGGGCCCTGTTAAAAACCAGCTGTAGTTCCTTGCAGTTGATTTGCTGGGCTCCCGAAAGAGACATCTTGTTTTTCCAGATCCTTTTGAGGATCTTGGCAGGAGGCAATGGCAGGGTACCCGTTCTCTCCTTGCCCTTGCACATGGAGCTTCTGTTAAGATGCTTTGTGCGTCTTTGGTCTGAGTTTTTCATTTCACACTCTCCGGGTCGCATAGTGGGTGTAGGGGCCACATGTGGGTGTAGGGGCCACGTGGCATCATCTTTTCATTTGCTTGGAAGCACTAGGGTCTTTCCTAAGAAGCAGAATCCTTGACGGGAGTCTCTGGGGGTGAACAGAGGCCTGAAAACTGAAATCTCAGTTTTCTCATCCAGTTAGAATCTTCTCAGGGGAAACTGAGAATGCCGATTGCTAAATTGTTCCATGGAGTGAAATCTGGGTGCTGTGTGTCCTGTCCTTCTAGTATAAGACCTTTCATTAAAATTCTGGACTCACTGCAAAGCTTGAAGAAACTCTTAATGTCCTTGACCCAAGTGATGGCTCAGGACAGTCGATCATGTGACTGGTCACATGACCACAGTGCCCTTCACTCCCATCAAGGTCTCCTGTTCTTCCTTGGGGGACCTACACCCTACTTCCTTTCATTGGCAGCTTCTCCCCTCCACCCCACCCCTTGGTTTTTGAACCTGCTGACAGGGCCCATGTTTTGGTGTCAGCTGAAAGCAAATTCTTTTATGATCATCATTCTATTAATGTCCATGGTCCATGAAGATTGTCCCCTAAAATGAAATAACCTCCTGAGGTCAAAAGGAGACGTGTTCTAATCCTCTGAAAGATGCTGCCAAATAAAATGAAATGCTCTGATGTAGCTGATGGCAATTACATTCTCCTTTCAAAGAGCCAGTGCCCTACCTGCGGGGGCCTGTGCCTGTGAGGAGGGGAGTGCCCCCTGCTGGCCTTGCCCTGCCCTCCTGCCTGCTTACCTACGGCATGGCTCTGGTCCTGAGGTGTTCTTGGAGCTCTGCAGAGCTCTGGTCCAGATGATGCCATTGCCCTCTCTGCCTCTTGAAATGGTGCTTTCATCCTGTATTGTTCTTGGCCAAAGTATGGGCGAAAATCCGTTTATTCTTCCTTTAGCCAGGACAGACAAGGACTGACAAACAAAACAACGCAAAAAATAAAACCAGAGTGAAAATGGCAAACTCTTCAGCAAAAGTGAAGAAATGGAGGGGCAGAGAACCAGCTCCAGCTCTTGATTCCGTGTAGACTAGATTGGCACCGGATAGGTGTCGTCTTTAGCTCTTTCACCCAATCCCTGATCACTTCACTCCTTAGGTGGCCTCCTAGCAGCACCACCTTTACCTGGAGGCCTTGGCTCTGACCTGCCTTCATTCTCAGGAGGTGAGTGGAAGTTTCTTCCTCTTTCAGAGACCTGCTCTTCCCTGGAGGCTCCCATTTCTGGTCTTGAGTGGTCAGACCAGCTTCACTGACCACCCCAATTCCTAAGGAGCTTTTATTAATAAATCAGAACCCAGGTATTTCTGCAGGTAACTTGATTCTTCAATTATGAGGAGGTTAAATATCTCTTATTCAAAATACTTGGGACCAGAAATGTTTCAGATTTTGGAGTGATTCAGATTGTAAAATATTTGTCTGCACTCTACTGATTCATAATCCCTAATTAAAAAATCCAAAATCTGAAATGTTCTCTGTCATGTTGATATCAAAAGGTTTGGATTTTGGAGCATTTTTTAAAAAAGTACTGGGGATTTAACTTTTTGCCACTGAACTACTGCCCCAGCCCTTTTAATATATATTTTTTTTTTTTTTTTTTTGAGACTGGGTCTCACTAAGTTGCCAAGCCTGGCCTTGAACTTGTGAACCTCCTGCCTCAATTTCCTGAGTAGCTGGGATTATAGGTTTGTGCCAATGTACTCAGCTACATTTGGATTTTCAGATTAGGAATATTCAACCTGTATGCATGTTTCATTTTCTTTTTTCTTACATTGAAAGATATTGGGAACATTAAAACTCTTATACACATCATTCCCAGTCAGAGTGAATGGAAAGAAACCCTTTGAAAGAAGAAAGAGAGAGACCAGTTTCAAACAAGCTTCTGAGGGTATATTATCTCTCTGTAGATTTGGTTTCAATTTCCAGCCAGTCTGTGCTGGTTTTATTTTCTACAAATACTCCATTGGGTGCCCCATGCATATGTAACTGTTGGTTGCAGGTCGGGCAGACTACACTCATCTTGTGGGCAAGTTTGTGGAAAAGTGGTTAAATAGAGTTTTGTGGGTGATGAGCTACTTTATAGATTTACATGAAAGAACCCAGCTTAGGTAAATTTGGTGGGATCGTTTGCTTCCAAAATCCCAAATCATTTAGAAATGTATTTCGACAAAATGAACATAAATCTCCAGTTGGGGGTAGGGGCAGTGAAGGGGCTACTTGGAGGCTGCGTCCTAGACAGTGGGAGAGGACTCCTTGTGGGTGGGGCTGGGGTGAGAGGCTGAGTTTGCCCAACAGCTCTACTAATGAGGTGGAGCACAAGTAAACAGCGAGTTAATGGACTTCCCAGATATGTGAAATTCAGCAGCTGCTGCAAACAGCAGTGAGCCCAGAAAAAAAAATAAATAAATAAAACAAAGGAAGAGAGAAAGGAAGAGGAAAGAAGAGGGCAAGAAAGGGAATAAGGCCAGCAATGTAAGTCAAAAGCAACAGGGATGAGATTCATTCTTTTTTTCTTTTTTTAAATCCAAACACCATGCATCCTAGAAGCCCATCTAGACAAACAGCCAATTTGAGCCTGCCCTAAGGCTGACCATGGGCAGCCCTGGGGAGAGGTTTTCTGGGTTTCTAGGGTGCAGCTATGTGTGTGGTCACAAGCAGAACAGCTATGAGGTCTAGAAAGTCCATGTGGTCCTTTTGGAGGGAATCAACATCCCTGAATTTAAAAATTCACCATTACTAGCAGATTAAATTTATGTATTATCAAGGGAGTGGTAACAAATTACACTTTGTTACTAATTACAGGACCCCTTTAAACTGGTCCCTGTTTTATCTTTTTCAGCTTCATCTATTTCTATTTTTAATAGATACCCTAAACCTCAGACAAGTGGTGTGGCTTGCTGTGCCCATAACACATTCTGCTTTCCCTCTGCTTAGAAGTTCTGCCTAGTATCCTTCCCTTCCATTCTGTCAGCTCTGGGCAGGCAAAGGAGGGGGCTTCTCTACTCCCCAGGAACCTCCCCTCCACTGGTCCCTGCAGCCCTCAGCCTTTACCCTGATTGGGGCATTTACTCACTGCCTTCTTGTTAGTTTCCTTGTCTGTATCTTTTCATAGTCAAGATGCTGGCGTGTAGGAGTGAAAAGGGTCTCTGTTTCCTCTCTCAATCCATATCCCAAATTGTTCCAGTGGCAGGCACCATTAGAACTTAAGAAAGGTTTCCCAATAAGAGGGCAAATGAGGTAATAGTGAATTACAAAGTGAAGGAGTGAGGTGTGGCCAGGTGGCCTCCTCTTTTATACCATGCAAAGTCCCTCCATATGGCCAAGGGGTTGTGGTGAGGTCAAGGGGCCCATGGATTTTCCCAGCAGCCCCAGTGTTGGGTGCATTACTATAAACATGGCCTGCCTGTCCTCCCTACACAGCCAAGCTTGTTTTAGCTATGGTAGCTGTTTAAAGCGGATCCCAAAGCAGGCTGCCACGTTTGTTATGGTCCTGGAGGGTTTCAACAGATCAGGGCTGTGCATGGGGGATCAGGGTGCAGTGTTCAAGGTCTGAAATGGGATCCTCAGGAGTGTTGCTGCTGGTTGACATGGATGGCATTAAGTGGAGACATCTTCTTGGCATCCATCTGGTGAGTGAAGACACCCATTTTGCACACTGATGAGGGATGGGAGTGATAGGGGCACTGAGGAAGGAGTCTAGGAGTGAGCGGTGGATGGCTCTCTGCATCTCCTGTGATTGCCAGGCATAAGCTGGGCTGGAGAGGTGAAGCAGTGGCCAGGCTCAGCCTGTGCTGGTTGGCAGGTGAGGGCCACTAGGTGAATGCCCCAGTTGACCGCCCAGACTGCTTGGGGTGAAGGGGAAAATACCTGCTTGGGTTTTCCGTCAGAGGAGCAGGGGACTTACCTCTGTGCCTCTGTGGAGAGCCAGGGTTCTGCTGAGGTGAGGGTGCACTGAGCAAAGCAGAGAGCTTCCTGCCCTCGCAGGCTCCAGGTCTGACAGTGAAGAGACACTCAAAGAATTCCCAAGGACTGGGAAACTGCAGGGGTGGTGACAAGGGTGATGAAGGAGAGAGAAATGGCAGGCAGAGGTCCTGTAGGAGGGGCTCTTACCCAGCCTGGGAGGTCCAGGAGGGCTCTTTGGGAGTCATATGCTTGAGCCCCAGTGTTAAAAGAGGTGCAGGGGTTCTCAGGTGAAGAAGGGAGAGAGGAGTTCTGAAGCAGAGGAGACAGCATGGCACTGTCATTTTTTGATGTGATAGATGTCCTCAAGGCATGTGTCTGTGCTTCTCCTGACTGAGGAAAATGTAGGAGATGAAAGTGAACTGTGCTTTGACGGAGATCTTGTGATGACCTTGAATCATCATTCTTGCCCAGGTGGGTGCTATAAGTTGAATTGTGTCCCCAGCAAAAAAAGTTATGTAAGTAACCCCCCAGTACCTCAGAATGGGACTGTATTTGGAAGTAAGGTCCCTGCAGATGTGGTTAAGATGAGGTCATTAGGGTGGGCTCTAACCCAGTATTATTGATGTCCTCATAAGAAAGGGAAATTTGGACACAGAGACAGACTCAGGGAGAGGATGGCTATGTGGGGACAGACGCAGGGCTTGGAGTGCTGCTGTCAGAAGCCAGTGAAGGCCTGGGCCTCCCAGAAACTGGAGCGGGGAGCCCTCCAGAAGCCTCTGAAGGAGCAGGGTCCTGCTGACCTCTTGATTTGGAGATTCTAGCCTCTAGAACTTTGAAAGGATATATTTCTGTTCTCTTCAGTTAGCGGTTCTTTGTTATGGCAGCCTAGGAAACTAAGACGGTAGGGAAGGAAGAGAAATGAAGGGTTGTGTTGAGGATTACATGAGACATCTTGATACCCAGGACAAGGCTTGGAACATAATAGGTGCTCTATGAATAGTAACGATTGTTGTCTCACCGGGAAGAAAACGGGCAGAGTCCAATTTTTGGGTGGGGGTGGGGTTTGTTTTTATGTTTATTTTTGGAAAAACTGGAAGTACTCAATGGTTAAGTTGGGTTGCTGCACACACACACACACATGCACACACACGCACACATACACACAATTGGTAGCCATCCTAGAGAATTCTTTACTTACCTGCGCTCAAAACATTGCTGCCATCAGTCCTCCCCTGATAAGTCTCCAGCTCCTTCATGAGATGACAAAACTTGGAAATGCGGATGGATGACCTTGACCTACGGATGCACTAATAGGTAAATAAATGACTCCCAGGTCCTTTTTGGGTGGCAGTTTTGATACCAAGACAGGAGGGCACAGAACCTAGCAGGCAGACACAGGCTGAAGCCCAGAGAGTGACGCCCATCCCAGAAGGGGTGACACGGTGAAGGAAGTGGGGTGGCCACCCACCTGCTCCGTTCACCCAGGCATTGTCCCAAATGAAGGCAGATTGTTCCTGTGGGTCCAGGCTGCTTCCAGTTGCCACTTCCATGCTAGACTGATTCAGGCTCGTCGTTCACGTAGGTGTTTCAGAAAACCTGAGGTCTCAGAGACACGGATAGGGATGGGTCTGCCTGATTTCCTCTCTTCTTCCCTTTCTATTGGGAATGTGGGGCTCACTCTCACACAGTGAATAGAGAGGTGAGTCTGGAGGCACCTGTTGAGGTCTATATGTGGGATCCACGTGTTCTCAGGTGATGAGGCTTGGGCGCCATCCCAGGGTCCTCACCACAGTTCTTGGGCACAGTGACAGATCTTTCCTTCAGTGCCAGTTCTTCATCCCAACATGGGATGGCATGAGACAGCCCCTGTACTCTCCTTCATTGGTTGTCTGTCTCTTTGCAGGAGCTCAGTTCACCTGAGCGGTGGGCTTCGTGCCTCCTACAGACTGATCATGGGGTTAATGAAGGCACCTGGTTTTGCAGCTGGTTCTGCACAGATTTGCTGAGTGACTGTTAGCTAAGGTTCTACAGCAGCATCTAGGTTTCTATTATTATTTTTTTTATTTATAGCCCCTCTGTTTTTGTGACATAAAGCCCTAGGGCGGGCTGCCCTGGCATGTCATGGAAATCAAAGAAGAGCTTCTGTTATTGCAAGTAGGGTGAGGACCCCCCGCCCTCTTTTGTTTGGTCTTCATTCCCTTCCTATCCTTGTCCCTCAGATGATACCCAGAAGGAGCTATTTGAATGCCTATGCTTGGACCAGAAGGACGAAAAACTGCTGGCACCAAAGTCTAAGTAAGAGAGGGGATTATTCCACAGAAAGACTTAGGGCTTCGGGTTCTTGATATCAAGGTCAGGTCACAGCTGACAGCCTTGGTGAACAGGAGTCTCTCCTATGATTCAAGTCCTGCAGAGAAAGCACCTTTCCATGAATCAATCCTCACTCCTAACTCAGAGCCCTACAATTGAGCTTTGTTAGTAAAGGTGCAACGTGTTAGGCCTCAGCTTCTACGAAACTGTTTTTTGTACTCCTGTATTTTGTATTATGTCTCCCTCACCAGATGGGGCCACAATCTCATCTGGTTATTGCCTACATTTTTTTTTCTCTAGCCCACAAATAAACACCTGGATGAGGAGCTCCCGGAGGGCGGAGGCATCTCATCTGGAATCTCTGGGAAGGACCAACACAGACCTTCTATGCATGGAACTGGCTCTTCCTCAGATTTTCTTTTATTGTCCTACATAGAAATCTTCACTTGTTCTTGTAAAAATTCTTTCCTAGAACAATTTATTTTGTGTTGTTTTTTAAAAGACAATAATTGGGCTTCTGTCACCTTCTTTGGAAAACTATCTTAGCTATGCAGCCTGTTCACTTGCAAACAAAAAAAATTCATATTCTTTCATCCATATGCTCATAGAAGATAAAACTGAAATAGCTTGTTTTATATTACTGGTATTAAAATGACAAATATGCCCCCAAATATCAAGTGGGAAGACCAGTGCAGATTTGAATTCCACCTGGAAGAAGAGACATTATTTCTTACGAAATTGTTATTTTATCTCTCCATCCATCCAACCATCCAGCCATCCATCCAACCATCCAGCCATCCATTCTTCATTCACTGAGCATTTACTTAGTGCAGGTCTTTGAGACAAAGAGGTGGGTGGTAAACACCAAATAGAGAAAGGTCAAGGAAGTCATGTGAGGAGCAGCCGTTCCTCCTTTTACTCTTTCATTGTTTTTAGGATTCGATATAGAAACAAACTTATTTGTGCCTTTTAACTCTATTATATCTCAAGGAAACTATTGGTTTAGTGTGTAGGATTTGGTGTTTCTGGCTTACAGATGGTTAATTTTTCCTTCTTTCTCTTATTTCCCTGAATATTCCGTCCCTTCTGTGTCCCTCCCTCAGCAATAACTGGACAGTTGGAAATGGACGGAAGAAGATAGATAAATTTTAGTTTTGCTTTTTATTAGGCACTCTGATGAAAGGTGAGTTCAGAACTCAAAATGATGAAAGGTGAGTTCAGAACTCAAAATCCTAAAATGATCTTTCTATATAAAATGTGACTTGGGAGTATTTGGGTTTTCCCTCGCCTGGTCTTGTGGCGTGGTTTCGTGGCCTTTGTCTACAGACTCACTTCGTTCCTGATGTTGGTTCCTTCGTTCCTCTGTTGGTTAAATCAGCCTCATACCAGAGTTATTCTGGAGAAGAGATGCCTCGTGTGGGGTCTGGCATCTGTGGATGCTTGGTAAATATCACTGTCTTCCTTCTTCCTCTGGTTTTTCAAGATAACAGGCAGTAGTCACCTAAGACAGGTTGATGACACAGTTCAGTCCCTGCTGGGGTTTGAGGGTGTCTTGCAAAAGTTTATGTTTTGGAAACTTGATCGTTAGGGTGGGGAGGTGAGGAGAGGTAGAACCTTCAAGAGGTGGGGCCTAGATGGAGTGGTTAGGTCATCCCGGGGTGCTGCTCTTGGAAGAGATTCATCCTGCTATTACGTAGTGAATTCATTTTTGCCAGAGTGGGTTGTTATAAAATGAGGCTACCCCATGTGCTTGACCTTGTCTGCTTCTCTGCCACATTGTGATGTAGCATATGGGATCCTAACCAGAGGCTAAACAGATGAGGCTACTCAATCTTAGCCTTTCAGCTTCCAAAACTGTGAGCTAAACAAATCTCTTTTCTTTGTAATGTTCTCTGTATCAGGTATTTTGCTACAGTTACAGAAAATGGACCAATACGGTTCCATATTTTGAGATACAGTTTAACTTCTATACTTATTAAGAGCTATGAAATTTGGCCTAGGAAGACTAGAGGTCAAGTCAGTGGTCTTGACCTTGCCAAGTAACATACAGTGTGACCTTAGGTAGTTCTCAGCCCTTCATTTTCTCTTGTTTTACTATCTGGCAGATGGAAGCCTGGGTGGTCTCCTCTTTTCTCCAGGGCAGCCATGAGGTACAGATGAGATAATGTGGGTGAAGCATTTTGAGATGTCTAAAGCTTACAAATACCAGAGACTTACTATCATGTCTATTTGGACATGTCACAATTAAATTTCAGATCCTTTCTCGGTTTTACTTCTTCAGGCATGTCTTTCATATGCCATGGTTAATGGATCCTTGTCCCTGATCTGTGAAGCTTGGCTCCAGGGGATGCTGGGGGCCTGAACTACTATTGCACTCTCAGGACATGATTTTTTTTTGTGTGTGTGTGGAGAGAAGTAGCAATCTTTATTTCACCTGCCTAAAACTCTAGTTGCAGAAGAATTTGGCTCTGACTTTCCAAAATAAATTTACCTTTGGGCTGAGTCCAAGAGTGGAAATTTTTAGCTGAAAACCATAGCTCATCAGAAAAAAACAGGAGTGACTGCCTCCTCGCCCTCCTTGCCCACTGGTGAAGGCTTGGCAGAATGAAGGAGGCATGAAAATTCTTGGGATTTATCGCCCCTCCCCCCCCCCCCCCCCCCCCCCCCGCCAACTGTCAGATAAACCTTAAAGCTTTAGCTTCTGGAGTTACGGGTGGGCTTGCTTCCGTTTTGTGGGTTTGGTAATATTTGATAATATTTGTGTAATTATTTCTCTCAGCTGAATATCCCTGCCTGTCTTTGGCACGATGGTGGTATAGGTAGCTTTACCAGGCATAGTTCCTCTAATCCGCAGAGTGTCAAGAATTGCTTATTTTCAGATCAAAAGCTGCTGACCTGATTAAGCCTTCTGTCTTGCCCTGGAGCTCAGGATAATGAATTTGTCCAGTCCAGTGGCTGGCAGGATCTGGGGGCTTTTTGAAGATGGTTTTGAGCCTGGGTGCTGAGCAGGGCTTTTATACCAACCTTCAGATGTTTCAAGTCAGATGTGTTCATTGGCGCTCCGGGTGTGGCTTTCTATCCCCGTCCACTCTGTTCCACAGGTCACTGTAGCAGATGAAGGGATCTCTGGCTCTTTGCAGTTGGCCCTTGAATTTAACAGTGTTGGAGGACTAGAAATCATTTCTCCCAGGGATTTCTCCTGCAGAGTCATGTCCTGGTGGGAGCTTGGGGACTGGGGCAGAGTAAGGAGGTGTGGAAGCTCTGGGGAAAAAGATTCTGAGTCTCTGCCGGGGTAGAACTGCCACAGGCTGGCCAGGAGACTGGGGTTTCACAAGCTGCTGTCGCAGTTGGCAAGAGAGAGTGGCTCTGGAGTGAAGTGTTACCCAGGATCGCCTTAAACTCTCAATGGAAAACCTCCCCCCACTTTCAGCAAAGGAAATAAATGTACATGAATGGCCATGAGAAAATGAGGCTCTGAAAGTACCCTGTTCCTTTTCATTCTCACGTTGCTTCTTTTCCCTGAATCTTCCTGCCCTCGTTCCCAACCCTATTCTGTGGTTCTGCTCACTGTCGTTCAGGTTCAGGGGAGTCTTGGCCAAGATGCCTGGCTCCCCCCTATTAGGAGTCAGACTGGAATCTAGAATGGTCTTAGCTCTTGGTTCCGCTTTGATTTAAATGAAAGTTTGCATGTGTCACAGTCTTCGGTGTCCCATCCCAGTAGCATCTTCTCTGTTCATCCTGAAGAAAGAATGTGGTATTGGCTGCATGACAGGTTGGCCCCACCACAATGAATTAAATTCCGGTAGAAAGAAAAATGGAAACCCCTGTCTTCCCTATGAGAGAGAATCTTGGAACACTGCAGGTGACTCATAGGTAAGAGATGTGAATAATAGCAAGAAATACCTTACATTTGAACTGTGTCTTTTTGTTACCAAATGCTTTCTCATTTCTATTCTTGTGACAAAAACCCTGGGGTCAAGAGGAACTAAGTATTCTGCTCAAGATCCCATAGCAAATAAATGAGGATACACATAAACCTGGTCGACTTTTCATAGGTCAGTGGGAAACTGAATCTATTTTCTACTTTTCCTTGGGAACTAGCTCATTTCCCCTAAGGACAGGGGTCCTAACCAACATAACTGTGATTTTAAGACTGTTTTATTCCTCACAGTCCATCAGACACCACATCCCAGTTTGTAAAAGCTGGCTTTTGATGAATTCAGTGACAGTCCCCTCGAGGTCACAGTTCATTATTTCACAGGCACATCTTCCCTGGAACTTGCCAGGTCTGTGGGTGTGCAGGCCTGTGTCTCAGTTCCCATCTGTATTCGTCAGCTTTTCAGTACCACAACAAAATACCCAAGAAAACCAACTTATAAAGCAGAAAGGTTTATTTTGGCTCACTGTTTTAGTGGTTTCAGTCCATGATTGGTTGGCCTGGTTGCTTTGTGCCTGTGGTAGCAACATCATGGGGGAGGGGAGGAAGCATGTAGCAGAGCAAAACAGCTCATCTCACAGTTGGGAAACAAAAGAGAGAAAGAGGAGTAGACCAGGGTCCCATAACCCTCTAGTCAGCCCTCCTGAGCCCCACCTCTTGAGGTTCTACCACCTCTCAATACAATCTCCTAGGGAGGCCAAGCCTCCAACATTTGGGTGTTTGGGAGACTTTTAAGATCCAAACTACAGCACCATCTCCTAAATGCGGAGCTGCTGTAGTTCTTGTACTCATCAAGACAGAGTCCTAGCCAAGATTGTAATTGTTACCAAACATCTGAATTCACTGGAAAGGCAAGAAGGGTGAGTGGATAATAATACCTTATATTCCCATATAAAGCTTTATACTTTCCAGCACCATTTAAACATTGATTATCTCATTCTAACTTCAGAACAGCCTTTATTATCTCCATTTGACAGATGGGGAAAAAATGGAGGCATAGAAAATTTGTCACTTGACCAAGGTCACAAAGCTAACTTGTAGCTGTTTTTGATTTTCGCTGCTCTCCCTGCCCTGGCTTCTTCCGGGGGAGGCTTTGTCTGTTCATGGAAGTCAAGGATGGGGCGCTCACACAGTTCTCCCCGAGCCCCTGCTTTTGAGGAGCTGCAGTGGGGGAGGGTGAACGTTGCTTCTGTGGCTTCTCATGTCTGTGGGACACAGTTCGTGACGAATATGGAATAAAATGGAAACAGCTCCTGCTTCCTTCCCACACAGACGAGTTGAGAGTCTGCTTCTGACGTGAGAGCCAGCATGGAGGGGGAGGTGGCTCTGACTGTCCCCTTCTCCTTGGCTCCTGGTTGCTAAGCCAGGATGCAGACCTGGGGGTCCCAGGCATGAAGCCCCAGCTAGCCAGGCCACAGTGTCCTGCAGCGCCACTTGTGCCTGGTACCTTGCAAGGATGCAGGTTGCGTTCATGTTCCTTCTTTCATTCAGCAGACACACGCCGGGGCCTCCTCTCGGACAGGCAGAGTACAAGGGGAGCTGGGGATGCCTCAGAGATCTATTCACAGTTCTTGTCCCTCAGTGGGTTCCAAAGTCCATTGTGTCATCCTCCCTGCACATCACAGTTTGGTCATCAGGGGCCATGGGATTCCCTTTAATGGCCTCCAGGGCAGAGGGAGTTGCTGACCTAGGCAAGAGCTCTAGTCCAGGACCCTTAAGTGCCACAGAGCAAAAGACAGGAGGTCAGTTGTAGCAAGGGCAACCTTCGTGTCCTGGATAAATAGCTACATGGTCCCTCTTTTTCCTTTACGCCCTTATATTGCCAGGTGTGACCATGTGACTAAATTCTGGCCAGTGGAATGTGGGTTAAAGGATTAAGTGCCTCTTCTAGCCCAGTCCACAAAATCCTCCTGGGCCAGTCAGTGCCCAGGGTTGCCTTCCTCTTTCATTGGCTTGAAGCAGCCAGTCACTGGGTCTTGGCCATGGTTTGAAAGTGGCAGAGTCCCAAGGGGGAAGGAACCTAGGTCCCCAAATCCTTGCTTAGACAAGAGCTAGTCTTGTGTGAATAGGAGCATACAGTTTGGACTTCAGTTACATCAAGCCATTGATATTGGGGAATTTTCCTGTTACCCTGATATACCAGTTTCAGGGACATGAGTGCTGTCTTGAGTCAGGAACCTAATCCATCTGGATCAAACAATTGACATTTGTGGAACTTCTTGGTCTGCTTCTTCTAGATTAGTGTCCCTGCTTTGAGCCCCTTTGAAGTGAAAAAGCATAGGAGGTGAGTTGAGGTTTTCTCAACCCCATTCCTAAGAGACGAAATTGGGCTTGGGCCTCTAGAGATTGCCTCTTGGTGGCAGGTGCTGGTCAGGAGCACCCTGGGCTGGGGCCAGCACACTCAGCAGGCCCTGCCAGGCCAGAGTGGCAGCTGCTCCAACCAGGCCGAGACCCATGCACTGGGCTCTCAACCTTCCTGGGTCAAGGCCAGAAGGCCAATGTGGTGGAAGATGCCCCAGTTCTAGCAGCCCTTGGCTCTTGCTCCATTCCCTACATCTGCCAGCTATGTGACCTTGGACAAGGCCCTTCTCTGGCCCTCAGTGTGATTCCTTTCCTATGCCAGGTGTGGACTAGATGATCTCAGATATTTATGAGAATGAATTTTGAAAGCTTTAGTATAGTACAGACTACACCCCGGGAATTTCTAGAGTTACTGAGCCACTGATCCCATCCCAGATTCCAAGGCTATGGCTCTGTTGTTGCTGGGGAATGTGGTCAAATAGCACTTTGATTTTCTCTGTGACCATAAATCAGTGACTTTCAAATCTAAACTCTTTTAAAAGAAATAGTAAACATCCCATCTCCAACCCCCACCTCCATTAACCTGGATGATATCCTCCTGTAGGGAGAGATGTCTTGTGTTTTCCCTGGGCCCATTTATCTTATTAATGAACACACACACAGCAAGGCCTTAGTGCTGGGCACTGTTCTCAGAGCTTTTTGTATATTAACCCAGTTAATTCCTGTAACAACGGATGGTTTTCCTACTACCCTACTACCTAAGGCAGGTGAGAGAACGGAGGTCTCCAGATTTTAAGGAACATGCCCCAAATCTTTTGGCTTGTGAGAGGCCAACCTGGGATTTGAACCCAGGGCTTTTAAGTCCATGCCCTCGACCATGGTGGTACACAGCCTCTCCTAAGCGCCCTGTCAACGTTTACACATCCTCAGGTGCATCTTGTTGGGGGCTTTGCTTCTTACTTTAGAATCATAGCCCTGGATGGTCTGGTCTTAGCTGAATGTATTTAGGTCTGTTTTCTCCTGTAAAATTTCCTGCATGTTTTCCTACTTGTAAAGACTGCCCATAGATTAATGATTTCATTACCAGGCCCCTGGCCAGGACTCCCAGTCCCAAGAAGTGGCAGGAGAAGTCTCTGGACATCGTGGCTCCAGCATGGCCCAGGGTGTACCCAGGGCCTGGGGAGTTGCTGTCACCAGGATTTACAACTGTACTAACTGACATCTTGTTTTTGCCAGGACCAATGAGCACAGCAGGGCCTGACTGAAATACCATTGTTTGCCACCCCTGTTCCCAACACTGATGCAGGCAGACCCTCGCCCCTGTGGGTTACGGGTATTTGACCACCCAGAAGACACAGTTTAACTTGTTTGGGGTTGAACCCTGGATGTATGGAGAGAGCGGGAATTTGCTTTTTCTCCTCTCTGCTTAACATTAGACAGGAAAATCTGGCCAGACAGGCATGTCACATCTGATTGACAATTATTCCAAGGGTTCATCCTTTTTTCCAGGTTGCTGCTACTTTACTGACCTCTCCTGAGCCTCTAATGCATCAGGCTTTTAGAATGAAGAGGGTGGGGAGAGCGGTTAAGAGCTTTGCAACCACCTGGACAGATTTGCAACTCAAGCCCGGTTCCCGACCTCAGTGCCAACATGCTCAGCACAGCCTGGTGAGCTCTCAGGATGTGTCTAAATGCCTGGCTGCAGACCTACATCTTGCTTCACTCTGGGAAGCTATATGGCAACTTCTGAGTATGTGCCCGTCCAGGAATTGAGGCAGAATCTTTTTTGACACGTCCCTTTGGTGTTAGGTTGGCTTCCCTTAACATGTGAACTGAAGGAAAGTTCTTCCTGCTGGCCTTCAGAGAAACAGATATATTCACCCTGGCCATGCTATGAGTTTTTGGGGAGACCCACAGGACTTCCTGGTGCGAAAAAATAGGTCATTTGCTGGGGAGCTTGGCATTTGTCATCAAGGAAAATCCATAAGGCCAATCACAAATTATTTAGAGGAAGTGAGTGCAACAAATGCAGCCCCCCCCCCAATATATATTAAGTGATATACAGGATGTCGTCAAGGCTCTTTAGGATTCCGGTGGTCTCTGATCCATTCATCCGTCAAGGTGTGAATACAAGGAAGCCTCTAGGATCTTCCCCCAGTCCATTCCACTTCTTAGAGGTGCAACCTTGGGCAAAGTACCCATCTATCCACTCTGTCTAGGTTTCCTTATCTAAAAGACAGGAATGAGAGTCCCTACTTCATGGAATTATTATGAGGACCAATGTAATAGCCAATACTTGTAGGGAACTTATCACAGTGCTGAGTACATCATAAGCAAGAGGGTGTGGACGTAGTGACCAAGAGCAAGCACTCTGGCCAGACTGCCTGACTGCAATACTACTATACTATCCCAGCTATACTACTAACCTCTGTGTGACCTGGTGTAAGTTATTTAACATCTTCATGTCTTAATTTCCTCATCTGTAAAATGAGAATAAAAAAATCCTAGATCACAGAATCATTGTGAGGATTAAATGCATCAATATTTGTGAAGCCCGTAGAACAGTGGGTGATGCCTAAAAGCACCAAGTTTTTGTTAAATAAAATACATAAATAAATAAAATACAAAGAAAACCATGTTGACCTTTTTTTTTGTTATCTTTCTATTAGTAATGACTTTATATTAGCCCCATAAAGGAGGCAGGACAGGCATTGTTATTTCACTCTGCAGGTGAAAGGTTAAGTAACAGGCATATCTCCAGTTTAGACTTTGCCATTTGCTTGGTTTCCATGCCCCTTGGTGCCACTGTGACCCTCTCACTACCCTACTGTCTGTTCCTGGTGCCTTAACCTGGTCGTCCTGTTTCCCCTGTAAAATGTCCTGATGGAGACCCACACTGTTGGTGGCCTCCAGGAAAAGTTCCCCTGCTTAGCAAGACCTACAGAGTTCCTGACCAGTTGCCCTGGCTCATCCTACCATCATTTGCAGTCCCTTCATGACCTCTCACACCTTGGGGGCTGGACACACTGTTCCCTCTGCAAGGAATGATCTTTTGCTTCTCCTCCATCCAGCTGTGTCCACTCCTCCTTGCTCCTATAGAGTTAGGCTTTCCTCCTCAGGGCTCCCCTCTGCTTGGCTCTGGTGCCCATTGTGTGGTCCTCGTTTGTTTGGGGTGCTCAGCTTCTCCAGTACACTTCCTTTTCCTTCATGGACAGGGATCCATGTGTCGTTTATCTTTGTATTCACCCCACACTTCTACCTCCTTGTGTCTGCAAGTCCATCTGGCATATGGAAAGTGCTCAGAGATTTTGAATGGATGAATAATCATGGAAATGACAAAACTGTTCTTTGCCGTGATGCACATCATGATTTTAAAAGCCTTCACGCTTTTGATTTTCCTCCTGGCCCTGGCTTGGTGCTGACTTGCCTTCGACAAACTAGCACATCTCCCTGGGCCTCAGTTTCTCCATCTGTAAATGATCTGTAGTTGTCTTCACTTCAAGCATCTTGTGGATGGATGATTCTTTCAGAGTGAATTTGTAAGTGGATGCTTATTTAAGGATGAGTTTGGAATCAGGCTTTAGTCACACAGAGGGACACTGTTCCTGCACATCTTGCCCTTGGACTCTGCAGTTGATCACCTTGCCAGATGGGAACAGCCACAGGAGAGCAAAAGCCTGAAGGTGGCTAATAATGTGTATTTGTCTGTGCCCTACATAGTTGTGCAACGCTTGGCGGTAATGGATAGCTGTAAGGACTCATTATGTCCCGTGTAGCTGCAGGGATGTGCATCTTCCTCCTGGGTTGCCGATCAGGAGGCTGAACCCACAGAGAGGGAACCATCCAGTGCTCATCAGTAATCATCGTTGCTGTAAGAAAATTCAGCCTGTGCGCATTCAAACCATTAACACCGTGGAGAATTATTAATACAACCCAAATGGTTCTTCATTAAGAAAGAATCCATGGACATGTCTTTAAATAGGAACCCATAAATGTCTGTAGGTTGAAAAATTCAAATCTCCATAATAAAGAGTGTGGCAGGTCCGGAAAGGGGAGGTAGAAAAGGCTAAAGTCGTGGTAGTAGCGTTCACAGATGGTGCATCAGAAATGAAGATAAAACACCTCTGAAAAAGCAAGTTTCTCTGGAAATAGATGTGGATTTGCAGAAGTTCCATTTACAGGCACCTGTTTCAGAAGCAGGTCTTTGGTTTTTCCAGAGGGACCCATAATAATCTTTATTTCCACAAAAGACCTTTTCTTCTGTAACCATTGGTTTGCAAACTTTTGCATTTTTTGAAACAGTAAAATGCCTCCTCCCGCCATCCCTCATCCTTGGAGAGGGGAGCGAACTGACCTAGAGCCATGTTCTTCTAATTTTACCAAGTAAGAATTCAAACAACAAATTTGCTATCATAATTATTTCATGAACAAGAAGAACATTTACTTCAATAATGAAATATGCTTGTATTGAGAGTCATTATGCCCAAACACTATGCAAAGTAGTGGCAGATGAATGGCAGACAAGACAGGCTCGTCCCCTGCTCCAGTGGAACTTGGAGTTGGGTGTGGGTCAATAAATAAGTACACCTCTTTAAAGGGCTATGTAGGAGAACGAGGGGAAGAGGTCTGCCTTAGGGTGGCATGGCCAGGGAGAGACTCTGTGAAAGGGACAATTAAACTGAGACATTGGAGGAGGGAAGGAGTTGCAGATGGAAAGCGTTCCAGGCAGAGGAAACTGCACATGGGAAAGAACTAGCTGTGCTCATGGCAAAACAGTGGAAAAACGGGGAAAGACACATCTCAGAATAAAGAATGGCTCTTCAGTACCTTCAGTTTTATGAAAACTTACAGGAGTGGGTGTCTTTCTGTCCTCCTCCCTCCCTCCCTCCCTCCCTCCCCTGTTATGCTGTGGCTAGTGGAAGGTTTTCTTGGCCAGCACTACTAATCCTGTTAAAGAGGTCTTCTCCTTTGAGTATAGGGGGCGTGGATCATGCGAGAAAAGGAGCATCAAGGGTAGACTTAACAGATATCTTCTGGACTCTGGGCACAGTTCGTCTCCAGCCTGGCATCTCTGGAGTTCTCAGAGTCTAATGTCTATGTCCCCCAGAACCAAGGCAGACCTGAGGCCCTGGCCTCGGGTCTGAAGGCATGTGAATGAGCCGGTGGCCGCTTCATGGTGTGAGTGTTGGGTGAGCAGACAGCTCTTGGCCTCCAGGTTGACACCATCTGCAAGCTCCTCCCTGGGCTCTGTTGTTTTCCTGAAGCAGGCTAGAATTGTTCCCTGGCACAAAATGAGGCTGGGCTTCTTAGAGCTTTTCCACAGGCAAGCGACAAAGAGTGCAGGCTAAATGAGTAACTCATTCACTCACCGACAGACATTCTGGAACGCTGGCTGTGCGAGACTGTGCCGCGTCGAGAGCACAGAAGTGCCCACCAGCAGATGCCCCTCGACTGGACTTAGGAGTCGTTGCTCTGGGTCGTCCTTGTGTGTATTGATGGGCTTTGTCACCTCTACCAGGCGGATGCCCCTACTGGAGGAAGCTTCTTGTCTCCTTGCTTTCTGACCCTTCGACACCCGTGCCCGGTGCCAGTGAATCCCCTGAATTATGTCACCGCTTTTTGGAGCCCCAGGGAACTCAGAGTCCTTAAAGATAGAGTTGGTTTTCCTCTCTGACCAATTCTGGCTCCTCTTCTTGGAGGAGGCTCCTGTTGCCTTTGTTTGTATTTATTCATTGTCCCTCATTGTCATGGAGTTTCTGAGAAGCAAGGGGCTCCGGCTCATCTCTCCCAAAATCTTGGCTTCTCCTCTGGGATTTTCTACAAGTGTTGGTCTCTGGTCTCCATAGAAACGGGCTAGTATATTCTAAAGAGTTGGATCCCTTTCAGAAATAAAATCTGCGCAGTGAGGGGATGAAGAAGAGGAGGTCTGGGAAGGGAGGGCTGTGTGGGGTGGCCTCTTATACCACTTCACACCCCACAGCCCTGAGATAAGGCATGGTTGCCGCCATCTTACAGAGCAAGAAACTGAGTCTTGGGATGTAAACCATGCTGCCCAAGGTCACTCAGCTTTTCAGTGGTAGAAGCAAGGTTTGAGCCCAGGCCTTTGGAGCCCAGAGTCCCGACATGTGGTAGCATGCTATGGTGCTTTGCTTCCTGGGCTGACCAGGGGCTCCAGCTGGTTCCTGGTGAAGACATGTTGTTTCTCCCCCTCTTCCATCTCCTGAATGCTAGTTCAGTTTTTCTTGCTTCTTGCCCCATACCCTCATCTCATACACTGCCTTTCTTGGGTCTCTTGGTTAGATATTTCTTCTCTTTCCCCAATTTTGGGAGCAGCATAGAATCTGATGGCTTGGGAAGGGTCAAGCAATGTTAACTAAAAACAAATGGAAGTCCACGAGGCCTATCTCTATTGTTCTTCCTCCCCTTTCTGTAGTGCTCCCTACCCCCAAAGCACCCCTGAGTATTCTCTCCGGCCTAAGGCCCAGAGGTCTCTGCTCCCAGTGCTGGACCCACCTTCTCAGCTGAGTTCTACCTGTTAAACTGCTACTTCAGTTTTTTGCTTTTAAAGCACCTGCAAACCCTACGTTCCCCTCCCTTGTCTTTCTACATCTGCCTCATGAATAGGGGCCCAGGCGATACTAGAATTCTTGGGTCAAGGCTGGTACCATGGCGATAGTCCTGCTGTCCTGAACCTGTCGAACGCCTTTGGGAGAAAGGATGGGGATCCCACTGCCTGATCCAGAATATGATGGGCCAGATGAGCATGATGTAACTACTGTGGAGGAGGAGAACTTAATCTTCTCGTTGCTTCAGATTGTTCATGTGTCTGTCACATTGCATGGGAAGGAGAGCTGGACTTGTGAGTTAAGAAGCATCCCTTGGATCCCAGCTGCTTTGTCCTCTCTGTCAATAAGCCAATCTCTCTATCCATTACCTACTTTTCTATCTACTTATCTATACATGGGTACATGTGCTAAACACAGCTGTATACGTGGTTTGGAGAGTTTTGCTTGCTTAAGGAAAACTGCATAGAGCCCCCTCCACAAGTATATTGTGTGCTTACTGCGTATCTGCTGGTCCTGTGGGTCATATTGTGCCCCTTTTGTTCAATTCTTTAGTCTGTCCTGACTGCAGGAAAGGGATCCTGCGGCTTCTTGCCTGACAGCTTGGGTCTTTGGTGGTGATGACCATGCTGGAGTAGTCTGTGTGGACGCCAGCTTCTGTCTCTATGCTGGGTTCCTGTGGATGAGGAGGCAGAGGCGGGATGAGCAAATGGCCTCATGTGGCTGTTAAACGTGGGTAGAAGACTGGGCAGAGGATGCCCCAGTATCACAGGCTCACTCTCCAGCAGATGGGCATTTGTGCCCCAGCCCCAGGTGTTGTCTTTTGCAGACATAAAAAGAAAGATAGAATGCATTCCTTGAGAAACTGAAGGATGCTTGTAAAGAATTCTTTTAGGGTAGCTTTTGTTTTTTTGGTGAATATGCCAAGAGTCTCAGCCTTGCAGACCAAGATCAAGGGCTTGTCAGGTTCCCAGCCTCTGCACCATTGACATTTGGGGCAGATAACTCTGTTGTGGGGGCTCTCCTGTGCATTGTAGGGTGTTGACCAGCCTCTCTGGTCCCTGCCCACTAGAGACCAGTAGCACTTTCCTCCCAGTTGTGACAGTAAAAAATGTCTCTGGACATTACCAAACATGCTCCCAGGACAAGCACATAAGAGGGGCCCTAACCATTGGAGGAAAGTTACCCAGTGCTTGCAGTTTTTATATCAAGTCAGTAGGCCAGTTCAAGTTACAAAGGGAATTACGATTCTGGGATCACAACTGGATCCTAGGATCCCTGCACTAACTTATAGCTCTGGGAGCAGGATCTGCAGAAAGTCCCACTCTAATTCTGACCTCAGACTCAGAAAGATGAGTTCAGTGTTATCATAGAACTTCAAGGAACACTAGCGCTGGAGGCTGTTAATGCACCATAAAGGACTTCTGTGATCAGATGAGTTTGGTGGACATTGAATAAATATCATTGAATAAAAGTTAAACAGATTTTGTAGTGGTGCACATCTGTCATTCCAGCAGCTAAGGAGGCTGAGACAGGAGGATTGCAAGTTCCAGGCCAACCTCAGCAACTTATTGAGACCCTTTCTCCACATCAGAAATAAAAAAGGCTGGGGATGTTGCTCAGTGGCAAAGTGCCCTGGGTTCAATCTCTAGTACAAAAAAAAAAAAAAGATTAAACAGATTCTTTATCTCAGAATTTATTAGCCTTTGATATGCTAATGTGAATTAAATTCCTCTAGAGCATTGATATTCACTGTTGGCCAAATTTATTAACATTCCTGGGGCACCTCTTGAGACTATATTTCATAATCTAAAGTTTAGAAAAATGTTTTATTAGCAACAGATTGAAGCAGTCCTCTTCTGTAGGTGTAGGATGGGCATTGTAATTGTAGGCCTGGGCCCTCTTGACTGGTGTCCCCTCTTCCCCATCCCAGCCTCTGGCTTTTTTGAGATTATGTTAATATGTTAACTGATTGGGATCTTGTATAAGTGATTGATTTTGCTTATCTTTGCACTGATTCATTATTATGCTAATCTTCTTGTTTTATTCTCAGAGGGCAAACTATGTGTCTTATTTAAAGTTTTTCCTTTGGTACACCATGGATTGAACCCACTTGAACCACTGAGCCACATTTTCAAGACTTTTTATTTTTTATTTTATTTTATTTTATTTGAGATGGGGTCTTGCTAAGTTGTTTAGGGCCTCACTAAATTGCTGAGGCTGGTCTTAAAATTGTGATCCTTCTGCCTCAGCCTCCCCAATCACTGGGATTTACAGGCATACACCACCAAGCCTGGATACAAATTTCTTCTTAAGAGGAATATCAGTGGATACCCAAGTACTGACCTCCTTTTACCCAGCTCTTATGGACCATGGAAAATACTGTCTTGGGCTCATTTCCACTGTAGGGAAAGTAGTGGTGGGTATTGGGAACTTGGGAAATATGTATGAAGTCATGGATGGATAGATGGTAGATCACATTTGAAAGACAGGACCAGGATTTTATCTAACAGATATCTCCAGGTGTAGTACATCTGAAACATATGTGCATAATACAGACTATGCAGCTGTTACGTACACATGCATGTGACTTGAAGGGCATTTTTCTCTACCCCCTTTGTAAACTAGATCAAACAAAACCATGCCCCCCCAAACAATTAAAATTCTCAGATTGTCTGTAGTGGGTTCACATAGGGCTCATTTGTTGGAGTCCCTTCCCAGGGATCACAGTCCCAGGCAGTGAAATCCAAACCCACACAGAAGCAGCCATCCATGACAGCTTCCTGTCTTCTCTGATGGATCTGTGGGCTGACTTCCAGAGAGAGAAAGGGAGAGAGGGAGAGAGAGAGAGAGAGAGAGAGAGGGAGAGAGGGAGAGAGGGAGAGATAGAGATCAGACAGACAGAAAGGCTGGAGGGGTGAGGACAATCAGACCAATGTGCTCTGGGTGAGAGAAGAAATATGTCCCCAAAGCTGGGAGGGGCCGCTGTCCCACCCCTCTGGGGAGTTCAGATAAAGGAGACTGTTGAGATGAAGTGGTCCTACTATGGTTTCAACCTGCGGACTGCTAAGAGATCCACCCAGGAGGTGCTGGCAACCCTCCCAGGGATTTCAGGATTTCCTGATATCGGCTGGGATCCGCTGGGGGAGCAGCACTGGGAACCATCTTCTTCGGTGAATAAGAAGCACAATAAAAGCCATTAAGATACTGAGATCATAAAATTCATGTGCGAGATAGAAATCTATGGCCTTTGGGTAGATGAAGTCCTAGATATGCCCGGCAAGCTAAACGCCAGTAATTCTTGTTCAATATTGCGATATCACTAGTAGCCCTCTTTGCCCATGTTTATTTCCAAATGTCCCCATTAGGAGGCTAGAGATGTCCTATGTCCTACAAACTTATCAATTCACTCATTTACCTAATCATCATGCAGTTGATAGTTAAGGTCATTTCTGTCGTTGATGGCTGTGGGTTGGAAGACAGCTCTGCCTCCTGTGTATTAGCATTGTGCTTGGTGTTGTGATTTTTCTCACAGGTAATTTTCAGAAAAAATTCTGAACTGATGTTGCACAACCTGGGATTCCGTGATCTGGGAGGCTGAGGCAGGAGGATTGCAAGTTTGAGGCCAGCCTCAGCAACTGGCCTATCTTAAAATAAATAATAAAGAGGCCAGGGGATATAGCTCAATGGTAAAGTGCTCCTGCAGTGCAAAAAAAAAAAAAAAAAAAAAAAGTAAAGGAAAAAGAAAAATCCTGAGCTAGGTGGTTTTGGAAGACCTATTGCCCGGGTTGCACAGGAAGCCTGCCTACTCTGCGTTTTGGAAACAAGGAAACTGAGGCTCTGTAATATAGCCAAGGTCAGCCTGCTAGTTAGGAGGCAGAGCTGGATTCAGACCCATTTTCACAGTTCGGAGTTGCCTTAGGGAAGCAAGACACGCCCTCAGGGGAAAGTTAAATAACAACTGAAGTTACATAATCCAGGACAATAGTGCAGTGGATGTCACAGAACAGGCTATGATGAAACGCTGGGTGGCACAGCAGATCCAGTGGCTGGGAGCTCAGGAGGTGGGATTCTCAGAGGGCTGAGGCTGGGTCATCTAGACTTGAACCAGACCCTGAAGGATGGATACAGTCTGATGGGGGCAAAAGCAGTGGGTGGGTGGTTCAGATTTAGTTTCTCCAGAAACACAGATGGATGCGAGCCTTTTTCTTTCTCACGAACTGATGGTTCTCCAACTTTTGGGTTTCTCGACCAAAATTTAAATCGTTTAAATGTAAATATTTTTAAATTACTGAAGACTCCAGAGAGTCTTTGTTGATGTGGGCTGTATCGGTCAATATTTGCCACATTAAAATGAAAACAGATTCTTTTAAAATTAATTAATTAAAAAATAAACCCATTACATGTTAACACGCACGAAGAGCATATTTTCACGTGATATAAACTACATTTTCCAAAACAAAAGTCTTACAAGCATGGCGTTGTTTTATATTTCTGCAGATCTCTGTAGTGTCTGGCTTAGTAGGGCATCAGCTGGGTTCTTGACTGGCTTCTGTGGCTGCTTGTGATATCACAAGTCACGTAGCCCCTTCTACACTCTTGTGTGCTGCTGAGAGTGAAAGGGACAGAACCAAGTGTTAGTTATCATTATGAGAATGATTTTGACCTTGCAGGACAACTGAAAAGTCTCTGGGACCCTCCCCCCAGAATCCAGGGGTCTCAGGAACACATTTTGGGAAGCCCTATTTAAACTTACTCCCAGGCAGAAGAGGGTACTGAACTTGGGTGGGAACTTGGGTCTTAGTGGCTCTTCCTTGGGAGACAGGAAGATGAGGGAAAGCAGAGGGGCCACCACCCATTAACTTCCAGGTACCATCTTGTGGTCTGCCTCTCTGAGTCTGGGTGAGCTGCCCAGGTGTGAATTGGCAGTGGTGACTTGGCCTTCTTCCATTTGGAGTTCCAATCCCACCCTGTGCATGTAACAAAGGCACTTCACGGCTCTCTTTGGAAACCCAGGCATGCACTGTAGTCCTTAGAAGATTAACGAACAGCATCGATTCTGTTTCCTGACAGCGGGAACCAGGACGGGAGGCAATTTCTGCTTTCTGTCCACATGGTTTACATGTGCTGTTTTTCTGCCCCTGGAGATTCTTGGTAGAAAGTGCTGTGAGTCCTCCCTGTTAAAAAATGCAGAGGGGGGAGCGAGGCCCCTGTGAGTGCCAGAACGCAGTTCACATGTGCTTCTAAGGTAGTAATTAGAGGGTGCCTGTAATGAGCCTCAGGAGTCTTCCAGGACCTGAGGTTTAAGTGTTAATTTCCAACACAGATGTGCTTCTGGGCTTCTGGGCTCTTGGCTAAGTGAGCTGTTTGTGGGGAAGGTCCTGTCCTTTTTCCTAACCCGTTTGCCCTGTGGATGGTCATGATTCACCATTTGCTTCTGCCCACTGTGGATTTTCTGCTACTCAGGACAGCTCACTGGTTTTGAGCTTAGCATTCCAACACATGTTCTTTTAATTTCTTCATGCTGTGATGACATGGCCTGTTCTTCTAGGAGACCCTTCTTTGAGTTCTTGTTTTAGAGTAGTTTAAGCAGTCTGGAATCTGCATCATCACGGTCTGGCTTTAGATCTGGGCAGTATGCTGGCATCTC
This sequence comes from Callospermophilus lateralis, assembly GCF_048772815.1. NCBI lineage: Eukaryota > Metazoa > Chordata > Mammalia > Rodentia > Sciuridae > Callospermophilus > Callospermophilus lateralis. The sequence goes on from NC_135318.1 coordinate 36,044,547, forward strand.
CGCTATATAGTTCTGAGTCTCAGGATGTAATATCGATGGTATAAGGAATCAGATATGTCCTGAGAGGCTTGGCCTCTGACTCTATGGTCTTGCCAGCCCTCCTGTTTGCCCCAGGTGACACAGAGAGCATGGAGAGCCTTCTGGGGGCAGTGCCAGAGTGTGGAAAGAGTATTAGAATTGGATTCTAGAGCTGACTTTGCTGCTTGTTAGCTGGGTGACCTTGGGTAAGCTATTTAACCTTTCTGGGCCTCCCTTCCCTCATGGGAAACAGGATTAAGAGTAGATGTACAAGACTGACTTGCTGTTGTCAAGCTCTCTTTAGTTACAGACTTGGCCATAGTCAGTCTTCTTAATAGACTTGCCATTTGCTGAGCAAATTTTCTAAGAAAAATGTATACCTAAACGTGTGTCACAGTATGGTCTTTTATCTGCCCAAGGTGAAATTAATTTTGTATGACTGGGTACAGGTAATCTTTATTAGGCAAATAGCGCCGTCCTTTTTTTTTTTTTTTTTTTTTTTTTAAGAAGAAAATTCTGTGTGCCCAAGAATGGCTTCCTTATCTATTTAGGTCATGGTTATTTATTCAGCATGAACCAAGTGCAAGGTGATACAAGAGATACTGTCAAACCTCCTGGAAGTCCTTTCTGGAGAAAGAGATGTATATTAGCAATAGACAAGGGCAATGCCAGTGCTCTGAGTGTCCACCCTGTGCACATGAACGGGATTGGGTGTCCCTGTTGGGATGCCGTATTTGTGGTGAAGGCTGCCGGGAGAACAGGGGTTGGAACTGTGCCTTTTAAAGAGGATTTGGAGTAGAAGGGAGGGCTTTCCAGGTAGCTAAGAGGATTTGACCAAGCTTTTGTGCAACATCTGTCATTCCTCCCAGATGTGCTGGTTATCATTTGAGCCCTGATGACTCTTGGTTTTGGCCATTGCATGGTCTCTGCTCCCATCCCCACATTTGGGGCATGTGTTTTTCTACTTATCCCAGAATTCTGGGAAACAAAGAAAGAAGCTAAAGTCTTCCCTGGTTTAAACTAGGCCAAGGGAGGTGGTATGTTATGCACACTATTCCTTGCTCTCTGTTTAAATGCAGTTTTTAAAGTATGATTGCATGTTCTTTTAGAAAGTCCTTTGTATCCCATCAAGGGAGTAAGATGATGGAGAGAAGCTATTCTAGAAAGATTAAAGGTATTTTCAGTTTTGTCTTTAAAGGGCAAAGATCAAGGTTAGAGCAAAGAGTCATCTCTACCTCTTGATTTTGGAGGGACATTTTCTAAGATAAGACCCTATGTTTAGATGGCCAAAAACTTTCATAGAGCCTGGTCTAGCAAACCAAAGCATTACAACATAAGCAATGACATTTATGGTCAACCTGCGTCCCTACCAGCATCTCCTCCAACCCCACTCTCCCATCCAAACACACACCCTCCACTTAAATCCTCTTGTGCACGCTGCTTCCTCGGTGAATGTGCTATTTGGCATCATTTTCTATTGTGATGTGTACTGAGATGTGTATTAATGATAGACAAGGGCAGGGGCAGTGCTCTGAGAGTCCACTCTGTGCTCATGAGTGGGAGTGGGTGTCCCTATTGGGATGCTGTATTTTTGGCGTGGGTTGCCAAGAGAACAAGAGTTTAAACTTTCCTTCCTTAGAATTCCCCCTCAGTTTGTGCACCTCTTCTCTTAGCAGGGAATCTGTTGCATCTCCCTATCATCAAAGAGATGATCCCAATGTTCACAGGATAGCCAATGTGGAGATGGCACCAGGTTCAACCGAGGGGCTCCTGCTGCAGCCTCTGCCCTATGTGTTCTGTGTGTTCACCTTTTTCTTCTTCCCTCCCTCCGCCCTCCCCTGTTTTGCTTCTTCCCATCTAAAGCAGTAGCCTAAAGAACAGTACTCAGACCCTGTGAGGCTGTGATCACTGACCCCTGGCTATATAAAGTTTGACACAGATTGAAGGCATCTGCATATCCAGTATGTTTTGGATTCTGGCTGTGTTGGATGCCTCATCCTTCAAGAGGCTTATTTTTCAAGTTTAAGCAAATCGTAAAAGAAAATCTTAAGAAAATCTTCCAAGGTTTATAGGTAATCTAATTAATGATGCTGATTCTGACTGGGGGAAGAGCTGCCACCTTCACCTTGCCCTAAGGGGAGCCCGATTGACAATGGTTTAGGAACCCATCTGTCTGGGATCCAGGTTCTAGACCCATCTAGGGTCTTACAAGAGTAATAGATCAATATGGGGGGTGGGGATCTACGGGTTAGGGCATATTTTGCACTTTTAAAATGTGTATAAGGTTATAATTTTATAGTTTAGCAACACTGATAAGAAGAGACACTTTTGAGATCCTTTGTTAGCCCTGGATTAGAAAGGAGAAAGTCAAAAGGAAGTCACACATGAGCTAAGGGGACCATCATGAAGCTGGAGACACCAGGCCCGAAAAGCTATTCAAGGCCTAACAGAGCACAATTTGTTCACTGTCAAGAGCTACCAGTTTCTTTTGTCTTTGACAAGGTACTTCTCCCAAGAAAATAAACAAACAAAACAACAACAAAACTAAAAAACCGGCATGTCTGCTCAACAGATCACGGAAAACAGTTGTTATTTATAAAATGTTTTTTTTTAAATAAATTCTTATATTTGTGGAACATGAAAATGATATTCCTCAAATTTACCTACAAGGAACCAAATCCCATGGGTGTAAAAGATGATTTGGAGGCTGTCAATGAAATTTTTGAGGTGAAGGAAATAGGATTGTGAAAATAGTAGAAGCCTGGGTGGTTTCTATCCTAGGAAAGCCCCAGGGCAGAAGCAGCTGCTGTGGACAGTTTGGAACAGGCAAGAAGGTGAGTTTTAGGGTCATTTGACTTCTGTGATTAGTTAGCACTTGCTGCAGCCCGGCTGGCTGGGCAAAATAACCGGGGGTGGGTGTTGAGCAACTTGCGTACATTGATACAGCAGGAGTGGGAGCCGTTTATTGTAGGACAGGAGGGGTATATATACATTCCACACAGCTTATCTTAATTAACATAAACTAGATACAGCAGTCAACCAATAAGGAATCTCCACACTTAATGGCTCGCTGGCGTTACTTCACAAACCACTCCCCCTGGCAAAATGCCAGGCTCAATCTTTACTTGTTTACAGACCCTAACAAGCACTAGCCTTTGTTTTTATAGAGTCGGGTGTTATTATTGGTAGTGTCAGGAGAGCCTGGTATGGCTTCTGAGGGGTTCGTGGTCTTAGCCTGTGATTGACACCCAGTGTTTTCCCATCCTGCTAAAGAGATCCTCTACCTTTCACAGTTCAACTTCTTGGGCCAAGAACATTCACTTAGAAAGAGCAGCCTGGTTCCCTTTGGTCTTCCAATCAGTGCTTTAGGACCATTGGTTTTATGGCCCATGAAGACTCAATGCGTGAAAGTGTGGCCTGGGAGAGAGGCCGAAAGGGGTGGGGAGATGAAGTGATATAACAGTAATGAATGTTTGTCAGGAGATTTTTTTCATTTACTGTGTCTTTTCAGGATACAGAGAAGTGAAATTTCTTTGTTCTCACATTCCTGTCAGGGATGAGAGAAAGATTCAGAGACATTAAGGGTCTTGGTCATAATTATGTCATTACAAAGTTGAGCGCTAAGCCTGAAATCCAGGATCTTTTCAAGACCTGGATTGTTTTAAATTGCAGGCTCCACCTGTGATGCAAATTAGGCTTTGCAGAGGGGGTGCCTTTTCCTCCAATCTGCCACAGCCCTTGAAATTCTACCTTCACAAAGTCTTTCCTGTCACTTAAAACCTTGGTATGAGTGAGATAAATACAGGTGTCCTAGAGGTGTCCACATTGTCTCTCCAGTCATTTGAATATCAGTGTAAATTAAATTTATGAGAGTTTTACTTGAGTAAAACTCTCAGCACAGGGATGCTGAGGACAGACATGTCTCAAGTACTTGGGTTTTTCTGTGGAAGAGCCTGAATGCTATTGTAAGGGCCTTCTACCCAGGCTGATAATGTTAAGGTATTTGAATATGTTGAAGTTTTTCATATATGGTTTCAACTTGCAAGGCAGCTTTATGTTTCACAGAACCTGTAATATAATCAGGAGTTTACTGAATATTCAAGTACAATGTTCTCTTGGTCATGTTATTTAGGTTAATGGCATTTGTTGATATCTACCTCCTGGAAATAAAGGTTTCAAGTCAGCTCGTATTATTACATATTTTACAAATAGCTTGTTTGGGGCAGTGTTAGTGACAGTAACAATAATATCTCAGATGTCACTTCCTCCAGAAAGCTTTCCAGGATCCTCCAAATCAGGCTACGTGCAGCTTTTAATGTTTCTGTAGTATTTTTCCTGTTCTTCTCCCAGTTGGAATCTAACACAAAATTTGGGATTTTCCTGTTTGTTTGCTTTTCTGTCTCTTTTGCTGTCTGTCTCAAATAGGACTCCTCCTCTGGACCACAGAACAAAAAAATGACATGAATGTTTTCTCAGTTCTCCCAAGGATGAGACATAATGTACAATTGTAGATGGTCAGGAGAAAAGTTCATCCATTGTAATTCATAGATGCCCTGGATCAAGGGTTGGCTACTTTCTTAGGGCCAGAAAGGAAAGATTTTTGGCTCTGTGGGCTGTACGGTCTCCCTCAAAACAACTCAGCTTTACCACTGCTGTGCAAAAACACCATAGAGAATAAAAGTAAATTAATTTATTTACAAAAAAAACTGGTAGTGACTGGGATTTGGCCCTCGGGGCTCAGCTTTTTGTATTTTTTTTTTTCCTTTGGTTGTTGTTTTGTTTTTAGTACTAAGGATTGAACCCAGGGACACATTAGCACTGAACTACATCCCCAGCCTGTTTTTATTTTTATTTTATTTATTTATTTAAAAATATTTTTAGTTCTAGATGGACACAATACCTTTATTTATTTATTTATGTGGTGCTGAGAATTGAACCCAGTGCCTCACATGTGCTAGGCAAGTGTGCTACCACCGAGCCACAACCCCAGCCCTCGTCTTTATTTTGAGACAGGGTCTCATTGAGTTGCTTAGGACGCTACTAAGATGCCGAGGCTGGCCTTCAATTTGAAATCCTCCTGCCTCAGCCTCCCAAATTGCTGGAATTACTGGTGTGTGCTGCCACACCCTAGCAACAGGGGGCTTCCTCCTCCCTCAGAGCCCAGTTGAGGGAGATCCAGAGTGACAGACTGGGAGCTCTATGAGGGCAGCGGTTCTGAGTTGCCCATTACCCTCCATGGTGGCTGGCCCTGTCCTGATACATAGTGAGTACTCAAAGAATATCAGCTGTTATTCATTCATCCAACACATATTTATTGAGAGTCTGCTGTGTTCCATCCATCACTCTAAGAAGTTGGCATGTATTAGTGCAGAACGCAGACACGATCCCTTTCTTCATGGAGCTTATATTTTAGCAAAGGAAGACAGATAAACAATAAATGTGGTAAATAATAGATGATGTAGTATGGGATTGGATGATAAATGCCATGGAAAAGGAAAAAAATAACAAGTATGGTAAGGGATATTAGAATTCCTGGGGTGCTGAGTGGTGGGCAGGCCTCAGTAGCACCCAGGCTGGTCAGCACTGGCCTTGCTGAGAGGGTGAGATTTGAGCAAAGACTTGCAGGAGGCGATAGGGTCAGCCAAGCAGCTGGCCCCTAATGCCCTTTCTCCTTCCTCTCACCCTCTCCCATCCCAGTCTTTCCCCCAATCAGATAGTCTCTCTTCCCCAAAGTAGCCTGAGAGAAGCATTCTGAACTTACAGAGACTGGATTCCAGGTATGACTCTGCCGGGGACTTCCGGGGTCTCTTCCCCCCCTACTGAGTCCATGGGGGCCTGTTGATCCCTCCTCAGAGCAGTGATTTCACCGTGAGACCTCAAGCCTGTGTCGTGTGGCATCAGTGTGTGGCCGTTTCTTGGGGGTGAATCTCCCTGAAGGTTCTCAGGCAAACCTCCCTGAAGGCAGGGGCATCCCATACCCTATTTATATACACAGTACAGCAGATGGCACCGTGTGGGGTGGAGGGGCAGCTGGGGTGGGAGGTGACGAAGTGGTTCGAGAGTACATAGTTCAGGTCATTGGATGGCTGGGAAGTGAGTGCAGCCAGTGAAAACATTCTACTCTGAAACTCAGCCCCGTGTCTATAGTTAAACCTCATTTTACATAATGATTGTGATCCAGAAAAGCAAAGTGTTCCTCCATGTAAATGTGGGGTTGCCTGTGTCAAGCGGCTTGAGCGTGGGAAATCAGCAAATGTCATGACAGAAGAGGTGACTTTCGGGTGCAGCTTGGGCGGCAGGCAAGCCCCAGCGGGAAGTGAGGTATCCAGGTCTGGGTGATCCACCTTCTTGGAGCAGCAGGATTTTTGACCTGGGCCCCTGGCATGCGTCCAGATAATCCCCAAGACAGCGTGTGGGGTGGATTCTGTGATGCACAGACCCACCCCCCACACACACACCAGAGGCCTGACATGCTCACTCCTCTACTGCCAGGAATGTCACTGCTGACAGCTTGCCACTGAGCCCTTCCTCCCACCACTGTGGCCCCCAGAGAAGAGAGATCAAGGTCCTTCCCTTCCTGAGAGCAGCCCACATTGAAAGACAGGCTTATGGGGAGTCCAGGCCCAGCCCCCTGCCCTACTTCGGACAACTCTGCAAGGCCCCTGTAGCTGCAGGGTTCCCCTTTGGGTTGGCTGAGAATTCTTTTTTTTTTTTTTTTTTTTAATTATTTATTGGTTCTTTTTAGTTATATGACAGTAGAATCCTTTGATATAATTATACAAGCATGGAGTGTGTCTTATTCTAGCCAGGATCCCGTTCTTGTGGATGTTCAGGATGGCGGGATTCACTGTGATGTTTTCATGTATGTATGTAGGAAAATATGTCAGAGTCATTCCCCTCTTTCCTTTTCCTTTCCTCCTCTCCTTCCCTCCATTCTCCATTGTCTAATCTACTGACCTTCTGTTCTCCCCACCCCACTTATGGTGGGTGAGCTTCCACGGATCAGAGAAAACAGTTGACCTTTGACTTTTGCCTGAGGACATTATAGCAGCTTCCACTCATCCCAGCTGCTCCCTCTGTCCAATCCTGCTCCCATCACTCCTTCCACAGGGGCTGGTCCTGGGGACAGTCCCCACCTGCATGCTGATTTCCATCTCAGTCATTAGGCCAGGCCAGCTTCTAGCTGAAAACAGCCTGGGACATGGGTAGGTCCCTAGGAGCCATGGGGGAGCGCTGTGTGTACTCTGTTCCCGCTGTGGGCTTGGCGGCTCTGACAAGGGTGTCCTGCCATATCTCCCGCCACCAGAGGTTGAGTTCTTAGGGTTGAACATTGTCCCCACTGCAGACTCTCCTTTTGGTCACAGTCCTCAGGGAATGTCACTTCCGTATGAACAAATACCTTAGAACCATTTTGTTCCAATAAAGAGCCATCAAAGGAGCCGTGAGATGTGTGAGGTGCTGCAGTTTGGAGCCGAGGCGGTAGGCGTTGAGTTGGACCATGCATTGGCTTTGGTCACCATGGACAGGTCATTTAACCTCTGCAGTAACTTTCATGGTGGGTGGTTTTGCAGAGGGACCAAAAAGAAGCGCAACCTTAGAACATGAATGTTTGGGGCATGGTGAAGACACACGTGGGAATGGATGAGGAAGGCAGGCCAGACCCTCCTCTTGGGAGCACAGATACAGGTGGGGATCGTGGAGGCAAGAGATGCCAAATCAAGGCCAAGGCAATTCTTGAGTTGCAGAGGGAGGGGAGGAAGGGAATTAACACCAATCATACAACTACTGTGTGCTAGGCACTGCATCCTGTCTTTCCAGAAATCGCTCCATTTATTCCTTACCATATCCACCTGGCATATGCATATTTTCATTCCTGTTTTGTAGATGGGAAACTGAGGCTGTGAGAGCCTAGGTCATTTGTGCAAGGTCAGAAAACTCTTGTATGATGGGTAGAATTGGAAGTAGTTCTGTGAGACAATAGGGCCCATGTTCCTGTGTCTAGATCACACTGCCTAAAGCATTTTTCCTCAGTGCTGTCACATGCTACTACCGGAGCAGCACAGGAAGAAATCAGTCTGTTAGGCAAATCAGACACAGAAGCCACCTCCTCCAGGAAGACCTCCTGAGGCCCCCCGCCCTGGATTCTGCCCCTTGCTCTGAGTTTTCCAGCACTGCCTGGTCTCCTTCACCTCTCCTCACTTTTTTTTTTTTTTTTTAATTTGTACTGAGGATTGAAGTCAGGGCACTCAACCCTGAGTTACATCCCCAGCCCTCTATTATATTTATTTAGGGACAGGTGTCTGGCTGAATTGCTTAGGGCCTCGCTAAGTTGCTGAGGCTGGATTTTGAACTCACCATCCAACTGCCTCATCCTCCTGAGCCACTGGGATGACAGATGTGCATCACTGGGGGCTCCTCTCACTTTCTGCCAGGTGTCGTGGTTACCTGGGGAGGGAGTGGGACTTTAGATCTGTTTCACAGTCAGGTTTCTGGAGAAACTTGACTGTGAAACAGATCTAAAGAGCAGGCCAGACCTCTTTCCTCTAAGGCAATGCGCCTCTCCCTGAGTATCCTCTGGTATAGTAGGTGTGAAGGAGTTGTGTGGCAATGAGTGGGAGCATCAGTGGTGATAAGTGACTGTAGACTGCAGCCTCAGAGGCTTCAGAAATCCCTTCAGAAATAAGGGTCATCATGGTGCAGGGTCATCAGGGAGCGTGCACTGAAGTCCACACATTCTGATCTTGGAGAATGGAAGCAATGGGGGTGGGGGTGGGGTGGGGTGGGGTGGGGGTTGGGTAGGTATGGAACAGAGGGAAGAGGGGCATGGCCATTCTGGAGGCAAGCTGCTTCCTTTTGGGGGGATGGGCAGCTGTCACTCATGCTCCTCTCCTGTGGGCTGTCAGGCCCTAACCTGACCACCAGCGTCTGTCCCCGCAGCACGGTGTGGGGGCTGGACGGTCCCCCCAGGGGAGCGTGGTTATGCCAGCCTTGCCAACTTGAGACCAAATGTTCCTCCTACGCAGCTGTCTTCCACATGAAATCCTGATGGGGAGGTGGGTGAGTGAGCGAGCATGAATTACCCCTGGCCCACGTCTTGGCTGGCTTACAGGCTGCTGGCTTGCTGGAGCTTTCTCTCATCTCCTGGATAAATCAGGAACTCCCGAACGCTCCTCCTTGAGGAGCCAGCCTCCCCTCCCGCCCCGCCTGCAGCCTGGCAGAATCCAGCCTGCCAGTCCCAGAACACTCTGTGCTCTTCCTCGGAGCTTTCAGTCATATATTACCTGTCCAAGCTTCTGCGACAGCCTGTGAGGCGGGGTGGGAAGCAATGTCCCCATTCACGTGGTGGGGGATCCAGGGTGGGGGTGGATTTGCCCAAGGGCCTGGCTCCTCCCCAGGACTGCCTGGCAGAGGACTCTCCCCTCCCCTCCGTTTCTGTCTCTTTGGTGGGCGTCTCTCCTAGGCATCTGTGGTTACTGGGGCCCCCTTTTCCCCTGAAGCTGTAATATATACAACATCAGGGTTGAAAGCTCAAGTTCAACCACACTCCCTCTGCTGGTCTTCCCACCACCCTCTTGAAAGCTCTTCTTGCTCTGTTCACAGAGTCCTGCCTGCCCCCAGCTCTGTTTCACTTCAGTCTGGGTCCTAATCACCCTCTCTGCTCAGTTCTGTACATTTCCAAATGCTTCTTAGACATCACAGCCTGGATGTCACCATAGGACCCCAAATAGAACCATTCTAAGAGTGGACTTACGGCCCACTGCAACCTGAGCTCTTCTTCCTGTCTTCAGCAGTGTCTCCCTGGCTTGAACCCTTTGCACCCTCCTTCTCCCTCCTTGACCTTGATACCACCTCCCAAGCTCAGCCTGTAGTTTCCTGATGGCCCTGGCAACCTTTTCCCCACAGTCCCACTGCAGGTACCCATAACTTTTTGCTTGGGCCTCGGTAATTTCTTCTTAACTAGTCCCTGCTGCTAATCTCTCCCGTCGCTAGCTTCATTCTGCACTAGTGCAAGATTTATAATTTTAATTATGTTAATTAAAATCATCAGTTATCCCAGTTTTAATTATGTTATTTTCCTCCTCAAATCTTTCAGGGTCTTCTCTTTGCTTTGGAATTAAATAATGATTTTTTACCTAGCAACTAGAGTCTTTCATGGTATTTACTCTGTCTTTTTGAATTAATTTTTTTTTTTTTTTTACACCTGTAGATAAAATACACCTCAGCCAAAGGGCTTATTTGCTGTGTTCTGAACAAACTGGGTGCCTTTCTCTTTGGGTTTGCTTGTGTCATCTGTGCCCCTAAATGCCCTTCCCCCTCTCCACTGTTTGCAGTCCCATCCGTTCTCAAATACTTCTTCAAGGTCCTTTTTCTGATTTTTCTAACCAGATGCATTTTTCCCCTTTATTTTGGATTGTAATCTTTATGATGAAAACAATATCTTGATCTAGCCTTGGACCTTGCTCTCAGTCTTGGCTGATCTGTATTGAATTTGAGCATCTTGGGAAGAGTCAGGGTAAGTTTTTAGGAAAGCCTAACTGATGCTAAGAAATCTTAGGTGCTTGATGGTCATATGTGGCATGTGTCATACGTGTTTTGCCTCTGGCCTTAGAATTATTGGAAATGAAGACGAGAGATCTCTGATGCCTGGCAAGTTCAAGAACCTGGTTTCAGCGCCAAGCACTGGGGAGAAAAAAGATTTAAATGGAGAGGCTGGGCACAGTGGCACTCATCTGCAGTCCCAGCTAATTGGGAGGCTGAGGCAGGAGGATCACTTGAGTCTATAAGTTTGAGACTAGCCTGGGCAACCTATAAGATTCTGTCTCAACACTACCACCACCACCAACAACAACAAAATGATAGTTCTTAAAAGTGTAGAATTGGGAATCATGTTTCTAGAGACTGAAATAGATGAATTTTAATGTCACTCATCTGTGTAGTGTACATGGCTCTATCACACATGTTATTTTATGACTCTTGTAACACCTCTAAGTAATAGTGTTCATGTGTTCTTTTTTGAAGTGAATTGAAGGACTGTATTGGTTCATGTATGGTCCAGTGTTAGTTGGAAGAAAAGTTGGATCCTTGTGCTCGTATGACATCACCACCTTGCCATCTTTGTCTTGCCAAGCTACTGTCCTCTGGTTGGCTATATTCTCTGAATCTTCCCAAGTGGTTGCAGTAATTGCTACCAACAGTTCCAGGCTTAAATGGAACTATTAATATTTTAGGAACCCATAGAATGACAAGACAGGGTGTATCTTTCCTGATAACTTCAATAGAAGTCACTTGGAGGGTCCTTCCTTGCATCTTCACTGTGCTAGGGTGGCATGGTGCTGTGATTGGCTGAGAGTGGACCTCATTGGACAGAGGAGAAAATTGTGAGCTCAGAAAGGCTAAGTGACTTATCCAAAAATCACATAGCAGACAGAAGTGCATGTGTTCTGACCAAAGTTCATGTTCCTTGAATTACTCTGTGTTGCGCTTGAAGCATCTTTTTGCGTCTACATGGGAGCCAGTGTTAGAATTCAGGAGCAGCTCTTGGCTCAGTTGCAGGGGCAGCAGGTTGTGTCTTGGGACTCCTACTTTCTTTTGTCTATACTCTTTAATGGCCCATTCAAGGACTCAGCTAATGCCCAGTGTCTTCAAATTCAGTTTCTTCCCATCCTTTTAAAAACCTGATATTGATCTGAAAAGTATTGGGTTCGAAAGAAGCCAGAATCTGTACCAATACTACATATGTGATAATCTGGAAAAGGTGCAGCTCTAGGGTTGGAAGGGGTCAGCGTCTGCCATGTGGTGACCGAGGTCCAAGGTGGTGGGCACCGAGGTCCAAGGGGCATGGGGTACTTTTGGAGGTAGTATTCTATTTTGTATCTTCATTTTGATGGTGTGTATGATATATATATATTTCAAAATCCATGGATTGAAACTATACACTGAAATGGGTGAATTTTATTGTGTGTAAATTAGACCTTAATAAAAACAACCCAAACTCTTAGATCCTGTTCAGGCCTGAGTGACAATGGGATTTACATCTTAATGAGCATCACAACTGTAGGCCGTGATGAACTAAGTAGCTTTGAGATACCACCATAATCTAATATCAAGAATAAGAAACCACAGCGTATTAGAGTCACTCAAGAATAATTGACTCCCCGTCCCTGGAAAGTGATCAGGTCGTTCCTAAGCTGAGTAAATCAGCAGCCCTTCTGCTGCCACTGCCATCTGACAAGAGCAGTGAAGCTGTTCCCAGCTCTTTTCTTTCCAGCTGGGTTGGTGTGGAGGCTTCTTGGGAAATGTGGAAGCCAGGATAGGGACAGAGGCTTCACCCAGTATGAGGCTGCAGAATCAGAGGAACAAAGATGCAGAAGGAAGCAGGCTCTCCTCCTCACCAGTAGCACAGAATAGTGCTTCCTGGCCAGCTGAGAAGAGGGCGGGAAAGTTCAGCATCTCCCCTGACCCCTCCCTGTGCACTCCTCCATCCACTCTGATGGATGCTCCATTCCCTCTACCTATCGCAAGTCCTCCTCCTACAGCCATCGGAGGCTCTGGGAGTCTCCCCAAGGGACTGCCTTTCTCATGCCAGTTTCTCTTGTTTCCTTTCTCTCCTCCCCCGTCCCTTTCTATCATCTCATTAGACTCTGGGCCTTTTGCTTTTTCATTCAGGTCTGATTCACTACTGTACCTTGAAAGACTTCTATCTCTCCCTGCCCATCTCTTAATTCTGTCTGGCTTCATTGCAGACCACAAATATAAGTCAGTGCAGCATTAGAAGGAGACACCCTCATATACAAATTGCATGGTAGTTTCTGAAATGTTAGTTGCTTTCTGTTCCATCAAAGTCTTTATAGTTAGGGAAGTAATACTTTTCATCACACATATTACATTTTCTGATTTAAAACATATGATTAAAAATATATGTGAGTTGAAAACAATTTTATTTTTTCTGAAGTAGACTTCATGCAAAAAATATACTAATAATAATATAGTAATAATAATAATGATGATAATAATAATAATAATAATAATAATAAATATTGCTCACCAGTTACTAAAACTAAGCTGTGGGGTAGAACTGAGGCATTAGGAAGCAGATCTCACACCTGTAATCCCAGAGACTCAGGAGGCTGATGCAGGAGGATTGCAAGTTGGAGGCCAGCCTAGGCAACTTAGGCCCTGTCTCAAAATAAAAAAATAAAAAGGGCTAGGATGCAGTTCAGTGGTAGAGCACCCCTAGATTTAATCCCCAGTAATAAAAAAAACTAGGAAGTTGGTCTCAGCAATACCATGAATGATGGCTTCTAAGTGCCTGTGAAGGAGACACTGACGGGGGGAGCGGGCTGTGCCGAGCTTGGGGAGAGTCGGAGCCAGGCTAGGCTGTTGTATGTCCAGAAATGAGAGGAGGTTTTTGACAAGTTGGAAACTCAGATTAAACAACATACCCTGGAAATGGGCTGACACTGTAGCTGCATAAAGCTTCTGAGAAACATTTCCTTACAGTTGTTTATAGCTGGCTTCCAGCATACACAGGTCTGACACTTTCCGGCTTTTATGTTGCACAAAACACCCCATCAGTTGTAAAGACTGAGACAGGGTCTCAAGACGACTGAGGTCAATAGCAGGGTCTTCCTAGGGCCTAAAGGCACCAGAAGAATGGGGACTGGCTAGACGGGAGGAGAGCAGTGCCCTGGTGGAGCCAGGCCTGTCCTCCAGCTCTGATGCGGTCCCCAGCCAGAGTTCACCAATCAGATTGGAGACCTTGGCAGCCCAGCCCAGCAGATGCAGATGGGCATGTACATGATTTGGGTCTGTGCCCGGGCTGGCTGGTGTTGCTGACGGGCTGTGGGCTGTGGGCTGTGGTCTTGGAAGGGCAGGTTCAGGGGGTGGCTCAATGCTAATACAGCCTTGTGCTGGATTACTGGGAAGGTGGCCAGTGTGCCCGCCACTGGGACCAGAGAAGCTCAACAGGGCTGTGCTGCTCCAGCACAGTCCTCTCAGTGGGCTCCTGAATGGCTGTGGTACACTGGGGTTCCTGCAGTGCTTGCTCTCTGCTTAGCCTTTGAGAGGACTTAAGTATCTATCCCAGGCCGTGAGGGATATTGGAAAGCTAGGCAGAGGTGAGACTGTGGGGTGCTCCCTTCCTCCTTTCAGGGGTTTGTGAATAGCACACCAAAAGCACAGGCAAAATATAGGCTCTCTCTTCACCTCATTGGTTGTTTCTTTTCTGAGAAGAATCTTTTTAGTTTGAATCCATCCCATTTATTAATTCTTGATTTTATTTCTTGGGCTTTAGGAATCTTGTTAAGGAAATTGGGGCCTAATCTGATGTGATGAAGATTTGGGCCTACTGTGATTACAGAAATACAAATCAAAACTGCTCTAAGATTTCATCTCACTCCAGTCATAATGGCAGTTGTCAAGAATACAAACAACAATAAGTGTTGGTGAGGATGTGGGGGGAAAAGGCACACTCATGCATTGCTGGTGCAACCAATCTGGAAAGCTGTATGGAGATTCCTTAGAAAACTTAGAATGGATTCACCATTTGATTCAGCTATCACGCTCTATACCCAAAGGACTTAAAATCAGCACACTATAATAACACAGCCACATCAATGTTTATAGCAGCTCAATTCACAATAGCTAAACTGTGGAACCAACATAGATGCCCTTCAACAGAGGAATAGGGATAAAGAAACTGTGGTATATATACACAATGGAGTATTACTCAGCATTGAAAGAGAACAAAATTATGGTATTTGCAGGTAAATGGATAGAGATGAAGAATATCATGCTAAGTGAAGTAAACCAATCCCAAAAAACCAAAGGCCTAATGTTCTCTCTGATAAGTGGATGCTGATCCATAATGGGTTTGAGGACATGGGAAAAATTGAGGAACTGTGATTGGGCAAAGAGGAGGGAGGGAAAAGAAGGGGGCATGGGGTAGGAAAGATGGTGGAATGAGATGGACAACATTATCCTAGGTTCATGTATAACTGCACATATGGTGCAATGCTATATTGTATACAACCAGAGAAATGAAAAGTTGTGCTGCAGTTGTGTACAATGAATCCAAATGCATTCTGCTGCCATATATATCTAATTAGAATAATAAAAAAAAGAAGCACAGGAAAGAACTAAGTGAAAAACGAGATGGCAGCCCATAGAATGGGAGATTTCCAAACCAATGTGCAATCAGGGGATTAATAGATAAGGAACCCATACGACTCAGTAGCAAAACAAAAATAGAAAAACAAAACAAAAAAAAGACCCCTCAATTTAAAAAAAAGGCAAAGGGGCTGGGTGGGGTGACCCACGCCTGTAATCCCCATGACTCAGGAGGCTGAGGCAGGAGGATCACAAGTTCAGAGTTAGCTATAGCAATTTCGTGAGAACCTCAACAACTTAGCAACACCCAGTCTTAAAAACTGAGAAGGTCTGGGGATGTGACTCAGTGGTTAAGTGCCCCTGGGTTCAATCCCCGCCCCCCCAAAAAATATATATATACACAGTCAATAGGTATCTGAAAATATGCTCAATACCACTGATCATCAGGAAAATGCAAATTAAAACCACAATAAGCTAATACCTCACATCTTTTAGGATGGCTATTATCAAAAAGTCAAAAGATAACGTGTTGATATAGACATAGAGAAAAGGAAACCCTCAAGTGTTGTTGGTGGGAATGTGACTTGGTATGGTCATAATGGAAAATAGTATACAAGTTCTTAAAAAATAAACAGTCCAGCAATCTCACTTCTGTGTAGATATCCAGAGGAAATAAAAATTACTATCTCAAAGAGACGTCTGCAATCTCTTGTGTGTTGCATTATTCCCAAGAGCTAAGATATGGAGGCAACCCAGGTATCTGTTGATAGATGAATAGGTAAAGAAAATGGAGCATTATTCAGCTCTACAAAAGGAAAGTCTCACATTTATGCACCTAGAGAACATCATGCCATATGCAAAATGAAATAAGTCTGCCCCAGAAAAATAATTCTGCGTGATCTGGCATGTGGAATCTGAAAGAGTCAAATTCATAGAAATAGAGAGCAGAATGTGTGCCAGGGCCTGGGGAGTTGGGGTAAATTGTAGAAGTTGGTCAAAGGATACAAACTAAGAAAAGAAGATGAATAAATTCTGGAGACCTAACATATAGCATGGGGACTTCAGTTCAAAATAACGCTAGGAGAATAGATATTAAGTATTCTTGCCACACACAAAAGAGTAACTAGGTGAGGTGGATCTGTTAGCTTGATGGTGGCAATCATTTCACAATATATACATATATCAAAACATCACAGTGTACCCCTTATAATTTCTATCAGTTATACCTCAGTACAGTATAACTGTGAGAGGCCACTGGATGGAAGTCCTTCTTGCTATCCTACTCTTCACATACAGGTCTCGGGCCTCCCAGGCTACTTGGATGCTTTTCTGCCTTTGAAGTTGCTCCAGAGACAGGAACCAGAAGGGGCTGCAGTAGGAAGTTAGCTCATCTCTTTCTACCCAGCCAACTCTGGTTTATCTTTCAGCTCCCGCCCTGCCTGGCCACATCTGTGTACATTTACTTATTCCTCACATCCGTATTGTGGGCGTGGGTATTTTCCCCTGATTGCTTCTTTCAAAACCTTGCCCCGAGCAGGAGGCTTTTTAGACCGCGTTTAGTCCAAATAGTTTGAGCCAACACATCCACATTACCAGACTCCGCAGAGGGCTTGATTCCGGCTCTGGTCCCTACAGATGTTCTGTCAGCTCTTGAGCCATCGACATAGGAAGCTGGCCTGGCCAGAGACAGCCCAAGTGCCAGAATGACCTCATCGCTGGGCCTGGCGAAGGGCGCAGAGACCTGCATGAACAGGAAGGAGCCTGACCCTTGGGAGCTCAGTGAAGAGTGGATTTTGCCATTGTTTTTTTTTTTTTTTTTTTTTTTCTTTTTAAGATAGTGCCTTTAATAAAAATGACATGTATGAAGGAGGCAGATGTCCTGGGTTCAAATCCTGAACCAACACAACCTTGTGTTACTTACTGCTTGATGTTTCTGAGCTCGGATTCTGCAAAATGGAAATAATGACAACAACCGATTGTTGTGAGAGATGACAGACCGTCTTCTGAAAGTGTGTGGCTCCAGACCAGGATCCTAGGAAGCTCTCAGTGGTGTGATTGTCGTTGGGACTATTGATCAAGTGGAGATTCTATAGGCACTGCCTTCTAGAAAGACTTTCCTAGAGAGGGCAATGTTTTCCTTTCAATTCTGGCCACACAGCAGAACCACATGACATGGTTTTAAAAATGCGTTGGCCTGGATTTTCAATCCTGGTGATTGTCATCTGTGAGTTGCATGTGGTGCCCTAGAATTTGTGCTTTTCAAAGTGCTTCAGGTGATTCTGATGTACCCTCTGGTTTAACTCCAAGGTATGAATCTCCCTGTGTAGAATCTCAGGCAATGGGGGCAGTGCTGGAGGTGGTGGGGGGTGAGGTTTGCACGGCAGGGAGGGCTGTTTTTGGGAAACTCTGCGGTAAGTCTTATGATTGTCCCTGTCTGTTATGGGAATCCTGGAAACCATTCCATTCTGCTTGTTCGCCTCCTTCCTGTGGCAATGGAGGCAGATGGTGGTGGGGAGAGCCCAAGCGATGAGGCCTGGGTCACAGATGCCCCCATGTCCCTGTGCTGTGACAGGTCCACCCCACCTTTCCCCATAGTGCCTCCAGAACTCTGCCTGAACCACAGCTTTGGAAGGAGGCTTCTTCCCCGTCTGTTCTCTATTGCTTCCCTCGCTCATCAGAGTTCTGAGCAGCATTTCCCCCTTCTGCCCTGCCCACATTGTTCTCTTTGCCTGGTGGTGCCTGACCTCTGTCCCTGGCTCTGATCCCAGGAAACTTTCTTGTTGAAATGGAAAGATGTGAATTTTGCTTTTCTCTGTTTATGGTCTGCATAGAGAAGTGCCCCCCAAGTAGGTATGGCATTAAAAGAAAATTCTCATCTCACCTATATCCCAGTTAATTTTGTTTCTGGTGGTTAATGCGATGCCTGGGAGACCGTGAGATGGGCCCTGGCCAACCTTCTAAGTTTGTCTTTCAGAAAGACCATTCACAGACATAGCAAGGATGGGCCAGCTCTTGAGAGGGTCCCCAGTATCCCAACAGTGTCGAAATACATAAATCAGAACAATATCAGAGAATCAGAGTTCTGATTTCTATTTTTCAGTATTTTGGGCATCTAATTTATTTTCCACCAATTCTTTCTAGCCCTGGGCCACTATGCTAATTTGAATCAATAGCCTAAGAGGTCATCATAAGTGAAATCACAAGCCTGTGAACTTTGAGCATGCTAAGATTTTTCTTCTTATTCACAAATGAGTAGGTCAATGATCATGTGCCCACGAGTGAGTGACAGCGGTAAAGAAAGCAGACCATGGGGCCAGGAAATTAGGGAGCCATTTTTAGGATGCCTGTCTTTGCTTTCTGAAATGTTCCTTTTCTTTCTTCTCTCTCTCTCTTTCTCTCCCCCCCCATCTCCTTTCCTTTTTCTTTCTTTTGACTTTTATTTGTATTTGTAAGGAAATCTATCAGCTATCTCCAGTTCTGTGGCCTTAAATACCCCCCTAAGTATGATGATTCTTCAAAGGAAGTCTTCTTTAATACTTCCGTCCACGCCTCTCCTGGGCTGAAGACTGAGTGCCCTCTGTCCGGGTATCTGTAGGCTTCTCACACTTCCATGACCCAATCTGAGCTCCCAGTTTTCCTTCCCAAGTCTGCTCCCTCCACAATCTTTGCCATCATTAGGGTCAAGAAGGGTGCCTGGCGCCTGGAGGGTGTGGAGTAAATGAAGGTCTCCTAACTCTGTGTGGAGCTGGGCATGGATCTGTCCTTGCTCTGTGGTGAAGGAGAAGCGTGTCGCAGGTGAGTGTCCACCTCACACACACACAAAATGGAAGGTGCTGCTCGCCCTTCTGTGGGTTGTACCAGAACAGAGAGCCGTGTCATGGAAGCGCAAGGTGTTAGGCCACTTGACACGTCTCTGTCCTGTCCACCAAATGATTTCTCAGTGTGTTCCTTCTCTGTAAGCGGTCAGATGTCTTCATTGTCCCAGGAACATGTCACCCCATTCCTCCCCTTAAGCCTCCTCTCCTGTCCCAGGCCTTGAATGCCTGCCTCCATCCAGAATCCTTCCAGATTTTTCCTACTTTCAAGGCCTCTGTCTCTGCTGCCTCCTGCACAGTCTGCGCCCCCGTCATCTTTCAGTGCATGGATCGGGTGCGCCTCCAGTTTCCCAGAGCTGACCCATGTTGAATTGTACCCTGCCTCGTTTTGCATACGTTCAGCTCATTTCCTCAGACACGGGAACCTCTCAAGGCCAACACTTTTGTTTCTCATTTTCTTATATCATCACAGCATGAAGCATTGAAAGAACTGTTTTTTTTTTTTGCATATTAAAAAAAAGTTTTGGTAACAATTTTATGTGGTGACATAAAATATACCATTGTGATTGTTTTTCAATGTACAGTTCAGTGATACTATGTATACTTGTATTATTGGGCAGTTAAACTTCAGAATTCTTCATCTTGCAAATTCAAAGCTCCTTGCTCCAGTTTGGATGTTGAGCATCCACCAAACACTTGATTATTAAAGACTTGGTCCCTAGGGTGGCACTACTGGGAGGTGGTAGAAACTTTAGGAGGTGGTGTCCAGTGGGAACTTCCCTATGTTATTGGGGGAGTGCCCTTGAGAGGGCTCGTGGATCCCAGACCTCTTGGTCTTTTCTTTTTAGCTTCCTGGGCATGAGGTAAGCAGTTTGTTTTATTGTGCACTCCCCACCATTGCCACCTGGTGTGTCCACCACAGGCTCAAAGCAATGGGTCCACCTGATTCTTGACGGGAACTTCCAAAACTTGAATCAAGATACTTGTTTTTTCTCTATAAGTTAATTATCTCAAGCATTTTGTTATAGTGATGAAAACCTGACTATGACACCTCTTAAATCACTAACCGGTTTCTCCCATCCCCCACTCTTCCATTTTCTGTCTCTATCAATTTGACTACTATGGGTACTTCATATATGAATGGAATAATACAGTATTTATCTTATTGTAACTGGCTTCACTTATCATCCTGTCCTCAGGGTTCATCTGTGTGATAGCATATGTCAATTTCTTTCCTTTGGAAGGGTGCATACGATTGTATTATAGGTATATATCACATTTTGCTTTTTTTTTTTTATCCATCAGTGGATACATGACAGCATCCATTGATGGTTACTGCCTTTTGGCTATTGTGATGAACATTTCTATGAACATGGGCATATGACTCTCTCTCTGAGATTCTGTGTTCAGTCCTTTTGGGTGTATATCCAGAAGTGGAATTGCTGGATCATGATAATTGTGTTTTATTTGGAAAGGGTCTGCTGTGCAGTTTCCCACTGCAGCTGCACCATTTTGCATTTCCATCAACAGTGGACGAGGGTTGAAATTTCTCTACGTTCTTGTCAACTGTTATTATTTTCTAATTTTTTTCTTTGAGAGTAGCTACCATTTGCATTCCTCTAATGACTGATGATGTTGGGCATCTTTCCAAGAACTTCCTGGCCATTTGTATTTCTTCTTTGGAGAATTGTCTGTTCAAATCCTTTGCCCATTTTTAAATTGTGTTTTGCTATTGAGTTGTAGTTCTTTACCTACTCTGGGTATAAATCCTCATCAGGTTCGTGATTTGAAACAACTAGATACTTTTGATAGCAACTCATTGATAACCATTGACTAAATATTGTAAGGGTCTGCACCTGGAGCTTCTGAGATGCCAGCTGGTAGGCAACTTGAAAGAAAAAAAAAAGTTGATGTATAAATATATGCCAGGCATTATCCATACCCAGTCTCTTGGAAAACTCACCACTACCGTGTAAGGGAGGCAGCGTCACTTCCAATTTACAGATGAGGACTTTTCTGAGGCTTAGAAAAGTCAGGTTGTTTTCTTGAGGTCCCCCAGCCTAGTACATGGCAGGCTAGGATGTGGCACCCAGCCTGACTCCCCACATTGCCTCCCGCACCTCAAGTCTGCGTGAGAGAGCATGAGCCATCTTTCCCATGAGTTGCCCATCACTCTTCTTTTCCAGATTTCATTACAGAAACCCCTGTGTCTGGCAAGCTGGCCCCTGCCAGCATCCTGACTCTGCAGAATGCCCTCTTTCTCCAAGTTTGGAAGTCAACATGACCCCAGTACCTCGTGCTCCTTTACTTGGCCTGTATGGGGAGGGCAGATACTTTGGCTCTTTCATTCTATTTTCTTTACTCTCCTGTTTCTAACTTAGTTCTTAGAACTTAGTTCTTCAGATCTGCTTCCCCACATTCAACAGGAAGCCCAGGCTGGGCAGATGGGGCTTTGGGCTGGTACAGAAAGGAGGAAAGACAAGCCGACTCCATGGGTGCTGGACTGGGTGGCAGACACAACTGAAGGGCAGTGAGGGAGGTTGGGCCTTTGACAACCAAGTGACAGTGTAGTTAAGGCTGCTGGGACTCAAAAAACAGAGAGGGAAAGGAATTTAATGTGTTCTTGAATCATCTTCCCTATCTGCTGTGAGTGTGTGCTCAGGAAGGCCAACCTGTTCAATATTTGGTTGACAAAAGGTAACTAGGAAGGATACATGCTGCAAACAAAGTGTGTGGTGCAGCCCATTGGCTAAGAGATGGGATCTTTGGGTCATGCATTGTTCTAGCCCCTTGGCCTCGGTTGACTTGGGAATTGAATGAGCATCCTTGACATGCGCCTGGCAGCTCATGGGGTACAGTTCTGCTGCAGGACACAGCCCAGCCACTTGGATGACTGCCCAACACAGACCAAGAGCTTCACCAACCCCAGAGAGGAATTCCACTAGGTATGGAATGGCATCCATACAATGTGGATTGCCTATTTTTAATATTATAGCACACATAATGAGGACTAAATAATAAATAAGTACTTCATGAACACTGTCGTAGTTCATTTTTGTGAAAACGCTATGAAGTTTAGGTGCTATTCTTAGAGAGGCCAAGTGAATTTCCCAGAGCCTCACAACTGGTAGGTAGATGATGGGACCCAGACTTCAACCCCGTTGTGCTTTGTTTCCAAAGTCTCTGGTTTCCACCTCTTCATTACAGGAGCTGCAGGAAGACAGGATGTGGTTTGATCAGAGGATGTCAATATAAATGCTTCTTACCTTTGCACACATGGTGATCTTCCAGAGATATTTGTAGGGGTCAAGCATTACAAAAAAGGATAAGGCTTTTTCTGGTGAGAACGTATTTTCTATATTAATGTAAACTTTACTTGTCCAAAGCCTGAGTTCTTGCAGGATGAATGATTTTTCTAGATTCTTAACAATAAGTGGCAAATAATATATCATCTTCAACAGCCCCCTTGTCCTCACACCTGAAGTGTTGTTCTATTCTTTGAGGGTTTTTTAAATTGGTTAAAATACACATAACATAAAGCATACCACTAGTGACAATTAGCATATTCACAGTGTTGTGCAACTATTACTACTCTCTGGTTCCAGAATATTCTCATCAATCCAAAAGGAATCTCTGTACTAATTAAGTAGGTGCTTCCCAATCCTCTCTTCCCCAGCCCCTAGAAAACATTAATCTGCTTTCTGAGTCCAAGGATTTGCACACTCTGGGTATTTCAGATTGTTGGAATCAGATCATATGGAGCCTTGGGTGTGTTCTGTTAGTTTTACCACTCGTGGTTCCTGTTTTCCATACCCAAACTTGCAGTCCTCCTGCACCAGTGTGGAGCCACCCTGCAGCCTTGGGATCTCAGTTCCAAGGTGGGTGCTGATCAGAGACACTAAGCTGGGCAAATACCTGGGCAATTTATGTGAGTTCTCTAAGTCTCATGTTTGTTTTGGGCCTTAGGCAATTATTTAAAATTTTTCTTCCTTAGTTTGCTTCCTCCACAATATGGGAATATATTAGTGTCTATGTCACAGGGTGTTTCTGAGGATTAATGAGGAAATCTCTGGAAGTACTCAGAGCCCTGTTCTGTATGGGGGCTGCTGAGTGGGAATATTACTTCGTGCTTGGGGAGTCTTCGGTGCCAAGGGTTAGATGGGGCCCCACATCATTCGCAGGAACAATCACTCAGGCCCTTGTGGTCAGTTACCTTCATATCGTCCCTCAGAGCCAGCCTGAATATTGTCACCAGAGCAGTGCCAATCACTCACTCTTCGTCCCAGGAGCTTCCCGTGACCCTCCACTGCCTAGAGTAGAGTTCACTTCCTTAGCTGTGCTCTGAGGGCCTCTGCACCTCACCTGATTCCCTTCTGATTTCTCTTCCCATCCTCTTTGCCAAGAACCTGTTCCCTGCCCCACCTCTGTGGCCCCCCAGTCCCCCTGGGCCTTCCAGCCTCTGTGCCTTTGCTCACACTCTTCTGTCTGTTGGGAATGACCTTCCACCTGTCAGCATCAGGCATAAACAGGGACATACAGAGGTCAGCAAGACATGGCTCTGTCCTCAAGGAATTTGCAATCTAGTTGGAAAGGCGGGTTTGTACACATAGTCTTAATATAATGACATACTATGATGACAACACCCACACACCCATGCTTTATTATCTGGTTAATATTAAGATGAGCAAGGAGTCATCGCAGTCCTGTGTGATGATACATAGACCTCGGAACAACCCTGTGCTGTTCATATTACCATGTCTTGCTGACCTCTGTATGTCCCTGTTTATGCCTAGCAGAGTGCCCTGCATAGAGAAAGTTTTCATATTGTTTATTAAATTGAATTAAAATGCTATCCACCATTGACCCAGAGTGCTAAGCAGGTGTGTGTGTGTGTGTGTGTGTGTGTGTGTGTGTGTGTATGTGTGCATGTACGTGTATGTAAAATCTTCATTTGGCAACAGGTATTAATCTGGTTTCCAGACAGTTCCTGTGTGTAACTCTGGCTTCTGTAATCAAATCAAACCAGTCAGGTCTCTGAAGAAGGGCCTATGGATCTTCCACAGCATTTCGCACCTGGTTGGGCAGACAGAATTTGGAATTTGATCAATTTGTCCTTGATGGACATGACTGACTTGAAAAAATTTACCAAAGCAACATTCTTGAAACTATGAAGAAGAAAATGAAAATCTCCTGTAATCCCACCTCTTACGCACCCCAAATCCATCTTCCAAAGTTAACTGCTATTAACATTAAAATAACATTTATCGAAGGTTTGCTACACGTAAATGTGATTGCACTCAGATTAAACTTTATTCCTACTGTGAGGCAGCTAGTATTTTACCCATCTTACAGAACAGGAAACTGAGGCACACAGAGACTTAATTCATCCAAAGCCCCGAGGCTTGTAAGTAGAGGAGCCGAGTTTTAAACCCAAGTGATGTGGCTTCAGGGTCTGTACCCTTAACTCTGTGCTAAACTGCCTGCAACCCTCCCTCCCTCCCAGCCAGATCCTTGCCTCCTGCTCCTCCCCTGCATGCTGAGTGGAGCAGCTGGGCTTTCTTTCTCCTGTGCACGCACTGTTTGTGTGATGTTGAGACAACCCCTTTACCTCTTTGAGCCTGTTTTCTTGTCTGTAAATCTGGGAACTGGTCTCAGTGATCTCCCATTATTCAGCCAGAACATTCTGTGATGTTGGGAATTAAACTCTGAAGCGGGGACTTGCTTTTCTGACATCCTTTCTCTCCCCTCCTCTTCTCCCGCACCTGCAGGCATATTATCTTTCCTGCCATACAGGCAGGCAGACAGTCGAGTCACCCTGACCCAGGTCTCTCCCCCACCCCAGCATGCCTGCAGAAGCTGCTGGCCAGTGGAGCAAGAGCCCTCTCGGTGGGGCTCATTGAGTAGCAGGACTTAGTGGGTTATGTAAGCCACTTATGATCCTATTCTTATCGGTTTTAATGGGGTTTGCATCCTTTGAATTGCAGATGGGGCCCCCCTGTTGTTTATGGGGTCTTCCTGGAGCACAGTTTAGGAAGAGGATCGCTAGGGCTTGTGGGGGCCTCCTCAGGGCATGCACATTTAGTGGTACCCTTGTTTTTTTTCTTTCTTCCCCCACTGACAGCCTTCCTGGTCAAGGCAAAGGGTGTAGGACTGAGTTTATCTGAACACTGTATGGGCATGTGTATACCTCTGCAGCGTGTGTGACAGGGGCTAAGAAATGCTTGGATCACCTAGTACTATAAGACAACAAGTCTAGCTGGGCACGGGGCACCTGCCTGTAATACCAGCAGCTCAGGAGGCAGAGGATCGTGAGTTCAAAGCCAACCTCAGCAAAATCGAGGCGCCAAGCAACTCATTGAGACCCTGTCTCTAAATAAAATATAAAATAGGGCTGGGGATGTGGCTCAGTGGTCAAGTGCCCCTGAATTTAATTCTCGCTATCCCCCATCCGCCAAAAAAAAAAAAAAAAAGACAACAGGCTACTGGGCCCCATCCACCTCAGTTCCCAATTCAGAGGTCTGAGGCAGAACCTGACAGTTTGCATTTTTAGCTAGTTCTCAGATGATGTTGAAGCGTGCTGTTCTAGGGATTACACTGGGATAGCCACTGTCGCTGAGGAGTTTTACAGAGAACTTTACGTCCCTTTCAGTCCTAAACAGAAACTAAGCTAAGACATTTTTGGCCATGATTTTAGGTAAACTGTATTCACTTGTATTTCAGTATACAGAAGGAATAATTGCATTTCCTCTTGACATACAGTCATGATGACGTCTATTCATTATTTTGTTTGGCTGTAATTCAGGATGTCCTGAGACCCCTTTGAGGCTGACCCAGCCTACTTGAGTTGTTGGTTTACATTTTGCATTTCCAGATCCTTCCTTTACAGTCAGCTGCCTTGCTGTGTCTGGCTGGTACAGTCTTCCCTGGCTGCAGCTCTTTTTCAAAGAAACTTTCTTATTAGAATGGTCACACCTATAAAAATAAGGAGAGTAGGACAATGAACTCTCATCTACCCATCATCTAGATTTTTAACATTTTTTCCCTCATCTTTTTTTCTTGCAGAAGTTTTCTAAAGTCAATTCCAGACATCCTAACAACATTCCCCTCCCAAATATTTCCGACTGCATCTCTTAAAAAAGACATAACCACAAAACCACCATCACAGCTAACAAATCCAACAATAGGTCCTAAATATTATCTAATACTCAAGCCATGTTCCAATTTCCCTAGTTGTTCATAAAAATCTTTCCAGTTGATTAGGAGACAAGCAAGACCTACATTCAGGCTGCTTTGGTACTGTTTCCTTCAAATTTGCTTTTTTTTTGGTGGGGGGGATTCGTCCACAGTGAGTTGGGGATTGATGCTGCTACTTACCCAGGGCTGATAGAATATATCTAAAGTAGGAAAAGCATGTGTCAGGTTAGGTAGAGCCAGCTCTACTGCCTGCTCAGCTCTTTATTTTGTTCCATTTTCTTTGATCTGGAGAGGCAAGGAGCTGGGCTTGGGGGGTGACTTCTAGATCAGTGAATTGCTTTCACGGTATATAGTGTTAGATATGCTTATAGAGTGGCTAAGTTGCCTGGGGGAGGAATAGAAACCTCACCCTTAGGACTTGTGGCTGTAACTGTTCTAGAGTGTTTGGGACATGTGCTTTCTTTCCTCCACCTCAGGTTTCCCTTTCTCCCTCTGTTAAAGATCCAGCCTTCACGGAGTCCCTCTGGATGGGAAATACTTCTTGGAGCTCCAGGTCCTGAGAGTGCACACACACACCTAGTTCACTTGGGTGGCCTGCTCTCTCTGCCAGAAGTATGATAAGTAAATATCGATGTGCTGTGCTCAGCCCGTGGCGGGCCTGCCCTCCTGCTCATCTCTCATGTAGGTGTTTCCAACATGTTATAGCTTTCTAATTTAGCTTCCCCATCCGAATCAAAGGTCCCTCGCTACAGTCTAAATGCCATGGTGTACCCGTGGCTGGGGCTGACGTGTATTGGAAAGCAAAGCTGTCCTGCGTCACACAGCATCAGCTGTACTGCCATATGGCTCACAAGGCGGTGCTAGGAGAGGCTGCCAGCATCAAGCTGGGCTGAGGACTGAGGCCTGGAGCTCTGTGTGTGTGTGTGGCAGGGGAGGGGGCTGGACTCTTCTGAACAGGAACCGGATTGCTAGGACTCAGGGGGTGCTTTCTACCACGGGATGGAAGAGATGGCAGCACTATGCATGGAGATGCTGTCGGGGTCTGGCCTGGAGACAAGGAGAGTGTACTTGGCTGGTAGATTGATTTCAGTCCACTAAAGTCCCCTATGCTGTTTGCCAAGCCCCTCAGGATGACACTAACAGCCCCTCTTTTGTGGCCGCATCCCGACCACATTGTGTTACAATGCGCATTGCTTTGTCCTTGCTTTCCTGGGGACTGGAAGATCCTCAGAGTCGGTGAGGTTGCCAGTCTTGCTGTTTGGCCCACACTGGTGCTCAATAGATGCAAAGATATTACTGAAGCCCAGGAAAGGAAGGGAAGGGAAGTGTCTATATGGTGAACTAAGGGAAAACATGGTAGAAAAATTCATCAGAGATGATCCTGAGTGTCACAGTACATCCAACCTGCCCAAGGGACGACGCTTCATTCTGTAGTGACCGCTGATGGGTGCCATTTTGCTGAGAAAGGCTTACCGCATCCTGGTCCTCATCTCTTTCTGCCTGGCAGGGCCATACATCCACTAGGTTTAGCTCAAATTTTTTTTGTGAGAACTATTAGGTTACTCAGTAATATTTCCATTGTAAGCACATCTCACCCCTGATCTAGACCTTATGTCAGATGAGGGCAGACTTTGCCCTCGTTTTCTCTTTCCATCTTCCTTAATCCTGGCACTGTGGTTTACCACGTTAACAAGGACTCAAAACTAGTTGCCCAATGAAATGCCAGGCTGCTGTGCTCGGTGAGTACTGAAGAATGGCTCAGAGAGTTCAGAGGAGGGAGTGATCCACGATGCTGGATTCATCAGACAGTCCCCTCCTGAAAGTGCCCAAATGGTGGGCACTGGAAGAATTCCAGAAGGTGGAGGGTGGGTGCAGGAGGAGAATGGGGAGCAAGATTCCAAGTGGGAAAGATCAGAGGAGGCTTTGAACCCCCACCACTGGGAATCATAAGAGGTGTGGCTAATTAGCTTGGAACCACTGGCTCCTGGGCGTTGACTAGACACACAGCGTGCTGCCAAGATCAGTGTAGACCAAGCTCAGGGAAGGGTGGCAACAAAATTCTTAAAACATGATGCTGACGTCAGTTCTTGGTGAGACAAATGGGGATGAGTCAAGTTAAGAGAGGAGCATTTGCTTATCGGAGGGAGAGCCACCCTGTTTTCTAGGTTCTTGGACTGTGAAAAAAACAGCTCTCCAGACACCAGATGCTGGAGCACAGAGGAAAGCGAGGCTGAGGGGCTCCCACCCTCAGGCTCAAGTGGGTTCACTGGACAGGAAATGGTGACCTAGACTGGAGAGGATGGGTAAGCACAAAATTTCAGACTTAGAAAAGCCACGATTGTACAGTCTTTTTGGAAAACATTTTGGCAGTTTCCTGAAAAGTTACAGATGAATCTACTGTGATCCAGCCACTCCACTCCTACGTATTTACCCAAGATAAATGAGAGGTAAGAAGGAGCTTCATTCACCTCTCAGAAGCCCATGATATCCAGCACAGGCCTGATGACAAGAAGGTCTTCAAAGCCTTTGCCCATCAGGGAACCGATTCACAGGTGGAATTAGCCAATTTCCATTGCTACCTTTGTTCATCCGGGTCTCCTCCACCCACTTCCATAGAAACTTCACTCAAAATAGCCCCGAACCAGAGAAGTCCCCCAGGTGCCTCAGGAGAGACTGGATAAATACACTATGGAATATCTGTGGAAACTATGGATCTCACAATAATTATGTTGAGTGAAAAGAGCCAGAGCAAAAAGAAGACAAACTACCTAGTTCTACTCATACAAAGTTCTGGAAAAAGCAAACTCATCTAGAGTGACAGAAAAGAAAACAGCGGTTGCTGTGAGATGGGCGGGAGTGAGGGGTGATAAAGGCCTCTGAGGAAACTTCTGGGGCCGAAGAAAATGGTCACACTCTTGATTATGGTAAGGGCTTCACAAATGCCAAGGTGTATCAGAACTTTCCAGATTTACTCTTTAAATGTGCTCGATTCATTATAGGTTCATTCTGCCTTAATAAAACTGTTAGAAATAAATAAAAATTTATTGGGAGATAAAAGTTGATTGGGAGAGTCAGTGTGGGTCAATTAAAAAAGCCATTATTGGGAAGCTATTACAGTTGTTCCTTGGTAGCCTCAGGAGTTTGGTTCTAGGAACCCCACCCAGGAGTCCCCAAATCTTAAGAGGCTCAAGTCTTTGGCATGTAGTAGCATTTGCATGTAATTTGTGTACATTCTCCCACCAATTTAAAGCATCTCCAGGTTACTTATGATACCTAATACAATACAAGTGCAGCATCCCCACTTGTCATACTATATTGTTTAGGCAGTTTTGACAAGAAGAATAAAAGCCTGTACTTGCTCAGTATAGATGGAAAAAAAGTTTTAAAACATTTGAATCCATGGAGGAGAAAAACCAGCCTCAAGGAGCTTGGAATGGCTGGGACATTTAAAATGGAACATAATTCAGGTGGGCCTTGATGGAGTCGAATTCTGGAGGAAAACAAAAGTGTCTTTGAGGACTAGTCAGGGACCTCGGAGGTGGATGTGGGATCAGAGGTGAACTTCGCACTGAGTGGTGAGAATGTCGAACAGTGAAATGCCAATAAGCGAGGGCTGAGACAGAGTGGCCAACTGTGTCAAAGAACAAGCGAGGGGCTGGTGCAGAGGTCGAGGGTGACAAGGGCTAATGTGGACAAGAAAGGCTGGATGGGCGGGTGGTCACACTGCCTGACTGCGTTTGCTGGCGATACCACTCAGGAACTGGGCAGCCTTTGGACAAATTAACCTAACATCCCTGTTGCTATGACAAAATATCTGAGATCAAATAATTTATAAACAATGGAAGTTTATTTGGCTTTAAATTCTAGAGTCTGGAAAGTCCAAGAGCATGCCGTTGCCATCTGTTCAGCCCCGGGTGAGGCCTTCTTGGAGCATTGTAACATGGTGGAGGGCCTGTCATGGGGAGACAGCAAGCGTGCTAGCTCGAGTCTCTCCCCCTTTTCTTTTAAAGTCACTAATGCCATGGGGGGCCCACCCTCAAGACCTCATCGAATCCTAATTTGCTCCCCAAAGTGCCTCTACATGTCATTAACATTTGAACGGCATTCAAGCCACAGCAGCCAGTGTTTCCTAACCTGAACCCTCCCACCTCCTAACTATTAATAATAGCTTTGTTGAGGTACAATTCTCACGCCATACAATCCACCTGTTGAAAATGGACAGTTCCATGGTTTCTAATATATTCATAAAGTTGTGCAATCGTCATGAATATGAATTTAAAAAACGTTTTCGTTTTTATCAGTCTAAAAAGAAGTCTCATACTGTTCATGTTAACTCCCATTTCCCCCTCCCCCAACCCCTGTCAACCAACAACATATTTCCCATCTCCATGGATCTGCCCATTCTGGACATTTTATATAAATGGTTTCATGCAATATGAGGCTTTTGTGTCTGGCTGCTTTCACTTAGTGTATTTTTTTAAGATCTACCCATGTCATACTATGTGTCAAGAGAGCTTAGGCCTTTTCTGTGGCTGAGTAATACTCCAATGTATCAGACATAACACATTTGCTTTGTTAGTGGATGGGCAGTTGTTTGTACCCTTGGTCTATTATGAATAATTCTGCTATGAATATGCATATGCAAGTCTTTGTCCTCTCCCCTTTTTGGGGGGTATTGAGGGATGAACTCAAGGCACTCGACCACTGAGCCACATCCCTAGCCTTATTTTGTATTTTATTTAGAGACAGGGGCTCACTGAATTGCTTAGCACCTCGCCATTGCTGAGACTGGCTTGGAACTCATGATCCTCCTGCTTCAGCCTCCTGAGCTGCTGGGATTCTAGGCATGCACCACCACGTCCAGCTGTCCTCCCTTTTTTAAAATCTATCTTTTGAGAGTTTTAAAATCCACCTTTTATATAAAATTTCTATAAAAATCTACCTTTTGAGAGTTGAGCATTTCATGCCTCCCAAGTGTTGTTTGAAGATCACAAAGTAAACTCCACTGTTTAAAAGTAACTTTGACTATGACTCTCCAGACCCTCCCTCTCTGCATCAGGGCACTGTGCTGTCTCCTGCCCCTATCCTACACTGAGAATCCCCGATCTAGACATATGCAGGAAAAGAACATGCTAGAACAAGGCAACGTCAATACATGACAAATGAGTGGGACGTGGGGTCATCATTTTAATGTGTCATGAGCTGGTCTGCTTGGAAAGGGAGCCGGCTCCAGGTCCTGTGCATAAGGAGCACATTAGGCTGAGGGGGCTTGGAGGCTGGGCGCAGAGCTGACACATGTGTCAGAAGAGGAGCCAGCCAGATGGCTCTGATTTATCCGTGTCAGCGCAGGGCTGGGGAAGCGCTTGGCTGGGCTGCAGCGCTGCGGCCAGGCTTCCTGTAGCAACCATCCCTTGGCAGACTGGGCCTCTCCCCTCACACCTGAGGTCCTGGGGGAGGCCAGGGTGGCAGTGGCTGGGAGGTGCCAGTGGTTCCTCGAATTCAGCAATTAGCAGCATCTCTTTAAGCGCACACTGCTTCATTCTAATCCGAAATGTCAGTTATTACCCTCTTCTGATTTAAGTATAGAAGCGCCTCAGTTATGATCTCCGGAATAAGACAGAAATAGCTGGTCGGTGCTGGTGAGTAATCTCCTAAAAGCATTTGCAGGGATCATCCTTGTCATGCTGTCACGTGCTATTTGAGTGAATGCTCCCGAGCCCGGCATTTAGAGTGGGGGGTGGGCTGTGGAGTGGTGGCGCTTCTTAGGGAAATCCTAGGTTCAGATTCCCCACAGTGTCTGTTCAGGGTCATCCAGAAGCACGTGCTGTTTTGGGGTCCCTAATGGGCGGCTGTGGTTAGATCTTGTGGGAGCTCCTGAAGGCACTGGAGCAGCCTTGGAGTCTCAGCTTAGGTGCTGGTTAGAAGGAGCAACAGCTGCGTACAGAGGGTGCATATGAGGGTGTTGCAGGAAAGGGCTTCATGAGTGGCTGGAATTAGAGGAGGGAGAGATGTCTGGGGGCTGCGGGGATCTGGGAGGGTATCCTAGAGAAAGTGTGAAGTGTGAAGATAGTAGGGGTAGAACATTTTGCTTTTACTGGATTCTCAGCCTGCTTTTGTCTACCCAGGATGGAGGCTACTATTGCAAACCGCCTTGTACAATAAAATCAGAAAACATAAATAGAAAATTGAGGTCACAGAAAGAAAGAAATTGGCTCATGGAGTTGTTCTCGTTGAGCACTGGATTTGGTCTGTGCTTGAGGGCAGCGGGGACGAAATGAAAATCAGGTTAATTATACAGATTTCTTGATCAGAAAGGGAAAAGTCTACCAGCTCCTTAGGGGAGGCAAAGTTCTTCCTGGCACATGTTTCTAAAATCATTTTCCCATGTGGGAGTTTACTTAAAGGACACAGTGGCACTATAACTATGGACCCATCAACAACAAAAGCCTTTGGAAATGTGGGAGGTTGGACACCAAGGTGTGACACAATGAAGGTGATTTGGTCAGTGGCTAAGCTGGAAGGATCCAGTTGTGTGGCTTTTGGCGGCTCTGACTTGATGGAAAACGAACTCAGAAGCATTTGCCAGAAGACAGGGGACATGTTCCCGATGGAGCAGAATGTAGAAAAGGGAGACTGCCCAGGCCCTGGTGAGATTACACCCGGGTAAAGGATGTGGATGGTCCCCTCCCGCTGAGTTTCCACTCTGTATCGTATAATTACCCTGTCTGGGTATTGGATTTGGTACCGAGTGTCCTGGCTTCCAGAACCAAAAAGGAAACACACATCTGATACCAGCATCCCAAACTGGCCTTGCCTCTATTGACAACACCCTGTAGCACACAATTCTTTGGTCTCTATGAACTGAAGCATTACAGCACCTACTCTTATCCCTGAAAAATTCTCAAGCACTTTGAAAGCTAAAAAGGATAATTTTATTTAAAAAAAAAAATCAGGATGGATTACCTACTAGCAGGCTGGTTTTGCAACTACTATCATGGCTGCCATTTGTTGATTATGTCCTCTGTCCCAAGTGCTTTTCCTCCATTTTGTTATGTCCTTCTCATAAGAACTTTCAGAAGTATGTCCTGTTATCATCTTAATTTCATTGGGGAGGCTGGGGCTGGTGGAGATTTAGATATGCTCTCAAGCTCCCAGACTGAAGGAGATTCTAGCTGCCTCCCCACTGTTAGGTCTGATGGGCTCAGACTTGGCTTCCAGTCTACTCTCTGGCCATGGATCTCTTCTTCCTTCTCATGCTCTCCGTGATGGCCTGGGTCTTCTGTTGCAAGCCTGTCCTGTGCCTCCAGCAAGTCCCCAGCCTCTTGTATGAGATAAGCACTTCCCTGTCTGATTTCACACGTTGCTTTCTGTCCTCAGGGTCACATCATGCTGCATCCTTTCTGCTGGAGCTTGTGCTGTCTGCATTCCATTGGTCCAGTCCAAGAATCATAAAAGCAGAACCCAGACCTCCCTGTTTTTAAAGCCTATTGTACTCTCAGGACCCCCAGGAAATCCCAGATGCTTCCCATCTGGGAGGTGCTGCCTAACGGGGTTTGGGGAGGGGTCAAGCCCAGCCTGGGTTTCCATCGCAGCCTCTCACCTGAATTCCCTTTCTTGGTGTGCTCCTCTCAGAAGCTCCACCCTCCAGGGCAGTAGCTGCCATATGCCACTGCTGTTTTATCATATCAAAAATATTTCCAGGGGCTGGGGATGTGGCTCAAGCGGTAGTGCGCTCGTCTGGCATGCGTGCGGCCCGGGTTTGATCCTCAGCACCACATACAAACAAAGATGTTGTGTCCGCCAAATACTAAAAAATAAATATTAAAATTCTCTCTCTCTCTCTCTCCCTCTTCTCCCTCTCTCTTAATTAAAAAAAAAATATTTCCAAAGTATTTCAATGTTAATAATACATTTTAAAATCTCACTCTCAGGATGAGGTTGTAGCTCAGTGGTAGATCACTCACCTTGCATGCGTGAGGCACCGGGTCCGAATCTCAATACCACATAAAAATAAATAAATAAAGATACTGTGTCCATCTACAACTAAAAAAATATTTTAAAAAAATCTCACTCTTAGAAATGGAGGAGGAGGAAGAGGATGGCATTTCGTCTAGTTGTCTTACTTCTGAAGGATTTGGAACTCCTCCTACCTTCATCCACTAGGATCAACATGAATTCATTTCTGTTGGAAGTGATTGTGTATCTGGGGATACTGCCAAATTGGTCCCACTATGTTGGGAAAGCTTGTGACCGACTGAATGATGTCCAGATTTATGCTGAAATCTCTGCTTCTGTTTTGGTCAATTTTATATATATATTTTTTGCTCTCAGCTGACCTTTGTCACTTGGGAATAGGATGGGATGTGCTGGGTGGTCTCAAACTCACATCCTCAGAGGCTTGAAGGAAATTCCCTTTTGGTATATTAGGGCTCTTTTTTATTCTTTGAAGCTTTTAAAGGATCATACTTTCAATGGAATCAAAAAGGCCCCTTATGCCAGGCTCTATCTTGGGGGTAACCTGGAAAGGCAAGGAAATGGTGGTCTAAAAGAGGGACTATGAGTGGCTCTCCCAGGGGCCGGTATATTTGAAGTTGCCTGTATATCTTCATTTCTTTCATTGACATAATAGTTATCCTTTGTGGAGTGCTCATTTTATGCTGGGTACATAAAGCGCATTGAGTGCATTTGCTTATTTAATCTACCCAGAAACCTAACACACAACTATTGGTCCACTTTACAGAGAAGAAAGTGTCAGGGCCAGAATGGGAACCCTCTGTGCTGTCAGAGGCTGTAATGTTCAGAGTGGTCAAAGTGCAAACTACAGGTGCTGGAAACAAGTCTGTCCCTTTGAGTGGTTCCTTCTCATTTATCTACTGTAGATTTAGGTGTGCTTTGCCTGGGTCTGTGCATGGGAAGGGTGCAAGGGAAGAGGAATCTTTTTAGCAAACACCAGCAGCAGAGAACAAAGCTTATGTTAAAAAGCAGGGGCTGAAATGACTTTGTGACACTTCTCATCCTCACCTCCAAACCCAGGCCTCGTGCAGGGTAGCCAAGTACAGGAAATGGTGGCTTAGGTCACCGTGCATTTCTCCCCGTGAAGTCCATTGCAAACATCCTCACTGTCATTGATTTCCCCTCTTTTTGAGAGTTCTGAGCATGGAGATTCTGTAATATCCAATCTGGAGGCTGATTCTTCACTCTCCCTGGGTAGAACCATCTCCTGCAGCTTCTGGTCCCAGGGCCCCTCTGTTCTCTTGTCGCTGCCCTCCTTCCAGACTTAATGGGCCCTGGAGTCAGGAAGGTCAGGGCATCATGTAGTTTAACCCACTCATTGTATTGGGGGGTAGGGAGAGAAGGGAAGCTCTAAAGTCTCTTTTGTGGTAGAGAGAAAGTTAGACATACCCTATTAAGATAATTCTGACGCAAAATTATCAGATTGGGGGGCTTTGTTGCTGGTTTTGGTGGGATCTTTGCAGCACATATAGGATTTTTCCACTTGGATCTGAAGTCCTTTTGCTTGATTAGCATTGCATCTCTCCGTTTTGCTTATGTTTCAGGCTGCTTCTGATTTTTAGTACCAAACTACAGAAACTCAAAACTAGAAGGACACATTGTTATCCTCAAGGGTGGCCTCTTAGGATTTGGATTATCACTTGAATCATTATCATCATTGTCTAGAAAGGCTTATGATCACCCACTGGGGTTGAGACCAGTACATCCATTATAGTTCCAGGTGAATTTTGGAGGAACTAAAGAGTCCCTCTACTTCAAGAAGAATTTTCTTTAGTTTGTGTGTGTGTGTGTGTGTGTGTGTGTGTGTGTGTGTGTGTTTTCCTCTTTTTTTCTTTTGAGTATCTTAAAGCAAAGCTGGTTTAGATAAATGTCAGTAGGTGAATGTGTTAGTCAGCTTTTGGTCATTATAACAATATGCTTGAGATAATTAACCTATAAAGAGAAAAGATTTATTTTGGTTAATAGTTTTCAAGTCCATGATTAGTTGCTTTGAGCAAAGAATCACATTATGGTGGGAGCATCTGTCGGAACAAAGCTGCTTACCTTGTGGTCAGGAAGCAAAAAAAGAGAGTAAGAAGGGGGCTAGGTACCCCTTCAAGGGCACCCCCCCCACACACCAATGACCTAAAGACCTCTCACTAGGCCCTAACTCTTAAGTTTTCACCATCTCCCAAGAGCACCAAGATGGGGACCAAGCCTTTAACACACAGGCCTTTGGGGGACATTCAAGATCCAAACTATAGCAGTGAAAATATTGAGCCCACTTAAGTTAACACTTATGCAATACAGGAGGGGTGGAATTCTAACCCATCTGAGAAAATTCAGACCCATGTTTTACTAAAAGCCTGTAAATAAAGACAGAAGATCTTAGTTCAAAGAAAGGAATTATTATAGTTGACAATAAAAGCCCAAATAGGACCTTAATTAAGGATTAGCCGATTAAGTAATTCCTTAATTAATCTGCTAACTGGTTTCTGTTGCAATCAGGGAGTTGCAACAGTCTTTAGCCATGACCTACCTGTACCCCAACAGGGAAACCCAGACCTGAGGCAGAGTGAAAGAGGGAGGTGACAGCAGGTTTCAAGTCTCTAAGTTTCTCTCTGTCCATTTCCTGTATACTACAGAGTTGAGAAAATTTTGATCTGTTCATTAAATACACCCCTCTACAAGCAAAGTTAAATTATTTCCATGTCCGAGGCTAAAGGTAAGGGTTATTATTATCTTTGGAGTGGAAAGAAATAGTTGTCCATTGTGTTGCCAATGAATGAGACCATATAGTTTTAAAAAATCCATATTGAAATTAACACATAAAAAGTAGTGTTTGTGATCTTGCTCTCCTGTCACAAATGGTTTGACTTGTATGTCTTAGGGACCTCTGGCATCTCTCAGATCTCCCTTTACCCTCAGGAATAGACATGCTGGAGAACCCAGACCCCGCTGGAGCCATGCCTTTTTCCAGTGGCTCTGGCCTGGGGCAGCCCTAAATGCTAGACCCTCAAAACTCATCTGTGCAGATGACCTTATTTTCAAGAAATCATCAAGCGTGGTTGGAGGAAATGCCTTTCCCTCCATGTATTCTTAAACCATGCAAAACTTGAAGAGAAATTTATCAGTGCTTCTAACTAATTTTTACTTAATTCTTCAGTGTTTGCTTTTTTTCCCCTTCTTCTTTTTAAAGAAGATTCGATGTGGTGAGAAAACCTGGGACTCAAGCTTTCTGAAGAGGGTTTCTGTTTTGTGTGTGTGTGTGTGTGTGTGTGTGTGTGTGTGTGTCGGGGGTGGGGAAGGGTGGGGGTTTGAACTCAGAATGAGCCACATCCCAGCCCTATTTTGTATTTTATTTAAACACAGGGTCTTGCTGAGTGGCTTAGCACCTCACTTTTGCTGAAGCTGGCTTTGAACTTGGAATCTTTCTGCCTCAGCCTCCTGAGCTGCTGGGATTACAGGTGTGTGCAACCAAGCCTAGCTCTGAAGATGGTTTCTTTTTTCTTTTCTTTTTTTTTTTTTTTAAAGAGAGAGAGAGAGAGAGAGAGAGAGAGAGAGAGAGAGAGAGAGAGAGAGAGGGAGAGAGAGAGAATTTTTTTTTTAATATTTATTTCTCAGTTTTCGGCGGACACAACATCTTTGTTTGTATGTGGTGCTGAGGATCGAACCCGGGCCGCATGCATGCCAGGTGAGCGCACTGCCGCTTGAGCCACATCCCCAGCCCTGAAGATGGTTTCTTGATAATACATACAAAATAATGTGTGGCCAAAGCCTGTGGAGCATGCAAGTTTGTAAGGCATGAACTCTGGATGGAGTTCTGAGGGGATGCTTCATTTGGACCCCCTGGTGCATGAAAGTCATAGGGTCACCATCTCCAAAGCCCCTCATTCTTAAATGTCACCCTCTCCCTGCGAGGCGGGTGTGTGTGGTGCAGCTATACCCTTTGTGGTTGCTTCCCAAGGTCTTCATTCAGTTCCACATATTTCTCTCCAAAATGCTATCATTCTTTTTCCACTTCTTTCTTGTTCTTCCCCCTTACCCCTTTCATTTGGGGAAGAGGGTTTAGGAAAAGAGGTTAAGTATCTTGGCTGAAATTCTGATGGTGCTAGAAATAGAACTCTAGATGGTTGACCCTCACACCCCAGGCCCAAGAAGAGACCACCCAGCAGGATTGTGTGCTGCCCCCAGAGATGCTTCCCAGAACTGGGCTCCCAGAGTTTGACTTCTAGAAACAGAGCATTAATGCACGGAAGGGGATTTCCCCTTCTTCCTGAATCCCACTTCACTCAGAAGGGCCTGTCCAAGTTTAGGGCAGGGAATGGCACTGGGTGGCTGTGGGTTGAAGAAAGAACTAATTCCGTAATTCCAGAAGTTGGTTCGAACCTGAGCCCCCTACCTCTACCTCCAGGTAACAACTAGGACAGTTAAAAGAACTCCTGGTGATAGGAGAGAGATTTCAGGAGTCTGGCAAACACAGCAGTTCCCTGTGTTGCTGGCAGGTGCCCAAGTTTAATCTGTGTTTATGGGAATTTGCAGGGTTGAGCCGTGGTGGATGGAAATACAGGTCTGTAGGCTCCATCGTCAATTAAGTTTCCTGCTCATCCAAAAACTTCAGGCCAAGATAATCAAGCAGGCGAAGGGAAAAGAGCAGATTATTTAATAATGCAAAGGACTTGGATGAATGTGTGATTACCTTTTTGGTTCTGAGTGCTGTGCAGATCTCTGCTCGGGATCCTGAAGGAAGACTTTGAGTGGTTTTCTCGCTGGAGTAAGAAAGTTCTGTGATCTCAGATTGGTTGGTTTCATCCTTTTTTTTTTCTTTTTCTCTCTCTCTCTTTCAACCCAAAGGCCTTTTAGTTTTTCTTTGATAAGACCAGGAACACTCCCAAAGGATCAATAGAATTAAAGGTGAAGAGAGAACTGTGAGAGGTAAATCACAGTAAGACCAAGGAAGAACCTCAGGTGTAGCTGGTTAACCCACAACAGTAAATCGGGGTGGAAATGTTAGACCCTAGGATGGCCTATGGGAGGGGGGTACTTTTTAGTTAGGGTAGATAGCATTTGGTAGTCTTCTGGAATCATACTCCACAGGTGTCACTTATATTCAAGTTCCTAGGGGTGGGGCAAAAGAAAAAGCCTAACATCCTGTGGGAACACTGAGGGAAGTGGCACTGCTGTGTCCTGCTTTCACCTTTGGATTTGCTTCCCATGCAAATGTGCTTTTTACTTTGAAGGGATCTGGGTAAATAATTATTACAAAAATTAGCTGGGGGCAACAGCTTTCTCAAATATTCTCTTTCTGAAAGGAGGGTGGAGAGGAATGAGCCCAACCCTCTACCTGAGGACATTTCTATTCTCTGTAACTCTTTTTTTTTTTTTTTTTTTTAAAAAGGAACGAGAAAGTAAAGAGTCTACACAGCAATGTCTCTCTTTAACCAACCTTCTCATGTGCAATTTCAAGTGCTTTCAGAATTTGGAAGAGTGTTTATTTCAGAGCTATGCGTTGTCTCAGCAGGCTTATTTTGCTTATCCCAAAGTCTGGATATTCCTGCCTCTTCTCATTCCAAGGGTGTTTATGTAGAGTGTGTGTAATCAACCAGATTCTCACTGCTGAGAGTTTAAATAGGAAGACTTGCATTTGGCTCTTCTGATACTGAAGTCTATGCATACAGAAGAATTTTATAATCTGAGACCTTCAAACGGACAAGGAATACTTTTATTGTCCCCAAGTTTGATTAAGACTCAAAGGAACAGCCTTACAGAGAATGTGTCTTTGCTCTCAACAGAACTTCTGTGGACTCGTCCACTGTAGCATGGGTGACCACTGGAAGGGTCCATGTCTTGGATTCCTTCATGGGATGGTTTTACTGGAGGAGGATTTAGGGCTTTATTTTTAGGAGTTGAAGGACCTCTCTTAGCCTCTGTGCCCCAGGTGTGTGTCTCTCAGATCGTGGTGGACTTCAAACAACAAGGGATAGGAAAATTTTGTGAAAATAGTGGATCCATGCAAAAAATCACCTCCAACAACAAAACCTGGCCTGGTAGCAAGCAGAGGAGTTAAAACTCCAAGTGACAAGTCTCCAGAAGCTTTTTGGAGGAAATGCGTTTCTTGGAAGGGGTGCCAGTGCCTTGATGAGAAGCAAAAACACTGGCCAGGCCTGGTGGATGGTTACCCCAAACCAGATGACCTAGATCACAGAGGAGGAACTCTGACCTGGCTCAGCTTTTCACACCTTTCTCAACCAGATGTTTTCTGATGGGTGGACATGACCTCTCAGGAAATTTCACAATTTTTGGTAGTGGAAAGAAGTCAAAAGAATTCAGAACCTCCCAAAGCTTGTTACATTGCTAAATGTACATTTGGGGAATGCTTTTCTTCCTTTGCCCTCTCCTGGCCTGACTCTAATTATCTACAGAAACATCTGATTAACTCCAAATGACATGGCCTATGTATGAGTCCCATGGGGACGAGTTTTGGGAGGAACTTTCCAGAACCGTATCACATTTCATTAGTTGGGCTCCTGCTTTCATGGCACTATCCGACTTTGGTTGGGAAATGAGAGACATTTTAGCTTTTCC
The DNA here is from genome assembly GCF_048772815.1 of Callospermophilus lateralis. NCBI lineage: Eukaryota > Metazoa > Chordata > Mammalia > Rodentia > Sciuridae > Callospermophilus > Callospermophilus lateralis. The sequence continues at coordinate 36,085,259 of NC_135318.1, forward strand.
TTACCTCTTTTCTTCCACAAAAGCATAAGTCACTGATAGTTGGCTAGAGGGTTAGGAGGACAGGAGGGACACTCAGGGCTGAGGATGTGGTAGTAACTGGTTCTTTATCTTCTCACCTGTAGCTCCCTCCCTGAATAATCGGCCAAAAAGACAGGTGTGAAAACGGATGCTGAGCAATTATGGTCCTTGCCCTCTCTGTTTACCCAGATCTTCTGTGTCCTTCACATGTCAGATCAAGGAAAACCCATTTCCAACTCTAGTTATCTGTCCCTTCTCTTAATAGCTCCAGCAATTACATTATTTACCATGTAGTTTAACACAAGTTTTATACATAATATTGCTACTGTTTCATATATCCAAATGTTATAACTATACCTCAGCCACTAGAGGCCCAGAGCAGATCAGCTGTCTTTGTGTGTCCATGAGGCAAGAACCGGCTTAGCCACAGATACTCATCAATTGTCTGATCATTCCGCCGCTGACACATTTGTCTCCCCAAAACCTGATTTTGGTGCTTGGCAGATCCTGAGCAATTTTGGCAGCTGAGCTGTGGGACAAGACTTAAGTTATCTGTTCCCATTTATTGGTGAACTGGGCAGTCCATCCAAATTTAAAATTCTCTAATCAGATTAGCTCATTTTTAATCTCCCGGAGTCTGGCAGGGTTTGCTCTGTGTGGGAGCTGGCCAGGCCCGACGGCTGCATTGACTTCCTTTGTGTACTCTTGATGAAGGTCTTTTCATCCTCGCCCACCTTGTGCTTTAAAAACTGAGTCAAGCTGTGTCTCAAGGAGCTTTTTCTACCTTCCTTTTTTCTTCTACCCCTTTATTTAGGTCTGATGGCTTTACAGCTATGCTGCCTGCCCTTTGCCAGGGTTAGGAGGAGTATATTTGCATGTGTGTGTCCCTGTGCTTAGGTCTACATGTGTACACACACACACGTACATGTTTTTGCATGCATATTTAAGTATTGTGCACACTCATGCACAATTGTTGATGCACGATCTGAGTGATGGCATAGTGTCTGACTAGGCAAAGTAAAAATCTAGCCTCTATCTGTCTATCTATCATCTATCTATCTATCTATCTATCTATCTATCTATCTATCTTTTGATGTTCGAGATTGAACCCAGGATGCTTTGCCACTGAGCAACATCCCTACTCCTTTTTATTTTTTATTTTGAGACCAGGTCTCACTAAGACACAGAGGTTGGCCTTGAACTTGTGATCCTCCTGCCTCAGCCTCCTGAGTCCCTGGGATACAGGCATACACCACCATCCCTGGCAAAACTAACCATTTTCATCCAGAGACTATAGTTTATTTCTCACTGCCATTAAGTTTGTTTAACCTGTGAAACAGAAGTAAGTTATTTTTTCTTGTACAGGTGTGTTAGTCAAGTTTCCATCACTATATGATGAAATGCTTGGAATAATTACCTTATAAAGAGAAAGGTTTATCTTGGCTCAGAGTTTTGGGGGCTTCCAGTCCATGAGTAGGCAGACCCGTTGCTTTTAGGCTTCTCTTGGGCCTGCTGGATGGCAATAGCAGGAGTGTTGGCAGAGAAAACTGCTCACTCACTGGCAGGAAGTGAAACAGGAAGAAGAAGTAATCAGGGTCCCACAGTCCCCTTCAAGTCACACCTTCAGTGATGTGAAGGACCTCCCACTGGGTTCTACCTTCCAAAGGTTCCACCACCTCCCAACAGCACTACTCTGGGGACCAAGCCTTTTTTACACGTGGGCCTTTGGGGAAGTCCAACACCCAACTGTAGCAATAGGCATTGGCCATTTTGCCTTTAGCATAACGTTTGCATTCTCTGCTCACGTATTTTGCTATGCTTTGCTTCTTGAGATCCCACCTAGGGTCCAGGATCAAACAGATGCAGGTTGCTGAGTGCTAATATTGTCTTCAAATGCTCAAATTCCAGCACCCTGGTAAAATGGTGGGAAGTGTGGGGACAGCTAGGCAGAAACATGTGTTATTTGCAGTCTCCTGTGGCGCCTAGCCCTTGCCAGGGTGCAGTGGGCACATACTTACTCTGTACCCACTCACACACACCATTCCTGGATAATTCTGCAAAAAGTAGGACTGTAAAACTCTCTTTCCAATATTCCACAGGAAGCACTCTTCTGTGCCTTGTCCCCTTGCTTAGGTGGTAGTGGATGCTACTGGAGCAGCCTGAGTGAGCCCTGACCCCCGTCTCAGAGACTGCAATAGCTGTGGGCAATGTTTGGCTGCCCATTCCCTCCACGGAGTTGCGCCTCTTTCTGGGTTAAGCTCAGAACGTTTGGGACAATCTGGAGTTACTACATGGCTGCACGGGGAAGGTGGAAGTCATGCTTCCTCTGTCTGAAACACAACACTGGCTGTGTGGCTTCTTTATTTTCGGGGCATAGCATTACTCTTTTGTTACAAAAGTACAAATGTGGCCAGCTTTGCATGTACACGAAGATCATAGTTTTGGAGCTGGGTTCTGAGACATCAGACACAGGGCAACCCTTGTGCTACGTTCCTGGGGCTTGCAGAATGACGACTGACTATTTTCCCCGCAGCCTGAGTACTTCTCAGGCTTCGTACCTTCACAGGAGGACCAGGCAGCCCACAGCATGGTACTTGCCTCCAAAACCACAAAAACACCCTGTGATTTAGGCAAGCGGCAGTTATGGTTATCTTTCCTGCATAGGTGGATGATGAAACTGAGACAGCAAGCAAACGGGATGCCAGCTCTCCAACCGCACCCTCTCTCTTGACCTGCAGGTCACCAGCACCAGCCCCATCCGCAGTAGATTATTTCTTCCTTCCTAAAAGTCCAGGCTGCCTTTTGCCACGCAGAGACAATGAGATCCTTAACCACGGGTGAAAGAGACCAACCGAATCAAAACAAACAAGGGCTTTTTAAAAAAAAGAAGAAAAAAAAAAACCACTTTTCTTAGGAAGTCATTAAGAAATTATTGAGATGATTAATGTGGGTGGAAAATATTTAACTTTGGTCATTGTTTAGGCTGGCCAGTTTGATTGCATTAGGAATTGGCTTCGAGAAAGTGCTATAGTGTTCTCTCCCAGTGTTCCCTTAGCCCCCGGGGTGCTACAGACAGGTGACCTCTAGGTTCAGGGATGACCAGGGGCCACCGTGGTTGGAGAGGGGGGTCCATGGTGAATGAGCACTGGGGTGGGAAGGATGGTGGAGTCAGACTTCCCCTGCCCAGCCAAGTGTCCTCTTTGCCCTGTGGTGGCAAAGATGGTGAGGATCTAGAGGATTTGGAAGCCAAAGGAAACAAAAGAGAGGACTCTGGGTGAAGGCGAAGTGAGAAGGAGCCAGTGGATCTGTTTACAGGGCTCCAAGAGGCTTGCGTGAGGCACATCCTTTTTCTGGCAGAGGCGGCCAGCGGTCAGCTGGGAAGAGCCTCTCAGACAGCTAATGAGAGGTTCCTCCACTCTGGCGCTGCCATCTCCCTCCCCAGCGGGTGGGGATGAGAACCTGTCGGCCACAGGTTGACCTCTCTCTCCAGCGTCCCCTGCATGGGCATCTGGGAGACACAGGCAGCACCAGCACAGCATGTGCTCAGAGGCCCAGGATTTTCCTCTTCCCATTGGACTGAAACCTGGCCATCTTCCTTTCCTCCTCCTTCGTCTTTTCTTAGAACTTTTGTTCCTGTTTCTCACTTGCCTAAGACACAAGGAGGTGGAGCAACTCTATGAAGAGATTGTGGGGGGCGGGGAGCTGCCCACCACCAGGGGAGGCAGGATGTGCCCCTTCCTCTCTGGAGACCCCAGCTCTTCTGCTCCTACTGGAAAGCTTTCTCCAGGGCCCCACATCTGGCACCGTCTGTTTGGGAGGTGTTCAAGAAAGTGTCACGAGGGCCAAACTGTAGCCCTCAGCTCTCTAAAAGCACCTTTCACTGGTCAGTGAAAGAGGACGGAGGGAAGGGGCCAGCCCACCTTATCATTTGACAGCCAAGGAAACCAAGGCCCAGAAGAGGGACTGAGTGGCTCGTGCAAGCAGATTTAGCAGGTAGTTGTTTGGGTAGTAGTTAGACTGAGCACCCAGCCATGCTGGTACCTAATTCAATGTTTTTTCTTCATAAAGCCAGAAAGCAGGGGAAAAGGGAGGGAGTAAAAGTAGCTAACAGACAGGAGGAAATAGAGAGTGTTGGAAAGAGAAAAAGGAGGTGGTGGAACTGGGGAAGGATGTTCCATCTACTGTCAAGGGTCCTGATGAGAAAGAAATGCAGTAAATACATCTCCTAATAAATGGTAAATGCAGATTTTGTTCCCTGGCCCTGATTTTACTCAGTCACTTTCACTAGTTAGTTGATGGTCCCGTGGGGTCTTCCTGACCCTGGGCTTTTACCCCAGTGAGCAAGACAACCGTGCTTGTTAAGAGTGAAGTGACAGCTCACAGCTGCTTATTCACACTGAGTTGAGCATCTACTGTGCTCTCACTTTGTAAGACAAAGTCATGGGTCCTGCAGAACAGGCTATGTGTAGAAAAGGCCATGGTGGGGGGACACCTGGGGAACAGGAGTGGGAGCTGCAGTGGACAAATAGACAGACACTGGAGCAGTGTAAAGTAAGCAGCAGCTGCTCCACAGCCAGGCTAGTGACTATGTCACCCTATTTAGTCCCTTCTTATTGGGTATTTAGGATTTGGCTCACTTGACTAGAGTGGTGGCAGCAGGTGGTCCGGGGTGGCATCTGGGCTTAAATTGGGAAGGGTTTCTGGGAAAGGTGAACTGTCTTTCCCTGAAAGGCAACTGGATCCTTGCTCAGTGTCTGTCCTCGGCTCCTCTGCCCCTCCCCTTCAGGTTTCCTTGGGCACTTGACCGCCTGGAGGGTTTTCTGAGCAAGAGCCCCTCAGGGTGAGTCTTTAAAGGCTATGAGCCCCAGAAGGCCTGTCTTGGCTGCTGGGACCTGTAGCCCTGACCCTCTGCTCTTGGATGGATGGGCCAGCTAGAGGTCATGTCATTGTCCCCAGGAGAAGACCTGCCCAGGCTTCAGGAGGGTGGGTGAAGACACTGACAAAGGCTACGACAGTCACTACATATGGGCCTTGCCCTGTGCTAAGCACTTTACAAACATCAGCTCACCTGGTCTTGACAGTAGCTTCCTGACAGAGGTGCTATCATCCTCCTTCTGCAGAAATAGCTAATGGCACCAAGAGGCAGGGATGGGATTCCGACCCATTCTTTCTTACTCCAAGACCTCGTTCCAAGGATCAGGCTACATTTCCTCCTCATTCATTACCCCTGGGGCCTCTCTTTTCTCATTTGTAATATTAGGTCTTGAATGAGCTGAATGCTTGGGTACCTCTTGGCACTGCCATCCTAGAATTCTAGAGACAGGGTGTCCCCAAGTGAGAAAAAGCCTTGGCCTTTGACGTGGTGGCACTTCAGAAATGTTGGAGAGGAGGAGACTCAAATTGCTGAGCCCCTCTGTGGCCCACAGCAGCCTCAGCCTATTTCTCAACTCATTTCTCCTCGGATGCCCAGTGCAGGGCACACTTTGGGCAAGCCCAGAGCTGCCAGCTCTCAGGAGAAGGTGCACTAGAGCAGATGCCTCAGGCTCCACCCCTGCAGACTGGACCCTTCTCTTAGCACATGTCCCTGCCAGCGATGCTCACTAGTCAGAGCCGTCTGATGCTGTCACCCTGCAGCTGCTCCTGGCTGCCACATCGGTTAGAAATAGAAATTCCCTGTGGCCCCAGAGCGTGCCCTTCGGCTCAGCTGCTGCTCATCTGGGGATCCTGCCTGCTCTCCCTTAGTGGGTGGGGCCCCTCAGAAGGACAGGAGTTTGGAAAAAGCAGGGATCTGGCATCTGGGAGTCCCAGGGCCGTCTTTGGAGTTGGGCTGACTATCTCTTCCTTGGTCAAGGTCTGCGTTAGGACCTCACAGAAGGTGATCTGACGCTGGCCTGGCAGGGAGGTCTCCTCATGTCCCCTATAGCTTCCAGTGTGGAGGAGCTCCCCAAATATGTACCAAGGGAGCTGTGGACACGGGACGGGGCAGAATCCCGGAACATGCTACAACTTGAGGGGTTGTGTGCCCACCTTTTTTCTCTTTCCCCTAAATTCCTTCCCTTCCCATCTCCCCTGTCTCCCTTCTACTCTGCTAAGCATCCCTTGTCCCCTTCTCTACCCATGTGACTTTCTGCCTTGAGGACAGTTGAAAGTTAGGTAGGAGTCAGGTATGGCTTTTCTTGTGACCCTACAGGGCAAGCAGTATTAGGAGTGGCATTTGGCCACGGGTGGTGGTGTGCAGTCACAGGACCAGGGAGACACAGGCCTTGGCTTCTGGAACCATCAGGCCTCCAACTGTGCCTCCTGATGGAGGAATCCAGCCAGGACGCCTGGTTACCCTGATTCTGAGTCCCTCCTGGAGGGCCTGCCCAAGGTGCCTGGCCTCAGAGCCAACGCACCCCTTCCCCTGTGCCTCTGAATCTTGGCCCTGCTCCTCCTGTTCCTGAGGCTGCCTCCAAGTCCAGGGTATCACACTGACCTGAGGAAGCACAATGACATGGTCCCAGCAGGGTGTGGTCAAGGAAGTTGTTTTTACTAATGGTAAACAGGATAGTAAAACAACAATAGCAAGGCAGGCACTTCTTCCCAGGGACTGCAAGTGGGTTTCTCTGCATTCTGGATGGTCCACAGCTTTCTCCTCTTTAATGTGGGACTGATTCCCAGGGGGGTCGACATTAAGGAAGGAATGAAGGGCTTTTGAGATTGTGTCAGTCACTGTGGCTGGAACCTTACCCACATGTGATTGCCCACCAAAGCCCCTTGTCTGCGTTTGTAGCCCCTGTTTTGCTCAGGAGGAGAGAAGGCTCGTGGGCTTTAAATAGGCTGCTCGTGGTCGTGTGGTTGAGACGTATGCTGGCCAGGCTGCTGGCACATCTGCTTGCTACAGGGGTCACGGTCTTCCTGCTTCCACAGTGTGTGTGTAAGAGTGTGTTCTTTTTCTCTCTCTGTGTGTGTGTGTGTGTGTGCATGTGGTGGGGGGCAGATGTGTAGATAGATGAACTTCGTGCAGTCTAACCAGCTCCAGGCTTCATGCAGTGCTGATGGCATCTGAGGTTTATGAAGTTCCCTCACCAGCAAGAGTTTATTCCAACTCCCCTGAGTTTCTCGGGATCTCTTAAACAGAAGTAGCCTCAAACATTTCCATATAATTGTTGATTTCTACCTATGTTCATACCACCATGAAAGATGAAAAGGAGGTGCTGAAACTGTTACACTTCTGGAAACTGAGGACCAAAGAAGGAAAGCAATCCAGAATCTGACTCCTTCTCTCCATTTCTACTGCCCCAGTCGATGCTCTGCCATCTGCTGCCAGGGTCATTGCAGTAGCCTCCTAATTGTTCTCTCTACTTCTTCCCTAGACCTGCTGCTCCAGAAAACATGATCTTAGGTTATATTATCCCTCTGTTCAGGATCCCAGGATGGGTTCTCACTGTGGAGGGAAACCCACTTATAACAGCCTGCTCTGTGCTCCCTTCCCCCACTGCTTTTTGAATTTCTCTCTTCAGACCATTCCTCCGGCTTCCCGTTGTTTCCAAGACATACCAGGCCCCCCAGCCTTTGCATCAGCTAGGCCCTCTGCCTGGATCCCTTCTGATTTGACCCCTCCCTTCAAGTCTTTGCTCTAATAACCCTACAGTGAGGCTTGTCCTGAATACCCTACTGAAAACCACAGCACTCTTCTGTCATCCAGATCCTCCTTTCCCTGGGCAGTTTGTTTATTTATTTATTTATTTTTTCCTGAGTCCTTATCACGTTCTAAGATATCATGTAATTTACTTATTTACTGGTAGCACGTAAGTTTTATTAGGACAGTGGTTTCCCCCCCTCTGATCACCAGTGTATCCCAAGTACCTAGAACATTGCCTGACTCATAGTAGATATTTCTAACAATTTTAAATGAATGCATGAAATCACATATAAGGTCCATGAGGGAGTCATTTCTCAAAGCCCTGAGATTTTAGTCCCAACATAAAAAAAAAAAAAAAAAAAAAAATTCCCCAAGTGTTGGGAGCGGCATCTGAATTATGGGTTTTGAACTCTCCTGTGGCAGAGGCGATGCCCTCTGGAGAAGTCTCGGTGCAAAGGTACTGATGGAGATAGCTCAGTCGCTATGGTGACACCCTGTTCAACAGAAAGTTATGTGCCAGCCACAGAGCTATTCGGTTCTTAACCTTGAGTTTCAGAGGCCAGCTGCTCAGGGTTAGAAAGTTAGGGGAACAATCTGATAATCATAATTGGGTTGCTCAAACTCATGACCTTGGCTCCTCTTGCTTTGTAGAAGCTTTCCCCCAATAATCCTTTCTGTGGTAAAACGTGTATCATAAATGTGCTGAGCTGACTTGTGGTCATTGAACTCCATCAGAATATGGTACCCACCAGGTCCCAGCTTTTTTTCTCGTTGCGTGTCTGTTTGTTTTTTCTAGTCCCCCATTGCCCCTCATCTGGTTTCCTGAATCAACTGTTATGCAGGTTGCATGTGTTTAATGTTAGAAGAAAATAGTTCTATTCTCCAAGTTAAATCAAAAGTTAGCAATGGCCGTAGAATGCAGAAAGAAGGGCACTGTCATGTACTGTTACACAGTTTGTGCCAGGCACAGCTTGTAGGTTATCTCATCTGGTCTGCACATCTTTCCTAGGAGAAAGCGAGACTCAAAGAAGACAGAGTGACCGTGGCCGTAGCCACTCAGGGATAGAACTGCTTTTAATCCCAAGTCAGTCTGGCCTCAAAGCTTACCTTACCTCTCTGGGGGAAAACAGCACTGCTAATCCAGTTGTTGGCCCCTCAGTATCCTGCCAGCTGTGTAGAGTCCAAGACTTGATGCTCAACCTAAGTCTTCTGGGTCCTGCTCCTTTTGCCCAATATTATGTGGGCTTCTCCCTTGTGTTGCTCTCCTTTTCCTCTGAGGTTTTGGATTGCTGGCACTCATTAGTCACATATTGGCCTTTGCTCAAACGTCTGCTAAAGCAAGCCAGGAAGTTGCAGAAAAGCAACTGCAGGGTTTGACAAGTCACCAAGGGGCATGTCAGCTTGCTGAAGTCCAGAGCCCACCCTCCACTCTGGCCCTCCCCTATCCAGATGAATTTAGATTGGTTCTGTGAAGGGAGGCTGCCGAGGAGTGTGGTCAAGGTTGGCCTGCTGTTCTTGTCCTCTATGGGCTCCTCCCTGGATGAGCACACACCCATGCATTTCAGAAAGACTCAGTCTCTATCCTGTTGATGACCCGTGAAGGGTGAATTCATTCTTTTGACACAAGGAGTCCTTGTTCTCCTCATGGTGATTAGATATACCATGCAAAATTACTAACATGGTCATGTGCTGCATAATGATGCTTTGATCAAAGACAGACCCCATTTATGACAGCAGTCCCATAAGATTATATTGCACAGTGACATCATAGCTGACTTAGTTTGTGTAAGCACACTCTATGATGTTTGCACAATGATGAAATCACCTAACTACACATTTCTCAGAATATATCGCATCGTTAAGTGGCAACACATGACAACATTACAAATGCATGAATCAGGGACAGATATGATCTATGGGCTGTGTGCTATGTGTGGCTCCTCAGTTGGTAGTTTGGAAGTGAAAAAATTATTATATAAATGTAGTGTTCTTAAGACTTAAAAGAGAGGACAGAGGACAATAAGGTGAACCAAAGATTGGTCTATGTAGTGGGAGAGACACACACCTGGAATTAAGTATTTGTGACAGGGATAACATCCTCTTCAAATTGGAAGGGCCAGGCAAGCTGGGCCCAGGGTTGTAGTGGCTCACACTCTGTCCATTTTCCCCAGTGGGACAGGAAAAACCCTCCTGTTGGCTACTAAGAGAGCAATGCTCAGGGACATCAAGCACCCCTTCTAGGACATTGGGTTCCAAAGAAGTGAAGCCTTTGGAAGTTACCATGGAGACAGGAAGGCTTCCCTGGTGCTTTGTGGGATTGTTCAAGGGCATTTCTTATCTCTCTTATCTCAAGTTTCAAGGGACATAGAGCTCTTTACCTTCCTCAGCCTCCAGTTCCTCCCAGGCTCAGGAGAAGGTTGAGTTGAAGCCCTAAGAGTAGATGGCCCTGGAGGGATTGGAAGCGGCTGGCAGGGCTGGACTCGTTCTCCTTGCATTTATTTACCACTGGCTTTGTGGTTTTATCATTCAGCCTTCCAGGACAATTAATTAGTCAGTGAATTCCATGCATAATATGGGCCTGAGAAGAGACAATCAGAGGGAGCCCTGCTTAAACTCTCCTTACTTCCTGAGCGGTTCCTCTGGCATTTTTGGTGGGGTCAGGGATCAGACATCATTATCTGAGTCTCCTCTTGAGTTTCAGCCATCATGCTCAGTATGTGCTCCCTGACCTGAGAGGTACTGAATCCGCCATTCCCTACTGAAGAGAACAAATAACCAGAAACGGGCAGGTTAAAGAAGCAAGGATGGCTTCCTTAGGGTGTCCTCGTTAAGGACCCAGAGCAGACTCTTACTCACAGAGACCTGTAGGCTTTTCCTCAAAGGACTTTGATCTTGAACTTAGTACTTTTTTTTTTTTTTTTTTTGGTGGGTGGTCTGCTTGCAAACTTACTTTGCTTTTAATGAAGACCTCCCTGCAAAAAATATTAATTCGGATGATCTAATCAGAGCCACACATGAATTTTGAATGATACTGTTCTGCCTCCTGCTCCTCTATTCCCTCCCCTCATTACACAGGGATTCTGTTTAAAGAAGCCCTTGGAGAAAAATGCTGGAAGAGGCCTGTCTTGGTCTTTTGTCATCGATGGTTCTGGATCTTTTCTAGATATTTGCTGGAATGCTCCAAGTGAACTCCTCCAAAGAGCTCAGAATGCCAACCTTCCTTCCAGTCTATCTGTCTTGCCTAGAAAAAGAACCCTACCCTTGACATGAAAATTCTCATTATATTAAATAGGACACAGGAAACTTTAGGAGCAGGGTGGCCTAGTGAGAGGAATGCAGGGTCTCTGGACTGGTAAGGGTGCCAAGGACTCGTTGGGCTGCATGCTCTCTTTTTTTTGTTATTATAGTGCAGGGCACAGGTGCCATCATTTGGCACACTTTTCTGTGAGAATATTCCACTGCAATCCAAAGTGAAGAAGAGAAAATAATAAAGAGACGAATAAACACAAATTCAGGGCAGTGCTCGCTTGGGGGCAGGGACAGGGAGGAGGGTACCATTAGGGAGCATACTGGACTTTCAATGACACAATTGAGATTTTAGGTTGGGTTATCTAGCTCCTTTGAATTATTTGTCTTATGATTCATAGCCCAAAAAATACCAATATCCTTTTGCATGTATCAAATATTCAATAGTAAGCTGTATGAGGATACAGTAGAAAGATCCTGCAGGATCTATGGCCATGTTGCTCTCGGCTGAATATGAACATTCCCAGATCCTCATTTGGCTCATCTGTGCAATGGGGATTATCATCTACAATTAATAACTCAGTTTGGCAATAGGAACATGTATTGTTAGGCAAAGTAGAGTTGTCAGAGTATAAAATATTAGGACTTAACCTAGTTGAAAGGGGAAGGGGTGTCCGGGAAAACCTCCCTGAGAAAATAAAATTTGGGTGTGGGTGTTGACAGAAGCTAGTTTTAAGTCAGCAGAATCGTACTGGATTCCTCTCCCCTTAACCTCATATACAGCTAGGTCCTTTGGGAAAATGTGACAGAAATGCTCTAGAGAAGCATGGAATTTCAGAGCTGCAGTGGACCTCAGAGGACACTGTATCCCCTCCCTCCTCCTCAGTGTTGCTGATGAAGAAAATGAAGCCCAAGAGGTAATGTGACTCCCCAGACCCTCGAGCAAGAGAACGGGGACTGAACGTGGGGCCACACCTGTGCCTGCTGCATGTCAAGCCCACTTCTAGTGCTCTTCGTGCTTGATGTCCAATCTTCACAAGTAGTTTCCTTGTTTATAGGTAGGTAAACTGAGGGTCAGAGAGGTCATACGGCTCAGAGTCAGAATTTGAACCCATTCTGACTACAGAGCCCCATACTCCTAATCTGGATGCCACCTTCCTCCCTCCAGAACCTCAGTTTGCGGTATTTCTACTGACCTGGGACATTTCTCGTTTCCTCTCCCTTCGCAGAGCTATTCTATGGTCTTTTTGGAGAGAAAAGATAGTAGCAAAAATTTAACACAGGCACCAACCACGAGTGCCTAAAATGAGACAGAATATAGACCCTATGGACTTAAAGTGGGTGAACAGGGCTTTTTTTTTTTTTTTTTGGTACTGGGGATTGAACTTGGGGTGCTTAACCATTGAGCAACATCCGAGCCCTTTCTTGTATTTTGTTTAGAGACAGGGTCTTGCTGAGTTGCTTAGGGCCTCGCTAAGTTGCTGAGACTAGCTTTGAACTCGTGATCCTCCTGCCTCAGCCTCCGGAGCCATGGGGATTACAGGTGTGTGCCGCTGCATGTGGCTTTTTCTTTTTACTTTTCTTATTTTAAAGCAAGGGTACAGCATGGTCAATGACCTGTATGGAGAAAATGGAGGGTGGGCCATGGGAGTGGCAAGCGAGTTTAGCTCTTAGGCTCCATGTTCCTTACTGAGAACACAGGGAGAGCGGGAGGGTGGCAGGGATGAGTTGTACGTGGTTCTCTGAAATCCCTGGCTGGCAGGTGCAGTTGAGACCAGTCACGGAAGACGCTGCCACCAGGTAGAAAAGTTCAGACTTGGTGCAGAGGCAGTAGGGAGCCAGAGAGGGGTTTTGAGCAGGGGGTCACAAAGGGGACAGTGTTATTTTAAGAAGGGAATCTAAGAGTCTTTTATCTTCCAGCCATGCTTCTCTGGAGACTGACCTCCCAGGAGGATGTGCCTGGCCTCAGGTTTGGGAGTTTGTGCTGGAGGGGTCCCTGCCAGGGAGACTCCCATTTCCACTGGTCATAGGGATGTTGCTTGTCAGATGTGGAGGGCCGAGTCATGGCTTGGACTTCTAGGAAGTTTTCACTGGGGCTGGTGTTCCCTCTTTGAGATGGGGCCCCCCACTTCCACTCAACATTCCGTCCAGCCCCCAAGACTTTTTCTTCTCAACATTCCTACCTGTGCCTTACAGAGGCATCCTCGATGGGAATCTTATCATTGGTACTAAGGGATGTTCTTCTAAGTCGGGTGCATTTCCTCAGGCTAACTTCTATTCCACCGTGATGGGGAAATTAATATGGAAATTCCCACTTTCATATCATCTGTTTCAGAAAGATGTTTATTTTCCCCTACAGAGGGCCCTCCCCTCTATTTGCATAAAGGCAAGAAAACAATACTGCCACCTAGTGGAAATTCAAAGTGTGACCTTCAGAGCTCCTCCTACTGACCCCAGTAGATTATTTTCTGTAATTAATATTTAAATTAATGGGCAGTCCTGGGCACAATGTTCTTCCATGTGTATGGATCCAAGTGGATTTTCAGGTCCCCTTCTTGTTCTCTTAAAACTTACAGTTGCAAATCTCAGAGGCCTATTTTGTGTATACCAGACAGAAATAGGTACAGGAAATTTACCAACTTTTCCTTGACTGTGCCACACGCCAATCTAGGGAGGTAGGGATCTGAATACCCACTTTACAAAAAGGGAAAACAAGGCCAAGAAAGATTAATTAAGTAACTTTGAACTTTATTGAGCAACCGGCATGTCCAACCATGTATAGGCTGCCTGAGTACTGAGACCATTCAGACACCATGGTAGAGCATGGTCAGGTCCCAGCCAACTTGCACTAGAAGGAAGACCTTCACATACTGAGATAGTCCAGGAACTCAGACTGGAGGGGAGGGGTGGGTCTGCAAGATTGTATCAGTAGAGGACAAGGGTTGGGGGTAAAGGCATAGAGGAGCCCCAGCAAGGCATGTCTGTTACCAGGAGAGCCCTTGAGAGATAAGTGTGTGTATGTGTGTCGGGGGTGGTGGTGGGGAGCTCCAGGGAGTCACCATGTCTACTCCCATGCTCTATTTATGACTCAAGAACAAGATGTGCTTGGTGATAGAAATTTAAACCGTGTAGAAGTGTATAATGCCAAAAGAAAAGAAAAAAAACTCCCTTTAGCCCCATTCCTCCTCCAGAAAACTAGACTAATAGTTAAAAGTTTGGTACATAGGTGATCCCTGACTTATCAGTTTCAACTTTATGATGGTGCACTAATGATATACATTTGGTAGAAACTGAAGTTTGAATTTCGAATTTGCATCTAGCAAATTCCCAGGCTAGCAAAAAAGCAGTACAATTCCACTTCTCAGTTTACACCCAAAGGACTTAAAAATCAGCATATTACAGTGATGCAGCCACATCACATCAATATTTACAGCAGCTCAATTCATAATAGCTAAACTATGGAACTGACCTACGTGCCCTTCTACAGATGAATGGGTGAAAAATATGTGATGTGTATGTGATGGAATATTACTCAGCCTTAAATAAGAATGAAATTATGGCATTTGTTGATAAATGGATGGAGCTGGAGAATATCATGCTAAGCAAAATAAGCCAATCTCAAAGAATCAAAGGCTGAATGTTTTCTCTGATATTCGGATGCTAATTCATAATGGGTGTGACTAGGGAAGAATAGAGTTACTTTAGGTAGAGGGGAGTGAAGAGAGGGAAGACAGTAGGGGATAAGAAGGCTAATAGAATGAATCAGACATTATTACCCTATATACCTATATCACTATATGACTGGTGTGATTCTACATCATGTACAACCAGAAGAATGAGAAATTATACTCCATTATAGATGTATCAAAAAGAAAAAAAGAGGCAGTACAATTCTCTAATACTTTCCTGTGGTGCTGGGCAGTGACAGTGACCACAGTTTCCAGGCAGCCACCCACATGATCATGAAGGAAAGTAACTAATATTCTATAGTGTGCTGGGTGGCTAAGCTGTCATGTTTGGTAGGTTAGGTATATTAAATGCATTTTTTTGGGCTTTTGATTTTCAACTTTTGATGGCTTTATTGGAATGTAGCCCCATCATAAATAAAGGAATGTCTATAAATGCTTCCAGAAGATTCCGTATGCTTATAAAGCTATGTAGATATATATGCTTATCCACATAATACATACATATATATATGTATAAGATAAATTAATGCAGACATATTTAATGTGATTTATTTTGAATAGGATTATATCTTAACTATAGTTTTGTAATGTCTTAGTCATGAAAATTCAAATTTGTCATCTTTAAACTTAATATTTTTACTATGGAAATTTTAGACATGCACAAAAATAGAATATTATAATAAATCTACCCCTGCCTGGTTCAATATTTATTAATTCATGGCCAAAGGGCACTTTACTACTGAGCCACATCTCCAGACACCTTTTTATTTTTTTATTTTGAGAGTCTCACTAAATTGCTGAGGGCCTCACTAAGTTGTGTAGTGCCTCACTAAATTGCTGAGACTGGCTTTGAACTTGCACTCCTCCTGAGCTGCTGGGATTCAAAGCCTGTGCCACCGCGCCTGGCCAGATTGGATAATTTTAAATAAAGCTCACGCAATGGTGTCACACATTGCATCTAGAAATATAGCTGTATCAATCTGAAAAGATAGAGGCACTTTAAAAAAATATTATGTAGTCTCAATGCCATTATCACATTTTTTAAAGCATGACTTCCTCTAAATCATCAAATATCCAATCAGTATTCAAAGTTTTCTAATTGTCTTAAAAACTTTTAGTACCTGATGTATTTGAAAATTCAAATAAAGTCTATGTATAACATTTGGTTGATGGTTTTTAAATTTCATTTCATTCATAATTTTCTTTTCCTGTTTTTTCATTTTTGCCTTTTTTTTTTTTTTTTTGGTTGAAGACACTTAGTCATTTGTCTATAAACTTTCCCACATTTTGGATTTAATTGATTGCATTCTCAAGGTGTCTTTGAACCTGTTCCTCTGTTGCTGTATTTCTGTAAACCAGTAGTTAGTTCTAACAGAATCAGACCTGATGTCTTAGCAAAAAAAAAAAAAAAGCCCAGAAGCTTCTTGGGCAGGGTAATGACCCAGAGCATGAGTAGCGAGCAGGTGGGCTCAGGGGACAGTCAGGCTTCTCAAACACCCCTTTGAGTTGCTCATCCTGGGCACTGGGGCTCCCAACCCCCATAGGGTTGGTTTCAAGGGCACTCAGTTGCTGGGGGTGGGTGTCACAAATCATCAGAGTCTTTCTTGGGGACCCCTAGGGTCATCTGATCCCGTCACCTGGTCTGCTGGGGCTGACTGGCAGCTCTTCTTCATGACAAGTGGCATGTGGTTTCCTCTTGCTGTGGTCCCATATTTATTTCTTCCTTCTTCTCAGGAATGATATGTCTCCAATTTTACAAAGGAACCATAAAAATGCCTTTCTTCCCATTTTTTCAGCCTATTCCTCCAGTTGACCTGCTGAGCCACTGAGGACAGCTAGGCTGGACCACGTTTGCAGAAGCTGCCATTGCCCCCTGGAACGCTATACATGTCATATGTTAAACTCCTCAAGAAGAATCACTTAATTTAGAAATCTAGAAACTCTCCCTGAATCCTACTTCCCACCCTATCCCTGTCCCTGGGAGTCTTTTTTGGGGGGAGTAGCGGGAATTGAATTCAGGGGTACTTGACCACTGAGCTATTTTGTAGCCCTATTTTGTATTTTATTTACCGACAGGGTCTCTCTGAGTTGCTTAGTGCCTTGCTTTGGCTGTGGCTGACTTTGAACTCATGATCCTCCTGTCTTAGACAGGAGCTTCTGGAATTACAGGCATGCACTACCACACCTGGCTCTCTGGGAGTTTTAGGCACATTTTTCTTAAGCAACTGTACCCAGTTTTTCCATGCCTCCCTTCCCCTCCCCGACCCTGGGAATAAATTGCACTTCTTCACAACAACCTGTTTGCTATTTTCTATTCACCAAAGACTCAGAACCAGGGTTGCTCATCCCCAGCAACGAACAGTTGATCATTTGGTTGCTCTCTTGGCTCAGAGAAATGTATGCTATTCTTCAAGCTTTGAGAAATATTAAAAATGGTTCCTCAACATCATTTTCGTGAGCTCTGAGAAGTCTGGGTCAGCATGGGTGGGATTACTTAATTACCAGAATTGTGAATCTCATTGTTGGAGAGGACCACAGAAGATGACCTGGTTTACTGTTCTCATTCACCCCCTCCCCACGGTTCTCATCTATCCCCTTCCCATTCCCTTCAGTTAAAAAGAAAAGAAAAGAAAAAAATATATACATATATAAACTCTAGGTAATTGACATCCTTTCTCAGAATCAGTAGATAATAAATGGAAATGAGGTTTGAGCCCAATCTTTGGTTATGCCTCTTTTATCAGAATTCTTGTGCATGGATGATGTACCCACAGAGATAAATCAGTGATGAGGGGCAGCCTTCAAATAGTCATTCTGTGCAGTGGGAGACATATCTCCTCTGCCTTATGGACTCTCTTGAGCTGGCTTAAGGGAGGGATACTTTCTAGACTAAGCCACCAAGCCCCCTCTTGCTGTCCTCTTGTCCATGTCCTTCTCTGACTTTGGCCCAGTAAGAATTCACAGGTTTAACTGCCCACATCCTGGGGATGTACGCTGACTTCACAGACTGTATTTGGGTTCTTTCCTGGAGGTGGTGTGTGGTGTAATGACACAAACCCCAGATGGACTTAGGTTCAAATCCCGAATTCCAATTTGACATCAGTGTGTTGTTGGACAAGTCACTTAGATGAGGACCCTCAGTTCCTGTATCTTGAAGATGGGCTCAGAGTCCCCGTCCCAGGACTGGTGTGACTGTTCCAGAGTGTACAACCCCAGCTCGTGGCCTACCCTGCATGTTTACTAAATGGTGGTTATTAGGACTGGAAAGACAAGAGTCGAATCCAGCCTCCAGGGAACAGGGCATGAGCAAGATTTAAGATAGAAAGCCAGTGTTTTTCAGGATAATGTGTGCTTTTGTTTGACCCTAAGATAGGGGAAAGACAGTTGTTTTTTTTTTATGAAGTGTCTACTTTTCTTGCTCACAAGCTCTAAACTGAGTGAGATAATCAACTCTCTGTGATATAATCTCTGGAGTGTGTTCTTGGTGGATTGATCTCACACACACACACACACACACACACACACACACTCACACTTGGCAAAGGGAAACAAGCTCAGCAAACCTCTCCCCACAAGTTGGCACATGGCATCTGCCGGGTCGTTAGCCACAGTTTCCTCCTGTCTGAATCCAGAGAGCAAAACTGGGTTAGAAACAGTTCATGAGAAACATCCCCTCCGCCGACCTCCTCAGGTACTTCCTCTTTATTATTTCATTACTTTTTGTCTCGGCGAATTTTGCTCTTACAATTTCAAGATAATCAATTTATTTTCATGCGCCTTCCCCATCCAAATTGGATTACGAGTCGCTGGCCCAGGGGCCGGCGTGCGCTCGCAGGCTGGTGCTTGGCAGCCTGGGTCCTTGGGAGGCTTGGGCTGTTTGTTTATTTTCAATTGAAGCCCTAAGTGCTGGAATGACTTCCACCTCCTTCGCACACAGCCATCTCAAAACCCCCTTTGTTCCCTGGTTGCCGAGGACAAATACTCGGGGTTTTCATTAGCTGTGGGTGAGAGTGCCAGTTTTGTTGGTACCGTCCTGCCGGTCTCTGTCCTGTGGTCAGCCTTTTTATTTAAAAATTAAAAAAAAAAATCACTCTGCCTGTGCGCACACATACATCCCCACCCTCCCAAGGCTGCACCGTGACTTTAACCTGACTGTTGGTTCTCCTTCCAGGAACAGAAACACCAGCGGGTAAGGAAAACAGGACTGGGTCCCAGGCCAGGAACTGTGGTTTCCTGCACTGCATTTCAGCTTTTCCTTCTCTGGCTCTCTAATTCTATCTGCATTTTCTTATTTCGTGTTCCCCTTTGGTTGTGTGGAGGTAGTTTTTTTTTTTTTTTTTTTTTTTTATTGTTTAATGCCACCTCCAGTGGCAGAGGGAGAATTAAGAACACAGACTGGGCTCCATGCTAGGCAGGAAGGCAGTTTTCCTTGGCCTTTTAGATGTGGGGATGTTAGATAGCCCACCCTGTTCTCTGGTCTATGGGTGACCTTTCCCTTGGTGTGGTTCCTGGACCACCAGCAGTAGCATCTTCCAGGGGCTGGGAAATGTGAACTCTTGAGTCCTACTCCAGACTCCCTGAATCTCAATTTCTGGTGGTGGGCTCAGGAATCTGATAGCAAAGTCACAGATCTGCCTGTAAAAGGCATTCGCAGAAGATACGCCTGCTGCCGCCACTCATTTCTCTCTTTATCTTCAAGGCTGACTTTGAACCTTGTTAGGATCCAACCCACAGGCAGTTTTTATTCTCCATTATCTTTTGGTCCATGTCATGCCCAGAGAAATGCCTCCTGTGATCAGAGAACAGGGTGGGCTGTTGAACATCTCCATGTCTAAAAGACCAAGGAAACCAGTGCTCCTGGCTAGCATGGAGCCTAAATCTTGTTCTCATTAATTCTGCCTCTGTCAGGGTCATTCTGTGCTTGTTTTCAAGGAGTCCAGGACTTAGTTGAAGGGATAAAGTGAATTTATATTAAAAGAAAAGTAACTGCACATGGCAAAGAAGGCCAAGTGAAAATATATGAAATAAATTTGATTTTTAAAGGAGAGGAGGCGTTGGCCTTTGTGTAGGAGCCTAAGGAAGGACTGTTGTAGGGTTGGAGTTAGGCAGGAAAGCAGTCCTTATAGAAGCGGCCCTGCAGACAGCAACCTGTTGGGGAGGAGGGACTCGTGTGGGTGAGGTATGGAGCTGAACCTTCCAAAGAAGAAGGGAGAATTGGACCAGTTAGGAAGGACTGTGAATCTAGAAGATTTGTTTTTGGGAAGATTAAATGATAATCATATTAATTGGAATTTAGTGAAGAAAATTTGGCAAATCACTGCTATAATCAGTGTCATGTTGGGATTTGTGGTCAGAATCCAATTTCCTAATTTGGTGTCTTTTCATTTCATTTCACTGAGGTGCTCCAAAATAAAGATCTCATTCCACTGGAGGGGCTGGAGAAGATTTTAGGTAAAATGTGGACAAGACATGCCCTAACCTTTTTATAAACATCTTTCATTACAAAGAATTTCATACACTTACCAAAGTGTAACATGATCAGAACTTTGATTTAGCAATGAAAACTCCATGAGTCAATAATGTGAAGTTTAAAAGCAGAGAAAAAAAAATAATGTTTGGGGATAAAAATCAAAACGGCAGTTGCCTTTGATTGTGGTAAGGGGTCCTTGGCTGGGAAGGGGCAGGAGAGAACTTTCTGGATAATGATGATGCTGTCTTCATTGTGGTGATGGTTATACAAGTGTATGCGTTTGCCAAACTCAGTGAACTGTGTGCTCAGGATCTGGGTATTTAATTATACCTCAAAAATAAAGTTAGTTCTCCTCCCTTTCCTTCAATTTTCTTTCAAGCCTTACATCAAGGAGAAACTCTTAGCTTGGGGCTTCAGTGTCATTAATTTCTTTTTAATACTTGTTTATCTCTTTTTAAAAACAAAGGCAGAGGGCCTTAAAATAACATGATTTGTTTTCATTGTATTAAATAATTATGTATGGCCAGTGATACTGGTTTTCCTAAGAAGTATTGCATTTCTTTTAAACGTGAAGTTATTTAAGAGAGAAGGAAGCAGTAAGCATACACTGTGAAAGCTGAGGGTGGCAAGTGACTGGCTGAGGTTTGTGAACACTGGAGGGACGGGAGCTACTACTTCAGGGGCGCTCCTATGTGACTGATAAAAGGGTCTTGCTGAGAAATGACCTGTTTGTCTTGATACCACTCAGACATTGCTGGTAATGTTTGGTTTTGTTTTGCAAATTCATGGTGACAGTTCCCCTGAGAGCCAGTGGCATTATGAGATGGTATCTGGTTTAGGGGATCTCCGGTAGCCTAGAGACCAATCAGTCCAGGCCCAGGAAATAGAGCAGATGTTTCACTGTTCTTCCAGGAACCAAGACTCTGACCTCTTCCTCTTGTGTATTCCTGGATAGCTGGGAGGCAGCCCGTGCTGACTGTTGGAGTGAAATGAAGACAAAGGGTCAGGAAAGCCTTGAATCTATCCCATAACCTGTTGTAGTGACCCAGTATCTTCTAGGGCTCTGTCATGGCAACAGATACAGCCAAGCTGCCTTGGTACTGAGGGTTGAGTCTCCTGGCCTTATTGGGCCACGAGGAGTGAGTAGATATCCCCTTCTCTCCAGGGGCCTGTGCCTTCTATAGACATGTGCTGGGACCTTTGTGGGCAAAGAATAATGTAGCAGGGACATCAATTGTAGTTTTCCAGTGACTTATTTGTGCGCCGTGGTCCTACTTACACTCTGGGTTCCAGGGAGGGCTGAGCTTTCCAGCTCGCCTGTCCGGCTTTGCTGTGGATCCCTTGCCTGGCCACCCAGAAGAATGTGTCCCAAGTTTCCAGGAGGAGTTACAGTGAAGAGACAGTTCAAGTGACAGTTGCTGTTTAACCGCCTCACTTGTGGGGTTCCAAGAAAACTGTGACATCAATGAAGTTTGTATTCTCTACCCCAACTTCCGTTTCTGTACCCGCCCACTCCATCTCTTTCTGGCTGCTCCTAGGATCTGCTTTCAGCCATTTTATCTTTAGGTTCCATCTGCACACTCCCTAATCCACTGCATGGAGAGGAGGCAAACCCAGAGCAGCCAGGCTCTGCTCCTGGGGATGGGGCAGGCTTTGGCACTGGAGGCTCAGTTAGGAGGGAGGGTCTTTTGTGTGACAAGTCAGAGGTGAGAGAGAGGTGGCAAGTGTCCAACTTCATTATCGAATAATAGCAATAAACCTTCCTGGGGGTTCGCCAGGGGAGAGTGGGCCTGAGTGCTCTATACACCTTCTAGGCCACCCAGTCCTCTAATAACCCAGAGAGGGAGTCACCATGGTCACGGGAAAAGTCCCCATGGTCAGCCTTGTTTACAGATGTGGCAACGGAGGGCTTAGGCAGGGTGAGCAACCTGTGTGAAGTCACACGGTGATGGTGCAGCTGGGATTCAAATCCAGCTGCTTAGTTCCAGAATCTACTGTTAACCATGAGGTTGGTATTTCTCCAACTTGCCCCAGGAGTCACCTGAGGCTTTGGTTAAAGTCCAGAATCCCCAGATGTTTCCACCAGAGCCATGAGCCACGGGTTTGGGAATCTACACATAGACCACAGTCCGGTTGAACCTTATCTACCACTGGCAGGTTTAGGACCATTTGCACGGGTCTATATGAGAGTGATTTGCTGTCCCCCAAACCAGGAGGAGCCTGTTTGCAGTTGTAGCTTTGCCGGGAGCCCTGAGCCTCCTGCCATGAGCTTGAGATCAATGGAATGATGCTCAGACTTGGAAGCTTAGCCAAAATGCATTTCCAGGTGTGGCTCAGTGAGCAGACCTAAATGGGTTTGGGGATGGGTTTGTAGAATGCATAGAAAGATGAGCGGAATGAAATATAACATCAGACAGAGAGGGAGGGAGAGAACCTGAGTCAGAGGAGCAGCTGGAGGACTCCTGGCCAGTCATCAACAGTGGGCACAGCTGGTCACAGAGCAGCGATGGGTCCGCAGGGGGCTTGGGAGGGGCATTTCAGCTGTGGGCAGTGGGGCTGGTCAGATGGTTTCCTAACCAGGTATTTCATGGGACGTTGATAGGAGGGAGGGATAACTGGACACACACATAAATGAGAGCATCCTTCAACCTGAGATTCCATGTGCAGCTGAATGAGGGATACTGAAGAAATCAAATAGGACCACAGAATTCTCCAGTGTTGTACGAAATCCGTGGTTTAAACCAAGATTCAGGAGGATGGAGACACGGGTGGGGTGGGGCTGCATGTGGAAAACTTGCAGGATGTGCTGAAAAAACACACGTGTGTGTTCCAACGTCTGATTTGGATTCTCGAATTCACTAATAGAGTCTGTGGTATTTTTAGCCTTGTTATCAGACCATGGAGCAGATTTTCAAGGCTTGTAGGATGTATCTATTCAAATAACCTATGTGACTGAGTGGCTGCTCACCCGAACCTTTTTGTTCCAGGGGAGTACAATGGCAGGAAGTGCTGCTGCGGGAAATGGCCACTCGATCAGGGCCTCCAGTGCAGCCCAGGGCCCTCCAGGATTGCACAGGCCCTGGCCATTGTCCTGCAACCTTGGGTAACCCTCCATTTTCTCTGTTCCTTTTTCATCTTCTGCAGGCTGGGAGGGTATCAAGGGAGGGATATAGTAAGCTCTGGGAAATTGATTGGGGAATATACTTTGTATTACATTCTGAAACTTCCATGGAAGTTGTCCAGGGTGTGGATTCTCTAACCAAGCAGCCGAGAGTGTGATTCTGTGGTCCTGATGGTGGTGGTGGTGGTGGTGGAGTGGAGGATGTGCAGTATAGCTCTTTAGAGATCTGAGGCCTATAACTGATTCAAGACCCCTGAAAGAGTCTTAAGGCTGCTCAAAGAGGCCAGGTCAGTGTCCCCAGACCTTTGGAAAGAAGAGCAGGTGTGTGTTCCATCCCCTCCAACCCCCACACATCTGCTTTTGTGGTCTCTGGTCAGCTCTCCTGGTGGCAGAGGGAGGTTTTACTATGGGGTTTTCTGAACTGGTTTGTAGAGGGCTTCTCACTGTCCTGGGGCTTGAGGAAAAGGGAGAGTGGCCTCCACTGTGCTGACCCCCTCATTCCTGCTGATCAATTTCCTTTCCTTTTTAGATAGTTGACTTTCCAAACAGAGGGCAAGGCAGAGATCCTACTACTAAAAGATTGAAGCCTCTGAGAGGAACAACATGTGAGATAGAAAAGTCCCAGGGTTCTGAAGTCCAGCCCTCTGGCTTTCAGTGGGGATATAAGGTCTCAGTGCAGAGCTCTCCCTGTGGAACCAGGGAGCAGGCTGTCAGCCCAGCTCTGCTCCCACAGAACATGCTTCCTTCTAGTGTCAGGTACCCCAAGGGCCAGTAGGGTCAGTATTACACTGTATTTCTGCAACTCTCCATTTTTTTCCTCTGTAATACCCTTTCTTTTCCTTTATTTCTTTATTGAAGCATGAGGTCAGTTGATTGATCCTGAGTGATTAAACGGATGCCTGACTTAGCCCTTGCTAAATGAAATCCTGATGACTTCCTCGACCGCAGAATCTGTATGGGTAGCTATGCAATGTGGTTGCACTTTTCTTAGCGACAGCCTTGTCTAGATGTGGGTTAATATGGTCCTGTCTGCCCTTGCTGATTGACAGGGCACTGAAGCCCTGATGTTCACTGTCAGCTGTCGCTGCAGGACCACACGGTGGTTGAGAGCTCAAGCTCTGATTGGCTGTCTGGATGAGATTCCTGGCTCTAGGATGGATGAACTGCAGGACCTCTCTGGATCTCCAGTTTTTCATCCATCAAATATTTGAGCAGGATGATGCTGAATCCATCGGGTGCTGTACATGACCCCATGCCTGCAGGTACTTAGTTGACGCATAGTTTAAGTGCTCATTAAATATTAAGTTATTTTCACTAGCCACTGGCCATCAGTATCCTAACACAAAGGTGGGGAAACTGCCTGTCGTACGCCTTCACCTCTATTCAGCTCCTTCTTCTGGCTCTGACAGGTGGTGGCTTCTGGTGTCACACTGTTCGAATTCATGTCTCACTTCTGCCACTCATTATCTGTGTGACCTTGCACAATTGACTTAACCTCTCAGTGCCTGGGTTTTCTTACTTGTAAAATGAGGTTAAGAATAGTTTCTCCTTTAAAGCTTGGTTTTAGAGTTAAAAAGAGATTGCCTATTATAAACATACCCATCCTGTCATAATCATTGATAAAAGGCAAGTGTTATAATTAATTTCTTTACCCTTCCTTCCTCCAGAATAGATTTAAGCAGAGCACAGAAGGTGGTATTCAGTAAACAAAGTGTGCTGGAAAGTGCTCTGCTGACCCTGAGAGAGCTGAGAAGGATGCTTTCCTTTTGCTGAATTTGGGTGAATGATGAAAAGAGAACTCTGAACCCCACTGTTTCTTGGTCTATTCCTTGGGCTGCTGCTCTTCCTTGCTTTTTGTTTTTCTTTGGCTGCTACAGTGTGTTCTGTTTGGTTAGATAATCCAGGGGGAGGGAAGCAAGGGAGAAAAAATTGCACTGAGACTTCTTCAAAGCTCCCTCTTTGGAAACCCTGAGAGCAGACCCATTTCTTATATCTCTGCAACAAGAATTACTGACTAGCCCAAGCTGCTGGTTGTTTTCCCTCAAGTCTGTGTCAAAAAGCAGTTCTTAAAAGCAGCCTTGGCGTATAGATTTTCCTCCCTGATGTTCTCAGTTTGAGTTCTGTGTGTGCACGTGGTGATGGCAGGCCCCCAGCTAGTTCCAGGTGTGGAGCTCTTGTTTCCGCACATAATCAAGGCCAAATTCTCAGCTTTGATTGAGGCCACTGGCCCCCATCAACAATAGCAACAATGGTTCAGATGTCCCTGAAGATATGTTTGGAAGTAGGATCTGGACTCAGGCAGAACCTGAGCTGGTGCCTACCAAGGACACGGACAGGTCTTCTGCTCACTGGTCAACTGTCTTTTCCAAAATCCTCAAGCCAGGCAAGAGGATTTTGGAGTCACAAGTGTTCAATTTTTTTTTTTTTTTTTTTTTTTGCTTATTTTGGATTGGTCCTGGTTGTTGGGACACTCATAGAAACTAACAGATTTAGACCCAGTTTGCAGCAATCCCACATCCCCGTGTCTGACATCCAAAGAATAGGCTTCTGATCATCCTGAGAACCTGGCCTCGTTGTCAGGAGGCAGCAGCCGCTGGACTCCGCTACAGATGCAGGGAGACGCAGATGTTGGAGCTTGCTGCAAATGGAATTGTTGACCAGTCAATGCAGAACCCTTCCTCAGGAGAATGGCGTCATTGATTTATGAATTATGGCCCTTTTAAACTCTCCGCTTGCCTTCTCGGATATCGACGTTTTAAAAAGCGATTTCTCATGTGGATCCCTTTCAGCAACACATAGACACGGCCCGAGATTAGCTCTTCTGCTTGAATAAATGGACTAGAGCACTCTGGGCTGGCGTTTCCTTTGAATAATGAATTATTCAGGGAGAGATTTCTGTTTCTGAAAATGGCAAACACATTGCCAAGACAGAGAGGAAGGAATTGCACTCTGGCTGGGTTTCTTCCTATCTTTTAGGGAGGGGGCAACCAGCCAAAATGCAGCGAAAAGCTGGCTCATTCCCATTTTGCCTCGTTCCTGTGCAGACCCCAGTGCAAACCGTTCTCGTGGTTCCAAGTGCCTGGGGAAGAAACTGGGCACTGCTGGAAATCTCAGGGAGACTGTGAATATCACCTGACACCCTGGTCCCTGGAGGGAGAGCCGGGAGGGTCTCGCTCTCTCCTTTTCCTTCTGTCTCCAACTTCCTGTCTTCCTCTCACAGTGTCAATTTTGGACTCTGGAGATACTAGCCTCCTTCATTTCTAATTATTTGAAATATTAACCATTAATCTACCCATCCTTTATGGATCACCTGTGAAACCCCATGCAGGAGGGGCTGTTATCACCTGCTTCTATTTCTCGCTGTCTCTTTTAAACAAGGGGAAAAAGGGAAACTTAAAGAAGAAGAGGTTTCAGGATCATAGAACTAATAAGAACAGCGATTCAGACTACTTGTTGTGGTTGATTTGTTGTTTTCTGAATTTTATTTTAATCTTTGCACCCATTTCTGTCTTCCTGAGGAGGTGAGGCCAGCACCTCTTTCTTCCTCTTCTTATGGCCTCCCACTGGGGTTTCCAGAAACCGCGCATCTATGCTGAGGAGCGCCTGGGCCTGGCCTGGTGGTTTCTGGTCCTCTTGGCAAATGTGTCTGCTGTGGTGGACCAGACCTTTCCTGGGACTTCGCTCCTGGATTCATCCTGGCACATGCCCTTTGGCCTTAGACTCTTCTGTTCTGTCTTTGACCTCTTATGCTCCACACCTGTGCTCTGCTCTGCTCACCCTCTAACCTTAAGTCCTGGAACATCTTCAGTTTCCCCAGTCAATTACCTGCTGCCTGTCCACACTGGATTCTCTCCCTGGTCCAAAGATCATAGTCAGCTATTTCAAACCATGCATCCTGGCTCCCTGGGCTCCGATTTCCTCTCCAGGGGCTCCTTTGCTCCTTCTCATCTGTTGATCCTGCTCAGGTGGCTAGGAGCAAAGCAGAACTAACTACACAATGCTTCAGGATACTGCACATGTGTCCATGCAGATCTGGGCTGCTTTCAGCAAGACCCCCACCCAGGGGACTTTAAAAAAAAAGAAAGCTTGTTTAAAACTTTATTTTATTTTATGTATGTATGTATGTATGTATTGTGGTGCTGAGGATAGAACCCAGTGCCTCATGTGTGCTAGGTGAGTGCTCTACTACTGAGCCACAACCCCAGCCCCCAGGTGTGACTTTTTAGAATTTCAAGCCTATGGAAAAGTTAAAAAGAATAGAGAAGTAAACACGGCTCACTATCTCCAAGTAACTCTCCCAACTTTCATCCCCTTCCTTCTCGCAGGTTCTTTGACAACAGTATTGTCTTCACCTCTGTCTTTGTTCACGCTGTTCCTTCAGTGTAGAATGCCCTTCCCTGCTCTCTATGTAAATCCAGTTAGTTCTTTGATATCTTCTGCAGAATCCCCACCCTAATGTCTGTTCTGGTTTTGTTGTCCTTTCCTATGGTGACAAAACATCCAGGTGTCACTGGTAGGACATAGTAGTTGATAGATTCTGGAGCCTGACTGCCTGGATTCAAGTGTCATCTATTATTAGCTGTGAGATCTGGGCAGTCATTTACCTCTCTATGTCTCTACTTCCTTGCAGCTAAACAGAGGATAATAATAATTTCTACTTCTTAGGAATGCAGATGGTATGAAATGAATTAATATGTTACATGAACAAGGCACATCTGTGTAGTAAGTGCCACATATGGAAATATGAAGTTTCTATGAAGTCACTATGAAGTTTCTTCTGATAGCATTTAGTATTATCAAACTGAAATGATCACCAAGCTTGAAGTTCTTGAGAGGAGGCACTGTCTTGTTTTGACATGGATGGTCTAATTCCAGGCAAATTAACCTAACCTCTCTGGCCTCAGCTTCTCCATCTGCAAAGCTGGGTTAGATGATATCTACCTCACTGGAAGGATGGAAGGAGTAAATACAGGCAAAGTGCTGAGAACAATGCTGGGTTTGTTGCTGCAGCCAATCAGAGTGGGCCATTGCTGCTAGCTAATGCACATTTTTTTCCAGGGTCTGGGTCAAGAATTATGGAGCTAGAAAGACTTCAGAGGTCAGGAGGGTTCTTTAACATTACAGATAAAGATCTCTCAGAGTCATTAAGAAATCACTGAGGGTCACATTGCTCTATTTCCCATTTATTTGAGCATTGCTAATGCAAGATAGTAAGCACCTAGGAGCAGAAAATGTGGTTCAGACATGATAGCCTTCAGGGAGGAAGAGAATAATGCTTGCTGTGTGGTGACAGCAAGCATTTTGTGTAACAGGCGGGGCAGGTATGAGTAGTACCATTGACATGTGGAGAGACTGCCCCCAAGCTCACTTTAGCAAGCATCACAAAAGCTGATCTCTCAGGGCACATTGCTTAGTCTGCACTGAGCCAAACCCCTACCAAAAATAGCTGCAAAATGGGGAGAGAGTTAGCCATGAATTTCCACATTCGTACTAGGGCTACTCAATTCCTCATGCCCGGAGTGGCCACACATCCTGGCTAGTCCAGGATGGTCCAGTTTATGCCTAGGGACCCAGTAAATTGATGCCAAGCATACCTATTCATTCAGAAGTGTCTGTTTGATACCTCGAGACCAAATCTTATGCCTCATTTTGTGATCTTGCCAGCTTCTTCCACGCACCAGGCTGAGACCATAGTTTCCCTCCATTTATTTTTTGTGCAAACTACTGGAGCCCACCAGAACCGCGGGAGGAGGCAGAGCTGCACAGACAGGGAACATTTAAACAGGACTGTCTGAGGGCCTCACCTGCTGGCACAGCAGCATTTTGTAAGGGCTGGCTGGAGTCTACCCACCCAGGAAGGACTTCGTGGTACTTCATTGTCCTATTGGATCAAAGCACCATCCTTTTCACTTGGGGATACCTTGGCAACTTTGGTGCTTTCAGTGTAAATGCTGCTAATCTCATATGTGCTGTAGCCTGGGAAAGATCTAGGAAATCCAGACTTCTGTTGGAACTTTAGTATTTAACTATTTAACTGAATTTTAGCTGGAAGGAGAATGCAAGTTGCCAACACAGCAAAGCCACGTGCTGAATCTGTTGATTTGCCAAAAGCCAGGAATGTAGGTTTGTTCCCATTTCCTCAGAATTGCATTCACATGCACACTACTCTAGTGAAAGATGCACAGTATGAGAAATCCAGGAGCAGCTTCTTGGTGTCCTGGGTGGTGGCGAGGCCAGTCATAACGTGGATTTTCTTCAGCCTTAATCTCAAGGAGCACAGCAAGGTCATTTGTACAAATGAAGTACACAGTGAAAACCACTGTGCTACTCGGTTAGGCTGAATGAGATGTAAAAGATGGATGGGACAAACAAAAAGTCGTTATAGAATAAGAAAGAGTTTTACATGAACAGAGCATATAATAGGGGCTACTTTTTACCATGTCATTTCACAGATGTGGAAACCGAGGCTCCAGAAGATGTTATCCAGCTAGTAAGTAGCAAAACTGTGATCTGAATTTGGAAGCCAAGTTCCTACCAATGAAAGTTGTCACCACTTCCTGCTTTGGCACAAATGCCTGCCTCTACTTGTGGGATCTAGAATAGAGGCTAATGGAGCTTTGTATACCACATGTTCAAAGATTTCAATATCATAAGTCAAACAGATTACTAGAATGTTCCAGTCTCCGAGGTTGACCGATATACCTTCAGAATTACAAAATTAAAGTTGTAAAGCCTGGATTTTTTTTATATTGAAAGCCAGCAAGTTATATTCAAGTGCAAGTTGAACATTTGATGAGAATATTTTTGTTGCTAATTTTCATTATTTTGATCAGTAATTAAGTGTTAAATCTATTAAACCAAGAATTTGCAATATCATTTCAAATTATATATGGACCAGGCTCAAGAAATCTCATTATTTTCAGTTTTTAAGAATGTGAGCATTTTCATTCATTACTGATTTTCTATTTCTTTTTTTTAAATCCTCCTTACTTCTGAGGTCTACTCTCTTTTCAGTTTCAACTTATTCTGATTGAGCTACAAAATTACAAAATGATGTGTACATTTAAAATCTAAAATTTGAATAAATATGTAAAGTGCAGTAAATATACAAATTAAAAATTTAAATTGCATCGACATTTTAAAACAGTTATTTTTTTTTCTGCCAAAGTATTTGAAATTAAATAAAAAGTATCAATATAATTAATGACTATATTCCAGGTGGGCACACCTGGAATGACTGGAGGTCAGGCAACCCTGTGGCACCTGGCAGATGTGAGGGAGGTTTCAGTACGCAGTTGGCTACAAGCTGTAGCTCAATCAATAACCCTGTCTGGACTGGGGGTTCAAGGGCAGCCTCCATTCCCCAGAAGAGCAAAAGAAAACTTCCACTGTTTAAGTTGGGGAAGGATTTGGAGTGGAAGAAGCTATGAAGCTAAATTTCTTCCTTCTACAAATACACATCGACTGTCTCCTAGACTATGCACTCCATGCTAGGTACTCATAGGTGTGAAGGAGCCAGGGTTCTAGCTTCTCCCTTACTAGGTGATGAAAATCCACCATGTAAACTGGACAGAAGAGTAGATTATTATTATACATTAAGATTCGCGTGGTCAAAAAAAAAAATGTGTCAGATTACCTGGGTCAAAAAAGATTTCTCTCTGGGCATGGCGGTAATCCCAGCGACTCAGGAGGCTGAGGCAGGAGGATAGTGAATTCAAAGCCAGCCTTAGCAATGGTGAGGCACTAAGCAACTCAGTGAGATCCGTATCTAAATAAAATACCCGTCTCTAAATAAAATAGGGCTGGGGACATGGCTCAGTGGTTGAGTGCTGTTGGATTCAATCCCTGGTACTCCTTCTCCACCACCACCAAAAAAGATTTCTCAGCCAGTCTTAAAAGGTGGGTACATCTTAGCTAGGGGAAGGGCATCTCAGACAGAGGGAATAGCATAAGTAAAAAAAAGAGAGATGAATGACAGCATTAGAATGTTCTAGAATTTCAGTGTGCATACAAAGTTTAATGGAGGACTTGGAGGGTGGTAACTGATGCAAATGGAAAGGGTCAACTGCACTGAAGGCCTGCTTTGCTAGGCTCAGGAGGGCCTTCCTAATCTTGTAGGCCAGGATAAAATAATTTTAAGCTGAAAAAATGCTCAGGAAAATTTGGATTTTAGAATATTTTTAGTATCTCATCAGAGGTTGAGTTTTAAAATGAACTGTTTGGGGGTGAATTTGAGGAGAAGATGACCAGAAGAGGGACACCACACCACAATTAGATGGCTGCTCTAGAATCCAGGCAGAAGGGGATAGAATCGCAGCAATGGTTGATGGACCTGTGACCTGGGCCAGGGCAAATGGGGGTGGGATATGCATCCCAGTCTCCAGCTAGGGCAAGGTGATGGGGGATCCTGGGGGAGTGCATCTGGGAAACTAGGTGGAGGGGAGGTTGTGGGAGCCTGGAGGGCACAGCCAGAGTGGGAGATGATATGGAAAAGGAACAAAACCCAGAGAGGACATCCTCTGTGGGTGTGCCCTGGTTGTCACTATGGGCAGGTTGCCGAGCCTGAAGGGGACTGCTGGAGGTCTGAGGATGGTGCCCAGAATTGGTCTAGAATCCATCTTGGAGACCCAGATAGCCATTTATCCTATCCTTATGGCTGGGGTCAATATCATACCTCTTCTTTACTGAAAAATAGGGATAACTACACCTGCCATCCAAGCTGAGGTTAAAATCAATACTGCATTTTTTTGAGTTTAAGGCATTTTTCCCCCTGTCTTTAATATCTATGAATTCCAGAAACATCTTACAGAAGTAGCCTGTTATACTTTAATTGGCAGCATTTTTTTTTTCATTCTGAGAAATATTTACCATAATAGTTCATCTTACAGTGATGGTATCTTAGATTGGATAAGCTGCTGTAATTAATGTATGACTTGAAGATCTCAACAGAGTGGACTATTATGACGCCTTTGACACTGGCCTCCTACTGAAGAGGAGGCTTAATCTTCACAACAACAAACAAATTAAAATGCATTAAGGCACAATTCTAAAAGCAAATTCAGTAAGCTCTCCAGGGAAGGCAGATTACTTTAGAATGCTCTGCTCAGCTGCAGCCAGGGATTTGCTAGATCTTTAAAAGCAGAGAGGTACTAAGGCACTGGGCTTCCCTTTGTTCCTTCCACGGGGAGGAGCCCAGTTCAGACTTGTGAGCAAATTAAGATTGTGAGGATATAGAAGTAGAAACACACACACACACACACACACAACATATACACTAGACACAGGAGTGAGCTAAGATTTGCTAGGATAATCTCAATTATCATGCAGCTTTTTAAGTCACTGGCTTGAGAACACAGTTCACCTCTGGATACCATGTGACACTACCATTATCCTCACCTGTTTAATGAGGAAATCTAAAATGTTGGGTCAGGTAGGAGCAACTTAGATTGGAACCAGTTAACTGATTATATGAAAGGTGTTACTAAATATAGCTTAGATGCATATTTTTTTAAGTACAGTAAAATATGTCCTGAAAGTGGTACTTAATTTCCCAACAGTATTCCAAAGCAATTTAAAAGACAAATGCAAATTTTAAAATGTCTCAGCTGGTGGTGAATCTTAGAGGAATCATATTGATAAGCACCACAAGCCCTGGAGAAAAAGGAGAACATTTAGACAGAAGAGAATGAGATTTGGTCCACACCCATGTGTTTGAATCACACAAGATGATCTGGTCATTTAGCTGTGACCATGTTGCCATGCAAAATAGTGCATTGAAATTAAATCTTGAGATAAGAATGTTGGCTATGTACTTTGGGGCCTGTGTGGCCTTAGAAGAGGTAGAACTGTTCCTGAGCACAAACTTCCAGTCTTAGCTTCCCTCTGGAATTTTGCAACACAGACAGTTTTGGCTCCTTTTGGGTGGGGGTCACCATTGGAAAGTGGCTTGTGACTCTGCTTTACTCACTTGCATTATCAGAGATGGTGGGCAGGATTTACTAGAATCCCTTTGACCCTGCTTGCTACGTTTGACTTAAGAGAGTGGTCACGGGCATGCTTTTAACTTTAATCCCTCTCTGGTCCTCCGCTGTAAGTTGGCTTTTAATATTTATTAATGGCTTGGGTTTGGACAGTTACCATGCTCAGCAGTTATGAGCGCTGGCTCGCTCTCTGTGGGCGATGCTCTATTTAGGTCAATGGAATAAATGTTTAGTAAATTGTTTCTGAAATGTTTTATTAACAGAGCGCTGTCCCCCAAAGTACTGTATACACTATACATGTAGTTAATTTCATGAAATGTATTATGCTGGTTTTGTGGGGCATCCCATAAAATAGTCTGTATAAACTTGCAAAGATTCTATAGAGAGAATGTTGTTTCATGGGCAACAGTACAAGTCAGGATTCCCATGTCCTCATCCTCACCCCATCTGGGAGAAGGACCTCTGGTCCCCATGTTGGAGCCAAGCCTTGGATTTGCTGTCTTGCAAGAATGATATCTCTCCTTTCCTAGACAGGGGGTCCTGAGTTGCCCAGGCAGTCTCTGGCTGATTCATCTGTGTCACCACCTCTGTATCACACTGTGTCTGTGTCCCCTGCCATGTGTGCTCAATGCATGATTCTAGGGAGTGCTTTATGAAGATGCTGTGGCCAGTAGGGCAAACTTAATGCAGTTTAGTCAAAGCCAAGAGCTATTAGGGGGAATAATGGAGTGGTCTCAACTCAGCATTATTTTGAGGCACACTAAAAAATAGACCATGCCCCAACCTACTTACTCCATGAATCCCAAAGACAGGACCTGGGCATGTCACGTCAGGATGTCTGCAGATTATTCTAATGGCCTTTCAGGGTGAGTGCACCTAGTCTCAGTTGGCAAGGCAAATTGGGAAGGCCTGTTCCTAGTCAAGAAGGACTCCTCTGACATTGAGCATTGGAAGATGTATGTAGGAAAGGACTGAGCCCCAGGGAATCCTCTGTAGACTGTTCCAGAAAGCACTCTGCTGCAGGGGTTTGGAGTTGATCTGCTTCTGTGGAGGCCGACCTCATGAGGAAGGAACGTGGTTCACAAGGAAAGCAATTCGGTTCTTGATTGAGAGAGGAGAGATTGCTGTTCCTCCTCCAAGCACTTAGGGAATGTGGAGACCAAGGGACTCAAGACTCTGGCAGTGGGCTTGGTTATGTTAATGTGTGGAATGCTGGAAATCAGAGATTAGGGCAATTTAGCCCAGAAAGAATAATGAGGAATCAAATTTGATTGTTCCAAAAGGCTTCTCTATTTGTTTCTTTGGGACAGTTCTAAAGACTTTAGGCCTTTTAAAGACCCTTTGATTGAATGTATCAACTGTTTTTAGCATGAATCTTGTTATGTTTTATACAGAAAGAAATGGCCATTCTACAAATCTTTTCTAGAATGAGGCTGGATATATAGAAATAAAGGAGAAGGAAAAGAAAATGCGCGCACACACACGCGTCAAAGGTCCAATAATTAGAATAGCTGAGCCATAATATCTTTTTTCCTTTTCAGGTACTCTTCTGAGCACTGATTTCATCTTTGCAGGAGCTCTATGAGTTAGACAATATTATTATTATACTTAAATTTAGAAAGAAGATAGAGGTACAGAGAGGGTAGATAACTTGTCCATGATAATGCAACTGGATTCAAATCCAGTCTGGCAGTATATTTTCGGGCTTATAATCATGACACCTAGACCTCTTAAGAAACTTAGGGCCTGGTGAGAGAGAGTTACACGTTAGTGATGAGTCCGTCCTTCTCTGCGGGGTCCTGTATCCCTTCCTGGTGTTCTTGCCCACTTACTAAGTGCACTGTGCTATTGTTTATTTCTGTCTGCTCTTTACTTGCTTGTCTCTGGACCATGACTCCTGGAGCATAGGAGTCCCACAGCACAGACCCTGGCAGTGAAAGATCCTGGAAGAGTGTCCACTTATTGAGAGCTGATGGAAACAATGGCATGTGTCAGTTCACTTTGGGACAGAGTTGTTATTACAACACTCCAGTTTTACACGTAAAGAAAGGACCTCTGGACAGTGTACAACTGGAGAATTGAAATGTTGCGCTCCATTTGTGTACCATGAATTGAAATGCATTCTGCTGTCATGTACAACTAAGTAGAACACAGCAATAACAAACAACAACAATAATAATAACAACAGAGTTTTTAAAAAAGAAAGGACTTTTGGAGAGGTCAAGAAACTCGCCCAAGGTCATACAGCCATTCAGTGTGTCTGTGTCCATGCACCTAACTTCTCTGTGGTCTGATTCAGTAAGCATTCCGGGGCTAGAGCTTGCAATGGCAGATGTTCCGCAGCCTGGGAGATCCAAGGAGGTGGGCCTGGGCCAGGTCTTAATCCACATGCACCTCCATGCACCTCCATGCACCTCCATGCACCTCCATGAGAAAGTAGATTGTAGAAGTTTCGCTCTGGGATGTCTTGCTGGTACATTAGCCAAGTGAGACCCTGCGTGAGAGCTTGCTTGTGGCTGCCGCGGACAGGCACAGCACCAGCGTCGCATGTCAGTGTGCTGTGGTGCCCTCGCCCCAGCTCAACGGCCCATCCCGCCCTCGCCTCACACTCATTTTCACTTCCTGCTGCACCTCAGTGAACCGCGGACACAGGAGACAGAGCCTGGCCGGAACAGGGACTCCCAGATATCTGGTTCTCTACTTTCACTTGTTTGATTCCTTTATTTAATTAAGTAAATTTAAAAATTGTGACAAAATACACATCACATAAAACTTACTACTATCTTACCCATTTCCAAGTGCACAGTCGTGTGCGCTAAGGATGCTCTCAGACTGTTCTGTTACCATCACCAACATCTATTCTCAAAACCCTTTTCATCTTGCGGAACAACTTGGGAGCATTCAACACCTGCTGCCAAAGAGTCTCCCCTCCCCATAGCCCCTGGCAACTACCTCTATTTTCTGCCTCTAGGAATTTGACTCTCTAGGATCCTCCCTTGAATACACAGCATCTGTCTTTTCGTGGCTGGCTTATTTCACTTAGATGGCTCCATTCTTTCCCCTTAGTTACCTTCAGGTTGGATGCAGATGAGTGGGTGAGGAGGCTGTGAGTGTGTTGGGGTCTAAGGAGGTGGGGTGGTGCTGAGATCCCAGGGGATATGGAAGAAGGGTCCCAGCTTGTCCCTTGCATCTTCTGTTGGGCTTGCTTATCAGTTGTGTCCCTGAGGGCAGGGACACTGCCTAGGGAGCCAGTGCAGGTGGCTCTCAGTGAGTCTGATGGGGCTGTGCTGACACTGCTTCTGAGAGCCATCTACAGGCCTGGGGACATAAGAGAGCACAGACACAGCATGCAGGGCTGGTGAGGGCTGAGGAGAGGCCCAGCTCGTTTTTTTTTTTTTCTTTTTTCTGCGGTGCTAGGAATTGAACTCAGAGCCTTGTGCATGCAAGGCAAACATTCTACCAACTGAGCTGTATCCCCAGTCCCCCAGCTTGGTTTTGAAGGGTGGCTCAACCTTTTCTTTTACTGAAGATGTGTTCTTCAGTAAGCTGCTTAACTCGTCTCAGCCTCTGTTTTCTCATCTGAGAAATGGAAGGGATAATACCAACCTAACAATGTGGTTGTGAAGATGTTATGTACATCAAGTGCAAAGCATAAACACACAGTAGGCACTCACAGATAGCAATCATGGAGGGTTCTACAATGGGCTTCTTATAGTGTTTTAAAAGAAGATGAAATCTCCCAAATGGATGGGGTTTTCTGGTCTTCGCCAGTGCCCTAGAATCATGACTGCTAATTTCTCTTATTTTTAGTGTGTTTCACACAGAAATGAAAAGTGGAAGTGTGAATAGGCGTGGTAGGTAGTGGCTGATGTTTACTAATCGTATAAAAAAAAAACCCAGAAAGCAGTGAAATTTGTTGAAATGAAAAATGCAGGTGCACATTAAACAAATCCTGACTGGAGTCCAAGTCCATTTCTTGGGGAAAGACCTCCTGAGCTACTCACCACTCATCCTTCCTTAGTCTCTACCGTCTAACCTGGGGCTTCTCAAAGTGTAACCCTGGAGGAGTAGTGGCAGCATCACTTGGAGACTCGTTATTTTATTCTGAGACCTCTTCCTAGAGTTCCTGAATCAAAAACTCCATGAGGGAGCCCAGAAACCCAAGCTTTAATTAGTCCTGCAGGTGATTCTGAAGCAAGTTCAAGTTTAAGAGCTCCAGCTTCACCCCTCACCACCCCTTTCCCTGCAATTTCTTTCTTCCCCTCTGCTGCTTGGCATATACTTGCTGCTCCATCCAGATGATCTCCCCTTTGAAAATTCAGGAAGTATTCCCACCCTCGCCCTGTTGCTGTGCTGTCTCCCTTGGCCAGATTATTCTTGGGAGCCTACACATTTCCAAGGCTGTCCTCAGATCTCAGCTCCCAGACTGCTTCTGGTCACCAGTACAGAGCCGTCACTCCCTCACTGATCCTGTCAGGACCTGACTCTGTCACTCTCACTTTACAGCTAGTTAACTGGGTTGCACCCCAATCCAAAATTGTATATTGGTTGGCAATCTGGTCCTGGTTGGCAAGAACTGTGCCCTCTTTCTCCTTTAATACTCAGCGTATCTTGTACCAGTGATACACCAGTAATGTGGCACATGCAGGTACACATAATATACCTGGTGGATTTACTGACATTGGTGAGCTTGGAGGTTAGAGAAAAAGAACTGTAGAAAATTGTCCGGGGAACACTGTTCCTGTCATCTCTGGTGGTGCATCGCGATCAGCATTAACAACCATAAGAAACTGCTATTCCCCAGATGCCCAACTTTTCACATCATTAGAGGAAACTCAACAGGTGCTGCTGGAGCACTGATTAAACAATTATCACCCCTCCCTGGCTTCCTGTTTGTGTACCGCCTGGAGAAGCAAAGCTGAGTCGCAGATGGGGCCACTCCTTCCCTCTGCTGAGCTAGTTGCCACAGAGCTGCCAGGATTGGCGCCCACGTGGCCTGGGCATGGGGGTGGGTGGGTGAGGGGCTTGTCTCTGCACCTGCCTGCCCTGCTGAAGATGCTCTCA
Source organism: Callospermophilus lateralis (assembly GCF_048772815.1). Lineage (NCBI taxonomy): Eukaryota > Metazoa > Chordata > Mammalia > Rodentia > Sciuridae > Callospermophilus > Callospermophilus lateralis. The sequence goes on from NC_135318.1 coordinate 36,123,471, forward strand.
AGGCTGCCGAGACGCTATTCTAAGTAGAGAAGGATAATTTTAGAGCTGAGAATCATTGAGCCCAGCCTGGGATGGGCCATCTGAGACCAATGAGAGGAAGCGCCTTGCTTAGTCCCTCGGCTGATGGGAGTGGAGCTGGAGGGGATGCTGGTCCCTCTGATTCCTAACTTAGAGTTCTCCAACTGTAACCAGGATCTGCATGGGTTGAATGACAGTTTGGGGGTCTCTTTATTAACTATGCCCCTTTATTAACTAAATTACTATCAACTACAGGCTGCCCAGAATCTAACACTTGAGAGTCCTCAGCCACCATGGTGATGTGTCCCCCCCCACAGTTAGGTAAGAGACTGAGGAAAGGACTCAGGCATGGGTGCATCCCAGCCTAATGAGAAGGGCAGAGAATCTTCCTGGTCCTGAACCTCTGCAGGCCTTCATCCCAATCCCTTGGATTGGCTGCCCTAGATCCTCTCAGGAGTAAGAGGTTTGTGTTAGAACCTGGACAACTAAGAAATTGGTACTGATTTTGTTATCCCATAGCAGGAATGGTAATTAAATGTCATTCATAACTCTTTTTGATACTAATGGCCACCTAGAATGTGACCTTGAGAAGCATTTTGAGTCAGGGCTCTTGGGGGGGGAGGTGGAAGGAGAAAGCGCCATGACTGATTAACGACATCTGCCAAGAACAGCGTAAAGGAGAATTTGCAGCTGTGCACAGATGAAATCACTGCAGGGCCTATTAGTAACAATTTCTCTTGGAAGTCATCTCATTGTTAGGTTTGACTGTGACAGAAAACCCAAATAACAGTGACTTGGGGAAGAGAGATGTGTATTTTTTCTCACACAGAAAAGTCTGGGTAGCAGTCCAAGGAGGGGATGATAAGCCAAGGTCACCGGGTCCTGAGTGCCTTCTGACTGGGGTGGTCTCCATCTTTTTGTCCAAGACATCCTGGGCATCTCTGTTCCAGGCATTAGGATGGAGAAAAAGATTATTAGAGGACATATCTTTTATAAAAAGGTAAAATCATGGGGCCAGGGTGTGGCTCAGTGGTAGAGCGTTTGCCTAGCATGTGTGAGGCACTCACTGGGTTTGATCCCCTGCACCACATAAAAACAAAAACAAATAAAATAAAGGTATTGTGTCCATCTACAACTAAAAAGAAAAAAAAATAAAAATAAGGTAAAATCATGACTGTCAAACAAACATAAGATAAACACATGGAAAATTTTATTTAACCCATTATTGAACGGGGGAAACAGTAAGATGTTAGAGGTGGTTCGAAGGAGAAGTGAACATGTACCTGTAGTCCATCAGGAATGCTGCAGTGAACCTACAGTTAGATATAAAATTAACCAATATCCACTCCAATACCAGTTTTTTAAAAATGAATTTCCATTTTTATGATAGTGTGTTTGCGTTATTAATAGTACTTTTTCACTCACAAAGTTGTACAACAGTACACAGAAAGTAAGTCTGAGATAACAGAAGTATGCCCTGGACGGGCACTCGATTGTTTTCTTTATGCATTTCAAAGTCTCACAATTTTTCTTTGACCAGATGAAATGGAGAACATGAAAGGGATATGTCTGCCTGTGTTTAAGGAATGTAGTCACATGGCCACCCTGGTAATGAGAAGGGCAGAGACTCTTCCTGGTCCTGAAGGGAGTTTAGATGTGGCCTGTATACATTCTGTTGTATGGGAAAGGGGCCCATAGACACTGAGGGAGACTCATCTGTGGTTACTGCAGCCCTGTCCTTGACTAGAGACAGCGAGAGGCAACCGAGGTCCATTAGATCATTTGTGGTCCATCCATGCAAAGCAACATGGTGGCCCTTCAAAGAAGGAGGCAGCAGTATATGTACTGATATAAGGATGTCCAAGGTTCAGTGGGAACTGAAAACACACAGAAGAATGTGTACAACAGGTTGCTGCTTCATTTGGAAAAAAAAAAGGACAAACCAAATGTGCTTCTATATACATAGAGTCTCAATGAAAGGAAAAAATAAGGAATAACAGTCTCTGGATAACTGGGGGCCACAGAAAAGAAGGAGACTTTATAATTATTTTTTGATTCTTTTTGAATTGGTACAATGTTCATGTATTATCTATAGTCATCATCTATAGATATTCCTAAGGAAAACTGGAACTGGTCTGAGAATATGGAGGCAGTGAGATTTCTAAAGTGTTACATCAGGTTGACCAGACATGGGGAGAAGCGGAACTTGGAGAGGAACATGGAATTCTAGAATAACAGTACATGGTAGGGAATCTTTTCACTGCACATTCTTCTGTGATTCTTGAATTTCAAAGCACTTGGTTTTAATATTATTTTAAAACAAATTATATTTAAAAATAGAAGTAAAATTTTAATAATTATAGTGGCTATTCCAAATATGCACACACCTCTGTATACAAACCTCTTCCCATTTTTATACTCATTCATTCATTCATTCTTGTGGAGAGATTCCACCACAGAGGAAATTTCTTGGTGTTATCTGTAGTCATCTCTTCCTAAAGTGGGAAGAAGAGGGATCTGAGAGCTTAGCAGCCTGGGTTTTGGCCTCGTTTGTTCTCAAACATGGGCAGCCCAGGAGCCCTGTGAGTTTGGGAGAATCACACCCACTCTCTGAGTAGAAATTCTGCCTGTGTAAGTCAGGTGTAACTACACTTCTACTTCCCTTGTGGGGACATGTTCAGGATTGTGTTCTGGTGGTGGTGGTAGTGATGGTGGTGGTGTTCATTTGTCAGTGCTGGTGAAAAATGTAAAGGATTATTCAAACGCAAAGGATTGTTATTACCCGTTGAGATACAAGTCTTACACAGAAATTCTATCCTGAGCAGCAGAAAGGCAATTTGAAACCTGAAGCCCAAAATGGGAACTGTTGACCTCTTGGCCAGCAAAACCAGGACTTAGGGTGCATGGATGGGTGTGTGCTGAGCCTCACTGGTGGACCACACAGGAGACTGAAGAGTATGATGGTGAAGAGCCAAAGCCCTTGACTGCTGGCTTTCCCTTCCATCTCCTGGGTGACCTTGGGCAGGTGACTGAGTCCCTCTGGGCCTCAGTGTTCTCTTCTGTATAATGGGGGTAATACTAGCACCCACCTCATTGTCCTGAGCATTAAATGAGCTAAAGTGGAAAGAATTCATTAGACCAGTGCCTGGCGCAGAGCAAGTGCTGTGCAGTGGTGGTCGCTGTGTCTACTTAAGTAGGTATGTCAGTTAACTGTGCTGTTGACCTTCAAAGCACCCAGCATAGCAACCAGAGTTCAGTGTGGTAGTATCATAATCTTGGTGTGGTGGGAAAAGTGGATTGTTGTGGGCTGGGGTAGTGGCTCAGTGGTAGAGCGCTTGCCCAGCATGGGTTGGATTTTCATTACTGAAAAAGTCCATCGACACCTTAAAAAAAAAGTGTATTGTTAATGGTAGTTTTCTTTGCTTTTGTGTATCTTGTAATTAAGTGGTAGAAAGACTTATGTGAAACAACACATACTAACAAAAACAAATAGTGCACTGGGTGACTGACTACTTAAATGTTGAGTGTACATATTAGAGTTTTAAGCCTTGGCAAGGTGACAGGTACCTTAATTTTTTAGCTTGATTGAAAAAAAAAAAAAAACACCAAAAAACAGAAAGGACAAAAATTGGAAGAAATCCTATTGAAAATTCCATTTCTAGGGTTTCCTGGCCCAGCTAGCATCCCGGGAATGAGCCTCGTTTAGGACGGAGTTAATAAGCTTTTGGCATCTAGTTCCAGGATGCAAAACTTAAGGGAATTCTGCATTATCTCATCCAGTGTTCTAATCACCAGCCAGGAAGCCATTACACCTTCCTGAGGCACTTATCTAACTGGATTCAGAAGTGCAGATGCCTCCTCCCAGGCCTGGGATGGGCTCCCTGGCTTCTCTCTGCCAGGGCCTTTGTGGCCACAGGTCATTTTAAAAAAGAAGGGGCTTAAAGTGGCTCCATGACTGCATTAGCAGGAAAGGGCACACCGGGGTTAATGGCTAGATGCAGATGGCTCTTCCATGATGATTCTCTGCTGTGAAGCAAATGCAGGTGCTAATGAAGGAAGAAGGAGGCCCCTGGGCTCTGTCTTCTCCTTGCCTTCCAACCCAGCCTCTGCTAGACTCTAGGTAGGATGAGAGAGTTTAGAGTTGGAAGGAACCCCAGGAGCCAGCCCTTCCCTTCCACAAAATAACAATGGAGCTCCAGGGAGATACAAAGAGGTCACCCAGAGACTTGATCCAAGCCAGCCCTAGCATTCAGGGCTCAGGGCCTTAGCCCTGGAGGCCACTTAGGACAGCTAAGGGAGAAAACACAGACAGAATAGGCTCTACATTATGGTCTGTCCTGAATTGTCCTATGGGGCATTTATTAGGAATTGCTGTGATAATATAAAATACGCAATACCACTCATAGAGCACATGTTCCAGAATGCCAGCGTTGGCTCTCAAAGACAGCTGAAGTTAGCTGAATATTTGTGAAAGTGAATCCTCCAAGAGCATGCATAGTAAATTTGAAACTGAGTGTATGTCCAACATGAATCATACAAATTAACTCCCTTCGGGGAACAGAGTAGACAGGATAATCAGAGAAGGCCTCTGGGAGGGGGAAGGTTGAGAAAAGGAGGGATTTGGACAGGTGGATTTCACGTTGGAGTGGCCTAGAGGGTAACCACCTGCAGCCATCATGATGATGTTTGCTTCATCTGGGACCCCAGCCCAACTTTGGTGCCAGTTTGAGAAGAATCTTGAAGCCAGAGCTGGAGATTGCCAAAGGCAAACTGGGATGGATTTGATCAGATTTCCCACACTGAGAATGATGTAGAGCCATTTCCCTAGAGAACCGTAGACTTAGGTCCTGCAACAGCCCTAGCCTCTTGCCACCCATCCCAAGTGCTGTCAGGGCCTCTGAAGATGTGCTCCCGTCTGCAAGGCGGCAGTTCCCAACTTCAGCTGGAGGTCAAAGCCCCACCTCTGTCCAGAGCTCTGCCTTGGTTCCTGGCACCACTGCTGGGGGCTGAGTTCACTCCTCCTCCAGGGGGATTTTAGTAATCTTTTTTGTTGAAAACTGGGAAGGCGAATCAAACTCACAGACAAAATATGTAGTCTATGTAGTCGTATGTGGAAAAGGAGGGATGGATAATCTCGCATCATCACCGGTTTGGAAGGAAAAGAAGAGCCCTAATTCCCCTCGGGCTGAGCGGCTTGTGGGTGTGAGCCAGGCATCTTGACTCTTTCAATCCTCAGGCATATTCAGGAAGTGTGTTGGGAGCCAAGAATATTTGGTGCAATGGAATTGCTGAAATGTCCTAGTCCTGCTGACATCTTGTGGAGCGCTTTCTCCTCTCTAGAGCCTTCTGTAGCATCTTAGCCACAGGCTGCAGTTGTCCTGATGGGCTCTGATGAGAAAAAAACCCAAGAAGGCATGCCACATCCCCAGCTTGGGAGCTGTGGCAATGTGACTTCTCCAAAACCTAACCAACAGGGGCGTTGGTTTGGATGCTCTCTAAATTCCTTTCAGCGCTAAAGTTTCATGCACTGGGGTTGAGATGGCTCCAGCTGCACTGGTTTAGAGCAGGTCAGAGGTGGCTGTTCCCACCCTGTTTCATAAAACCAGGCGCCCTCCCTCCCCATAGGGGAGGAGAATTACTCTCTGGTATAATTTGGTCCCCTAGCCAGAACCTCATTACCATTTAAGAAGGCATGCTAATCTCATAAGAGGATTATGCAGGAAATTTGATACACCAGCAGGCCGGCCACCTTTGGTCTCTCTTTGGTGGTTCAGGGTCAAGAATATCATTTTTTTTCCTTTTTAACAGTGTCGTCTATCAAGGAATGCATTTGGCATAGTGTTTGTGCTACAGCCAAAATGAGCTGTGGCCATTGATTACAGGGTATTCTGGGTATTAAATTTTTTTTCTCTCTCCGTGGCTCAGCTGTATCCTCTGTATCCTCTGTCCCTGCCCTGCCATTCTCCCCCTTGGCCCTGTCCCACAGGCTCCTGTTCTTGCTTGCCATTTGGTTGTGTGGCTTTAGAGTCCCAACCCAAGTGCTTTCTCTTTTTCCTCCTGGGTCCCAACCTGACCCCATCAGATCTCAGTAAAGGCCCTGCACTCAGAAAGTACCCCAGCTACACTTCCAGTAGCTTGCAGGGGAGGTGGGTGTGGGAGAGGGTGGGTAGCCTAAGGGAACTCCCTGGGCCAATTGTAAATAGCCAGATGTTTTCTGTTGAAGGCCACCCCACCACCACCACCACCACGAAGGGAGGACACTTAATTGATATTCTATTGATATTCTATCAATATTCTAGCAAATATGCCATATTTATTTATTTATTTATTTATTTTGAATACTGGGGATTGAACTCAGGGGCACTCAACTACATCTCCAGCCCTGTTTTGTATTTTTTTTTAGAGACAGGGTCTCACTGAGATGCTTAGTGCCTCAATTTTGCAGAGGCTGGCTTTGAACTCAGGATCCTCCTTTCCTCAGCCTGTGGAATTGCTGGGATTAGGCGTGTGCCACCTGCCCGGCTATCCCATGCTCTATTTCTCTTTTGTAAGAAAAAACTACGGTTGTTGAGGAAGACTGGGATGACTAGCAGCTACTGCTGCTGGAACCTGTAGGTTCTGGCTGTGCTTCTGCCACTTTGCCATTCTGTGGGCTTTGGTATATCATCCTCAGGTCTCTATTTCTCATCTGAAAAAAACAAAACAAAACAAAAAAACCCATAACGGGAGCATTACCCACCCCACCATTCCGGGCCAGCACTGGGATTATAGACATGAATGCCCTGAAGTACAAATGAGATGGTAAGGGTGTCAAAGGCGTCTGCGCGATCCTGACAATGAGAGAAAGACACATGTCAGGTGTCTCTGCTGTAACCATCTGCCCTTGGTCTGTGAGTGCTGGAAAGACATGCCTTTGCTTAGGTTTGTATTTATTCGTCTTTGCTTATTTTCACATCTAATTAAATTTCTACAGTTATGCCACCTGGCACTGTGGAATACAGAAGTTTAAGGTGTGGCATTTCCCAATCAGTGTGTGATTTCAGCATTATGTTTTAGGGGCTCAGTTTACCTCTTCTCTTAGCCTAAAGCAACTGTGAAGGTGGGAGGACAGTTGTTCTAAGTGACCAGGCCACATGGTATCTGTGCATTGCCCCTGGACTATAGTGAGGCCTAAAGTTTTGGGGGTGTCTGGATGCTCTGGACCTGGAACACTAGTTAATGCTTTTTCTGGGGAATGAGACCCTGTGGCCTTTCCCAGGTATCCTCCGTGGATTCTGAGCACCTCATCATCCCTAACACTCGGACGTATTCTTGCCTTTCTGTGTCTTCTGGGGAGACAGAAGCAATCCAGTGCTGGCCCGACTCCACACTTCTTGTGAAACTCCTGGCTTCGTTCCTTTTGTTTTGTTTCAATTCATCTTTCTTTCCTTATCTTTAGAGTCCTACCATATTTTTATTATAATTGTTACTTATTACTTATTGTTAAGTTGTTGTTACTTATTGTTACTCCAGAGCCCTGGTCTGTCCCCAGGCCTCCTTGTGCTCCCGAGGCCCATGTGTCAGCCAGACTGACCCTTCCCTGCCTTCCAAATGTGCCACTTCTCTGTGTGGTGCTCCTGTCACTCCTTCCTTTCCCTCACTGTCAGAGGGTGAGCTGGCGAGGTCTGAAGGAGAGGGGAGGTGCGATTTCTTTCAAAGGTGAAGCACTTTTAAAGAGAGAATCTTCTCAGGATCATCATGAGGATTCAAAGATTAGAATTTTTTTTCTACAGTTACCTCTGAACTTCTTTGATAAGTGTTTCTGAAAGTCCACAGGGACATAGAAAGTGCTCCGTAAAGAAATGATTCAAATGATAGAAAGCCTGCAGAGAGAGCATGGGGCGGGTGTGTGTGTGGGTGTGTGTGTGTTGGGGTAGGGACACACCTCACAGGGAGGGACTTTTTCCTGGCAGCCCTGTCCTTTGCATAATAGCCATGGCTCACTTATTTGGCTTTGCAATTCATGCATAATAGGCCTGTTCAGTTTGCTGAGTGCCAACTTTTAAAATCCCAAATAACCCTCAAACTCTGCTCACCTGGAGGCTCAACCAAGTTCAGTGGTCTGTCTGAGTCCACCCTGGATGCTCTGGACCTGGAACACTAGTTAATGCTTTTTCTGGGGAATGAGACCCAGAAAAAGGAGAAGCCACGAATATAGTCCTGCCTTTTAAGGCAAGCCTGATGCTGTCTCCACCTGCCCTCCCACAGTGGGGGGGACACAGGTGGACACCTCACTGCCTGCTTTTGAAGGTATGGGCTACAGGTAGGGTTCCATCCAGCTCCGGTAGCAATAAGACTAGGTTCAGTCTTCCTGGAATTTCTCCTTCTCAACCCTGAAGTTGGGCAGAGTTTAAATCAGTTTGGTTTTTAGAGTACAACAGGAAAAAAGAAAGTGACATACTTACGATGCTATGACTTTCCCCCTATTGGTGCAACAAGAATTTCATAATGGTTTTGCATAATCATTTGATCAGCAGGGTAAAAACTGTTATCAGTCACATAGACATCTAAGTTCTGCTTTTACTTTTTGGCATTCATAGGACATGTTTTTGTTACATCAAAATGTTCATTCCAAATATTTGGGATTGAAGCTGTAAACACAAATCAATCTTGCGGCTTCGTAGATTTCTATCTTTATGGCTTCAGAAGATAGATGGACTGGCTGCCCTCCACCCCCTTCTGGATTTGAAAGTTGCCTTTCATCTGAGCCACAAGGATAACATTTATGAGATCAATACCCCACCGGAAGTTTTAGCAAAGAAAGAATAAACGGCCCTGGGTCTCCGTTATGAGACCAGATGTTTGCTGAGGAAGGACAGGACCCTGGTGGGCAAGGCTCTCGGAAACTGTTATTAAACGGGAACATCCAAAGGGTGTCACTTGAGGATTCCACCCTCCTTCCCGAATCCTTTCTTCCTTCATTTTTCCCATCTGCCTTATCTCCTTCCCAGCCAGCATTCTGAGCTGATGGTTTGAATTCAGAACAGAGGATCGTAACAAGCCTCCAATTCTGGTGGAGAATGACCACTGCAATTTTAATACGAGGAGGTGGAGACCTGTTTTTGATGTTTTTAATGCCTTGTTTTCTCCTTTGCCCTGCTTCAGCTCTCACCACACATATTTCCAAAACATGTCTAATGATAAAAACCTGTGTAAACATTCTCAAATTGGCCACCAAATGTATCCAGTAGCTTGCAATCTGGGGTATTTGCTGAGGAAGAAAGCAAGTAAGGCCCATTTGGTGTGATGACTTAAATGCTCCAAGGACTGTTTGATGTTGGAAATGTTGGAGGCTCTTGCAGGAAGGTCTGTTCAGAGTGAGGCCTTTGCTCTCCTGCTTACACAAGGCAAAGGTGGCGGGTGGGGGGGGGGGTGGAGATCAGTCATCGTAATAGCCAGGATGATGATGGTCACAGTTTTTTTATGCATTTTTATATAAATTAACTCATCAGACCCTCACAACAAACCTTTGAGGCAGGTACTGTGTTTCGTCAGCTTTTACACTGCTGTGACTAAAGGATCGGAACAGAACAACTGTAAGGAGGAATAGTTTATTTGAGGGTGCACGGTCTCAGAGGTCTTAGTCCATAGAAGGCCAGCTCCATTCCTCAGGGTTCAAGGTGGGGCAGAACATCACGGTGGATGGTGGCAGAGGGAAGCAACTCACATCATGGTGATCAAGAAGCAGAGAGAGAGACTCCACTCTCCAGATACAAATATATACACCTCCGCCATGCCCTAAGTCCCACCTCCTCCAGCCACACCCCACCACTTCAGTTACCACTCTGGAAATCCCTATCAGTAGATTAATTCATGATTAGGTTAAGACTCTTACAACCCAATCATTTCTCCTTTGAACCTTATTTCATTGTCTTGCACGTGAGCTTTTGGGGGACACCTCACATCCAAACCATAGCATACCGTTTCTCCCAGTTTACGGAGTGCGAATGAGGCACAGAGAGAGCAGCTGGTTAGCCTGAGGTCAAGCCATTGCTAGGTGGGGCTTGGGCCCAATCAGTTGACTCCAAAGGCCACGCACCCCATGCCATGTGGTCTGTCTTTTCCTCTTGTCTCCAGAACTCACCTGGCTCAGAATGCTGACTTTCCTCTGGGGCAGTCAGGGAGAATGCCACTCTCATGAGTCAAGGTCTAGATGGATCCAAGAGGACACATTGTCCTCAACTGCTTCAGCCACAGAGCTGAGTGGCCCATCTGTTCTCCAAGCCTGTGGTTTCAGGGATGGTTCTCTTCTTCCAGCTTGCTCGATGCCAAGCGGACTGATGGATTGCATGTGTTTTTTTTTTTCATGTTTCTGGGCCTGGGATGAGAGTCCAGGTGATGGTAAGGCAGCACCCACATAGTGCAGATGGGATGTGGGAGGTTAAAGGACTGAGGCTGGATTGGATGACATTCCATAGCAAGCTGGTTTGTGAAATTGCTTGACTCAGAGTCCTGAGAGCCACTGACTGGAGCTTTGAAACCCATGGTGGTACCCTGGGAGGTGCGGAATGTAAAGCAAGTCATAACTCATTTTTCCTATAAAGCTTCAGAATAGCTCTCTGGGTAAACGAAGAACAATGGTAAGACTACAGGGAAGCAACAACACAAGGAAATAATTGCATCAAGATGGGTTCGGGCCCTGTCACTACACAGCCCACTGTACAGATCTGGGGTGGTGGTTTCTTTGTAAAGTAATAGTGAATTTAATGGGATTGCAAGTGATCACTGGTCTGGAGAAGGCAGATGGAACCTGCATGCAGGACTTTTACTGGGCTGAGATGAGCTCAACAGCAAAATAAAGGAGAATGTTTATAGTGGGTTGGCTGAAGGGATGCATCTTCAATGGGTTCTCCAGCTGACTGTAATGGAAACATCATGGAGCTTTGGTTTTTCTTGGTATGAAATCATTTAACCAACAAAAGTTTATTGAGCATTTTTAAAGTGCCCAGCAGTGTTCCACGTGCTCCAGCAGAGAGAGGGGAATCTCCAGGGCCCAGCAAGAATGATCTAGGTGTGGCTCTGCCTATGAGGGGCTCCAGCATTGAGAGCAGATTCCAGGTGGCCGTGGGTTCAAAAGTTCAGGTAGATTTCATTTGGACTTTTCAGAGGGGAGAGTTTGGGAGGAACCAACCATGTGGAGGAAGGGCCGAGTGTGGTAGGAGGGCGAGATGGCTGAAGCATAAGGGGGTGGGAGACCTGGGAGCGTTGATGAGGGCTGGCTTTTGAAAGATGTTAAATGCCAGCAAGAAATGTAACTTATGGCAGTAGGAATTCCAAGTGGAAGATTTTAACTTTTTCATTTGGAAATGAGATCCTTAGGATAACTTCTGTCCCTGGGTCTTGATTCAGACATAAATGCTGTTGGAGTTTTCAAACTCCCTGCAGGACTTCTCAGCGGAGGCCCTTGAGCTGCTGACAGACTGTCTTGGGACATGTGGCCCTTAGTGGCAGAAGCAAGGCAAGAATCCCAGCCTTCTGGCTCTTTCTCTCTGGCATCAGGCTGAAGGCTTATGGAAGCTCCCTCACCTCCAGAAAGCTTGTGTAGTCCTGGTGACAGATATTCTTACAAAAGAGATCTCAGAAGCAGCATCTTTGAACCTCAAGCATTGGGGGTACCATGTTGGGGCAGGGAGCTTGGGAACTCTGTGTTCAGAACTCCTAAGGAGGGTCTGGGACCCCTGCAAGCCCCCAATGCCCTATGATAATCCTATAGGATAATGTAGACACACTGTGTTTTTGTAATATTTGGAAACTGTTGATTGATGGAAAGGAGGTACAGCATTTAAAAACTCTTGTTGATGTCTACAGTTATATCATTCAGTATGGAACATTTAGAAGTTGAAGTAATGATCTTGCTCAGTTATAGATGCTAATGGAGGCTATAGAGCTTACAGCCCGGATGGAAGAAGGCCACAACTGTTTATTGAACAGCTCTTAGTTGCAGGAGCCTTTGTTAGACTCTCGGGACTGAGGGGTGTTTGGAGGACTATAGGGTCCAGGTGATGCCCCAGAAAAGCTACCTGTGGAGTCATACAGTTGAGAAGAGAGTTCCTGACAATCTGGATGATGCTGAATGCCAAAGGAGTGGCTCAGGTGGAGAACATTTGAGGAGGGAAGGAGGATCTAGGATGGGTCCCGGGAAGGAACACGTTTGGAGCTGATTTGGAGACTGGTGTGTATTTGGGCAGGATGGTGACTGGGTGAGCCTAGCCAGAACAGTGGGTATTTCCAGTGGTGAGCAGGGGGCACAATGCAGAGGAAGTGGGTGGCCATGTTGAAGAACTGAATTCCGTCCTGTGGTTAGTTCTGAGGGACATTTTGGAGCTAAGGGTCCCCTTATGGATCAGTTGGGTTTCTACATGCTGGATGGATTGTGTTAAGGAGGATGACGGGAGATTAGAAACTTTAGGCCAGAGGCTTTGAGGGTTGGCATCAGGAGTGGAAATGGATCCAAAATAGGCATAGCAGCTTGTGAAGAAGGACTTGAGGCTCCAAATGAATGGCCTGGGAGAACAGCCTATAGAATGTTCTAGAATTTGTCCAGTGCTCTCTGAGTTTTTTGTGTTTATATATATATATTTTTTTCCAAAAATTATTGTATAAAGTCAGCATATATCAGTTATTGCACATTCAAATTTGGCACATGGAATCAAGGAAGCTAGATGTCCTCTCACCTCCAGATGGAAGAAAAATTATTTTGTAGTTTGGGGAAAACCCAGGGCATTTTAAGAGCAGTTGGTTTACAGAGAATGAAACATGAGCCAACCCAGGAAAGAAGTGCTGTGGGCTCTTGGGAAAGATTAGAAACTAACTCAAATTGTGCACCCCCAAGCTGCACCAGTAGATAAGGCAAGGGTCTGGGGGCATACAAGCCCCCTAGGGCTCCCTGCATCCTGCCTGCAGGTCGCCTCCTTTGGGAATGAATCTGTTGTTGAACTGAGGTAAGTGTGATTGCCAGCCCTCTCCAACTCAGTGTGGTGACTTCCTTCCTTTCGTCTGGGTTTAGATGCATCGGGATGACTCTGAGCTTTGAGCCCCGGGACCTGCAATTTCAACCTGGTTAACTAAGATGACTTGGCAATTTAGGTGGTGGTAGGGGTGCCTTTGGAGATGCTGTGGGGCAAGAGGTGTGAATTTGTGTCACATGCAGAATGAATTACTTAATTAAGGACTACATTTTTCCCACAAGGTGGACTACTCTTTTCTGCCTTAGGAGTGTTTGCCTCTTAACCTTTTCTCTCCATTAAGGAGGGTTGCTGCTTAACTCTTTATTTGGATAATGATTCCCTTATGCAAAATATAAACTCACATTAATAATTATTTTTTTCTTCCACTAAAGGGCCTGTGACGGATATGTAAAGTTCCAGACAAAACATGATCACAGAAAAGTGACTATCTATTTACTCTTCTCACTGGGTTTTCTACCCACTTCTTTGTGATTAACCCTGATTATTTCCCCAACCCCCAAAATGAACAGACACCATGCTAGGCCCAGGGTAGATTTAAGATGATTTATTTGGATAATGATTCCCTTATGCAAAATATAAACTCACATTAATAATTATTTTTTTCTTCCACTAAAGGGCCTGTGACGGATATGTAAAGTTCCAGACAAAACATGATCACAGAAAAGTGACTATCTATTTACTCTTCTCACTGGGTTTTCTACCCACTTCTTTGTGATTAACCCTGATTATTTCCCCAACCCCCAAAATGAACAGACACCATGCTAGGCCCAGGGTAGATTTAAGATGATTGGGACTCTGTCCCTAAAGAGCTCAGGCTCCTACTGAAGTTAGTTGTTCCTCACTGTCCGGCACAGGGCTCCAGGCAACTTGGCAAGGAATGAAGAAGGCTCAACTAGGACTCTGAATGTTGGGGTGGATTGCTAGGACTGTGACTCTTAGGGTTTGAGACGCTTTTGCCCTTGACATCAAAATCCTTCCCATGGCCTCAACCAATATACACAGCCAGCAAAGTTTATCAGCAGTCACTTTGATTCTCATTCTGGATAAAAGAAAACTAGAATTAGTTGGAAAATATTTCATACCCAATGAATTTACTTTCTCAGACAGGTTATTGAGACCTTGGATCCCATTAAATCCGGAAGCCTGTCATTCACTGATGGATTCATGAATTAAAGAATCAGCATAATTTGACTTTTTAGGAGAGGTAGTGGTGGATTTCCATAGGTTTGACTGGGTACCAGGGGATGCGTTACACTCCAGAATAATCACCCCATAGCAATAAAATTGGGACAGAGAGCAGAAAGGAAGTCATGAGTGAACCATGGTGGTAGGTGCCACTAGCTGCGTGGTCAGGTGCCACCTGCAGGCTTTCTAAGAGAGCAGCTTCCATCTGTCTGTAATTGCGCTTCAGGTGTACCCCACCTGTTCCTTTGGCTGTCTTGTGTTTCTGTCCCAAGTTGCTCCTGGACTCACTTCCACCTCTGAACTGTGCTCTAAATGTGCTTGCTGAGAAGAGCTAGGGCGTGCGGAACTGGCAGCCACCGAGGCGTCTGAGATGCATGTGCTCTGGGCAGGTGCCTCCGTCCCCGTGCTGGTAAAGATTTTGCTCAGTCAGTGCCCACGCAGAGGGTAGCAGCTCCTGGGGCGAGCGAGCACGTGGCATCTGGCTGGGCTGGGCCGATCTTGGCCCTCGCAGCACATGCTCACGGGCTTGCTGGCTTTCCCTTGGCACCGAGCGGCAGCTGGCAGGCTCGTTTCACACCCAGAGGCCATCCCATGTGCTGCTGAGTCTGCACCCCTGGCTGTCTATGGGGCACAGCTGAGCGTGCCGCGTAGAAGTTTCCCAGGGTTGGTCGTGGTGAGGTAATCTCAGGGCGATCAAAGGGAACCAGGGATAATTTGCAGGCTCCATCAGGATAGTCCTGTTGTTAGCACAATTAGTTCCATTAGTCCTCCCCAATCGTGGAAGGTAAACAGACACGCTTTGAAGTCAGAGAAAACGTCTTTACGAAGAAAGGCAAGGATGAAGTGATCAGCTCCTTTTCTCCAAAGCACTGATCATTATAAATTCTGAACAAGGTTTTAATAGCAACCACTACCTGCTGCCTTGGAAGGAGAGGACTAAGAAAAGAGCTGGGGAGACCCTCAGGGGGACATCGTGACTCCCAGAAGGCATACCTGTAGCCTGGGGAGTTATCCATCCTTGTGTCCCCCACAGGGACACAGATGGGTGTCAAGGACTCATTCCCCAACTGAGATCTTTAGGAAAACCAGGGCTTGACCTTTGACCGCTGTCCAGTGGAGTGTTAACATTGGTTTCCTGTCACCCTCACCCCTCTCCTCCCTTGGCTTTTTCCTCCTCCTCCTCCTCCTTATTTTGTATTTTGGAAAATTTCAAACATACTCAGAAGTAGAGCAGAAAATGACCAACTTTCTAGTTGGTATTTAATTATCCTCACCCCCTCCCTTTGTGTGGTATTTCTTACTTTTTGAGTGTTGCTCATCTGTTCATGAAGGGGTTCCTGGGAGTTCTGATAGAGATTCCTTGTCTCTTCTTCCTTAGAAGTTGAATGGGTCAACAATTTGGGTCTTCGTGGAGGATTTCTGAGACTAGGAAGGAACAAGGCAGAAATGGTTGGGGGAGATTGGCCAGTGGAACCCTGGAAAAGGCAGAAGAATGTGGCCCATTTGGTGGAGTGGGTGGATTCAGCAGTATGCTTTGCCTTTTCATTTTTATTCATTGTTGTTTACAAAGCCACTACCTTTAGCAAACCTGCCAACTCTGGACAGCCCCCCCCCCCCCCCCGAATGAATGGAGTGGTAATTGTGTCCATTCAGCAGCTATATCAACAGCATCTTCACCTTGCCCCTTTGTCATGTCCTGTTTTAAGCCATGAAGGTACACCTAAGGGACTTGGTGATTCTGCAGTGTAGGAGGGAACTGGGGCAGGGATCTATGCCCCAGCCTTTCACTCCAGTCAAAAGGCCAGAGACTTGGGACACCCGTTGCAGACCCCCCTCACTTCATCCTGACAGAAGTTTGGGGTTGGGGTGCTTGTTGGTGGGGGATGGGACATGTTGGTGCCTTAGAGCAGCTGCAGCAGGCAGACAGGTTTCCCGGCCACAGGAAATGTCTTTATGCTAACTTCAAACTTTGGTTCAGTTTTTCTATCTTTTTTTTCTCACCACACAAACCCCACCTTGCAAAGCGTTCAGAGAGTTAGTTTGTTGGTGTATGAAATCTGTGTTATGACTAGAATAAAAACAACTATAATGTGTGTGTGAGTGTATGTGTGTGTGTGTGAGTTTATGTGTGTGTTTTTTAAGAGGATGACATATATATGTATCTTTTGAAGACAAAAGACTAAAAAAGACAAAAATAAAAACAAAAAGAACAAAAGCCTTTATACTCTGTGTGTCTGGGGCAAGTGTGTGTGTGTGTGTGTGTGTGTGTGTGTGTGTGTGTGTGTGGTGGTGGTGGTGGTTTGGAGAGAGGAAGGAGGGAAGTCAGACTCCACCCAGGGCAGCAGAGGTCAGGCCTCTGTACTGAGGTCTGACATCTGGGCAGCTCTGTCCTCATCTTCCTGATCTCTGTTGGAGGGCATTTGGGGTTAATCCTGATTCCTCCAGTTTCATGAATCAAACTGTAGATCTACATCCCTTATCAAAAACCCACAGGGCCAGATTTGCTTAGAAAGTCAGACTTTTTTGAATTTTAGAAGGTTGATAGAGCATATATTTTGTATACCATGTATCACCCCTTCATGATCATCCTTCATTATCAAAAAAATTAATATTTCTATATCACAAATGTGTAAGTATTCACATTGAGTGAAATAAATATAGATAATAAGTATCCTTGTGTTAATTTGGGTCTGCTTTTTTGAAATTGATTTTGACCCAAACTTCAAAAGAACTTTCAGATTTTAAAACTATCTGGCTGTCAGAATTGTGGGTCAGGCATTGTGGATCTGTGCCATCTGTCTGCCTGCACAGATAACCAAATTTATATTTTATGCTAGGACCTTTCCCCTGAACCTCAGATTGGTTTTATCTAGTTGTTCCCAGCTGTGGACATTTAGCCTCTGTTAACCTGCTCCTGATGCCCATGCTCGCCCTGTTCTCTGCCCTGCTCAGTGGAGGGCACGTCCATGTTTTGCTCAGGCCAGAAATCTCTGTGCACTGCCTAACTCTCTTACCCTGTGTGCAAGCCCTCAGCATACCCTTTTGGTTCAAAATATACGCAGATTCTGGCCAATTCCCATGACTGCCAACCTTTCCTCACCACCATTCCTTCTTGCCTGGATTATTGTGATGGCCTACTAAGGGGCCTTCTTGCTTCCTCATTTGTGCCTAAGTTTTGTTCTCCACATGGCATCCTGATGGGTCCTTTTAAAGTGGGAGTCACAGCACGCACTGCTGGGCTCAAACTCTGCTGTAGCCGCCCATGCCATTCAGAGCCATAGAGTATTTGCCACATGCCACCTCTTTGACCTCAGCTCCTGCAGCTTCCTCCACTTGACCCCAGTCATTCCCATATCCACTGACTCCTGGCAAGGGCTAAGATCTGTTCTATCTCCCAGTCTTTACACTTGCTCCTTTCTCTGCCCCAGATATGCCCAGGGCTGGTCCTTCCAGTAATCAGGAGGGTTTTCCTTGATGACCTGGGATCAATTAACATAATCTCCAAACCCAGAATTTGAACTTGTTTTTTTTTTTTTTTTTTTTTTGCAAATAAGGCATATAATACTCTAAGTGAAAGACAATCAAAAGCAAAACAAATTAGAAAAGCTCTATTGAGAAAACTGGGTTTCAGTTTCTTCTAGCCTAAACAAAGCATTGATGGATGGATATAAGGATAGACTTAAAAGTTTTAAACTTTATTTCCCTTTGATGTCCTTGGAAGGCTGAGAACTTCCTTTGTGCTTGGGGAGTGGTTTCTTTCTTCTACTTACTGGGAGTCCTGCCACCTCTTAATTAATTAACAATTGTAAATGGCCCTAAGTACTCTGGGTCTGAGCTCACAGAATCCCTCTCCTGTGGTCTGGAACACATCACAAGTGATAGAACCTTTATCTGCACTGGCCCAGATTCCATGTGGAAATCTAATATCCAGGACAGAAAGCCACACCTAGAGGCGGCCTTCTGACATGCAGCATGAACACACTATTTTCAGATCCCCTTGGCTGTGCACTTCAGCAAGCATCTTCCCTTCTAAGAGGTTGGTGTGGGCTTCGGTGGGGCAAGTCCCATTTACTGTCTGGCTGAGTGAACCTGTTCATTTGTAAAGAGTGTAGGAAATAAGCACAGAGTGGATAGCAGGAGTTGCCCGTTTTCACAGGGTAGCTAGTCCTGGCTTTTCATATGTAATTTGTACCTGAAAACTTTTGTATTCATTTAGTTACAGAAATCAATTGAACGTTCCAAGATGATCATTAGATTCTGTGGAAAGGTGGACTCCATCCCAGAAATTAAAAAACTTTGCCACACTTCTTAATTACCTCTCCTTTACCATCTTGACACATAAAAGTTTTAAAATTTTGCTACTTTTAAAATTCAGCACAGAGGGTTGAATATCTGATTGAAGGGAAAATATCACCGATTTTTGATCTGCTTTATTAATTGCATTTTGATTTCAATGAAATAAGTTTGAGGCCTTTGCTTGGTTTTCTTAAAACCAGCATTTTTTCTTTCTTTTTTTTTTTTTCTTTCTGTTTTATTGGATGTTCAAGACAATAGGGGAATATATTCCAAAGAATGGCTGTGGAAACCAAGACGGTAGCACTCTGCAGCTAGGTGAGGGGCACTGTATGGTCACTTCATAATGGAAGTATTTGCTTGTCACCTGATCAATGAGTTCTTTGTGGCCGTGACAATTTGTTACATGAGAAATAGTTTAGAGATAACGTATAAAAAACTATGGGGCTGAGTCACCCCACAAAATTGGAGATACATTATCATATAAAGAAGGACATGTGATCAAAGCAAAGGATTTTTAACCTAGTTTATGTTATTTGAAGCTTTTCCTTAGTGTGTTCAAGCTGTACCCCTCTGAGGAATATACCAGCTCCTTATCATCATAATTGGTGATTGGGTTTGAGTGGGGCTGTTACCATTTGACCAGAAAATTACATTTTTAAAGAAACATACAAATTTAGAAATGATTTCTCATTTTTAAATTCATAACTTAAAGAACTGAAAATTAAGATAAATGAGTTTATTTTTCTTTCTTTTAACTCTGAACAGTTTGCATAGGTGCTTAAAAGGTTGGCTCAACCTCATCGTGTCAGTTTCCTTACCTGTATGTGAGGGGATTGAGTTAGATAATGTTTCCTTATTTATATTTAACCCCAAAGTTATAGTAGAAAGTAGGAAAAAAATAGAAAGTTTAGAGACTATAGATATATGCACAAAGAAATAGAAATCACACAGTAGTCCACTCCTCTGTAGATAACCATCTTTTCCTTTGTGTGTGCATCTACCCAAAACACATCCTAGGTGTACAAAACTGGATCACAGAATACATATTCCTTTATGATCTAATTCTCCCACATAATACCATATTGTGATATCATTCCATGTTATTAAATATGATTCTAAAGATTTTTTTCATGATTATATGGTATCCAATAATTTGAACATTCTACAATTTATTTAAATAGTTTGCTATTACTAAATAATTAGTTTCTAATTTTACACTCTTAAATGCTATGTGAGCAGACACGTTGGCGCAGGCCTGTAATCCCAGCAGTTCAGGAGGCTAAGGCAGGACGATTGCAAGTACAAAGCCAGCCTTAGCAATTTAGCAAGGCCCGAAGCAACTCAGGGAGATCCTGTCTCAAAATAAAAAAAATAAAAAGGGCTGGGGATGTGGCTCAGTGGTTAAGTGTCCCTGGGTTCAATTCCTGGTACCAAACAAATAAATAAATAAATAAATAAAATGCTGTATTGATCATCCTTGTAGTTAAATCTTTTTTGCACATGTGTAATTTGGGATAAATTCCCAGAAGTAGATTTGCAAGGTCAAGGGATTTTTTTTTTTTTTTTTTTTTTTTTTTTTTTGCTATATAATGCCAAAACACTCTTTACAAGATTTGTGCCAATTTACACTTCATCAGCAGTGTGGAGCTGTGTCTGTTTCTCCCTGCTGTCCCCAACACTGCATATTATCCTTTCAGATATGACGTGTTTTGGGAATTTCCATTCAAGGAGGCCTTAGAGCAAATGTGTTTGTTTCTTTGGCTGCTTAAAACTCCATCTAAGTAATAGAAAAGGAAGAAGGGTGGCGGGTCCATAGCCACTGAGCAAGCAAAGAGGAAGCCATAGTCACACCATTGCAGTGACTGTCCGGAAAGTGAGAGTAGAGGGCAGGGTGGTGACTGACGGAGCAGATTGGAGTCATCCAGGAGCCTTAACCCAGAGCAGGGGCAGAGGGTCCTAGAGCTTACCATGAGCCAGTGAGTCTGCAGAGCGGGGCTCCAGGCTGGGGGACTGTGCTTTCCGCAGAGGGTGGGGATGAGCTCTGTGTCTGATGAGCATCTGAGGGGGTCTGTGTGTGGAGTCACGTCCACCACTCTCACTGCAGAGGGATCTGGACTCCCAGGGTATAAAACTGGCAGGTTACTTGAAAGACAAATGGTACAATGGCTTGGGGAGAACCATCAAAGCAGTAGGGGCATCCTTTCTAGAGGAAAGGGGTCTTTCATTCAGGGGTCCCTGCTCTAAGGGCAGCTCCCAGCATCTAACCCTAAGGGCAATTAGGGCTGGTATCCTTAGAAAGGTGTGGTATTCATAAACAAACAAACAAACAAAAAACCCAGAAAGAGAGAGAGAGAGGACCACAAAAAGATAGGAAGGCACTTTTGGAAAGTCATCATATTGTCAGAA
This sequence comes from Callospermophilus lateralis, assembly GCF_048772815.1. Lineage (NCBI taxonomy): Eukaryota > Metazoa > Chordata > Mammalia > Rodentia > Sciuridae > Callospermophilus > Callospermophilus lateralis. The sequence goes on from NC_135318.1 coordinate 36,144,383, forward strand.
ATAAATACAGTGGAAGGATTATAAGATAAAGTCAAGGAGATCTCCTAGAATGTGGAATAAAAAGATAAAAGAAATGGAAATCTATATTCCATATACCATATGGTAAGAGACCTAAAGATCAATCCAACATCTGCATGAGAGTTTCCTAAAAAGAAGAAGGAAAACCAAGAGGCCAGTTTCAATGAATAAATAGAAGAGCATCTCCCACAAGTTATTTCATTCAGCACAATGGATCAGAAAAGACTCCACAACACACATCATCGTGAAATTTTAAAACACAGAGAGTAAAACAGATCTCAAACTTCCAGAGAATGAAAACAAAACAGGCAAACTAAGGGACATACTAAACAGAGCAGTCAAGCAGCCTCAGCCTGTTGTTAGTGTTGATGTTAGAAGCTTTTGATAGATTGTGATTTTTTTTTTTTTCCTTTTTTGGTACTGGGGATTGAACTCAGGGGCACTCAACCACTGAGCCACATCCTCAGCCCTGTTTTGTATTTTCTTTAGAGACAGGGTCTCACTGAGTTGCTTAGCACCTCTCCATTGCTGAGGCTGGCTTTGAACTTGTGATCCTCCTGTCTCAGTCTCTCAAGCTGCTGGGATTACAGGTGTGCCCCACCGCTCCCAGCAGGTTGTGATTTTTTTTTAACCTAGAATTTTGTATCTGGCCATGTTATCAATTATGTGCGAAGACAGGTGGAAAGGTTTTCGATGATTGGCTTTCTATCCACTCTTGATCAGTATTTCAATCAGAATGCGCTCTATTAGCAAAACCAAGGAATGATCCAGAACAAAGAAGATAATGGATGCTAATAACAGTGGCTGCACACAGCTGAGCAGTGAAAGGAGGTGCAGTTCTATAGCTGTGCAGCACAAGAGGGCAGTGAGGGCGGACGAGGGAGGAGAGGACAGTGAGGGTCTCAAGAAGGGCAAATCCTGAAAGAAAATGACCCTGGGAAAACTTGAAGATCTGAGAAAGGCAACTGGTAGAGTGAAAAAGGAATAATCCATTTGAACTTGATGGTAGATCTATAACCCATTGAGTGGCATATGGGTTGCTACATTGGGCCCATGGAAAGTGTATCTAATACAATTTACAAAGGCATCATATGTAAATACTACTAACTTGTTTTCAGATTTTAGCACCAATGTATACACATGGAACTTAATTCTGACTAGAGAACAGAAAGTCAGTGCTGTCAACCTTGAGAATCCAAAGGTCAAGACAGATGACAGATCTTTCCTTCCTCCTTTCCCTCTCTTTTCTAATCTTCTGCTCTTCCCTCCCTCCCTGTCTCTCTTCTTTCTTTCTTCCTTTCTCCTTCCCTCCCTCCTTCCCTTCCTCTCTCCCTCCCTTCTTTCCTTCCTTTGTGATTGAACCCAGCCTCATGTGTGCCAGACAAGCACTTTACCACAGAGCTACATCCTCAGCCCCCAAACTAAGAATTTGTGATGTGTTGTTATTTTGTGGAAAGGGAAGGAGGAGGAAGAAGGTTGTGAGCTGGCGCACGCCTGTAATGCCAGCAGCTCAGGAGGCTGAGGCAGGAGGATCGTGAGTTCAAAGCCAGCCTCAGCCAAAGTGAGGTGCTAAGCAATTCAGTGAGACCCTGTCTCTAAATAAAATACAAAACAGGGCTGGGGATGTGGCTCAGTGGTCAAGTGCCCCTGTGTTCAATCCCTGGTACCAAAAAAAAAAAAAAAAAAAAGGAGGTCGTGAGTGAGCTATTCTTCATCTATCTCAGCTGCAGAACAAGACAGAAATCAGGAAATTGAGGTACAAACATTTTATTTAGGAACATGGCAATAACTACCAGCAAAACCCAAGTAGGAATTATTAAAATCAGTTCCCTCTGGGGACCAATGGGACAGAGAACTATTGCTTCTCATCATAGGGAGACATGTAGCTTTTTGATTTCTTAAAACCAAACACATTACAATAGTTAGTTTTGGTTCTACTTTAATTACTCAATAACATATAAATACATAGTCCAAAAGAAAATTTGGCTAGTTTTGCAGGCAAAAGAAAACTATTAACCCTGGTTTTGTTTCTTTGCGCACCTAAACCAAGTCAGTTCAAAGTTGCTTCTGACTCTTAAATTTCATGCTTCCATAATTTTTATAAAATGGCTCCAACTATATGAAGAGAAGCAATGGCAAATAGGACTTGATGTACAGAATATTGCCATCCAGGAATGGTCCCCGGAGGTCATTTATTCCCCGAGATTGGGCAGCCTGCATCACATCTGTGCTCAGTCTGAGCTGCCCAGCTGTCTTGCTTGTGGGTTTGGTGTGCTTTAAGCCAGCGATTCAGGAGGGCAATGATAGGGCTTTGCTTTTGTTGCTCTTGTGTCCAAGAAGCAACTCTGTTATCATTATCCACCCAGCATGGGCCCCAGGAACAGCTACAATTTGTTCTTCACAGTCTCCTGGAGCACCTGCTGCTTGCTGGGCAGGTGCCAAGCTCCAGGGTACCAGTCGGGAGTGTTGGGTTTGGCTTTGGAGAGTCTTGCTTCCATCCACCCTGCTCTTCTTCAGAGCATGAGAAGGTGGACAAGTTATTTCCATCTCTGAGCCTCAGTCTTGTCACCTATGCAGCACTTAGGAATAAGGATATTCCTCCCTGGCATAGATAACACATGTAGAGTGCTCAGTAAAGGGTGTTTATCACAACTGTGATGCTTATTATGAATAAAACAATCTTTAGAGAAGCTCAAATGTTTGATTTTGAAGGGAGTCATCTTTGTGAGCAGCCATCGGTGAAAGGTTCTACTAGATTGTGATGTTATCAGACAGAAAAGTCCTGATACAAAGATGACATGTTTTGTTGTTGCCAAGTCCTGAGCTGCTAAGTGAGTTTGCCTCTGTTCCATGTGGATTCATTCAGTTCCACTTGGGCCTCATTATGGATTATCTGCCTTGTGTCCATCTCTGGATCAGGAACTGTGGAACCCTCAAGGAGGATGTGGTTTTGCTGTAGAGGTGTTCATGGTTTGGGTGGAAATAATAACAATGACCCGGTAGTTAATGTCTGTGGGCAGCAAGCTGCGTGTCAGGCACCGCTCCAAGAGCTTTGCCATCTTGTTGAATCCTCCCTGGCATCACAGTGACATTCTCAATCTACCAGATGAGGAAATCAAAGCCAGTACCACACAGCTTATAATAGGAAGAGCTTGGATTTGAACCCCAGTGGACTAGCTTCAAAGCTATTCCTCTCCACCGCTGAGATACACCGACTTCGCATAAGACATAGGAAATGTAAAATAAAACACACATCCAAATACACCCCGTGAGAGCGACCGTTCCAAAACAAAAAGCAAACTGCGAAGTGCAGATTGAGAGCAGGGAGTTTTTCTCTTTTGAATGTCTGGGGGAAGTGGCTACATTTTCCTGCGGTTTGTGCTCACTGCCTCCTCTTAGGGTATACAGTCCTGTCCTGCCATTTCCCACAAAGAAGGCAGAAACACTATCCAGTGACCAGACCAGAGGATGCTTTGTAAACCATTATACACTCTCCACCTTAGGTTTGGCACCTTCTCGTGTTTTCCCTGCTCAGGAGGGCATTTGTGTATGGAGTTGTTTTTTAGCTAACTTCATCATCAAAGAGAGCCATCTCTCTTCAGGACCATTTCTGAGAGCCCCACTGGAGAGAGAAAGCAGGTGCTAACCTGAATTTACTCCTTCTCCAGCACATTGAAAGGTAGGGTGTGGAACACAGGCCTCTGGTCCAGAAAACACGAGTTTCCCCAGAGATGATGGATGCAACTCAGCTGGTTCTATGACCTCAGTTGGTTCTGATGGTGATGGGAAAGCAATCTGCCAGCCAGATTCGAGGGGGCATTCTACAATGGGGGCGGGGGAGCTGGTTTGGAAGTTTGAAACAGCTGCCAAGTGAAAGGGACATTTTGTTTTTTTTAAAAAAAGTTATTAATTTAAACTTTGTAACAGGTTATCTTGGAACATACTTTTCATTTTTTAAATATTTATTTATTTTGATAGCAAGGATTGAACTGAGAGGTGCTCTACCCCGAGCTACATCCCCAGCCCTTTTTATTATTATTATTATTATTTTTTTTTTTTAATTATGAGACAGGGTCTCACTGAGTTGCTTAGGTCCTTGCTAAGTTGCTGAGGCTGGCCTCAAAATTGCAATCCTCCTGCTTCAGCCTCCTAATGGTTCAAAAAGGTTAACAATCAGCTTCCTCTCCTGATCTCTCTTGCTCTCATTCTGTAGTGTTTGCCTCTTGAGGCAGCCTCTGTTTCCTATTGATTAGGACTCCTCCCAGAGACAGTCTGTCTTCAGAACAAGTGTGTATGTACACTCACATACCCCCATGGCTGAAGAGCAAAACAAACATTTTGTCCCTTGCTTCCCCACCCTGCCACCCCCACTCAGTACACCCCAGAGATAGGTTCTATAATGTCAGTACAGTTTGATCTTTTTCAGGACTTGTATTGTGATGCCTACGATGTGCCAAAACTTATCTAAGCAGTCCTGCATTCATAAATATTTAGGTCACTGAGGTCATTAAAAAAAAAAAAAAAACGTTCTAAAGCAGTTGGTCTAATTATCTTGTTTTATCTACAAGGAAACACAGATCTACACACAGAGACAGAGTTAAGTAATTCAGTAGACTCTTGAACCTACATTTTGGAAGTGTTTTCTTGCTATTATTGTATTTTGATCACAGCCGACATGAGAAGGTGGCTGAGCTGTGTGCCTGTGAATGTGTTTGCACACGTGGGTGGGTGTGTGAATGTGCGCGCCCACGCGGGTAGGTGTGCATTATGTTGTGTGACAGATGTGCTCTTGAAAAACTCTGAATGAGTCTTTTTATTTTTAAAAATGGAATATGAGATTTTAAATGCTCTGAGGGTGGGAAGATGATCTGTTATTTAAAGGAAACTTGTGGCGGAATCCTTATGTGAAATAAGGACTTCATTTTTTTTTCCTTAAAAAAAAAAAAAAAAACAACGATTCATTGAGATGTCGTTTACATTTAACGAAGTGCAGCTTGTTGCTCTCTGCCAGTGGGTGCATTCACTAAGCACCCTGACAACCTAGGAATAGAATGCTTCTGTCACCTCCCAAAGTGTCCCCTGTGTCTCTTGGTAGTCATGACTACCTCTGACTCCAGGGGGTCACCCATGAGCTTTTTGAAATATAAATTAGTCTAGGACATCGCACAAGTGGAATTGGCTTAGCATCCATTTTCTCTGGTGTCTCTAGATCATTTTTTGGTATAATTGACTAAAGTTCCATTCCAGCACTGTTCGCTCTTTCATGTACCTGTTGTAGGATGTTTGGGTCATTGACCGTTTGGGGCTGTTAGGAATGAAGCTACTGTGAACCTTTGTGTATAGGTTGATGGCTTTGCAGGTAAATCTCTCCATGATTCACCTGTGCAGATCCAGTTTTTAAATTTATTGAAGTAAAATAAGGCCATTCATTCATTCATTGAGGCAGTATGCACAAGTACGTATAAGGTCTCTCCTTTGTGCTGAACAGACAGGTCCTGCCCTGCCAGGATATACACTAACACGCATAATGTCTTGGCCCTGCAGCGAAAGGGGTCTGAGAAAGAAATAGTCCTCTTCCCTGCTTTATTTTATGAAAAGTAGTCCATTTCAAGCCTGTTATCAGAGTGGAACCCTAAAAGTATTGCATTACATGTTTACCCTCTGCCTTTTGACCCATCAGTGCGCTCTACTAGTGAAGAAGCAAATTCTTCCCCAAATGAAGAGTCTTTTATTAAATCAGCTGCTAACTTAAAAATCAGCACCACCAGCAGCTTAAACACTGCCACATTTTGGGCCTCCATGCTTGCTGTGTGATGTCCCACGCTCTGCTGGCTCACCTCTGCTGTGCCAGGCTGTCTTGGGTTTGCAGTATGCCCAATGTGTGGGAGCAGTGAAGGGGGTGCAGGACTTGGGCCGTGGGTCCTCTGCTCTGGGAAAGAATCCCTTAGTCTCTTTTGATGGCTCCTTTTCCACCTCCTCCTTCACTCCCCACCCTCCTCTAAGTGAAAAAGAAAAAGAAACAAACATTCAAAGATCCGGGACCTCAATGGTGGAACAAGGCCAGTGCAAACCTCTCTTTCTCCTTCTTCTCCTTTCTGGATTCTTTTTTTCTGATGCGACTTTGCATGTCTCCAAGCTTCCTGCTGAGGACAGCTGGAGAGGGAAGCAAAACTCAAATTGGGTGCGTGTGACCCTGTGGTCTGTCCTGGGGAAAGGTTTGCTTGGTAGTTTCAGGTGAAAGTTGAGCTTGTGGTTAGGAGGAAGCTTGACTTTGAGTTTCTGGCCTCTTTTCCCTTGAACCCAATGGCCCCTGAAACCCAGGCATGCAGACACCTGTGGATCACTTGGGACTGAGGTTGCACTGAGCAGGCAGCCCGGGGCTCGTGGGTGGGCGAGGCCTTCAGCTTTTGCTCCCTGTTGGCAGAGTTCCCGCCCAGCAGGTGTGGTGTGCTGGGAGAAACAGCCAGGAGCTGAGGGTGTGGGTTTAGACCCTGCCCATTACCTCCAGACTGCGCAGTTCCAGGGGACACATTCCCAGAGACAGGGTGTGCGAGATGCTCCCTGAACTTGTGCAGCTGGCGTGCCCCACATGGCACACTGTGGAACAGAGTTGCCAGTTACCTTCCTTCATCTCAGTTTTCTCATACGTAGGATGACTCTAAGAACACCTCTGTTGCCTTATAGGTTAATTGTCTGGAATAAATGAACTAAGGTATGTGAAGGGCTTTGAAAATAGTCAGGTACCCCCCACGACTCTAACCTTGGTACTGCATTTGATATTCTCAACATATCTGTAGAGTCATGAGATGTCCTGGAAGAATATGTCATGATATCAACTTGGGGTGAGAAAATAGCCTTTTTTGTTAGGGGCAAGTTGGTTGTAGTAGAAAGAACATTGGACTGAGGTGCACAATATTTGCAGTCTGGGCCTTTGAATAACAAAGGCAGCGGTCATGACTCTTTTGCTGTATGATCTCATTGACCCTCACAATAGCCCAAATGACATGGGACTTGTTACTAGCTCCACATCACAGAATGGCAGTCTGAGTACAGAGGGTACTTGCTCACTTCAGGCTACCCACCAAATCTACTTTCTCCCACGGCACTCTAACGTTTGCATGCTGAGCGCTCTGCACAGGTCTCACATGATCCATTTTGCAGATGAACAAGCTGAGGCTGGTAGAGGCCACTCAGTGGGACACTCAGAAGGGACAACACTGGGCTTCAACTCTGGTCTGATGCCAAAGGCTGTGTTTGTTTCCCCATGTTTGCCTGCCTGGCTTCTGGCCCTGGATGGAGGGATAGCCAAAGGCATTGTAGCTTGAAATAAGATCATTGTCAAAGAAAACAGAGATGGTGACTGGGAAGACTGTCAAGGAAAGGTACAAGGTCTCAAAAGATTTGATGAATAGGGCTGCGCTGGAACAACTGGGAGGAACCCGGAGCACAGAGCGGGTTCAGAACTAACCCTGGGAATGGCTGGAGGAGGTGGCGGGTCTGCTTTTATGTATTGCCAGTGCTGGGCACTGTTGCCCATTGACAGCTTTCAGGATTGTGCAGGGCTGGGCACCTACATTGCTTTATTTATCCAGGCACATGATCATGAGTAGAATTTGTGATGAAACCAAGTTGCCCCTGCTCTCTACCACCCCTTGTGCTCAGCGACCCCTCCAGTCATCGCCATGGAGGTCCTGCCTCCCTAGATGGATTTTCAGAGCCTCCTCACTTGGCTGGCTGGGGTTTGGCCAGCTCTCAGCGGCTATCTGCCCAGGCTGCAAAGCTCTTTGTTGCTTTTGGCATGTTTAATAGCTTAATTTCTATTTTTCTGTCGGGAAATGCAGTTCACCAGCCCCAAGGCAGCAGTAGGGCGCTCGAATGGTTTCTGATTGCTATCTTGAACGTTAATATCCTAATACGTTTGATTGTCAATGACTGGTCCTCCCAGCCACGAGTTCTCACTCCCCTTCTGCACAGATAGGCTCACTGCCTGCCTCCGGACAGGCCCCGCCACCCATCTCGTTCCTGTGCTATCCTCCTCCCTGCTTTTCCCAGATAGCATTGTATTTCGCCCATAAAGGCCACAATCGTGGGAAATCTTTGACTCGGAGGATATGAGAAAGTGTTTCATTTTGCTGGCGAGGTTGGGAGGGATGATCTAATCTACGAAAGGCATACGTTATTTAAATTCCATACTTTGGGGGCAAGAGGGCCCCTGATAGTTTTGAACTTTGGCAGGGACAGGATTCTGGTTTGGCTCTGTTCAGTAGGGCCAGTGGTTGGTTTTCCTGTTTGTAATTCAGTGCAGGGGCTGGGTAAGACTTGTGCTGGGGTCAGTACTAGTGGTGAGAGTTCTGGGGAACATTTTCTTTACCCATAAACTTAGAATCATGGACTCTTAGGGTGGAAGGGATGAGAAAAGTTATCTCATGGAATCGTCAATTTGTTGGTTGGTTCCCATCTGGATCCGAGACTCAGTAAGCAGGTCCAGTGGGATACCTGGGTGCAGTGCAGATCTGCTCACTGCACTCCCTTATTCCTTCTCCAGACAGAGTACCTGAACTGTCACTAGTGGCTTTATTCATGAGACATGGAAGTTCCCTTTTTAAAAGAATGAAAATTCGAGGGAAACCTTAAATGCTCTCAGCCATTAAAGGCAAAGTCTGACAATGAAGTGGGGTTTAAAAGTGATTCTGGATGCCTGGATTTTTTTTTTTTTTTTTGTAGGGTGAGAGAGGTTGGTGGGGGTTCAAGTTCAGGTTCAGTTTCTTTGCCTCATAGGCACTCACATGTGGTGCTCATGGTCTAGTCACCTCTGCTTCCCTTCTTCCTTGGGGATGAAGGCTTAGAGGGATGAATGACCCAGGATAGGTTATGGATGTCCCAAACACAGAACCTTTTCCTAAGTTCAGGAATGTGTATTGTGCGTTTCCTGACCAATAGACCCTGAGGGCAGGGTGCAGATATGGCCATTATACCGACTAGCAGGGATGATGGCTATGTGGACACTGTGTTGGTTTAACAGGAGCCATGATTAGGACATGTCTAGTGTACTGTGGGTAATGAATTATGACTGTGCATATCTGGAAAGGCTTCAGAGAGGAGGTGATAATTGACTTTGACCTTGAAGGAGGAGGAAGTATCCACCAGACTGCCTTTTCCTAAGTGGCTTGCTAAATGTGTGGCTGCTCCTTGTTGGGGACAATGGGAAAAAAAAAATAAAAGAGGAGGGATAGTGGTTCCTGCCCTCAAGAGAATGCACAGCTTGTTGGGGGGAGCGAGCCTGGCACTTATGAACCAATTAGAGCTCTGTGTAGACAGATGGGATTGTGGGGGAGTATGCAGCTAGCCAGGGGACTTGGTGATCCAAGCTTTCCGGAGTACTACTCTCTCTTATGGAGGGCCCAGTTCTGTAAGGAGAGTGCGGACCTTGCACAGATGTCTTAACTTCAAGAGACCCAGCCCTCTGATTTTTCTCTCACCATGTGATTTTATCAGGCTACTTCTGCTGAGCAGAAGTAGTTAGCTGGATTTGAGGCAGGGAGGGAATAAGGTGGGGGTAGGTCAATGGTAAGAGGTTAGCGGTATTGACTTTCTCTTTACAACATTAGTAGAAATCTGGGCTTGCAAAGCATATTGTCTAGCGAGCACTCAGCCTGAGCGTGCAGTCCCCTGCATCTCGCATAAGCATTACACACCTTCCCAAGCCTTTGCTTATGTTGTTTCTTCACCTGGAACTTCCTGACTTTCTTGTTCATCAAGACTTCATAGGCTGCTTTTCTGTACCAGTTTTAGGCTCCTTGGGCCTGTCATCCATCAGTTCTCCATGCCTCATCATTGAGCTGGTACAGCACTGTTCTCTGCTTCTTAACTCCCTGATGAGGATGTAAATCCTCTGAGTATAGGACTGGTGACTTTTGCTTCTCTTACTTCCCCTGGAAGCAGTTACAACCCTGGAAGCAGTTGGTATAGAATGAAGAACACAAGTTTCTTTGGATGGTCTTGGCATTGAATCTCAGCACTGCCACTCATCTTGGGACCTGGAACCTGGACCATGGTTTCCTGATCTCAGATGAGATATAACACAGGAATTTTTTAACCTTTGCACTGGTGCAGTGTTGGACTGGATGATTCTTTGTGGGGACCTTCCTATGCACTGTTAGGTGTTCAGCAGCCTCCCTAGCCTCTACCTTTAGATACCAGTTGTAGCATTCTCTTGCCAGTCATGACAATCAAAAACATCTCCAGATGTTTGCTAAGTGTTCCTTGTAGAGCAGAATCCATTCCAATTGAGAACCACTCAGAAGATGCTACCTTTGGAGTATGTAGCAGACTTCCTAGTACTGCATCTGGGTCACCGTAGAGGTTCAGTCAATGTTGATTCTCTTTCATTCCTAATTCACTGGACACATTGTGGACCAAGGAACTGCCTGGCTCTGTAATTGTAGGATTCAGCAGTTTGGGATGGAAACGTCGTGGAACCCTTGGGTTGCCCACACAAAATGCACTAACCTGAGCTGTGATCTTCTTAATTGCAGATTGATCTGGAGCCAGAAGGAAGAGTATATGTGATCATCGATCTCTCAGGGTCGTCAGGCGAAGGTAGGAGAGTGTGACTTCTCATCTGTGTCCTCTTCCATTGACCCTTTGTCTTCCAGGTCTCTCCCTTCCCTTCTTGGCTGAGACATACCACAGTGATATTTAACTAATTGGCATACTTTAAAGGAAAAGGGTATTTTGAAGATGCTACCAAAAGGGACCTGCCATCTGTTAACTGGTGGAGCAGAGGGAAGATTTCTGACTTACCAAATGAGGCCAATAAAACAGGCATTTCCGCATGCTGTGTGCAAGGCAGGCTTTGGCGGAGTGGCAGCCTCTCCCAGGAGGCTTCTGTGGGGTTTGTGTGTGTGCCATAGAAGGAAGTAAAACCAGTTGGTCTAACGGTATTCAGAAACGAAACAAATAAGGTGTTAAACGTCAGGATCTTACTTCTTTAGAGCACTTATAGGTTGTTTTGCCGTTTTTTTTTTTTGTTTGTTTTGTTTTGTTTTTTACCTAGCAAAAGCCCTGCTCTTAGAGAGGAATAAGGGGTGAGGGAACAGCTGCTCCTGCTGGGTGATTAGACAGCGTATGGATTTTCTCGGGTAGCTGGAGTTTCAGTCTCTCTTCTTTTTACTTCCTCTTCTTTCTCAATTTTTTTTTCTTTGCTCACTTAATACCTTTTAAGGGTTTGTGCAGGATGGTGAAGACTGAGCAAACAGGGCAGAAGGAAAGGCTAGAAAATTAAACCTTATTCAGCCAGGAGCAAGGGGATCCTGACCAACTTCAGCTTAGACAAGGATGGGAGTTAGGACTGAAACTCAGTTTGGGGAGCATCTTTCCTGTCGTGCTTTCTCTGGGCAGGGTACAGAACAATTAGTGTTAATAACATGGCAGAGAGATTGGGAGACAGTAACCGTTTCCTCTTTGCAATGTGGAAAAAAAAAAAACAAAAAACTAGGGGCTGTCTTCCAAGTGGAAGGATGGCTACTCAGCTCACCTAGATGGAAAGCTCCGGCCTTTCACAATATCTCCCCCAGAATCCTGGGGCGTCATAACCTCGCACACAGACTCTAGGTGAAAGATTGGTGCTGAGGGAAGATTATGTAAGCAAATTCAAAGGAGCTGGTGAAATGATCACACTTGAGCGTGGCCACCGATGGGTTTCATTTGGCTAATTAGTTGCCCAGTCTTCAACAGGTGTTCAGAATAATCTGATAACTGTATACCCCTAAGGATGACTCTAGAATCTAGTCCTCTTAATAAATCTCAATGATGTGGCACAGGTTTGAAGGTTTAAACATCCTTTGGGTATTGGGCACATATACTTTCTGCTTTTTATTGCAATTACATTTTGGCATTTCCAACTTCCCTTCTTTGCTTTTAGCACTGAACAGCCCAGAATAGAATCTGTTGTAGAAGATTTGAGGATGTAACAATATTTCGTATGAAGTTTTAAGACCTCCAAGAGGGCCTAAAGAGAAGTAGAAGGACCACCAATGTGCTTGCCACCCAGGTTAAGAAATAAAGCAATCTAGCCCAGCAAGATGCTTCATACCTTTAGTCCCAGTCACGTGGAAGGCTGAGGCAGGAGGATTGCTTGAACTCAGGATCTCAATGCTAGCCTGGGAAATGCAGCAAGACCCCGTCTCAAAAAAAAAAAAAAAAAAAAACCCAAAAAACAAAAAATAAAAAACAAACCACCAACAACAATAAATTTAAAAATAAATATGCCAGGCATGGTGGCACACGCCTATAATTCCAATAGCTCGAGAGGCTGAGGCAGGAGGATCATGAGTTCAAAGCCAGCCTCATCAAAAGTGAGGCACTAAGCAACTCAGTGACACCTTGCCTCTAAATAAAATACAAAATAGGTCTGGGAATGTGGTTCAGTGGTCAAGTGCTCCTGAATTCAATCCCTGGTACCAAATAAATAAATAAATAAATAAAATAAAACAAAGCAACTAGTAGGGTGAAGGCTTGTAGCTGCTTTTAACATCTGTGTAACATAATGTGTGATAAAATTCACCAGACTGAAGGTTTTATAGTGACCTCCTAATTGTAGAAACCAGTGAGACATTTGATAGGCAAAAATCAATTCCCTTTTTCCTTTTATATTCTTAATTAAACGTGTATTTCCTGTTCCAAGATGCTGGACAACCCATGGCAAGCTTAGATGATTTTCTTTTTCTTTGAAAAGATTAATGACTTGCAGAATTGTAGAAGGCATTCTTTTTTTCTACATTAGAGGGAAAGGAGATGGACAATGAATGAATAAATAAATCAAAAGCAATGGATTTTTTTTTCTTCTTGCTTCTATGGCTTATTGCTTGTGAATAGCCAAAACAATTTTCACTGGGTTAAATTCCGAGTTTATTTTTTTTATCTTTTTCATCTAAAGAAAATAGAGTTTACTTTAGAAATGCTGACACATGCCAGAATCTGTAAAGTGCTCTGAAGAAAAGAAGATGTGTTTTCACTCTTTTTTTTTCCCTGCTGTTCCCAGGACTCAGGGTCTTTCCTGTGGGTAGTAGATGGACTTGCAGTAATCCTTTTTTTGAAAATGATGTTGAGCTTTGTATTTATGGTGCCTACCTATTTTCCCAGCCTGTGGCTGGGATTGTGAGGGCTTTTGGTCCAGAGGTGGTTTGGGTTCTGGAAGGGTTGGGAGGGTGAGACAAGGACCTAGAGAATGAGAAACCATGATGTTCCCTACCTGGATCACAGGTGAAAGGCCCAGGGAAAACAGTCATCACAGAGGTCCTGTTGGATTTATAGACTGTAGACACAGGTTCTTGTCAAAGTTCCTTTCTTGAGTGAAAATACTAATTTTGTTCTTTGGTCAGGGTGAAAAGAGAGTTGAAATGAGACACAGCTGAAGTCTTCTCTCTCTCTTATTCTGTCTCAAGCCATCCTTTGGTTCCCCTGTGGCCAATGGTCCAGCTCCATCAATGGAAAAAATGTACTCATAGAAATTGCACAAACTGCACAACACACCCACATTCCAAAGAGCTCAGAGAAATGTGTATGGGTGAGACAGTGCAAATATACCCCCCTTTTCTAGGATATGCTAAAAGATTCTTTTTCTTGCTAACATGCTGTTAGAAAGCCTTGGGTGTCTCCATCCGCTGTAGCTGAATATAATGTGATTTCTAACTGTCTAATAAAATTCCACTGCAGGCATGTCCTGTGCAGTTCACCATAATGGGATGTGACCAGTGTGTGCTTTCGCTAAACCAGGCAACCTAACCCCAGATGTAAAAGTTCAGGGCAGATGACAGTTAAGGTCATTTCTGGTCATGTGATTTTGTCCTTTGGTATAATTTGAATAGACACCTGTCAAGAGCTCATGGCTGAAGGCTGGCTAATTTCTACAGAAACAGGGGTTAAGAGAAGTGGACTTTTTCAGACAGGTACAGGCCTAGAAACTTTACCTACATTATCCCAAGCGGCAAAACTACTCCCAGAATGCCCTTGTGTGAACCCCTATCTCAGGTGCTTCTTAGTGTTTTGCTTTCATCATAGATAAAATCCCATGGCTTCCCCATAAGCATGGTGCTCTGGGGTCACCAGATATTTAAATTAAGGTGTAATTAGCACAGGTAATAGAAACATAAACAGCAATTCTTAATTATGCAAATGATTGTTTCTTGCTGTGTATTCATGTTTTGTCCTTTTTTATAGCATGACTTGTGTATAATTTTTATTCTTTATAATAATATGGCAATTTTTATTGATCACAGGCCTCCAGGTGAAAGATGGTCAGGGCCTGACCCAGGACTTATAGGGTTCATCCTGTGCAGGGTTCCATCCTAGTGCAGGGTTCATCCGGGAGAGTTCTTCAGAGTCTAAACTGACAATAGATATAACAGTAGGTCTCACTGGCATGTTTGGTTCACCAAATTCTTTCTCCAATAACATGCAGAGGATGCAACCAATTTGAAGAAATTTGAAACATATGCACCACAAATCATATGGTTAAATCAAGTTCTGGAGGGACTGTGTGTTGTGGAAGTAGAGGATGAGAAGCAGGGACCTGCACTCATCTGCTTCTTGTTTTATCTGTAGCCACACAGAGCAGACAGCATTCAGTCTACCCTCTGGGAAGGAGCATAGCCTTAGGAGTTCATCAAACCTGGATTTAAATCCTGACTGTTGTGCTTATTAGCTTAGAGCTTCAGATTTCTCACCCATAAAATGGGGATAATAGCACCTGTGACAGGTACTATGGCAGGGTCACTATAAGAACAGTGTCTTAGCCAGGCTGGCACACATCTGTCATCCCAGCTATTTGGGAGACTGAGGCAGGAGGATCGCAAGTTTAAGGTGAGTCTGAGCAATTTGGTGAGACCGTGAATCAAAATTTAAAAAAAAATTAATAACTAAAAAGAGCTTGGGGTGTAGCCCAGTGGTAGAGCACCCCTGGTTCAATCTCCAGTAGCACAACCAAAAGGAAGCAGAGGAGAACAGTTCCTTGGCACAGTGCCCTGCAATACAGGAGATGCTCAAGAATGCCTGAAAGCCCTGGTGAAAGGAGGGCAGTGGGGTGGGCACAGTTCTATGCAGTCACCTTTGGAGCAGCAGGTGAGATATTCAAGGAAACAGTTCAAGGGCAGGTTTCTGACTGTGGGCATGTTCTTCAGACCTGGGAACAGGGCAGAGTCAAAAAGAAGCAAGCTATGGGACAATAGATCTGTCAGGGAGTAAGGGATTGCTTTTTTGCTGAGTTCAGGCCTTGCTGTGTTTTGACTCCATCCTCTCTTTCTTCACCTTTCCCCAAATGATGAAATTCCCAGAAGGACACTCTCCAGAATTCCTGAGCTACTCACTTATGTCCTTAGGTCTTTAATGTCAGAAACTTCTCCTTGTTGGAGCCTGACTTGTATCCCGGCCTGCTGCGTGCAGACTGAGAGCATGTGGTACCCTTGCTCCCCGAGACCCCGGGGGAAAGCCCTTCATCTCTTTGGAGGCAGTTATTAAACCTGTCTTCTTGAGACTGAATCCATCTAATTCCTTGACTTTTCTGAAGGGATATTTCAGAAATCTTAACACATCTTTGTAGTTCTCTTCTAGACTTTTCTCAAGTTGCACTGAGACAGATGTGATCAAACCAGCTCTGGTTCCAGAAAGAGAACATGCGTGTCAAGATTATAGCTTTACCAAATGCCTGACAGCCTTAGCTCCAGGTGGAGATGGGAAGTTAACAGTTAATGTGCCTGAGGCTACAGGGTTGGTCAGGAGGAACTTCTAGGTCCAGACTCCAGGCTTCATTCGGTCCAGGCTCCTGCTCCAGGTTGGGACCCTCATAATGGGTCTGCCAGCACAGTAATGACTGTACCTGTCTGAAAAAGTCCACTTCTCTTAACCCCTGTACCCTGATGCCTTTTTTAGTTTATTTTCTTCAGAAAGCTTTTAACAGATATATAAAGCTATAGTTCTTAGCTTTTAATCCTAAAGTGACCCAGGAGTCCCTTTCATAAATAAACAGGTCTGTTCCCTTAGCAATGAAGGCTGCCTGGTACAGGAAAGGTTGGGTGCTTCTGAGTCTCTCTGTAATGTGGGTCCATAACTAAATCCTGATCTGAAATTAGACCTGACTCGATTTCAAGCAGGACAGTGATCTTTCCTACTGACCTGTCCTTCTCATTAAAGCCTCTGGAGTCAGGGATCAGAGCCCTGCCCTCCGGCTGGAAGTCTGCCTCTGCCCATGGGCAGGATATATGTAGATAGCATCTCTCAGATTTCTACTTAAACTTCAGTTTATAACAATTCTGTCTCTTTTCTCCTAATTTCTATATTATTGAATCCAGTGCCGTCTGGTTACCAGGCAGTTAAAAGGAACCATTTGTTTAAGTGAACAACAGTCACCAATGTCCTTGAACCAATGTGCCCAGCTTGTTGTCTTGCTGGGTTTGGGGGGATGGGAAGCAGGAAGATAAGTGGAAAATGAGAGCTGGCACTCACAAGAATCATAAAGCATGGTGCTTGCCTTCAAGGAACTTGTAATTCCATGAGGAATCCAGGACTCGCAGGAACAAAGTATCAGAGAGCAATGCAAGACGATGTCAGTAAGTTGGAACTGGAATCCAGGAAGACTTTCAGGAAGAGGCAGGGCTTGGGTTGGAAAGGCAAAGAGAGGCTGGATAATCATGGAAGAAATAGAGAGGCCATTCTGAGTGGAGAGACTCATGTCCATTCAACCGAGACAACTTGAAGGCTCTTGTTTTTAGGAATGACTGGTAGACCTGATAAATTAAATAGATGGAATGGTGTGCAAACAAAGACAGCCATCGGTGTTGCAGGCAGGAAATTTCATTCTGGAAAAGCAAGCAAATGAAATGCCATAAATGATTAATTTGTGTTTGAAGGCAGTTGTTATGGGTGTAACTTCTTGGTCAAAGCCTCTCTCCCATCCAGTTTCCGAAGGAGGAGGAGTGTTCCAGGTCAAAGTCGATCAAGCCTAGGACACTGGGTGGAGCACCTGTTACAGGAATAGCACTGAGGTGTTTAGAAGGTCAAGCCCAGGCATCCCTTCTGGCCTTTTTTTGGGGGGTGATCTTTCTCTGCCCCCTTAGCAACTCCATAGAGTCCCTATCCCAGCATTCTCTTCTTCGCGGGTCTTTCTAAGGAGTCCCTAAATCAAGCCTGGATACTCCTGTGCTTTCTCCTTTCAAGTTCTGTCCACCCTCTAATAAGAAACATGACCTGAGAGGTGAAGGAGAATTTCCAGATCCCCAAACAGGGAACTTCAGTACCAGGCACCAGCTCCAAGGTGCTGATCCATCTCTCCAGGATGTGCTTTAGGCAAGAGATTCTGGTCCTGTTCACCCCACAGGCCTGCCAGACATCCATGGATATGTCAGCTTCTCTAGTAGTACATGGAAACAGAAAACAAGAAAATAAAAAATGCGGATGTTCAATAATATGGATCTTACAATATGTACGATCTTACAATAGGTACCCCACATTCCCTTACCCACCTCCAGCCCAGTGTAACTGCTTGTTGCCACTGGTACTCAAACACTGCGAGCAGATCCTCTAGTCTCCAGATTTGGGGCTCTCCCTCCTTGTCTTGATGGAATAAATGTTTATTCCTAGAAGTGACCATAGGCACCAGATGAGACACGGGGAGCCAGCTTGGAAACAGTGAGCACCAAGCCCCTGTCAATGAGTTTATAATGTTACAAAGAGACATTGCTAAAATGCTTGATGAGCAATAAGCCAAGAAACCCTCATTTCCTTCCAAATAGCCTCTAGATGCACAGCAGTTCCTCTGAAATGAATCATCCATGGTTAACAACACCAAATGCCAACCATTAGCAGATGAAAAACAGAATTGAATCAGGAGTGTTTGGAGAGCAGAGCTCTTTATGATCACTGCTAGGGCCTCCTTCCCGCCTGCCATTATGGGAGCATGAATATATATTTTCGGTTGACTGCATGCCTGTTTTACTAATGAAGTAATTGAAGAAGGAATAGTCATGTAAGAAATAAGCTTGTAGAAAGGGTGGGTCCTGTTGTGAGGACGTGGCCCCAGGTTTCCCTCATACTGTCCCACTCTGTCTCTGTTGTCTTATTATATATCATTTCTGCATCTTTGACAGAATATTGTTTTGGGAAATTCATGTTTGCAGGTCAGATCATATTTGGCCAAAGTGGCCTATAATTTAATCTTTTACCATTGTTAATGTCCTCATGATTTGGCTTAAAAGAAAGGGGTATTTCCATTCATCTAACCTAATTTAGAGAGTTGTCTTTCAGTACCAATTATTCTATTCTTTTATCTACTGAAAATTGGCCAGTGCTGACAGTTGTATTGATGTTCCTTATTACCTAGCTTTGTTGAAACATTCACATTTTCACAATCAAGTGCATTCACCATCATCAATCAAGGGACTAACATTGGTCCTTCATTGCAAACCTTTGGTGTGAGCTTATGTAAACTGTGGAAGGGGTATATACATGCCCAGGTGCACACAGGTGAGAACAAATGTCTCTGAATGGCTTATTCTGCTCCCCTCCATCCTCAATTCCTTCATGGAAGAATTGCTTGTTTTCTTATCTGATTTATGCAAGATCCTAGAGGCATAGAGGTAATAATGAACATGGTCTGTGCTCTCAAGATGCTGGTAGAAGGAGGCAAACAATAGGCCACTAAACACAGTAGTGTGTTTAAGCTGTTTGGTGTTACATGGTGCATGCAGTGGGGCCACCAAGAAGACTCCTTTCCACTTGAGGGTCTCCCTGGGGTGGGCAGTCAGTAAATAACACTAACACTCATCCCACAGGGTCCCATTAGAGCCACACAACAATCCTGAATACAAGTAGTGACAGCTATCCTCTTTTCCACTGAAACAGAGCTACTGCCCACCAGTGATCCATCCCATGAGAAGAGCAAATAAAGGAGGGTTAGGACTTGGCTTATTAAAATGAACTTTACAGAAATACCTTTGATTTATATTTTCACTCACTCATTCATTCATTCATTCATTTTTCAGGCACCTATTTAGGTAAGTTACTCTACTCAATGACGAGGGCACAGAGGTGAAAAATATAAATAGGAATCCCTTAGGGACTATATTCAAGTGGATATGCTTTCATGCGTGTGTGTGCAAGTGTATCTCTGTGTGTATGTATGTATGTTTATGTGTGTGTGTGTGTGTGTGTGTGTGTGCATATGTGTGTGTAGGATCTCTTTGCAATGATACATACCGAACTGGCAACAGTTATAGTCTTGGGGCCACAGGGAAGGAAAAAGGAGATTTTGGAAAGGAAGAAACATTTCTTGTCTAGCCTATATATATATATTTTTTTACCTTTCCATGTATGTGTATGAACCACTTAAAAATTATTTAGAATTTTTTTTAAAAGGTAGGTGGAATGTGACCATTCCTTTACACACAGGAACAGTGACTTGCCACTGGCCAGAAGCTACAGAGGTTTCTAGAAAACTCTATCAGAGAGGAGTGGCCCACTGAGTCCACAGAGCAACACTTCTAGGGGCAGGAGCTCTGGGAACAATGCTTTTGACATTCTTACTGCTCAGCAGACCCCTTTGATACATAATAAAACACACTGAATTAGGAATTCCCTCAGACAGAACCTGTTACTGAGGACTACTGATGTGGACAGGCAGGTAGGAACAGTGATGGAAGACACCCTCAGCACATTAACTCCAGAGAGCCTCTTGCCCCTGCCTGTGGCCCTGCTTGCACCTAATGGATGGACCATCTGTCTCACTGTGGTGGGGGCTACACTGTTCAGTGCTTAGCATCTTCTATTTCTTGTTCCAAGCTCGGTCCACAAACTGAGGACTTCACTAGTTTTGGCATCTTCTATCCAGCTTATATCCAGCAGGGGGCTGCCAGTGGTCCATAACCTCTTTCCCAAGCATTCCTGTTTGTCTATTTTCTGACATTGACAATAATGGTGAGGTGTAGTTCCAAGGAAGAGGTGTTCTCTGTAGCAGGAACCCAAGACTTCTACTAGTGATCTATGTGAATTATTTTTAAATTGCTTGGAAGCATGGACTTGAGGGATGCTGAAGTTCAATTTCAGGTCTGCATATGTGTTATTGGAACCTGCATTTTAGTTCCTGCTCCCCAATAAGTTAATTACCTGATTTAGTGGTTCATTCAACAAATGTATACTGAAAGTCTTGCCTGACAGGTACCATGCTAAGAACTGAAGGTAATAATAATAATAATAATAATAATAATAATAATAATAATAATAATAAACTATAGCCCCTGCCTGCTGGGAGCTCCCAAGCTGGGGGTCATCCAACAAAGTCACACACTCTACTGGGGCCCCTATGGTCTGATGTGCACACACAAAAAGCCCCTTCTAGCCCTGTGGTTGTGAGTCAAACCTAAGGGAAATTTGCAAATAGCTGGGCACCTGGAAGGGGGAAGTGAAACAAAATTTTTCAAGCCAAATCTCTGAATAAGGATTGTTTTATTTAATTTACTCCTAAATGGATCTGGCAGATGGGTTTTATCATCACTATTTTACACATGGGGAAAATGAGATTTATTGAACGGTTTAAGTCTGTGAATCACTGTGCAAATGTAGATTTTGACTCAGTGGGCTTGGGATGGGGCCAGAGGGCTGGCATGGCTAACCAGCTCTCGGGAGATGCCCATGCTGCTGGTCCCCAGACCACCCTTTTGAGTAGCAAGAGGCTGTAGACCCGAGCTGTTCCCTTGGAACTGTGCTTAGTAGGCATCTGTTTCTATTTGATTCAGAATTAAGAGGGAGATCTACTGATTCCCCTCTTCCCTGGCTCCCAATTATTTAGTCCACTTTATAGTCAGTATCTTTGAATCCTTTTCTGGCTAGAGACTTCTCCTCTCCACTCTCCTTTTCTTCTGGGCAAGGGGACTAAGAAGGCTCTGGGCAGCTTGGGCAATGCCCAGGCCTTGGGTGTTAGTCCTGGCTTTAGTTGTGTGCCGAAGGTCAAAATGGACAGCATGAGTGTTCTTCAGAGATGGGAAAAAGAACCAATTTATACCAAGAAAACAAAGCACCAAGTCACCCTTCTAAAAGCCACCAGTCAGGATATTGGATTTTTGGTTTTTGTGTTTGTTTTTCTATAAATACCCTGAAGTATTGAGTGGTGCTTGAATTTGATCCCACTGTGCTAATTTTCTCCTGGTTCCTGGGGCTTTAATTAAAGTAACTCACCCAGGGACCTTGCTAGAACTTACCTCTACCTGACTGTCCCCTGATAGGCAGCTTGCACCTCCTTTTTATAGAAGGGGAAATGCAGAGAGTGTTCTGGATTAAGGGCTGGGTACACACTAGGGGCCTAATGTTTACTTGTTGGATAAATGAATGCATGACTAAATGAAAATAACAGGAGAAAGTGTCACTTCTGAAGGAAACTATTGTGATAAATAAGGTGTTTGACTGACTTTGCTTTGGATAATCAGTTGTTTCATATTCCAATGTACAATCAGTTTCATTGGGGGGAGGTATGGGACTGAATGTTTAAGCTTTCTGTGCCAAGTACTTATTAGGGGCTTTCTGAGGCCACCTCAGTGATTTCTCATACATACAAAGTTCCCAATTATAATACCTTGTCCCCTCCCAGTTTGTTCAGCTACTTCTCTGTTCTTTCAAAATTAGTTTTCAAGTTTGCCTCCTCCTCAGGGCCCTCCCACACTGGCTTACCCCACCTGCTCCCTCTGGTTCACAAGACTGTATTTGCCCACAGGATTCTCTTTGCTATTCTTTACAACCATGTACTCATACATTTATTTTTTATCTATGACTAGAGCCCATGTGGGGCCCTATTTGCCCCATGGACCACAACCATTCGAGGGCAGAGATTTCTGCAAATATGAGCCCAGGAACTGAGAGGTGCCAACAGACGAGAGTTAGTCCAGTGCAGTGAGGCTCCTGTCCTACCTTGTGACACTGCAGGCTGAGCCTGGGGCTTCATCCTGCCTTTCTGACTACACGGAACCAGTTTGAGAATAAAGACCATCACTGTACTGGGAGTCTCTCTGTTCCGTAGGGAACCAGACATGCCTGCAGACCACCAAAACCCAGCATGAAAGAACTTGGCATAGAGGCACGGAACAAGTCTATAGGAGCCTTGATTATTGCAGGACCTCTTTGGACATGAGGCCCCCAAACACACAGAATTCAGCAGTGAACTGCTTTATGGTGAGGTATAATGCCAGTAACCCCTTTATTGAAATTGGAAGCTTGGATTCTGTTCTTGGTCCTGGCACCAACCAGCCCCTTAAAGGCGAACAAATCACTGGGTATTTCTGACCCTTAGCTGGATTGGATTGACAGCACTGAGATGCCCTGGTTCAGCAGGTGCTCTGGATTTTGGATTCCCAGGGTTGAAGACTTTCTGTACCTAGGTGTGAGTCAGCAAGCGCATCTCTTCATCTCTGCCAGATCCAATTACCTTTGCCAAAGAGCAGGAACCTCGTTAGAGTGAGAAGTGGTGTATTTCTTTAAGAACTTAAAGAGTATCCAAGGGGAAGAGAGGGGAGAGCTTATTCTGTGTCTCCTTAGGCAGCTCTAGGACCAGAAGAGTTACAGGGAGTTAGAGGGAGGCAGATCTAAGCTGGGTTTAGTATGTTATCCCTCCCATGGGCAGACCTCGCCAGCTGTTAAATACACTTGAACAGCAAGCAGGGAGCTCTCCATCTCTGGAGTTGTTCAAGTGGGGACCAAAGGATCATTTAAAAATATTGTAGAAAGGATGTTTGAGCTGGAGGGCTGGATTGGATAATTGTGGTTCTTTTTCTGATATAGTGAACAAAAGTTTCCTTTCTAAATTTTTTTTATAAGATCTGAATATTTGTAACAAGTAACTTCCATAATTCTATACAAATGGATGATAATAAGGCAATTACTTATTTTATTAAAAAAAAGGAGAACAAGAGTGGATGAAATAATGGGGAGAGGAAAAAAGCTGGATCTTAGCATCTATTTATGGAATAGTTATATTTCTTGAAAATTTCGACAAAAGAGGAAATGTTAAATACTCTAACCTAGTTACGAAAGAACTAGGAAAAGCTCCCTGTTTTAATGGGCCTCAAATTGTGGGAACTACTCCTATGAATACTTTTTTTTTTTTTTGAAGTGAAGAAAATCTTTTATTAATGTCATTAGTCACTTCTTAAATTCTATTCCAAAACTTGGATGTGGGGTTTGCTTAAAAAGTGGCCCATTGGTGTATGGTTGACGAACAGGCCCATCTGTGAGGAAGAAAAATGGTGACAAAAGTCTCAGCCTTTAAGGGAAGCATCCTTCCTGCATGCTTGTTCATGTGGGCTGTGAGGTGAAGATTTCCTCCTCAGACTTAGGATAAGCCTTGCATGGAAGCCACAGCAGTGAGAAGACATGAGGATTTCCTCATGAAGAGTTTAATCAGCCTTTTGCCCTGAGAAGAGGCTTTCTTTTTGGGTAGAAAGCTCCTCCCTGGGATGGGTGATGTATTGCCACAGACTAGACAAAGTCTGGCCTGTGCCAGGTGGGGCACATCGGGTGGTTGACTCCTGTCCATAATGTTGACCTTCCCTCTAATGCTTGACGTTTTCCCCTTGAGAGCTTTGGAACTGATATCCACTGAAACAACAACCCTCCCTTCCCTCAAGACCAAACAAGGCCAGTCTGTGGAAAGATGGCATCCTCAGACTTTCTTGAGGCTCCTTGTGCGTGAAGAAGCAACAGCCGGGTTTGTAGGCAGTCCGTTCCTTAAGTTTGCACATGATGCTTCTAAAAACACATCTGAAAGCCAAAGGAATGAAAGTTGAACATTTGAGTTAAACGTTATGATGGGGGAATTTCATTACCAGAGAACTAAAATGTATTATGATATCCTCTCATTATGTCTCATTGTTTAGACACAGTCTTTGGTAATATTTCCAGTGTTTTGTGCTTTTTTAAAAACGGATTTTTCTTTTTTTCTTTTCAGTTGGTACCTGGGCAGTGAGTCAACCCCTTTATGGGCCGGGAGGGTCCATCTGAGACTACAGCTGTAGGATTTGCTCCACCAGCCTCTGTTCTCTAAAAGAGAAGCAATCCATCTTTTTCAGACTAGAGCTAACATTCACTTTTTTAATTTAAAAATGTTTCGTTGTTGTTGTAGATGGAAAGGATACTTTTATTTTGCTGATTTATTTTTATGTGGTGCTGCTGAAATTCAAAAACAGAGCCTCATATGTACTAGGCGGGCGCTCAATCACTGAGCTATGGCCCTAGCCCCAATATTCACATTTAAAAAAAAAAAATCATTTTTTTTTTTTTTTTTTGCTGTAGTTGGACAAACATCTCTATTTTATTTATTTATTTTTATGTGGTGCTGAGGATCGAACCCAGGGCCTCACACATGCTAGGCGAGTGCTCTACCGCTGAGCCACAATCCCAGCTCTCACATTTTTTTTTATCCATTATTTTGATTTCTTTCTTTCTTTCTTTCTTTCTTTCTTTCTTTCTTTCTTTCTTTCTTTCTTTTTTTTTTTTTTTTTTAAAAAAAAGGACAGGAGGCAATGAAATCTTCAAATAATTGATTAAACACTCTTGTCAGTCTGAGCTCTGTCGAGGAGAGGACTGTGTCTTTTGGTCTCTGCAGGTCCACCATGGGGAAGGCAGTGTCAGAGACAGTGGTGCTTAGGAAATACATAGTAAGTGAACTAAGGGATGATCGTGGTCCCAATAAAACGGCGAAGCTGTGGAGATGGCAAGATGCTTGGCATGCAGGAAGCGCACTGTGTCATATTCCTGCCCGCTGATGGCAGAGCGGCTGTGTTTGGCCTGTGTGTTGTTTGAAGGTTAACTGCACTGAAAGTCAAGAATTGCCCGTAACTGGTGGGTTCAGGGTCACCAGGACTGTTGGCAGAGCGGCTGCTGCTTGGAAGACAGACCTCACCTGCTTAATTACAGATGTCCCTCCAGCTGCTTGACCTTGCCCTGCCTGTAATTATGGCTTTTGTAGCCACTCTGCTGCCAGGCCAACCAGAAACACCTAGCTCTGTCTGGAGAGGAACCTATTTGTTTTTATTTTTAATCTTTTAAAATGTAAACCAAACTAGGGTCCTTCCTTTCCTATACTGCACGAGGCCTTCGGGAATCTTCTTTGCCTTAGAAATCCAAGGATAATTTCTTTGTTTGACTTAAGGGTAAATTCCCTCTGTTGATTTGTTTATTTTGAATCAATCTGTCCTTAATTTAAATCAACTTTGTCCTCCCTCCCTTCCACTATTTTTATTTTGTAATTATATATCCCAGATCACATGTATCTAGGAGCCAGTGTAAGAAAAGTTCATTGCCAGTGCTTTTGCAGCCTCCTGGGGACCGGTCACTAATCTTGTCTTCATCCTTGATTCCCCTAAGGTTATTTCTATCCTGAATTTTGGTTTTACTATCTATAGTGTATGTTTTCCTAAATAGCATTAAGTTTTACCTGCTTTTGACGCTTATTTAAACAGTACATATGAATTCTTTGTGATCCATCCAGCACTGTACCTTTGAGGTTCATCCATGTTGGTGTGTATGTGGGCTACTGTTCCTTCATTATTATTTCTGTATATTATTCCATCATGTTAGTATGTCAAAATTCATTTATCCATTTTCCTATTCGTGAATACATGGATTATTTTCAAGTTTTTGTGGTTAGGGACAATGCTATGTTTGGGGCACATGTGCATCCAACTCTAGTTTCTTGGTTATTTCCCTAGGAGCTAAATTGATGGTTCAATATATACGTGTACGTTCAGTCTTACTAGGTGATGATAAATTGGTTTCCAAAGTGACAGTGCCAGTCAGTGCTACTGCAAGACACATTTGCCATATCCGCTTGCTTTGTATCTTCATAACATAACCATTGTGGTTTTAATTTGTATTTTGGATTACTTTTTTATATCTCTGATTATTGATGATACTGAGAATACCTTAAGCAAATTCTTGACCTTCCTTCAAAATATGTGCTCACTCCTTTCCTGAATTTTTCTGTCATGCGTTTATCTATTCCTTATTGCTTCAGAGGCAGTTTTATGAGATGCAAATATCTTCCCCTAGTTTGTGGCTGATCCTTTCATTCTCTCTATGGTCATCTGATACACAGACATCCAAAGAATGAAACTTAGTGAATCTTGAATAAATCATTTCACATGTTTGGGCTTCCAAACATGTTGCTGCTTGAGTAAATGAACATGCGGATGTATTCCGAATCTAGTCCCTCAGTAAGTAGTTCACCACGGCAAAATGAGTGGACATGTCTGAAAGCACATTTTCAAAGTGCAGAACCACATACACAAGTAATACAGGAAGCCTAGATTCTTCTCTACCTTATCATAGTGCCTCCATTTTTTATACATAGCATACTCCCTGGAAACATTCTGTTACTGAAGTTACTTTTTAAAAAAATTCACCTAGTGTCTTATGAGATTATTGTTGGCTTACTTATTTTCTCTTTGCCTCCCTCGAATATATGCACTCCAGGGCAAGAGTTTTTATTAAACTGTTTTTGATTGTTTGGTTAGCAACTTGGAATAACGCCTGGCACCTTGTTAGATGCTCAATAAATATTTGCTCAGTGAGTGACAGAATCAGTCCTTACTGGTGGTCATGGTGTCGTTGCTATGGCGTCATCCAAATGCTGTCTTTAGGAGTTGCTCCCTATTCAGCAAAATTGTAAACTTTAAGCAGTGGATTGATTGGTCAGTGTTATCTGTGGCCTTTTCCTTTCCAGAGAGGGTGGGTGGAGCAAGAGGAAGGGCTTCACACCCCTGGGAGCAGAGAGCTCAGTTTTTAAACTTGTAGCTGGGCTGGCACTCTTCTGCAATTTCTAGGGTGAGACCAGAATTTCCCAGGCTATTTTCTTTGCCCTTCTGTGTGGTTGCTCTTAAGTTTGCTGCTTTTCCCAACCCTGTGGGCTTTTGCTTTGTTGCTATAGAAATGCGAGCTGGGGGTGGGGGCCGATGTGTGCTTGTGAGGGCTGGGAGAGGGGCTGTAGCAGAGGCACTGGCCATGGATGCGAAGGGAGTGGGACCAGTGGAAGATGGTCACCATGGAAGTGTCTCTGAAGGGCCTGCCCACTTTTGAGGGCACTGTCTCCAGAGAGCTTTTAACTTCACATGGTAAATACTTGGGGAACAGGCTCCCTTTGTGGATCTGCAGTGCTCCCTTGGCACTTATCCAGCCCTTCAGTGGAACATCTGGAAAGCCTTGGCCCCCTCCCCGTGCCAGAGCCGCTGAGCTCTAGAGACAGAGGTCGATGACCTCTCCTTGGCTGCTTCTTAACCCGCGTCCCAGACAAGTGTGTCCCTGGGAACCAGCGAGCAGCACAGATCTCTGATGCCAAGGCTTGTGCACTATCGCTGTCCTACTTTCACTTCTGATAAAACAGAGGCGGCAGAGAAAGGGCCTGGGTAGGGAGAGGGATGAAAATTTGGCTTTTCAGGAAATCAGAACTCAAGTGGGGAGCCCTGCTTCCTTCTTACTGGTTTTCTGGCTGGGAAAACAGCAAGCTGAGCTATTGCCTGATGTTAATGCTCCTTCATGCTGGGGCTGACATTAGGGGTGGGCTTGGGGCTAAAGACTAATTTGGTTCCAACCGCCACAGGCACCCCTAGCAATCCCTCGGAGATAATTCTGAAAAAGTGCCTGATGATTTCTTATGCACATATTTTATAACACACTGGGTGTGCTGAAGTTAGTGAAAGGGACTTCCGATGCATAATAGATTGGGGGTAAATATGCCATGTAATTACCTCTTCTGTAATAATGTTTTATAACCTATGCATTAGGTTGCACACTTAATATTCATTATTACACACACATACAAGAAAAAAATAGAGTAGAAATGTCCATAACCTTTTCTCAATAACAAATGTGCTCTTTGCATGTGGGGTCAGATACCCAAGACCAGCTTATTTTCAATTTCACTTATAAATAAAAGCTCTTATTCTTACCTCTTCCTTGTACATTGTAGGTATTCAACAAATGTCGTTTGAACCACTGATTTCTCTTTACCCAGATATCTGCTGCAGGTTTATCCTACTGGCAAACCTGCTCAGGTAGCACAAAGATGAATTGCCAGGTT
Organism: Callospermophilus lateralis; assembly: GCF_048772815.1. Lineage (NCBI taxonomy): Eukaryota > Metazoa > Chordata > Mammalia > Rodentia > Sciuridae > Callospermophilus > Callospermophilus lateralis. Next base: position 36,172,509 of record NC_135318.1, read on the forward strand.
TGAAACATTATAATGTCAGAAGCCAACTAAATGTCTATAACTAAGGGACATTTTGTGCCATTCTATAAAGGAATAATTTAAGCAACCATTTTACATTTTTATGTATTAATGGGGACATATATTTAAAATAAATCATTAAGAAAGTAAGTTAGAATAGTAGGTATACTATGACCCCATTCGTGTAAAAAGAAACACACACAAATATATATATATATATATATATATACAGTGAATATATATGTATATATGTACACTAGACTTGTATAAGCTTGAAAAGTGGGAAGGGGGTCCTAGGGACTTTTGCTTACCCTGTGTCCTTTCAGTTTATGGACATTTCTGCCTTGGGTTTACATAGGTGTAAACTCTGTTACTCTAGATGCCTCATCGTGTGGCCTCTTGGTGTACCATGACCACTTCCTCTTCTCACAATGGTCTGCCTCCTCCTCCTCCTTGCAGATCTCACAGCCTCTGTGTAACCTCCTGGCCCTCTCCCCCGTGCAGCCTGGCCTCCTCTGAAGAGCCACATAGCTTCTGGTCATTCCACTTAGTGGTGCATGAGGACTGTCTGACTTAGTTCTGCTTTGCTTTTCTGCCTTAACTCCTCCCATAGGCTGTCAGGAGCGAGCGTGGCACTGTGCACTAGAAGGCATCAGGCACTCCCTGCCTATGCAGTCTGAGGGCTGGGGGTCTTCTCTCCTGGCTTTTCTGGTATCCTGTGTTTCTGCTGCTGGACCTGAGCCATTGACCTCTGGGACCCATATCCAAGGGCTGCATTACTAGGAAATCTAGTGCCAGGTCATCCTATAGATGATGGGGACAAAGCTGTAATGCCCAGGGCTTTGGGGACTGCTAGGACTCAGTGCAGACATCTGATTACCAAAAGTCAGCTCTGCCCCCGAGGTTGTGTGTGTACAATGCATGCAAATTTATGCACACTTACATTCATAATCACCTGTGCAGTGTACTGCTGGGCCCAGAGTTTGGCAAGGGCTGCATTCTCACTGAAAACTGGTCTATCCTCCTGCCCCAAATCAGAGCATTTCATTTTGACTAAAAACTTTTTTTTTTTTTTGAGGGGGGGTGATACCAGGGATTGAACTCGGGGTCACTAGACCACTGAGCCACATTCCCTGCCCTGTTTTGTATTATATTTAGATTTAGGGCCTCTCTGGGTTGCTTAGTGCCTTGCTTTTTCGAGGTTGGCTTTGAACCAGCAATCCTCCTGCCTCAGCCTCCTGAGCTCCTGGAATTACGGGTGTGCGCCACTGCACCCAGCTGGAAACTGTTTTGAGTAACAATTTTAGTGGTTCTCTGTTCTTCAGGCGCCACCTTCTCTGCTTGTTTGAGCCCTGCTGCTAGAGATGAGAGCAAATGGGGACAATATATGTGGTTTGAGGGTTTGGAATGGGGTTGTGGGACAGGGCAGCTGGTCCCAACAGTATATCCTATTATTATTGTGTGTTTGAGGCTTCTGCAAGTTGGGTATGTAGAATGAAAGTCTCTAACATCTAATTCGCATTCAGCCTCAACTGTCTGTCTAGGGTACCTACTTTTCTTGTAAGAATATGACTCTTCTGGAAAATATAGAGGGTCTCAGGGCTACTCACTGTATTGCCTGGATAATATAGTCCTTGATGCTTCCTCCATGAAGATGGGAAAACTTGTTCACATGCTCAAAAGGCAGCAAGTTTAGTCCCAGACACAAGCTTACCTGTGAACACAATGTGAGGATAATATAGCACTCTCAAAGGACCAATGGCTATGAATCAGGACATCTAGTGGGAGTCTCTCGAAGGGCCAGAGAAGTGCCTGCTTTCTCTCCCTACCACCTCCCTCCTTCCTGCCTTCTCTTTCTCATTTGTTAGTTGCTCACAAGCTGGGCTAACTCTGGGGATGCAAAGACGAGTCAGACAGTCCTTACTCTCAGGGAGTTCACACTTCAGGAGTAGAAATGGGTGTTTAAACAGAGTAAGTACAGCACAGAGCCATGGATTTAGGAGATCGTTCTGTTCAGGATTCCTGGAGGCTCAAAGGATGGACTGGCCAAGTCTTCCTGGCTCATTAGAAGTCCTGGAAGAAGCTCTTTCCGATGGGGGAGGATAAGCAGGTGTGGCCGCAGGCTGCAACGGGACGTGAGGCTTTGGGGGCCAGGCTGAGCTCAGGAGGAGGTATGGAAACAGTGTGCCTGGTTGGACTGGAGGCATATGGAAGGCAGCCATCAGATGGGTCCTGCTACCAACAGATGGGCCAACAGAAAGGCCATCGAGCTTCAAGTATGACCTTGACTCTGGTTTACCTGAACTGGCCCCTCACTTTTCCAAATTTCGATTTCCTCACTTGTAGATTAGTTTAGTGGAGGGGAACTTCCCTCTGGCCAACTGAGTCTATGAAATATGCCGACATAGATGAGCAGGAGCAAGGTGGACGATCTATTTCGTGCACAGCAGCATCACATGAATTTAGGGGAGGAAAAAGCTGAATGGGCCCTGTTCCAGGTGACAGCCTGGAACAAAGTCTGTCTGGGCCTGGTGGCCACCTCTAGCCTCCTCTTCTGTTATTTGAGTTTAATCCTTGCTGATGAGGAGGTTCCTGGGGAGGGGGGTCGTGCTATTGAGTTCCTTTAGCAGATAAGGTGGGGAGCTCTAAGAAAGCTCTTCCCTGCATCTGCTGTTTCCCAGGTGCCTGAGTTTGAAGTCCAAGGTGGTATATTGTGAGGTGGCATTTCCTGAACTCCTTCGATGGAAGCAATCGAACTTCTCTTCCTGTGGCCACTTTTGTGTGGAGGAGGAATCTGGGGCTCTGATGCAGTTGGTTAGAAGGAGGACTGGGTCTGAATGGTTGTCGCTTGTCAGAGCCACATTCTGTTTTCTCTGCCTGTTTCCCTCCTCTCCATTTGACCTGTTGGCCTAGGGACCCTGAGTTTTCTACAAATTTTTTTTTTGTATATTACGGTAACACATTTGAAGGGAAGAAGGCTCATAGCTTCAACTTAGCTCTTAGAAGAATTCAAGACCTCAACACGCTTAAGCATAGTTGTTCTGGAGAATGACCTTGATGACCTTGGGATTCACCTGCCACCCTGGTGTAACCTTGTTCCTGGTCCCCACCCCCTGCCCATATTTTTAGGAATGAAATACGTGACACAATAGATTGTTCTAGACAATTATTTTTCACTGGAAAGAAATGTAAAACGTTGCAATAGAAGTATTTCTAAAATGTAAACTTAGCTGCCTTTTTAAGGACAATGTACTGAACATAAGTGTTTAATGTTTTGGACATTTTTATGAACATCAATTATTGGCTTGTGTTCTTCTAAGGAGTGTGAGGGGTGTGGGATTTGTCCCTATGCCAAAGAACCCCAGGTTGTCTTCTTTCTTCTGTAATTTCTCCCCACCACTCCTATGGATTATGAAGAGATATCTTCCTTTATGTATAATTGTTTGCGTGGGAACCTGAGGAAGGACTTTAGCTTTTATTTTGAAGTAAAGTACTTGTTTTTATAATTGTCACTTGCTGCTTGAACATAGAGAGCTGTACTATAGGCTCCAGAGCAGTGGATCTCAAACCTGAACATGCATCCACCATCACCTGGAGGGCTGGTTAAAATATAGCCTGCTGGGCCCTCTTCAGACTTTCTAATTCTGGAGATCTGGGCAAAGGTCAAGATTTTGCATTCCTAACAAGCTTCCCAGGTAATGTGAGATTCCAGGTCAGGGGACCAATTTTGAGAACCACTGTTTTAGAGCAGTACTTCTCAAACTTTCATGTGCATATAAATCATCTAGGGAATCTTATTAAAATGGAAGCCTGAGTCATAAAGTCTGGGGTAGGCTCTGAGATTTTGCTTTTGTAATCAGCTCCCAGGTGATGCTCATTCTGCTGGATTACGGGATAGGTTTATGTAGAAAGACTAAAGCAGTGGCTCAAAACCCTTGCCAATGAGAGAGACCTAAGGAAAGAGGAGAGGAGTGAAAAGGAGAAAGAGAGTAATATCCCAAAACAGATAAATCAGAATCTTTGTGCATGGAGCCTAAGCATCAATATAGCTCCCTGGTGATTTGGATGGGTAGTCAAGGTTGGAATCCTGTTCTCAAAGTTGGGATTCTACTGAAAATCTGTCCTCTAAATAAATGGAATATTTCAGTATTTCATATTTGATTGAGTTGGTTTGATTATCATCTCCAAAATTGAGATGTCACTAATATAGTACCAAGGGTGGGGATTTTAAGAGGTGATTGGGCTTCACTCATGTTGGGCTTGCTTTCCCTTTTGCTGTGGGAAAACACAGGAAGAGGGCACAGCATTCCTCCCCTCCCAAGAATGCAGCAACCTGGTGCCATCTTGGAAGCAGAGAATCCTTACCAGACAAATGAACCTGCTGGCCCCTTGATCTTGGACTTACTAGTCTCTAGGATTTTTTGTCTTGGCTTTTTGTAAGTTACTAAGGCTCAGGTTTTTTGTTATAGCAGCACAGATAGACTGAGATAGCTTTGTTGGTTTCCAAATGTGCCTTGACTGGAGAGATATGGAAGGCAACACTGCCTCCTGCTGGTAATAGGTGGATCAGTCCAAAGGACATTGAGGATTTAAGTGGGACCCTGCTGTCACTGGCTCACTGGACTGACCCCACACTTTTCCAGATTACTCTTTCCTCATTTATAGAGTGGTGTGGGTAAAGTAAAAATTTCCCTCTATCTGCTAACATATTTGAGGATATCATCTGGAAAGCTTTAAAAGATAAGATTGAAATAATTTGAGATTTGCTTTGAAATAACTGGGTGGTGGGCTCAAGATGTAGCTCAGTGGTAGAATGCTTGCCTAGCATGCTCAAGGCTGTGTGTTTGATTCCCAGCACTGGAAAAACAATGTTTGTACTTAACTAGGTAGGATTATTTTGAGGTGAGGACATTGATCTATGTGGTCCAATCTATAGCCACTAATGATTTGTAGCTATTTAAATTAAATAGTTTCAAAGGGAAAAAATTAACATCTCTCGTGACACCAGCCACATTTCAAGTGCTCAGTGGTCACATGTGGCTACCTGCATGGATACTGCAGAAAATCCTATTGGAGAGCATTAGGATATGAAACGAGACTGGCTGTGAGTAGATAATTATTGAAGCTGGGTGATCGGGTCTCTGGGGGTTCATTATCCTGTATTGTCTACTTTAAATAGCTTTAACATTTTCCATAATAAATTGTTCAAAAAATATGCTCAGGCCTCACTCCAGAGCAATGAAATCAGAATCCTTAGGGGTGGGGTCGGGCATCCAATGTTGGTCTGGCAGAGCTCCCCATGTCTTCCCAGTGTACCGCCAGGGTTGAGCCTCGCTGGGCTAATTGAATAGGTGTGCTTAAAGATGATGAGATCCAGCTGTGCTCCCAGCCTGCATGACCTTCAATCAGACTGGGCACTTGCTTTTTTCTGGCTTGGCTAATGAGGATGGGGGTGCTGTTCTGCTTTCCTTTCAGACATACAGCAAAATCCAGGGAGAAGGAGCTGAAAGCCTCTGATACCCATCAAGCACTGTGCACATGAAATACGTTTACTGCTTTTTCTTGTTCCCAGTCTGGCCACAGTGAGGCCTTGCAGTAGGGTTGCCAGATACAGCAAATAAAAATATAGGAGGCCCCATTAAATTTGAGTTTTAGACAAACTATGAATAATTTTTCATGTAAGTATGTCTTGAGCAATACTTGAAACATATAGTAAAAAGTTATTTGTATTTTTTCTGGCGATTCTACGCTGGAGCCTCTTTCCCTGTTGCAGTTGGCAGGGTGGGGACCCCGAGCTTTTGTTTGTAGCTGCAGATCTATGGAGCTGCCTTCGTCTGGGGAGCTTTTCTGTTCACCAGCATTGGGAAGGAGATGGGGTCAACAGAGAGAATGCTCTTAAAACCCAATGTAGCAGCGTCTCTCCATTCATTCAGGTCTTTCATTCCTTGCACTGGAAGTCTCAAGTTTTTCTCATATAAATCATACGGCACTTGCTCATAGTGTGTTAGATTTATGACTGAGGGTTGTGGAGTTATTATGTGTAGGTGTGTGTGCCAACAGGTGTTTAATTTCAAATTCCAATTGTTCATTTCAATTGTTGGGATAATGCTAGATAGACAGGCAGTCAGCTGGCTTTCAGATCTTGTCCTTGCTAAGGAAGAAGCAGAAGAGCCAAAGCCCAGTGATCTGGGGCCCTGGAGTGTCAGGCCCTTCCACAGCCATTGCTGTAGGGCAGCCCTGTGGGGAATCCCAGGTCACTTTTGTTTGTTGGACTCCTGAACATTGCCCCATTCAGTCAGAGAAAGTCCATTTTCAAAACCAAAATAGCCTTTAAAAAAAATTCCTCCTTCTGACCAGGTTTGCACATGGACCCACGTGTGCACAGCTCTTTATCTCCTCCTTAGCTCATTACTGTCCCTACAGGGCAGTTCTCATTCCTGGCTTCAGCCTGAAATTATCTGTGAAGCTTAAAAAAAAATGCATGCCTGGTTTGGGGGGTGTATTTGGACTCTGTGTATCTTATAAAGTTCTTCCGGTGACTTTAATACTCAGCTTGACTTAAGAATATCTGCCTTGAAGCCTCAAACAAAAGAAACTTTTTAAACACAGTTAGTCCTAGGTAACAAAGGGAAGCTGAAAATGAATTTATACTAAAGGGTGGATGGTTGCTAGCCTAACTCTCTTGATTTTTTCATGTTAAATAATTGGTAGAATTTTCAGCTGTGCATTTCAGCTGCCTAGTTGGGTAAAGATGAATGGTCCACTTTGTTGCAGATGCATGGATTTTCTCCACCTTCAAGGCTCTTGGTGGTAGGTACTCTGTTTTATAGCTGGGTTCAGTTGCTGATAGAAATATTTGACATTCACTTTTTAGAGTATTTGACTAAATACTTCAAATATAAAAATCAATAAGTCAACATGAATGACTCAGAGTCTCTAATAGCTTCAGAATAATGTGGCTTGTACTAAATGTTAGCTGCCATTGTTATTGTCATTATGACCAAGTTACTGTGCATTCCAACCGTGTCCTTAGGGAAAAGAGGATTAGATGAGGGAATAAAACCTATTAAGTTCTATGTCCTATTTAAAGCAGCTTCTTGTAATACTGCTAATAACTGTTAATAATAATAGAAGCCACAAAATACTGCTAATGACCATTAAAAAAAAAAAAAGCTACCATTCATTAAGCACTGTTCCTGTTTTCTTTCCAATGACCACTATGTGAGATGGGGACAGTTTTTCTTCCCGTTGTCCTGAGTGTAGCCAGGTTGGGTTACCTGAAGGAGCACACCTAGTAAGTTTGCACTTGGGCAGTCTGGTCCATCCTGATCATCTGTGACCTTGGGGAGGCACTCTCCTCTCTGGCTTTCAGTGTCCTCACCTGTGAGACCTGGATAAGTGATTTCCTTTAGATCTGTGTCAGTTGCCTGCCAAGGACTCGGCATCTCCTTTAACACATCAAGTCGCGGGTTTTCAATTCTGCCAGTGTTTCAACAAAATTGACCCAAGTGCATTGAGATAGACTGGAAATCAAAATCTAATGCATATGTCAATTAATATTGTAATACAATTATATTCTTAACACATAATTACATGTTATACTGTATTTAAATTTTTACAGGTGTTCTACCTCTAGGGTGAGGGGACAGAGTGGGCTAAGAGTACTTGAGTATTATTCTACTCATCCTCGGGAGGAGGTCAGGGGCCTACTAGGTGACAAGGTTGCGGATGTGCAGAACTAAGATGTGAAGTGCAGTTTGGGGACTGCTTGGGGTGAGTTGTCCCAGAGAAAGGGGGCTGAGCATTGGTTTGAGAGGAAAGGGCCCACAAGGTCAAGGCCTACACCAGTATTTCTGTTTGGATGCTCTTGAGAGTCTGATCTGTTTTAAAGTAAAATCGAAGAAATAAGTTTCATCCTCACTTTTTTTTACATATTTTAACATTGACTTTCATTCTGGCATTTAAATTACTTTAATAAAGGAGAATTCACATTGAGGCTTTTTGCTGTTGATGACTTAGTTACTTGTCAGACGTGCAGAGCTGAGCTCCCACCTGCCAGCGGAGTGAACAGCGTCATGGAGGCAGTTTTGATAGTAGGAAGGTAGGGGGTCAAGTCAGGAGAGCCCTGTGCTCAAGTGCATGGTTTCCTGAGCCACACACCCTTGTTCCAATCCGGTTCTGATGGCCTTGTAGCCTCACCCCTTCAGGCAGGTTTCTGTGACTTTTCTAAGCCTGATTTCCTCATTTGTAAAGTGGGTGATCATACTTTCTCTTTGGCTGTGGTGACCCTATGAAGAGGAATGAAGTGCTGGGGACCTAGTGGGCCTTCTAGTCAACAGACCCCCTAGATCTCTGAAGGGGACCAACAGCACTCAGAAGAAACAGGCATCCCAGGAGGTGACGAGTGACTGCCCCATCACTTCCCGTCCCCAGGGGCCGCTGGGCACACAGTGGGGCCTGGGATTGTGCAAGAGACTTCTCAGAGTGGGGCCTGCATGTGTTCCCTGTCTTTGAAGATTCCAGGGTGTCCTGTTCCTTTCCGAGGGACTGGGATTGACTGTGGATCGATAAAGCAGTCAGCTCAGCTGACCGGAGATGGGCCCCTCCTCGTGTCTGACTCGGACTCTCCTCCCCACCCCCAGAGAGGCTCCTCTGTGCATGGCTCTGGCTTTGAGAGCATTTCATTCCCTCCCTGGTGGGGACAAATGGCAGGTTGAGCAGGTTCACACATACAACTGCAGCTGGGGCCTGGGATCTTTGTCCGAGGAACGTTTAATGGATAAAACCTTTTACCTGTTGGAGATTAAATGCTCTGGGAAGCCTGTGGTTAGATAATCTAGCACTGAGGAAAAACACTATCAATAATTGCTCTGTTGTTTTGCGCTGCTTCTCTTGATAGGAACTAAAGCGTGTTTCTCAGCAGCAAGAGCAATAAAAACACCTTCCGAGGAGGAGCTGGCTTTTCCTGACTCCTCGAGAGCAAATGATTTAGAGGTCTCTCTGTGGGAGATGAAATGGGATTCAGGTAAGCAGCTGAAGGGTTTACGTGGGATTACGCTGTAAAACACCATCCTGGGGGGTACTTTCCTTTGCAGAGAAGAGAGCGAGAAGCAGAGGCTTTTGGAAGTCAGGTTCGTGGTGCAACTTAAAGGGATGAGAAGTGGACTTCTCCAGGACCTTCTTCAGACAGTGCCTGGACACAGGGGACAGGCCTTTTTTCCCCACCTGCTAGAATCTTCCCCTGAGATATTGGAGTGTATGTTAATCAGGTGGACAAGGGGTAACCTGAGGACCTCGGGCCAGCCAGACCAGTGAGCTCCTTTGCTCAATTCCACAAATGTATCTGGCACCACCTCCTTAGTGCCAGATACTGTAGTTGACACTGGGCGTATAGTGAGAATAAACCAGACACAAATCTCCACTCTTATAGAGCTTAGATTCCACTGGGGGAAACAGACTGCAGACAAGTCACAGATGCTATATAATTTTCATCAAGGAGAAAAAATAAAGCAAGAAAGAGGAATATGAAGTGGCCAGAGGTTAGCTAAGATTATAAGTTTACAGGGAGACCTTTGAGGAACTTGGTGAAGGTAGTAGTAGGGAAGCGAACTAGGCGGGAATGAAAGAAGATGGTGTGGGCAGAGAAAACAGCAAGTGCAAAGGCCCTGTGCACACAGGAGTCATTGTGTCTGAACCAGAGAGAACTGGGAGGCGTAGGTAAAAAACAAGGTGAGGGAGGCAGAAGAGAACCAAATCAGCAGGGCTTTCAGGTCCCAGTCAGGACTCTGGCCTCGGCTCTGAAGTAAGATGGGAGCCACTAGAGGTTCTGAGCAGAAGAATGACCTGATTAAAGATTTGATAGGATTATCCCGACTCCTTTGTAACAGTGGACAATAAGAGACAAAGGCAGATACAGAGGCTGATTAGGAGCCACGGCCATGATCCAGGCCAGTGGTAATAGTGGCCTGAACCAGGGTGGTGGGGATAAGAAGTAGTGCTTGGCGTATTTGAGCAAGTGCAGTTGGACTGTGTTGACATGCCCGAAGTCGATTGTGGATGTAAAGAGAGAAATCAAGGATGACTCCAAGGTGTTTGGTCTGACAACTGAAATGATAACGGATACAGAGAGACTCTAGGGTGAGGGATCTAATTTGGAGCTCCATTTTGGCCATGTTAAGGTCCAGCTGGCATAACAGCACATGCCTCTAATCCAAGGCACGTGACTCCCAGTTCTCTCTACTTGGAAAGCTGAGGCCAGAGAATTGTGAATCTGAGGCCAGTCTGGGCAACTTAGCGTGACCTTGTCTCAAAAGAAGAAGAAGAAAAAACAAAACCCAAGGCTGACATCTGGGCGATGTTCAGGGTTGCTGCCTGGAGGGCTCTGGTGCTCAGCCTGGGCTGGAGATGTAAATTGAGGACTCATGAGAATGGAGGTGGTCTACAGAGGAGACCAGGGCACCTGGGAACTGGAAGGGCCCTTAGTGGCTGCCTTCTGCACACCTGTCATCTCTTTAAGAGGAAATGAAAGGTCATACCTCAGTCAATTGGAAAATCTGAGTTAGGGCCCAGCTCGGTTAAGGCCTATCCAGATAATTCTTTATAGTTTTTTTTTTTTTAAAGAGAGAGAGAGAGAGTGAGAGAGGAGAGAGAGAGAGAGAGAGAGAGAGAGAGAGAGAGAGAGAATTTTTTGATATTTATTTTTTAGTTATCGGCGGACACAACATCTTTGTTTGTACGTGGTGCTGAGAATCGAACCCGGGCCGCATGCATGCCAGGCGAGTGCGCTACCACTTGAGCCACATCCCCAGCCCTCTTTATAGCTTTTTAAAAGTATTTATTTATTTATTTATTTTAGCTCTAGATGGATACAACATCTTTATTTTGTTTATTTATTTTTATGGGGTGCTGAGGATCGGAACCCAGTGCCTCACATGTGCAGCTGAGTCACAACCCCAGCCCTTTACAGTGTTTTTATGGGAGCTGATAGAGTTTGCTGAGGCTTGCATTCTCTCTGTCTCTTCCTCCCTCTCCCTCTCTCTCTCTCTCTATCTCTCTCTCTCTCTCACACACACACACACACACACATTCTGTTGTCTTAATATTGTTGTCGTAATATGGATGGCCACTCCTTTACAATCCCAACTACCCTAGAGTGTCATTTAAGAATCACAAAGACCATGGATAGCCCTCTACTGGCCAATGGAGAGATGAGACGAGAAATTGGGAGGAGCATGTAGAAATTCTTATGATGACTTGACATTGCTACAACATCCAAGGGCAACGTCAGTAGACTGCTCTTGATGAGCAGGGTGTGGACGGGTTTGGGTGTTGTTGAACTCAGTGGTGGCTCATTTATACTATGAGTTTGTATGAATCAGGTGTGATAGGACCATGTAGCAGATTGGAAATAAAACAAATAAACATGGGTCCTTCACTACACAGGGCTGAGAGGCACTGACTCAGCATGATGCCCTCAGTAAATCCTTGTTAGATGTGAGGAGAGAATCTTGTAATTCTTCTAAGACTCAGGCCTCGTCTCTGCCAGATGTTGGTGCCAACAGTTGATGATGTCTCCGTGGGGAGAGCTTCCTTTTCTTCCTGGTGGCCGGAGGTGTCAATCTGCCGTCTTCCTTGCTCTCAGCTCAGTGTCAGTCAGTGCCCTCCTTAAAAGCAGTTCTTTCAGTCACTCCAGCCTGTCCTAAAGTGTGAGCCCTGCAGTGTTTCCAAGGGGGCTTCTAGAACCCCCAAGGCTGAGTCTCTCTTGGCCATTCAGACTAAGGAGGAGACATACGTTGCCTTCAGTCACGTCCTGAGCTGTCGGAGAAAGAATTTTGGAGGGAGACAGGTGTTGGCAAGTGCCATTGTTAACCACTTGAGTCTCAGTCCCTTCTTCACTATAAAATGAGGCAACCTTCCCCACCTCATGGTGCTATTGGGAACGTTCGAGGACACAGTATGTGCCTAGTAGAGGGCCTGGCATTGAAAAGATGCCCAACACAAGTCCCATTAAGCCACGTTATGCAGGTGACATTCTGATTTTGAATTCAGATTCACCTCAGTCTTCTATTCCTCAGCTCCTTGCCCTGTACCTATGGTCTTTACTCCCTGCCTCCTTCCCTGCTTTGTCTGCCTGTAGGATTTGTGGTCACCATGGTGGATCCTGGGTCGCTGGACTGGCTGCTGCTCTTGTTTCCACGGATGACTCCAGAGGGCTCCTTTCCGGCTGGTAGTGACAGGAGGGAGCTGCAGGAGCTTTTGCTTGTATATTGGGCTGCTCTGAACTGTGCTTGTCCCCCAGCCTCCTACACCACCATCTGCAAGTCCCTGTGAGAAAGGAGGCAGCTCATCTGCCATGTCCCAAGTAGGCTCTCCTGACCTGCCGGCAATGCCTCCCAGGGCTGTTTTCCCATCTTGTCACTTGTTTCCGAGCCATTTGCCAAATGCCACTCTTTCTGGTCTCCTTGTCTCCTTCTCTCACCCTCTGGCTTGAGTTTTTGGAAGAGTCCCATGGGAAGGGTGAGGAGGGTGTTGCCATGGGACATAGGAAATGTCTAACTCAGGTGTAACGCCTGTCATATGGTCCTGAAATGCCATCTTGAGTGACCCTTGCCTTCAGGGTCTGAATTCCTGATGATTAATATGCAGATGGTGGTTCATAGTTCCAACAAGCTGCATTCTACTGTTTTCAGAGAAAGGATTCTTGCTTTCTGCCTGCTGCTGGCACTGGATCTCAGATTTCAGAATCTGCCACCAAACAGATGGCAGTTGGGGAATATTTGGGAATTAAATGCCTCATTCTATTAGTCTGATTCTGGCCTGTTTTAATTTGGGGATATAGCTTATGTCCACTTGGCCTGTGTTTCTAACAGGTAAAAATATCCTGTTTTGTTTCAGTAGGAGGAAAAAGATATCAATATATTATGAAGAGAGTGTATGTATATACATACACCATGTATTATAAAATCTACAGAACTCCAAATGGATGCATCTGGTCTTCAGGGGTCCCCTCAGCTGCGGCAGGATTGAGGATGTGGGTGAGATGGGTGCCAGGGATAGGGGTGGGTATGTAAGGCAGCTCCTCCAGGTTAGAACCAGAGAAGAAATAGTGCAGAAGAGTCTAGGAGGAAAGAACAATTAAATGCAAATGTCCTTGCACAATAGCAAAGAAAATCATATATCTGAGTCCAAGATGAAACCACCAATATGGTAAACTCCCACAGCTTGTCTGATCTCTTGACTTAGCATTTTCATTGATTGCTTCTAGTCGCTATGATTTAAAGTCTGCCAACGCAGTATCTACAGCCATACTGAAGACTCTTCAAGTTGGGGACCCGTTCTGTTGTTGCATGTTAAGCAGGATGTTGGAGCACAGGATCTAGTTCTAGAGGGACCAGGAGAGGGATCTAGAGGCTTAGAGGTGAGTTCATAGCAGAGACACTTTGCATGTTCCAAGCCCCTCATGGTGGTGATCTGCGTGCATGAGAATGGGGGTTATGTGGAAAGGAGATTAATTTGATCTGTCTCAGAAAAACAGAGAAAACCATGGGGGAGAAATGGAAGCTCAAGGTGAGATTTTTCTACAACAGAAGTGGCTGCTTTGTGGGTGGTAGAGGGCTCCCACCCTGGAAATGTTCATGCAGATGACATTCTGCCAAAAGAGGGTCCAGCAGAGCCTGAGAGGTTGGAGTAAATGAATTTGCAAACTCCTGTTTTTGAAAATGAATGACAACTTTCTTCTAGTTTATATCAATATTCAGAGTCTTCTGTATTTCTTGTAGTGTCGGGAGGACGCTGTCCTCAGAAAGTGATAAATGTTTGTTAATTAGTACAATGGGGAGGTTTTATCATTGCAAAATTAAATCAGTTTCTGCACAGCTTGGTAACAGCAGTGAGAATAATCTTATATGGGTGTTGAAAATCCACATATGCTACCAAAATTTGGTCTGTCCATCTGGGGAGTGGGGAATGAAAATCCTCAGTTGTATGTCATCTTTCAGGTCATCTTTAGCTTATCCTCACCCCCAAATTCACACTCCAGCCTCCTCATTTCCCAAATGGCCCAACTGGCTCCTTAATTTTTTGTCCCTAAAAGCACTAGCCCTTGATGTTCTATGTCACTGTAGAAAGGGACCTCACCCATAGAAAGAGAAATACACTGATGCTGTGGCTCTGAAATCAACAGTGGTCTGACGTTGATTCACTTCCACAGTCTTGCCTGAGTAGTCTAGAGGGGCCCATCTCATCAAATCACTATCTAGTTTAAAATCCTTCAGCATTTCCCCATCCTCTGCAAAATATACATCTAAATTACTGCGTCAGAAAACAAACTCTTGTCTTCTGGCCCCTGTGATTGTTTTCAGGTCATCTGTAGCTTATCCTCACTCACAAATTCACTCTCTAACCTTGTCACTCCCTCAGTGGCCCAACTTGCTCTTTATTATTTGTCCCTAAAAGCACTACCTTTTGGTGTTTGTGCTTAAGTCTATTATATTGCAACTTCAAGCCATAGATGGTATTTCCTGTCCTCTCCCTTTTAATCATTTGGGACAATTCTCTCTTGGTCTTCCCCTGTGTATAGGCTGGCCCGATCTATTCCTCCAACCATGGGATAGGCCATATTTCTCTTTCATCTTTGCCCCTTACCACACTGGCTAGTCAGTTTTGCTTTTCCATTGCTGGGCCTTTGCAAATGTTGTTTCTTCTACTTGGATCACTATTCTTGGCCAACTCGACAGCTTCTCATTTTTTATATTTTGCAATCTTTTGTGAATAGCATACTGTTGGATTCTTAAAAACCCAGACTGAAAGTCTTTGTCTCTTAACTGGAGGTTATAGTCTATTTATATTTAATGTAATCACTGATATGTTCGCATTTAAATCTAACATTTTGTTCTTTGTATATGTACCCTGTTCTGTCTTTCTTTCCTTTCTTGACTACATTTGGGCTGAATTAATTTTTTTTCTTGTTTTCTCTCTTCACTAATTTGGAAAATGGGCATTCTCCTTCTATTAGCTATTGCCTTGGAAATTACTATATATATATTTGTATTTATATGTACATATGTGTATATGTATGCTATATATGTGTATGCATACATATACATACATACATACATACATACATACATATAGGAAATTAATTAGACTAGAGGGTCTCTACCACTGAGCTATATCCTCAGTTCTTTTTAGTTTTTATTTCGAGACAGCTGGCTTCGAACTTGCCATCCTCCTGCCTCAGCCTCTCTAGTTGCTGGGATTACAGGTGTGTGCCATTGCACCTGGCCCACTTAAATATATTTATGTATACTTACAAAAGTTTCAAAATTAATTAAACTTTTACTCTTCTTCTGGATAATACAAGGAACTTAGAATGATTTACATTTACTTTCACCATGTTCATCTCGTACTTTTATTGATGAAAATTTTAATCATATTAAAGGAAATCCTATAAAACATTACACTTGTCTGATGCAGCAATATTTGTTAGCTGTATTCCTATATTGATCACGTCTTTTGCTCTTCATTCATATACTTTAGCCTTGTATTTGGGAATATTTTCTTTTTAAAGTACATCCTTTAGAAATTCCTTTCCTGAACTGTGTAAACTCTCTCACTTTCATTTGTTTGGTAATATTTTCCATCATCTTTATTCTTGGATGGCTTTTTTCCTTTTTGGTGATACAAAATTCTAGAGAGGCAGTTATTTTCTTCTAGCACATTAAGGGTATCTTTCCACTATCTTGTAATATTGCCATCAAGAAGCCATTTATCATTCTGTCACTCTTTTGAAGATAATGTTTTTATTTTCAGGGTTTCTCTTAAGATTCTTATTCTTGTCTGTGGTATGAATTTTCATACTAATGTGCCTAGATGTGGATTTTTATTTTTCCTTCTTAGAATCGAATGGGCTTTTAAACTGACATACTGATGATATTTCTCAAAAGTTTTAGAAAATTATTAGTTGTTAGCTCTTCAGATATTGCCTCTAGTCAACTCTTTTCTCCTCTGTGACTAGGATCCCGATATACTCCATCTTCTTTCCCATATCTTCTATGTATTTTTTATCTTTTTATCTTTCCATGATTCACTCTAGATAACTAATTTTTCTGGTCAAGTCTTTCTCCACCTGTATCCAAGCTGATATTAAACCTCTGAGTTTTCAAATTGTTATTATATTTTTAATTTCTAGAAGTTCTTTTTAAAATGTTTTGGGTCAGGCTGGAGTTTTGGTTCAGTAGTGAAACACTGGCCTAGCTCATGTGAGGCCCTGGGTTCCATCCTCAGCAGTAAATATTGTATCGTATCCAACTACAACTAAAAAATGAATGTTAAAAAAAATCTTCTGGGTCACTTTCCTGTTCCTGACATTTTTGAACTTTTCCTTTAACTCAGTATTATAAGCATTCTTGTTTTGCAGTCTGATAATTCCAATTTCTGAAGTTTTTGGTTCTATTCTTATGGTTTTGGGCTGGTTCTTGCCCATGATGACTTGTTTCCTTATAGACTGTTTAAAATAGTTCTTGGGACATAACAAGCCCCAAATAAAAGTTGACTATTATTAGTTTTAGCTTTTTAATGCACATTTACCAAAGACCTATAAGCACTAAGAAATCTAAGACTTAATTCTAGTCATGTAAAGTTTGATCATGTGCTATATATACTTATTCATTTATCTCCACATCACTGTGCAGTGGTATTATGCCTATCTCGACAGATGAGGAAACCAAGACCAGCATGATGGGGTAACACAGTCCGAGACAGAGCCAAGAATCCAAGTCAGCCCTTCTGGCTCTGATATCTGTATTCTTAAACTTACACTCTACTGTTGAAGGAACAAGATTGAATTATAATTGGCTTTCCCAAGGCCGCCCAGGGCTATGTGCAGTTGTGCAGATTAACTAGAAACTAGAAGCCCAAGGGTAGCCTGAGGGCTCCCTGCTCGAGGGTCGTCAGTACAGTAGCTTCAATAGAGATGCTTCCTTGTCTCCGCTGGGTTTATGGGTTATTTTTAAAAAGCTGATGTGACAGGTCCATTGGCTAACAGGGAAAGGCATTTCTGTGGAGAGACAGAAAAAAAATACGAGTAATTTTTTTTTTTTCAAGTTTAGAGTTGAAATAAGTAAGTTATGATTGTTTCTTAGGCTTTGGTGGCTTGTCTCATGTTTTTCCTTCCTAGTTCATGATGACATCATCAATGATATATGGAGATCAGATTCTGAATTTGGGGATGAGGGGGTCATGTTTGTACCGCCACACAGAAGCTGTCAAGTCACAGGGTTTTGATTGTCATGCATTGTCATTTTGCGCTGTCCTACAGGATGGCTGGCCTATCTCCTGTGCCCATGAGCTCTGGGGCTTTTGTGCATCATCTTGCTGGGATGCCCTCCATCACAGGGTGATCTGAGCAATGGCTTTTGTCACTTCCTTAGTGGGTGAGTTACTCTGTGGCCTTCTACAATTGCAGAGACTGAAGAATACATAGTTGTTGTAGGGACTTGGCTTCACCTATGGGGGCAAAGAAAAAGAGGTTTGGAAAATTGTCACTGTGGAATAAACCATTGTTGATTGTTAGATACTTTTCCTTATGTTACTTGGTGGGCATTTTTCCTTCCTGAATTACCCAGAAATTATTTTAATTCTCAGTGACTCCCTACCCCTGGGGACATGTCCACAGTGGAGAAGGAGGAAGAAGTAAAAACCCCACCTTATAGGCTCAAATCATGATTACACTTACCTCTCTGGGCCTGCACTGAACTTTTAAATGTTCTGGTGACAATTCTGAGTCGGTTAATTCTAGGGCTGTCCTGACTTCTGTCACCACCTCTGGCAGGACAAGTCTTTATGGAGGCAAGCAAGTTCCAGCAGTAAGACTTGGAAGTTGTCAATAAGGCTGGCTGCCGCTTAGGATTCATAAGGTTTGATGCCAATGGCAAAACCAGACAGAAATGGTGCTCTACGGCCACGTGTGGTGAGGACCAGTTGCTGCCCAGATATGTAACTCTCTGGGCTCAAATCTTCCTTAGGTTAAAAAAAGAAAAGAAAAAAAAAATCTTCATGTATCCAAATGTACATTTTAGTCCTTTTTGAGGACTGACTCATTCCCCAGCCAGCCATACTGTGTATTCATTGTGTGTGTTCACTGCCTTTCAACCCTTCCATTTGGGGACTACCCTAAACAGATTGCTCATGAATAGAGCTAAGTATGGATTTTGCTTTTGTGGAGATTAACTGGTCACTGCGTTTGCACTGATTGAAACTGCAGAGGTGCAGAGCAATCTGAGGAGGACTTGGAGACTCCCTGCAGAGTGGCCTCTTGCCTGGCTCTGGTGATGTGTCTGAGTGTCCCACGAAGGCCCATTACAGCCCCTGTAGCTGCGCCAGCTCTGGCCAGCAGCTTATGCCCTGCAGGTGTGGAGTTTGGGGGTCCATCATGCTAGGGATACCCCAACACGTGCATGCGCCGTCTTGACTGTCTCCTCCTCCTTGCTGTGTGGGGTTTTGCCTTTTTGAGGTGGGAGGGGCTAAATGTACCCTGTAGTTTGTACACATTCATAGCTTAAGGATGAAGTGCCACCATAACCTCATTATACTGTGACATCATCCAGCTCCTTAGGAAGGAGTTGCCTGCCTCCCTATCATGTCACCCTGGAAGGGGAAGCTGGGCTGGCACACTTAGTTGTCTGCAAAGCCACTGTGATGAGGGTGTGGGGTCATGGCTTAGGCAGGGGAGTGGGTGGAAGATGGTCCCCCTCTCCCGCCTGGGAGATGCTCAGGCTGGACTTTGGGTCTGGGAGTTTTTCCTAGGAAGTTGCTTCCCTCATCTCAGTGCTTTGCAGAACTAAAGTTTGTGTTCATTCATTCTTTGTTCTTCAGATCACTGTGGAATCCATGAGGCTGCTCTTGGCCTCCTGGGGCACAGAGCTGGTTTTTTTCGTCAAATGCATTGAGAGTAGGTGACTTTGTGGACTGCCATAAGACCCCTCTCCCTGCAGTCAGTTTCTGGAACTTATTTCTGCAAATTGTCGTAAACCAGGGCTGATGTGAAATTTAGGGTTAGTGCTGGGAACTCCTGAAGGGGTAGCCAGGAGGGCTCTGAGTTCAAGTTCTGTCTCTCACAAGGCAAGTTACTTAAGCTCAGAGTTCAGTTTCCTTCTTGATAAAATAGACATGCTCCTATGGATTTACTAAATGGATGCCTATGGCAATGTCTCCATTTTATTGCTGGGTAAACTAAGTCCAGAAGTGACCTGCCCCAGGCTCACAGTGTGAAGACAGGATGGCAGTCAGGAAGGAGGCCTGGGTGCAAGTCCAAGGCCTCCAGGTTTGGGTCCAGGAAGCCCTTCTTCAAGCTCCATAGCCTCAGGCAAGTCATTTGTTTTCTAGAACCTCTGTTTCAGTGCAGGCAAAATGGGAACAGTAACTGTCACAGGAAGGATCCTGTCTTGACACCGGTGACAATGTGACAAGACAAAAGGGAGGTAGCATATGCCTTATAAACTGTTAGGAATTTTACAGCTGCAAAACATTTTCTACTTTTACAGCCTGTTGGTGACTGGGCAGACTAACAATGAGCTCTTCAGACTTCCTGGCCTGTGGGCTCTTGAAGTGATTTTTTTTTTTTAAACAAATGTTTCCATGGCTAGTTTTTCTAATTTTGAATGTATTACTTATAGTAAAAATTCAACTGGTAGAGAAGGTGGAGAGTGAAAGACACCTTCTCCCACCTCAGTTCTACTCCCCAGAGGTGACTCCTATTTACTTTTTGCATGTCTCTCTAGATATCATCCATGCACTCATGCACACACGAGCACACAGACATATATGCACCTCATTATATAAGCTGTGTGTGTCCTGTTGCATATGGGCCATATATATATATTTTTTTTTACCAAGAGCCCAAATGATGAAGATCAAGGTAGTTTCCAGAATATTGATTATTAGGGAGATTGCCACATCCAGCGGGGATACTGGCTTGCATCTTGGTACCCTGGACTTAAGACAGATGTCGTAAGCAGCACTGAGTGGCCCCAAGTTTTCAGAATTATCTCTTGCATTCAGTAGAACGATTCTGTCCTCAGAATTATGTTACTAATACTGTGGTTTTTCACTGCTCCACCCAGTTAAATTTAATCACACCATGTGACTTCCAAATAAAATGCTGTGTGTGTCTGGAGGAAAAGGGACCTGACAAAGCTTCCCTTTTTTTAGATCTTTGAGAATACAGCAAGCTCTCTTCAGAAGGCCCTGCTTTCAGAGCCCTTCTGCCTGCGACATTATATTTGCAGTTCATTCTCCAGTGTCCTTGGGAGAAGCTGTTGCTATTAATTGGGTTGCAGAGAGTGGCTCTGTATATTTTAAAATATGTCTTCCTACACATAAAACAAGCCTGGTCAGCTTCATTTAAAAAAAATAAAAAGTTTACCAACAAAAATTCATACATCCACTTGATTCCATCTACCCTGGATGGCCATCTGGACACTGCATTGTCATAATTTACCCAAATTTCTGTGACTGTTGTTGTTGACTAATGGGATTTATGTCTGTAGCTAAAGCAAACACTTCAAACATCTTAAAATGAATATTTTGGGGTTAGAGCAATTCTTATGATTTCATGTTACAGTGTGAAATGGCTTCACTTATGGTTTCAAAAAAAAAAATCCACAGATTTGTGGGTTTTGGTGCTTTGATTTTAATGTTGATATTTTTCCAAAATGTCATGGGTAAGACAACTTAAAAAGCTAAATAATATTCCAAATACTCCAGGGGGCCTGAAATGAATTGTGTGGAGTTGAGCCTTTTGTCTTAACAAAGTTTCTCTTGAAAATGTAACTCCAACCATCAGGTTCGAAGGGAATCTTGAGCCTTCCTCTCGTCCAGGCCTGGATCCTTCGCCTCCTCCTCCTTCTCCTAGGGAAGCTTGCCTGGGTATCTTGCCACTAACCCAGCTCTTGCTGGTAGGTATGACTGCAACCTGCCTTGGCCCCACGTACTGGATAACTCCCGGGGTAGGCCCTGGGGTGCTTGATGAGTGAGTTGCAGAACTGACCTCAGCCCAGGGACCTTTGTCTACTGGTGACTCTTGTCATTTGTTGTGCTAGTTCCTAACCCCCTCTGCAGGCCAGAGCTTGGAGGGCTTTAGCTTGTCCAGCTGGTGCCTGTTGACTGTCTCTTCCTGAGGACTCCTACCTGGCAGCCATCTGCTCTCCAAGCACACTGTTATCAAAGGACTTGCTGAGAGGGGTCGTGGTGTTTCAAGACTGGCAGTGAACAAAGCTGACAGACTGATTTCTGTGTATCAAAAAACCATAGAAGCAGGAGCCATCCCTGCTTCAAAACAAGAACAGCAGCAACAACAACAAAGACCCAGAACTACATAACCACGGGTACAGCACATCTGAGGACGCCATCTTATAGGACTAAAGTGAGAATAATAACTCTACAACGAGTCTTGACAATGCTATTGAAGTGAAATGATTTTTTTAAAGAAACCTCTACCAGTTCTTGGCTGTCATCTAAAGGAAGCACTGCATTTTGAGCATCCTGACTTTTTATGAAGCTCATAAAACTGTATCTCTAAATGCCAATGTGCTGAAAAGTTATGAGTGTTAAAAAGTTATATGAGTATTTAGCAGTATAGAAAAAGGTCTCTCTTTTCTTATGGTATCTGAATGATAGTAATAATAGTAGTGGTAATAAATGTCATCCTTTAGTAGAATACTTTCTCCCCCAAACCTTTTAGACCTTTTCTCTTCCTATAAAGTGGATGATATCACTGTCTCCATGTGGCAGGAACAGGCGTCTGGAACTCGGAGCTTTTCATGGGTTGGAATTAGAACGCAGATGTATTGCTGCTTCTTGTAGATTTTGCTGCCTGGGTTTTTATATGGTTTCTCCCTGTGGTAGCTTATAACATAAAGCTGCTACTCCACAAGCAGTTTTAGCCTCATTACTGCTTGGGAGGCACACATCTGAGTTGATCTGACCCAGGAAGGATGCATCATTGCAGAAAGCCAGCTTGGCAGGTTTTGCTTTCATCATTTTGGCCTCAGTTAGCCATGCAGGTGGCTTCCCATCTGAACAGAACATAGATGTTTGTCTCTGTTTGGAATCCTACAGCCATCAAAGTGATACCGAGAGGTTTGATCATCTTTGCTGGAGCACAGCTTGAGCTGGGTGTGGCTCAAGCTTCAGTTTCAGGAAACAAAGTCTATTGTAGCAAACTTAAGAAAGGATTTATTATGGGGAATTAAATGGATGCTAGAATCAACATCTGTACCCTGATGTCCTGATCTTGCCTCCTGGTACCCATGAAGCTGGTACCTGATGCTGAAACATTGGCCGATAAAACTGTCATAAAAGAACCAGATGCCTCCTGGGCTTTGCTTGCTGAGCAAATAGCAGCTTGCTGCCCAAGTGTGGTCTCTGCCTTACTTTTGCTTTCTAAATTTTACAAAAATGCATCTGACTGGCCAACCTAAGTCATATCTGGACACTTGGCTGCCAGAGCTCTGAGGCATGGGGTTTTGGCATTCTAGCCTCTGCAGGGTATGTGGTCACACAAGAAGGAAGAAGAATGTATCTCTTGTGCTCTGTGATCAGTAGAAATGGACATCGATCTACAGAGTCAGCTAAAGAGACCAGAACTGAAGTTACAGACAGAAC
This sequence comes from Callospermophilus lateralis, assembly GCF_048772815.1. Classification (NCBI taxonomy): domain Eukaryota; kingdom Metazoa; phylum Chordata; class Mammalia; order Rodentia; family Sciuridae; genus Callospermophilus; species Callospermophilus lateralis. The sequence continues at coordinate 36,195,168 of NC_135318.1, forward strand.
ATGGAGTAGTTGTGAATCTTTCTGGCATGTGTAGGTGACTCAGAAATAGCAAAGAGCTAAAAGTAGTGCAAGGCTACAGGTTTGTCTTCTGACTTCTGCTTAGTTTCTTTGGGACCGATAAACTGATGTTGTAACATCCCACATGTGTTCTTGCAAACTCCAATCACACTGCATGTTGTTAGGGGAAACCAAGATGTTAAAAGGCCATCTTGACTGCAGAGCCTCTCCTATGCTTAGGTTTGTTGCACATCTCTAGATGGGAATATGGCATGTAAGGGTTCCCCAAACCTGACCACAGAAAAACCTCATGTCCAAAAAATGCAGAAGTAGTGTTTCCCAACAGAAATGGGAAATGCTATTTTGAAGAGGAAGCGGTGGTTCTGTGGAGATGAGGTTTGCTTGATTTCTAGGGAGTTGAACTTTTTCCATAGCCTCCATCTAAAATGTTTACTCCCCAAATTACAGAGGTTCCTGGAGGGCAGATAGCACTCTACCCTTCAGGAAGAACCAAATGACAGGAGTCCCTGACCTGGGAAGCCGGCCTGGATGGTCAGGTAGGATTCTTGTAGGAATCCATATGGTCTGAGAGTCATCCCTGGGGCCTCCCAGGAGGGAGCCTGTGATCACTATTAGAAATGATAGCAATAATGAAGTGTTAATCAGTTGTAGACCATGTCTCCTTTGTGTTGCTCTGTTATGGAAGCAGATGGTGTGGCTGACAAGGAACTGCCTTTAGTTCCAGGAAAATAAGGGCACCAAGTGGGTAGGATCACTGGTGTGTTCTGGAGGAGGGATCTTCAGGGTGTAAATGTCGCTGACTGCTGCAACTGAGCAGGGCATAAAATACAGAGACGCCAGGTGAAGGCAGACCCTACCTTATAAGGATGTACAGCTGCGACAGCAAAGCCTGAATGACAATGAGTATTGGACCCTGAGTCAAGGTAATTGGTGAGCATCCTCCAAATATCAGATGATGCAGAAGAGGGAAAGAGAAGATATATATATATATATATATATACATATATAAATATTTTAAATATTTTTTAAATATTTTATTTGTTGTAGGTGGGCACAATTTTATTTATTTTTATGTGGTGCTGAGGATTGAACTCAGTGCCTCACACGGGCAAGGTAAGCGCTCTACCACTGAACCACAGCCCCAGTCCCAAGAGAAGATATCTTTAAAGATGAACACAGGTCAGGCGTGGTGGTTTGGGAGGCTGAGGCAGGAGGATCTCAAGTTCAAAGTCAGCCTCAGCAAAAGTGAGGCATTAAACAACTCAGTGAGACCCTGTCTGTAAATAAAATATGAAATAGGGCTGGGGATGTGGCTCAGTGGTCGAATGCCCCTGAGTTGAATCCCCAGCAAACCACCACCACCCCCTGCAAAAAAAAAAAAAAAAAAAGAAAGAAAAAAAAGAAAAAGAAAGATAAACTCAGATATTACAGTGAATCTGTATACGGGGTAAAAATGGGAGTTCATAATCCACTTGAATCAAATGTATGAAATATGATATGTCAAGAGCTTTGTAATGTTTTGAGCAACTAATTAAAAAAACCTTTTAAAAAAAGAAAGATAAACTCAGATATTACAGTGAATCTTTCATTGACTAATTTTCCACCTTTAATATCAAAGAGTGTGTGTGTGTGCGTCCTTCTCAAGCAAGTTCTTTCTGAGGTCTCAGCTTAAGCATTTAAACAGGGTGCTGGCCACAGGAAAAGCACACAGCTCCAAGCATGCACCTCTGCTTCTTCTTCTTCTTCTTCTTCTTTTTTTTTTTTTTAAACCTTTATTTGTTTTTATGTGGTGTCAGGGATCAAACCCAGTGCCTCCCGCATGCTAGGCAAGCTCTCTGCCCTGGCCCCTCTGCTTCTTAACACTAGCTGGGTTCCCAGAGGAAGTCAGATGTGCCTTAAGTAGATTTATATACAGCTTTTTCTAGGAACAGGAAGCTGGGAATTACAGAATGTAGTTTGTTGGAAGGTGCGGAGTTCAGCCTGTAAAGTTGGCAGCATGCTTGTGACTCCCTAGGTTTTTAGAACTGACTGAACTTCAACTCACAGGACTGATACCAGCCTCATACATACACAAAGACCTGCCACTTGTCCTCCTTCAGTTACCGTGAAGACCAAGTGTGGATTGGAGCTGATGAGCTGCACTGGGTAGAACCACTGCCCCTTCCTCTTCTGTGATCTCTGGGCTCCAGCCCCTCAGGGCTGATTTCCTTGGTTGCTGTGCCTTCCCCCCCTCCCTAAGCACTTTAATAAGTGCAGGTTTAGAGTTGTTAACTCCCAGCTTTTCCTAATAACACAGAGATCAGTGCTGACTATGTGTCCTGAAGCAATTACTTAACCACAGTTACCAGAAATTTGAGTTCCCTCTCACATTTGTGCTTAGACTGTTAAGGACAATCATTTAATTTTGATAATTATGACTTAATCTTTATAAGTTTTTTTTATGGAAAATTTCAATATAAAAAACACAATTGTATAATAAATCCCCCTCCGCCCATCCCCAGCTTAGAGAGTTATCTACACTATTAGTCAACTCTCCATAACTGCCACAAATACCTGAGATAAATCAAAAAGAGAAAAGGTTTATTTTGGCTCACAATTTTTGGAGGTTTCAGTCCATGGTTGGGTGGCCATGTTGTTTTGGGGGCCTTTGGTGAGGTCGTATGTCATGTCAGGGAGTTTGTGATAGAGGGAGCTTCTCACCTCATGGTGGCTGGGCAACAAAGAAGAGGAGGGGTCAGAACCTCAATATCCCCTTTTAGGGCTCGCTTCCAGTGATTTCACTTTTTTCTACTAGGCCCCTCCTCTTAAACGTTCCACTACCTCTGAATGGTGCCATGGGCTAGGGACATGCTTCCAACACACAGGCCTTCGGGAGACATTCAAGATCCAAGAGCTGAGCTGAGCACAGTGGCTCATGCCTGTAATCCCAGTGGCTTGGGAAGGGAAGGCAGGAAGATTTTGAGTTCAAAGCCAGCCTCAGCAAAAGCAAGGCGCTAAGCAACTCAGTGAGACCCTGTCTCTAAATAAAATGCAGAATAGGTCTGGGGATGTGGCTCAGTGGTCGAGTGCTCCTGAGTTCGATTCCCGTACCACCCGCCACCCCCAACACACACACAAAGATCTAAGAGCTGCACTCTGCCAGGCCACAGGAAGCTCAGCCCAAGTTATACCACTGAGTCTACCAGTGTTGCCACTGCCTCTGGTGCCAGTCATCACTGCTGGGTGCCTACTGGGGGGCATCCTGTGCCTATGTCATTTCTTCAAGTTTCCAAATCCTTAAACCATCCTGTGCCTATGTTATTCCTTCAAGTTTCCAAATCCCAGGTGAACAGCACCCCCCATATCCCTCCACCCCCGAACAGGGGCTGCCAATGGGAAAGGAGTGTCTGACTCCTTCTGCTTCTATTGCAGACTTGAGTCTGGCTCCTTTAAGAATCATGCAGTGAACCCCAGGGGTGGTGGTAGAGAGAATGTTGTAGTGGGGGTTCCTTCAGAAAGAGCAGGGATTTGGGGCTGGGGCTGTAGCTCAGTGGCAGAGTGTTTCCCTCACATGTGTAGGGCGCTGGGTTCAATCCTCAGCAACACATAACAATAAACAAAACAAAGGCATGCTGTCCATCTACAACTACCAATAAATAAATAAATAAATAAAATTTAAAGAAAAATAAAAAGAAAAAGGATTTTGGTGTCAAGCACACAAAAAGGTGAGTGCCCACCCTGAGTATCACTGTCGTGCTGGACTGTCTTCTTTCCCAGCATGGTCACAAGGAATTTGTTTTCCTTGGAAGTAGTATTTGCATCTGTTGCTGTGCTTTTCGATTCCCATGGCAACTGTGAGAGTCCAGGAGCTCCTCACTGTCAGGTGCCTCAGAATCTTTTGTCCAGGTTTCCTACTTCCGGTCACCCCCAACTCCAGTTCTTCTACACGCTGCTGCTGCTACACTGATCTTAACCAAAGTAGCATGGTAGCTCAAATCTTTGATACCCTCCTGCTGCCTGGATGATAATGGTTAAGTCCTTACCTTGGCCCTGCTTTCCATAGTCGACCTCTGGCCTCCATTTTCAGCTCTTTCTCTATCATTCCAGAGATTGCCTTTCCAGCTAATCAAGTCCCCCCCACACACACATGCTCTGTGCCTTGCCACCTCGCTGCTTTGCTCTTCTGTGGTCCAAAAGGCCTTCCCTTGCAAAACCTCTGTTACACTCAGGTTCTGCTGACCTCCCAGGATAGAAGTGACCAGTCTCTTTGAGCTCCAGTGGAACACATTGCCCCTGAGGCCCTTTTATGTCTGTTGTCCATTTAGATGGATGAACTCGTTGGACAGCATGCTACCGTTCTTTAAATTTCTCTTATGTGGCGGCACAATGCTGGGTACATTTGATATTTGATGCTTGCTTTATTCATAGGAGGAAACCAAAGCAAAAAAATTAAAAATAGGGAAAACATACAATGCAGAGTGGAGTATAGGCAGGCTGTGGACTTGGGGACCAGGCAAACTGGAGTGGGGCAGTTAAGTTTTTGCTTATTGGTGGTTTAAATCCAACCAAGACTCTTTGGTTGTGTTCTTCTGAAGTCAACTTAGAGTGTCCGTGTGGTTTAAAGGATGTTGTGGAGTAGCCTAGAATCAGGAAAAATGGCTTTCCAGAGGCTCAAGCATGCATCTGTATAAATAGAGGGAGATGTGGCCTGTGTTCAAGCAAAGTTGGCTGCTTAGCGGGGCACGGATTTACCAACACACGTGGGTAACAAATGGATTCTCCTCACAGCTTGCACCAATATAGAATTTTAATATGTATCATTGTGCTCTTCACAGCAAGAGTGAAAAGAAAGTGTAGCCAGCAACAATGTGCCCCCTGGGGTTGCTGTTGATTGATGACTTCTCAAGGGCAGCAGCTCAGGGAATTTACCATGAAAGTTGGCCTGGGCCTCCTGCCCATTTTCCCATCAACTCATCTCCTGTGCAGAGAAGTATGGAAAGGCACCCTGAGTTGGGCTGTTTGTATCCCTCTTAGAACCTGGAAGGCCATAGCCACAGCAAAGTTCAAGTACAGAAGAATGAGAAGGGACAGTTGAGAAAGGACTGGAAACATGCAGAGTGTTCAACTGATCAGTTTGGTGGAAACAAAAGAAAGAAGTGATCTGTTCCTTCAGAGAGCCTGTGGAGATTTGGCAATAGAACAGATGGTCCTCGAGAATGGCAGCGGTCCTGTCCACTGGGGTAAATGTGATTGGAAATCACAAGGAGAGGTGGCCCCTGGGGATCGTCTGCTCTCCTCTTTATCACAGCCTGGCTTATATCCTTCTGTTCGAGGTCTTCCCCAGCACCCTTTCTTCCACTCTTGTTTAGATGATCAATGACCTCACAGTGCTCACTCCCTTGAATTGTAGATTCTTTTCCTAATGAATAATCAGGCTTCCTACTAGGCTGTGAGCTTTTGAGGACAGGGCTGGTCTGTTCTTTCTATGCCCAAGACTCAGCAACATGACAAGCAACATGTGGAGCCTGGGACTCTAGGACCACAACCCCAGCTTCTCTGCTTCCAGCCAAAGGACTTCTAACCTCTGTAAGTCTCAGTTTTCCCATTTTCAGATTCAAGCGGTAACAAGGTGTATATGGCCCTTGGCCATAACAGACATTTAGCAAACACTGTCCTGCTCATCCTTCCACACCTTGTAGCCCCAGCACTCCATTATACATGGTGGAAACATGATGGTATTTAGTAAATGCAGGTTTCCTGATTAGTGGTAATGAGTTGTTGTGACAGCAGTTTTTGAAAGTCTCCTTTAGCCAACATGCACTCAGTAGTCTCTCTGAGGGAGCCTAAAATTTGTTTTATTTTGAGTAATTAAGGAAAGAGGTTGTTTGAAAGAGGAAGATTAAGGAAATGTATTGCTGTGCAGAGTAATGAATACCAGGTAAAGTCATCTTAAGGGAGAGGAAGTTAAAGAGTCCAATAAAAGGAGCAATAAAAATTAATGGGATAAACTTACGATAGAGGGGGAAATAGATTGAATGTTCTGGGAATTGGTATTACATTAATATCCAAGAATCTCTTGGAGGGGGCAGTCTAGCAGTGGCTCAGGGAAGGTGGATCTGAGCAAGTTACTCGCCTGAGCTACAGTTTCCTTAACTCTAGAATGTGGCTAATAATACCACTGTGTGGAGCCCCGGTTAGAACGGGGTCTGACTATGTATGTAGAACTTTCCACATTGCCTAGCACACAGCACTCCTTTTCTCTTTCCCTTGGATGCAACAAATGTTAATATTAAAAGGAACAACTAGCTGGCATGGTAGCATATGCCTGTAATTCCAGTGACTTGGGAGGCTGAGGCAGAAGGATAACAAGTTCAAAACTAGCCTCAGGAAAACTGGAAATCCATATGCAACACAATGAAGTTAAACCCCTATCTCTCACCATGCACAAAACTCAACTCACACTGGATCAAGGACCTAGGAATTAAACCAGAGACCCAGAAGACCAGAAGAAAAAGTAAGCCCAAATCTCCATCATGTCCTATTAGGCCCCAACTTCCTTAATAAGACTTCTATAGCACAAGAATTAAAATCAAGAATTAATAAATGTGATAGATCCAAACTAAAAATCTTCTTCTCAGCAAAAGAAACAATCTGTGAGGTGAATAGGGAGCCTACATTTTGGGAGCAAATTTTTACCACTTGAACATCAGATAGAACACTAATCTCTAGGGTATATAAAGAACACAAAAAGCTAAACACCAAGAAAACAAATAACCCAATCAATAAATGGGCCAAGGATCTGAACAGACACTTCTCAGAAGAGGATATACAATCAATCAACAAATATATGAAAAAACGTTCATCATCACTAGCAATGAGAGAAATGCAAATCAAAACTACTCTAAGATTTCATCTCATTCTAGTCAGAATGGTAGCTTTTAAGAATACAAACAACAATAACCGTTGATAAGGATGTGGGGGGAAAGGCACACTTATACATTGCTGGTGGAACTGCAAAATGGGCCAGCCAATATGAAAGAAGTATGGAGATTCCTTGGGAAACTGGGAATGGAACCACTTTTTGATCCAGCTATCCCACTCCTCGGTCTATACCCAAAGGACTTAAAAACAGCATAATACAGGGACACAGCCACATCAATGTTTATAGTAGCACAATTCACAATAGCTAAACTGTGGAACCAACCTAGATGTCCTTCAGTAGATGAATGGATAAAGAAAATGAGGTATATATACACAATGGAATGTTACTCATCATTAAATAAGAATAAAATCATGGCATTTACAGGTAAATGGATGGAGTTGGAGAACATAATGCTAAGTGAAGTTAGCCAATCACCAAAAAACAAATGTTGAATGTTTTCTCTGATATAAGGAGGCTAATTCATAGTGGGGTTGAGAGGGGGGGCATGGGAGGAATAGACAAATTCTAGATCAGGCAAAGGGGTGAGAGGGGAAGTGAGGGGGCATGGGGATAGAAAAGATGGTGGAATGAGATGAGCATCATGACCCTAAATACATGTATGAAGACACGAATGATATGAGTACACTTTATGTACAACCAGAAACATGAAAAATTGTGCTCTATATGTGTAATATGAATTGTAATGTATTCTGCTGTCATATATAACAAATTAGAATAACAGTTAAAAAAAACTAGCCTCAGCAACTTAGTGAGACCCTCTCAAAGTAAAAAATAAAAATGGGCTTTAATGGTAAAGTGTCCTGGGTTCAATCCCCAGTCCAAAAAAAAAAAAAAGAAAAGAAAAGAAAAAAAAAAGAAAAGAAAGAAGAAAAAAAAGAAAAAGAAAAGAAAAGAAAAAAGGAAAAATTAAACAATACTATTATCCCAGCAACTCAGGAAGCTGAGGCAAGAGGATTGCAAGTTCAAGGATAGTCTCATAAATTTAGCAAGACCCTGTCTCACAATTTAAAAATACAAAACGTCTGGGGTAAAGCTCAGTGGTAAAGTACCACTAGGTTCAATCCTCAGTATTCCCCTGCAAAGTGAGGAAAATCATTCAAGTTTTTGGATATAATTTGGAACTTGGGACAAACTTTGGAACTTAGTAAGGCAGATTTGCTTGTAAGCGTTGTAAGGGTTGGTCATATGCTGAGGAGAATGGACAGATATGCAGGTGTCTCCTTGAGAAATGAGAAGAGTCGTTCCAGACTGTTCACTGTAGAGGAGGCACATGTTTGTGAAGTGGTATCTGATTTATTTGTTGGCCTCTGGCCACTAGTGTCCAGTTGTAGCTCTACCTTGGAACCCACACAGCTATTGTCCCAGTAGTTCCCAGCAGCAGTGAGCAGAGATAGGAGGTGTGGCTGAGCAAGGCCAGATAGCCATGTGGCGATTTAAAAGGGGAGCACTGTAGGACACCAGGAAAAGCCTCCTTAACTCTTCTTCAGTTTGGTTAGGGGGAGAAGAAAAACAACTCTTTTCTGAGTTTATGCAAAACAATCATGTTTTATTCATCATTTGGAAAAGTCACCCTTATGGCATGTGGGGTGGGTGATGTCAGCTTTTCCATCTTAGCTGGAGCAAATGTTCCCGAGCCCTTATGCTGTGTTCTAGGCTGGGGAAACTCAGTTGAAGAAGACATTGTTCCTATCCCAGGGTATCAGGGGGAAGTCTGTGACCTGGAGAGAGGGGAGCTGTGAAATAGGGCGGCGTGGGGGACACAGGCACAGGACTCCCCAGGGAGCTGGTTTTGTGCTCTAGCTAAAGTTCCTGTGTGGATCTGTGTCCACCAGGAAGGCCTCCAGTGTGCAAGGATTCTTGAGTAGGATATCAGCCTTTTCTGATGGTCATAACTTGGGGTTTGCTGACCTTGATGTTGCTCCTTTGTGGTATGAAGAGGTCTGGTCCTGGGTCACCTGCAACCTGGCCGTGGTTGCTTAACCTTCTGCAGGTGTATGTAGCTCGTGGTAGGTCTGTTTTCCACACCCTGCCCAGAGGTGACCTTCATACATAGAGGGGAGAAATTTGAATGTCATGGACTTTAAGTGGCTAAGGAGAGGAAGGAGCTTTTTGCCTCATCCTGTCTCCTTGAAAAGTAGGAGTCCTCCTAAAAATTTGCCATGACCACCTACCTACTTGCCTGTTTTATTCCGCTTTCTTCTGAACTTCTCTTCCCTGACTTTTGATATATTAGATTTACATATTTGAATCAAGAAATTGACTTTTTTGGGGGTAAATGTCATATGTGTATATTTTCCTTACAGGATAATAGGTAATTTTGAGTCATTGAACCTTTATCAGTAGGAAATATACAAATACTTTGATTTAAATGGATTGAAGAGAAAGTACCCATAGTTGCAATGATCCTGAACATATACAAACTCAATGCATGTTCATAAGTACCAGAGGTAACCTATGTATGTCTGGAGCTACAGGAACAGTCTTTAAAGTGAGTACATCTGAGGAAAAAGTAACGACCATTAAAAAACATATTGGTGATATTATTAAGTATGATCTTAGAATTGCCTACAATTAACATACACTCAAATCATCTAGAAAACTGTCCATTCTTAAATGCAGTAAGAAGCATAGGCATTAATATCTGTTTCATTCATCCATGGGTCCATTGATTTTTTGCAGTCTTGGCCAGCACTCCCCAGACTCTGTTTCATAGGAGTTGATCCAATACCTGTAAGCTTCTGTGGGACCCCACTTGCCACTTAGCATTGCTGAGTCTGAACTCAGACTCCCCTTTTTGGTTGTTTCCCATCTTATTCGGTGCCAATAGAAATAGGTCATTTTATTTTTAAAAATTGAGAAGCTCATCTAGGACAAAGGGATGGTCAACTAGCCAGTGTTGCAGAATAAAATGTAACTGAGGGGCCTTAGGGGAAACAGGGAGCATTGCTCAAGATAATTGCCAAATGTCTGGAGGCACACGAGGGAAATGTGCCATGCTTTCTAAACTATGTTCCAGCGACTTGCATGGAGGAGACTGTGCCTTCTCCAGCCCTGGACATTGTCTGACTAGAGTAAGAGATGCCAGGTTGGGGAGGTTGCTTTCTCAGCCACCCAAGTATTTTCTCATTGATCTGCTTGAAATTCCACCCCAGGAGACTCAGTTCTTTAGTTTAGAATTGGCTTTAACTAGTAACCACTGCCAGTCAGGGCATGATGAGAGAGGCACTCAGATAAACTGCTGGTAGAATAGACATCTGTCTGTCTGAGGCAGTTTGGCAACATGTATGACAATCATTTCAGAAGTATAAACCTCTTCAGGCTGGAGATGTGGCTCAGTTGCTTGCCTTGCATGCACAAAGCCCTGGATTCAATCCCCAGCACCAGAAAAAAAAAGAAGAAGTAAGAACCTCTTCTTACCCATCATTTCCATTTCTATCAATTTATGCTAAGGACACAATTGGACAAGGACACATGGATGGGTCTCCACTACAGGTTTAGTAATGATACAGATGATGGATAAAAACTTAAATCAATCTCTCTTTCTCTCTCTCTCTCTCTCTCTCTCTCTCTCTCTCTGTAAAAAAGGTTACTGGCTAAGTATATTTAGATATACTTACAAATAAAATACTACACAGCTGTTTCAAATGTTGCTATGGTTCCATATTTAGTGACTTGAAATAGCGTCCAATATTCTTAAAGGACAAAGAGTAGATTTCAAATAACGTGAGCTCATTTTGTAAAGTAAGCAAATACAAAACATATAGAAAGTTATATGTTAAATGATTATCTCTGGATAAGACTAGGAATAATTCTTAAACTATATTTTTATGAATACTTCAAATTATAATAAAATAAGTGTACATTAGTGGTATAAAATATCTCTTTTTAAAAGGACACAAAGCATAAATATTCCCTAAGTGATAGAAAATGATATTAGGTCACCATGGCTTTACAAGAAATTAACCTCAGACTTGGCTGCTTTGAATAGTAGGCATTTATTATCTAATAACATCTATGGGTCAGGAATTCAGGAGTAGCTTAGCTTTGTTGGTTTTGCTGACTCAGGGACCCTCACAAGGATGCTGTCAGTCTCCCATGGCTGTTGGTGGGAGGCCTCAGTTTCTTGCCATGTGAGTATGTGCACAGAGCTGCTTAAGTGCACTCACATGTGGCTGCTGGCCTCCACAGAGAGTGACCTAAGAGCAAGAATGAAACCACAGTGGTCCCGGTGACCTCGTCTCTGAAATCACACATCAATTTACTTACTCATAACAGGCGAGTTGCTAAGTCCAGCCTGTACTAGAAGGGAGGAGCATTCAGCATTACCTCTTTAAGGGAGGAGGATGAAAGAATTTGTGGACATATTTTAAAACAGCCACAAATCCATGAAATCATTTTCAGTCCACAACGTGTATGGTTAGGATCTACCCCGGGAGACATCTTTCTTAGTGGGTAATGGAAAATGATCCTAAAGGATGGGAACTTTTGATTTTTGACATGAGCATGGGCTTGGGGGATGTTTAAGGAACAGAAAGCTACTATTAGAGGACAGGTCTTAGGATTCCCGACTTGACCATATATTGCTCATGTACTTTGGCTAAGTCAGATAGCCCCTTGCTTTTTCTATCAGGTTATGCTGTGGATCAAATAATCAAATGCATTTGAAATTGTAGCATCCCCTTGAGAACTCTGAAGGAAGCTGACAGTTACTAGCATTACTGCCATGTTGCTGATGGGAGTTCACTGTGAATTGGGGAGGAGTGGAGCATAGAAATAGAGTAGGGAGCAGAGAGAAGGAATTGAGTACTATTATATACAGATTAGTGCTTGGTACATTCTGCCCTGGATGCTGCCTTTTTCATGGACTAGGCCTTAGTGGGTAGCAAAGATCCAGGACAGTGATCCTTCACATAAATCCCTGTAACGATCATGGCCTCATATGAGTTCATGGTGAAGAGTGGTGTGTTGGAGGGGGCATTAAGCCCCCAATCTTCTTATCTTGGTCATATATCTGTTTATTGCTTCAGGAGATAGATGTTTGTTTTAGTCAACTTTATGTTGCTGTGACCAACATACCTGACCAGAATAGCTTGAGAAGGAGGTTCAGTCCATGGTCGGCCACCTCTATCACTCTGGCCACCTCTGGCAGAAGGTGTAGCAGAGGAAAACTGCTCACTCCATGGGAGACAGGAAGCAGAGAGAGAAGAGTTGGAGGAACAAGATATAATCCCCAGAGGCATGCCCACACCTATTTCCTTCTGTCATACTCCACCTGCCTACATTTTACACCTAGTACATTAGTCCTTTCAAATTATTAATCCATCAAAGGGATTCATTTGCTGATGAGGTTACAACTTTCAAAAAGCTGCTCATTTTACCTCTGAACTTTCCTGCATTGTCCCATATGAACTTTTGGGGAACAACCTACATCCAAACCATAATGATGTTTATTCCCAGCTCTATGCCAAGCCTGGGGCTAGGACTGGGAGGATGCAAGCTAAGGAGGCCCCAACTCCTTCTCCCCAGGATCCAAGTCCATCAGGACAGGCTGATGTGCAAAGGTTCTGAAAGACTGAGCTTTGGATGGTGGCCTCATTCCCTACGCCTGGATTTGAGCGTCAGGAAATAGTTTTCTCAGATGGCCTTACTCTCTCAGAGGTCACATAGCTCTGAAAATTTTATGTCTTTGGAAATTAAATACTTTCCCCCCCACCAATGTTTATAGGCTCTTTAGAGTGTTGGGCAAAGATAAAGCCAGGCAATTGCATTCAGATGATTGCAATTTGTACTCCTCCTTCCTTCCAAGTCTTAATGGCCAACACCACACAGTTTCCACAGGCCCTTTCCATGCTTGTCCAGAAGGGGCAGGGCCTGAAGGTTGTGCTTTCCAGAGCAGCTTTTTGCCCTAGGTTCCACTGTTGCTGTTGACTGGGGCTGCTTGCAGGAAAGGTGGACACCAGTCTGGGGAGAATACTACTCGGTTGGTTCTTTTTCCTTTTGCTCATTTACATTTCTAGTGTGAGGCAACCATAAACATTCAGAAATAATCCTTGTGCTATTAACCTAGAATGAACTGTGTGAAAGGTAAATTATTTTTATTTAGCTGTTTGCGACCTCTGACTATGCATTGTATAGTAAACTAGGACAGTTCAAAGTTCCTTCCCATCAGATCCACTGCTCTGCAGCAGACTTAAATGGGAACTGTTGCTTCAGATCAAATGCAATGTAAAAAAGAGGTAAAAGGAAAAACTCCAACAGAAAATAATAACTGTTTATGAGGATGTGGAGAAACAGAAATCTTTGTGCATGACTGGTAGGCACATAAAATGTTGTAGCCACTATAGAAAACTGTATGATGTCTGAAAAAATTTTTAAAAAATAATGTGCCATCTGATTCAGCAATTTCACTACTGGTGCATCTCCAAGAACTGAAAGTGGGGACTTAAGTGGATATTTGTATGTCAATGTGCATAGTGGCATTATTCACAATGATGAAGGGGGAAACACCTTAGATGTCCATTGCATAAATGTATTAACAAAATGCAGTGTATACACATAAGGGAATATGCAGTCTTGAAAAGGAAGGAAGTCCTGTCACCTGTTACAACATGGCTGAACCTTGAGGACATTACACTAAGTGAAATAAGCCAGACACAAGGAGACACATGCTGTATGATTCCACTTATGTGAGGTGCTAGAATAGTCAAATTCAAGGACAGAAAGAATGATAGTAGTTGCCAGTGGTGGAGAAGGGTAGGGGGAATGTGGAGCTCTTGTTCAGTGGGTACATGTTTCAGTTTGGGAAGATGGAAAAGTTCAGGGGGTGGATGGTGGTAATTTTTGCACAACAATGTGGATATAATTAATGCTGCTGAATTGTGTACTTAAGAATGGCTAGAATGATAAGCATTATTTAATTTATGTTTTACTACAGTAAACATTGTAATATGTAATTGGTTTTCAAGATGAGCTGCTGGCCTCAATCTAGGCAATGGGATAGAGCCTTGAACCAACCATACAGAGTCTGATTACAAGGAGATCTTCTAGGTTATTTTCTACTAAGAAAAAAATGGACAACAAACATTTTACAAATGATTAAGGTGATAGTGGGTATTATAAGAACTTTGAAAAAGACAAAATTAGGTAATTAATTTGGTAGGAGAACCATATGGTACATATTGGGAGTGTGGGGTGTGTGTTCGCTGAGTGGCTGGGGAAGAATTTTGAAAAATTGACATTTGGGCTAAGTCCTAAGTGACTAGAAATTATTTGATCCACCAAACCCTAATGAATGTATTTAGACTCCTATTTTACTAATAATCTCACTGAGGCATAGAAATATTGCTATAAAAATCCAGAACTTATTACAAATTGTGCTGCAAACCAATAGTGATTGTCCAGAATATTCCTCATTGGTTGCTTGAGGACTGAGATGGGGACTAGCCAGGCTTTGGTGTTTTAGAATGTTAAAACCTTTCTTACCGATTACCAAATGCTCAGTTCTGGCAATCTTTTCACTCAGAAAAATGTATTCGCCAGTTTACATGTTTCTCATTTAATTTTGGAGGGGACTAAATCTAAAAGTTTGCCATGGGTCACCATGGAAAGACTTCATGCATTTTAGAAAACAATTGATCTGTAGAAATCAGTTGATTACTGATAGTTTAGGAGATCAGCCTATTTTTACCTTGGAAACTAAGGCTATTTATTTAAAGCTCTGAATATGGAGTTGGAAGATTATTTTATAATTGTCTCGAGATGGAAAGAATTATGCTTCTGGGACAACGGAGTGTGTACACAGTTGATTTGTGCAATGTGTTGAGATTTCCCATTATGGGTTTCAGAGACTCCCCTTTTGTTGCTCGCATTTTTCTTTTAAAGTCAGAGTCTTTGGGTGGAAGACGAGAGCTCCCTGAAGAATCTGGAAATGCATTGGCCTTGGTTTGTGATGGAGCTCATAGCACTATGTCTATAAAGCCCTGAACTCCAGCCAGGTGCATTAAATAAGAGTATGGTGACTTCAGAGTTGAGAGTAAGCCATGTTGCAAAGTTCTTTGAAAGAGTACCTGGCTGTCTTTGCCTTAGGAGAGTGAAGTAGTATTTGCCAAGACAGAAGAATTGAATTTATTTGAATTTCTGGGTTGCAGATTATGTGTAATCCTTGGAAATTTTAAACTTAATTTTAACCAGGATATTATCTCACTTTCATGAAAATCTCCAACCCTCTGAGGTCGTTCCCACTTCCACTGACTTGGTTTGAATTGGGATGTGTGCCAGGGGTAATGGCGACTAATGGGAAATATAGGCAATGTGGACCAGAAAGTAACTTCAAGATTAATCTTTCATCTTTCCTGTGTTAGAGAAGCCAGTTTGTGTTTACTCTAGAAAACTCACCCATTATTTCTGATACCTGCAATAATGGAACACAGGTGCAAGAGTAAACATTCTGTCCACGTGCCCTTATAGAAGGCCTATGGGATGCCCAGCCCATCTTGCAGTAAAGGGGCTATGGTAAACCAGGACAGACTCACCCTTGAACAGCGGCATCAAGTCTGCATGAGGAGCCTAAATATGAAGAAATGAGGTGATCAGACAATAATAGCCAGAGAGTCAAACTGAGGTATTTGGATTAGTATCCTGAGGGAATGGGATATGTGAAAAGGTACTGTGGGAATAGTTGCTAAATGAAAAGTCAGAGAAATAGGAAGTAAGTGATCAGTGTGGACTGAAGAGGTCAGGGAGGTTTCTTGGAGAATCTGGGACTTAGGTCAGGCTTGGACCCTGGCTAGGAAGACTTCTGGAGAATTCAGGTCCCCGGATTTCAACAAAGGGGTAGAAAGAAATATTAACCCAAGGATCAGTTAAATTTGAGAAATGTTTGTATGTTCCTAATATCCACAGTGTTCTCTGCAGGGTTAAAAGTGTTAGAAAGTATAAGTGGAGGCCCCTGGGCTTGGTGGCCAAATAAGTTTAGAGAGTGCTGGAATAAGCAGCTAAGAGTGTTTGTATTACCAGACTCCGTGGGCCTTTCATATGGTGATGTTCACATTGATTTTTCCCCACAGGCTTTTACTACAAGAGGGTTCCTGCTTATTCCATTATAGCGCCATGTTGATTTCCAGAAGGATTCTGCAGAAATAAGAGTTCCAAATAACTGGGAAAATTCTAGCCTAAAGGATCTCATTTTAGAGTGTCATTTAGTGTAAGACACTAGCAGTAGTCATGTTTTCAGTGGTCTGAATGCCCAGGGGAATTGATTGGAAGGAAGTTAGAGGGACTTCATTTAAAGAAACCAGTGAAAGAATGGTCCTCTGAGGGATCCCAATCTGGAATAAAACACCCTAGGGCTGTTTTCAGTTCAGAAATTATTCCTCAACATATTAACAGGCACATAAGCCAGACATTTTAAAAAACTACTTTTGTTAATGTCATTCTTTTTCTTCTCTTGAGATATGGGGAAGGATTTTGTGTCAACATTATGGCCTCGCTATGCCGTCCCATTGGGAGGGAGCTCTGGGTTAGAGCAGCTGAGGCTGTGAGCAGAGGCAAAGCTCAAAAATCTGGCAGGACTGGGGCTGCCAGATAAAGCCCAGGACATCCAGTTAAATTGGAATCTCAGCTTAACCCACAATTTTTCATATAACAATGTTCCAAATATTAGGTGGGACATTCTTGAACAAGAAATATTATTCATTGTTTTCCTGGAACTGAAATTTAACCTGGGCATTCTGGATTTTTATTTTCTAAATCTGGCAACCCCATGCAAGATGTCAGGTGAGCCTAGGCACACAGATTTGAAAATGACTTCAAATGGGTAAGGAAAAAATAGCACGGATTGGTTCAAAGTGCTAGAGAACCCAGACCCTCCCTCTAGTGAGCTGGGTTCATATATCCTCAACCCCCCTCCCCACTTCCGTTCACTTTTGCCATATTCCACGTAGTTGGGGAGAGTTTATATTTTATATATATATAATACTACTTCACTATCCTGGCTAATATTCTATATGGCTCTCATGAAACGAAACAAATGTAAGATGCAAAATTTACCAAAAAAGTTTTTCAGCCTTTTGGATTCTGTTGAAAATACAAAATCTTAGTTTCATGGAAATAGGCCAGAAGTCTGGACACCAAAAAGTCTCTCTGGGTTTGTTTCCTACCTGTGATGGACACCATGAGGGTGGCCATATGTCCGTCCAGGGCAGAGCACAGTGAGGAGAAGACAGTTCTCCCCTTTGGAATTTAAAATGCAATAGAGGACATCAAGTTATCTCAGGAAGCTGTGTCTCCTTATTGACTGGATGGGATGAGTGTTTTGAGCAGGGAGAGACGTTCTCAGTGTGGGCACCAGAGGCTCTGGTCATTTTTCCCCTGACAAGAAGCAAAGTGTCTTATCTCCACATTTAGTCATGATTCTCCAAGAGCCAGGGCTTACTGTGAGTGGGCTCTGCCCAAGGATTTCATCAGGAGTTCAAAGGATCGACTAATCTCTTCTTGGAAAGTTCTACTGTGACTCTCTGGTTAGCTAGACAGCTGGCCCAACTGTACCCCTCTTTTTCATGCCTTGCTCCCTCTTCCCTGTGCCCCAGAAGCCCACTTTTCTCCCAGCCCTGTGTGAGGCAGGGACCTATGAAGGGGGCATGCTTCTGACAGCAGGGACCTATGTAGGCTGGGAGCGGCTGCCATGTTGTGTGAATGGGGGTTGGCAGGCCTTGGGCTGGTGGGTGGGGGGCACTGTGTATGAGGGCCACGACATGGAGTTTATGGAGAACCTGTAGCTTCTGTTGACCATTGTACACACACTGGCAGGGCCTTTAAGTCACTTCAGGCACGGGGCACACAGAAACTAGCTGGCTGCTGCCAATGTTAATCACACTGCTGGTGCTCACTGTATCCTATGGCAACAGCGGCTCCTTGTTAATTCAGAGTGATGCTGGGGGCAGGCAGTGTTACAGGCTGCTTCACACTGGCGGGGACAAACCCTGGGTCATGAGCACCTTTGATGTATGGCCAAGCCCCAGGAACTCCCTTACTTGCTGTCCAGCACACCCCACCCTAACCCAGTTTTGGAGTCTGGTAGTGGGAGGAGAGGGAAGCTCCAATAAAATGCTGTTCCAGAGGTCACGCTGAACCCTGCACAATGAGTCCATTAGATGCCACAATCGATATCCAGCTTCTAAACATTATGTATATTGATGAGCTGATTGCTAGGAGACTAGTGCTGAGGGAATTGCAATCTATTTTACTGGGGCCAAATTGGTTGTTGATGGGCCATAGTAGACTGTGGCTTTAATAATCAGCTAAAAACATCCTGCAATCTAGTAAAACAGCTTAAGTACGTTGGAGCTCAGAATGCTTTCCTGAAAGCCAGGCATGCAGGTTTTCACTGGGCCCTGCAGGTCTGGTCTGAGGATAGCTAGCCAGCCAGGACCCCAGCTGAAGCCTCTGCTAGTGCTGGAGTGTACAGAACAAGACAGGGAAGGCGGAGACAAAGCAGTAAAACTCGGCTACTGGTACAGAGGCAGGGATGGAGAGTGGATGGCCACTGGCTCTTGCCCCTGGCTGTCCATGAACACGCAGATTTGCCTGAACTGTTTACCCAGCTTGCATCTCAGGACTCAGTTATAAATTGGGTGAGATCTGGCTTCCATAGTGAGAAATAATTTCTATGATGATCTTGGGTCCATGAGGCTGACTGGGGTGAGGATGTGTTTGTGCAGGGTATGATGTGTGCACACGGAGGGGCCTGTTTTCAGAGATGATACTCTTTGACCTTATTCTCCTATCCACATGTCCCAGGTCATGAGCATGAGCTGGTATCATGGTGGTATGCTGGAATGAGTATAAACTCTTCTACTTAATTAGCTCGACTCAAAGCCAGTTATTCTCTAGCTGGATGATGGCTAAGGCTGAGTTGAAGGGTTTTGGTTCTCTGGATTGCTGGTCACTGGTGGGCATTTCCTGGTCACTGATGGGCATGGGGATGTTGAGTCTGGGAGGCCACGCTGCTCAGAGGGCACAGGCATCTCTGCTTGGGGCAGGACACTGCCAAGGTACAGAGAATAGGTTTCTGAAGGCAGGAAGTTGAAGGCAATTCAGTTAATCAAACCTGTAAAGAGCTCCAGTTGCAGAAGTGTTCTGTATGTGGTCGGGGCAATGTTTTACAGGGTCTCTGACTATCATTCTTTCCTCCGGGGCTGCCTGGGGCTCCTGCTTGTCACTCCAAGTTCAGGCCCAGAGAAAGTGCAAACGGCCTGAGTGAGGGTAGTTCAGAGAGCATCTTCCCACGGTAGCATAAGGAGGCCAGGTTGGGCAGTCCTCCTGGTCAGCTCCAGCTCAGAAGTAGGGCAGGGGAGGCACAGGTGTAAAGATGGAAGGAAGGAGGTCGGAGGGCACGCCCAGGACATTGAATGCTGCAGAGCAGAGGTAAAATGTCAGCATCACCAGTGTGATTAGATCAGCAAGGAAGAAACCCCAAGAGAAAAGAAAAGCCTTAAAGGTCACAGAGCATCTGGTTGAGAGTGAAAGGGGTTTCAGTGGACTGGCAGTTGGCAAAGGGAGGAGCTAATCAGCCCCCTATGGAGTGACTTTTCAGGAATTAGAGGCAGGCAAATTGATATCAAGGAAGCATTTGAATGGACTCAGGTCAAGAACATCCCTGAGGCCCTCCACAGTGTTCTCTGAAGAGCTTCTGGTGGTAGCTCCCCTGTGGGATTTAGGGAAAAAATTGGAGTAGGCTGATTTTGTCCCTGATAGGGAGAACACTATTCTGAGGGTGTCATCAGATGCTGTGTTAGACCTTCCCGTGCAGGGGGTACAGCTGAGCTGGCTTCCTTTGTCACCACCTGGTCTTCATGATGCTGTGGTCTGTTCCATCTAGGGAGAAGAAGCATAAGGCCCAGAGGAGCTGCCCCTTAGTACCTGATGACCATAAGCAAACCCTCTCACCCTCTGAGTCTCTGTTGCCTTGCTCTCAAATGGGCATAATATTAGCTCCTACTGTAGGGCTTTGTTCTGATTTGATGTCTGCAAAGTGCTGAGGATAGTATCTGGTGTCCATATTAATAAAGTAAACTGTGGTATGCTCAATTTTCCCTTCCCAGGATTCTTATTTCATCTCTTTCAAACCTTTGCAGGCAAGGAGGTGATTATCACTGTGTCTTTGAGGAAGGGGACTCCCGGGAGACCCCAGAGAGTTTCCAGGTGCAAGAGGCTGGTTGGTGGCCGCTCAAGGCTGGGAACCAAAGTCTCCTGAGTATTGAGCACACCACCAGCACCGGGGAGGAAGTGGATTCCTGTCCTGAGGCTCCTTGCTGTCTCCCCTTTTACATTGCTCCTTCCTCAGTTTCTCAGTCTCATCCTCGGCCTATGGGCCTGCTTCCTAGGCAAAGGGAAATGAACAGATTAAAAAAGAACTTCTAGGCACTAAGAAGAAGAAAGTACCAAAGAGGGAGGCAGGCCCTGTACAAAGAAGGGCACATGGGCCACGCACTGTGTAAGCCTGCAGGGACCAGGAGCAAGGCTCTAGGGCTTAAGGGTTTGAAGGCGTAGTCTGCCCCTGGGTGCTAAGGATGTAGGACGTAAGTGACCACTCCACCTTCCCCACTCTTAGGATGAAGGCCTAGCCCACGGGCATGCATTTCATCCACTTGCCAATAGAACAGAGGTCAGGTGGCAGGTTATCTGGGAAATAGAGTATGCTATCTTCTGAAGGGGGTCAATCTAGTTTCTTGGCTTCTTATTGAAAACCAGCGCAACTGGAATGGCTTCTTATTAAATGGTCCAGATAGAGGGGCTGTCATGACCCATCAGGACCAAGGTAGGTGGGAGAGTTCACTGTTGCCCTCACCCCTGCTACCACCCCACTCCGTAGCTCCTGGTTTCAGAGCAGCATGACTTCTCAGACTACAGTGTGCACACAAGTGACCTGCAAACAGTCACAAGTGCTACAGTCCAGATTCCGATTCAGCAAGTGAGCCTGTGGCCACAAGTTCTGCAATTGTAATCAGCTTCCGGTTTTGCTGCTGCTGCTGCTCAGGGACCTCATGGAGAAGCCAGGGCCTAGGGGATACATTGGCATGGCCAGAATGTCTTTTCCACCGAGAGCCATTGCTCCTGTAACATAGCTCCGCCTTCCTCCTTGCACTCACAGGGAGTTTAGCACCAGCCAGATGGGACCAAGACTGGCAGAGGCTAATGAGGTCCCACTGGGGAAATAGGGAGCACCTCTCTGAGACAGTGCCACTGCATTTTCCCCTGGTGGGGGAATCGTCCTCCAGGGTGGGCAAAACCACAGAGAGAAGGGAGCAGGCAGCTAGCTGTGCAGCTGGTGAATCTCTGCCTGCTCCTTACTCGGAGCCTGCAGTCATCTGCTCAGGCAGCTTTCCACTTAGCACTCTGATTTCTGTGTCCAATCGATTGGCCACTCTTTGTGCCACGTTATAGTGCATGATTGAGCCTTGACCTTGAAGCCAGCCAGCCATGGAAACTTCTTTCATTGTCATTTTGAACTTAGCAAAAGGTTGGCAGAGAAAAAAACACCAAATCATTTTGCTAAAGTAACATCATTAGTGATGCTACTTCTTTGCATTAAATCCTGCACTTATTAATATGATAATAGTACCACTCCCTTCCATTTGTGGATTATTTTATGTTTTACAAAGCACTTTCAAAGTCATTATCTTATTTGGTACTCCAAATGCAATTATGAGATGAAAGAAGATTATTGTCCCCAGGAAACTGAGGCTCAGATTGGTTTATGAGCTTGCCTTCCAGAAATCACTAGGCAGCGGGGAAGAGAATGGAGATGGATGCTCTTTTTCTTGTTAGAGGTGATATTGACAGTTCAATAGACTTGCTGACACCACAGCAATGTGCCCTGTTCCAGACATTGTGATTCCTTACCAAGTAAGATTCTTGAGGTCTGGCGAGAATGATATGGGTACTAAAGTACGTAGTTGAGTATGCACCAAAGTTTAGAAAGGTGTGAAAGTAGTTAATAAACAAAGCCAACAAAAACCAGCAAAAGCAAACGGAGGGAAATAAGCTAGAAAGTGTGCTTTCAGTTATTCTCTCTCTCCCTCTTTCTCCCCACCCCCAAACGCTGTTTAGTTTTTCCCTAGTGAAGCTCACATTCCTAAGGAGGCATTTACAAAGGCCATCGGGGAAGAGTCTGCAGGCAGTGCTTGTTGGATTCACTCCTGGAATGTCACCTCCAGGTCACCCTACCTGTCTGCTTCCTTTGGACAGGCTTTCCAAGTCCCTGCCTGTGACAAGGTAGAATGCAGACACGTGGCTAACCACAACTCAATTATCTCCAAACCTTATTTAGGCTCCAGTTCCATGTGCTTGGGGTTGCCATGGAGACAGTCTACTGCTCTCTCCCTTAAATAGAACCGGAATCACACTTCTGCTTATGTGCAAGGTAGAAGTGACAGAGCTGTGTTTCTGTAAATGGCCGTTTCCGGTAGATGTGACTCCAGCCCAGTGCCTAGGAATATATGAGCAGGGTATCTAAACTCAGACTACAAGGTTCTTAAAAAAAAAAAGAAGCTAAAAAAAAAACAAGACACCTAAGAATAATTTGTAGTTCCAGTTGTAGTTAATGATTCTAGGAATATTATTGCTAAATTGCTGTTTTACAAAAAAAAAAATCATCATGCCTCATCATAAAAATCTCTGAGACCATTGTCACCATGAACTTGTTGGTCTTGGGTCTGAGTGGCTGTGTGTAGTTCCAGACTCTGATAAATGGTAGTATGTGGTGGTGTAGAATCTAGAAAGTGCTATGCCAGGAGCCCTGCCCTGGGGACACACTGGTGTACATGAACATGCTGGCTGTGTCCTAGTGCTGCGCCTGGGTGTGAGGGGAGCAGCAGCAGAAAGGGTAACCTGAGCACACCTTACACAGAGGTGGGCTGGGGTTCCAATCCTAACTCTCTCCTGTCGTTAGCTTGGGCTCTTCTGCTGCATCGATCGGTATCTCAGAGCCTTGGCTGCTGGACACTTTCTCACTAAGTTTGTTACGAGCATAAAATGATGTTCGTTGGAGAGCCTGGCAAGTGTTCAACAAACATGAGTCCTCTCCTCCATCCCTTCCTATCTGTTGGAGGAGGGTGGGCCAGCAGTGAAGGGGAGGACAGAGGATTCCCAGGGTGTGAGAGAACTCAGCCAAGCTGGGGATTGCAGCTGCAGGTAGGGTCAGGGAGCAGGGGGCATCCTATAGGGTGTGGAGCTCTTACACTGGTTCTGCCACACAGGCATGAAGGCCCCCCCACCCAGGGGAGAGTGCCCAGGAGCATTTGTGGATTCTCTTGGATATAGAGAAGAGGAGTGGGGCAAAAGTGATCTAGTCACAAAAGGAAAAGTTACAATCATTATTGTTGCTCTTTTTCCATGTCAGAAAGCAGGGCCGATTGCCTGAAGCAGCTCCTGCATCCAGACCTGAGCCAAAGCTACAGGAATCTGCCTCTGCTCACGAAATGCTGTTTCTCATCATTTTCAGCCCGAAAGGGTTTTCTTTATAAATTTCCACTGATGGAAATCCAGGGAAGATGCTAATCCATCATCATTAGGAAAAGATGAGTAATTTCCTTAAAATTAAAGTCTTTTTCTCATCAACACCTTCCCTGGCTCTCCCCCAACCTTCCCCACCATTCCTCTTGAAAAAGAATCACTGAGACCATGTGCCATGGAGCAGGTAGCAGAGCTGGATGAGGAGTGTTTCCTGGGCTCAGAAGCACCGTGAGATGCCCGCATAGCCTCTTGGGATAGTAGGTCAGTAAGACTCAACTGTGGCTTGAGGCAGCTGTGACTGTCCGACGGTCCATTTCCTGGAGATTGTGCCTTTGGTTACACATGATCCCTGTTTTCCCTAGACCCTGGTAGCTAGATGAGAAATTGCTTTTCAAGAATATTCTTTGTTAACCCTCCTGGAGACTGGATGGATGGATTCAATGATCATTTAAGTCTCTGTCGGTCTTCTAGGCCTGAGGATAACTGACTGCTGATGTCCCCTGGCTCAAGGAAGATGGAGGTGTCATGGTGCAATGGTATAGTCAGGGCACTCAAATTGAGCCTGTGTTCAGTCCTGTACAGCTACTTGGTAGCTCTATTACTTTGACGTCTCCAAGCTTAAAAATTTTTATTTGATAAATGCAAATAGCAGCAGAACTGGGGATATGGTTCAGGGGTAGAGTGCTTGTTTAGCATATGGAAGCCATAGGTTGGATCCCCAGCATCACAATCAAAACAACAAGACCAATAATTTATTATTATTTCTGTACCTACCTAGTGAGGATTCTTATGAGGATTAACAAGGTGTGCTTTGGTTCGTCTTCAAGATGCTCTTGATATGCCAGCTCCTGCTCTTGCTTGTTGCTAATGGTGGTGCTGGGGGCAGTTATTGTTTTTATTCAGGATGACAAACAACAACATCAAAGCCCTAGAGGAAAATAGATAATTTTCAGTTTTCAGGGAGCTGGGAAAATGTTTCCCAAACATTTTAGTAACTGGGTTTAAGAGAGTGAATACATTTCAGGATCTTTCTCTTTTCCCTAGATCTACTTGTGGAGCATAGTAGTCACTATGGTAGGCATAATACCAGTAATAATGGTAAATAATTCTCAAAGTACTTTTATGATCTCATTGGATCTTTTCAACACTCTAGAAGATGGGCAGGGAAGGTGTTCTCCTGTGACAGAGACGAGGTGAGGGGTTAAGGGTTCTGGTTGGCGCTAATCAGTAGTAGCTAAGCCCTCCCAGCCTCTTGCTGCAGGGTCCAGGCACTTCTCTGAGAGTGAGCTTCAGCTTTAAGGAGCAGGATGAGAGAGAAGAAAATAGAGGGAGAACATCACAGGTGCTCCTGCAGAACCTGCTGTGCCTTCAGTTGTGTGGAGGAGGAGTGCTTCCCTAAGGGTGGGGGCTGGGGTTCTGCCACTTGCTGCAGAGCCCTGATTGTAAAAGGTTCATGACTCCAGGCCCCAGCCCTTGTCAGGAGAGAAGGCTTCTGACAGCTCCTGGCAGTAGAGATAATTCGGGAGGCTGGAAGGCACTTCCCTGGGGACAGTAAGAGACAGGCTTTGCAGGTGGCATGAAGTAACAGAGAGCTAAAAATGAACCTCTGGAGCATATCTTGACAGAAATCTCCACTGGAACTGCCAGGACTCATTCTTGGCACCTGGCTCAACAAGATAGAACTTGGGGGCTTCTAACCCAGAGTAGATTTCTGAGAAAAAAATGCTTTAAAGAGAGGTAGGAGGTTCCAAAATGACAAATGTTCTGGTGTCTGGAAAGGGGTCACAGGCACATTTGCCTGAAAGCCTGGGGAACACCAGCTGCCCATGCCAGAGCCCTGAAGGAATAGCCTGATGAAATTCAAGCACACATTTTTGGGGCCACTCTGGAGACATGGCGATTAGGTGGGGACATTGGAGAAATGTTTGAAATTGGTGCGCAGGGGCCACTTGATTTATGTGGGGACATTGGAGAAATGTTTGAAATTGGTGCGCAAGAGAGTTCAACAAGTCCTGCCATCAATTATGTCTTTTCTCACTTCCAGATTATAGAGAAGAGAGGTTACGCCTTGAATGTCATGTAAGGAAACAGTGCCCTCAGACCTCAAGGAGATGCTCCCTAGAAGTGTGTTTCCTCTATTCAGCTAGACAAGCGCAGCTGCCTCCTATGCACATCCTGCTCAGGCATCCCTGCACAGTGGGGCGCTGGGCTCTGCTGTTCCTTGGACTAGGTGGCTCTCACTTGAGAACTGTTAAATTCCATGGCCTGGCTGGATCCGCTTGGCCCCAGTTGTTAGAACTTCTGGCTGAAAGGCCTCCTAGTTTCTATCTGTCCATCTACTCATTAGCTTGCTTGAACAAGGAACAGGTTGAGTGCGGCCCAGGCCTCTGGGAATATAACCTGCAGACATTGTCCCTGCCATCCAGGGATTTGGTGCACAGACAGGGAGAGGGGCCAGGTGTATAAACAGACTCATTACAGCGCACTGTGTTTACCTTCCTTCCATGATGATCCAAGGACTTTCCTGACAAGGCCAGCAAGCCACAGTTTCTGTTCCTCAAGTCCTAGAAAAACAAACAAGAATCTCCTACTTTTATTTCTTCCCCCTTCATGCACTACTTACTGAGATTTTATTTGTGGTCTACATACTTAATGAAGCCTAGTACTTTTCTTCCTGGGTAGACACCATCAACAGTGCGAGGCCTGTTAGTGGATACTGTTTTCTCTGCATCTGCAGCAAAGTGTAATTCACATTCTAGTCCCAAAATAGCTTACTGGGGACTTAAATTACACATATGCACAGGGTGTCATGCTAGAGGCTGTGAGGACATGAAGTAGTTTACTGTTCAATTAGGGAGATAATAAAACCTGACATGAATTTTAGAAAAAAAAAATGATGTAAGTCAGTGGAGGGTAAGTTCCAGTTCACTTAGAAGAGCTAATAAAATGAGTGAATGGTGGGGGCCTGAGACTGAAAATGGGAACACCAGAGGGAGTGATGGGTTCTTTTTGGACTTGTGGGGCTGGATATGTCTTGGGGGCTGGTGGCTTCCATGGTTGGCACTCAGAGGACTATTTTGCACAGTAGGATGAGACTTGGGAATTGTTAGCATATAGATAATCTGAAAGCAGTGATATTCTAGGAGAATATTCCAGAAAGTCAAGCCAAGAATAGAGCCTGGGATAGCCCCAAATCTGTGGGACAGGCAAGGGAAGGAGGGACCTCTGAAATAGATGAGGGAGGGCCAACCAGAAGGGCAGGAGGGACAGCCTAGGGGAGGGGGCTGGCCTCTAAACAAATAACATTAAAAACAAAGTAGAATTTATTAGCCTTATTCCAGAATGGTCAGAATGAGAGCTGAGGACAGTTGCTGGACCCTGCCTCTGAGAGGGAGCACATTCAGGAAAAGTCAAGGGTGAAAGCCAGATGGCCCTGCATTGATTAGAAAGAAGGAGCAGGGGAGAGGAGGGAGAAGTACAGAAGACCCCAACTCTAGGACTGTGAGGGGAGAAGAGGGCACAGGGAAGAGCTTTCAATACCCTTGACCCCAGAGATGGGGCTGGTGACTTTCTGTGTACAGAGCAGACTGAGCTCAGAGAGGTTAAAAAAAACTTGTCCTTTTCTACATTCCTGTCATCAACAGCAACCACCACCTCACTCCAGTCAAGTTTATTAAAAACGTTTTTCCAAAGATATGGCAAATAGAAAGTGACAAAGTAAGGATTCAAATCCCAATACACTTGGCTCCAAAGTTGAGGTTCTTGCTACTCAAAGTGTGGTCCAGGCATGCCAATGTCCCCTGGGACCTGATTTAATGCAGACTATGGACCTAAAAAATCAGAATCCACATCTCAAGATCTCAGATATTGACTTCAGGCATGGTGGCATACTCCTGTAATCCCAGCGACTTAGGAGGCTGAGGCAAGAGGATTGCAAGTTCAAGGCCATCCTAAGCAACTTGGTGAGACCCTTTCTCAAAAAAAAAAAAAAAAAAAAAAAATTCAAAACTACAGCTGAGGCTGTAGTTCAGTGGTAAAGTGCCCTCAGGTTCAATCCTAGGAACATGCTCCGCCCCTCAGATCCCAGGTGATACACACTCACATTAAAGTAGAGGAGGCCTGCTTTGTGCTTTCCTGTTAAGGTTTTTTAAAAAAGTTGTTCATAGATCTTTATTTTATTTATTTATATGCGGTGCTGAGAATCAAGCCCAGTGCCTCACACATGCCCGGCAAGTGTGCTACCGCTGAGCCCCAGCCCCAGCCCCTCCTGTTAAGTTTTAATAATCCAAGCATGAGGTTCGGAGGACCTGAATTACCAGGTTGACAAAAAAAAAAAAAAAAAAAAGAGAGAGAGAAATGTGAAAGAGACAAGCAATGCCTTCTTGCTAGTGACGTAAGATACCTGCATGTCCTCAGCTGCTCTTAAAGCTCTTGGTCAGGAAGGGCACCAAGCTCCCCAGGCCCTTCTGCCTGTCCTTTTCCATAGGATGATAGCACATTGAGCTCTGGGCAAGTTTTAGTAGATTTTTAATTAACAGCTATTTTCTTCAAATAATAATGCAGATGCAAAGGAAGAACGCACTCTTTCAATCGCTAGCATAATTAAGCTGCAGAGATTAGTCTAATCTTTGCTGCCTCTCTAGAGCTATCCAAGGGAAGATAACTCATGTGCATGAAGATTTTCTCAGATGTTTTGCTTCTAAAGGATTCAGCAGCTGCTTACTCATGATGTTTTTAAATTCTGGCTACCATCTCTCGGAATGCTTGGTTTTTGAATGAGCACACGTTCCCTTCAGAGTTCCGGTTGGTCCCTTTTCCTCTGCACGGAAACAACCAGACCACTTGCAAAACACCAAGGGGATTTAAATCCATGCTCATTCAACTTTTAAAAATATATGAACTGGGCTGGGTGGAGTGTTTGCCTAGCACATAGGAGGCACTGGGTGCAATCCTCAGCACCACATATAAAAATAAATAAATAAAATAGAAATATATGTGTACACATGAGCTGAGTGCAGTGACATATACCTGTAATCCTCAGATACTTGGGAGGCTGAGGCAGGAGGATCTCAAGTTTAAGGCCAGCCTCGGCAACTTCATGTGACTCTGTCTCAAAATAAAAAATTTAAAATATTGGGCTTATAGCACAATTGTAAAGTGTCTCCCTGAGTATCAAAAGAGGAAAAAAAAAAAAGAAAGGAAAAGAAAAAAATCAGAAAAATGCCAAAGTACATCACACATTAGGTGCAACAACTATTATATGAATCTACTGTTTCAGTTATGCCGATGCTGTAAGGGTCAAAAAGTGTGCAAGCCAATTATTGGAGTCATATGGATATATATATATATTACCTATTTCCAGGCAAGTTTCTACCCACTGGTTTCAGTAGTCTGCATTTGAAAGCATTCCCAGAGATCACAACCATCAGCCGTGTTCAAGATCTGCTGGTCTGTTCTGACTTCCGCCCAGCAGAGAATTCCCTGTTTCACTATTTCCAGCAGGTGATCCAGCCCTAGGTCCCAGCATTTTCTCCCTAGTGACACCAGGGAGGCAGTCTGAAGAGCTTAGTTTGCGAAGCTCCTTTCTCCTCAATCTGTGTGCAGCTCAGGCCTTTGTGGGAGGCATCTTCTTATGGGAGCCTCCCCAGGGACTGCCCTGAATCCTGCTTGCCCATAGCGCTTACCCTTGCAGGCTTTGGTTAGTCCCTGAATTCATCTGTCTTCCCCACTGACAGCCCTAAAAAGCAGCTCCTGTGGTCTCCTGCATTCAAGCTGCTCTGGGGTCTTAAACCATCCTAAATGGGTGATGGTAGCAACACTCTTCCTTGATACTACTGTCGCATTTTGAGTAGGTCTTTTGTCAAAAAATGAGCATCATTCACTAAATACAGAGTTAGTGGCTTTTGTGAGCATAGAGTTCTGCTTCTGCCACTGCCAGCCACATGACCCTGGGCCTTGGTGTCCTCATTTGTAAAGTGAGCCTGCTTGCCTGACTGACCCCACTATACAAAACTCTGGTTTTATTAACTGGGAGGTGAGAATATGACTTTGAGTGCAAATAATAGTCTCATTTTCATGTTAAAGTCAATGAGCCATAATCAGATTAGGAATTTTTTAAGAGTCCATAGGGTCGTTCAGTGATGGCAAATTAATCAAGTGTTGCTTTTATTGACTTGGCGTACATAGGAGGTAATGAATACGCAAATAGCCCTGTGGGAGCACCCAGCTCCAGGGATTATACATGCATGCCCAATATGGAACTCTTTCTTGGTCTTCCCTCCTCAAAATCCTATTTTCAGTCACTGAAGAAAGTATCCGTTTGCTAAGATTTACCATAGTGTATTTTAGACTGAAGACATTTTTGCTCTTTCCTTACAGCTGAAATTCTGTGCAAAATAATATAAAATTATGACGGAGTCGGGCATGCTGTTCTTTCAGCCCAAGGAGTCTTTACTTTTTTTTTTTCTTTTAGGAATAAATAGATATTTTTTAAAGGGTTCAGCCAGCACATCTGTTGTTAGCCTCCAAGCACATCTTTAAGATCCATGGCATGAATTTGCAAGAAGAAAGGGTTTAAATATTAATAAGATTGGGAATCAGCTGTTTAGGATGAGTGAGCCCCAAAGAACTTTGTCATTAGAGATTTAGGTTCCCTGGGGCCTTCCAGGAACAAGTCCTTTCTACCTGCAAAGTGAAAAAGGACAAATAAAAGTCATCAAAGGCTCTTGGAGGTGGATGTAGATTTTTAAGTCTCCCTGGGGCTTCAGCAAATGCACCCATCCTGCTCACATTTGCTGCTTAGCTCCGCAGAGGGGCTGCTTCTGCTGGCTCAATGACAGTGCCCTCCGCCTCACCCAGGCAACGCTAGAGACAGGAGTGGGCTAGAGAAACCAGAGAGGACTCAGGGGGGATGTCCCACCACGGTGACTGCTGAAGGGCCTGCATCCTCTTAGAATGGGATCATCACTGGGGAGAAAAATCAGGACAGTGTAACCAATGTGTCTGGGGATCCTACCACTTACTGTGAAAAGGTGGTGGGGCTTGGAGAGTGAGGGGAGCCTGGGCCCCACTGAGAGAGGGCCAGGATGGAATGGCGCTCTCTGTAGGCACAGAGAAAGACCATCTGGGCCCAGGATGGGGGGGTTTCATGTTGGTATTTACTGTCACTACTATTTTTCCTTTTAAAGTTGACTATGATGGAGTGTTCTTATGACAGGAGAGAGAAATAGTTCTTTTGTTCTATATGTGTCGAGGAAATTTCTTTCTGGGCAATGTCTTCAGTGGTGATGTTTTATTTGGGTAGTTTCCACATCCTCTCAAATTGGGTATTTCTCTAGCCAAATTGAGAATCTTGGATGTGCTGAATCTCTCCAGGCTACGCTTTTAAAAGAGCATACTGTCCAAACACAGCCAAGCCCTGTTAGGCAGTGTCTTGCTGCACACGTTTATTCAGTCCTACAGATGGACTTTCCCAAGCCATCTGGGGAAGGGGTGGGCCGAGCGTGTCCTTCCCCATAACGGGGGGGTGGGGGGTGGGGGGGGAGGGGGGTGTCCCAGTGGGCTTCAGCCTTATCTCTTGTCTACTCTATAAAGACTTTGCCCTCTTTTCCAAAACGTGAACCCATTTATTTTTAGTTAATACATTTGAGATTCAACCTCTACCAGTCCACTCAACAATTTACAAGGGCTGGAGAATAGGACCAGAGTTAGAAAGTGCCCACGAGGGCTAGAGAGCCAAGGTCAAGGACCCTGTTGTTGTTAAAGTCAACATGTGCAAACATGCAGGCCTGAGGGACAACCATGTGAGATTATGTAGGATTAAGGACCAGAAAAGCTCAGACAGGAAATGCAATTGAGGGAGGGAAAAAAAAAATCAGCATATAAGTCATTTTCATAGTTACTTTAAAATCAGATGATTCAAATTCATCCCCAGTCCCTGAAGCCTTCATGGTTGTGTGTAGTAAACCAATCTGTGCACCAGTTGGAAATAGAGACACAGGCAGGAATTATGGGCTGGAGTCCCCCCAGTGGCCCAGGACGGTGGGAGCTGAGGGTCCCTAGGCAGCAGAGTGAGGTGGAGGGGAAGTGCAGACCTCAGCTCCTGGCCCTTTGGGGTGTTCTGCCCACAGGAGGGACCCTGATCTAGAATGTTGCAGAAGCTGAAGGGTCTCCATGGCTTTTACTGCCTTGGTTGTGTGTCCTTTTGTGGTCCCAGAGCCCCAACTTCCAGAAGCTTCCTTTCTCTTCCCCTCTCAACACAAGAGGGCCCAATGGAAAAGCTGAACAACATCACAGTGTCTGTGGGGTGAACCCTCAACTGAAAGTCCAGGAAAGGCCAATTTGTGGAGGCAACAAGTTGATTAATGGTACTGAGTAAAGCAGGGAATCGGAGGACAGGGGGTGATAGCTGTAGGGGAAGGGATTCTTTCCTACAGGAAAATGTCCCAAACCTAGCTGCGGAGATGGCTGCACTTATCTGAGAATATAGTAAAAACCATTGAGTTGTGCACTTTCAGTGGGTGAATTTATGAGATGTGACTCATCTCAAACCCTTTTATAAAAAAAAAAATCAACCACACAACACCCCCCAGTTCCTCTCCTCCACCCGCTTCACAGGCCTGTGTCCCAGGCATTAATGACCACCAGCCAGGATCTCAGCTCGTCACTACTGAGGGTGACCTGAGGTGACAAGAAGAAAGGGCCCCCCATTCTGCAGAATTCGAGGAAGTCTGGAGAAGCCCCCACCCAAGTGTTTACCTACAAAATAGAAATAAACTGATAAAGTAGTAGTCTTCAGTGAACTCAAATAGCCTGAAAAATATGAGCCAGATAGCCTTGGTAGAACTCCTGAGCTCCCAGGGAGAGAAGACTGGCCCAGAGAATGAGTTGAATGGAGCTGGAGCTGTTGAATTCCTATGGTCTCTAAGAGAAATTGTGGCCAAGGATCATAAGAAATAAAAATATGCATAAAGAGTTAATGGCCCTTTAAAAGAAAAGGGGGGAATAATAATGGTTGGCTTTAATTGAGCACTTATTATTTGCTCATTCTGTTTTAAAGCTTTTGCATGTATTATCTCTTTTGTTCCTCCATGACAACCTAATGCATTTAGTATTCCCATTTTCTAGACAAGGAAACTTGGTTACTGAGTAGTTGGGTCACTTATGCAAGGCCTTGCATCTGGTAAGTGGTGGAGCCAGGTAAAGGGACAAGGTGGCCAGTGGCCAGAGACCCTGGGTCCGTCATCTCTGGTTGGCAGAGCTTCATCCAGTTATCCTGCTATGCTGCTGCGATTTTCCACATGTGCCACTGTGAAGAAAAGGCAGAGATTCTGGGGTTTTCACCCTTCTGTGCTACTTTTGTGGGGAGACAGCGTTGGCTACAGTTTGGTCTCTCTTCGGTGTGATGCCTGCTGGTTTACAGAAAGGACTCAATACATTCACTGCCTTGAGCTGAATTAGTCCAGATATAGAATGAATGAAGGCAGTTAACTAATTTCTAGGTGGTCGTTGATATTTGGTTTAGTGGTGAGAATAGAAACATAACTAATATATATCTACACACTCCCTGACCTGGGGAAAATGAATGAGAGATTCAAATGAGATTCCAAGTGGGCAGGTTCTCTGCAATTGCAAAACAAATCCCTTCTGCACAGGGGATTCTTCCCCCACGGGACTATATTTTCTTAAGGAAACCCCATGGTGTGAATGTAGTTACTAATGAGCTGATGTCCCTCTGGGAGGTCAAGTTGAAAGATGGGGGTGGAGGTGGTATGAGTCGTTCTCCACTGACATCAATTTTGAAGTTCTCTCTGACTCTGGAGGATTGCTGTAGCCTGGGCAGTCACACTCCATATGAAGGCGATGCCCTGAGGCCCCCCTGCCCAGCCTCTGATTCCCTTTTCCTGCAGCCTGAGCAGCATCTGTGTCTCTCTCCATCTGGTTTGGTGCCTTCTTAGGGGAGATACCTTGATTTATCATAATATTAATACTAGAGCTGCATCCAGAGGCAACACATTCTCTAGATGCACATTTTCTCATTAGAGCTCCACAACAGTCCTGGGGTGAACAGGTAAGTACTGCTGTCCCTCTTTTCATTTTCTTTCTTTTTTAAAAAAAAATTATTTTTTAGTTGTAGTTGGACACAATACCTTTATTTGGTTTATTTATTTTTATGTGGTGCTGAGGATCAAACCCAGGGCCTCGTACATGCTAGGCGAGCTCTCTACTGCTGAGCCCCAGCCCCAGTCCCAGCCCCAGCCCTGCTTTCCCTCTTTTCTAGGTGAAACTCCTGAAGCTCTTTTTCCCGGCCTCTAGGTCTGGGTAATTGGTGGACTCTGATCTCCAGTTCCAGGAAGCGTAGGTCGAAAATCATCCCATCCTGTCTGATCCTATATTTTGTTTCTATCCCCATAGTCACTGGGAGAGCTTGAGTTCCATTAAAAATTCATTAAGTAGTGATTTCAGAAACCAAGCATCCAAAGCAGAAGACGGAAAACTAACAAGCAGGTGCCTCAGAAGGGGGTGAGCTCCCTCCCTGGAATTGCACCTAGGCCCCACTTTGAACTCCTCCTTTATCTCCTGCATGATCTTCCACCTACTCCCTTCCTTCTGATCATCTTCACCAAACACCTCCTCCTGGGCTGCTCCTGCCCTGAGCGCGGGTGGTCCAGTCTGCACCTGGCAGCACTGCCCAGGGCACCTCCTACTCAGGCCTGTGCTTACCAGGAGGCCAGAGCCGCTCTCTAATAGAGACGTGCGCAGCGCTGATCCTGCAGCTGGTGTTGCTAAGCAGCTGGCTGTCGGTTGCCTGGAGATTATCACGGAGCCGAGATGCCATTGCTAGCGTCTGGATCTGCTCTTGCGCAGGGATGCGCTGGGACACCTAAGCACGGCTGAACCTTTCTCTTGCGGCTCCGACGTGGTGCTAAATCCCTCTCACTTGAGAGGACATCCTTCACATTCTAGTCGTTGGCAGTAATAAAGGCACAAAAGATCAGGTTGCGATATCCCTGGGTTTACAGGGCTCCCTTTCTTCCGGGTCTAAGAGGGGAGAAAATTGCCAGACCTTCTGTAAAGCAGGATAAAGGAAAGACAGAAACCGAGCCTTTGTGTTTAGAAGGGAGGAGAAGAAAATGGTGCTTTGGATCTGCTTAGAGTGACTGTTGATAGGTGGGGAATAATCCCCACCTGCTGAGTGGAGAACACAGCAGAAAGTTCCGTGGGAGAGACTGTGGCACTGGAAGTCTTCTAGAAGATGTAGAAATGATAGGTCCCTGGACCCCTGGGCTGATATTGTGGCACATTCTCTCTTGAGGTTTTGACAGCTCTCAGGACAGGAGATGGGAATGCTCGGTAACTCAGCAGTCATGCCTCAGCAGAGTGTTTCTGTGCCCAGAGCCATGGCTGGGACCAAGGTCGGATTTCTTCCTCCCACAGGGAAGATGTGCCAAGCAAGGGAGATAGTATATGTGACTCTGGCCCGCTGTTGTCATTTTGCAGCCAGAGGAGGCAGAGACAACCGAGTGTGTTTGTCACCTTTGCCTTGTTCTCAGCCCTGTTTTGGGTGCCATGGTGGAGTCACAAGTATAAGACATGTGACTTCTGTTCCCAGGGGGGTTGAGAAGACACTTGTGACACTGTATGAGGGCATAGGAATAAGGGCTGACTTGTAGCACAGGCTTTGGGATGTGGGAGGGCAGAGCAGAGAGCTCTCTCTCACACCTGAGGCATTGAGAAGGCTCCTCAGGAGGTGTGGGGCTGGGTGGGCCTTGGAGGATGGATTTCCATGAGCCAAGGGAAGGAAGGAGAAAATTCCGGCCAGGGAGAGCCTGGCAAGCAGAGGTGAAGTGTTTGGAAGAGCTTGGAATGTCACAGGAAGGCAGGGAACCAAGCTGACCAGAGCTGATTGTCCTTGTGGGTAGCAGACACCCGAGGGGAGAGGCAGTTATTGGAGAAGAAAGGTATGAATAGACCAACGTTTAAACATGAGTTTGCTGTATCCTGGGCTTCTTGGAGATTGGGAGATGGAGGTTGGGTGAGATCTCCCCCGACAGCCTTGGTTCCCAGTAAACAAACCGATCCAGTCCACCTGGCCACATTCTCTCTCCTCCTGTGGCTGAAGTGTATCAGGAACTTTCACTGGACTCTTCCTCCTGATTGGGGAACAGACAGTGGCTGTTTGTTCCTGGCCCAGACAATTCATTGCTAATAATTTGTTTCTTGCTCTTTACAACAAAGGAAAATGCCATATTTTCCAGAAGAATCCTTAAGTCCAATTTGAGGCTTGCTTTACCAGGCCAGTTGTTTTTGAATAGGAAAGTGAAGGACAGAAGGCAAAGGGACATCAAGACGTCAAGGACACAGCGTTGGGACAGGTTGAAGGGAACCTTCTTCACTGGAGAAAAGTGATGTATGGATGTGGGAGAGTGGAGAGGTTGGGAAATCATAGGACCCACGGCCCTCCCTCACCAGGGTGTTGCAATGTTAAAGAATGTGGAAGGGTGTTTGGTAAATAGAATGTTCTCAGTAAATGTTAGAGATGGCACTGTTACGTCATTGGCCTAACAATGCTGAGAGTTGTAGTCACACCAGTGGCAGCAAAGAATTGCACAGAAATCAATTCCTGGGAGAAGTGAGGCTAAACCCAGGACTTGAACTGAAAGCAGAAATGGTGGAGGGTGGAGGTGGATTCCCAAAGCCAGGCCAGGGCTGTGCAGAAGCAGCAGAGCTCTGGGGCCCTCAGGGCTCATCAGCCAGTGGGATGTGGACAGCTCTGAGTACAGGGGACCAAGGAGCCAACCTGAGGGCTCATGGCAGCCAGGACTAAGGACATTGAAGAAGGCCAGGTGGGTGATGCTAGGCACAGTGGGCTGGGTGTTGAAAGGTATCAGCCTGCCTCTAAGGTAAGTTTGCAAAGGCCTAGAAGGAGAGAGAGAAAGATCTGGAGCCTGATATTGGGCAGCCAGGACTTGAGGATTGTTCTTTAGGATGTCCACTTTCTCATTTCTGAGGTTTATGATTTATATTGAAGGCTCCCTTTCTTTTTTTAGGGGCCCTCTGAGCAAACAAATTGTCCCAACTCTTATTTCACCTATCCTTTCCAAGTATCTGCATTTTTATCATTAATTATTATCAGTATCTGCCACGTACCTGAGATCCACCCAGCTGGGCCGTGAATCCAGGGGAGAACATGAGCTCAGGCTGCTCACAGGCTGCACAGGGAATGTGTAGACTAAGGTTGCTCTTGTGACCTAAGTCTGTGGCATTGATGAGATAAGACTGCTCTCATCATGGGCTGGGAATTCCAGCAACAGGTAGAACTTGTGCTAGGACTTAAAGTTTCTGCATTAGGGGAGGAAACACTGGGGTCATCATTGCTGGCCTAGACACAGGGATACTGTGTTCAGTGGGGAGGCGAGGCTAATTCAGGTGGGCTGAATCAGACTGGGATAATTCAGTGGGGCAGAATATTCGAAGCCTCAGTACCATCCACTTTTGATGGGGAGTTTCTAAAAGAAAATTGTGCCAGTTTCTTTTATATTCCAGGAAACTGGGGACTTGCATCTCCCAGACTTGTGCAGTATAAATAACTCAAAAATTTTGAGAAATGACAAGGTTGGCAGGCATGAATTTTCAGTCTGCTGCTCAGCAGCTGACTGCTGGGGCTTGCAATGACATGCATGGAAACCTGGCTGGCTGATTTCAAATCCTCCTTCCTTCGGGGCCCTGGCCGGGGGATAGGGAGAGGAGGATGGAGAGGAATCCACAATTTGTTTCAGGGCCACCCTCATAATGACTATCTTCAAAGAAAGTCCTGTCACAAGCTGTCATTACTCAGCAAGTCAGGAAGGAGCAAGTAAAATCAATGAGCTATGTGATGTCCATATCTTAAGGATCCTTTGTGATAATGACGATGGTGACATTAGTGGTCTTGATGATGGTGGCAGTCATTGTGATGATGCTGGTGGTAGCAGCAGTAGTTATGATGGTGGCAGTGGTGGTGATGGTAGTTATGGTGGTGGTGGTGATGTTAGTGGGTGGTGGTGACGGTGGCAGGCATTGCAGTGACACTAATAGCAGCAGTGGTAGTCATGATGTCATGATGCTGCTGTTGGGGGTTAAGGATGATGAAAAGGAAGAGACCTTGCACTTATGTGTACTGGTAGATGACATGGCTCTTCCATAAAGGTGATCTTATTGCTCTTAAAGCAAAACTATGAGTTAGACAGAGAAGGGGCCATCTTCAGTAGGAAGCCCAGAGGATGAGGTTCAGAAGGCTTTGTAAACCAGTGTCCTTCCTGCCTCCCTCTCCCCTTGTCTCTGGTGTTGAGTGTTAAATGAGTGACAAGGACAGCCATGGCTGGAAGTGCCCAGACCGAGAGGGTTTCCTGCAGGCCAGAGGCACCAAAAAGTATTCCAGAAATAGAATTTGAGTTTGGAAGTTTGGGCTGAAAGTAATGCACAGAACGTGAAAGGTATAGGATGCACATGGGGTGGGCTGTTAGAGGAAAGGAAGGTGGGAAGAGATCATTTGGGAATAAGCAGATGTGGTTGGTTTCCCTGGGATCGGATCCTAGAAAAGGAATGGAAACAGGTATTCATTGACTTCCCTGAATGTGCCAGACTCTGTGCTAAGTGCTTTTATATACACTATTCTAATTGAATCCTAACAGTCATCCTGGGAAGTCATTATTATTATCTCTTTTTTAAACAGTTAAAAATTGATGCATAAGCCCAATAAATTCATCCCTGTTTCAACCTGGTTCTAGATGAACTCATTTTATGCTCTGATTACTAGAAGGAGGTGACCTAGACCTCTGCAAGTTGGACTTGGGGTCTGTGATCACGAGTACAGTGCAGATTCAAAACAATAATGCTTTACTTTGGAATATAGCAATAATTTTCTAGATACATTTGTTGTCCCATTTTTTAGTCCTTCTCCAAACCTGTGCATGGAAGATGGTAGATACTTTTAACCCAAGGCTGCTGATCCTGAGAGAGGGAAAGTGTTTTCCTGAGCACAGCAAGTATTGATGACACAGAGAATCTAAGAGCAAGGTTTGCTCAGCCTTCCTCCATGTTTTTCCCTGATTTCTACCAACAGTACCAATGGGTATTTTTTTTTTCCTAGAGAGGCTGCAGCTCATGCACAGAGTACATGTACAACAGAATCAGACCATTCTTTGGCTGATGGAGCCCCTGGTGTGCTTTTACCTGAGGCCAGAGGCCTCAGTGGAAGCCTGGGGACTTCTCTCTCGGCGCTTGGCTGCACCTGTCCAAGCGAGCCCAGCCGTGCTTCCCGGCCTCCTGCGCTTGCTGTAGGCGGAGCAGTTGGATCTGGAATTGTGCGTTCTTTCTGCTTTCCCCTTTTAGAAGGGATGGATTTAGCCCTGGCATGCCAAATACAAACCCTCACTTCATCTCGAGAGCTCTTCCCGTCCACCCCGCCTTGGGCAGGCTATTTACAGACTTGTCATGATCTGCTCGTCATCCTACCACGAGGGTCAATCCACCAGTGAAATGAAAGGAAAGATAGGCCCCCAAGCCGACCAATTTGGGCAGATGAGCCTTATATAACACGTGCTAAAAATATGCAGCTAATTGGAATGGAAAAGCGAAAAATGAGTTGTGCTTCAGCCTAAGTCTGAGACACCAAAGAGCGACAGAGGAGCAGTTCCTCTCAGGGAAGATGCCCATATATAAATAAGTTTACTCTTGTGTGTACTCTCCCTTGTGTGGCTTTTTAACCATGCTCAGCTCTCACCCTTCCCCCCATGGGACTGACTTTGGGCAGCAGAAACCAAGACTAAGGGAGAATCAGAGAAAAGAGGCAAAGTGCCTCAGTCCCTTGGGGGTAGAAGGAAGCATGCCCAGGTGGGGAGTCAGGTGTTGAGATGCCAATAAAGCTCGGACTCTGACTTCTTCCAAAGCCAAACAGAAAACTCAGATTCTCAAAGGGTTCTTTCTGCCCTGAAAACTGGTTACCTAGTGGGTTTTTTTTTTTTTCCTAAGAAATGCAAGGAAAACTATTTTCCCCATCTATCCCTTGCCCCTGGTTCTCATTCCACCAATCAACTCCTCTCCTTCCCTCACATCTGTTTCCTCTGGCCTCTTCCCCTCTGCCTACAACATGATCAGTCCTCCCTTAAAGCACCATTGTGTGTGTGATTTGTGTTCAGAAATTTCATTTCCTATAGAGTGTAAACTCCCTGAGGGCAGGGCCTTGTTCTAACCTGACCACCACTGTATTTCTGGAATGCCTGGGTCAAGATGCACAGTGCCTGGGCCAAGGTGGCACCAACTGCTTGTTGAATACATGGATCATTCACTGAATCAGTCAGTGGACCAACCAAAGGTGGCTCGTTATAGCTTCTGAAAAATATACTGTGAAAAATTAGACCTGTCAAGTCTGCTTTTGGTCTCTTCGAGGATAGATGACACTTCCATCCAGCTCATCAGTCACCCAGTTACTGTACTGTAAGACACCCCACAAATGAGAACACAAGATCTCTAAAGATAGCAGAGCAAGATGTCGGGAGTGAA
The DNA here is from genome assembly GCF_048772815.1 of Callospermophilus lateralis. Lineage (NCBI taxonomy): Eukaryota > Metazoa > Chordata > Mammalia > Rodentia > Sciuridae > Callospermophilus > Callospermophilus lateralis. Next base: position 36,235,162 of record NC_135318.1, read on the forward strand.
TTTTAAGAAGGTTAACTTTGATGTGCAGAAGGGGTTAGAGAATCACAGGTTGATAAGAGATTTGAAAATGACCTGGCACTACTTACCAGTTTAAAAATGAACAAGTGAAGGCCTATGGTGTTCAGCAAATGTGACCAAAAATGACATGGTTAGTTAGTAGCAGATCCAGAATTGTGCCTGGTGGCTCACGTTGGATGCTCAATAAATCTTACAAAGGTAAGGCATGACTCCAGCATCCAGCCCTGCCCAGGCTCCACCCTGGTGAGAAAGGAGTATCTATTGATTCAGGATGCAGGGCAGCCCTCCCGCAGCGCGTGCTGCCCACTTCCAATCCCAATGCTTGTGTTTGGTCTGTGGAGGGCGTGGCGATTGCAGTTACTCCTTGTGACCTCTGCTGCCTCGTGGCTGAGAGGAGATGGCCATCACTTGAGGATTTATGGCACCTGGAATCCACTCCATGCATCTGTTGTTTGGTTGGTTTTGTCTGACTCAAAAATTTGTGGCTGCAAAAGATTCCTGGTGACACATCAGAAATGCTTGATGTGCACTTGCTCAGGAGCTGGCTGTAGGAAGATTTGAAGATGGAATGTGAGGAGAGGTGTGCAGATTCCTCCTTCCACCCTCTCCCTGGCTTGAGGTCAGATTGCACATGTGATTTAGGAGAAGGCAGCTTACCGTGCCTGCCTGGATGCTGCAGGGCACATAATTGTGTCCCTGATCCCCCATTTTCTCAGCTGTAACTCATATAACTTATTTCATCTTTATGCTGACCCTGTGGGGTCCCCACTTTGAGGTTGCAGAACAGAGGCCAGGATGTTACATAAGTTGCCCCAGATCTGGCATGCTTTAAAGCCCAAGTTTTTGATTGACAGTCATGTTGCCCCTAGATTGATTTTTCTTTGAGGGATGGGGGGCGGAGATGGGATCTCACCATGTTCCTCAAGCTGATATTAAATTTCTGGGCTCAAGTGATCCTCCTGACTCAGCCTCCTGAGTAGCTGGGACTACTGGTGTGCACCACTATGACTAGCTGGGTTGATATTTTAATATTTCTTTTGTAAGTTCCTGCATTCCCTAGTAACATATTAAATTTATTATATAATTGTCATGTAGTATTCGTGTGATAGTGTACTAGTTTTGATACTTATGATGTACCTGGCTCTGTGCTGAGTGCTATGATTTGTGCTAGAGGAATTACTCCAGACTTCTGCTTTCAGGGAGCTTATTATACTTAAGGTGAACACATACCAGATGTTTCAAACAGGCTCCAGGTGATCAGATGCCAGGATGAATGTGATCAGGGTAAATGCTCTGACAACACCTTCTAGTTGCATCAGATCGTTGACCTAAATTTGCCACGGAAACAGCTCCCAGATGGGGATTGACACTCTAGTTGAAGCTACAAGGGGTATTTACCTTCACCATTATTCCACAGGGCTTACTTCGCTACACACTTGGTGTCTTAAATATTCTGTAATTGAATAGTTCATTGTAGGCAATGCTGCATGCAACCAACTTTGTTAACTTTTTAATTAAAGTAGCATAGACACTGGAATTTTGCATAGCTCCTAAGTATATGGCTTGCTGAAACCTCACAAAGTGAAGATGAAGCAGCAGAACATGACCAGCCCCTTCCATACTCCCTCCCAGCCACACCCCTTCTGCTGCCTTCTTTGACTTCCAAGAGCAGGGAATAGTTTTACTTGGTTTTGAACTTGAAACAAATGGTTACATGTGGTATGTACTCTTGTATCTGGTTTGTTTCATTCAGCTGTATGTTTCTGAGATGCATCTATGTTGTGGATCATTTATTCACTTCTACTGCCTGTTGTAAGAGGCTATCTAACCATTCTACTATTGGTGAACCTATGGTTGTTCCAGCTTTAGGTAGTATAAATAACGCTATGATGAATATTCTAGGTTGCATCTTTTGGTGAACAAGGGTACACACTGGTATTGAGCACCTACCCGGGAACCAGGATTGCTGGGTCACAAGGTTGTGTCTGCTCATCTTCAGTAGTTACCCTGTTCCAAAATGACTGTACTGGTTTATATGGCACCAACAGTGGAGAGAATATACTGCCCCACAGCCCCCCTACCACCTGGTATTGCTCATCTCTTTTCCATCTTTAGCTTTTCTGTAGATATATTTCATTCTATTTTTTCTTATTGTGGAAAAATATACATAATATTAAATTTACTATTATAACCTGTTAAAAGTGTAGAGTGGCATTTGGTATACACCATCACCACCATCCATCCATTTCTAGAACTTTCTTTTTATGTCTTCCAAATGGAAACTCCACAGCCATTAAAAACACAATCTCACCAGGCATGGTGGCACACACTTGTACCCCCAGCAGCTTGAGAGGCTGAGGCAGGAGGATCGCGAGTTCAAAGCCAGCCTCAGCAAAAGCGAGGCACTAAGCAACTCAGTGAGACCCTGTCTCTAAATAAAATTCGAAAAGGGCTGGGGATGTGGTTCAGTGGCTGAGTGCCCCTGAGTTGGTTCTCCTGTACAAAACAAACAAACAAACAACCAAAATCCACTCTCCACATTTCCTTCTTCCCTGACCCCTGGCATCTGTCATTCTACTTTATCTCTATGAATTTGATCACTCCAGGTGGAGTCACTCAATATTTGTTTGTAATTAGCTCACTTCACTTAGCAACATGTCCTTAGGACTTCCCCATGTTGTGACATGCATCAGAACATTTGATATGCGTCCTTGTTTGTTAAGGATAAATAGTATTGCATTGTATATATAGGCAGACCACATTTTGTTACCATCCATCCATCCATCAATGGACATTTGAGTTTTTTCCATCATTTGGCTTATGTGAATAATGCTGCTATGAACATTGGTATATAGATATCCAGATATTTCTTCTAGTCCCTGTTTTTTTTTTTTTTTTTTTTGTGTGTGTGTGTACACCACATTCTGTTTATATATTCATTCTGGCTTTAATTTGCATCTCCCTATCAACTTTGCATTGCATTTCTCTTGAGCATCTCTTTATATGTGTACTGGCTATTTGGATATCCTATTTGAGAAGTGTCTGCTCAAGTCTCTTACCCATTTTTCTATTAAATTATCTGTTTTTTTCTTATTGGTTTGTAGGAAGGCTTTATAGAGCTTGAGTATGAGTCTTTGTTGACTATATGAATTGTGTGCATGCACCTTCTTCCAGTCTGTGGCTTATCTTTTTACTCCTTGAGAATGTACTTTGAGGGGCTGGAGTTGTAGCTCAGCAGTATTTGCCTCATACTTGTGAGGCAATGGGTTCAATTCCTAGCACCACATATAAATAAGCAAATAAAATAAAGGTCCATCAACAACTAAAAAATATTTTTAAATGTATTTTGAGCCAGGCATGATAACATGCCTGTAATCCCAGTGACTCAGAGGCTAAGACAGGAGGATCGCAGTTTTGAGGCCTGCCTCAATAACATAGCAAGACCCTGTCTCTAAAAAATAAAAAAAAAAAGTGCTAAGGATGTAGCTCAGCAGTAAAGTGTCAAGTTCAATCCCCAGTACAGAGAGAGAGGGCAATGGGATGTATTTTGATGAGCAGAAGTTCTTATCTAATGTAGTCCAATGTATCAATTTTTTCCTTTATGGTTGCTTTTTTGTTTGTGTTCTCATTTAGAAAGTGCTGCCTACCCAAAGCTGTATGGATATTTACCTGTGATTTCTTCCATAATCCTTGTTGTATTACCTTTAAACTGTAAGACTACATTTTTGATTGAGGATACTCTTTTGAACCCAGGGTAACTAGGCTCCTTCCAGCACAAACCCAGGACTTGGGCAGCCCTGTAGCAGACTCATGTTAACTTTGGTTGGCGGTGGGAGCATCCATGGGTGCAGGTGCTCCTTGTTTTAGGCATCCTGTGTGTTTTCTGGAAGGGTTGCATGCAAATTATATCTAGTAGATTTGGCCATATTATAAGCATCAAGTCTGACTTTTTGGACATTTGTACCAGGTTAGGAGGTGTTCGTCTAAATGGGCCTCTGCTTGAACTTGCTAAATTGACTGTGCCTCACATTCCCCTGACTGATGCCCTTGAAGGCTCTTGGTCATAGTGTGGTGGCCTGGCTCTGCTCTCACTAGGCACTGTCCTGTCATTTTAATTACGTATTCATCAAAAATCACTTGTCTTTGTTCTTATTGTAATCATATAACTTTCATGGAAGTTTATTTAATGAAGTATGAGTGTGAAAAGAAAACTTTTCTATGAAAAGTGGAGTGTGTGATGGAAAGAGTCAAAGATCATAAAAATTGCTATTGAATTATAGGTGAGAGAACGAACAATTAACGTCTAGATAATAAAGCTCTAAAACGATCCTGAATTTAGATCACTTTTTTTTTTGCACTGCTAAAAAGACACCAAAATTGGAAATCATAGAGACAAAGCAGAACTCAAAATAGGGATCATGCCTTAAAGACCTTGACCTCCCGTCAGTGGCAAATGAGTATATGTATGTTATTTGCTTTCAGAAAAATGTTACAAGACTGAATGCATGCTGACTGTTAAATTATTTAAGGTTCATAGATTTTATTTGTGCATGATTCTTTGCTTTAACTTTTTAATCAAGCAAATACCATTCACTCACTACAAATAAGAGGGGTAGAGAGAAAGGAACCCCCTGTCCTAGAACTGGCCTTAAGCTAAGAACTTCTTTGAGTACTCTTTCATCAAAAAACAAAAATATTAATACATGAAAATTTGCATTCTCTTCCATGTTCATAAACAAAATTTAAAATATTTTTTTCCAAAATTTTCAAATAAAATCATGACTTAGCTGAGTTCTGTGAAGAAGTTGCATTTTAAATAGCCTCTTAATGAGCTGTAGCTTCAGTGTGTGTTTGTTTCCCTCTCTTTAAAGTGGGCCCATCCTGCTGATGCCTGGTGATTTGGGGACTTTGGGCCCCATCTGTCCCCTGGGGGGACCATGAGTGCAGGAGCTCCTCTGTTGAGAGTACAGTACAGTGCCATTTGGGAGCCAGCCTCCTGCCTGCATCTGAGGCTGGGTTCTTTACCCAGAGAAGGCTGACACTGAGGGCCAGCCTGCCATTGGTGCCACAGATACCACCGTAGCCCACTACTCTGTACCCACCTGTTACCAGTCTGATGAACTCCAAAGTCCTTTTTTTGGGAGTTATTCATTTGCTCTGCTGGAATCAGGTTTGAAGATCATTTTATTTTAAAATTGCCCTTATTTATTCCACTCTCTTCCGCTCCCCGTGTCATAACTCAGTAACCTGTGCCCCAGGCAGTGCCAGGAATGTGCTTAGAAAGCAAGGGGAAGCCTTTGGGCCGGCACCCACACAGCTCCGAAACACCCAAGGACAATCTGCCTGAGTCACTGCCTTGGTGGCAGTGGGCCAAGAGAGGACTCATCCAGTAGCGCCTCTGCCTTCACCGTCTTCCTCCTCCAACGTGTTTCTTGAGGGAGAAGAAACCAGAGGGAGGCCCCAGATCCAAGGCATTGACTCGGGCGCCCCCATGTGGCCATGGTGGGTGGGTTCAGAAAATACAGCCAGATTCCTGGCCTTTCTCATGTGAAGGCCAGAGAGCCCACCAAGCAGGCTGCACCCTCCTAGTTTTGAATAATCTTTGATTTTTGTCATCATTTCTTAACAGTTAAGCATTCCAATGCCATGTTTCACTTGAGTTGTAAAGCATGGTGGTGGGGGCCTCTGGATTTTTCCTTGGGTGTGGGGAACACTGCCTCTCAGTTCTTAGAGACTCCCTCCACCCCACAGCCTCATATAGGTCTGTGTTCTTATTAAATGCAGCAGGGGCAAAAACTAAGGCTTTCCTATCCCTCTTACACTTTGGGTCTCTAATAAATCTGCAGGTGTTTACCCAACACCTGCCAGAAACTCTCTTGAATGGAATCTGCAGCATCGAGCCCAGAGCCTAGTGGGACACAAAGCTTCCAGGGAGAGCATTTTGAACTCCCCAGAAGCTCCAGACTTCTTTGATGGGATTCTGAGGTAATGACCACCCAAGAGGGTTTCCTCTTCCAGGGAAGAGCAAGGCCAACCCCCATTGTCGGGAAGAAAGGATTCAACTTCCATTTGTATTTATCTATCTATGCTTTAAAAATGTTTTCCTTCTGTTTACAGTTTCATAGTTACACTTAAATAAAAATACCTGCTTAGGTGGTTAGAGCAGATACTGTTGTTGTCTCCGCCTTAGCTGTGTCGCTTGGCCTGCTACAGAGGTCACCTTCACACTACACCTATGACTTCCTGTTTCTTGAAAGGTGACCTGAGTTACAATATCATGGGATGGGGCTAAAACCTGGCAGGTTTCACATTTTAGGTGGTTTGGTTTTAAGAACGCTCCTCTTCTGTGTATATCATTGTTCTGATAATAGCTAACATTCTTGAGGGTCTGCTGTGGGTCTGGTAGTGTGTCCTAGTAAATATTCTCAATGTCACACCAACTCTGAAGGCAGATATTATGCCTTCCTTAGAGATGAGGAAACTGAGGAAGAGCAAGGCACCATGGGGCTCTGAGAGAACACAGGTCTCACTGGAACCTGGCCACCACACGGGATTCTCTGCTGGGGGACACGGTTTTACCCTCATACCCCCATCACTGTCACTCAGAAGCCCTGACTGCAAAGTCTGTCTCTCTCTTCTTCCATTGCTTCTCTTTCTCCTCCCTCTGTTCCTCTTGAATTCTCAGGAATCTGTGTGGCCTTGAAAATGAAGAATGAAGACTGTCTCCATTCACACGTAGCCATCTGCTCTGGAGAAGATAGGAGTACACTCCCCCTCGGGGCAGGGCTGAGGGGGTGGTGTTGAGCCCCTCGGAGAGTCTGGCTGAATGCCAAAGCCAGTGTAGACAGCTTGCCTGCAGGGGTGTTATCTGGCAAGTCAGTGCAGCTTCTGGGTTTTTGAGAACTAAAGGTGACCACACAGTAGAGCCTCAAAGAAAGGACACAGTTGAGAATGAAAAGGGCACTCTTCACTATTTGCAGTGTCTGAGAACTGGGTGCAATTGAGGATTGTCCTGGGTGACCTGGAACTAACACCCTCCCTACCTACTCTATAAATACCCCCCAATTCCTGCCTTGTTTCCTCAACCGAATTTTTGGACATTTTAGTGATCACCCCCAGCCATTCTTGCTGTAGTTATTTATTCAGTTGATGAACTTTTTTCCAGGCCTCTCATTTGCATTCCTTCATCACTTATAGATCCCTTGCCTTGGCATAAATGTTGCCCTTTCCCGCCTATTTGACCACAAATTTGTTGTATCATGCCTTATTCTGCAACTTTGTAGAACAAAGTAAACAAATATGCAAATTTGCTTGAATTGAGAAAGCCTGTACTTGCAAACTTGTGCCAGTTTTCTCTCTCACTGATTTACAAGTCTCTAAAACATTGGCCTGCTTTCAGATGCATTAGATTGTAAACCTGCAGGGCAGAGGCTGGGGCCTTCTCACTCCCTTAGGCACAGCAGGCACCTCATTGGTACCTCCCTGGTGAGCTCTGAGCTCCCTGCCCTCCTGGAGTAGTGTGGTCAGTGCTCAGGAATCCGGCACAATAGGCTGATTCTGCTCTGGCTCCGACCTCATCCAACCCTACTGTCCTGGTGAGATCCAGCCCAGAGCACCCAGCCAGCAGGGAGGAGGTGCTAGCCTATAACTCTTCTTGTTGTTTCTTCTCCTGGAAAATGAAAAAAACAAAAACAAGAGCCAGAGAAAGTGAACCTCTGCAGATGATACAGAGTCTCCCTCTCAGGGTTACTTGGGGATTCACTGGAATAATGGATATAGGTATGTCAGAGACATTTTACACAGTGTGACATGTTATTAAAGATCTTAAGCATTTGTTCTAGTCTCCCTAGCAGTGACAGGCAAGAGACAGGCTTGTGTTTAACCAGCCCCACTATCTTCCTCTGGGCTCCTTTTTCTTACCTAATGTGACATACTGGTGAGTGGCTGGACCCCGGGACACACCTTACTTCCCCCTCTGCTCCTCATTCTTCGTTTTGTCCCATGCGTTCCTGGAGAGTACCCTCTGGTCACTTTTCTTGGACCAGATTTCTAAGACTTTCAGACCCATTTTCAAGTTCATGTCATTAAGAGAAAATGCAATGAATTTTTAAAAATGTCATTCTCAAGTGGCTCCAGGGGCAGCAGATGCAGTTTTAAGGCTTGCTTGCTATGCATTGTGGGAATCTGCTGTCATTGCTGGGATGTGGGTGTGATCTGACCCCTCTCTGTGCTGGGCTGGCAGTGAACTGCCAGTGAGTACATTCAGAAAACAGGAACACCCTCGCCTGCCTCCAGTCTGACCGCCCAGAGTCTCCTTGCTTAGTTGACTTGGTGTTTTAGAATTCATCTGCGTCTTCCTGCCTTCCTTTCTCCCTCACTTTCTGACTTTCAGAAATTTGCATCAGCAATACAAAGTGCAGGTTTCTGTCTTGTGCGAAAGAACTCAGACCTTGCTTCCCATTCATTACCTGATATATGCTTCAAATAATATAATAGCCCTAAGTAGGATGTGTGTGTATGTGCGTGTGTGTGTATATATGTGTATGTGCATGCATATGTGTGTGTGTGTGTGTATGTGTGTGTGTGTGTGTGTGTGTGTGTGTGTGTGTGTCTAGGAATTGGGGAGAGACCAGATTAGAGGCAGCTGTGGCTTAAAGGGAGTGTCCAGAATGGAATTTGTAGAGAGCCCTTGCTAGGCAGGATGAGCTACTGGGATTTGGAAACAATACACTTTCCATCTGTATTCATTTTCTTACCTAAGAAACAGCAACAAAAAATGCTGGGCTTTAATATTTAATGTGTGAACGGCTAAGAGTACATTTTTATAATTTATAAGGAAAAAATATTTGGCTTGTATGTGAAATAGAAAAAAAAAATGTGTAGACTTCTGGCTTAGTCAATCCAAGTAGGAGCAAAAAAAATAGAACAAGCAGGGAGTATGTCAACTGGGGCAAGAGCAAAGAGGCTGATGTGTATGTGTACACTGTGTACAGCATACATGTCCACACTCATGTGCTCATATGCTCACATGCTTATGCTGATGCCTACCCCACACTCACGTAACATATGCACATCACACATACACTCACCTTTGCTCACTACCATACATACAAACACCAGCACCCCCTGTAAACTCAAATACATTTTAAAAATAACCTACAGTGATTGAAAACATAATAGATACCTGTTCCCAACTGAACAAATGACTTAGGAATTAACCAAAAGCAGGGACAGACACTCCCAGAAATGGAAGGGGCACCATAGCATAGTTAGTCCCGTGGAAAAGCTCTCTTGTAGCCACCTGCTGACTGCTTTAACCCATCCTGATTGCCTGGATCAGTCTTGAACCCCAAGAAACCAGCACGTGGCACTAGACCTGGGGGATCAAGGCCTTCTCTGTGCAGCCAGCCAGGACATCATCTATTGTATCATCCATGGTACAAGGTGATCTGGGGGCAGGTGAGAGGAAAAGATGTGGCTGCAGCTCAGGAAGCTTAATGCTTGGGTTGGGAGGCAATACAGACCTACATCAGACTTGTCACTTGTGGATGTTCATGAAGTGCCAGACTGTAGGAGGAGGGCTACGATAGGTGGCTCTGTGGGAGGCTTTCAGGAATTTATAGGACTTCAGCTGTATCCTGAAGGATGGGCAGTTGAATTAAAGGGGAGAGGAAAGGGGGAATTCAGCCAGTGCAATTCCGTCAGTTGAGGGCCTGAGGACCAGATGAAAACTAAAGTCACTTACCCTGACATGAGTGGTGCCTTGGTCATTGGGCAACTCAAGCATGCACTGGAGGAGCTGTGGAGGGACTTCAAGTGATGGAAAGTTATTGACCAGACAACCTTGAAGGTGCACTTGAGCCCTAGCATTTTATGATAACATGATGGCTTTTCCTGGCTGGTTCTTGCTAGGAGGTGATAAATTCACTGATTGTAGGGAGGTTGTTCAATGGGATAAAAGACACTCACTGCAGGAGAGGTTTACCTTTTCTACTCTGATTAAAACAGGAGAGCCAGGCAAGAGCCTGCTGCAGGTAGCTGAAGCTCTGTCTGAGGTGGCTTCATCTTTCCCAAGAGCTGTCAAAGCAAACTCTTGGAAACCAAGCCTAACTGCTGGTCTGTGTTTGTTACTTCTTTTTGAGGTGTGCCTCCTGGCATGATCCATAGAATGTGAGCACTCTTGCTTAGAGAGAAATGTGTAGGGACCATGCACTAATAACAAATTCATTTTTTCCTTCTCAGATTTATCTAGGGCAATTCCTATGAGACCTTGATTCTGATTCTACCTGTTAAATGTTGACAAAATGAATTATTGTGCTAGTTAAGTTCCAAAGATGCAATTAAAGGAACATTTTTGGCCAAAGACTGCTTATCTGGATGCATCCTGAGATGCCTCAAAAAATTTCCAGGTGGGAGTTGAGCATGGTGGTGCATGCCTATAATCCCAGATACTTGGGAAGCTGAGGCAGAATGATCACAAGTTTGAGGCCAGCATGGGCAACTTAGTGACTTTGTCTCAAAATAAAATAAAAGGGACTGTAGGTACACTCAGTGATAGAGTGCTTGCCTGGCATATGTGAGGCCCTGGGTTTAATTCCCAGTACTGCAAGTATTATTATTATTATTATTAGTAGTAGTAGTATATAGATAGGATAAGAGTATTGACATCATACTATCATTTGGTTGATGACTTCCATATTGTACAAGTGAAAAATATAATACAAAGTATAAGCAACATATAGGTGGTATAAATGAACAAGTATCTTATAAATTTCATTATAATCAATAGTATTGATTGTTGTATTACATGTGACATGTCATGCATGAGGAATGTACATCCATTGTTATATGAAAAGTCTCAGGGTGGGACCTGGGCTGGCCCAGGGCATGTAATTAATAAATTACTGGAGAATCAACGAGAGGGTCCTCACAGGAAGGATTCAAACCTGAATGGAATACAAATTCCACTGTGTGCTATGCTGTGTTACATAAGCATGGTCTGTTTTCCAGTTCTGCAATTAACTGCTGGGAAAGTCACTTAATCTCCTTGAGATTCAGCTTTTTCAACAAGAAAGTGCTTTTTAACACATTATACATGTTTTGTAGTACATATATAATCAAGTATACGTATTAAACTTTGCATAAATTTTTAAACTTTTAACTATTAAATGCCATATATACTAATAGTAAGACACCTTTAGCATTACTTAAGAGTCTTTTAAGATGTAAAATGAAAAATATCAACCTCCCCAGCCTTGTAGCCCTGCTTTCCAGAAGTACTCGCTGCTGTTCTGTATATACTTTAAAGCGTTACACAAATATGTGTGGTTAGAATCATCATTTATCTCAGACAGTATTTCAACTTTTATGGCATTTAGTAAATGCCAAAGAGAATGATTGCATCTTGGGGTGAGGACTCAGCAGCAAAGATTTGGGTGGCTTTAAGAGTTCATTTTAGGTAGTTTGCCATTTTTGAATATTGTAGGTGGTAAATTCCTTTGTTAAAGGACACGATTAAATATACCCTAAGCCAAACTAACATTTATACATTTGTTCCTCCATTAAAAATGATTTTGCATTTACCATGAATAAAAGCACTTACCCAACCTACGAAAGATAAAAAGGACCATAGCATCTCATGTAGGTATTGTTGTATTTGTGCCAAAAGAGGGGTGCAGGTAGAGGGCCCTGAGAATTCTACTTGGAACCCTCTCACCAGGAACTAAGAGAGGGCTTCCAGGGAGCAGAAACATTTGAATTGGCCTTTGCAGATTAGTTAGAATTTGGACACACAAGATGAGAATTGGTTTTCCTATGAAGGCTCAGAATCATTGAGATTACACTGTCCAGAATTTCTTCTTTCAGAACCTTTTTTTGCCCCTTAAATCTTTTCTAGTTTAACTGTCCCAGAGGCCTTTGAGAAGGACACAGAAATATAAAGTTCTCACCAGATGCTAGAATATTTAAAAAATGGCACTAAGTTATACTATCTTAAAGTAAACCAAGCCTCCTCTCCTGCTTTCCTGTGTCCTCTTTATCAGGAGAGTTCCCAGTTTGCAGAATATACAGACAGCTGCAGAGGAGGCTGTGTCTGTGTTAAGTAAACAAAGGAAAATTTGGAATCACCATGCAGCAACATTGCCCTGCCTAGAAAACCAAGCCAGGGTGAAGTTGCTAGAGCCAGAAGATGTGAAAGGGTTTGGTCTGCTCTCATTGTTTTATAGGTTTGGAAATAGGCACTGAGCTGTGATGTGAACTGTTCAGAGGCAGAGCAGGGTGAGGTCTGATTCAGGTGTGGAAGAATCTAGGTGTTCTGGTCCATTCCCATGCTCAGCCCCCACAAGGCCATTCTATGCATATTCATGCCTGAATTCATTGACCCCAAATCCTTTTAGGACTGAATCATTTGGTGATGACTCAGTTCTGCTCTCCATTCTGCTTTACTACTGTACTTCTCTTTACCGCATCCTGATTTCTTGATGCTGCTTTTGTTCTGTTGCTTGTGGGTGGCCTCAGGGACTGTAGGGAAGGGCCTCTTATGTCTCTGAGCTGCTATTCCCAAGCTTGACCTCTGTAAAGGATGCTTTCGATCATGCACATAAAAGACGGTTCTGGTTGGAGGGGTGGCTGTTCTGCTGTATACAGTTGTCAAAACTTATTGACTTGTATATTTAAGATCTATGCATTCCACATTGTATAAATTAATCCTCAATATAAGCAAAACCAAAACCCCAAAACCCTCACTTCAGTGCCCTCACTTGTTAATCCTTGTATATTTAGGCTGGTGAATTTTCCACTAGAGGATTTTGCAATGGCAACAGAGGTGGCTCATAGTAATGCAGGGACCCTTGTCATCACCCTTTCCTTGTGCACTAGTGGTTTTTCCACTTCCTACTCCTCTCCCAGTCTCCCCACTCCCTGGTTTCCCCCATTTGGTAGGGAGATGATTGACATATCAGTGCATTAAGACTAGGATGTGTCCAGGAGGATTTTGGTGTTGGAGGAGGTTTTCACCCAGGGCAGGGACACTACACAACAACTACAGCCATAGCTGTCATTTTCTGAGCAGACACTATTCTAAGTGCTTTCTATGAGTTATCACATTGAGCCCTCACAGTCACCATTAAGTAGATACCATTATTACCTCTTCCTTATAGACACCTTACAGAGAGGCCCCCACAACTGTGCTTCACTGGTACAGACCAGAATTAGAATCTGGACATCTGGCATCCAGGACTCTTGGACTCTTTTTATATAGCCTTTTGGGAGGAAAGAATGACTTTTAGTGGAGGACTATTAGGCACTAGTGGGGGAAGGCCATTTGAAGAAGGGCATCCCCATTTCCTTAAATGATGCCACAGGAATGGCCACTTATACCTACATGTAAAGCCATAATTGGTGGTTATGATGAACCGAAAAATAAAATGGGCTCATGGAGTCAATTTGATGCTCTCCATGTACAAGTTATTTTGTGTTTATTAATGCCATAAGTTTTCCCATCTGCAAGAAGAGGATTGACTGGGAATACATGGAAGAGCCCCCTCAGAGTATATAGGATATTGCTGAATGACCACCAAGATGACCAGAGTGTGTGGAACGACTTTATGAAAGACCCAGGGGGAGACCTGCATCTCTTACATCCCTGCCTACCACCAGGCTCTGGGATTGCCCCAGGACCCTGGATAGGATCATTGGTGGCTGTGAGTCATGCTTAGTCAACTGTGACTAACTGTACAGGAAGGCCATTTGGCCTATTTGCTTTCCCATTTGTTTTCTGGCTCACTTCACTTGAATCCATTTAAATTTTGTGGAAAGGATATGGGTTATAAATGACCCAAGTCAGAACCTTGAAACATGCTGGCTCAGCACTTCCCAGGCTTTTTTAGGGGAAGCAGGTAAACACCTGTCCATTTGTGGGGAGAGAGGATGAGGGCCCTGAGAACAGAGCTGTCTAATCCCATAACTCAGCCCTCCAGCTCCCATTCAGGGTAAGTCAAAGATGGCAAGAGATGGTGATGGTCTCCCTGCCAGCTAACTATCCCTAATCTTGGTGAGATTCTGGCTGGAGTCTTGGGAAATAGCCATTTGTAAGAGGCTCTTGGTGGAATGCTATAAAGAGGATGAATTTGAGGTCAATGGAATCAGGTTTGCTGGTCAGTTCCTTCCTTGCCTGTCTGATGGGGTTTCTGCGGGGGAGAAAGTATGAATAAAGGTGACTGTGTTCTGGAACAGCTCAGGATTCTGCACCAGTGCAAGCTTAACTGCTCTTCAGTGGAGTCTCAACTCCTCTACACCAGGTGTATGTAGCACGGTGGTTCACAGCAACCAAGAACTCCAGGAACAACTATCTGACGTAGATTCTTGGCAAACCCTTGAGACCTAGAGTCTGGGAAGTTTATGTCCTCTAGCATCTCTCAGGCACCAAAAGAAATGCATGTCCAAAGAGGGTGGACAGAAAACTCTCTGAACCACTCTCTATCACCTGGTATATTTATTTTTTTTTGTAAAAACAGGTCCGTGAGCATAAAGTATGGTATATACATGCAATGGAATAGCATTCAGTGATAAAAAGAAAGGAAGTACTGATGCATGCTACCACATGGATGAACCTTGAAGACATCATGCTGAGTGAAAAGTAGCTGGTTACAGAACACCACATATTGTATGATTCCATTTGTATGGCATGTCCAGAATAGGCAAATCCACAGAGACAGAAAGTAGATTCGTGATTGACAGGGGCTGAGGGTCTGCAGGATGGGAGATGCCAGCTAGAGATATGGTGCTTTTTCAGAGGGTGATAAAAATGTTCTAAAATTGTGGGGCTGCTTGCACAATCTGTTAATGGTGCACTTTCAGCTGGTAAGTTGTATGGTATATGGATTATACCAAAAAACTATTGCCCTTCAAAGTATATTTAAGAAATAAATGATACAAACTAAAAAAAAGTATTTAAATGTTAAAAAAATAAAAATAATGTTCATACTGAGCTCTTTTACTTGTACACATCAGCTGATCTTTGGCTACCCGAAGACATCTTTTTATGGGGTATGTCAGTGTGCTCTTGGAAAATTTCTTTTTAGTAAGCATTTGTCCATTTTGCCACATGGTCTTTGCAATCACCATTTGTATTCTACCAGTTTGCCATTCCGCTTGCTCCTTTTTCCAGTTGGTAGGCATCCAGATTTGTGCCAGAGGTGATTCTCTACGTGGCATTTCTACAGAACTAAAATTGTGTGATTAGGGTTATTTCTTGGGGGTGAGACTATCAAGTCAGGATTTCTTGCTATGAACTTTGTATTCCTTTTCTCACCTATTTTCCCCCAACAAAGTTTGGAGGTATAAAAAAAATGAATTATATATCCAGGCATAGTCACACATGCCTATAATCCCAGTGACTTGGGAGGCTAAGGTAGGAGGATCTCAAATTGAAGTTCAGCCTCTGCAACTTAGTAAGACCCTAAGCAATTGATCAAAACCCTGTCGCAAGATAAATTCAAAAGGGCAAGGGATACAGCTTAATGGTAGAATGCCCCTGGGTTCAACCCCCAGTACTACAAAATAAATCACATTTTTATTTTATTTTAATTAATCAATTAATTTATTTGACTATTGGGGATTGAACCCAGGGGTGCTTTACTACTGAGCTACATTCCTAACTTTTTTTATCTTTTAATTTTGAGACAGGGTCTCTCTAAGTTGTTGATGGTCTTGCTAAGTTTCTGAGGCTGTTCTGGAACTTGCCATCCTCCTATCTCAGCCTCTTTACCTGCTCAGGTATTGCTCACGTATATAAACATGCTAGGTCTAAATGTCAGGCACTGCCTGATAACTGTGGCACTGAGGAACAATGAATAAATCTATAAATTGCATCTGTTTTAAAGTTGTACTATGCAAGACGATTGCATATGTCATGTTTATTGTCACATCTTCAAATTCAGTGCACCGGGTCCTTGCTGTACCATAGTGTGGCAGATCCAGGACAAGTGCTTATCAGTACATGGGCACCCAGAGCCATTAAAAAAGTTGAAAATATTTTAAACAGATGAAAACATAAGAATAATTTAGTGGCAGTCTAAATACTCATTACTCACAGTTAACAAACACGAAACATTTAATTTTTGCTTTGGATCTTTTTCATTTGCTCTGTTAAAGAAATAAAATATTAGATCCGGTTGAAGTACCCTTGAGACTGGGGGTTTCTACTCTTATGTCCCCCCAGATATAACCACTGGGCTGAATGAAATTTGGTATTTAGCCCATTCACATGTGTGCTTTGTAAAGAAAAACATGCTTGTGTATCCATAAATGTTTGTGTTGTGAATTAGATTTTATATAAATGCTATACGGTATGAATTATTTTGTAATTTGCCTTTTAAAAGGAATCACTGTGTATTAAAGATGTATCTGTGTTGATATCATAAACCTAGTTCATTCTTTTTAACTACTAATGATATTCCTCCTATGACAACGTCACATTATTTATCCATTCGCTTTTTGGTGAATATTTTAATTGTTTTGAATTTTTTACTACCACTGTGTTCTGGTGATTATCTTTGTGTCTCTGTGGGTATATTGTGCCACTTTCTCCAGGCTATATCCTTAGGAAGAAACTGCTGTCTCATAGGATGTATTCATCCGCCTAGTCAATTATTGCCAAATTGCTTTTCAACAGGGTTAAAAGAATTCACACCCCATCAGCAGTATGTAAGCATTGATTATATCCTCACCAACACTTAACAATGTCAGATTTTATTTTTTGCCAACCAGTTAGTATAACGTGGCATGATGATATATGGTATAACTATAAGGAATTATCGTTTCAATTTGTGTTTCTCCGGTTACTTATGAGGTTGAGGTGCTTTTAGGATTCCTTACAATTCTCTGTCCCCCAGAAGAAAATGTTCCTGTCCTTTGCTTAATTTTTTCCTTAGTCATAAGTCTTAGTCTTTTTCTTATTGAAAGTAGGACCTTTTGATATACATTGAACAAATAAGTCCGAATTTGTCATCTGTTTCAAGTGTCTTTTCTCAGTGTTTGTGGCCTGTCATTATAATTTGTTGTATCTTCTGGGCAAAAAAATTTATATTTTAATATGATTATATTTGACTTGTATTTTTTGCATTCTGTTTAATATAGTCTTTAAATGACATGTTAATATTTTATTATTTTTAAAATAAAAGTTTTGGTGTTTCGCTTCATATGCTTGTGTCTAATTCTGTCCCCTGCCCCACCCAATTTGACAACCGGTCAACCTAGGATCATTCCATGTTTTCCCATTGAACTTTCTCTTGTTTCTGGTTTACTTTGTTTATTTTTTTTATTGTCTGTTTGTGCCTCTGAGTCAATTTACACTATTTTAATTGTTTTAACTATAAAATAAATTTTGGTATTGGAGGAGCCTTCCATTATTTATTCTGCTTTATACACACTTTTTGCTATTTTTCTTCCGGGCATTTTAGGATTAGTTTTTTAAATTCCATAAGAAACCTACTGGGATTTAAAGTACAGCATTCATATTTGAATTACTGATTTTTTTTTTCAAATGGTTAGATTTATTCACGTTTTGAACTTCTTCCTTATGAAGCAAAACCCTTGCCTAAAATAAATCCTTAGAAAATATGCTCCTAATTGGTATCCTGGGAAACCTAACTAAAAAGTTTTCCGCAAAGTAAAATTTTGACCGAAGGCTGAAGAAGTCTTCAGCAAAGTTATTCTTCTTTTCTTTAATGAAGTCAATACATTTATGAAAAACTAATGCTTAGTTTTAAAAGCAGGATTAAAAACAGGTCACTGCTTTACACATTAGATAATTTATCACCCTGTAATGGACATGGGCCAATCTTTGATCTTTAGACAAGTGTGTTTGATTTTCACGTTTTATTATGAAGAGCTTTATCTTGAAATATCCTGGCAGACTTTCAGTTACTTTCACTGAGAGCTAATTTATTCCTGCTTCTCACATTCTAATTTTAAAGATAGCTGATAAAGATGTCAAAGCTTATTTGCATGAGGAACTCTGGCTGAGTGAGGAGAAAATAGCTGTCAAGGTCATTACCAGGGTTTATTCTCGACTCTGCCCCAGTTTCCCCAGGGATTACCGGATCCCTGGTCTGATGATGTCGCAGGCCAAATGTGTAATGAGACATAGAGAAAAAGACAACTTCGCTTTCACAGAAAGAGACAGATGGTATGGCCAGGATGGGGTGCAGCTCAGCCCTATGTCTGCCCAGGGTCTCTTGGTCGTGCTTGTCCTGTTGGCTCAAGGTGAGACGTGTTCAAGGACCAGGAGCAGTGGTTGGTGGGCAAGTGCTAGGGCTGGCATTTCTTGAGTCCCTTGAGATCCTGGCTCCTCTCATTAAATGTCCTTGAGCTACTGGGCTCAACTCCTCTGTTGGCACACTTGGCGGCACCGGGGGTTTCTGCTTAGGGCCATATTCACTTGGTCACCAAGACAAGAAAGCCCCTAGTGGTGTCCTTGCACGTCCTCTGGCGTTGTCTATCGTGGTCGTGATTGTGAATCGCACTCTGAACCTTCCCATGGCGTAAAACCCAGTGCCCAGACCTGCACTTTAAACCAGTGTTCTTCACACCCTGTGATGTTGCCTGCTGTGCTGGCTGCAGCGAGTTTCCTGGGGAGTGGCTCTGGAGTCTGTGGCTGTACCAGCTTCCCAGGTGAATAAGTGACCGGGACTGTGAACCACTGCTCTAGACAAGCTTTAACCTCAGGCCGTGGGCAGGAACCTGGTCACCTAGGAAGGAGCTTCACGGAGACTTCACGGGCATCTCAGATGTGGCCTCTGCCTTGCAAATCTTTGGGCTTCTACAACTGCCGCCTAATCCTTATGTCTTCATTGAAAATAGGGGATATTCTATATCCGTGGCCTCAACACCTGAGCCAGGGCCCCTCCCAGCCCAGAAGAGAGGCCTTTTCACCCAGGGCCACACTTAGATGTTAACCACAGATTCGAGCTCCACTGCTTTTTATTTTAAATGTCCGCTCTTGCTCAAGCTAGGCTAGCCCATGTAGCACCAAATAAAATTGGGATCCCAATGGAGCCAGTGAAGCCCTGTGCAGGAGGCAAGTATAGCAAAGGCTGAGGGCTTTTGTGCAGTACACAACCTATACAATCAGGCATAGTGAATTTGGCTTTCCCACAGTGTATCCTCTGAGTTTGTGCATCTGAGTTTGGCATTTCTTGAGTCCCTTGAATCCTAGAATATCAGAACTGAAAAGGACTTAAAAATCACTTAGTTGAACATTTCCATATCTTCACACAGATAAACTGAGTCCCAGAGAATGCAAGGAACTTACCCAAGCACAGGACTAGGAACCCAGGTCCCCAGCTCATAACGATCATGCTCATTCCATTGTACCATATGCTCCTCTTGGGCCTTACTGTAAGTCATTGTACTGTGTAACTCCCTCTCTTTCCCCCTCTCTCTCTTTCTCTCTCCCGCTCTCTCTCTTTTTCTCACCCTTCCCTTTTCTCAAAGTATACATTCTAAAGGAGCATGAACTCAAGCAAATTTATTAGAAAATACCCCAGGCACTATTGGTAAAAGTTCAAATTAAAGGAGCATAAAGCAACCTCTATTTTATGCTGAAATTGCTATGTTAAAATTCAGATTTACCCAATAGCTGAATTAAGGTGTAATTATTAGCCTTACTAAAACATTTAGTCACTCTTCAAAAGCACTCTCCACAGGGTACCCCTATATAGCATTTAATGTACATCAAATATTAGGTTTGATGGATGGAAAGTACATTGACGTGCAGCTTTCCACACACTTTTTTTTTTTAAAGGAAAAGAAGACTGAAAGTGCTTTGTTGAAGTCGTGTTGTGCCACACAACACCAAGATCCTACATGAGACAGTCAGGTCCTGTTTTCCAGGAGCTTATAAAACATCGGGACAAAACACAGCAAGCCAAGCAGGACTGTGGGTTCCCTCGGGAGGATGTGCTTTCCACGGCAGGCTGGGCTCACCCTGACAGCTCATTTCTCAGGCAGGAAGGTCAGGCCAGGCGCCCTCTTGACATTGCTGAGCAGTGTTTGAGATAATGATGGTACCTCTGCGCTGAGCCCAGACCAGTCATTTTCAAAACTTCAGCATTTGCATTAGATGACTTGACAGGTAGCGGGCTCTGGGGCCCCCTCCCCACTGCCATCTGGTCTAGGCAGATGCACATTTAACACCCTAGTGATTTTGATGGGATACACCTGGAGGATCTTAGCACCAAAGGGGACTTGAAGACACAGACTCATCCTATGCAGTTGTATCTCTGGGAGGATGAGGCCAAGGCACAGGAGATGACCGACCCAGGGTTCACATATCTGAGCAGTGTCAGAGCCAAGTCCATCACTGGACTCCTAGTGAGGACCCTTTTCCTGCCCTTCTCAATTTAGACAGAGTATGCTTGCTTCTTCCCCTGTTTCTCTCCCCCTCATTCTGAATACCCAGTCCCTCTCCTCCTAGAAAGCCTTGTAGGATCTCTGACAGAGTAGTCCCCCCACCCCCAAAAGTGACATTGACCAAAACACTTGTTCGATGTCACTGGCCTCTGCTGAGGCCCTCATTGCTGTGTCCCTCAATGTCTCTTCTGATTCTTTTTGTTTTGTTTTGTTTTCGTTTTTAGTACCAGGGATTGAACCCAGTGGTGCTTAACCAGTGAGTCACATCCCCAGCCCTTTAAAAAATATTTTTATTTAGAGAACTGCTTCCCCTGCTTACCCAGTAGCAGGATGTAAGAAGCTGATCTCTCGCCAAATTGCTTTAGGACCTTGCTAAATTGCTGAGGCTGGCTCGGAACTCGCGATCCTCCTATCCTCCTGCCTCAGCCTCCAGAGCTGCTGCGATTACAGGCGTGCGTCACTGAGTACAATACCTCTTCTGATTTGGGATGGTATCACTACCCACTTTCTATCAGTGCCTCCCCAACACTGACTACACAGTAAAGTCCCCAGTGCCTGGCTCCACTCCTAGAGTTAGAGCCTTGGCTGGCTTGCTGGCCCCCTCACAGGTTTATCTCAGAGTTCTCCAGGAGAGTGTATTATGCATCCAGGGTTGGGAGCCAGTGTCCTGCAATATTCCTTCTCATTATTTTGGTACCCGCTGAATCTGATTTGCTGGTTGATGGGGGCAAACTTGGAGAAGCTGTCTATTTTCCTAAGGCATGGGAGTGGTTCTGCCTTGCCCCTGCAATCATACCTAGTGCTCTTGCCTATTAGATTTAGAAACACACATTTAAACACTATTTTCTATAGCTCTTTTAAATGTCCTTGCTATGAAAAAATGCCCTCATTCCCAGTTCAAGGGCAGGAAATGTGAGAAGAACAATGTGGACTCTGGGCCCAAGAAACCCAGATCTGGTCTACCCATGGTTCTCAATGTTGTTTTTTGGGTTAAAATCACCTGGGAAGTTTTAGAACTTCCCCGTGTGAGGACCAAAAACTGTTCCCAGAGCATTGAAATGGGACTGTCCTCTCTGAAGGCAGGAACAAGGCGTGCATGTATTTAAGGTGGCCACCGTTTTATAGGGAGAAAGGCTCCAGTGTATCTCACTGGAAGGAAAGAGGAAGAAGCTGATCATAAAACCAGAGCTTCTCAGTTTTCCATGTGGGAGAGCATAGATGACCAAAGGAGAGCTGTGCTGCTAGGCAGGGGACAGGGCAGGTATCCAGGCCTTCTGCCTCTCCCTCTTAGGGCAAAGAACCCTCCTTCAGCCCCTCATGAGACTTGGCTGCATTTGCAGGGGCACCGGGTTGCCCTCCTAATCAGGGACTCTGTTTCCCCTTTTGTACATTCAACCTTCATTCAGCCATTTGCTCGGTTGCTAAATGGGTCACCAGCGCACAAGAGCTGCTTCCCCTGCTCACCCAGTAGCAGGAGGTAAGAAGCTGACCTCTGAGACTCCCCATTTACCCCCCTGGAGACATCTTACTAGTGCCTCAGAAGCCCCTCCCTCCTGTCACCCTGAGCTGCCTCAACTGCTGGCAAGTCTGGAGCACAGAAGAGTGACCCGGGGCATTCCCATCTCAGCAGAGACATCTCCAGCAATTCTGGTGACCCACGGGACTGCAGGCAAGACAGGGCAGTGGTTCTTAGAGTGTATTCCCTCGGTTCCCGGCCTGTCCGCATCTCCTGAGAGTCTTAGAATGTGAGTTCTCAGGCCCTGACGTGGACCTGATGAATTGAAACTCTGAGTGGGGACCCAGGGTTCTGCCTTAGTAAGACTCCAGGAGATCTGAAGGCACGAGCAAGTCTGAGAACCCACAGGCCTAGTTCTTCGGGTTTGTCTTACTCGCTGCTATAGTCGCACTTGCACGCCCAGTTTACTTTGTCTCCTTGGGGATATACCCAACCCACACGTTTAGGTTATAGCTAGAAAGTCCTGGACTTTGGTGGAGTTACCAGTTTGGACAGCCATCTCACCTTTCCATGCCTTTTCTGTGCTCCTCTCCCATAATGAAGGGAGCTTTGGTTGAACAGGGTGTTCAGGCCGTTCCAGTGGTTTCAAGTGAAGAAAACCATCTTCAAATACATTCACCATGTCTCCATGACATTACAAAGGACTGGTACATCCAAACCAGGTGAGGACTAAGGGTTTCCTGATCACTGAAATCTCGATGCTGAGGCAAATGACTTTATATGCCATTTAGAAAATTTCTGAAAAAAAAGAAATATCCTCACCATCAATTCTTTATCAACATTGCATTGTCCATTTGTCCTTTACTGTTATCAGATGACCAAAGAACACCTAATGAGATATAACATGAGGCTCCAAATATGCTGACCTTAACCCAGCATGACGTTCTTCTTGCAACTCTGTTCTGCAGGATTAAAAGACTAATGAAATTGAATGATTTGACTTAAGCATATGTGAAAACAGGAAACATCCACAGAGAGTGCATATTCACTCAAGATGCTTGGATTTCTAAAAGAGAAAAGAAATATACAAAATTGGTTTGATTAGTATTTTTGAAAAGGAGAGAGTGGGAACCCTCCTTGCAACGTGCTGTAACATGAAAGAACTCTTAGGTTGGAAACAATTACACGTCAAGAAGCATATGTACTTACTGTGCTATTGTGGTCCTCGGTGGATTGTTAAATTGTGAGAACTGGGGACGGCTTTTATTTTGTGAAAAGACATTTTAATCACATTGTATTCATGGAAAAAAATACTTAGTTATTTTGAGCTGTAAGAAGATGAATCACAATATGCTTAATACCACATTGCTTTCCTTACCTATTCTTGTCAATACTTTGGTGTTTCACTCAATTAATAATGATTAGAGCTAGCAATGAGGGTTTTGGGGTGAGGAGGGAAGAAGATTGCAAAAGGAATCTTGACGGCTTCTTAAAGTGACTGGCAGTCTAGCGGAGGAAGCCAAGGAACGCTACAGGGCGCACTTGAGGAAGTGCATGATTAAATGTTTAATGGATGAGCAACGAGTTGAATGTTAACGACTCCGAGTGCTATGGTGGTTCAAACAAGAGGAGATCTCTGTGGACTGTTCTGATAAGGAAGTTTTTCATGGGGGAGTGAGATCATAAAGGATGGGAAAGATTTTAATTAGGAGGTAGAAGAAAGACCCATGTGCAGAAACAAGGAAGATTGGTGCCAGTGGAATCTCAGGGAGAGTGAGCGTGACTTCTGGAAGCAAAGTCAGGAGACTCACCTGGGTGGGGTGGTGAGTGCTCCCCAGAAAGGAAGAATGAAAAGCCTGCCGGATGGCCGAGCCCAGTGACATTATACCAGACACAGCAGTTTTCTCTGAACTCATGGTGACAGTGCCCTCTGCTTGGTGGAGTCCTCAGTGGCAGGTTAATTTAAATGTGTGCATTCTAAACTATCCTCAGGGCCGCTCTTCCGATCTGTATAGCTCCTGGCATGGGACTGAAGATACAGTGGGTCCTCCCTGCATTATTTTTCTCCATTTTTTTTAAAGTAAGATTTTTTTTACATACAGTAAAATTCACTGTTTTTTAGCATACAGTTCTGCAAGGTTTTGACAAATGCATGCAGCCATGTAACCCCTAGAATAATTAACATGTGGGCTGGCTTCATGATCCCCAAATTCTCCCTTTATCTTTTCTCTTTCATAGACAAACCCTTTGTTCATCTTCAGCTCCTGGTGACCATGGATCTCTTTTCAATGCCTATAACTTTGCCTTTTTCAGAATGTCATTTAAGTGGCATATACAGTCTATGTAGGCTTTCCCCCACCCCTAGCCAGCATCATGCTTTGGGATTTATCCGTGTTGCCTTTATTCATGATTTGTTCCTTTTTGTTGCTGAGTACAGTTTCACTGTATGAATGTGCACCAGTTTTTGGGTTTATCCATCCCCCAGTTGAGGGAACTTTGGATTGTTTTCAGTTTTTTGGTGATTATAAAGAAAGCTGCTAGGAATATTTGCATATAGGCTTTTGTGTGAATGTAAGTTTTTACTTCATTTGAATAAATCTGTAGGAGTAGGATTGCTAGATTGTGTGTGCCAAGTGTTTTCCCAAGTGCTAGAGCCATTTTGTATGGTGACCAGCAAGTGAGAGGTTAAGAATCATCCTGAAGTTCTTCTGCTTAAGGAGATGTCAAGTTTTAGGTACTTCTCACCCAGAAATCAACTGGAGTTGTTCTCTTGAGTTGCAAATTGGAGGGTGGGGGGATTGAGCTTTTAAAAAGCGCCAGGAGAGGAGGAGGAAGATTGCTCTGCTCTTGTGTGTTGGACAACAGGTGCAGGAAGAACCTCTTTTCAGCAGATCATCTGGGTTGGGCCGCTAGCCAGAGAGTCCAGGCAGCTCCAGGACGAAGCTCGAGCCTTCCTGAACACCACCATCTTGCTTTCTCAGGAAGCTGGTGAAAGAATAAAACACAGAACATGGTGACTTTGTTTTATCTCTCCTGCCTTAACACACACACACATACAAACCCACACACAGACACACACACACACTTTTAAGCTCTCCATTCTAGTTTTCTGATAATAAGATTTGATCTGGGCTTTGCTGTAGGGAAAAAAGAATGACATTTATTTAAAAAACAAACAAAAACAACCCTGAAGTAGTCGCGTCAACCTTTGCAGCTTCAGGATTGAAGAGGGGAGTGATCTGTGAGAAAAGAATAGATTTCTTCATTCCTGCCCTGAGGTCGACAGGTTCCACAAGCACTCTGGCCACTATAGCTGCTTCTGTAGGGTCTTGGGGTAGTTTACTGTGTGAGCTAAGAAAGGTCCATCTCCCCAGGATGGGGGGCACTTGGATAGCAGGAGAAGGATAGCAGGCTCACATCTTGGTCAGTAGGAACTGAAGGACCAGGGAAAGTAGAGTATCTTACCTGAAACAAACCCACCTGCTTTCTGGGAAACTATGGGGTCATTTAACCACTTAACAGCTGGGCTCAGTGACTTAACCATCACCTGCACTTCCTGTCACTTTTATTATTTCTCTTTCTCCATCTCCTTTGTTTACCAGTCTTCCTTTGCCTTTTATGTTCTTCTTTTAATCTTCGAGCTCTCTGAAACTCTCTTTCCTGCCTAGGTAGTCTAGTAAGAAATATCGACCTGGTCAGCTTCATGGGAACCCTGCCCAGGACTCCAGATTTCTTTGGGAGAGGTCATGATTTTTCTTCTTTAATTTTAATTTTAAAATTAATGAGAGATCCACACTTCCTTGGCAAAGAAGCAGTTTGGAGGGGAGGAAAAAAAAAACGTAGTACATTGTGGTATTTTGGAAAGTCATATAGGTGCCTAATCTTGAGCAGCTCTCTAGGGCCCACAGTGGGGTATCTAGGGTCACCTGGGCACGAGAGGCTATTATTGTCAGCACACTGTGTCCATCTTCCTTGAACTCTGCTGCCTCGTGTGGGAGAAGGGAATGGCTGATATAAACAGCACTGGAAGGGCGTGGGCCTCTCAGTAAATAACCCCATAACCTTTAAAGCTGCGGTGCAAAAATCTTGTTGTTTATTTGAGGGGGAAGGGAGATGTCAAACTGTGCTTGGCATTGATAGTACCCCGCTCCCCACAACCACCAGCTAACCACTGGGGACAGACAGATACCCAGCGAAGCCAGGCACTGCGGTGCCACATGTAAATACTGCATTCCCAAACATGAACAACAGCAGGACCTGACCCCATGTCACAAAGTACTCAGGTGCCCGAGAGTTCAGCGAAGGCTCGGTTTCCTGTGATTCATCCTGAACATCACTGACACTGCGGGGACTTGGGGCCCCTCCCTTGGCTGGTGTCCTGAGTGGCTGCTGGGAGCCCTCTTTGAACTTTTAGCAGATCTGCCTGAAGGGTGTTTTGCTCTGTGGTTTCCTCCTGAGGTTGTGACTTGCCTTGGGTACCAGAAGCTCCACTGTGACTCCATCACATAACAGAACAGAGAAGGGAGGGAACGAATGAGCGAATGGATCTGGACTGGGAGCCAGTAAACTTCCCCCTCGAGTTAAATCCCTCTCTTTAGGGCTTCCTGTTCACCACAGTGTCCTTGGCACCAAAAAGCATAGGCCAGCGGGACCGGGGTTTGCCTGCCCTATTTTTCAAACCATTGACACCTGTTACTCAGTTCACACCTGTGCTGTTGGTCCTGCCCTATGGATATTCAGTGTCTTGAGGTGTTTTATTTCTTTCCTATAGAGCACAAACTAGCCATGGTTTTATTTTCATAATTGGACAGAATATAAGCTCTGGCATGAATACAGCAAAGGTCATTCAGAAAGGGAAGAAGAGCAAGAAGAAAACGGTTTATATTAAATTTGAGATGCTAATCTTGAAATGCCACCCATGCTCCTCTGATTAGATTACACACTGACAATCCCAGACCTTGGTGCTCAGACGCTTCTGAGGCTCATTGTGTGGGTCCAGGAAGATACAGACAACCTAGAACCATCTCTCTGAAGGAATTACTTGCCATTTCCTCTTTCCTGTTTTGAACATAATTTTTTTTTCCAGTGTATTGTGAGAGCACAACATGTAGGATGGACTCTTTGGCATCACATAAATATTTACTTAATATTTAAAACTCACTGTCATGAAGCATTTGTTTCACTTGAAAATATTATAGCCTATTTTCCTCAGAGAAAATAAATAAATAAAAGGCCCTGCTGCTTTGATTTTTCAGTACCCTGTCTTGTTTTGTTTTCTGTCCTTGCATTTTTAACCAATAAATCCATAAAGTCAAACCAGAGAATTCTTGAGAGGCAAAATTAAACTCCCCAGTGGTCAGGCTCTGATGTGGCCCAGGGCTGCCACTACCAGCTTGGGTTTGAGCAGAGCCAGGGCATTTCCTCATCTTGATAGTTAAGAAAACAGAGGCCCCAAAGAGTAAATGACTTGCTCAAGGACATAGAGGAGAAAAGAAGGAGCTCAGGGAAAAGAGGTCTCACAGCCTGCTTCCTTGTGCAAGACCCTGAACATGGAGAGTCGATGGCCAGCCATGCCTATTGGTGAGTCTGGTCTGAGCAGAGTTGTCACTTAGGTTAGATTATCCTTGCCACAGGCACCATGGAAGGAAGGCTGGCCTCCAAGAGTTCTCAAACCTGAGACTTAGAAATTCCTGCTAGATTTTCCTAAACTGAAAGGGATCTTGATAAGTCCCAGGTCATGGATACTGTTCTGGTCTGGATATGAGGTACCCCACCCCCACCCCCTAGATCTCCTGTGTTGATGCAGGAATACTGAGAGGTAAAGTGACCAGATTGTGAGAGCCTTTGAGTTTGAATGGGCTGGGTGGTGACTGCAGGCAGGTGGGACGTGGCTGGAGGAGGTGGGTCCTTGGGAGTGTGTCTGGGAAGGATATGCATCTTCCCTGTGGCCCCTTCCTACCTCACTGGGCACTTCCCCCATGGCATGGGCTTCCCCTTGTGCCCAGAGCAATGGAGTTGGCCCTTATGGACTGAGACCTCAGAAACCATGAGCCCTAAATAACCCTTTTCTCCTCTAAGTTGTTCTTTGGGGGTATTTTGGTCACAGCAACAAAAACACAAACTGAAACAGATGCCTGTGACCTTATGTGAGAGCTGCGTTTGGTTCTCTGGTCTCCCTTTCAGTTCAGGAAGAGATGTGGCTCATAAGGGAGGCCACAGGGGACCAGGGAGACCTTCAATGACCAGATCGGCCAGAGAAGGTGGTGTAGAGTTTGGAGCCAGGGGCCACGTCTCTGTCTTCAAGGTATCCCTCTGATCTAGCTCAGAAGTCTGCCCACCAAGGAGAAGGGAGCAGGTGAGTCAGATAAACAGAAGGACAACTGCACGCTGCAGATCTCTTTTTGCTTTTCCTGCCACCTGCCTGAAACCTGTCGTAGATTCTTCTGCAACTGGGGCTGTGAAATATTCATTGGTGTAAAAGCTCCTGGGAGGTTGAAATTTATAGACTCTTTGAAGGCAGTAGAAGACATGCCAGGAATGTTGCTGAGGGTGGGGGGCCTGGCTGCTTCAGGGGACATGGCGGCTCAGCTTTGTGCCTCTGGTGCCTTCTCTTCATTACACCTGACCAGCCAGGATTTCCCTTTCCACAGAAAGTTTCACCAAAGAGATCTGACTTTGTGTTGGTCTCTCCCCCACGTGGCTTATCCCTTCTGCTATGTGACAGAGACAGCAGTCCAGTGGAGGATCTGTGAAGAGCTGGACGGGTCTTCTGGGAGGTCAGCCAACCTTGATTCTGCCTCAAAGGCTGAGGCAAAGGCACAGTCACACCAGCTGCGCATGGCTGAGTGCCTCCAGTGACAGCCAGGAGCACCCTCCGTCCAGAGTGAGTCAGAGGTGTAGGGGACAGATCTGGACACTCTGGCTGCCCCTTGGGCCTGGCTGTTCACTTGGTTCAGATCCACGGGCAGTTGGAGAGCTGATGAAGTTTGTCATCTGTCCTGTTCTCCATGGCAACCTCTGGTGCCCTCCACGCCTCTTCATGCCGGGGAGTCCCCCACAGGATTGCCTGTGACTTCAGATGGAGACAAAGCTTTAAAACATCACAGGAGAGCCTTGGAGAACATTCTTAAAAATATGAAATGCATAATCCCATCATCCTAGTGTTTTTTTTTTTTTTAAATATTAGCTTCGACCCGTAGATGTGTCACCTGAGGTTGGTTTATTGTTTGTTCTCCTTTCACAGTTTTGTACCATATTTCCCCATGTTTCTCTGGTCTTCTCTCAATCTTAAACTCGCTGTAAATGTAATATAATTATGTCATTAGACCACTCTCTGAATTTTTTTTGGGGCGGGGAGGCACCGGGGACTGAACTCTGGGGTGCTTGACCACTGAGCCATACCCCAGCCCTATTTTGTATTTTATTTAGAGACAGGATCTCACTGAGGTGAGAACTTTCCATCCTCCTGCCTCAGCCTCTTGAGCTGCTGGGATTATAGGCGTACACCACTTTGCCTGGCCCACTTTCCCAACTTTTAAAAATTCTTTCTATTTATTTATCCATTTGATACTGGGGATTGAACCCAGGGGCACTTTACCACTATATCTCTGCCCCCCCCCCTTTTTATTTTTTCATTTTGAGACAGGATCTCACTAAGTTTCCCAGGATCTTGCCAAGTTGCAGAGGCTGGCCGTGAACTTGCCATCCTCCCACCTCAGTCTCTTGAGTCACTGGGTTTACAGGCAGGTACTACCCTGCTCGACATTTTTTTTTAAATTTCTATTTGCTGGTTAATATAGCTATGCAGTGGGGAATGTCTACAAGTTATGAATATGCAGCTTTTAGTTTCTATTTAATTATTTACTTAGAGTTAATTCCTAAGGAATTTTCAGATCAAAGGACGTGAATCTCTTTGTACTGTTGGCTATGTACTGTGATATTGTTCTCTGAAAATGTGTGTCAACTGGCATTGCCTCCAGCAGTGAAAGAATAAATGAGTTTCCTGGTAACTTGCCAATAGTGGAAAATATCATTTTTAAACAAATGTGTTTCTTTATTAGGTATTAAATGTTACGTCCACCTTATGTCAAAGCTGTTCTGCTTTGCATTTTTAAAACTCCTGATAAGAGTGAATATTTTACATTTCTCCTTCCATTCATTTCATGTTCATGTCATTGACGTGGTTATCTGTACGGATCCTGAGGGATACATTTGGACTTGTTGATCCTGAGGGATACATTTGGACTTGCTGATATGTAGACCTGGGTGGTATTCTTTCCTTTTACTCTGAAATTAATTGGGAAGAAACAATCAAACAAGTTCATGTTGTGCAACATTCTGTAACACAACACCCTGGACACACCATGAATGTATCATAGAAAGAAAGAAAAGAAATTGTTCCAGACTAAGGAGACAAAGAGATCTGGCAGCCAAGTGTAACGCAAGACCTCCAATGAGCTCCTGGATGAAAAAAAAAAGAAAAGAAAAGAAAAAAAAACCGTGAAGGACATTTTGGGAACAATTGGGGAAATTTAAATATGAACTACATACTAGATATGTCATATTAGAGTTAAGTTTTCTTTATTTTGATATTGTGCTTATGTAGGAGAATGTCTTTGTTCTTAGGAGGTAAAGGTTGAAGTATTTAGGGGTGAAGTGTCACTATGTCTTGGATAGTTCAGCAAACTATATGTCATATATATTAAGTGTAATATATGCTATATTATCAATCAGTATATGGTATTGTGTACATTAGGCATAATACATAATATATCATATATTGTTCACACGTGCAAATGTATATTTGTATACTTATTCACTCACACATGATATATTACTCTTACAATGGGCACTGCATTTGATTTTTATTTGTCTGATTTTGCTTTTCTTAGCTTTTTGGTGTTATATCCAAGAAATCATTGCCAAGACCAATGCCAACAAGCATTTCCCATGTTTCCTCTGAACCTTATGATTTGGGGTCTTTAAGTTTTTGATCCATTTTGAGCTGATGTTTGAGTATGGTATGGGAGGTGTCCACATTCACATTTTTTGCAAGTGGATGTCCATTTTTGTCCAGCACCATTAATTGAAGAGATTATCCTTTCTCCATTGTAAATTCTTGGCATCCCTGTTGAAGATCAATCAACTCTTCATGGTTTAAAAGAGTCAATATTGGGGCTGGGGTTGTGGCTCAGTGATAGAGTGCTTGCCTAGCACGGGTGAGGCCCTGGGTTCGATCCTCAGCACCACATAAAAATAAATAATTAAAATAAATGTATTTTTAAAATAAATAGTCAATATTAATATATTGTTGATATTGCCCATATTTCCCAAAGTGATCTACAAATCAAGTGTGATTCCTATCTGAGTCTCAAAGTCATTTTTCTTTCAGAAACAAATAAATGAGTCTTAAAATTAATACAGAACCCCTAAAGATTGGGTATCCATAGAAATTCTGAGCAAGAAGAACAAAGCAAGAGGTATCACACTCCTGGTTTTTGAAATTATTACAAAACTTCAGTAATGAAAACAATAACTTACTGACATAAAATTTTATCAATATTATTAATAATTAATATTATCAATAATAAAACATAATGATGATGATGATGATGATAATATTATCAGTAATAATTAATATTATCAATAATAAAAAACAGACATACGAACTGAGAAAACAGACTAGGAGAGCCCAGAAATAAATCCCCACACTGTGGGATAGCAGAAGCTGTGTTTTGAAATACTATGGAGATCTGCTTCTGGTGGTGGATTCTGGGGCCCAGTAGGGCTGTTCAGGGCATGGGGTGGCTGAGGAACCCAGTGTCCTCTTCCATCACATTATGGTGGCTGCTTCCTTTCCAGTCTGTGGGTGGCAGGGCCCAGGGTACTTCTGGGTTCAAAGGAATGTGGTAGAGAGGTGTTTTCACCAGCCGTGGACTCTGGTCTACTTTCTTCTATTTCCTTCTCAATTAAAAGGCATGCTAACTGGAGTGGACAGTTCCTCCCTCCTCCTCAGTGGGCACTCCCGTAACATGGAGATGGTATGAGGACACTTAGCACTTAGCACAGCATCTTTCAAGAGGAAGCCTGGTGGCCTCTTAGCCATCTCCACTGCCTTAGCTCAGCCTAAGACATTTATTTCTCCCAGTTCTAGAGGCTGGAAGCCTGAGATGAGGTCCAGTGAGGCCCCTCTTCCTGTTTTGTAGATTGCTCTGTCTCACTGCAGGCTCACGTGGCAGAGAGCAACTCACTTGGTTTCTCCCTCTTGGACACTTATCCTACCTTGGGAGGATCCCACCCTGATGACTTCATCTAACCCTAATTACCCAAGGGGCCATTTCATAATACCATCACTCTGGGGGTTAAGGCTTCAACATACGAATTTGGGGGCAACACAAGGAGTTTCTAACAATCATCATTATTACTTTTGTTGCCATGTGTTACTCCTCTTGCGAAGCATCCTTAGGCTTGGGGTAACCTCAGAGATGGGGTGAGGGAAGAATCTTCAGTGGGGTGCTGGGTCTCGAGACTATGAAGGCATCTGCTTTCATAGTGTTATATTTTCTTCTCCTTTTTGATCTTGGAAAAAAAGGTATTACTTGACCTAATCTGAGTAGAAGGGAAAAGGAAGACGGCAGATTGTTTAGGCAGCTACTGCTCAGGCTAGTCAGTTAGGTGAGTGAGAATTCATACCGCTGGCTCCTCCCAGCCCACCGCCCTCTGTGGTCAGCTCTGTAGTCCTGATTTATTGAGGGAGATGCCCCCAGAGGCTCTGGATGAGGAAACAAAATCTGTCCAAGGTCACACAGTTCAGAAGTTGAGCTAAGATTTGAACATTGAGCATTTTAACCCCAGGCCCTTGAAACGTGCAGGAATTGGGCACTTTACTGAAAACTGATTTTGGTTTGGGATGGACTCTTGAAGACACAGGTGGACACAGTGGGAAGATGTGTGTTCTGGGTCTTCCCACCCCTCGGGTGCGCTCACTCCATCCAGCTGAGCAGTGAGACCCCTCAAAGCCCCGAATCCTTCAGCAAGCTCAAAGACTGCCTCCCACCCAGGGCTGCCTCCTCAGCTAGGGGTGGGCTGCAGCAGGAGGTCAGTATTAAGATGCACTAACCCACACTGTTTTCTTCTCTGCTCTTGTCCTCCCCCAGCCCCTAAAGACAATGAAGAGCGTGTGTTCAGGGAGCGTATGCGGCCAAGGAAGCGGCAAGGGGCCGTCAGACGGAGGGTCCACCAGGTCAATGGCCACAAGTTCATGGCCACCTACCTTCGGCAGCCCACCTACTGCTCCCACTGCAGAGATTTCATCTGGTAAGCCCCTCTCTCCTGGGATCCTCTAGACATGACTTCACTGTGGCATTAAGGTGGGAATGTGCGGGAGATCATAAACTTCATTTTAAAAGTGCTGATGAGCCAGGTGCAGTGGTGCATTCCTACAATCCCAGTGGATAGGAGGCTGCCGCAGGAGGATTGCAAGTTCAAAGCCAGCCTCAGCAACTCAGTGAGGTCCTGTCTCTAAATAAAATATAAAAAAGGGCTGGGAATATGGCTTAGTGGTTAAGCACCCCTGGGTTTAATCCCTGGTACCAAAAGTGCTCATGTAATGGTGGGAGTCATGGTCCCCAGCTAATGGGGACCCTAAAGCAGGAGGATTGCAAGTTCAAGTCCACCCTGGGCAACTTAATGAGACCCTATCTCAAATTTAAAAGGACTGGGGATGTAGCTCAGTGGTAGAGTGCTTGCCTAACATATATAAGGCCCTGTTTTCTATCTTTAGTACCCCAGCCACACACAAAAAGCGCTAATAATAATTAAATGATAATATTTTATTATAAAAGTTAATGATGAATGAGGTAATGATTTTTTTTTTCACACAAAACATTGCATTTTAATTTGAAATGAAGAAGAGATTTCTTGGATAAAAGTCTATGTATGAACAATATAAATGTGTGTGTGTGTGGGGGGTGGTTCCAAGGGTAATTTTGACATCGTTTTAGTATCCTGGTTTTAAAGTTTAAAAGATAATCTCGATAAGGAAAGAGCATTGCCTTCCTTGAATCTTATCACAATGCAGAGCTGACAGGCCCTTGAAGGATTTGATAATGACAGCAAGAATTTCCTCTAATAAAATAGGTTGTAGAGGGTTTTCTGAGATTTCAAACTCTCGCTGAAATTGAAAAATAATAAATTTCAGATAAAATAAATTCTACTGTGTGTATTGAAAGAAATAAAATAGAAAATAAGCAGCATTATGTCTTTATCTGATCACAGAAGTCTGTTCCAATGGTTAAATGTGTGTGGGTGCTTGGGAAGAGTGAATGGAAAGAAGAAATTGGTTTTTGGGGCCTCTATGCTTAGGATCATAACATATTTAAGGAGTTAAATTTTATAATTGATAATATGGTTATATTTTTAGGAAAAGCATGACTTTTAGAGGGACAAGCTGAACTATTTACAAATTAGCTATGATGTCTGGAATTTGTTTTTTAAAAAAAATTACCCTGGGGCTAGGGTCGAGATGAGGTGGAGCAGCCCTGGATTGGTACTTGGAGCTGGGCAATGGGTATGTGAGGGCCCCTTATATCCATTGCTCTACTTTAATATATATTTGAATTTTTCCATAATTAAATGAAAAAATACCTGGTTGCTGATCTCTGTGATAGAAAGCAGTTTTCAGTAACTTTCTAACCTGGTGGCTTCCAGGATGCTGAGGGTCTAAAAGGAGCAAGAACGCAGCAGCAGTGTTTGGAGTGGCTGGGAAGGCTGCCTGGGGAGGTGGCACTTCTCCCTTCACACTTAGGATTCTGATAGGCAGAGAGGAGGAGGCCATGGGCCTTATGAGTGGCAAGGAGGATATGGAACACTGGTCTTGGGGTTGGAGGAGGAATTTTCATCAACGTCTACACATGCCAGGTCCTATTTTTAGGCACTGGAAATATTTAATTAAATTTCCCCATTATCCTATGAACTGTGTAGTATTAACTCTGCTAACAGTGCTGGCACTCAGAAATGGAGAAGAGACTAGTCCGATGTCCTCTAGCTGGGGAGTGTCAGAGGCACAGTTCCATTTCAGGTTGGCCTGACTTTAAGGCTGATGCTTTTCATGACATCCCACCAGGCTTTCTGGAAAATTCTCTGAGCGTCTTCAAAGCTGGTAGTGACGTGGAGGACACCTATGGATCCAGGCTGGACAGAGCAAGGGAAGTTGAGTTTCCTAGTAGAGGAGATTTGAATTGGGCTCTGGGGCCCTCCTGGTTCCTGAGGTGTGTCTCTTGTCTTACCCTCATGGTGTTAACAGAACCAGCCACTGAGGTGTTTGTGGACAGCTGAGATGACACAGCTCAGGGGAAACCTGCCGGAAGCAGAAGCAGTGGCCTTTCCAGCTGTGACACTTCTCATTCCCCATACCCATTTACCATCTGAGTTCCATTGTTGGTATTTCAGACGTGAATAAAGTGGTTGGTCTCACAGGTTCAGGTCTCCCCTAAGCCTGTGGTGAACATCATAGCCCTAGGTTCCTGGGGTGTGGCCCCCCAATGACTTTTGGCTCCCTCTGCTGGGCTGATCTGGAACTGCAAGAGGCTCCCTGACCAGCTCTTACAGGTAGACGGAGGACAGGAATAAGACTAGGTTGTTTTGATTGTTCTGTTTCTGTGTTGACTTCCAACCTTGCCCTGGGACCCTCCTCTGGCCATGGAAGGGATCTCTAATTTTGGCCTTCACCCAAACGATAGATTGAAGCATTAGATGTGACCATAGACTGCCTATAACCCTTGGTAGCCTCTGGGATGCTCAAGAAATGTCTGCCAGCCACAGCCCTTCTCCACCATCAGAGAGTGAGTCCTGGCACTGCGAGGTGAGAATGTTTAGCTCATCCGTGAAGAAGAGAGTGTTGAACTGTCCAAGGCCTTTCCAGAGTCAGCAGGGTCATTTGTATCTTTCCAGAACACTGCTGCCCTCTCTGGCATGGCTGCATAGGAATCCAAGCCCCAATGCTGACAGACCTGACGCCTTCTGCAAGCGTTGGGCTACCCTCCAGGGCCCCCTGGCAGCAGGCATTTTGAGGCTCCCTGAGAGAGGGGGAGTGACATTGCACAGCTCAGCTGGCTCTGTGGCACTTAATACAACAGGGGTGGTGACCACAGTCAGCTGACCGTAGGTGTTTATTTTTTGACCTTTAGTAAAATTGTGTTTTCTTAAAGAATTGTCTTCTTCTTTGCAGGGGCGTCATAGGAAAGCAGGGATACCAATGTCAAGGTAAGAGGTCTTTGATAAACTAAATCTTTGGAGGCCCTCGTTGGGTCCAGGTGACTCTCACTTGTGGGAGGTGTGTGCCAGGTTGATGACACTGGGACTCTGCAGCATTTGCAAGCTTGTCGTTCCCTCTAGGAAGCAGGACCCTGCTAGCTTTGTGCCTGCGTGGTCACTTTCAAGTATGGGAGGTGCCTTTCAGGTAACCCCCACCCGCCAGGCTTACCAGCAAGCTCCCAATTCTCCAGAATTTTGTGTCAGCGGTAGCAGGCAGCACTTTGATCTTTCCCAGTGAGACATGATCCTTCAATTAGAGACTCTTTGGAAACCCCACTTGTCCTGCTCTGGGTCTGTATGTCCTATCAGCGAGTGCTTCTCTTTCTCCCTGAAGGAGCTCCCTCGCCTGCTTGTTTGAGTCAATATCTCTGAATGGTTCTTGCCGATTCTCTTTTTTTTTTTTTTTTATGTCTACTGTGGAACCGCTAACTCTTAAAACTTTAAAGCTCACTTGAAAGAATTGAAGATTTTTTTTTTTCCAGTTAATTGACGACAAAAGTAAGGTTAAGTTGTACACACGTGGAGCATGGTAACGCAGGGTGGTCATGCTGAGCTTCTGTGTGGTGGGAACAGGGAGCCCAGCACTGTCCAGCTTGGGTCTCTCCCATCAGGGAAGCTCGAGTGGGTTCTGTTGGAGGCTGCCGTGTCTTTTGTGTACAAACAGATAATTACTTACCTCTCCAGCCACCAGTTGCCCATGACCTTACAGACAAAGCTAGACCTACTTCTTGACAAGTGGAACATTTAAAGTTTGGGGTGTAAGAACACAACCCAGTTAAAAAAAAAAAAAAAGAAAAGTCTAATAACTTCTATTCCACTTGCTAGAGTTCCTCTTCTCACATCAGCCACCCTGCCACGACTTTGGAACATGGGAGACAATACACCTTCAATGGACAGGGCTCCCTAGGAGAGAGGGAAGGAAGCTGGTCCCCAGCCTCAGCAATGCACAGTGAGAAAGTTGCCCAGTCCTCTCAAAACTCACAAAAACTGCCAGTGTCCCCTGGACATGACTGCTTCATTCTTCTCCAGGGCATTTAAGAAACCTTCATGGCTTTGGTGGAAAAATTTTTTGGAAATAACTGCATTGAGGGCTTTACGTATTAAATTAAGACTCGGTGGCAGAAGGAGTATGGCTCTCCTTGTCCTTCACCTGAGCCCTAATTCCATCTTGGGATGAAGACTTTCTTCTCCAGCCATCACTCAGCCTTCCTATCTCTTTTTGGTTTGCAGTTTGCACTTGTGTCGTCCACAAGCGATGCCATGAGCTCATAATCACCAAGTGCGCTGGATTAAAGAGACAGGAAACACCCGATGAGGTAAATATTTGGAACATTGGAATTCTGTGCTTTCTTCCCTTTGCTGCCTCCAATACAGTCCCCAAGAAAGCCTTATCTCTCTGAGATCCTGCTGCCTTCATTGTGTTGATCACAAATGAAGGGAGTTATCTAGAGTCTTCCGGTGCTAGGCACATGCCATGGAGTGAGCGCAGCTCCCAGTTGATCTGATGCAAGAGCTGGCAGACTCCAGAGCCGAAGTGCACAAGGAAAATGTGAATTCCTTTATTTCGTTATCTCAGTGTAACACAGGCATGGCCAAGTGACGTAGGTACCCAAGACTCCATACGGGTAATGAACAGAGACAGACAACTCAGGAGCAAGAAGCTTATCTTTAAGGGGGTGAATGGGGAAATAGAGTGGAATGAACCATCCCAGGAACTTAAGAGGCAGACATAACCAGGCTGATAATCGTAACCAGCATTCACTGGGCACTTGCTCTGACTTAAATACTTTGGCATATGTTATTGAATCCCACAACAACCTTAATGGCATAGGTGTTATTATCATCTGCATCTTAGAGCAGAGAGACAAGAAAGCACAGAGAGGTCAAATTAACTTGTCCCAAGTCACACAGCCAGTATGTGAAAGAGCTGTGTTCATGTCCAGGTGGTCTGTTCTAGAGTTTTAGCCCTTGACCTCTGCACTATGTTGGCGTCTTAATCTTTGAAACTGGTGTTAGACTGGCTTTAGGGAGGTGGCTAGGGATAAGGAAGCATGAAGAGTCAACAGGGAGCCAGGTGTCCCCTAAATGAGCAATTGGAAGAATGATTTTACAACGAGCCCTCCAAAGGAGGTGACAGGTATGATTATGGGCAGCACAGGTATTATCTGTGTTCAGAACAGTTGATTTCAAAGGTGTGCTTTTAATTCAGAGTGAAATACATACTGTATAATCATAGGTCACTGGAGTCAAGGGTCAGAGAAAGACCCTGAGTAGATTTATAATCATCTGGGTTTAGATTCAGGTGGGCTTATAATTTGGCTTCCAAAAGGAGTGACTATGAAGACCTTATACCTACTTCTTAAAAATGATTCAAAACCAGGTACAGGGGCACATTCCTGTAATCCCCAAACCTCAGGAGGCTGAGGAAGAAGGATCCAGAGTTCAAAGCCAGCCTTAGCAAAAGCGAGATGCTGAGTAACACAGTGAGACCCTGTCTCTAAATGAAATACAAAAAAGGGCTGGGGATGTGGCTCAGTGGTTGAGTGCCCATGAGTTCAACCCCCGGTACCTTCCCCCACAAAATAATAATTCAAACAAAAAAAGATAATATCTTTGCATATAAGACATTTCTTTTCTTGCATCTCATGTTGCTTCCATGCCATCTTTGGAAAGCAGCAGGTGGCAAGGCTGACACTGAGTCTTCTGTGCCCTGAGGGTAGACAGAGCCCTGAGTGCTACAGTTGTTTTCAGAGAGTCTCTTGGCTTGGTTAAACGAGCACGCCAGCACCTGGGTTTCCTGACTCCTGGTCTATGGTCAGAAACCAAAGAGCATTGTTGCTCTTATTGCTTTTGCAAGAAAATGAAAGAAGGAAACGGCTTGCCTGCTGCCTGACTTCCTTCCTTCCTGGAGACATTCCACTGGGTACCGATTGGGCACTTCCTATATGGCAGGCATTGTGCCAGGTCCGTAGAAGCAAAGAACACATGAGTCCTGTTCTCAGGGGCAGGAGTGCCCATCAGGTCCTGCCCATCAAGTCTCATCCTCAAGGAACCTCTGCAGGCTCTAAAGCTTTCCCTTGCTTCCATGGAGTGAAAAGGCCCATGAGAGTCATGCAGGTCGAGATGGTGACTTGAAATGCATGGCACCCAATTGACCTGCGACCTACTTCTTCCTTCTCTCTTTCCTGATAGATGAAGTGGTGGAAAGTCTCCAGTGAGCTCTGGAGACTCCAAATTTGGTGTGTGTCCAAACTGTCAGGGACTGAGGAAGAAGGGCTTTTGGTGGGGTCAACTGCCTGTTCCTGGTGCACCTGCCACCTGCCACCATTATATGTTTCCGGGAGCCAGTGTCCTTCAGCATCAGCGTATCTGACCCATCAGGGTGGTGACTGTGCCCTCTGTCAGGTGCTGCCCATGGAGACTGACCTTTGAGTTCCTTTGTGCAGCCACCTTCTGTGCCATGCCTGTGTACAATGCGTCTGTGTACATGTGCACCACAAATACGTGCGGCTCCGAACACCATGCCACCAGCCCTCCTTCCTCTCAGCAGGTCCTCTGCTGATGGGCCTCTTGGGGCTTTTGCACCTGAGCTCGTGACCAGTCTCCTTCCCTGTCTCGTGTCTGCTGTGTCAGGCTGAGGACTCACACCCGTTCTGCACTTCTATGGTGTAACCAAGGAGTGCACTGTCTCTGTGTTTGTCACTTTATTCCTCTCTTTCGATCTTACAATTCTTTTTGCCTCTGTTTTCTGTGAGTCCTGCTCACCCTCTTTGTGTCTTCTGCAGTGCGTGTGGGGATGGAAGCCTGTCCTATCAGCTGATCAGCATGTTTCTTAATCTCACTGGGCCTTAATTTCCTCACCAGTGAACTCAGGGTCATGATGGTCCTACCCCAGAGAGTGGTGGTCAGATTTCACTGAGCTATGATGCCTGGTGTGTGGTCAGCACAATACCTTAGTGTCTTAGAGTCCATCTTCATGCAATTATTGCTTGTTCTAACAATGACCCTGGTTTCCAGGACACTGCTGGTTTGCACAGTGCTTTACAGGCTCCTTGTGTCCACCATGAGGCTGCCAGAAGCCACCTGCTGGGTGAGGCCTCCTTGTGCAAAGCAGTTCTGAAGGCACACGGTGCTGCCTCGAGTGGCTCAGGTGTGAGGCACACCACTGCCATGTGATGCGACTTTGGAAGGCCTGAAGTCCTAGCGGGCAGCCATGGGGGAGCAGGCCGGGCCTTGCCAAGCCAGCCAGTGCAGCAGGCGAGGACCTGGGGCCATCAGGAGTGAAGGCGGGGCCCAGAGCAGGCTTTCTTCATCTGGTGTCTCAGAGCCAAGCCTGCAGTGGCACATGCTTTCTGGGGAAGAAGTTCCATGGGAGTCCCAGTGATGAGGCTCTGGGCCTTGGAGGAGCTGGAAGCCAGCCGGCTGACTCTGTGCTTTGCCATCCCGCAGGTGGGCTCACAGCGGTTCAGCGTCAACATGCCCCACAAGTTTGGGATCCACAACTACAAAGTCCCCACCTTCTGTGACCACTGTGGGTCCTTGCTCTGGGGCCTCTTGCGGCAGGGTTTGCAGTGTAAAGGTGAGTTGCTCCCTGCCCTCCCCTCACCCTCCGTGTGTCGGTGTCCCCTTTTTGTAAAAAACAAAACAAAACAAAACAAACTTTGTCTGAGCCTGGACAGCCAGTCCCAGGTTTGGCTGGAGCACTGAGCACAAGCCCTTTTTGGCCCTGGTTGCTGACCATGCACCTCTGTTACGACTCTGTGCAGAGGCCACCTGTGACTGCACGGAGGGAAACATGGTGGAGGAAGAAGGCGTGACCCGCCTCTTCAGACTGTTACTGAGCTGGGGACAGAACAAGCCTACAAAAGTGTAGAAATAATGTAAGGGGTATCCTGGAGTAGGAAGGAAGACGGGCTTTTGGACTTAGGCTGTGAAGTAAGTAAATAGATAGGAACTGGGCTTTTCTCTCATGAGCTCCCTCTTGGAAGGAGCCAGGCTAGGATGCTGTCACAGGAGACATCTTACTGATCCTTCACAGGCCTTGACATATGTCATAGTCTCCCCATGTCCCCAGGGAGGAAACTGAGGCTCAGAAATGAAGTCATTTGGACACACTACACAGCTTAACAGAAGTGGGACTTGATCCTTGGACCCCGAGTCTCAGGTTCCTCACTCTGTCCCTCCTGTCCCTCCTGTAAACTGTCTGCTCCAGTGAGTATACTGGGTGGTATAAGGAATGGCACATCATATGGGAACATACTCTGGGAACCTGAATGAAGAATTCAGTTTTATAAGCTGGACTAGCCTATAGTAAGGCTAGACTGTGAACAACCATGAACCATTGGGTAAGAAGAGTGCATGGAGATTATTTTCAAGTAGTACTTATTGTTTGTACTGGATGTATTCATAAATTCCCAAGGTGGGAGGATTTTTAAAATAGGTCAAGGATAAGGAAATAAACTGAGGACATGAACACATTAGTCATTGAAAGGATCCCAGTGAGAAATTATAAAAATTGAAAATGAGGTAATGATGGCAGTGGAATAAAGAGAATAACTTAAAATTTTTGAAGAAGAGTAATTTGTTGGACAGAGTGACCAGATCCCACCAAGGATAGTGATGTGTTCACAGAGATGGGGACTGCATGAGGGAGGACAGGGCTGGAGGCAAAATGGTAGAATGGGTTGGGGATGTGGTCACTTGAGGTGCCTGTGGAAATCAACATGGAGGTGTCCAGCTGTTTCTCATGGAAACCTGGGGAAGAAGTCTAGACTGGGCATTGGGATTTGGATTTGT
The DNA here is from genome assembly GCF_048772815.1 of Callospermophilus lateralis. Taxonomy (NCBI): domain Eukaryota; kingdom Metazoa; phylum Chordata; class Mammalia; order Rodentia; family Sciuridae; genus Callospermophilus; species Callospermophilus lateralis. Next base: position 36,277,157 of record NC_135318.1, read on the forward strand.
CAGTATCTGGTAGGAGTTACAACTGTTGAGTAGACGTCATCCTCATGGCCAATGCTTGAGTGGATGGAGAGAAGAACCAAAGATAACACCTTGGGGAGCTGCGGTGGCAGTTGCCAGCATCCAAGGATGAACCTGCAAAGCCCATGAGAGGGAAGGACCTCACAGATGGGGGTGGGGAGTAGCGAACAGCGGCATGGTAGGAACCAAAAGTGTGAAGAGTATTTAAAAAACATTAAAAAGGAAGTGATGAAGGATGCCAAGTGCTCTTGAGAGGTTTTCTAAGGTAAGATGTGAAACAGGAGATTGGATATAACAATGAGAAGGTCACCACTGACCTCAGCTAGAGCTGTCTTAGTTGGTCAGTGGGATAGAAGCCCATGTGCAATAGGTTAGAGTAAGAATGGAGGGAGAAATGTTTTCAGAATATTTAGATAATCAGGAATAAAGTAGAAAAGGAGACTTTGTAGAGTCAGAAGAGAGAAGGAACCATTGATACAACCAGGGCAGAGACCAGGTAGGGGAGAAAGCAAGATAGCCTCACCAAGATGGCGGGGAGGTTGCAGACCAAATAGGTGCAGGTGCCTCTCTGGCGTCAGGATGGGGTTTCAGGGCAACCCGAGTGGGCAAGTCATTGTGTGCGCTTTGAATCTATTGACATGAGATTTCTCTTATTTTCTGAAATGGGGGGAGTCCTTTTCGAAGTTGAGGGGAGAACTGGAATTTTGGGAGAGGGGCAGAGAGGGTGGCAAAGATCGGGAATAGCTGCTATGGGGACCAGAGACAATGCTGGTCCAGCCCAGGAAGCAGTGCCGACTGTTGACACATCTGGGTTCCTGGTGACCTTCCCAGCATCTCCAAGGGGGGTAGTAAAGCCTTCCCTGTCTCCTCTCCTGTATCCTTTCGCACACACCACCTTGAACAGAACAGGGCCCACCTGAAATCCTGTGGGTATGAGGTGAAATGCCACAAGGGATGAGGAAGGAAAAAAATGGATCGGGAATCTCAGATGATTTTTAGCAAAGAAGTGAACACATTTCTGGAAGGCTGATGGGGGTTGCCAGGAAACATAGAGCCTGCTTTGGATAGGAGCCTGATGAAGTGATGTCTGGTTGTTAGACAAAATAGTAATCATTAATGTAAATGAAAAATCTAAATGAAGATACTCTCATCCCATAAATATTAATATTTTAAGTAAGCAGTGCACACACCCAGGTGTTGCTGCTAGGACTGGGTCCCTGGATGACTCTGGAAAAAGGCAGGGCCCAGGGAGGTGTCCTCTGTTCTTTCGGCAGGAAGTGTCCCTCCCTACACCTGCTCAGGTAAAGGAGGAGAAAGTGGGATATGTGATCACAAGACCCCAGGGGAGCAGGCATGGGGTGGGGCCACTCCGGAATTAGGAAATAAAGGCTTTTCATTCATTGTCACCCAAAGTCCAGAGTTCATATGAAAGTTCACTCTTGGTGTTTCACATTCTATGGGTGTAGACAAATGTATAATGACACAGATTCAACCTTAGAGCATCATACAGAGTCACCTGTCTGCCCTAAAAAATCTCATCTATTTATCTTTTCCCATCCTTTCCTAAATGCCAGTCTTCTTGGTCATGGCCATGAGTCCAACATGACCTGCTTCTGCCCAGACCCAAGGCAGGGTCTGCTGCTCTGACTACTAAGAACAAATCAAGATACAGTGACCTGTGTGGGAGCCCAGTGAAGCTGAAAATTAAGCCCAGGCACCTTGGTCCCGTGTCTGGCTCGGATCAGGGCCCTCCCCTACACTCCCTGCTCACGAGGCCCAGCTGGATCTTCATGGCTGCTGGACCCTGCTGGCTGGTCGTGCTGGGCTGCAGCCTTGCTCTCCTGGTGCTGGTTGCATATCGGCCATGTGGTTGCTGCTCTGTGCTTCAGCTTTCAGGCCAGTCCCATTCCTTGGAATAGGTTCCAGTAAAACAGGTTTCTTAAGAGTTTGAACCCAGAAGGAAGGACCCATGAGATTGTCCTGGTCACTCTCCCTTTAGCCTACAGTTGACCATGTCACCTAGGCTCCAGTATTGTGTATTTACTCTCTCACAGACTATCCCTGCTTAATGAGAGCACATTTACAGTTGTGCCTTGTTTAAAGGTAGAAATACTTCTAAGAGTTGCCTGCTTAGGAGATTTTGCTTGTGTGCAAACATCATAGAATATACTGATGATCGAAGGTGACTTTAATGTCACTGGGTGATATAATCCTGTGGGACCACCATTTTTATGTGCTCAGATGTTGATGGGCAGACACATTGTTAGTGACTGTCCTCCCGTTTGGCAGGGAAATGGAGTACTGGAGAGACTGGTGACATGAACAAGGACACAGGGACTGGTAGGGGACAGGCCTCTGTCTCTAGGTTGTTCTTTCTCTGTCCTCGGCCACAGAGGGGCCAGACCCTTGGAGGAGATCACACAATTGCTGGGTAACTGGGCTCCTTAGCCAAGGGCAGAAAAGCACTGGCACCCAGTGTGCAGGTGGGAGACCTCATCCCTTTCTTTTATCCTCGATGCCGGCGTCAGCCCTGTCTGAGGCTCTCCACCTTCGTCCCTGGGCCTGTCTGAGCACCGCAGCCTGAGCAGGATCTAGAAACCAGCTTCCAAGGCTCAGGTGCTGGGTCACGAGGCTCTGGGGCATTTGAACGCTTGGGTTTGTGACTTCAGTCCTGCCCCCTCCCCTAGCCTTACTCCCACCTGCACAGCAAACCGGTCTGGGCTCTTTCCCTCCTGTGTCTCAGTTTCTCAGCTGACACTTGTGGTTGGTCTCCCCCACCCCCAAGGGAGCTTCCAGTGCCTCAGAATTGTTGTTTCCTTCTCCAAAAAAATTATGGGGTTATCATGATGGGACACAGCCCACCCTGTCCCCATTTGTCTTCTGCTCCAGCTCCCATGCTCACGTCTCAGCCCAGCCACCCTGAAGTCAGCAGTTGCTGAGGGGCAGTTTAACGAGAGAGCCAGAGCTCCTTCCACAGCTTGAAGTCGCCTGCAGGGCCACAGGGACCCTCCTTTATCACAGCTGTCCAGGGGGCTCTGTGGTTGCAGCTCTGTGCTGAGGTGGGAGGAGCATGTGCCTCAGGAAGGCCTGGCCTGGGAAGTCCTTCTTGGCCTCTACCCCTCTCTGAGATCCATCTTAGTAACTGTTCTGCTCTAAGGCTGCGTTCACAAACTAAGGCACAGTGTCACCTGCTCTCTAGGACATAACACGTGACAGAACCCTTGGGGGGCTGCAGCCTGTTGAGATCCAGGCTGGGAACTGGAGAAGCTGTCCTGCCCCAGTTTGGTCACTGTCTGCCTGGGTGATCAAATGCAGGTCACCTTAGCTGCCCCCCAGTGCCCTCCTGCCGCCCAAGGACAGTAATGAAAGTAATAAAAGCAGAGTGACCTTAGGTACATACCTCAGGGGGTGGCTATGCAGAGTCTCCCTCCCTCCCTTCCTTCTTCTCTTCCTTCCTAAAAAAGAAAAAAAAAAAAAACTATTTTGGATATTTAAAAAACAAAAAACTTGAAAAAAAGATTTTTATTCTCAACATTTTTGAAAATGTCAGTCCTTTACTGTTTTTTGAATAGCTAGACCCCTTGTCACAACTTCAAATTTTATTTCTATTTTTATAATTAAAAGAGCATAGTAATATACAAATACACCCTCACTGTAAAAGATTCAAGCAAAACTTGAGAGAGAGAGAGAGAGAGAGAGAGAGAGAGAGAGAGTGTGTGTGTGTGTGTGTGTGTGTGTAAGAAATATTAAAGTTTTCTTTATAGTCTCTTTGGACTTCCATCCCTAGACTTAATTTCTACTAAAAAATTGTTAGGTATTTTTTGAGACTGTGTTCACTTACTTCACAACACTTACACACTTACACACACACACACACACACACACACACAGAAAGAGAGAGAGAGAGTTTTAGTATCTATTGCCGCAACTTAGTGATATAAAACAACCAATATTTATTTTATGAGTATCTGAGGATCAGAAATCTGGGTGCAGCTTAGCTGGGTGCTTTGACCCAGCAGTCTCTCCGGAGGTTGAGATCAAGCTGGAAGTGGGGGAAGTGGGGGCTGTGCTCTCATCTGGAAGCTTGACTTGAAGAAGAGCCACTTCCACACTCATTCATGTGGCCCTGGCAGCCTCCGATCCCTGCTGGCTATTGGCCAGAGAGACCGGTTCTTGCCAACGTGCCTTCATAAAGCAGCTCCCAACCCGGCAGCTGGCTTCTGTCAGAGCGGGCGGTCGAGAACATAAGAGGATGCCCAAGGCTCTAGCCACAGTCCTTGTAACCTCATCTCAAAAAACGGCATCTCATCGCTTTTGGCATTTTCTACCTAGAAGAGAATCACTGAGTCCAGCACACACTGAGTGACAGAGGGTCACCTGAGGGTGTGAATCCCTGTGGATGGGGGGGTCACTGGGGCAACCCTAGAAGCTGCCCACCAGAAGCACACACATGCCCCCCCACACACACACAAATGCCGTCCCCGCGTCTGTGAGGGCTACGCTGAGCACCCGTTTAAAAATGGACACTCTCATCTCTCATCTTCCATCACCCTCCTCTGCCTTCTTTTTTACTGTGGCCCTTAACCACCTTCTAATATCCACATTACTTATTTATTACATCTATGTTTCTCTCCCCCATCAGAAAACAGGCTCCACGAGGGCAGAGATTTGTGTGTGTTTCTTATTTGCTGCTATTTCCCAGCATCTAGAAAGTGCCTAACACATTGGCACTCAACAAGACATTTGTGAATTGAATAAGGCTAGGGATGTGGGTCAGTGGTGGAGTGCCCCTGAGTTCAATCCCCAGTAGCCCCACCCCCGCCACACAAAAAGCGCCAAGTCTTGTTTTGGTGGTTGAATTACGTAAGGAGGACATAAATAAGGGCACTTTTATTTGTCATGTGTTTGTTGCTCAACAAGCCATGTGAATTGATCACTCTCCCTTCTTGTGCATTGGTATTTAATTTTGCACAGTCAGCAAAAATTCGTATGTCATGTCATTGTTTGGGATTTCAGTTCCCTGACATCTGCTGGGCTCTGGACTGACAGTTTCCATTTGTGCTGCTGAAATACTGCTAACTTACATCAAGTTGGAATACACTCAAAGGCATTTTCACCCTACTTTGAGTAAGGGCTTCATTGAGAACTTGGAGATAAAATATGATTTTAGTCTTCTAGGAACTTCAGTAAGAAGAATACTCCCTGAGCATTAAGTTAAATAATAGACCACAGGTCAAGTAGTGAATCCAGATATTAATGTGAATAATTCCTGGGCAAGAGAGGCCAGTACAGCTAGGGTGGTCAAGAAAGGCTTTTGTGGGGAGCTGGAGCTATACTTGAGGGTATAGAAAGACCTGGAAAGGTGTGGGGGGACCACATCACAGGTGGAGATCAGGAGAGAGGGAGCAACTCAGCATTCAGAACTACAGTGCCACAGAGGGCTCTTGGTTGGTTTTGAGCCTCTTCCAGTGGTGTCTGGCAGTGCCCAGGGACCATGACGAATGTCCCCTTTACATGTGGAAGGTTGATACAAGATGTAGTTTTTGAGGAATTCTGGGGAGCAGACAATTGGCCACTCATTCTGGTCTCTGAAAATGAGATTAAAGCCAGGATTGCAAAAAGGAGGGTCAAGTTAATAGGAATCCTTCTAAAACAGGCAAAGCCTCTAAGGACAATGCAGTCAGACTCCCAAGTCTCTTTTTGGGGACATTTGTCCCAGTATGACTCCAAGTGACCACCCCAGGATCTCCTATCTCCCTTCTATCTGGCACTCTGCAATCATCCCCTCTCCCAACCCTGCCAACATCCATTACACAATTCCTGTTTCCAATTGTTTGCTGTCTATCTCTGAGCATAGGGTGGCTGATGGTAACCTGCTATGAAATCCAACCATTGTCCTGACTCATCTTCAAATTAGACTAACGTGAGGAAATGTTTAGAGGTAGGTGTGGTGATGCAGACCTGTCATCCCAGCTACCGGGGAGGCTGAGTCAGGAGGTTTGCAAATTTGAGCCTGAGGCTGTGGACCAGTGGTATAGCCTCCCCTTGCTTGAGAGGGGGCCTTGGTTCTACACACGCAAAAACTTCTGCAGCGTACATGGGCCCAACTAATCTCCTCAGGCATGACTTAGCCATTGTCCTTAGAGACTCTGCTTGTTTTAGAAGAATTCCTATTAGCTTGACCCTCCTTTTTGCAATCCTGGCTTTAATCTCATTTATGCAAAGGGTGGAAACATGGAAATGAAGTCTCTCCAAAAGGAGATGAAGGTCCCTGTGCTCAAACCACAAGCTGATCTGAGAGGACTCTGCTGCTGAAGCCCCACCCCACACATAGTAGGTGCTCAACAAATAGATGGTGACTAACTGGGTAGTAGGGCAGGGTTATCCATTTGTAAGAGCCCTATCTTGGTCAAGTGGTTCTGTTTCTCCTCGGCACAACTTCATTTGGATGAGACCAGTACAAATGCATGTTAACAGGCATCCTAGAAAAAGAAGCCTTAAAGGGCAGCTTAGGGCTGGAAGTGGGTTGGCAGCCCAGGATTAACAGCCCTTGGCTTCTGCCATCTCCATTAGTGACGGGGTAGGGGCGTGGGGGCAGTGACATGCGTAGCTCATTTGACCACATTAAAGTGAATGCTCCTCAGGTTTCTTTTGGTGCCAGCTGGCATGTCTACTTTCCTTTGCTGGTCTGCAGCCTCCTGGTGTCACCTGCAGCCTCCAAAAGCCCATGTTCCCAGTGTGGCTGCCTGAATCATCTTGCCCTCTCAGTCCTCAGCCGGCTTAGCCCTCACCTGCCCAGACTTTTCACACCACTTTCAATGTCATTATCTCATGTCATCCATTTTAACTGACATGTGATTAGGATTTTTAAAACCTATTAAGGCAACTACAAAGCTTTCCTATGGAAATATCAGGGTTTTAAAAAATATGAAACAAAGTCCTCTAAAAAACATTTTCTACTTTGCTGTTCTGCCAACTGGTCACCATCGACGGGTTTGACATTCCAACACTAGAGGGCGCCAGTGGTCAAATTATACGGACTCTTTGCACTTGCCAGGAAATTCTCTGAAAGTGGTTTCTTCCTTCTTGTCTTTTCTAATGTTTCACAAAAAGCCAGACCAGGGGCTGGTGGGCAGAGCAGGGAAGGTGAGTGCATGTCCAGCGGCAGCTGTAGCTCAGGGGAGTGTGATGAGAATTCCGAGCAGTGCCGTTGCCTGGAGTATGCCAGTAGCCCTCGGCCCTAGGACTATTGGCCAGGCATTATCAAGAGCTCCCCTCGTCCAGTCAGCTCCATGGCTAGGTGGGTAGAGCTTTCTTCTTTGTTTTTGTAATCTGAGAAAGCCACTCTCGTACACGCCCCCCCCCACACACACACACCTTTAATCCATCTTCTATTGGGTAGCTCAGTTGATTTCTCCAAACCAGGCTTAGGGGCCTCTGTGCCCACCCTCCCTCCAGGCCGATGACCAGGTTATGCAGGGCAAGCAGGAGGACTGGGCCAGTCTGCATGTTTCATTCTAGGAACAGCTTTGTGTTTTCTAATTGTTCTAATAGGCATTATTTTTTTACAACAGTTTTAGGTTCATAGAACAGAGATTTCCCTTATGCACCGCCCCCCCTCAACCCAGGCATAGGCCTCCCAACATCATTATCCCACACCAGAGTGGCACACTTGTTACCAACTGATGGACTTCCCTCACCATACCATCATCATTCAAAGTCTGTAGTTTACATGAGGGCTCACTCTTGGTGGTGTGTAATCCCTGCCTTTAGACAAATACATAGTGAAATGTATCCACCATTATAATAACATACAGGGTAGTTTTGCTGCCCTAAAAATCTTCTGTGCTCTGCCTATTCATCCCTACTTGGCAGCCACAGAGCCTTTTACAGCCTCTGTAGTTTGGCCTTTTCTATGGGGCCATGTAGTTGGGATGGTATCATTTGGAACCTTTTCAGGTTGACTTCTTTTACTTAGTAACGGGCATTACGTGTTCCTCCATTCCTTTTCATGGTTTGATAGGGCATTTACTTTTGAGATTAAATAATATTTCAGTGTCTGGATGGACCAAAGTTTGTTTCTCCATTAGCCTACAGAAGGACATCTTGCTGGCTTGCAAATTTTAACAGTTATAAATAAAATTACTTAAAATATTTGTGTGCAGAATTTTGTGTGGACATAATTTTTTAATGCATTTGGGTAAATACCAGGAGTGTGAGTGCTGGAGTACATGGTAAGAATATGTTTTGTTTTATAAGAGACTGCTAAGCTGTCTTCCAAAGAGGCTGTACCATTTTACACTCCCACCAACAATGACTGATTTTACATTCCCACCAACAATGACTGAGAGTTCCTGTAGCTCTTATCCTCACCAGTATTTGTTGTTGTCAGAGTTTTGGATTTGGGCAATTTTAATAGAATGGATCTAATAGTATTAATTTGCAGTTCCCTAGTGATATATGATGTGGAGTATCTTCTTGACTGCTTATTTACCATCCGAATATCTTCTTTGCTGAGATGTCTTCTCCAATCTTTTCCCCATTTATAAAATTGGGTTGTTCATTTTGTTATTATTGAGTGTGGAGAGTTGGCTGCTTTGGATAACAGCCCTTCATAAGGTACATCTTTTGCAAATACTTTTCCCTCAGTCTGTGGTTTGTCTTCTCATTGTCTTGACAGTACCTTTTACAGAGCAGAAACTTTTAATTTTCACGAAGCCCACCTTATCAGTTATTTCTTTGGTGGATCACATCTTTGGTATTGTTATCTAAAATGGCATGTCCATACATAAGGTCCCCTAGATGGTCTTCTCTATTAGCATTTACAAGTTTCGTTGTTTTGCGTTTTACATGATCCATTTTGAGTTAATTTTTATGGTAGGCATAAATTCTGAGTCTAGATTCAGGGTGTTTTTCTTTGTTGTTGTTTTGTTTCGTTACTCTAGCACCATCTGTCGAAAGGACTGTGTTTGCTCCTTTGTCAAAGATCAGTTGACTATATTTATATGGTTCTCTTTCTGGACTGTCTGTTCCATTCCATTGATCTATTTGTTCTTTTGCCAATTCCACACTGACTTGATTGCTATAGCTATTTGGAAAGTGAAAACCATGAAGATGTGGCACCTATTAAGGTATTGTTTTAAATTCCCAATTTGATCATTGTAACATGGCCTGCCATCTCTCTCTCTCTCTCTCTCCGTAAATTATGCTTTTTGCCTTTTAGTACACCTAGTAATTGTTCTTGGAAGCCTGACATGCTGTACTGGGTAGAGAATGGTGAAATATGCCTGTGATGGTAGGGAGTGGGGACAGGGGAGGCCTCCCATGGTCATCTGCATAGACCTCAGTCTGGTAGTGAGCCTGTTCCACCGTGCTGCCTGTCCTCCCCTGACCTCTGGAGGTTTGGCATGACTAGAGTGGGCTGGAGTGGGCATTTCCTTACTCCTGGGTCAGTTAGGATCTGATAAATCCCCGATAGTTTAAGCTCTCATAAAATAGTTTCTCCTAAGGGCAGGTCTTGTTAAGAAGAGCAGAATGTTCTGACCTGTTTGGGAATGGTTTGTCTTCCCCTCCCCCTGTTGAAAGCATGCAGAGATCTTCTTCTAATTGCTGTGGCGCGTCCTGTATCATGTGACCCCCGCAGAGGAGTGGAGCTGACTGTGGACATGTGCCCCATTTGGGTGCAGAATTCAAATGAACTTTTTTTTTTTTCCTGGAGGAATCAACTAGGTTCTTTTGGAGTCAGTATTCTATTCCCCTAAATGAAAATGAAATGTGATATTTGTCTATCCTCGTCTCAGACATATAGAAAGAGTGGCTGGAAGGAAGTAACTAGAAGGAGGGTTATCTCTGCAAGGTAGTTCTGTGTGATGGAACGAGTGGGGATTTTTATTTTTCTGCATTTTCCAAATTCTATCAAATGAACTTATGTTATTTTTTTTAAAAAAATGTATTTATTCTAATCTGTTACAAATGACAGCAGAATGCAATGCAATTCATATTATACAAATAGAGCACAATTTCTCATGTCTCTGGTTGTACACAAAGTAGAGTCACACCATTTGTGTTTTCATACACGTACTTAGGATAATGATGTCTGTCTCATTTCACTGTCTTTCCTCCCCCCATCCTCCTTTCTTCCTCTGCCTCCCCTTTGCCCTAAAGTTTGTGTAATCCTCCCATGCTGCCTCCTCCATCCCCACTATGAATCAGCCTCCTTATATCAAAGAAAACATTCAGCATTTGTTTTGGGGATTGGTTTTCTTCATTTAGCATTATATTCTCCAACTCCATCCATTTACCTGCAAATGCATGATTTTATTCTCTTTTAATGCCGAGTAGTATACCACATTTTCTTTATCCATTCATCTATTGAAGGGCATCTAGGTTGGTTTCACAAAAAAATTTACCTATTGTGAACTGTGCTGCTATAAACATTGATGTGGCTGCATCACTGTAATATGAGCTGCATCACTGTAATATGCTGTTTTTAAGTCTTTTGGGTATAATAGCTGGGTCAAATGGTGGTTCCACTCCCAGTTTTCCAAGGAATCTCCATCCTGCCTGACCAATTTGCATATGTTACTTTTTGAAAAGGTAATGCTTTAGACCATAAACACTTGGATATCTCTCCCCTATGTCTCCTTACAGTCTGCAAAATGAATGTTCACCGTCGATGTGAGACCAATGTGGCTCCCAACTGTGGAGTGGATGCCAGAGGGATCGCCAAAGTGCTGGCGGACCTAGGTGTCACTCCAGACAAAATCACCAACAGTGGCCAGAGGAGGAAAAAGGTGAGAGTCTGTTTGGTGGTGTCTCTGGAACCCTCTCCTGGCCTGCCCTTCTGTGTTGGCTTCCTAAGAGTGCTCTGGAGTGGGACATCTTACTCAACACAGAATATGTTCCAAGAATAAAAGAAAGGAAAAAAGAGGTCAGACAGGTAACATGAAAGTTTCCTTCCAAGCTGGGCGCAGTGGCACATGTCTGTGATCCCAGCATCTTGGGAGGCTGAGGCAGGATGTTTGAAAGTTTAGGCTAGCCTCAGCAACTTAGCCCTAAGCAACTTGATGAGACTGTCTCAAAATAAAAAAGTAGAAAGAACTGGGAATGTGACTCAGTGATAAAGTACCTCTGGGTTCAGTCTGCAGTACCCCCTCTCAAAAAAGGGGAGTCTCCTTCCACACTAATAGTGCAGAAGCATGTGTGTGTGTGTGTGTGTGTGTGTGTGTGTGTGTGTGTATGTAAGAGACAATAAAGTGGGGCTGGGGTTGTGGCTCAATGGTTGAGTGCTTGCCTCACGAGTGTAAGGCAATGGGTTGAATCCTCAGCAACACAAAAAAAAAGGAAAATAAACAAAATAAAACTGTTCCAGAGTTGGATTTAAAAGAGAGAGAGAGAGAGAGAGAGAGAGAGAGAGAGAGAGAGAGAACAAAGCTAGCCTTGAGAGGTCCATTTGTCAAAAAGACATAAACTTTGAGGAGTTAGAATTCTAGAAAAAACATAACAATTCTAGACAAGGAAGTAGACTTACCTGCCTCCAGATTTGGCAGGCAAGCAATTTCAGTGTGTGACTCCACCCAAAACCCACGCTCTTCTCTCGGGAGGGTGTCAAGGTTTGTGCTGGAACCAGCGCTGGGCTGCCTGGGGAATACCCTCAATGCCCCACAGCATTCAACATCTGGGCCTTTCTTTAAAGACCAAAGCCCTGCTCCATCCTTGTGACATTTTGAATGCCACAGGGAGGAGATCCGCTTGCTAAAGCGTTCTTTTGGTAAGTCAGGGCCTTCAGATATGAACAGAGCTAAAGGCATCTGGAGCGGCCCTTTAGCCTGACTACATTTTTTTTTAGCCTAGAAATTTTAAGAGATCTCTGAAAAGTAAACTATGAGAGAATCAGAACAATGTTACCTAAGTGAGGAAATCCTGGTGTGGGTGGGTGGGGAGAGGCCCTCCCGGCCTGAGGTTAAATATTACTAAGCACTTTACTAAAAAAGCAAGCCCACCTGTGGGTGCCTCCTGCTGCCTTGACTCTCAAATGTTCTCTCCAAATTGGCCTTGTACCTGCTGAAGGGCCTACGTTTCTAGTCTTCTTGGTTTAGAACCCCCCCCACCTTTGTCTTTCTCCCGGTGTCCCCAGAAAAACCTTTTTCTCTCTCAAGGGAAGGTTGGGATTTTTTCATCTTAACTGTCTCCTCCTTCTCTACATTTCCAGCAAACAAAACTGTTTTGCAAGAGTTGCAAGAAAAAAAAAAATTCTATTTCTGGTTAACTGTGAGATTTTGTGCTTTGGGTGTCCCTTCTCGGTTCTCTAAATCCCACTGGTAATAATAGGACTTCAGTTGTTGATCCAAGACACTGGAATTGCAAGCAGAAGGTTAGTACCCGAGAATGCCAGGGTCCCCCTGGAGAGGCAGGTTAAGCAAACAGTGTGTGGTGACACTCTTAGCCTGACTCATGGAGGAGCTCTAGAGAGAGTCCTGGCCAGAAGAGAAGTTTTGTTTTCCTTTCAGAAGTAAAGTAAGACAGACTCTTTCGTTGTCATTGAACATTTGAAAGAAAACTCAGTAGCAATCTTCTTTCCTGTCTTTGGATGTACCGTCGTTCTTAACGGCCATCATCTGCCTGTCTTGTATTTGGCTAAACCTGGTGGGACAGAGCTGACTTAGAGAAATTCAGGAAGGAGCAGAGTCTAGGTTAAGAGACCTCAGCCCTAATATTTTTATGCCTGAGATGCTTCTGATGAAAAATCTGGAAAAAAGGCAAGCGGTCACCTAAGTTAGTGTGAAGGATGGGAGAAGCCCTCCCCGGTCAGAAACTAAAAGGTACCCTCAGTGGGTAGACCAAGAGCAGAGGGATCAGGAGTGCTACCGACTTCATGTCACTCCAGGTGGATATGCCAGACCTATGCCAGGGAACACACTTCATTGGTGCGTTCTGTTAAAATTTGCCAACAGATATCCAAAACATCTGAAAATATTATGAAAATCTATTATTATGATTATTAATCTAATCTATTATTAATATTATGAAAAATATTATGAAAATCTGCCTATTATGTGTATTAGTTTGTGCAAGTCACCAGGGGCATGGACAGTACTATATATTTTTTTACCTTCAAAGAAAATATAATCTGAGTAGAGAACCCCATGCAATGTACACATGCAGAGATTAATAATGATATAAAGCTGGGTAAGATATAAATAAATGCCAGACAGATGGCAGAGACGGCCGGTGTCATGTTGCTCTGGGTAAGAGTGTCTGTTGCTTGGACAGGTAGAGGGAGGCTTGACTGAAGAGGTGGGTGAGCTTTGCTTGTTGCATTTGGATAGAATAAAAGTTGAGTGAGCTGAAAGTCCCTCATTTTCTTCCTGTGTTTGGCAAATGAAACTCTGGGTCTGTGCTCTCAGACTGTCAAGTCAGCGAGTGCTGCTATGCGCCAGGGGCTCTTGTCTGATGCTCTTGTCACCGCAGTTTGACACTCTTGTCTTTAGGGACACTCACCCTCCTTTCTGATGCCTCTCTCCCTTCTTCCTGTCCTCTCTAGCTTGTTGCTGGTGCCGAGTCCCCACAGCCAGCTTCTGGAAGCTCCCCATCTGAAGAAGATCGATCCAAGTCAGCACCCACCTCCCCTTGTGACCAGGGTGAGACCCTCAGATTTGCCTTTTTTACCCCTGGGTTCTGTCATCCGAAGGACCAACGCATGTGAGGCCTCTGCTCTCAAGAACAGCCTGTGAGAGCTGACGCGGCTGGCGGTCCCGGCAGGTCCTCCCACGCCTTTTCTGTATTGATTTCATAATTGTTCTTTCCCTCTACAAGGCTTGCTTGTGTTCATGTTCCTAGTTTTACACTCATACCGACTCTGTGTGGGCGCTGCATTGCTGCCCCAAGGTACAGGCTGAGAAGGGGAAGGTCAGAGAGGTGAAAAGGTTTGTCCCAAAGTCAAGAACTTATTTCTGGCAAGGGTGGGCCTCTGTCCCTTCTGTGCCATCTAACCCTCCCTGGAGGTCATCATTTGTGACCAGGCTTCTTGCTCCATGTGCCAGTCCTGGGGCCACAAAATAACTGGTCTCACCGGGCATGGTGGTGCACACCTGTAATCCCAGCGGCTTGGGAGGCCGAGGCAGGAGGATCACAAGTTCAAAGCCAGTCTCGGCAACTCAGCAAGGCCCTAAGCAACTCAACAAGACCCTGTCTCTAAATAAATAAAACACAAAATAGGGCTGGCAATGTGGCTCAGTGTTTGAGTGCCCTTGAGTTCAATCCCTGGTATCAAAACAAAAACAAAAAACCCGAAATAACTGGCCTCATTTCCTTTTTTGTGTAGCTCTGTTTCATTTTCTGTGTCTTCATTTTAAAAGAGATCTGACCCCTTCATAAGTATTTTGATGGTACTGTGGCACCTCCAGACTTGGAATTATCCTGGACAGGGTAGGCCTTTTCCTGTTTCATTTTAAGGCTGAAACATCCCCAGGGAGCTTCAAGGAGATTGGGTCAAATGGTAGAGACCCCAAATAAAAGTGAAGTGCCAATGGTGGCTTTTAGGCCTGGCTGCTGCCCAGCACGTTGTCCGGCCCCACGCAGGGCACAGTACCTCTTGGGACTTCTGCTCTTACAGTTACCAGACAGCTCAGGCACGAGAACTTCCCAGCAGTGATGTGAGCGCTCAGGGATGGGAAAGCCCTCTTAGTCAGATGTGGCATGCTTATAAAACAGAAATAAGCCACAGTTTCTCCGTCCTCCATTAGAAAAACTCAGAAAGACATAGTCTTCAAGCTCTGAGGCCCCCAACATCTAAGTTCTGCCTTCCAGAATCCACTTAATAACTGAGACTGACCCTGTGGTGCGACTAAGAGCCACCCTTAGTTCCAAGGGAGCGTTAGTAGGTAACTGCTGAATCAGTGTGGGGGGTGGCTGGGGTCTCAGAGGCCATCCCCATCTCTTTCCTCCCCAACACAACTGCCCCACCTCCAAGGAGCCCACTCCAGAGCTAGGAAGCTCTTCGGGTTCTCTGAATGGGATTTTAGGACCTCCGTCCTTCTGAAAAGAAGCTAAAGGTCTTTCTGTCAAGTGGCACTGGGTCACTCATGCCTGATTTGGGTTTCCAGGAGTAGTCTCTCTTCTCCTTCTATAATCTTGGTTATTCATAAGCATCTTTTAAAATTGGCTTACCCTCAAGCTTCACATTTTTACAGACAGGTGAATGAATTGCCAACTATAAAGCTTCTTCAAATAGAATAGGTCAAAGGATCACCCAGTGTTATCGCTGCAGGTGATTCAGGTCACCTACTCCAGAGGGGTGCGAGATTGTCTCATAGTTGTGAAACTGTCCTGAGGAATTCCTGCCCCATCACACGTCACTGTGGGAAGCAATTCTTTGTTAATGATAAGCCCATTGCTTGTTTTGTCAGTACCCTTGTGTGGGGTACTAGCTTTTAGAGAAAACCCAGCATCAAGGCCATTTAAAGACCTGAGAAGGTAAAGGCTTCCTTGTCCCCTTCAATGGGATAATTATATCACCAATGATGACTGTCATGATGATTCTGGATAGTTTGACTCTTCAAAGGGAACTTAAAGGGTACTTGTTCCTTTCTGACTCTGCACAGTCCCAGTGAAGGCCTGGATTCCTGTACTACACCTAGAATCACGGAATAGGCCACTAGTCAAAGGGGGCTTTCAGAGAGATATCTGGCTTTGGTATAATCCAAAGGGGTTTGATGGTGATCGAGTGCTTCAAGGGCATTCAGTCTCCTTGAAGCTCCCAGGTGATGTCTCAGCCTTAAAACAAAACAAGAAAAGGCCTACACAGGTCCAGAATGATTCCTACAAGTCTGGAGTTCCCATAGTACCATCAAATTATTTATGAATGGGTCAAATCTCTCTCTCTCTCTCTCTCTCTCTTTTTTTTTTTAGTACCAGGGATTGAACTCAGCCACTGAGCCACATCCTCAGCCCTATTTTGTATTTTATTAGGGACAGGGTCTCACTGAGTTGCTTAGCACCTTGCTGTTGCTAAGGCTGGCTTTGAACTTGCAATCCTCCTGCCTCAGCCTCCTGAGCTGCTGGGATTACAGGCATGCGCCACCACGCTTGGCCAAATCTCTTCTTTGCATACTGAGGCCTGGCTGTGCTTTAAGTGCCAGTGAACTTACTGGACAAATGAAGGCACATACTAAGGGAAGCTGCCCTGGATTTGTTACTGTGAAGAACTGAAACCAGGTTCAGAGTTCATGTGGGACATTCTGAATGTGGAGTCCTAATGGGAAAAGTCCATGAGATATGTACTAATGCAATATCTTGTTCCCCTCTGGTCCTTAGAACTAAAAGAACTTGAAAACAATATCCGGAAAGCCTTGTCGTTCGATAACCGAGGGGAGGAGCATCGAGCATCATCGTCCACTGACGGCCAGCTGGGGAGCCCTGGTGAGAACGGTGAAGTCCGGCAAGGCCATGCCAAGCGTTTGGGCCTGGACGAGTTCAACTTCATCAAAGTGTTGGGCAAAGGCAGCTTTGGCAAGGTCTGTGGTGCTCACGTGGAGCGCTGTGAATTTTCTCACTGGTTGAATCTAAGATCCTTCTTTGTCAAGTGGAAATAGGCTGAGGCCAGGCACATAGGAGCCCTGGTTCTACTGTTAATTGGCTATTGGACTTTCATATAGTCATTTCACCTCTTCAGGATTCACTTTTTCTCATTTGTCATCCCGTAAGAGGGGGGACAGAAGCCCTGTGGAAGATGTAAAAGGTTTTGTATGTGCTCAGCATCCACTGTCAAGAATAATATCAATGCCTGTCTTCCCTCCTCCAAGAGATCCATCTGAAGCTGTTATTTCATTGTGATGCATTTGAACACAAACTCTAGAGTTTCTGTTGTCGGTGAACTTAGGGTTCCGAACAAATCTTACCAAGGAGTACTTTGGAAGTTAAATGTTATTTAACTGATTTTTTTTTTCCTACATGGGGCAAGAGAATCAAATAATTATCTCATGTCTTGGATCAGAGTCCTCTGCCCTTGGGGCTATTCTCCATATCCTGCTCCCACTGAGATGAACACAGTGGTGTGGGGCTTACCTGTTGGTGTGCTCGATGAAGGATTAATAGTCAGTCACTGTTCTGATGGCTGGTGAGATGCAAAAATGCTCCCTGTTCATTTTAGAAAGATGAAGGGAGCCATAGCCTAGAAAGCTGGTTAGCATTTCAAATCAGACTCCTGATTGTCCCCTTGATCTTCTCAAAACCATGCCTGAAAGTCAATGAGAGTTC
The DNA here is from genome assembly GCF_048772815.1 of Callospermophilus lateralis. Lineage (NCBI taxonomy): Eukaryota > Metazoa > Chordata > Mammalia > Rodentia > Sciuridae > Callospermophilus > Callospermophilus lateralis. Next base: position 36,294,431 of record NC_135318.1, read on the forward strand.
CCTTTCCAGAATCTTCCAGAGCAGAGAGTTCCTTCTCTGAGGACCAGACAGCTCCCAGAGGTCACACGGCCTCACATGTCCTGGGTGCTTGAAAGCAGAAGCCTGTGGACCAGGCACTTGGCCAGCCGCAGGCCCATTCCACTGTCCTCCAACATGAAGGGCTCTGGGAAGCCGCAGGGCACGGGGCCTGCTTTCCAGCCATCTCACCTGCTCCTATCTCACCCTGAGATCACTTGGCAGGAGTGTAACCGGGTAACTTAAATGCCACAACTGAAGCAATTACATTCTTTAGAGACAAGCTAAATAAGAAACAAACCCCAGGCCTCTGGCTTAGGCATGACTTCAGGATGTGAGCAGGACCCAGTTTAATTTTGAGCAAGATTCAAAGGGAACAACCACGCTCAGAGTTTTGGGGCTTCCGTACGGTGGAGACAGGATTGGAAGTTTGATGACTCTGGGGCTCTAAAGTGGTGGTTTAGGAACAATCGCAGACAAGGTTTGAGTCACTTTTAGAATCTGTATTTTTTGTGAGTGGTAAAAAGTCTTTAGATTAACATCACAAATTCCCTGATGAAGTTTTTGGTGGCTGCTCTTTAGCTTTGACAACTCACATTGGAGTGCTGTACTTAGGAGTTAGTTTTTTAAAAAGAGAAAGACTTGTGACGTTTGTGGATGAGTGAGTGCAAAAATATACAGTGAAAGGAAAACTTCAAGAAAATAGACCTGCGAATTAGCTCTGGGAGGAGGGATCAAGTTTCCAGCTCAGAAGCTGAACAGGAAACCATAGAGACAGACCAGGGCAGATTGAACAGTATAAAGGTACCTACTTCCATTCAACAGGAAAAAATGGCAGAAAATTTTAACACAGGCTTAGGAAAAAACTTTGTAAAAAGTTAAGGTTTAGTATCTTTTATATCATCTATAGAAAGATCTGTAAGAAAAATATAAGACAGCAAAAACCTGGACAAAGCAGACAAATAACTGACCCCAAAAGAAAAACAATTAGAAAATAAATATCTTAAAAGTTTCTTTGCATTAAGGCAACATTTCCCACTTGTTGAGCAAAAAACAAACAAACAAAAAAAGATAAAAAGACATTTTATTTTATTTTATTATATTTATTTTTTAGTTGTAGTTGGATACAATACCTTTATTTCACTTATTTATTTTTATGTGGTGCTGAGGATTGAACCCAGGGTCTTACATGTGCAAGGCGAGTGCTCTACTGCTGAGCCACAACCCCAGCCCAAGAAAAAGACACTTTAAGTGAAAACATGCAATGTCACAAAGTCACCATGAGATGAAAATCCTTCTACATGGCTAGCAGCGTGTTGCTAGCCATCCTTTTTAAAAATCAGTAAGGAAACGTGAAAAACATCTAGTCATTAATCTGCTTCTAAAAATGTCTATCATAAGGATGTAATGCAAGAGATATTTAAAAAAAGCATGTACAAAAATACTAGTATACCTTATATAATACTTAATAATTAGATATAATAAGTTTCTAATATGAGGGAGTTTCTAATATAATAAGTTTCTAATTGTGAAATATTTACTTTGAACTGAGTAACAGTAACTGTGATAATGATGGAGACTCTGCAGAAAATGCTTATGAATTAATGTTTTTCTTAAAAAGGACTATCCTATATTTGCTATACCATAATTGCAAGTATTATAGTATATCTGAATCATCATTTAACAGATGTGAATTAAACTTCTCTACTTTCCCTGATCTGAGCCCAGTGATTAAAATTAATGAGTGAGTTGTAGTAGTTATATTAGGATGGGTGTTTTTCCTTAACATTTTTTTTTCACTTTTCATTTTATTTTATTTTATTTTATTTGCAGTAGAATTGAACCCAGTGCCTTGCACTTGCCAGGCACATACTCTATCCCTGAGTTATAGCCCCAGCCCCCTAAACATATTTTTCAATGCTGTCATAATATTTTTTTTAAACTTTTAATTGTTTTATTTTAAATGTGTCTTAAATTATAATTTTTAAAATTTTTTAATTTGTTTTAATTAGTTATACATGTCAGTAGAATGCATTTATGCACTTTGATATACATAGATGGGATATAATTTCTCATTTTTCTGAGTGTACATGTTGCAGAATCATATTGGTCATGCAGATATATATATATTATATATATAATTATATATATTTTATATATATAATTATTTTATATTTATATATATATATAAGTATAAAATAACGTCTCCTTCATTCTACTATCTTTCCTATTTCTATATCCCCCCCTGCCCTCCCATCACATCCCTCTACCTAATCTAAGGTAATGCTATTCTTCTCTAGTGCCCCCCGCCTTATTGTGAATTAGCATCCACATATTAGAGAACACATTCGGCCTTTGGTTAGGATTGGCTTATTTCGCTTAGCATGATATTCTTCAACTCCAACCATTTACTGGCAAATTCCATAATTTTACACTTCTTTAAAGCTGAGTAGGAGGCATCACAACACCAGAACTTAAACTATACTACAGAGCTATAGTAATAAAAATGGCATGGTTTTTGTATCAAAACAGACATGTAGACCAATGGTATAGAATAGAGGACACAGAGCCAAACCCACATAAATATGGTTATGTCACACTAGACAGAGGTGCCAAAAACATTCACTGGAGAAAAGATAGTCTATTCAATAAATGGTGCTGGCAAAACTGGAAATCCATATGTAGCAAAATGAAGTTAAACCTCTATTTCTCACCCTGCACAAAAATCAACTCAAAGTGGATCAAAGACTTGGGTACTAGAACAGAGACCCTGTACCTAATAGAAGAAAAAATAGGCCCAAATATTCACCACGTAGACCTACCATCTGACTTCCTTAACAAGACTCCTAAAGCTCAAGAAGTAAAATCAAGAATTAATAAATGGGATGGATTCAAATTAAAAAGTTTTTTTCTCAGCAAAAGAATCAATAAAGTGAGGAGGGAGCCTACAGACTGGGAGAAATCTTTACCACCTCCACCTCAGATGAAACATTAATCTCTAGGATATATAAAGAACTCAAAAAACTTAACACCAAAAAAAATAAATAACTCAATCAATAAATGGGCTAAGGAACTGAACAGACACTTCATAGAAGAAGAAATACAATTGATCAACAATCTATGAAAAAGTGTTCAACATCTCTAGCAATTAGAGAAATGCAAATAAAAACGATAAGATTTCATCTCACTTCTTTCAGAATGGCAATCATCAAGAATAGAGGCAACAATAAATGTTGGTGAGGATGTGGTGAAAAAGGCACACCATACATTGCTGGTGGGACTGCAAATTGGTACAACCACTATGGAAAGCAGTATGGAGATTCCTCAGAAAATTGGGAATGGAACCACCATTTGACTCAGCTATCCCACTCCTTGGTTTATACTCAAAGAACTTAAAATCAGCATTCTATCGTGACATAGCCACATCAATGTTTATAGCAGCTAGACTGTGGAACCACCCTAGATGTCCCTCAATAGATGAATGGATAAAGAAAATGTGGTATATACACTCAATGGAATATTACTCAGCTTTAAAGAAGAGCAAAATTATGGAATACTATTTCAAATTAAATTTAAAAAAATAAGTTTTTAAAGTATTTGGTATTAACTTGTGTTTTGCCTTTGATTCTACATACATGTTAGTGATGGAGATGATTTTGATTGATTACAGGTCATGTTGGCAGAACTCAAGGGCAAAGATGAAGTATATGCTGTGAAAGTCTTAAAGAAGGATGTCATCCTTCAGGATGATGATGTGGACTGCACAATGACAGAGAAGAGGATTTTGGCACTGGCACGGAAACACCCATACCTAACCCAACTCTATTGCTGCTTCCAGACCAAGGTACGTTTACCAAGAAGCTAGCTGGCCGCCATCTTGGGGAAGTACTGTAGGACATTGGTATCTGGACTGTCAGGTAAAGTATCCATTTTAGACCTTCTACGTTCTTCCCTCAAAGACTTTATAAGGTGAAACATATTTTACTCTTGAAGAGATCAGGGTGTATTTGAACACCATCTTCTTTTTGAGGACACAGGATTTTCCATTCAAGGTTGTGCTTATGAAGGATTTTAGGGTCTGGGTCCTGGGAGGATGAGGATTGGGACTGGTAGAACTCCTTGCAGATGTAGCTGGACAAAGCCCATGGCTAAACCCAATATTTGCTCATTGAAAAACCAACAAGTGTGATGTATCCTTGCTTGGCTCCTGACTTTCTGTCACTCATCGAATCATTTAACTTCTGTTTTGCTTTCTGGTCAAAAGAAAAAGAGTAACTTGTGTAACGTCATAGGAGGCAAAGGATGTAAACAGTTGCTTAAAATTCCACAGTGAAATGCAGATGTTAGGTGGCATTTTTAGATTCACTCTGTAGGTGCCTGAGGACCAGAAGGTGGCAGTGGAGAAACGAGACAATCCTAACTACATTGCAGAGTCTGATCTCTGACTTGGTACTTACTCTTAACAAAGAGAAGGAACTCACATTCTTCAAGAAGCTCCTATTTTATTATTCTTTTCTGTGGGGATAAGGGAAGGTTAAAGTTTTCTATGGATACATTATGGATTTGCAATGTTTGGCTTCTTTAGAAAACAAAGATGACCAAATCCCGAACTCCTACCTGTGCCAGTCTGGAGCCCAGACAGTGTAGGCTGGAAACATGGGGAGGGGTTTTGGCTCTTTGATATACTCTCACCACCCTGCTTGCAAATGCCAGTTTTCCCACTTAGAATTCAACAATTACTCATTCAGAATTTTTTTTTTTATTTGATTGAATCTTTCTCATGTATCTAGTATCGTGTCAGGTGCTAAAGATACAGTGGTAAACAAGACCCACTCTCTGACCTCAGGGATCTTACAATCTCTTTGGTTTGCAGTTTCCCAAAGGCTGTTTCCCAGAACTCCAATCACTTGAGAAACTGTAAGCATGAAGGACTCTGTGGCCACAGATGGGGACACTGCAATTTGGACCTCTCTTGTGGAGTCTCCACACATATTTGCTTATTGGAGTCCCTGAGAAGATCTACAGTGAAAAAAGAAAAAAGATTACCTTTGTTTAATTTACTGTTTCCCAACTGATCTGATCCCAAATCCTATCACTCTCTCTCTCTTTTTCCCTCTCTCTCTCTTACACACACACACACACACACACACACACACACACACATACCCCTAATCCACAGTGAGAAATACTGATCTAATGGAATTTGTCCTATTTCTCAGATCTCTTAGGAGAATATGAAATAGCTTCTGAAAAATCTCATTCTGCTCATCCTCCAAAGGTGTGTGTATGTGTGTGTGTGTGTATGTGTGTGTATTTTTTTTTAATTTTTTTTTTTTTTTTTTGCTTATGAAACAACAAAGACCCTGTTGAATAAAAATCTACTCCTTTTTAGGACTCAGTGGCCACCCTTGTTTTTGCTCTGTTTTGGGATACCCAGCAGTGCCAGGTCAGCGTGAGTGCATGTGTGTGTACAAACGAGAGTCCAAGATGGTGATAGAGCCTCAATGATGGAGGCAAACTTTCTCTTGTCTCCACTACAGCTTAGTTCTAGATTTATGAGAAATGTATGATATCTATTTATCTTTATTTTCTTGGTACTGATCCCAGGATCTTACACTGGCTGGTGCTCACTATCAGAATCAGACTTGGGAAAATAAGTCCATTTTTTTTTGGTGGGGAGTGATGTACTGGAGATAGAACCCAGGGGTGCTCTACCGCTGAGCGACACCCCAGCTCTTGTCATTTTATTTTGAGACAGGGTCTCACTAAGTTCCCAGGCTAAACTTGAACTTGCAATCCTCCTGCCTCAGCCTCCCAAGTAGCTGGGGCGACGGGTCTGCACCACCACGCCCACCAAAGTACAAGTCTTTTGCCTGGAGCCCCTTCACATTGGCACAGTCAGACCTGGCATCTCATTTGGCCTCTGGGGTCCCACTCCAGCGTGGCCTTGCTCAGTGGTAGCACAGTGCAGGGTCCCTTCTGTGAGGGAACTCATCTGCCTCCCTGCCCCTGCGGACACCTCTCCCACCTGCCTAACGTCACTTCCTCGGCAAGGAGCCACACTGGCATTCTTTCTTTGAACACACTGCCCAAAGGTCCAGCGTCCTGGGAGGAGTCCACCCACTCGTGAGGACTCTGAAGCCCCTGAATGTGGTGGATCTTGGGGAGCCGCAGTTGAAGGTCACCATGGTGAATGAGGAGGAGAGGCATGGGTAGTAGCTTCAGTGCCGGCAGTGTGTCCTCTGTGCATTCCAGAAGACCAAGGCCCAGGTCCTCACTGTGTGGCAGCTTCAAACACAAAATGGTATTGACCAACCCCATGGAGGCATGACACCTTCGTCTGCGGCAAAGGAGTAATCAAACTGGATTTTAGCGTCTGGGTGACGGAGGATGAGGATTGGGAGAGAAGCAACTGTAGTTCAGAGGTTTACTGGCTCCTCAGGTCAGTGCCAGGCAGCCACGGTTACAGGAGCAGCTTGGTCCCCTCTCCCATGCATGGCAACTCAGTAGGACATCTTTACCTAACTCATGTGGATTCATCTAATTTTTAAAAAGCACATCATGATTTAACCCCACTGAATAACCTTGATGATCTAACGAAGGGAACCTCATGAAGAACCATTTTATAGACCCCCAGTCTAACTTTTAAAAATGTGACATTTCCTACGGTGACCAGTAGTCATGTTTTTATTTCATTTTGTTTTATTTTTTGATACTAGAGATGGAACCTAGGGGTTTTTGATCACTGAGCCACATCCCCAGCCCCTTTTGTTTTTTTATTTAAAGACAGGATCTCACCTCACTGTTGCTGAGGCTGGCTTTGAACTTGCAATCCTCCTGCCTTAGCCTCCTGAGCCTCTGGGATTGCAGGCACCAGATGACTTTTACATGGATAACATTAAGCTATTGCCAGGAGCGGTTCACTTTTCCCCCTGTCTCTCACACAACTGTTTTCTTGCTTAAGAAAAAAGTTATGGGCTTTAGTTATTTCAATGAATATGAAGTATTTATCAAGCATCTACCATGTGCCAGGCCTAGTCCTAGATTCTGAGACTGCAGAGCTAAAACATGTCACCTCTAAATTCACAGAGATTGTGTGGCTGTGTACCCACTGGCCAGTTAAGAGTGACATTCCACAGCATGGCAGCTGTGCCCGGGGAACCATGTAGATTCATCTCAGGTTCTGCAGAAGGCAGCCAGAAAAGCTTCCTGGCCGAGGTAGAACCTTACCTGGTCCCTGAAGCATGGGTAACATTTGGAAGAGGGTAAGGCCAAGAGATGGCTGCTAAAACCTAGAAGTTATCCCCGGATCTCACGTCCATTTTATTTCCAGTGCTGGAACTCACCACCCCTGGATCCTGCTTCTTCCAAGGAAATGATACAAGGAAGGGAGAGGAAGAAAGCAAGGGTATTTAGAAAATAAGGGAAACAATTCCTGCCTCTGTGAGATCAGATACTGAGAAGACACGTAGTATAGGGTGCCCTCTTGTTGGGCGGAGGCACACTGCTGGAAAGTCATGGGCTTGGTCAGGGTCAGACTCAGCCTGATAAGTGATTTCAGGAATTGTTTATCCCTGGTTCCATTCACCCACTGACTGTGAGGGATAGGAAAGCCTTGGAGAGGTAGATTTGTTTTGTTTTTGTTGTTACAGGAAATAAAATTCCCAGGCATTTTCAGATTCTGTGTATTTGTATTTTATGATCTTCATTGCGAAACCGTCCCCTCCAACTGGATCCCACAAAACCTGCCTTGAATAATTCCACCCATGATTTGTCCTCTGTAAAACTTGGGAGCTCCATACAGTCCTACCTTCCCCCACCCTCTGGCATTTCCTGCCAGGCCTGGGAAGCCAAATCCTGGAGAGTTTCCCTGCAGAGGATACAGGGGCTGGACTCCTGCAGGATCTCCCGGGGCCAACCCTAGGGGGAAGCGCAGCACAGAAAATCCTTAAAATCAACTGGAGACATTTTTCAAAATGCGATTGAATGACCCCTGTGAGCAGGGGGAGAGCTGCTGAGGATTGCTGACAGTGTAGGAGAAAAATTATAGTTTTAAGAAACTCCAGTGTGTGTTTGGACTATTCACATAGAAGAACAGCAAATCAAAAAAAAAAAAAAAAAAAAAAAAAAAAGCTGTTGGTAGATTTTTTTTTTTTTTTTAAAGATGGATATGGCAGGTAGAACTGAAGGAGCTGAGGAAGCAGGGCAGCTTTCCTACTGACATCGCTGTTTGTCAGGGCAGCAGCCCTTGAAGAGTTTGAGGGGTTTTTCACCCCATGTGGTGCATGCCTGGGAGAATAGATGGAGATGTGCAGAGCCACCAGCCCGTCTGTGGATTAGGCAGCCGCCCAAGGATCCATGTGCTCTTAAAAGATTTCATATGGAGGTGGTGCCAGTAATTTCTAACAGAGTCCAGGGAAATGAGTCCTTGGGGCTGCTAGAGGCTTCCCATTGGTGGGGATTTATCTATTTATTTATTTTTGAGTTGTAAATGGACACAATACTTCTATTTAGTATTTTTTATGTAGTGCTAGGGGTTGAACTCAGTGTCTCACCCGCTCTAAGCAAGCGCTCTATCACTGAGCCACAACCCCAGCCCCCCCGGAATCACTTTTATCCAAGTGAGTCAGACTCCTAGAAGTTCTACCTATGGCTGCTGAAGACCATCCTTGCCCCGTAGTGGGCTGGACACCCACACTGTTGTCCCATCAGCCAGCTGACACCTGTCACTGAAGGCCCGTGCCCTGCAAACTCATGTAGCAGAGCAAAACTTTGATGAGAGGGCCTGTGGCCAGAGTCTGGGACAGCTTGGTGCCCTGGGGGCAGGGGGGCGACTGGAGGATGAGAGTGTGGTGGGGGGATCTCCATGGGGAGCCATTGACAGGCCAGGAGGGTTCCATTCCTGCAAAGAAACACCACAGGCTTTCCCAACCAAGGAGGCCTCAAGGAGCAGCAGCAGGCCTTCACTGGGTCTGAGAGCATCCTGGAGTTCAGGCTGTGGAGTGTATTGACAGTCCTGTCCTGGCTTGGTGCAGACAAGGAGGAGTGCTGGCTCTTTATCTAGATGTTGCTGCCTCTGCCCACTTTGTTTATGAAGAAACCTTGCATTCGAATAGGACAGTTGCTTTTAAAAATGCCTTCACTTCTATCAGTCACCTCTCATTTACCAAGTAGTATCTCTGCAAAGTATGGGCACTTTCTTTTCTATTTACATTTTTTTTTAATTGTGGCAAAATACACCTAATATTTACCCTCTTAACTATTAACTCACTTGCAGTGGGATAAAGTGCATTCATCATAGTGTGCAACCGTCACCACCAGCCCTTTGCATCTTGTAAAACAGAAACTCCATACTCATTAAACAAGAACTCCTCATCCTCCCTCCCTCCCACCTGCCCCTGCAATAACTATTCCAAATGCCTCATTCAAATGGAGTTATACAGTAGTTATCTTTTGTGACTGGCTTATTTTCTTAGCATAGTGTCTTTAAGATCCATCCCTGTTGTGGTTTGTTTTGGAATTTCCTTTTTAAAGGCCAAATAATATTCCATTGTTTGTCTATACCACATTTTATATATCCGTTCATCCACTGACAGATACTTGGATTTCATTTTAGGTATTACCCATAATGCTGTGAAATGCGTGTCCATGTATCCCTTGGCGATCCTGCTTTCAGTTCTTTTGCCTGTATGCCTTAAAGTGGGACTCCTGAATCACATCGTAGTCCTATTTTTCATTGTGTCTGTACCATTTTGCCTCCAATGGATGCGAAGTTATAAGGATCCCAATTTCTCCACTACTTTGGCACATGTGTGACTTTCTGGGGTTTTGTTGTTGTTGTTGTTGTTATTGTTTTCTTTGCTTTTCTGTTTGGGCAGTAGCCATCCTGATGGGTGTGAGTTGGTGTCTCAATTTCCCCAATCATTAGTGGTCCCTCCTTTTTATAGTTGAGAAAACTGAAGCCGCCCCGTGAGGTCTCATAACTTGTTTATAACAGAACCCAGATTGGAATTAAGGTTTCCCAGCAGCCTTTGTGGTTCACCCTGTTTTTCTGCCTCCGACTCTTCCCTCCTGTCCAAGTTCTCTACTCACATAGTCTCACCCCCAGACCCCTTCAAGTCCCCACTTACTGAACCACAGAGAATGAGATTGAAATGAAAAAAACAACCCACAATTAATGCCCCTTAAGCCGGTGAGAGTAGCGGGGTCAGCCTTGTTTCTGGAAATATTTTCATTTTCTGAAATTGCAAGAGACAAGGGAGGAGAAAGGGGGCCAGGGCACAGGAGTCTGACCCTGTGTGTCGGCTCAGCCCCTCAACTATTGGCTAATTCTTCTAGAGCTGCTGGTTTTCAAGTTGGGTTTTATGGAGTCCCTCAGTTGCTGCTGCTGCTGCTGCTGCTGTGTGTGTGTGTGTGTGTGTGTGTGTGTGTGTGTGCATGTGTTTGTGGACATGTATGTGGACACACACGCCCTGTGGATGCTAGACTGGGACTCCACCCTCTGCCTCCTCCATCCGGCAGAGTAGCCCCACTTCTCCCTTCTTCCCGTTGTCAGTGTTCTGAGAAAGATAATATTTAAAGAAAGGATTTCACCTTGAATAAAAGGTTTAAAACTACCACAGCTGTAAGTGACAGACCAGCCTGGGTCTTTTTATTTCTTGGTACGGGGGATTAAACCCAGAGGTGCTCAACCATTGAGTCACATCCCCTGTCTTTTTTGAGACAGGATCTCACTACGTTTCTTAGGGACCTGCTAAACTGCTGAGGCTGGCTTTGAACTCACAATCCTCCTCCCTTAGCCTCCGGAGCTGCTGGGATTACAGGAGCGCACTACCCTGCCCGGCTGGTGTAGGTCTGATGATTTTTTTTGCCTACCAATATATAATCTGATTATATATGTGGTATCATTTTTTGTCAGTTTCCATTAAAATGGGCACATTCCAGAAAGCCGGATAGAGATGGGATTTTGGAAGCAGATGCAAGGTCTGCCTTTGTCATGTTCAGCAGGAGCACTCTTTCATTTGATTGCATCACTAACTAAAAGTGAGGACCCATTCTGTCAGTTGAGAAGCCTATGATAGAGAGAATGTGACTGGGATATGACACCACTCCATTGATGATGGAATCCACTCTGTGCCAGAACATATTTAAGTGCCATTGGGAGATGACTGGGACAGGGACTCCTATGTTCAAGGAGAAATGACATGAGATATGGCAAACAGTGACTTAGAATAAAGGCTGTATGTGTAAAAAGAAAGGATGGTCTTACACTTACTGAGCACCTATTAAGTGACAAGACTTGTGCAGAGCTAATTTCATAAGTCTTCTCTAAGTCCTGTGGGATATGGGTTTTGTTGCCAGTTCTTTGGGCAGATGAGGAAACTGAGACCAGGGAGGCTCAGCCACTTGGTCAGGATGACACAGAGGCAAATGAGAGAGCTGGGATTCACATCAGTAATCCCCACCCTTGCCTCCTGGGAGAGAGAAGGGCCACTATGGGGCAGAGTGGATGAGACACATGCTCTGTCCCCTGTGACTGGGTAGGGGAGGAGAAAGGACACAGAAGGCTCAGAGAGGGAGGAGTCTGCGGGAATGGATTCCTAACGCCAGAACGTGCTGGAACAGGAGGCTCACCCTGGGAAGTGGTGAGAAAGACAACTCTGGGAGGAGATTCTGGCTGAGTTGTGGTGGCATTGTGACAGTGTCAGGCCAGGCGTCTGGGCTTACTTTGGAAGAGGACTTCTTGAAGGCATATAGGAAGAGCTGCTTTAGTGCATGTGCCAGCTCTGTGGAGCAGGGATGAAAGGGAAAGATGCAGAGAGAAGGGCCAGGAGGTAGTTTTAGGAACCCAGGAATATCGAGGCTGTGCAAAAGGCTTCAAAGGAAGTGACGGAGACATTTCTCTTCTTGCATCTGGAAAGGCCAGCCTGCTTACGAGGAAAGCATAGTATTCTAGAAAGTATTGACTAGGGAGCCCTGGACAGATTAGAAATAGAAACTTAGATCACCGCCAGTGGCAGTAAGTGACCTGCTCCGTCCTAAGGTGTCATTTGCTCACTGTTCAATGGGTACATAATGATCCAATCTGAATAAAAAGTTTCATCTTGAAATCTAAAACCCAGAGGTCCAAGTTATCTAACCCGTTCACCAAACAAAGCCAGTTTCCTCATGGCTGACGTCAGACCTCCCAATCTCTCCCCAACACCCGCCATCTATTGGGTTTCAGGATTTAGCGTGTCTATTTTTAGACTGTGGTCAGATGTTTTCCACAGGGAAAGTCACGTGGCCTTTTCTGGAGAAGCTTCTACCTCGTGTATTGAAATCACTCAGCTGGAGTGGCCTTCCTCCTAGAACCTGAACTTTTTGTTCCAGTGGTCTCTGGTACTTCAGATAACCCCGCCGGTCCTTCCTGCTCTCACTGGAACTCTTGCCAGGTGGCGGGTACGGCCCATTGGGCCCCAGAGTTGACGAGTGCCCTATCCATCTGCAGAGAGCCTGGGAGACAGTGAAGAGGGCACCCGGAGTCATCAGTCTCTGGTTTAGCCCAGCTTCCGCCACTGAGGTGGCTCTGAGACATTTCTCTGGGCATTGATTTCCTTGTTCCCACTCAAAGATGGAACAGGGGTTGGGGGGACCCATGAGAGTTCAGACTCTGGGGTTTATAAGATGCCCCCCCAGAATCTGATGCTAAAGACCTGTGAACATGCAACTCAGTGGGAGCCACAGGAGACCAGGCCAGATGCAGTGGTTGCTGATGAGATAAAAGATGACGATGACATTAGTGAGCAGAGCTTCTGCCCTGTGCTCCTTTTTCAAAGCTCAGTTCAGTAAATGCTCCTCCCCTGATCAATGCCTTGACGGTTACAAGGCTGTCATTCTACATACCAGGTTACAAACTCAGCACTCTTTCTTTTTTTCTTTTAATTTTATTTAAAAAAAAATTTTTAATTGATTTTATTTTTTTAAAATACATGACAGCGGAATGCATTACAATTCTTATTACACATATATACCACAATTTTTCATATCTCTGTTTGATATAAAGTAGGTTGACACCCAATTCGTGTCTTCATACATATACTTTGGATAATGATGTCCATCACATTCCACCATCCTTGCTAATTCCCTGCCTCCTCCCTTTCTCTGCCTCCCCTCTTCCCTATCTAGAATTCATCTATTCATCTCCTGTTTCCCCTCCCTACCCACTATGAGTCAGCCTCCTTATATCAGAGAAAACATTCAGCATTTGTTTTTTGGGGATTGGCTAACTTCACTTAACATTATCTTCTCCAATGCCATCCATTTACCTGCAAATGCCATGATTTTATTCTCTTTTATTGCTGAGTAAAATTCCATTGTGTATATATGCCACATTTTTTTTTTTATCCATTCGTCCACTGAAGGGCATCTAGGTTGGCTCCACAGGTTAGCTATTATGAATTGTGCTGCTATAAACATTGATATGGCTGTGTCCCTGTAATATGCTGTTTTTAAGTTCTTTGGGCATAGACCAAGGAGAGAGATAGCTGGGTCAAATGGTGGTTCCATTCCCAGATTTCCAAGGAATCTCCATACTGCTTTCCATATTGGCTGCAGCAATTTGCAGTCCCACCAACAATGTATGAATATGCCTTTTCCCCCACATCCTCACCAACACTTATTGTTGCTTGTCTCCATAATAGCTTCCATTCTGACTGGAGTGAGATGATACCTTAGAGTAGTTTTGATTTGCATTTCTCTGATTGCTAGAGATGATGAGCACTTTTTTCATATATTTGTTGATTGATTATATATCTTCTTCTGAGAAGTGTCTATTTAGGTCCTTGGCCCCAATCAACATTCTTTCTTTCTTTTAAAATTTCTTTTTTAGTTGTAGATGGAGACAATACCTTTATTTTATTTATTTATTTTTATGTGGTGCTGAGGATCGAGCCCAGTGCCTCACACGTGCTAGGTAAGTGCTCTACCACTGAGCCACAAGCCCCGCCCCTGTTTTTTTTTTTTTTTTCCTTGACTATACTAAGGATTGAATGCAGGACCTCACACAGGCTGGGCTAACTGATCTACCACTGAGCTACACCCTCAGCCCTTTATTTATTGATTTTTATTTTTTATTTTTTGAGACAGGCTTTCACTAAGTTGCCCTAGCTAGCCTGGGATTTTGAAATCATCCTGCCTCAGCTTTAGAGTAACTGGGAATACAGGTGTGTCCCAAGGCTCCCCAGCTGTCAAACAGCTTCAAAGACTAATGGTCCTATCTCAGAAGATCCATCTGAAGGTATTAAAACTGTCTCATTAAAGCACAACAGTTTCTACAACACGACGGGCACAAAAATCTTTGAGTTTCTGTCTTATCCGGTAACGGTTTCAATGTCCTTTATGCAAATAGACCCCAATTGGAGTAAGAGCTTCGCCGTGGTCCTCTTCGCCCACATTGTCTAACCCCTCAGTCATCTAGTCATCTCACAAGTGCTTGGTGAGGGGGGCATGAGATAAGAAATGACTAAGGGCTAGCCCCTTCCCAGAAGAAGTTAGACCCAGCTAGAACATGAATGCTGTGTTAGAACATTCTGTTTCTCAATTATAAAAATCTATTAATAAATCTAGAACTGTAACTAGTTAGTGTGAAGGTCACATCTTTGGCTCTGTGTCCCTAGGTAGCTTGTCCTTCTGACTGCTCGACCTGTAGCTTGAACTGGGGCTAACTCAAGTCAATCACCAGAACAGTGGCTTCTTGCAGCTTCTCTGAATGCTTTGGTTCATCCACAAGATTCCAGTGAATTCCTACAGGAATCTGTCTCCTTCCTGTCGTTGAGGGAGGTCACGTATTGGGACTGGTTCTTTAGTGTGGGGAGATGGTTACTGGTTCCGGTTAAGAACATTGTGGACAAAGCTGCCCTCCTGGTAGTTTTCTTTAGAGGCTGTTGATATTTTTGGAAGGGGAGAAGGATCATCTAGGTGGGCTGGTCATTATCATCGATTTCAGCGTTATCCTTGGCTCATTAATAATAATATAGGCAAAAACTTACATAGTGCTCTGTGTGTGTACGATTCAATTTCAAGCATTTTGTATGTGTTAGCTCATTTAATCTCCACAACAACCATATGAGCTAGGACTATTATCCAAGGGAAGTCACACAATTGGAAGTGGCCGAGCCTAGATTCAAACCCCGTTCATTGGCTTCCAGCAACTTCATTTTGTTTGAATGCCCAGAACA
The DNA here is from genome assembly GCF_048772815.1 of Callospermophilus lateralis. NCBI lineage: Eukaryota > Metazoa > Chordata > Mammalia > Rodentia > Sciuridae > Callospermophilus > Callospermophilus lateralis. Next base: position 36,309,664 of record NC_135318.1, read on the forward strand.
GATTAGATTGAGAAGTCATGAACACAAATTCAAATCCCAAGACATGTAAGTAAAATGGCAGTTGATTACAGTGGGATGATCAGACTACAGAGGCAGTGTTGCCCCGTGTACCTGGGATGCTCTTTAGGACATGGATTTTAGGCAACCCAAGTTGTACAGAGAAAGCAGAAGAAGGAAAAGCAGACCCTCTCCTTCTTGTTAGGAGGACACTATAGAAAGCTGAAGCACCCACTTTTGGAGCATTGGAACATTTTGTTTTTGTCACAACTTTCTAGAGAGAATGTCAGGATGGATCCCTGGCAAAAAGAATTTTCTCAGTTGGCCCCCTTAGGAGGTACAAATTAACTTTTCTTTTGGGCCAATACCATAGTCACTTGGGATTCATCAGTTGTGTGTAATCCATTTATCAGGGACACTCACGTGCAGGTTGCTAGGGAACTAAGCTCATTACCTGGCTCTGGCTTTTAGAGCTGAGCCTGCGGCTCTGAGGCTGGATTTGGGCCTTCCCCAGTCCTCCAGAAGCAACTAGAAGGTACAGTATGGTGAGAGTCTGCGGATCAGCATGGTTGGGGAAAACGATCTTTGTTCTCATTGTTTCTGACCCATGCCAATTTGTTGCTTTTTGTTTTTCAAGTAATAGCTTAAATCCAACCTCCTTGATCAAGCTTTAATTTATGAAGACTTTTTGGCTTCATCAATGTTAACACTAAAAACACACCAACAACCAAATAAAGCGCATTGCTATAAATGTTGAAATACTTCCACAGTCTAATGAGCTTAGTTCCCTAGCAACTTGCGCACGAGTGTTCTGATAAATAGATTAGCAACAACCAAATAAAACACATTGGTATTAATGTTAAAAGACTTCCACAATCTAATTTACACAGCTTTTAAAATTTCTTTCAGGGAGTTTATTAGAGACTTGGGAAGTATTTTTTTTTTTTTTTTTTTTGATATGTGTAAACTGGAGTTAAACTTTCACAAGGAAATAGGATCCAATAGAAGAAAACTTGAAAATAAAAATCTGTCTTTGGTGTGAATTGTTAACCTTACTAAAGCCAACTCCTACTATAATACATTTACAGAGGAATTCACTAGAAAATTCCCTGGTTTGGCAAGACCATTTATATTGCTGGATGGGATGGCCAAGGTGTTAGGCAGAATAACTGCCATGATGTTTTAAGAACAGAGCAGGAGAGGCAAGACACCTGGAATAGGCCCTTTCCGTCTGAGAGAAAGAGTTCTGCTTCAGTATATACCAGTCAATATTGTATGTATTCCTGGTGCAGCTTCAGTTTAGTACCAAATATTCCCGAGATAGAAAGAGACACAGTCCTTGTCTGTAGAACTTCTGGTCTACCCAGGGAGGTAAGGCTAGCCCAGGTGGATCAGAAAATGAAACATGATTCTGTATGAAAATTAGCAATGCAGAAATTATTTTAGAATCAAAGAAGAGAGATGAGTGGGCTTGGGAGGTAGGCATACTCCTATGAGTTGGAGAAAACCAAGGAACATCATGCTGTTCTTTCAGGGTCCCACTCCTATCACATGGGAGGGACTCTTTTACAGGACCTTGGGTCTTATCCTCAGACACACAAGAGTGAGAGCCCATCAGATCAAGGGGATTGGTTCAGAGGAGTCCTGTCATGTGGAAAGGAACAGCCCCTGGTGGAGATAGACGTGGATGTTTATGTGGCTTAGATCCTCCTATCCAGCCCCCTGGCCTTGCATTGTCTGTGCTGCTTTAAAACCACATTAATCTTCAGGGGAGGACAAGCCCATTACCATTAGAACCAGAGAGCAACTATGCTCTAGGCAGTTGGTAAATCCTGGAAGTCCGTAGCTTGTGGATGGCATAGACAGAATAAACCGGAATCTTCAGATATTTGAAATGATAGGTAGATGCATCAGGCACAAAAACTGATTCCTGTGCATCTAAATGTCCCAGGAAGGATGAGTTCTGTTTAGCTCTTTGAACTAAGTGTTAATTCTTGAAACACTGAGTTTTGCATAAAATGCAAATATTCAGATTTGCCTTACTCCCTTTTGGGAAATGATACTAACAGTATGCAGAATAATGGGAGTCAGAATCCTATCTGATTCAAGCAGATAAGCATTTATGCAGAGGAGGATACAAAGTTATAGAGCTATGTTGAAAACTATGCAAATTACTCAAAGGCTAATGTGAAAATGTGAAACTTAAAAATTCCACCTCCATCGAAAGGACCATTTAGACTTCATGAGAGAAAGACTGCAAAAATAATAAGAATGTAGCTCTTGGGAAAAAGTTACCTATTTTGGAAGATGGTATCTGAAAGGTTTGGCCATGTTTCTTTGATCTTTAAATTTACCAAAAATGTCACTTTGATGTCAGGAAATAAAATGTGGGTTGAAAAGGCAGGGGAGCCGGGGTTGTGGCTCAGTGGTAGAGCACTTGCCTAGCATGCATGAGGCACTGGGCTAGATCCCTGGAACCACATAAAATAAACAAATAAAATAAAAGTATTGAGTCCATCTACAACTAAAAAAAAAAAAAAGAAAAAAAAGAAAAAAAAGCAGGAAAGAGGTCACCATCTCCCTAAATGTGACAGACAATTTGCAATAAAAAACAACGCTGTGTGTGTCATGATATATGGAGAATGTTTGAGGGATGTTTTTCAAGGTCTTTTAAAGGAGAAAGAGGGATCCCTTAAGAATAGAGGCCTGGAAATATAAAATAGGGCTGGGGATGTGACTTAGTGTTCAAGTGCTCTTGAGTTCAATCCCCAGTACAAAAAAAAAAAAAAAAAAATCGAGGCCTGAATCATAAGAACTGGTGATTAAAAGAGGGACACACAGTCAAACGTTAGAACGAAAGAAGTCCCAGAAAGATACGTGCAGCATGATTCCATGGGTAGAAAGTTCCCAAACAGTCAAAGCTAAGCATATCATTTAGGCTTAAATACATAGGTGATGAAACTAGAAAGAAATCAACACAGTGATTACTCCAGGTGGGGGCAGAGAGGGGAAGATGTAATCAAAGAGATTGGGAAAGGCTTTCAGGGAACAGCAGGCATGGCATTGGTCAATGTAGGTCATGGCTAAAAGGGACTTTATTTGATTATTCTTTAAAATATGCATATAAGTTTGCATGCTCTTCTGTGAGTATATTTTACAATAAAGGGAAAAGAAGAATGAGACCATGAAAGTATTCCAACTATATCAGACATTAACATTTTAATAGATAACATGCCCTCAAAAAACCCAAAATCCTAACTTTAATAAAAGCTGAGGTTGAGGACAATGTCTGCTGTCATGATGTTGCTATTGAAGTTTTGATTTTCCTGTTGTCTTTGGCAGTGAGGGCTGTCTCAAGGACAGGAAGCTTGGCAACTGGTCACATGGGCTGTGTAGCTGGAAGGATGAAGCCTAGGCCCTTGGCTTTTCCCAAGACAAGGCCACAATGGGGCTGCAGACTGGAGGTTCACCTTCAGCCTGGCCTAGAGCCCCGCTCTTGATGGCTGAGAATTCTTAAGGAGTAACCCTGCCCAGGCCCAGCCTCACACGCAGCTCTGACTAGGAGAGAAATCCTTCCTGGTTGCCACAACTTTGGTGTTTCTCAGTATTTTTCTAAGCCACGTTTTATAGCTAACAAGACGTAGCAAACGTTGCATTTGGCACTGAGTGTTGTGAACACAACGGCATCTTTCCATTTTCACCTCTAAAATTATAAATGAAATAAACTTTTCAGCTGTACACATCTGTATTCTTTCCAGATTCTGGCAAACCCTTTATGAGGGAGGGGCCCTTGCTGTACCCCTCTCCCCTCTTCCTGCCACTGGTTGAAAATAACTGCTTTCCTTGCTGCCATCACAGCAGCTCATGTTTATATTTTCTACAAGCCAGTAATAGCAGCTGACGGTTTTATAGCACTCATTACATGCCTGTTGTTTTAAAAAGCCTGTTCCAAAAATATATTGATTAATTCATCTTTTTTTTTTTTTTTTTTTGGCACTAGGGATTGAACTTGGGGCACTCAGCCACTGTGCCACATCCCCAGCCCTATTTTGTATTTTATTTAGAGACAGGGTCCCACTGAGTTGCTTAGTGCCTCGCTGTTGCTAAGGCTGACTTTGAACTCGCGATCCTCATGTCTCAGCTTCCCAAGTCGCTGGGATTACAGGCATGCTCCACTGTGCCCAGCCATAGATTAATTTTTGCAATGGATGTAAGAGGTGGGTATCCTGAGATGCAGGGAGGTAGAATGACTCCTCCAAGGTCCCACAGCTAACAAGTGGTAGAACTGTGACTCAAACCCAGGCAGTCTCTGTTCAGGTGCTCCCCAGGACATCGTGACCCTCAGATACTGTGCTAACAACCTTACAGGTATAGCGCAGTTTCTTCCATACCTCTTACAGTTTGGTTATTCCCCATTTTCTGGATAATTGTACTGAAGTCATTTCATGCCTGAGTGAATAGCAGAGGAAGCCATGGAAGCCGCTTGGGAAGGGACCAATGAAGATCCCGTTCATATGCTGCCCTAGACTCTCTCTCCTCCGACATGGCCTCCTTGTGTCCGTCTGCCAGTACCAGGGTGAGTGGCTCCTGCCCCAGGAGGCAGGACAACGGCCAAGCACACAAGCAAGCCAGTTCGCTCAGCTCATTGCTTAAACATCATGGAAAGGGGCCTGTTTTACTTTTTTTTTTTTTTTTTGGTGGGAAAGCTTTTCATACAATGCTGGCTGACTCCTGAGCCTTAAAGTAAACAGCTACCTCATCCTGTACAGAGTCAGGAAAAGGAAACTGCAAGAAAATATCAAACTCCTGCAGCGCTCTTAAAAAAAAAATAGAAAAGAAAAAAAGAAATAGAAATGGAGGAAATGATGTTTAGGGAGATTGACTTATAATAGAAGGCTCCATGGGTAATGATACCCTTCCTCAGCTGTATGTCTGTATAACTGTGTCCCACGCTGGACTTGCTTCTAAAGCCCTTTCTGTGATGTAGGAGGGGAATCCACCTGCGAAACATGGCTAGCAGATTCTGTAAGCCTCTTAGAAGGTTCAGTTGCTTCCCCTCAAGAGTGGTGCAGAGCTCTTACTTGGAAAACTGGGGTGATCAAGCTGACTGTTCCTGAGATTCCCACATTCTGGAGGTACAACGTTTTCACTACCATCTTCTTCATTTTCTTCATCAACTAAGAACGGGGAAAAAATTCTAGACATTCCCCTTGCATGTGGTGAAGACAGCACAGGTGAACCTTCCAGATTACAGATACACCCAGATTTAGAGCCGACTTGCTGAAAACAAGCTCATTTTCTCACAGTATAACAGACAATCTCCTTGTCTAATGCCTGTGTCCTTTGAACCCACAGCACCAGTCTCTGGAGACTCCTTCTCTGGCTCCCTCGCTGGGCTTAAGCATTTCCTGTCATCCCAGAATACCTCAGGGCAGTCGCATTTGGCAGGGAGAAGGTCTAGGACAGAAGATGCACTTATCAAAATCACATGGCCATTCCAACCTTGCACCAGTCGTGGAGATTCCCAAATGCTGTCCCTTCTTCCCAGTTGCTGTTAGTTTGGGAAAAGCTGTTGCATCCTTCAGATAGGATGCTGAAGACGTAAAGCCACCCCTCCTAGGAGCTCTGAAATGAACATCTAGGGTTGCTGCCATGGTGACACCGTCCCACAGCAAATTGGAATTATGCCCCAACAAAGAGGAATTCCCCACTTAAACGATTCGCCCTTCCTCCTCCAGTCCACTGCGTTTTTCTTGTCCTGTGTGTTGGAAGTTAGTTCCTGTCTTCCTGTGCCACAAACTCCAGGATCCTTGCCATCTTTGTCATCCACAGAATGAGTACATTTTTCCCACCCTGAAAATAGTTTGCGCTTCCTTTTAGGATTGGTGGGAACTTCTCTGGCCATGCGTCCTGCACAGGCCCCTGTATACCACTCGTTTTGTAAGGCACCGTGTGTTTAACAGCTTCCTTGTGAATGAGGTAACAAGCACCACACTCTTTTGGATAGTAACAGGAGCAGTGGATTGCAGTGGGATAGCCATTCAGATTTTTATTTGAAATGAATCACTCGCGGATGTTGTACAAATAGACCAAGAGCCTGCCTACTTTTGGCATCATTTATGGCCTGTGATGGCAAATGTCATCCTCTTCCTGCTCTTTCATTGGACCTCAGCGTGTTCCCTTCGGCCTCACTGCCCGCTTTCTGGAAACTCTGGCTTGTGAATTCCTGCCTACTCCCTTTGCCTAGAATGACCCAGCTCTGCTTCTCCAGCAGTCCTGCTCTCTCACCACCTCTCCCACATTCTGCCTCTTCCATGAGCCCTGCTATTCACCCAAACCCCTCTACTGTCTGTATAAGGTTCTTTCTCAATCAGCACCCAGCATGGATAGCCCGACTATTTAAATTGTATGCACAAATATAAAACTGGTTTTCCCCCTAAGCCAGTTTTAAATATCCAAAGGCAGACAAGACAAATAATTTCTGGAATTAAAGTTAGCTGATTTAATGGCTTTCATCTTCCTGCTAATCCATTATTGTCCCTCTCTCAGCATGTGGTTGTAGAATCCTGATCATCATATGTACCTCACAGCCCCTACTAATGGATTGCAGTTAGCATAAGAGAGAATCCACGCTTGGTTCTTTTAAAACCCCACCTTAGACCAACCGCCTCACAGCTCTTTAGGAATACCATATGTCGTGTGGAATAGATCCTTAGTTTCCAGGGACTTCTTGTTTTGTTTGTTTTAATATCTGGCAAACGTTAAGAATACCAATAAATCTTGGTTTCTTCCTTTGCAAAATGGAGATGATAATGCTTCCCTCAAAGGACCACCACCGGAATGGTGATAGCTTGTGTGGCCGTTAGCATAGCGCCTGGCCAGTCGCATGCGTGCAACTTTTTAACTGTTGTACAGGATCCTTTGTCACTTCATCCTCATAGTGCCTGTGAGATAGGCAGGGTGCTAGGATATTTTTTACTGACAGATGAGGAAATGAGCACAAATAAGTGAGGGGACTTGCCCTAGGACCCGCGATTCATTAAGACCTGAGAGTGGAACTGAGATTTTTCCAGGACTCACTAGAGTGTTGATGGTCATTCTGGAGAGGAGAGGTAAAGGGCAGCCTTCACTCATGGAATGAGCCCCAGGTTCCAGCTTCTGCCTGTGAAAACTACCATCCCTCTCCTTTCTGGCAGGACGTGCTTATAATTGTGGTCAGGTTACCTCTTCACTCCCAGTCTTCCAGAACCATCTCCCAGCTTGCCTCCAGTTGTATGATCTGTGAAAGTCTACTATGTATTTTTCTTGCATCTCAGTCATCTCAGAAATTTCCAGGATGACCTGAGAGTTTTCGTTGGCTAAGTTGAAAAGCACCCAGGCAACCATGATGTGTTGATGCTTAGAGACAGATTAACGAGAGCAAGAAGTGATTAATGCAGAACCCTGAAACTCTAGATGGGCCTAGTCAGGAGGCCGAGAAAAAGGGATGAAGCATTTTAATCCTCTCCCTAATTTCCTCATTAAGAATGACTCTAATTAGCCATGGGTAGAGTTTCTCTTTTAAGGTGTGTACTTTTTGAGGTCACAGAATGTCATGTTGCCTTGCAGAGACTTCCACCTCTGTAGCCTGCCAGTGTTTGGGGCTATGAGAAAATAACTCTTTGCCAAAGAAGTCATCATGTCCTGGAAACAGGAAAGTATGGGTTGCGGTAGTTACCATCAGTGGTACTTGTAAAGGTCAGGTTTCATTTATAGAATTGGAGCCATTGAATTGGAAGAGAGAGATACATTCTCGTCTGTAATCAGTATGGCAGGTGTGAAAGCACGGATCTGACAGCCTGTGCTCATGAAATAGTACCGAGAGGTCAACACGAAGCATTTACAAAGATGAGTCATTTCTGGGAGGAGAGGAGGGGAAAAAAGTGAGCCAAGCATTAGTGATGGACTTAGGCTTATCATTTATTTTATTATAAAATATCATATATTTTATTATATCATTGATATAGCAGCGATAACGTATCACCACCTCCTCATCTAGAGGGCAGAAGAGGAAGCGGGTAGCCATCCCTGCTTAGCTTCTTCACTAGGCATGGTGGCAAGAGTTCCCACCCAAATGGGAAGTTCCCTTGGGCTTCACAACAGAGTCCTATTCCTTAACTTCTGATGGCCCTTGACCATGGATCTTGCTAAGTCGACAATTGCATGTCCCTTGTGGCACAAACATTAGTGTTCAAAGGCTATTACAGGGAGACAGTTGAATGGCAAATTAAGGGTCCCATCCCTTGATATACTGATTCAGTAGAGCTGAGGGTAATAATAAATAACAAATATTTATTTGCTTGTTCACCTATTTATTTATTTATTTTGCAGTGCTGGGGATTGAACTCAGGTCTTCATACATGCCAGGCAAATGCTCTACCACTGAGCCACATCCCCAGAGATTTGCATTCTCTAGTACAAGGTGTTTGTTAACCACATTTTGAGAATGATTGCCTGATAGTGGAATAGCCCTTCCCTATAGGAAAGAGTTGGCTTCAAATCAGTCAGCAAGTGACTGCCCCGGGCCAGATGGAATTTGGAAGAGATTCAACTGCTGTGATTCTTATCTTTAAGAAGCATGTGTATAAAATGGAGTAAGCAGTGCAGGATTTGACAGAATCAGGTGCTGAGCTACTGGAGGAGTTTCAAGAATGCTGGAGAGTCGGGGCTAACTGGGCATGGGAGGTGACATCTCAGCTGAGCCTGGAGGACTGTAGGATTCCAGTTGATGACTTAGGAGAAAGAGAACATTTCTGATAAGAAGAACACATGTGAGACGTGGTATGAGGGCAGCCTTGACCTTGGCATTTCATCAGCCTGAATAGCATATGTTTCAGTTTAGAGAAATCCCTGGACTCAGAGGACATTGACCAAGGCTCCCTAAAATCTGGCATTAATATAGCTCGAATGAGTACCAAGTTCAGGCAGATGGTCCAACCCACCATCAGCAGGTGGTGACTTGGCCCATGCCTGCTAAAGATGGCAGAAATCACTTAGGGTTTTTAGAAATTTTGCTCTGAAATGAAGGGTATCTCAGAGCATCCTAAGAGCAAAGACTGTGGTCTGTGATTTCAGAACCTCAGTACTTACACCTTCATGCTGCTCGTAACGCATGGTACAGATTTTTGAAGCATTTCTATGTAACCCTTGGATGGAAACTCTGTCCTACCCTATGGAGTTGTGATGAGGATTGAATGGGTTAAGCAGATCACCCACTAGCACCAGGCCCATAGGAAACAGTCAATTAATGATGGTGATCATCAGGGCCTCCCCCTCGCCTCCTCTCTGGAGGGGCTGTGTGCATGTGCTTGCGTATTTGGTGTTGTTTCTCTTTGGTCATCAGAATATCTTCCATTCCAGCTCTCATTGAAAACATTCTTCATAGATTTATAGCCTTCATTCCATCAAAACACAAGAAATACCAGCATTGCTGCTTCTTTCCCTTAGACCACCCTTGCAACCTCTGCCAGGGCTCCACTATAACTCCATCTCTGTAACCATCCCCTGCCATGGCCTTGAAAGAACTCTAGCCATGAGTTCATGAGAGGAAGCCTGGCAGCCTGGACAAAACCCCAACCAAGAGACCAGACGAGGTGCTGCTGCCTTAGCACACCTGAGATCCTTCAGCAAATTAACTGTTCTGGCCTACCTGGGAGGGCTGCTGGGAGGATTTGAGATGTATAATGTCATGCATGATTCAGAAGCTAATAAACAGTAGCTTGGCTCATTTCTGATGGTAGTTTTTAAGATGGACTCCTTGCTCCTTGCACATTCTGCCTAAACATTGGAGCGACCATATGACTGCAACCCTGTGTGTGGTTTCTGCACATCTTGCTTCTGGGAAGGGGGACACAAATCTGGATTTCACCTGTGAAGCCCATTTTCAGAAGCAGCCTGTGATCATAAGGGTCATACTTCTAGGAGCTTCCCCTTCCCTCCAGCAGGGTCTTTTTCATTCTGACTCAGCAAGATCTGAGGGCTTTTGAGCTGAGAATGCTCACAGGGTCCACCAGCCAGCTAGCTCAGGTCCCTCACACCAACACACACCAACACACACCAACCTGCCTGCCCAAAGGGCAGCTCGTGAGGCCATGCCTCAGGGTTGGCTTGTTGCTTCTCCAGAAACCTCAGAATTGAAGCTGGGATAAGTGTGTAGCTATAACCCTAAGCAGCTGAACTCTGTTCTCACAGAGGGAGGGAGGCCCAGACTTCTGTGTGGGTGAGAAGCCCAGAGGACCCAGCTTTATATCACTGGACGAGTGTAGAGGGTCCTTTTGGGGAAAGCACCAACTAACTTGAGAGTTTTACCCTTGACTTCTCATAGCTACCAGCCAGGAGTCATCCCTGAACCAGGGGTCAAGTGGGCAGTTGTACAGTTGTCTTATGAACACAGGCCTAACCTGCCTGTGAGATGGTAATGTTGAAGACAGTGAGACAACAGGACACTTTATCCTTCCTATCCTCTACCTGCTCAGCCCCACCCTGTCTTCCCTCTTCAGTCTGGGGGCAGAGACAGTGAGTATGAAGACATTAGAACATCCTCCTGGGGAGCAGGGGGGGTCATCAGGGAAGACCTCCTGCAAGAGGCAGGGCTTAAGTTGTCAAGAGCACTACAAGCCAAGTGGACACCTGAGTATGCTCCTGTCAGGAGAGGTGTGAACAAAGCACAGAGGGGAGTTTGGGTTGGGCCCTGGTGAAAGATAAAATGGAGGATAGAAATGAGGGTTGGGATGAGGAGGCCTCGGGTGACAGGCAGAGAGCGCCATGCAAAACCAGCAGAAGGCTAGCTGTCCCGCACCTTGTTCCACCAAGTGGGCAGCTTGGCCCAGGCAGATTGAGATGCCACCGCTCACAAGCTGCTTAAATGCAGTAGCAGCCCAGGCTCTTCACCCTGCCTGTCTCCCAACAGCCACTGCCCATGGCACTTGGGTTCAGCCTCCACTTGCTGACTCAGACTTTCCTGTACCCCTTCCAGTGATGACTATCACTCTGCTAGGGGCACAGACCAGGTCCCCTCCCAACCACAGACACCCTCCCAGACATAAATCTCTAAGGTCTGCGGGAATGTTTTCTGCATTTCTGGAACGACTAGAATCTCATGGGCAGCTTTTCTTATGGAAAGTCATGCTTGGGTTCCAGACTCAAAAGACAAGCAGGGCTAAAGATAAGGATCCCAAACTCCACGTCAGGCTTTTCTGCAAACAAACCCTGCACGCTCACTTCTGCCCTTCCGTGCCCTTCCGGCAGTCCTTACCTGTGTGTGAGAAAAGCAGGGAGGCATTGTTACTCCATGACATGGCAAAAAGGGATTACCCACTAATGCCATTTGGTTTAGTGATGCATTGTTACATAAAATACTCTGGAAGAGTCAAATATCCCCTGGGCTAAGGCTCACATCCCCAGGTTGGTAACACTATAGCCAAGTATTGTTTTACTTGCCATTTTTCAGAAGAGGGGGAAAGATACCCAAGCCACTATTCTTCCTAGTGATCATACTTTTGAAGGAAACAACCACAACTCTCAAACCTTTCTTCTAAGGGCAGGACTTTGTGGAGCTATTATTCCTTCTCAGGCCACCTTTCAACCTGCAAAAAAACTTGTTTGGACAACTGTCGCATTAAGGATGCTGTTAGGAGGTTTGGGGAGTCAGAAGGTTTTAAAGATGGCAACCCAGCTCTAGGGAAGAGGGTAAGACCACCCCTGCTTCAAAGCCAGATACATGTGTGGCCTCGACGTCTGGTGCTGGTTGACTCTGGCCAATTATTGAACCTCCTGGAAGCTTAGTTTCCTCTATTAAAAAGAGAAGTGGGAGCTGGGGTTGTGGCTCAGTGTAGAGTACTTGCCTCATATGTACGAAGCACTGGGTTTCATCCTTAGCACCACATTAAAAAATAAATAATTAAAATAAAGGTATCGTATCTACCTACAACTAAAAAAAAAAAAAAAAAAAAAAGTTGCGGGGTGGGTGGGTGACAATGACCATTTCTTAGGGTTGTTTCAAGGTTGGGAGACAGTGACTTAATTCCAGTCCCTGTCAAGCCTCAGCTGAGGCGTTGGGTATGGCATTGACAAGCCGGGGGCTCTTCCTCTACATTTATCTCCCGTATAAGTTGTTCATACTGTTGGTATAATCTTGATGAAAAAAAAATCAAGAGGCTACATAGCATTTAAAATTCTTTTTTAAAAACGTTCTGGAGGCAAAAGCCAAATTATTGAAGTTCCCAGACGAGAGAGCGAATGTCGGGTCTTGGCAAAGTGGGATGGGGAATTTTCTGAGTGTGATATTTGAATAAAGAAATCTAAACTGGGAAAAAAAAAGTTTCCCCAGATCTTATCACTGTACAATGAAGAGCTGTATAAAAACTGTTTGTCCCCAACGCATGTTTACTTACCAATGGGCAGGATATCTCAAGGGCCAAAAGTTCAAACTACTGTTCGCTCCCAAATGATGTGTGAACTTAAAATGAACCGGTTTCAAAAGACGCTCCCCAAATGAGTAGATCCACAAAGCTCCTGCCTTGCCAGCAGTCCCCAGTAGTTGCCATGGTCCTTAGTGATGTAGTTTTGAATATCTAGAAAAGTGAAGCAAGCGAAGGTATGATGGTAACCGCCCCCCAGACACACACTCTCACACAGATACACTTTGTCCAGCCATTTCCTCGTGACCGTTTTGTTCCATTACATCAAGCCTGTAGACTTAGCCATACTTTATAATGATAAAACAGAGCTCCTCTACCAATTCCAAACAGGGGAATGCCAGAAATAAGTGATTTATTAAGGTTTTTTTTTTCCTTTGGTACTGGGAATTGAACCCAGGGGCACTTTACCACTGAGCTACATCACCAGCCCTTTTCTTATTTTTTTTATTATGAGACAGAGTCTTGCTAAGTTAATTAGGGCCTTCCCAAGTTGCTAAGGCTGGCCTTGAACTTGCAATCCTCCTACCTCTGCCTCTTGAGTTGTTGAAATCACAGACAAGCAGTACTGTGAAGGCTGTTATGATTTTTTTCAATGCTGATTTACTTTGAATTTTCCTATTTATTGCCACGATAACTATGAATGTCTTCAAGTTGGAAATCAGATCTTATTAATCAACAATCAAAGCATCTATAAAGTTCTTGGCTGTGAGTGTGTGTGTGTGTGTGCATGTACGCACACATGTATAATACTGGGGATTGAAACTGGGTCCTCATGCATGTTCAACAACTACTCTACTCCAGCCCTTTTTTTAATTTTAGTTTTTATGTTGAAACAGGGTCTCCCAAAGTTGCCCACACTGGCCTGAAACTTAACAGTCCTGCTTCAGTCTCCCCAGTTGCAGGGATTAGAGGGGGGTACCTCCACAACCTGCCAATTCTTGGCCTTTAATACATATTCAGGAAATGTGGGTTGTTTTTTTTGTTGTTGTTGTTTGTTTTTTGTTTTGGTACAATTAAGTTTCCTTAGGCATCTGAAATACTGTTAAAACAAAGCTTAGTGTGATAGTAAGAAAATGACTTTAAATGGCTAACTTTAAATCCTACCTCTGCTCTGACTAGCTACACAATTTGGGTCAAGCTACTTAACTTCTCGGTGCTTCAGTTTCTTCACCTGAAAAAATAAAGATAACAGTGGCCATTAATAGGTTAATTCTGAGGATTAAATGAGTGAATAGTGCATGACCTTTTTAGAAAAATGCATACCAAGTATAAATTGCTATGCTTTTTATTATTCTTTTCTAGTTTTCCGACTCTTGCTCCCCGCTTGCTACCCCGTGTCTCTCTCACACTTTTCTGTGGAAACAGCAACAGTTTTCTAGCTAGAAAACCAGCCATCAGTCTGCTGCCATTTTCTGTTCACCATTGCACTTGACCCATCCAAGCCTCCCATTCCCACATTAACTTTCCAAAACATTGTTGCTAGATAAATCTTAACATGGAACTATCCTTCCATCTCTATGGATCATGTTTTCCTGGATATATTATTGGTTCGTGTTATTAAACAACAAGAAATAAAAACCACTTTGTTCCTGGGGTCTAAATTAGAGTTCTGGATTGGCTCAGCCTGACTCTTCTTCGAGGAGCCTGCTCTAGTTAATATCCTTTAAAGTTTTTTTTTTTCCCCTCTCCATTTTCCTATTATTTAGTCCAGAAATAGTTAAAGATGACAGTGTTGGCATCTAGGCTGGAGTGCATACGAGGCCCCTCAGTTGCCCACAAGGTTCAGCTTCTCTCCCTCAGTGGACCTGGAGGAGGATATCAGGGCTTTCAACACAATCTACTGTCCATGGGTTTCTTTGTGGGTCTCCTGACATCCTGGGTTCATTCATCCTCTGCTTGTGGTGACTGTATTTCATGCTTGCAGGCTGATCCTGTTTCTAGAATTGTATTTTCACCTCCCAGGGGGAAGACGTTTCATTTGAGTGAATATCTTAGAAACATTTTGGTTTCTCATTCCGGCCTACTTGTCCTTTAACTGTGACTGGGGTTCCCTGAAGGCAGGGCCTGTGCCGTGTGCATCTCTGCCTTCCCCAGGCTGATCACCAGGTCTGACTCCCAGTAGGCGCCTCGCTAGGCAATGTCCAGTAAATTGAGGTGAACAGGGCCTCCAAGATGACTGAGGGTTTAGCTGGTAGACGTGGAGAGTGAGGGGCATTCCAGGGAGAGGATGGACAAGAAAGAGGAGACGGGTGGGAAGCAGGAGTTGCAAAGGGTAAACAGCAATTAGACTGCAATTTAGTTACACACAGGAGTCACTGGAGGACAGACAGATGACAGAGTGCTTGAAATACCTCAGGATGGTGTTGTCTGTCCTGACTTTAGGTTGGAATCACTTGGCTACTTCAAAAACATACGCCTCCTGACCCCAGCCACATTCGTGTGAAACAGAATCCCTGGGCCTGGGGTCTCAGGGCACCTTCTGGGGGAAGATGGGAGCCACTGCTTAGGACTTCCAGGGACACATACCAGAGCCCACAACAGGAGGTGTCTTCCTGTACATTACTCACCCCCTTGAGGAAGTAGCAGCTGCTGACTCTAGGACTCCCGAGTGACAGTTCAGAATTTAGAATGAACCTAGGAAAAATTGGGTAAAAATCATCGATGACACAGAATCCATGTCAAGGAACCAGTAAAGCCCAGGACAGGCCATGCCGAAGACTTACTAAGACTTTGCTCCCACAATCCCCCGTTTCCCTTAGTTGTATCCTTTATACTCTGAAAATTGCGGATTTCCCAAAAGCTTGCTAAGTAGCTAATCTTGATTTTTCAATGAAACTCAGACCTATTCTCTATCTAGGTCATAGCTAAAGCCATCACATGTACCAGGAATGAGAAGTTTGGAGTTAATTAGGGTTTATATTTCCAGCATTCAAAATAAATCATTCCATTTAGCTGACGTATTCTGACTTTTTGAAAATCATTTCTCTATGAGAATAAATGGCATGAGGTGTTCATTTCATAAGTAGGTTTCTGTTCCACGAGTCTCTAAGCTCACAGCCAGAATGAGGCCTTAAGCTTTTCTCCTAATGGTACCAGTTTGTTAAGACATAGGTCTTAAGCTAACAAATTATTAGTCTTAATCTTAGAGTACTGGGTGCACCCACATGCCATGGAAGAATTTTCAGACAGTATTAAAAAAAAAAAAAAAAAAGGCTTTTTGAGAGGCTGTGCTGTGGCTCATTGGCAGAAGCTCACTGGCAGAGTGCTTGCCTAGCATGTGAGGCACTGGGTTTGATTCTCAGTACTACATATAAATAAATAAAGGTCCACTGACAACTAAAAAGTATTTTTTAAAAAAGAGAGAAAATAAAGGCATTCTGCCCATCTACAAATTTTTAAAAAAAGAATTTTTGGTAGATTAGTCCATTGATCTTTCCTTCAATAAATTATTATCTTATGTTTTGAGTTTTTGACATCATGCTTAAAGAGCCACATACAACTCCCTTGTGAACACTTTGAAATTTAAAGAGAGAAAAAATACTTATACATATATTTTCCTGTCCTAACTCGGGTCACATCCATGCTGGCTTTTAGAAAAAAAAAGCAGAAAATTTTATAGTACAAAAAGGTTTAGTATTTGCCAGAACCGTGGGCATCTTCACATGTGGTCCCGGATAAACTTCAAGAGTATTGGCCTAGGTAGCACAAAAGGTGGTGACTTTGGATTTGTTCACCAAATGAACTGCCAAGTCACAAATAATGACTTTTTTTTTTTTTTGCTTACCATGGAATGAAGAACATAATACCGAAGTGTTTTCCTGTGAATACCTTTCTATATGCATCATGACAAAATATAGATCAGTTTACAGTGTATTGTTTAACTAAATTTAAAATTCTATGAACTGGAGGAATTTGCCCTAAAACTGCACTACACTGCCAACAATTCGATATTGAAAAAGCAAGCCCCTGTCTTAATATCTGAGCGTGAATCATCTTATTTCCCAAACATAAAGCATACCAAAGCTTTTCTTTCCCGTGGTTGACTTTTAGTTATCAAAATATATCATAGCTTGTATCATAGCTTGTCATATAATTTGATGTGATCATCCCCTTCCCAGGAATCCTTTTTATTTATTTATTTTTTATTGTTGCATTTTTTGAATATATGAATTCACACTAAACTCTAAGCACTATCTACTGGGAATACCAACCAGTTTGTATTAACACTAATGAAAGTAGTAGGTTAATCTGAAAAGGAAAAGTCAGAATCATTAAATTAGTAGTTTACTAAAAGACTAGTGCTTGCTGGTCTTTTGTTGTTGTTCTTGTTTGTGAGACAGGATCTTGTACGTTATTCAGGCTAGACTCAAACTCCTGTGCTCAAGTGATCCTCCTGCCTCAGCCTCCCAAGTGGCTGGACTGCTGGTGTGTGCACCGTGGCCTGCTGTTGCTGGTCTATATAGTGCATAGATTTCTTGAATTCCCATGACAACCCTGTCTGTCCCATATTGTCTCTGTGAGTTCTTCTTTCTGTTTTACTCTCTCCAGGGTCCTAGTCCCCAAAGAATAATGTTGCCACATTTTATTTTTATTGAGGTAAGGAAAAAAAGTTCTTTCTCACTTGTTTGCTGCCTAATCAGTTGAAGTTTTTCACAAGAAACATCCATAAGAAGGAAAAACAAATAAAAGCAAACAGAACGGGTCAGAGTCCAAGATTCTGTTCCAAATATAACTGATGTCTAAACACAGGGAAGATTGGCCAACTGGGCCTAAAAACACTTATGCCAGCCTGCAGGCCTTTCCTTTTGACTCTGCAGAGTGGTGGTCAAAGCCCTGCTTCAAGATTCTTCATCTAACTGCTCTTGGTACTTTGGTTTCATTTTAGCAAACAGCATGAGCCCTAAGCAGTCTTCTATTAGGTAACCCACGGGAGAAGACATCTCCCCCAGGCCTCCTCCTTGGGAGGCTTCTGTTCCATGTTACGAAATACTAGAGGCAAGCCCCTCTCCTGGTTCTCCCATGTGAGCTGGTCACGGTAACACCAGTCTGACTATGGGTTTCTTCCTCGTCATCCTTCTTCCCAGGCCTGCCCTGGTCAGCACTTGGGTTTTCAGATATCCCTATACCAACAGTGTTGTTCTGCTGTAGAATTTTTAATTGAAGGAAGAATATAATTTCAGAAATCATGTTGTCCCCTCTGGAGCTCCAGAGGTCTTTGCAAGCCCCCTTTGGAATTGTGGTGTTTTCCAAGGAAGAACTTTATTCTAAACTCACAAGACAACTTCTCCATCCGGATTAAACATTCAAAGTAGGAAAATTATGTGGGCCCTTCAGCAAAACAGTTTTTTAAAAAAAAGGTGTTCTGTAAATACGGGATTATTACTGATCCTTGTGTCAAAGTCATGTTAAATAAAACAGTTTCAGATCTGTACTTTTACTGACCCAAAGCTCTCTTTCATCAGAATTATGTCCTTAATCTGTTCTAGGATCACTGCCATAATCTTATCACTCTAATTATAGCCCCCAAAAATGTGAAGTATGTTATATAACTCAGAGCTTGTTTGGACTTCTTATAGACATGCTTATATGGCAAGGAAAACAACTTTCAGTCCAACAGTGAAGGGTAAGAGTCATACATGCAGTAACTATTCCAGTTTTTTTTTAAGTAACATTAGAAATGCCCTGTTGACATCTTTTTAATATATTATACTTTAAAAATTTAGCTTAAAGGGCAGTTACATAGCATGTCCTAGAAATAAGTGAGTCAGAAGGTAGTTGTTGTTTATAATGGTATTAGGGAAATGATGGAAATATCTGCCAAGCTTTTTCATTTCAGTAAAAACAAAGCATGCTCGGTCATGTGTCTGGGCAGTGGGGATATCGTGGAGGTGGGGAATGGGGTGGAGTTTGGGGAAACTGAGGTGATATATCAAGTAAGGGTTCCATTGCTTATGATCATGCTGGGTGTACTTCCATTATGGAATTCAGAAAGGATATTCTGTGTGTCCATATATTATTATAATTCAATTTGTTCTGAAAATGTGAGTAGTTTTGTAATTGAACTAGTGGCTTGTTATATAAAAGTGCCCCATTTATTATTGTGGTAACCACCTCAACATAGATGAAGGATTCTGAAGATGGAAGACCTTTTTGCATAAGAATCATAAGCATCTGGCCCATTGGCTGGAGTGTCCTGGACATAGTGGCAATGGGTAACATCATAGGTTCTGCCCTTCTTAGGATTTCATGCCAACCACCTTGGATTAGAGGTCAAAGAACATTTCTAATCCTGCTCACCAATTAATCAAATTCAGTTCTGTATTATAAGAGTGATGATTCCATGCCAAACCCTCGTCTAGAGACCGAGAAGAATATAATGGGTACCTAGTGTTTGTTGAATGAATGAGAGAGTCTGACTTGACCCTTACATTCCTCATTAAATAATAAAGAAGATTTAGCTACATGAAATAATCAAAGGGTACTTGAAGTCCCAGTTATTTGATGTGATTCGTAGAGGAAAAGCACTACCTTTGGGACATAGGCTGGCTGGCCAGGGAAGGAATTCTTGTTTGTTGGTTTGTTTATTTATTTATTTAAATTAGGTATATGACAGCAGAATGCATTTGATTCATTGTACACAATTGCAGCATAACTTTTCATTTCTCTTCTTGTACACATTGTGTATCCTATGTGCAGTCATACATATACATAGGGTAATAATGTCCATCTCATTCTACTATCTTTCCTGCCCCCATACCCACTCCTCTCCCCCCTCTCCCCTTTGCCCAATCAAAGTCCCTTCTTTTTTCCCATGCCCCTGCCCCCCCATTATGGATCAGCATCCACTCATCAGAGAGAACATTTGGACTTTGGTTTTTTGGGATTGGCTTACTTTGCATAGCATGATATTCTCCAGCTCCATCCATTTACCTGCAAATGGCATGATTTTATTCTCTTTTAATGATGAGTAATATTCCATTATGTATATATACCACAGTTTTTTTTTATCCATTCATCTATTGAAGGACATCTAGGTTGGTGGGAAGGAATTCTTGAAGGAGATAAAATGGCAGCATTTGGATTTTGAGAGAGGAGTGGTGGGAAACACTGCTGGCCAGACTGAAGTCTTAAAGACAAGGAGAGCCTAAAAGGAGAATGAGAGAATGTGTATGTGGTAGAGGAGGATCATGGTGAGGGAAGACCATGAGGGCACCCCCCTGACCAGAAGAGCTTGTGTAGGAAGGTTTGGACCAGTTGATAGGAGGGTATGGATGCCACTGTGAGAAAAGGCTGCCTCATCCCTTAATGACATGGGGCAAAGCAGATGTGTAATTGGCCCACCCACTTCCTCTGACTGGAGCAACAAGTGTGGACCCAGCAGTAGCACCAGGGGAAGTGATCCTGTAGCTATGCACTCTGGCCAGTGTATGGCAACAGTGAATGGGCTTGCCATTCTAATGGTGGTCTGAGTATTTGTCCTTACAAAATATTCAGGCAAATGGCTCTATCAGTTTTTCCTCTCAGCATCCACTGTTTCCTGAACCTATTGTTAGTCTCACAACAAACAAACAACAACAACAACAAAAAATAATAGTGGCCTAGGTTGAGTCCATCTGGAGCTTTGGGGACTTTGATTCAAACATGGTCACTTAATTTTTGACTGGAGACATTCACATGATAAAAACTGTAGCCATGATAGGATCCCCATTTTTTTTCTCTGCACTCAGAATTTTTTCTTTGTGTTCTTGCTCCTGAGTGGAAGGGGTTGCTGATTTAACATACTGTTACTAACTTTAGAGTTTGTATCATTTAACACCTCGAGTGCAGAGTCTCATAGGAACCAAATGCCCAGCAGCTCCTGGGAGAGACAGGAATGCTGTGAGGTCACCACACACAAAGCTTTCATTTATGCTAATTTAATTTAAAGTGGTTGGTGAATAAACAAATTAGGGCAAGTGTCCTGAGTTCCACTCCACCTGGGGGTGGATGTAACACTGGAGCTAGGACCTGGTTGGTGCTCTGGGGCTTCCAGCTCCTCCCACCTCCCCAGAGGGGCATCATTCACACCAAGGATGAATGTAGTGTTATTTCCTGTGTTCGTACCTGGTTATTCTGTATTGTACTTAATCGTGTGTTTTATATTCTCATACTGTATTTTCCAGAGCAGTATACACAAAATTATGTATCCTGTGCTCTGCAGGTGAGATACAGCTACATTTTTTTTTCTTTTTTGGGAACAGGGGATTAAACTCCAGGACACTTGACTACCGAGCCACATTCCCATCCCTACTTTGTATTTCATTCAGAGACAGGGTCTCACTGAGTTGCTTAGCACCTCAGTTTTGCTGAGGCTGGCTTTGAACTCAAGATCCTCCTGCCTCCCAAACTGCTGGGATTACAGGTTTGCACCCCTACCTCTGGCTAAAGCTGCATTTTTCAGTGTTTAACCAGTAGGTCCGATTGTGTTTGATTAGTAGGTCATGAAATTAATTTAATGTGTCTCCATGAGCATTTTCACTTTAAAGAAATAGAGTAGAATAGAAAATACAAGAGTGCACCACATATAGTAGAAATAAGAATTATATCAGGTAATTCAGTTACTTGTGTGTGTGTGGGGGGGTGTACACATGCATATCATACACACACACACACACACACACACACACACACACAATCTCAAATGAGTGAATACATGGTTCCCTATATGTCAACATGTGTACTTTTACTGATTCATCAGTGCTGTGTGTTGTAGTTGTAAGAAATAAACAAAATACTGAGTTAAAGAAAAAGCAATTTTGACCATCCTCTGACCATGCTTTTGCCTTGTGCTGACACATCTATTGCTCCTGCCTAAGACAGGCCATCACTGAGTGTCCAGTTTGCAGAGATGTTTATGTTGGCAATATTGGAAGGACTTCTTGGGCTTCAATGCTTAGAGTCCTGCATCTTGTCTTGCTCCTTCCCTCTTCTTCCTCTGGAGTTGAAGAGGTGTCCCCTCGGCTGTGGAAAATGGAGTGTGTTGGACTGTAGGTCTTGACCTACATTGTGGGGCCTGGGCAGGGGGATCCGAGTCAGACACCAGAATAGTATCTCTGAGAAACACAGACAATGCCTGGAAACAGACCTGAGTCACCGTGGGCATCCTCAACTGCCATGGAAAGATGGTGGCTGATGGTTAGTGAAATGCCTCCACTTTTTCTGACAGGTGTCCTCATTCATCCAGCAAGCTATGGCTGGGATTTATTCCTGGCAGAAGTACTGGGTGAGAACACAGGGAGACCAGTTCCTCAGGGAATCAGCTGTCCTCCTACATGCAGGGCAAACTAGCGGCTCCACCGTTGGCCAAGCTGCCAGTCTCCTGCCTCCACCCTGGCATAAGCTTCTTGGACAGTCAGGCGCGGGCTCCAGGGTTTCTCCACCTCTAGGGCTAGAAGGTCTTTTCCCCATCAATGTGTTTCTCAAATAGTGGTCTTGGAACCTTTGATTTTTAGCCAGGCAGGGAGGTGTATGCCTGTAGTCCCAGCTGCTTCTGAGGCTAAGGCAGGAGGATAGCTTGGTCCACAAGTTTGAGACCAGCCTAGGAAACATAGAGAGACCCTGTCTCAAACAAACAAGCAAAACAAAAACATCTTTGTGAAATCATCCAAACCAACTCCTGAAGCAAAACTCAGGGCTGAGGCCCAGGTGATATTAACCAGCCTTCTTGGGGATTCTTCTGCATGTCCAAGATTGAGAATCTTGGCTTTAGGAGTTCTTTGATACACACAGCACTCTGGAGAAAATGGAGAAAAAAATTAAGCATGTAGCTTTTAAAGAAACCTTTAAGATGGCTTAATTTGGGGTCCTTCTTCTGGTGACAGTTGACATAGCTGGTTGTAACTTTAAAGGAGGGTTGGGTAAGTTAACAGTTGAGCTAGAGAAGCAACACTATGATACTTTCCTGAGGGTCCACACCATGGACAAGACCCTTCAGGAGTCCTCTTGAAAACATCTTCTAAACAAGAACTTGGAGCATGCTATCAACCAGGTCCTTTGGATGGGATTCAAGAAGGCTCTACATTCCCTGTTTATTTCTAATCTAGTCATTGGGTGAAACATGATTCAAATGGTGCTGTTTCCATTTGCATCTACTAGTTAACGAGCAGCTCTTTAAAACTCATCTTGTACCACACAGAGCTTTTCACCTCTCCTCAACCCAGTGAGGAAGCGCTCTTCTCAGCTGTCTGCTCTGTCCCTTCTCCCAAAGAGTACTCCTTTTGAGCCAGGAGAAATGGAGCTGATACCCAAGAACTAGCTACTTGAGGGAGAAGGGCTGTGGCATTATTTTCCAGCTTTCTGGCCATGTGTACCCCTAGTTATAGGAATTTCACAGCATAGGATTTAGAGCAGGCTGGGCCAGGTGGATGGATGGCCAAGAACTTTCAACAAACTGTGTTGCTTGTCCCATGCCTCCTTGCTCAACTCTTGTTAATACTCACTGGAGAAAAGACTGCAGAAATCTCACCTCCAGTTGGCCAAGAAAACCCCAGGTACTTGAACTTGACAAGATCTTATAAGTACAACTGATATCTGATGATTCAGGTGCTCTTTTAAAGATCAGTAAAGACAGACATGTGGCTAGAACAAGAGAAAGGACAAACTCATGTCATGGGAAACTTTGTTCTAGAAAATCATGGCACCCCACCAGTCCCAGCAGGCTGCTGAACCCATGGTGCTCTGTGAGCTACAGAAGGAGGGCTTTCAATGGCACAGGATGTGTAACTTGCTGAGTTAGAGATCACTTTGAAGCTCAGTTCCATTAGTCACATGCTCAATGTTTGAGAAGCTGCATATTTCACAACATCAAATTCGATCAGGACAGACTCTGGACAATGTTGATTATTCAAAGCTTCAAATCAGAGTGCTTCCCTGTCTCCTCCCTTTGTTTAATTAACAAATATATTTTTGAGTCAGAATGCTACAGTGGCTCAAAAGCAAAAACTTAGGGGAAACGTTTTCAATTGAGAAGATGTCTTGCCTTAAAATGAGTCCCATCAAAGTATTTCTACTGATTGCTAGCCTTTGACACCTGCATCCAGGAAATGCAATTTCCCAAGATTGGCTTCTGTCAAGTACCAAGCCAATCTTGGGAAATTGCATTTGATTTTTAAAATGCTTTTGGCTTCACTAGGACCAGTTGGATAGCTCATAAAATGAAAATAGTGCTTTGAAAATTGGAAAGCCAACAACACATGTTAATTATCCTCAATATCATAAAATCAGTGTCTGTTAATTTAACTCATCTACTTCTGCTCGGTGGTCAAGAACATCACAGATGTGTCCACCTGTACAACATAGCGAGGGTCAGTGACTTGCTTTTAGGCATGTGGAAAAAAAGGAATGTTAAGTTCCCCTGTCTTTCTCTAACTTGCTATGGGACATTAAGGCAGCTACATGATCTCTTTGAGCCTTTGTCCTCATTTGTGAAAGGAAGACAGCATTCCTTCCTAACTTCATTCATTGGATTGTCCTGAGGCTTGAATAATAGTATTTTGAAAAATCCCATGGGTATTAATAACATGGAGAAGTCCCATCCACTTGTTTGTTTTGTATTCCAACCCCTATCAATTTCCCACTTTTGGGGGGCTCTTCACTTCCAACAGGGACCCACATGGGAATCACTGGACTTAATGCTCCATCAATACCCATCTGCCAGTTCCTCCTAGCAAACATATGACTTTCTGAGCAAGGTCTGCTGATCTCAGCACAGAGAGGCAAATTTGCCTGGTGTCAAGGTCTGTCAGTTGTCCTTGATCCCATTTTGTCCTAACACTTGGCCCTTTTCCATGGGGAGACAGGTAATGGCTAGAAATAATCTGCCCTGCATGGAGGTTGGGGTCAGTTCTCACTCTCAGCCTCTGGGGAGCCAGCATCTGCCAGGTGATCTTTGTCCTTGGGAAATTCACTGGGCTTTGAATGTAAAAGGGCCTGGCCAAGGTCTCAGGATCTTCTCTACTTGGGAACATTTTTCTCATCTTGAAAGACCCAAATAAGCATGACCCTTGTTTTCTTCCTTTCTCCATCCCAGAAAGAACTTTCATACCTCCACATGACACAGATCACAGGACATGGTAGTGAGTCAGACCTGGGGTTAGTGACTCTCCAGGGATGCCCGATGTCTGACCAGCATAGGAAGAATCCCAGAAATGTTCTGTAAGCTGCTTAATCAGGCTCTTCTCAGCAGTCTATACTCCCCAGGCCTCCCTTACAGTCCCCTGACGGATGACTCTACCCCTTAGAGTCAGAGCTGGAAGGGTAGGAAGAAGAACCTTTCTTTCCCCTCTGGACTTAGTGGGTTCAAGATTGTCCAGACCCATCTTTCCTGAATCTGTATGTGTCCTATCCCTTTCCCTGTTTGGTGACCTCAGGGTTGCTGCTGAGAAACCACTTAGCACTACCAGTCTAGTTGCAGAGTAGGCTCGGAGTAAGCCAGGAGCCCCACCTCAGTGGGTGGCCAATGCAGAGGGGCCTCACGGTGAACACAGCTCAGTCCTCTCAGAACTCCAGCTCCTATTGACTTAAGTGGCCTGAGATAGAGCAACAGGAGATGGAACAGCGTGTGTCTGATTGGTGCAAAGTCCTTTATACACACACTTCGCACTTAACTACAGGCCTGGACCAGAGTTCAGCCCTGGATTGTTCCTGAAAAGTACTCTAGTCATGGGGCAGCATGTGCCAGTTTTGTCCTTGCTGTGGAAAGAACCTTCTGGTTTTCTTATGAGTATGGAGAAATATGAGTTCATGAAGGTCTCCCAGTGCATTTCCCAAGGCTTGAGAGGCCCCCTCTGCTTTTCCAACACAAGCTCTCCTAAGATCCACCTGCTCAAGAACATCTTCCTTGGTCCCCTGGCACCAGTGTTCTCCTGCCCAGCCCCTTTCGCTCCACGTCACCTTACCTCTTGATGACAAAACCACTTTAAGTTCTACGGTTGATTTCATGTAAATTAAACCTTCCCATCATGACTGTGAGACCCTTGGGATAAAGACCAGGCAGGTCCTTTTGTCTAAGAATCCAATACCATGCAGGTCACACTGCATCCACCTAGAGGTGCCTGAGGCACCATCATCGTGACCAGTGCATGAGACTGGAGTGTCAACCCTGACCCCACTGCCTGATGGGAAAGCTGAAAGCCCTGTACAACAGGAGGCCCCTTCTTTATTGGTTTCCCCTTGCTCCCTCCATTGCCTGTCCACAGGGTGACAGAGGTGAGTGCCCGGCCTGGGAGGTTCCTGCCCTGGTTGGTAAAGTCATTTCCCTTAAACTATGTTTATCTTTCACAAGAGCAGGGCCAAAGCAGGAAAGCTTGGCAGAGGCACTGCCACCAAGACTTGAACACTGGTAATTTCTTCTGAGCCCTTTGTGATGGCAGAGTTTATGAAATTTAAGTAAACAGTCTTCTCTTAATCCTTGAGCTGTGAGAAGCTGTCTGAGGGTTTATTTGCTGAGCCGTCCCTGCATGCCTGCACCGTGGCACACCTAGGCTCCAGTGTTCTGCTTATTAAAAGGTGTCCGATTTCTGTAATCGCCTTGGAGTTTTGTGTTTTTAACCATATGGGTTGCAGTGGAGAGAAAACATGATTTCCTGTCTTTTGGCTCCATTTCCTGCCTCCCCCCTCCTCCCTCTCCTTGCCCCTCCTTTGGGAGCTGAATAGATTATGAAATCTTAGGTGTGACCTTGTGGGCTGGGAAGGAGGGAATGCTTTGTTTCTCTCTCCCTCCCACTCCCCCAGCAATGGCCCTTGTTGAAGTGCCAAAGGTGACTGGGGACAGTTTCAGGACACTGCCACCCGTGGTCTGAAAGAACATGAGTGGGTAGATCTTGACTTTTTTTCCCCCCCAGTCATGTCCTAGGAGTAATTTGGAAACAGGTCGACACATTTTAAATCTCTCTCCCATTTCCTTTCTTTTTTTGTCAAAGCCTTACTCTTTTATAAGGGGGAAATAACCCATGGGCAGAAACATCTGTGCCATCCTCTGGGAGTCCCATGAAGACCTGATTCTCAGTGACCCTCTTCTTGATGCACCTTATTTCCATATTGTGTCCCATGGGAGAGGGACAGGAAGGAGGAGGGCTTCTGTGTGTCATGTCAGGTTGGGGAAACTGGCCCTCTCCATAGGCACCAAGCTCTGTTAGACAAGCCCACTAATGAGTACCCAGAACTAAGCTGATTACAAACCCTCCTTCCAACCAGGATTCTCACACACACCTTCAATTTCCTGCTCATGTCATTTGATGCTCAGATCTGACCTTCCCAACCAGGGTATCATGAGCAGGGCTCATGGCTGGTGGTAATGTGGCTCATCCTCTCGGATCTTAAGATTCTTATGGAAATGCAAAGGATTCTGAAGAGCCAAAGCAATCTTGAAAAAGAAGAACAAAGTTGGAGGGCTTCTACTTCCTGATTTGAAAACTTGCTCTAGAGGTACAGGCATCAAAACAGGTATGGAACTGGAATAAGCTCCACATCAGTGGAGCAGAGCTGAAAGTCTAGAAATGAACCCTTTCATCTGTGTGCATCAATTTGCTTCCAGTGCTGAGACCATTCAGTGGGGAAAGGACAGCTTTCAGCAACTGGTGTCAGGACATTTTGCCATCCACAAAAATGAACTCAAAGTGGATACTAACCAGAAAGGTCAAAGGCTGTCATTTACTTCCTGTGAAGGTATAAGGATGACAATAGCCAATGTCGAGAAGAGACAGAAGCAGGAGTGTAGGGTCATCTTTTCATCAAGAATTTCAGTGATTTCAGAGAAATAACTGGATGAGAGAGAGAGAGAGAGAGAGAGAGAGAGAGAGAGAGAGAGAGAGAGAACAGTGTGAATATCATGAGAATCTTTGCACAAAGGAGGAAACTATTTGGATTGAAATAGACACTTGCACCCCAAAAAGCCTGGACATCGAAATTTGAACCTAGAAAAGCCTTATGTTATAAGGGAATGTACTTTTAAATATAAAACAGCTACTCCTCCGCCCCGTTTTTATTATGACAAAATACACATAAAACACCCCTTCCTAATCATTTTTAAGAGTCTTGCTTAGTGTTATTAAATACATTCATGGTATTACACCCATATGTCCATCAACATCCATCTCCATAGCTCTTCTCATCAGGTAAAATGGAAAACTCTGCCTATTAAACATGAACTCTCCACCACCCCATTCCTACTGCCTACCTATTTCATGTAAATGATATCATATAATATCTTTTTTGTGACTGACTTATTTCACTTAGCATAATGGCCTTGAGCTTCACCTATGTTGTAGCATGTATCAGAATTTCCTTCCTCTCTATGGCTGAAGAATATTCAATTGTATTTTTATACCACCTTCTGCCTCTCCATTCATCTGTTGATGGACATTCAGGTTGCTTCCACATTTTAATTGTTGTGAGTAATGTATTCATGGAACATAGATGTACATGCATCTCTTTGAGACATGTTCTTTGGGGCATAGACCCACAAATGGAATTTCTGGATTCTCTAGTAATTCTATGTTTAATTTTTCAGGAAAAAAAATCAAAACCAGCAACTTCTTATTGCAGAGTAATACTAGGTGGCACTTCTGTTCCAAGCGCTTGACAAATTGTGAACTCCCTGAAATTACACAACAGCCCTAGGAGGTGGCTACTGTTATTATTCCTATTTTGCAGTGAGGTTATTAAGGCCAAAAAAAAAAAAAAAACTGGTTTTGTGACTTGCACCTTGGAAAAATGCAGAACCGGGATACAATTTCAGGCAGCTGACTTCACCACATCGCTTCTTATTTCTTAGGTTTGATAATTGAGGAAACCGAAGTCTAGAGTCACTCATAGTTACACAGCAAGTTAAGTCTGACCTGTCCGGACCTGGTGTTTTTCTGGTTACCCTGGTCCTATGGGTATATTTCCACATGTGTTAAGGGTTAGGGAGAAAAGAATTACTAGAGGATGGAAACTCTTCAATCCTCTGGGACAACTCTTGTCCAAATTTAGAGTCCCTGCAGTTTCAACCAGGCAGAGTTCTAGAATTCAGAGATACACCTTAGAAACCCTCAAATTCAATCTCACTCAGAGCCAAAATTCTTCCACAGCTTCTGCATTTTCTGCAATAGAAAGCTCACTCCCTGTAACTACCAATTCTTTGACACTCCTACTAAATAGAAAATTCTTTTAGACACACCCACTGGCGTGGGCTTTGCTGCGACTTCCATTCTCAATCCTGTTTCTGCTCCTTGGAACAAGGCTCCGTGGGTCTAGTTTTTTCATGCCAACTGTCATTGACAGTTGAAAGTATAGGATGCAGGAGTCCCAATTTCCTGGATTTGAATCCTGGCTCTGCCACAGACACGCTCTGTAACATTCTGCCTTAGTTTTCTCATCTATAAAATGGAAACACGTTGTTGAGAGGAACGCTTAGCCAGGTATGCCAAGTCAGTGGGAATTCAACCAGCTGCCTGCTGTTATATTTGGAAACAATAATTACATTCTATCTTAACCTTCTTCACTATTACTATCCCTGATTCTTCAAGCCTTTCTTTTTTTCCCCCGCTACACCTCTTGACTTTTAAGCCCATTGCTTTTAGATCTCTCTCCTGTGGGTGAGCTTTGCCTCCAAATATTTGTCCCAAAAAACAAAGCCAGAGTTGAGCTTGGTACCACCCCACCCTTATGGAGACCTTCATGTCCTGTATGTCATCTGCAGGGATTCTGTGGTACTTTCCCCCAAATCCTTTCCTTTTTCCTTTCTCAAAAGGTACTATTGTGTTCAGACAAAAATTGGCAGTAAGTGGTGAATTTAAGTGTTTCCAAATTTTAGATCTCTTTCTTGAGTCGATTCATTAACAGCCCTCCCCTGCATCATGAGTAACTATTTCGTTATCTCCAAATATACATTCGGTTTCACCACTCACACCTGGAGTTAGATTTTGACATCAATCGTCCTTTGTGGGTGGTGGCTGGACTAAAACTACCTTTTTCACATTCTTAAAGACAGCTTTAAAACTGTTTTATTTTAAGTGATGAAATTCATGGTTTTAATATTAATAAGACAAGTATATTAAATAAATGAAAACACTTCTGACCCAGGTGGAACTTGGAACTGTTTGGGTTCATATTTCTGCAGAAGAAATGTCCCCACAGCCTTGAGGCCCTCTGGTTAGTTCTGGCTCAGGGTATCTCTGTGGCTGCAGTCAGATGCGGTTTAAACAGTGGGGGAGGGTGGAAGCAGCTGGGGGGAGGGGGCTGGCTGCACATCTCCTTCTCTTCATGGCAAAGAGAAGCACACATCTCAGCATCTCTGTGTGGTCTCTCTACATGACCTGCCTTAGGCTTCCTGATAGCATAGTGGCCTCAGGTCAGTCAGCCTGCTTACATGATAGCTGAAATCTTAAAAAGAGAATATTCCAGCCATGTGCAGTGGCACACACCTGTAGTCTTGGATAATAAGGAGGCTGAGGCAGGAGGATCCCTTGAGCCCAAGAATTGGAGGCCAGCTTGGGCAACACAGTGAGAACCTGTCTCTAAAGAAAGGCTATTCTAGGGGCTGGGGTTGTGGCTCAGTGGTAGAGCGCTTGCCTAGCATGTGCGAGGTGCTGGGTTCGATCCTCAACCCCACATAAAAATAAGTAAATAAATAAAGGTATTGTGTCCAACTATAACTAAAAAAAAAAAATTAGAAAAGGAAAAAAAAAAAGAAAGAAAGAATATTCCAGTGAACAGTGTAACTGCATTACTTCCTGTGGTGTAAACCCAGAAGTTACAAAGCATCAATTCGGCCATTGAAGCCTACCTTGTTTTAAGGGGCGTGTGGAATGCGAATATAGCTGCAGTTATATTCTAAAGATATATTCTTCTCTCCATCAAGTTCTCCTCAGATCAGAGCTCTGTGTTTTTTAGTGTAAAGTTATTGGTAAAGAGAGTGAGGCTTCGAATAAGAAAGCAAAGATTCTCTTTTCAAATTCTTCTTTTAATGTTCCAAATGATCACAGGAACTTGGGTTTGAATGTGTTTTTTACTCAAGCCTTCAGAAGTTTAGTTTGTTCCTCTACAAAAAATGGGGATCAAGACATGATCACAACTCTCTTGCCAAGCATCATCAAGATCTGATAAATAGCCATTTATGAAAAGATCTGGGTATAAATATGACTGTTAAGATTATTCAGTGATCCCTCTTATCCTAGCCAGAATGCAGAAAGGGCAAAAGAGCTGTCATCAACTGAGGACCAAGAAAATGCAAAATTTAGATTCAGAGCTCAAGAGTTACCTCCTAACCCCATGCCCTTTTCTCTGCCCTCACTTTTTCGTTTGCAACAGCAAAATAATAGGAAAAAAATCTTGCTTTTCTAGGTTGAGCTGGAAGGAGCCCTAGGAACCCTCTAGTTCCATTCCTGTTGGGTAAATTGAACTCCTCAATTAAGCGCACATAGCTAGAGGAGGCTGGAGGGAGGGTCAGGTTTGCAGCTTCTGCAGACTCCCTGCAAGACACAAACATCCTGGGCTTAGTGACCTATGGCAGGTCAGACAGGAGGACCTCAGCGGGCCACACCATCCAGCTGGCCCTCTGGAAACCTGGAAAAGGTGTGGCTGGGATCCAGACTCTCATTGTGCAGGGGTGGAATGAAATGTTTCCAAAGGAACTGGCTCATTGTTTAGGTGGCTAAATATTTATTTGATCCAACCAAACTTCAACCAAAGTACCCAAAGTGACTGAATTCTAAATCTCGTAAGTCTGGCTTGGAAGCAGCAGGCAGTGTCAAGGGAAGGTGAGAATTATTTGAAATAAGATAAAGGTGGTTAGGAGGTTCATGTAAGGTGTTCTGCCTGACACCTGGAGGAAGGAAGGCTGGCCTCCCCACCAAAGCAGCATAGGTGCTTCCAATTCTCCAGATATCCCAAATGCCATGGGTTTCGTCACATCGAATAATCCTGCATTCTAGTACTTAAGATCATTCTTTTAAATAAAATAAACTTGTATGAAAACCTATTTATTTGTACCATAATTATTTACCTTTGGCTAGAAAAATTCTCTTCTGCAACTTAGTTGAAGTGGCTTCAGCCCAGGATGCTGTGTCAGGGATGAGCCTTGCCCATAGCTTCTTTAGGTAACCAGCATAGCCACTGACCAGTCCTTCAAGCACAAGAGCTTCACTATTCTGTTTCTGCAATCTGATTCAGAAAAATGCCTCTTGGAGGCCATTTGGATTCATGAGGCTTTTCGCAAGAGTAGTGATTTTGCTGATGCAAGCAAATTAGAAAGGCGGCTCATTGTTTGGGTCATTTCCTAGCATGCTGGTACTTTTTAGCATCTGAAAATCCTGGGTTTGGCCTGGGTCATCCGTCTGCCACTTGTAATTTGCTCATTTATGACAAAAGTTGAATAATTTGTAAAAATAAACTAAAATTTAAGAGCTGTTGAACATTTTAGAGATTAGCCAAGAATTTTTTTTTTTTTATTGCTACTTTGACATTTCCTTATTGCTTTGTGCTCCAGGTCATGTCTTTGCATTATGACTATATACATGCTACAAATAAAACAAAAAATATTACAGGACTCAAGGAAAAAACAGTGAATACATTGAATGTAAATTATTCTGTATTTTATTATAGAACATCAGAACATATCTTTGACTTTGTAACACATGTTTTTGGAAGTTGGGAGAAGAGTCACTTGGCGGTGTATCTTTTCCCTAGAGAACACGCTATTTCAATTTAGGAATGGACTTGTAATCCCCAGGCTGAAGTCAGCAGCATAGATGGTGAAGGTAGAAAGTTCACATGGGTTCAGGTGGGTCGGACATCCCTTCTCTCCCATGAGCTTTGCCTGGGTAGCCCAAGAGCCTGCGCTACTGGTGGAACAATTCTATCCAAGGTTTCACGACACCTATTGTGAATGAGTTCTGGGGTGAGCAAAGTGGAGGGTTAACTAAGTTGTCTAGAGCTGCCCTGCCCTTGGGCAGCCCATGTAGGCAGTGAGATGGACTGGCATCCAGGGGAAATGGGCAAGACCGGAAAAGACAAATGGTCTCCACTTGAGTTAGCCTCACAAAGCATTTACACACACATACACACACAAATATGCACAGACACCTGCCGTTGCTATAATTTAGTTTTGTCATCTCTGGTATGATGGGGAACCAGTTCTCTCAGGTTCGTTGTTACTGTGCTAAGACCAATGTCCTCCAGCAGTATTTTGGGGTGGGTTTGGTAATGGAATTCTTTCTAAAATGAATCCTATAGTATCACGGAGGGTGTGGCTCAGTGGTAAGCATATGTTTAGCATGTGCAAGGCCCTGGGTTAGATCCCAGCACCAAAAAATGAAACAAAACTCTTCAGAGCTGGGAGGGGGGGTTACCTCAGTGGCAGAGTGCTTGCCCCATACATGCAAGGCTCTGGATTCAATCCCCCAGCCCACACAAAAAAAAGAGTCCTACATAGGCACTCACTATCTGAAATCATAAAAGGGGAATCCCTTTGTGAATGAAGGGAACTAGCCACTCATGAAACCATTGGTGGCTGGCCCCCAAAGCACCTTCTTGGTGTCCTCAAGGATTCTTGCAGTTAGTAGAGTCTAAAATCCCTCCTTAGTGGTTGGGGGATATCAGGACTAGCAACCGGTCTCCTGGAGATAAGCATGGTGCTTGCTTTCCCAATGCCCTTCAGCCTCTTGCTCTTCATCATGCATCAGTTAAATATGTCTTGCTCCATTGCTAGGTGTAAGGTGCCATATCCGGTGCTGAGGATGTGGGAATGAGCAGGGTAGACAGTGACCCCTACTCCCTTGCTGAGGAGAGGGTTTTAGACTTCAGGAACACAATCTGGCTGGGTGCAAAGGCTAGGTTCTATGTTCTGGTGACAGGTCCTCCCTGTGGGTGTTACCCGGGCAGCTGTGTCCACCCAGCCTCTTCATGCAAACCATTCTCCTTAGGAGGCCCTGAGAAGCCCCCTGTGCCGAGAATATCCTTCTGGGATTCTAAACTGTCCCTGGGAATTAGGGACTAGACACAAACTATGGAGACTCAGAGGTAACTGGGAAAGTTGGACAGAGGGACGTGTGTGATGCTCAGCAATGCAGTAAGCCTGTTTTTTTCCTGCTTTCCCCCTTCCCCTGCCCCACCCATTTCACCTCCAGTATATTTTTTTTCTAGCTATGAACTGAAGGATACAAGCTCAGATTATTAATGTATGTCTCCTACACTTAAAACAGTCACACCAATATTCACACAGTTCTCCCATTTCACTAAGTGAATTCTTAGAAATCCCATAAGAAAGCCAAGTGGGCAAAGTGGGATCATGTTTTTCCTCTACGGTCCTCACTTTAGTATTTTCAGTTAATGACTTCTGCCACTAGAGGGCGATCATAGTTGGAAAGGCAGAGCTAAGTGGGTCAATACAAAATCCGGACTGTTCATTGGGTTTGATCCATCCAGGGCCAGGAAGAGGAGACTGAAGACCCAAAAAACCTTAGACTTACCTAGGTGAGCAAATGTGTGACAGTCAAGAAGGGTAAAATTTAGAACAGCCTTTCTTTCCAACATTGTAGCATATTTTATATGCAAGATCTTAAAGTTTAAAAAAAATGGACAGAAGCTAAAACGTTTTTCTTTTAAAAAATAGGTACATAGAACCCTGTATATGTTTATTCCTGTTTTGTGTTTTTGTTCTACTTCTAAAATAAAAAAACATCTGAAATAATTTCTGAATTGTCCTGGTCTTGGGAGTGCAGACTGCAGACAACCTTTGAGGTCTGGACCCTCAAAAACCCACCTGATGAGACATAGATCTCATCTTTGGAATAGAGCTATTTGAGACTCTGTGAAGTAGCCCGTATTTGTTTATTTTCCCTTGCATTTGAAAAGGGAAGTCAAGCATGCTCCTAGGACAGAGAATTCAGCAATTCAGAAAGGATTTGCCAAGTGTTTGGTTGGACAGAGACTCATCCCTGCTTCCTTTTTCAGTCCTAACTAGTCTAGTGACTCCTCTTCTGGCAGAACCAAGGTGGCATTTCCCTGTCAAACTCATTTAAGACACAAATTACTACATAACCTATGATAAGGGAGGAACATTCAATTTTAATGACTTCACAGACTCCTAGATGCTCTATGAACCCCAAGAATTGACTGAGGTTGTGGTTCTCGGATTCTTCATTGGCTGATAATATTTCGCTGTCTCTGAAAACGGTTAACAGCCCTTAAAATACACAGTCTTATTAAAATTCATAGTCCTGTTCCTTTCACATTTAGTTATCTAAATGTATTTACAAGTGAAGTCCACATGAATTTCAGTTAATGATGCTTTTCTCCATACTAATTGGCAACCCCAAATTCATCAGATTTCCTTGCACCGATGCTTTCTTTAATAAATGGTACTGAATGATAATGGAAAAACATTCCTAGCAACAAATGTTTAAAGAGTAGCTCAAGGGATTCAGATTATCATCAACAGCCTGCCCCAGAAGCAGAATGCTATCTCTTTTCTAGATTAGATAGAAAGAAGAATTAGAGAGATGCAAGAACTCATTTTCTAAGGATGATTATACTCTGATGTTGGTGACAGCATAAACTGGGGGAATTGAAAAATGCCTCACTGGCCTAAAACCAGTAACATGATAAATTAGTACCCAAGGCTGAGTTAAATTCACAGAATGTTTTTGTAGCTCTCTTGGGCTTCTTTGTGTTGTAGAATGGTGTAACTTTATGCTCCTTTAGGTCTCTCTGCCTCTCGAAATCTATGGTCTGTGAACTTTGGCCCCTACCCTGCCTGATGTGGAGTGGGGAGAAGGGTTGGGGGGTGGTACTGTTGTAGGGCACAGTGAACCTCCCTCATTCTCCTTCAGATGTTGGGCTTCATTTTTAACCAGAGTATGAAAGAGAAAGCATCGACTTTCAAATCTTGCTTATTTTTTAATGTTTATTTTTTAGTTTTAAGTGGATACAACATCTTTATTTTTACATTTATGTGGTGCTGAGGATCAAACTCAGTGCCTCAAGAATGCTAGGCAAGCGCTCAACCACTAAGCCACAACCCCAGCCCCTCAAATCTTGCTTTTTGAGTCATGTGACCCTTGCATATTCTTGATCCTGCAAAATTCTGCCACACTTCAGAGCTGGGACATAGATGATATGAGGATGATTCTCCAAGCTTCTTTTATTCAAATAGGTAAAGGAGTGGAGGAGAGGAATGGTTATTTAAATTTCTGGATGACTTAAGCCTAAAACTGCCTTGTTAGGCTGGGGATGCAGCTCAGGGGCAGAGTGCTTGCCTAGCATGCATGAAGGTTCTGGGATCCATCCCTGGTACTCCCCAAAATAAAAAATAAAAAAGTACTTTGAAAGGTGATTATTAAGAAAAAAGGAGAAGTCACTGTTTCAGACCTGAACCTTGAAAGAATGCTGTTGCTCCAGTATCCTCGGGGCAGGGAGCATGTCCGTGGGGAACTTTGCAACTCCTGCAAGAATCCCCAGTGGGAATCAGTATTTGGGGCTTGTCATAATTTCTCACATTCTCTTGAAATAGTTTGTTTCTTAACAAAGGAAAGCAAGTGTCACTTCATGCAGAGACTTTCTCTGCCTCTGCAAGCAGCATGGCTACCTTCTCTTCTGTCCACTTTAGCTTTGGAGTCAAAACACCGCCATTTTGATAAGAGTTGCTCATCTCCCCATCGGAAGGGCCAAACATTATTTGTATGTGAGTATGATCCAGTTCAGATGAGATCTGTCACAGTGAAACTTGGAGAAATTACTTTTCTGATTTTAGCAGAATCCCTTTTACCTTCCTGTTCTAGATGGATCTTTCCTTTGATATCTATGTTCAAGAGCTGGTGTCCCTGGGAGCTGGGAACATATGTAAAAAATGAAAATGTAAATATTTTCCAATGGGAAAGTTATCCTAAAATATCTTTATTGTATTTTCAAGCTATAAGTGATCACAGGTGCTTTGAGTCATGTTGTTAATTACAGGAAAAGTGTTTGCGTAAGTTTGAAAAAAAAATAGAACATACTGGTTGATTCATGCTGTAGCTGATGGCATTATCTCTTGGGGAGCTTTTGCCTTATGCAGATGGGACTGGTGGATCCATGTCTTAACTATGTCTTCTAAGACTGAATGCCTCCCATCTGGCTGGACCCTGTGCACCCATTTGCAAAGATCCAGCAGCTTCCCAGAAACTGCTCTTTCACAGACATTTCAAAGGCTGGGTGCTGACAGCCTAGTCGCCATTTTGACCTTGGCATTTCCCATGAGAGACTGT
This sequence comes from Callospermophilus lateralis, assembly GCF_048772815.1. NCBI lineage: Eukaryota > Metazoa > Chordata > Mammalia > Rodentia > Sciuridae > Callospermophilus > Callospermophilus lateralis. The sequence continues at coordinate 36,346,382 of NC_135318.1, forward strand.
AGGGGCAACAGTATGTGACTTAGAGGTAGAACAGGGAAGTGGTGAGGGGCTTCAGGGGACCGTGGGATGATGAGATAGCCCTGGACAAGATCAACTAAGGTGCAGCATTTGTAAACTTCCTTTCCTCTGTTTTCCTCTCTGTTTCTGCTAACACACCCATCTGAGTGCCGACTTGGCTAAAGTCACCCAAAGGAAGTGTTGAAGTAATAGGAATCACCTATCTCACTTTATTTATTTAGGCATGACTTTCTTTCCCTCCATCTCTTCCCCCCAAATTTATGAATGGAAATAGATAAGGGGTATATATCCAGTTTCCAGGGGAAGAAGGCAGGAAACTGTCTAGCCCAATGAGGAATCCTAAACTTATATATTCATTTAACAACCATATCCTACCCATTACATTTTGTTCAAATGAATTGTGAGAATGAGTTATTTCTAGTTCTTGGGGCATAGTCTTTGAACTGATCTGTCTGTATCATCTCTTGTAAACTTTCCATCTGGATGATGAGAGCTAGGCAGAAGTTCCTTGCTGTGTTGTTAGGCTGTATGCAACTGTTGTCACTGGCTGACCTTAGGTTATAAGTCCGTGGGAACCATGTCCTAGGTTTCTTATTCGGGAGAGAAGAGTTAATTCTGTGGTCAGATCTGTCTCTGGGTTGGTGGGAAGTTCTTACTCATAAATCTTTTGTCAATACTTCTGTTTTAACCAAGTTGGCAGGGTTTTATCTTATTCAAACAGAGAAACATGGCAAAAGAAAACTCATTTAGGCAATTAAAACTGGTTTGGTTGGTGTGGATCATATGGAATCTGTTCAGAAAGATGACATGACATTACTTCTGTGATGGACAGAATTTAGAACTGCTAACAAATTGGTACCAGGTAGATAGTCTGAGGAGCTTCCCATGATAAAAAGTTAAGTGTAATTTTAATTACTTCATTTGCTAAATAGATGAACATTATTGATGTGTTCAAAAATGTATGTTCTTAAACTGATAAAAAAAAAATTGTATGCCTAGCTGTTAATTAGTCAAGCAATGCATTTCTTTATAAAGGATAATTTTTTAGTCTGGCACCACTAGATATTACAATATTAAGGGCTGTGGGTGTAGCTGGCTGCCAAAGAAGCTTGATAGAGCTCATGCTTTGCATGCTTGAGTCCCTGGGTTTCATTCCCAGCACCTAAAAGAGGTGTTGCCGTATTATATTTGAGTAAGTGTCAAATGAATGGCCCACACTGAATAGTGAGTCCCTGTCCAACAAAACAGTTTGGTTTAATAGGAGAAGAATGGCACTTGAAGCATAGTGCCAGCCTGAAGTGGCTTCAGAGAGCCCGCCCCCATCCCCCCAGGTGGCTGCAGAAGGGGAGACCTGTCAGCCCAAGGCAGTGAACATGGTCCTGTGGCCTGGCTTTGCTGTCTTGCAATCTCGCCCGTCTCTTCTGCGTGTTCTATGTTCAGATATGGACCCAGCCTACAGGGCACAAAATGAAACCACAAGTAGAATGTCAAGGGCAGACATATCTTAGAATCCTGGGACAAAGTGAAGAACGAGCGGGGTGGGAGGGGAGGCACACTGTGTGTCTGGCAGATGCACACACACAATGCCCACCAAAGATGGATTGGCATTCATGAAAGTCATGCTCAAAATCTCCAGTCAGTTCAAAGCAGAAGCACCAAGGTCCACAGTGGAGGGATTGCTTAGGATCGCTTAGGAGAGATTCTTAGAAAACCAGTTCACTTAATGATCATTATTTGTTTGTCCTCCGAACTTGCAAACCAAGAATTTACTGCAAGGCTAGAGTACCATCAAAGTCATGTGAACCTAGAAATACACATTTTCTAAGCATTTGTTTAGGTTCCTGGCATTGAACTGCTTATAGGTCAGTATTGGAAGAGAATGCACACCTTTTTAAAAATTATTATTATTATCATAATACTTTTAGTTGAAAGCAGGGTTTTCTTACTGGCTTAGTTATTCTTAACTGAGGGTTAGTCAGAAAGCAACTGAAAAATCTTTTCATTGCTCAGGGCTAGTTGTTTGCTGGCATTTTACACTTTTTTTTTTATACTGGGTATGGGACCCAGGGGGCACTTTACCACTGACTCAGCCACATCTCCTACTGTTCTATTTTTGTTTTATTTACTTTTTATTTTGAAATAGGGCCTCACTAAGTTGCTTAGGGCCTCTCTTGGTTGCTGAATCTGGTCTTAGACTTCCAATTCTCCTGCCTCAGCTTCCTAAGTCTCTGGGATTACAGGCATGCACCACCATACCTGGTCCCCTTCGGGATTCTGAAAAGAAGGATAATGAATGACTATGGGCCTTAGATGGTCTGTATCCAGAATTAAGAGAGGTAGTCAGTTTGGGTGAACCACTTAAGGAATCAGCCACTGACCTTATGAGGATTCCTACTCTGTTGTGTCCTATAAAGCATTCAGAAAGAGATGTCAGGGCTGCTGGGGGAGTTAAGACCATGAGACAGTGCTGTATTGGACTGTCTAGAAAAATGAGGCTCATCTGTCTTGGTAATTCAGACAATGTTAGCTCTGCAGAAACAGAACTAGATAAACTATATTGATTAATGGAGCTAATCAGTCATTATGTATTGGTTTGAAATTCTGTGTGAAGCACCGCTCTTGCTCCTGAGGACTGAGAAAGTCCAGCTGACCGGGTAGGGTAGAAAAATAACAGCAGAACCCCCTCTCGGACTTCAAAACATAGGCAACGTTATACAGTAATCTGATGATTACTCCTATTCTGAACATGAACATTAGGTTTAGGAATTGCCATGAAATCAGAAGGGGAAGAAATCTCTAAGGACTGTCTTTATTTGAAATGTGCAACATTAAGGAGGAGGAGAGGATTTGAAGCTACATCCAAGCCATAGAGAAGAAGGACTTGAAGCCATTGCTCAGGTGGTTCAAGGTTGACCAAGAGCAAGGAGTAGTTGTGATATGAAAAAATGTTGACTTGTGTCAGGTGTGGTGGTGCATGCAAGCAATCTCAGTGACTCAGAAGACTGAGGCAGGAGGATCATAAATTCGAGGCTAGCCTCAGCAACTTAGTGAGACCTTGTCTCAAAAAAAAAAAAATTAGAAAAGGTCTCCCCAAGGGCTGGGGATGTGGCTCAAGCAGTAGCGCGCTCGCCTGGCATACGTGCAGCCCGGGTTCGATCCTCAGCACCACATACAAACAAAAATGTTGTGTACGCCAAGACTAAAAAATAAATATTAAAAAAATTCTCTCTCTCTCTCTCTCCCTCTCTCTCTCTCTCTCTCTCTCTCTCTCTCTCTCTCTCACTCACTCTCTCTTTAAAAAAAGAAAAGGTCTCCCCACTGTTGGTTAAATGCACTAATTGCATGGAGATCTCTGTGCCTTCATGCTCTCCTGTACCTGGAAAACCCCAACACTACTCATTTTCATTCCCTTCCCCCAGGTAAGCCCCAGCTTCTGGGTGGAACCTTCTTCCCCAGTGGCCCCCCACACCCCAAATAAAGAAGAAAAATATTAATGGAAACAGTATTTTTTAACATAGTATTTAAAACACTGATGGAAAGAGTATCACAAACAGGGATTGACTATGATCAGATCTGTTTCAATTAGGTTCCAGGCTCCTGTCTTTCTGAGGACATTTCATTCACAGCATTGACAAATCTGCTAGAGGATATATTTCTACACTGAGAGAAACAGCCTCCTATCTGAGTTGTTGGCCCTTAGTGCATGCTAGAGCTTTGACCTGGTCCTGAAATTCCCCAACGTGTCGTGTCTGTGTCACCACTTTTCCCGCTAGTTGAGAACACAAAAGGCTTGTGAATAGATGAAACACAGACTGTTGTTGTTCTGCTTCTACCATCGCCTGCGTCTGCCTACTGGGGACTGCCTGATGTTGAATGGGGTCTGTGCCCATAGAGTTTAAATAAACAAGACATACAGGAATCCAACTCCCTCTTCCAGTGCCAAAACAATGGTTCCACAATTCTTTGCAGCAGTTTCTATGCTATTACACCAAATATTTATGGATTCATCTCATCAGACTGCTTACTGTTCTGGGTGAACCCGAGTGGAAATGCAGAGATCAAAGAATTTAACAATCAAACACCACCTGTTCATGCTCTGTCATGTAATGAAGGTATTAGTGAAGTGATATGGAAACCCACGTTGACAGGCTGCAGCCTCAAGCCTTGCCCCTTCTGATTTAAAACACTGTGACCCAGTATTCAGGATGCACAGGATTGAGGTGTATGGGTAGGTGAGAGGATTATTTCCAAGTTGCCAGTTTCCCCAGATGAGCACATTTTAATGTTGGCTTCATGAAAGCGGTCAGGATGGACACCAAAGGGGGATTTAGCAGCGTGGAGTTGTCAAGTACACTTTCTTACCATCATCAAGATGGTCTGGGGGAAGCCATGTGTATATGTGTCTATAAAACTAAAAGGCAACTAGTGGGACAAGAAGCACAGTTATGAAGTAAAACCACCACGATCTAGCCATGGGTGGGAAATTCAGCCCTTGATTTGTTTCATCTGACCTTAAGGCATAGTATGAACTAAACAGAAAATGTTTTATTAAGGTATTATGAGACTGGCTTGGATGAGCTCTGTAGAGATACAGCCAGAGGCAGGACACATGGCCCTGCTACCCCTAGGAGACAACTCTTGTTGTAGAATCTCTGCTTTTGGTACAAGTATATTTCATCTATCAATGTCCTGGGAGAGAAGACTAGACACAACTGTCCAAGAATGAATATTCTAGTTGGATTTAGCAACACACAAAAGTATTAGAGAAAATTACAGTACAAAATGCTAAAGAATCCCTAGATCTTGAAATTAGAAGGTATGCCCCCGGCACTGGCTTAGTCCACTGGTTCCCAAACCTCACCACTCCTGAGGAGCTCTCTGGGGAATTTGAACATAAATGCACATTCCCAGGGCTCTCTCCAGCCTCAGAAGCTCAAAAATGAGGGGCCTGGAAATCTGCATGCTTTAGAATACTCCAGAGGGATTCTGAAGCTCAGCCAGCTCAGCCAATTCAGCCTCTCCATGAACAAAGAGTGTTTCTGTTAACAACCCTGAAAAGTGACCATCCAGTTGAGGCAGGCATCCCTCAAGTTGGAAGGAACTCACTGTGGAACAAGGCAGTGGGATCCAAGATTACTAGAAGATTGGAGTTATTAGAAATCTTTCTTCTGTGGTAATAAAAGGGGCCTTCATTGCTATATCTTCTACACTGGTCTTAGTTTGGCAGTAACACAGACTAAATCTCATTACAACATGGAAGTCCTTCAGATGTTTTAAGCGAGTTCCTCTTCATTTGGTTCCTTTGTGTGATAGTTCATTTGTTTGTTGGTTTGTTCATTCATTCAGTCCGGACTGTCAGTCTCCCCAAAGATAGGACTTACTGAAGCTGATCATTGCCACATTGCTTCTTGTAGGTACTGGCCTCTCCTCACGTTCCTGTTTGCCTTCTTCCGGGTGAACTCAAGTTTGGGGTGCCATGCTGACCATAAGGTCTGACCATCAGAGTCCAATAGGAACAATAGGAGCAGTTGCTTCTGTGTTCTGGCCTCTGACTGCTTCTATTGAAGACAGACTGTTCTGAATAATATAGGACCCAAATTGATACAAATAGAAAGCTCTGTGGCAAACCAGGAAAGGAAGAGGTCAGTATGGTTGAACTTACCAGGTGTGAGCCAGGTCCTAGTGAATGTATGAACGCACTGGAATGGAAAAGAAGACCAGCTTCCTGGTCCTCCAAATGAAGAAACATCAGTTCATTGGATACCTGATTGCTGCGTCCACTACAGTTTGTGCATATTTTCTGGTCTATATGCTTCCTGTGTCATTGTTCTCCTTGGTAGAATCAGCTCTGACTGTCACACCAAACCCTCTTTTGAGGGTGTGATCATCCTAAACATTCCATCTAAGCAGGTGGTATTTTTTTTCCCCCACACTTGAAGGGAAATACAGTGTCCATTCTTTCTTTGGGGCAGCTTCCTGATATTTGCTTATCTTTAAAACTGTGATAAGAACATGTATATTTTTAAGAAAGAATGGGGTAGAAAATTGTGATATTGAAAGCTGTTAGTAAAGTAAGAGATTCAATTAACTGGTCCATTGTTGTATATATACAAGTTTGAAAAAAGTTTCCTTGATTGCTTTTCTCTGAATTGACTGGCAGTTTGAACGTAGATACGGGCACATTCCCCTGGTTGGTTAGCTGGATTCCTTTCTAAATAGAATTGCGTAAGCAAGCAAAGAACAAAGAAGGTAGATAGAGAAGACTGCATCAATAGTGGCAGGACTGAAATGGTTCAGGACTCACCTAACCTGGGGACAGGCTTTATTTCAGAACTCTAACATGATCTCTGTAGGTGCTGCTTTTTCTGTTGACACAGTTGGTGATAAAGTGACTCTGAGTTTCTGGAATCAGAATAACCATCGTATGGGCTGCTTCAGTTCCAAGGGGGACCATCTCCAGCAACAGCAAATTGGAGGCCAACCAGACTCATTTGGTTCTTTATTAAACTACACAAGCTCTGGGCCTCGATAGATGAGGATACACAAAAGAGGGGATCATGAGTACCAGCTGTCAGCCACTTATGTCCTGCTAGGACACAGGAAGGTGTACAGGTGGAACAGTTTGATGCAGTCCACGCCTTGGGGAAGAGCCTGAGCTCACAAGAAGCATTGGTAGAGGGCAAGATCATTAGCAAGCCTTGGCTGAGTTCAGAAAATGAGATTAGAGCAAGAATACTTGTATTTTTAGGGTTAAGAAGACTTTCAAGAGCCAGGCATGGTGGTGCACGTGGCTCGAGAGACTGAGGCAGGAGAATCACAAGTTCAAAGCCAGCCTGAGCAAAAGTGAGGCACTAAGCAACTCAGTGAGAGCCTATCTCTAAAATACAAAACAGGGCTGTGGATGTGGCTCAGTATTTGAGTGTCCCTAAGTTCAATCTCTGGTACACCCCACTCAAAAAAAAAAAAAAAAAGACTTGCAAGAAACAGCCTGTAGGTCCTTAACTTTGACTTCAAACAGCTGGCTACCGGTGTCAGTGGGCCCCAGTGAGCAACACATTTTTTTTTCCATTTCAGCTTCAACTATTTCTTGGTAACATCAAAAATGGCTTTATTTCATCTTCTTGCCAAGTGTAGGCAGACCAGATTCTAGGTGGGCCCCAGGCTTACCCCAGAAGCCCAAACCTCTGCAAGATGACCAGGCTGCTGTGTAGATCGGACGACTAAGGGGAAGGTTTTGAAGGCTTTCCTGAAGTCCAGATGCCATGTTTCCCAAGTGGCAGTTGATACAGCAAGCAGTCAGTGGGGTGCCACCAGGAGGGGTCCAGACGCTCACTTGGATGTTGATATGGATCAAGCAATGGAGAAAAAGATAGAGCCTCCTCAAAACAGGACCGCTGTGAGGTTCCCTGTCGAAACTCTCTTGATTCTGTCATTTTCAAAGAGGAAATTGACCACATACCATTCCTGGTCCGTTTGTACTGTCATACCATAGGATAGAAACTTTGATTTCATAAGATGCTGGTGATCCCTGTAAAATGAAAGTGTTCTTTGATGATAAGACAGAACTCCCCTCCTTTTCCCCAGCTTTCACACCCAGATGGAAATGTGGGGGGCAGGGGCCAGGGATTTGAGGTTGTTCCCTGGGCCAAGTGCAGCTCTAATCAGAGGCAGGAAATGTTTATTTGAGTTTTATTGGGTGAGTCAGTTTGGTGCAGCTTTAGGTCACTTTAAACTTGGGCCATCCTGTTTAAGTCAAATAATCCTAATTTTACACAATTAGAAACAAACATCATGTGTACATGAGTGAAGTTTATACCTTCTCAATCAGCAGAGGAGATACTGGGGAGTTTTTGCTATTTGGTTAATTCTCATTTGGTTAAGGGTTTCCAAGAAAAAAAAAAAAAAAGGCATCTCCCTTTTTATGAAAAGCAGGTTTAGCTCTACCCTCTTTGGCTTCTAGAAGATCATTATAAGAAATGGCCATGTCTACATACAGTGGACTATTACTTAGCCTTTATTATTTAGTCCTACCATGTGCAATGACATGGATGAAGCTGGAGAACATTCTGCTAAGTGAACTAAGCTAGATTTAGAAGGCCAGGTACTACATCATAGCACTTACATCATGTATCTAAAATAGTTGAACTTATAAAAGCAGGAAATAAAGTGGTGGTTGCCAGGAACTGGGAGAGGGAGAATCAGGAGGTGTCAGTTGAAGTTTTACTTACCTGAATAAGTCCTTGAGATCCGTGCAGTGACAACCAGAGTTACCAATACTCTATTATATGTATAAAATGTTGCTAGGAAGGTAGTTTTTATGTTATGTTCTGTCACAAACACACAGATAATAAAGAGGGTGGGAGGACACTTTGGGACATGATGGATATGTTTGTGGCATCAAATGTGGTTAGGGTTCCCCTAGGGTGTACTTATCTCCAAGCTCACTAAGTTCTGTATGTGAACTATGGACAGCTTTTTGTATGTCAATCATACCTCAATCATGTGGTTTTTCTTTTTTTTTCTTTTTTTAAAAATTTTTAATTGATTTTTAAAAAATAAATGACACAGCAGAATGCATTACAATTCTTATTACACATATGCAGCACAATTTTTCACATCTCTGATTGTATATAAAGTATGTTCACACCAATTCATGTCTTCATAGATGTACTTTGGATAATGATGTCCATCACATTCCACCATCCTTGCTAATCCCCTGCCCTCTCCCTTCCCCCCACCTGCCCTATCTAGAGTTCATCTATTCCTCCCATACTCCCCGTCCCTACCTCACTATGAATCAGCCTCCTTATATCAGAGAAGACATTCGGCATTTTGTGGGGGTGGGATTGGCTAACTTCACTTAGCATTATCTTCTCCAACGCCCTCCATTTACCTGCAAATGCCATGATTTTATTCTCTTTTATTGGTGAGTAATATTCCATTGTGTTTATATGCCACACTTTTTTTTTATTCATTCATCTATTGAAGGGCATCTAGGTTGGTTCCACAGTTTAGCTATTGTGAATTGTGCTGCTATACACATTGATATGGCTGTGTTCCTGTAGTATGCTGTTTTTAAGTCCTTTGAGTATAGACCAAGGAGAGGGATAGCTGGGTCAAATGTTGGTTCCAGTGGTTTTTCTTTAAAAGAAGTGGATAAAAATAATGGTGTTGCATTCAGAAAGAAAGAGCCATGTAGAAATCAATTTTATATTTCCCATACTTCTGTTGTTGTTGATGAAATTGGTCATTACTATAGGAACTTGGTTGCCATGACTCTGAATTTGGTGAAGGACTACAAGGTCATTATATCTGAGTGAGACCTGTAACACTAGGAGGTGTAAGGAGGAGTAGGCCTATTAGAGAAGGGCTGAGAATGTGGGGAAATAGAAAAACATCATTAAGATGAGTATTGTTGTTATTGCATAGGAACATTCATATTGCTAATGATAATTATCACTCAGAGGAGACGCTTTCACTCTCTGAATTGGCAAGACTCTTTTGTTTGCTTATCCACACTGACCTCCCAGCTGCACACAGTGGCTGATGTGTGACAGCCATTAAGCGAGGCTCTGCTGGTGTGCAGAGACGGGGCTGCACCGGCACGCGGTGTGTCAGCTTCCGAGTGGGAAAGTCCCGCGTGATGCTCACTGTTTGTTTACTGTAATGGTGACTGTCCTATCTGTGGTTCAACCTCCAGAAATGAGCACATAAAATTCATGTGGTCAAGTTTCCCAAAGTGGTTGCATCTTTTCTTTGCTAAACCGAGGAAGCTTAATAATGAGAAAGAAAGGTGGCCTGATTTTTTGTTTGTTTATTTTATTTCTCACTTTTCTTTCCTCTCTCTGCTTTTTCTTTCTCTTTCTCTCTCTTTCCTTCCTTCCTTCCTCCCACCCTCCCTCTCCCCGCCTTTCTTTCTTTCTTTCATCAGCCTAGGGATGGAGGTTAGTGGTACAGTCAGTTGCCTACCATGCACAAGGCCCTGGATTCAATCCCCAGCACTGCAAAACCAAACCAAAAAAAAAAAAAAGAAGAAGAAATAAAAACATTTTAAAGATAATGTAATATTTAATATAAAATTGAGATAGTAGAAATGGGGAAGAAATGGAATAGCTTTGTCCTACCTTATTCTAATCCACTTTTCAAAAATGATGTTTCTTAAATGAGCATTAATTATGTCATTTTTTTAAAAAACTCAGATTGCCAGCATTCTTAATTGGCCACTTGGTTTTTGATTATCTCTACTTTCTTTCCAACAATGCACAGTGGGCCAGTCTGTCTCCTTCAGAGGCACCCCCAGACTCTTTCACACCTGTGTCCTGGGTTTCCAAACCTGTTCCTAGATGTTAAAATTAAAAAACAAAAACAAAACAACAACAACAACAACAACAACAACAAAAACTAATTATCTTTTGTTTTGTCTTGTTTCTTTCCGGAGCTCATCCTGCCTGCCTTCCTCATTCCCACCTGAGGGTTTATCTCTGCTCAGATTTCCCTTCAAGGCTGTGCTTCAAACTTGCAGGGCCTTCTGGTCCTCCCACCTAACATTGTCTAAGACTTTACTCAAGGGCAGGCGTTCCTCCATTTTAGGTCATCTCAACCAGATTCCCATAGCCATGGCCAGTTCCACCAATACAGTCGTATTATGGAAAACATACAGGAAGAGCTTTCATACGACTCTCTCCTGCGATGATCTTCTATGAGTGATAAGGCCTGGTGACAGATCATTGTTCTTTATGACAGTCAAGGAGATAGAAGCAAGACACAAAGGTCTCACAGTCTGAGTTGACACCAGAGAGTTTAGTACACACTGACAGAGCGTCCTGTGTGCTCCAGGGTTTCCTGCATTCCATTTATAGCTCTCAGAAACCAGAAATATTATTTTCCCTATCCCCCCACCATCGGAGAGCTGAGAGCCCAGGACAACCTGGTGATAGGTTAGATGATATGCATGAGGAAGAGGAAAGGAGACATTTCAGAACATGAAATGAAGGGTTGGAGATGTAGCTCAGTGTAGAACTCTTGCCGGGCTGCACAAGGCCCTGGGTTTGAACCTCAGAACCACACTTAAAAAAACAAACAAACAAACAAAAAAAGAATGTGATGAGGAACCAAGACTTCCTTAGGTGCACATACATCACCGACCTATCCGAGGCATGCTGTTCCAAGTCTGGGCTTTTGTTGGGCACTCATGTGAAATTGACTTAAAAGCGATAGAATCTTTGCACATATAAACAGCCAACAGCTGGTGGAGAACGTGTGTCCAAACAAACCCAATTGGCAGGACACACAGTGCCACTGGGAGGAAGTCTCTGGCTCTCTATCACACCTTCAGGGATGAACAGGGCGGGCCTGGTCTTCCCTTCAAAGACAGGAGAGGCTAATGCTCTGGGAAAATGGAGCCCAATGGGAATCTCAAACATACGCTGTGGCCCTTCCAGCTTAGTGGCCAGTGTCCACTATTCTTATCCTACATGGCCATGACACATAATCGCTTTCCTAATTTTATTATTTTTCCTTGCTATCACAAGACCATAACTTTTTAGACATTCAGGGGAGATTAAGGGAGGAGGAGGTGGAATAAAGCTTTTAAAATCTTTGATTACCTCAGAAAACATATTTGCTTACTTTACCAGGAAGTTGGTTTTTCGTTTTGTTTTCTACTGATGCCAAGAGGGGATTAATGAGTGGCCGCTGGGTTTGCCAGCTTTCTTTTGATTTCAGTTTATATAATTAAGCAGTTCCCAGAATGACTGGAGCTTCTCCCTCTGCGTCAAAACGTGCTTCTCAAATAAGTTGGAGTTAGAGGTCAGCGACAATCCAAACTCACTGCAGAGCAAGAAGGGGAAGGCTTCCTTGCTTTGAAACACCCCTAATACATAAAAAGGGTTGATTGTGCTCTGGGGGCATGCTCATTGAGCTGTTGAGAAGAAATCAGGTTTAAACTAAACTTAGAATAGCTCAAGATGAGGTTAACCAAAGAAATAAACAACACAGAAACCAACTCTGGTTTACTTTTGAATTTCTAGCAGCAGGAACTTTGGCCAAGTTCAAGAATGCAGGCATGAGCCTGTAATCTCAGAGACCTGGGAGGCTGAGGCAGGAGGGTCACAAGTGGGAGGCTAGCCTGGGCAACTTAGCTAGACCCTGACTGATAATTAGAAATGAAAAGGGTTGGTGATGGAGCTCAGTGGGAGAACCCCCTGCGTTCAATCCCCTAGATTGAAAAAAAAAAAAAAATGCAGGCACAGAACAGGAACACAGGTATACCAGACCCCACCATGGGCCAGGCTCAGTTCTGGCTGCTGGAGATACAGTAAGGTACCGAACAACCAAGATTGCTCCTCTATGATGTTCAGGGGAATGAGCAGGCTTGGGCGGGATGGTGGTCATGGTGATGGCGGAAATGGAGAGGCACAGGCCAACGTGGAGGCAACGTGGAGGTGCAGAGACACAAGAGGCAGGAGCAGCAAGGCTCGGCAATGCATGTGAGGGATGAAGGAGAGGGAGGATCAGTCAAACTTGTGATCCTCTTGCCTCAGCCTCCTGTGTTGCTGGGGTTACAGGGTGCACCACCACATCAGGCTCTTTTCAGGGGTCTCTAAATCCCTTAAAAAGACAGGCCAGAATTACCAGCCGTCTTTGTTCTCTGGAGCATTCACATTCCTGAGGGAGAAAATCATAAATCAATTACACAATAAAACCTCGTCTGGGCTGAATCTCATAATAACAAGTGTAGCACATCATAGGAGGACTGACCTTGTCATTGGAAAGCTTACCCAAAGAATAGTTGACTGCACTGTTATAAGTCTATAGGACGAGGAAGGATTCATCATGAGAGGAGATTAGTCAAGGTCCTGGGGCAGAGGCAACAAGGGCTAGCTGGAAGGCAAAGACTCAGAAGATTGTAGAGCCCTTGAAGCTATTTATTCTAAGAGTAACAAGAAGGCTTTTAAAGAACTACACAGAGGGGCTGGGGTGGTGGCTCGTGGTAGAGCGCTTGCCTAGCATGTGAGGCACTGGGTTCAATTCTACATATAAATAAATAAAATAAAGGTCCATTGACAACTAAAAAATATTTATTTAAAAAAAAAAAAGAATTAAACAGTAAAGTGAGAGAGAAAACAGGTTGAGTTACAACTGGATTTCTTGTCCAGCAGGGTCCCTCTGCCTATAGAATGACTAGCGTGTGGATGGGGTGCTGGAATAAATGTGGGGGACATCGCTAAGAGTCAATGCAAGAATCTAGATAAGAGAGAGATGCCAGTCACTTGGCGGGGATGATGGTCATGGAAATGGAGAGGCGCAGGCCAACGTGAGAGGTGCAGAGACACAAGAGGTAGGAGCAGCAAGGCTTGGTGATGGATGTGAGGGATGAGGGAGAGGGAGGATCAAGCTTGACTTCCAGGTTTCTGACTTAGAAAATTGACTGAAGGGGTAGGCCTGCCCTGAGCCAGGCAGCCCTGGCCAACGGCCAGTCTGTTAGGGAAAATCATGGGTCTGTTTCAACATGTTGGTCTGAGTGGCTGTGAGGCATCTGGGGGAGGGCAGAAACACTCTTGGATAAGTGAAACTGAAGCCTGGAGGAGAGGTTTAAGTTTTGGAGTCATCCGTGTAGAGGCCCTAGGAACTGTGGGTGTGGACAAGGTCACCCAGCAGCAGAGCAGGGAAACAAGAGGGCTGGGTCCTGGACTTGTGGGGTTCTCGCACTTCATGGCTAGGAGGAGGAAAAGCATGTAAGAGAGGGAGGGTTCTTCAACAAAGCAGTGTTGGTTGGAAGAGGAGGTAATCAGGGAAGAAAGTCATGGGGAGGTTAGCAAAAAAAAAAAAAAGACTTGATAATAATGCTAATAATGCTAACGGCTACCGTACTCTCTGTAACAATAGACGTGGGTAATCTTTATGGAGCATCAACTATGAACCAGGCATTTTAACATGGAATTTAATTCTCACAAGAAGCCCGTAAGGCAGGTCCTATTATCCCCAGTTTTACAGGTCAGGAAACTGAGCCCAGAGAGATGAAGTCATTTGCTTGAGGTTACACAAGCAGGGAGGGATGAAGTCGAGGTGGGAGTTTTTTTCTCACTCCACAGCCCCAAAGCTTCAATGCCGTGTATCCAATGTTGTAGAATAAAAATGAGCCGGGGAAGAGGGCGGGAAAGGGAGGATTTCCCCCTTTAGAGATTTGCATTCTTTCAAATACAGTCAAGGAAACACTCCATTGTTCCTGCAGCCGAGTTTGGGGTGGGTGGCTCTGGAGGGCGTTGCAGTGGCTGTTTCTCATGGTGTGGTTCAGCTCATGGGCAGTGTGAAGTGGACACTGCTGCTCTACTTGTCATGTGCAAGGCTTGCTCCCTGGGCTCTAGAGCAAAGCTTCTCAAAGTGTGGTCCCTGGACCAGCAGCATCAACATCACCCGGGAACTTGTTAGAGATGCAGATGTACAGGCTCCACTCCAGATCTTCAGAAATCTGGGGGAATCCGTGATCTAGTTAACCTTGTGTGATTCTGATGCAAAGTTGGAGAACTCCTGTTCTTGGGAGAATCCTTAAAAAGACAAAAAGGACTGTCGTATAATCCACAATCAACCACACGGATATAAAATACTTTGACAAAAGCCAGATAGAACCCATGATTTTCAACCCTGGCCACCCATTGAAATCACCTAGGGAGCCTGGGTCCCCCCCCACACTTAGAGATATTGATTTTGTTGGGGTGGAGTGGGCTGGAACATTTTGTTTCCTCTATCCATGTTTTTCTAATAATTGGTGCATTATCGTTGTACGTAATGATGGGATTTATTACATATGGGACATGCACATAATATAACAATTTTATTTGGCCAATATCACACTCCCCAGCACTTCCTCCCTCTATCTTCGCTTCCCAACCCCTGGTCCCTTTCCTCTACTCATCTCCCTTTGATTTTCATGAGATCCCTGTCTCCCCTCACCTTTCCCACCCCCCTTTCCTCTGTAGCTTCCAACATATGAGAGAAAAAATATGACCCTTGACCTTCTGAAAGGTTTGCTTAACATCATGTCTCAAGTTCCATCCACTTTTCTGCAAGTGACATAATTTCACTTTTCTTTACGACTGAATCAAACTCCATTGTGTATATATATACCACATTTTCTTGATCCATTCATCCATTGATGGACACCTTACTGGTTCCATAGTTTACTGAGCATTGGTTTTTGAAAAAAAGGATTTGGATGCAGAAGGGATGACTGCATGAACAGTCAGCAAGGCAGCTACGCACTTCACCCTGGGGAGAAAATGAGGCAGGCCTTGAAGGGGAAACATAACAACTCAAGGAAGAGAAATTTAGCCCTTAACCCTTCTTGAATACCAGCAAAGTCTGAGTAATTCCAGAGATATGGTCAGGACATTTATTGACTCTGGGATTATTGCCTGTAATGAAATAGAAATACTTCATGAATAAAGAAGTACCCTTGGTAATTTTTACTCAGTCTTAATGAAGGACAATGTGCTCCGGGAAGCTTCTGTTAGCCTGTGCATTAAGGATGCACTCTGGCCCTGTGACCTCTCACACCGTTATTAACCTTCCTCCCAGCTGATCTGGTCTGTTTACTGGCCCCTGGACATGCTCACTCTGTTTTCCAAGTCGTGGCATTTGTTCCTGCCTCCCCTACCTTCTCTTTCTCTCAAGAAAAAAGTCCATCCCTCCTGCTTCCATGTCAGCGAGTGGTCCTTTCTCTAAATTCTTTCTGAACCCAGTGTAACTTTGATCCTGTGGTTTAAAAATCATTCTTTCCATCTCCCATCTGCACCCCTGAATTATAACCCCCACTCTCCCCAGGGCAGTGATATACTTCATTGCCTGTCTAGCACAGCATTCCTTAGAAAATAGTCATCAAAAAACTGTGCAAGCGAGGCACAGTGGTATACTCCATAATCATAGCTACTCAAGAGGCCGAGGCAGGAGGGTCTCAAGTTTGAGGCCCAGCCTCAGCAACTTAGTGAGACCTGTCTCTAAATAAAAATAAAATGAGCTGGGGATGGATTCAGTAGTAGAGTGCTACTGGGTTCAATTCCCAGTGTTACAAAAATAATAATAAATAAATAAGAAAGAGAAGGAGAAGATGGAGAAAGAGGAGAAGGAGTATGAGGAGGAGGACGAGGAGAGGAGGAAGAAGAAGGAGGAGGGGGAGAAGCAGAAGAAGAAGAAGAAGAAGAAAGGGGGAAGAGAGATAGAGAGAGAGAGAGAGAGAGAAATGAAAAAAGAAACTGTGTAAAAGTGAATTTTAGTATATCCTCTCCCCATGTCACCATAAATTGCAGATAAGGAAGTGCCACCCTCAGTGAAGTCTGGCAGTGTCCTGGATCATCCTGAAGCCTGAGGGAGGATTCATAGGAATCCTAGAGGGAATATCTTCCAGAGCACAAAGTGGCCCTCCCAGGGTCTCACAGCCATTATTATTTATTGTTGTAAAATTGATTACAAGGTATTTCACATTACAGTCTTCTAAAGTTCCTAGGACTTCCTTAACAAACTTCCACAAACTTAGTGGCTTAACCCAATAGAATTCATTCTCTCACATTTCTAGAGACCAGAAGTTTGAGAGAGCATCCCTGAGCCACAGTCAAGAGGTCAGCATGCTAGGCCGTTCTCCCTTCAGAGGCTCCAGCCTCTGGTGACTGCCTGCGTTCTTGGACTTGTGGTGGCAGACACTCGAGTCTCTGCCTCCATCGTCCCACCACCTCCCCATGCTCCCCAAATCTCCCTTCACCTCCCTCTTGGAAGGACACTAGTGATTGCCCAGGGCCCACCCCAGTGATCCAGCCGAGTCTCTTCTTCTCAGAATCCCCGACTTCCTCACATCTGCAGAAGACTCTTTCTCCTATAAAGAGCCACACATTCCAGGGATTAAGGCCTGGGCATCTTCTGGAAGATCATCATTCAGTCTACCTGAAAGGAACCCAGTGCCTCCAAAAGGGGAAAGGCTTGTCCAGGGCCACACCTCAAGTTATGGCCAGAATCAAAGGCCTGGTTCTCCTTCCTTTCAATTTAAATAAGACAGAGAACAAAGGTTTTATTGTTGTGGCGGTTGGGTTTTGTTTGTTTGTTTGTTTTGGTATTGGGGATTGAATCCAGGGGCACCTGCCAGGGAGCCACATCCTCAGCCCTTTCTATTGTTTGAGACAGAGTCTTGCTAAATGGCTGAGGGTCTTGCTAAGATACTGAGGCTAGCCTCAAACTGGCAATCCTCCTGCCTCAGCCTCTCAAGTAGCAGGGATTACAGGCATGTGCCTTCCCACCCAGCAAGAAATAAGTTTTTAAATAACACTCTGTACCCTAACTTATGTGCTTCATTCCTTTGTCCTCTTGCTGGCTTACATGCTCCCAGCATTTACCCACCTTTGAGCCTTCCTGCCCCTTGAGCCCTGGTTGTCACCCCTGGCTCACAGCATAGTGGCCTTCGTAGACAGGCTGCCACAAAATGACCTAAATGGCATTTTCTTCTCTCCCTGCAGGACCGCCTCTTTTTCGTCATGGAATATGTGAATGGTGGAGACCTCATGTTCCAGATTCAGCGCTCCCGAAAATTTGACGAGCCTCGTTCACGATTCTATGCTGCCGAGGTCACGTCGGCCCTCATGTTCCTGCACCAGCATGGCGTGATCTACAGGTAGCTCCTTCTCTCCTCTTTCCTGAAAGCCAAAGAGTAAAGACTTCTCCAGACACTTGAACTTGGCTCTTTTCCCAACTGGTCTCCCAGCAACTGACTTTAGATGAGTTGTTTGTTCTAATTTGCTTACAGAAGACTTTTGGGGGGACTGTTTATCCCTGTGAATGTTAATATTTGAATGGTCCCTGGAGATTTGACCCACTGTTTGTGCCAGTTTTGATTTAAAGCTCAGAGATGACATTTAAAGGCTTGGCGCCGAGTGACCTTGGGGCGACTTTCATTTCTCTCTCTCCCCCACCCGCTTCCTGGAGCATCAGGGCATTCTCTTGGCTTTTTCCTTCGGTGCCATGAACTTCCTCCCCTTCCCGATCTTTTGCCACTTCCTGAGTTTGTTTGGCTCAGTTGTCTCCAGCTGATAGAATCAGGGAAGGGGGAGTTGCTCCGAGGGGACTGGGGGGGGGTTATGATCTAGGATGGGGGAGGGGAGTGGGAACTAGACATTACCCAACAGGAAGTGACATTTTACAGATTGTCCAGTCCTTTATTACTGCCCAATTCCTTCCAAGAAACACACACACACACACACACACACACACACACACACACACATATCACACACACACTTTCCGGTAACGGAGCATGACTGTTTAAGCAGGCTTTTCTGTGAGGTCAAGAATTCTGGGAGGAGTAAATATTTATAATTAGCAACAAGGACATTGAAGTTCCCTAAGGTTTTTTTTTTTTTTTTTTTTTTCAGTGACTATCAATATCTTTACTTGGTCTTTGCCTCCTCATTTTTTGTTTTTTTAATTGGGTGGAAGAGCAGCTGTCTTGGTTTAACTTAGAACTTAGTTACTGAACCTAAAAAGTGTTCTAACCTGCCCCTGAGAGCAATGGCCTGAGTAAATGTTCTTTGGGGGTGGTTCTTGTCAACCCCACCCCAGGCTTCCCTTCCTTCTGTCATCTCTCAACTTCCTAATGCAAGGAAAAAATAGTGAATGGTTCTCTCCAGCCCACATAACAAAGCCCATACTTTTTATCGTGCTATCACGGCCCTCCACAATGGAGCCCATGTATTTATTTCCTATTGTCTATATAACCATAACCACAAACAGAGGCTTCAGACAGCACCCATTTATTATCTCCTTGTTTTGCAGGAGCCCAGCACACCAGCATCCTGTGTTCGGGGTCTCACAGGGCTGTGACTGAGGTGTCAGCTAGGCTGCATTCTCCTCTAAAGTTTGAGCTGCTATTCCAAGCCCATGTGCTGATGGCAAAATTCTTTTCCTTGCAGCCTTAGAACTCATGTGGCTTGCTTCTGCAAGGCCGGCAAGAGAGTCTTTCCTGCTTCAAGTCACTAACTTCAGAGAAGTCCTGGACCCTTATTGATTTGTTTACTTGTTTTGCTATGTGAGGGGTAGAACCCAGGGCCTTGTGCATGCCAGGAAAATGTTCTACCACAGAGCTACACCCCCAACCTGGGCCTTCTTTTAAAGGACTCTAATCAGGCCCACCAAAGGAACCTTAATTATATCTACAAAAATCTCTGTACCTTTGCCATATAATGTAACATAATCACAATAGCGACATCACATCTTTTTTGCCTACTCCATTCGTTAAAGGTAAATCATAGGTTGCATCTACTCCAGAGAAGTAGCTGGAGAGGGTAACTGGGGTGTGGCTCATTGGGAGTCATTTCAGGTAGTGTCTGGCACAGCTCAGTATACCCTTCTCACCTCGCTTCTAACAATGCCTTGTTTTGAATCCACCAGCCCAGAGGCCACTTGCAATGCTCTCTGCCTGGCCCCATCATCCAGAGTGACTCTCTCTAACCCTCGAGCTGTCGTTGGTGAATGAATTGCAATTTGATGCTCTCATTGCTGCACCTGCCGTTAGCAGTAGACCTCCACATGTGTCCTTCACTAAGTTGCAAACTCTCCAAAGGGCCACTTCTTCTTTTTAAACCCTTATCTTGTTGTTCTTATTCTTCATTTTCTTGCCTTGCACACGATTTACATCAAATATGACCGTTGACTTCAATTAGTCTTAAACTCTAATCTTTGCCACCAAAGCAATTTGCAAGCTAGTTAGAGATGTGGAAAGATCATCCATGCTACTTGTCAGTGCCTGGTGACAAGAAAAATTGCCATTCCTTGGGATGTCTCCCCAACACCATCCCTGTTAAAGCAGGAACAAGTCATCCACAGTTTACTAGCAAAGATAGAGACTCTGGAATAATTGGTCCAAGGTCATTCTTGGTAAGTGGCAGGAGTATTAAGTGTGACTGACCATTTCCTGTTGAGCATGTGACACTTGTTAGGATGCTTTTTCAAGTACAACTCCAAGCTCTTTAGCTTTTTATTCTAGGTGCTCCAGAACTTGACCTTCCCTTATATTTCTGCCTCCCTCTCACCACACCTATGACCACTTTTTCTCTCTTGGCTTCTATGAACTATTCTCTCTTCATCTCTCTGTTGTTCTCCTCTCCCTGATCACTGCAGAACCTGGGCTGGCTCCTTTCCTTCTGGTCTCGTTCTTTAAATGCAACTTTTCTGCAAGGCCTTCACCCCTCTTTATTCTTACCCCAAATAATCTCCCTGGGCAATTCCAACCTTCCCATGGCTTGGAATACCTTCTATATGCCCCACGATTCTCTGATCTCTATAGCTAGCTCCCAGTTCTCCCCAGAACCCAAACAAAAGCAGTTCCTCACATGTACCCTACCCTCTTGGTTCTCCAAATTATTTGCTATTCTACCCCAAATACTCATCTCTACCTCTTGAAGCTTGACCTTTAAGGCCCTCTTCCCTCTTTCCCTGGATGATTTTTAGTAGTTTATTGACAGCTCACTCCCTGACTCTTCCTGCTTCAAGTCACTAACTTCAGAGAAGTCCTGGACCCTTATTGATTTATTTACTTGTTTTGCTATGTGAGGGGTGGAACCCAGGGCCTCCCAGTCTGTCCTCTAACCCCTCTGTTGCTGCTCAGTGTTATTTTATAGCTGGTTGCCATATGGTCCCTTCTTAGCATCCTTTGACCCTTATAAGAGAAAGCCCAACCCCCTGCGTGGACTCAGACTCCTTGCCACCCTGGCACTGTGCAGCTCTGTGGCTTGGGCATGGACGTAAGTGAAGGGTATGTCAGTGAGTGGCAACAGCATCTAGCCCCACTCTACTTGCGTGAGTAGCTTCAACCTCAATAAAGAGGTGTTTTTGTTTTTCTTCCCATAGGTGTCTTTTTGTGTATCTTAGGTAATTTTGTGCAGTTACAACAGAATAACTGAGTGGGTAATTTATAAAAGACAGAGCTTTCTTGGCCCACAGTTCTAGAGGCTAGGAAATTCAAGAACAAGGCATCAGCATCTGATGAGACTTTCTTGCTGTGTCATAATGTGGTGGAAGGCATCATGTGATCCAAGACCAAAAACAATGGTGGAAAGAGGAAGGGAGGGCGGAGATGAGGGGCTTATGCAAGATAGGGTAAGCTCACTCTGGGGACAATGGCATTGGTCCACTCATGAGCGCAGAGCCCACATAACTACCTACCAGTACCATCACAATGGCAGTTAAATTTCAAGGTGAGTTTTAGCATTGTGTTTCTCACAAAGACACCTTATGTGCTAACAGGGCCCTAGTAGCCCCTGATGATCTTTTAACTTCTATCAGCACCCTAAACATGTATCCTCACCCTCTTAGTTCTCCAGATTCTACTATTCTACTCGCTATTCTACTGCAAATACTGTTCTCTTTCATTTCTCTGTGCCTTTGTTCCCTCTGGCCCTGGGATTCCCTTGTCTTAATGATTATTTCCCAATTCACATCCAGGGTCTGTCTCAGAGTCCCAGGTTTAAAAAAAATACCAATTCCATAATACTAGAGGAGGGGAAATAGATAAGGGTATAGATTAAAAAAAAAAAAAAAAGAATGGTCACGGGTTGATGATTGCTGAAGCTGAATGATAGGTATTTGGAGGTCATTCTTTCATCTACTTCTGTGTATTTTTTGCCACAATGACAACAGAATGCAGATAGATCCCAGCGTAACACACCTAGAGCTTTTGATTTAATAGGTCTGCTATGGGTTCAGGAATCTATGTGCTTTTAAAATGTTCTCCAGATGTTTGGGGGGGACAGAGCTCTAGAGAAATTCCATCCTGCCTATATTACTGTGTCATGTGCCCCCTCCTCTGTGTGGCTTTCTCCATCATGGGATCAGGTCTCCCCTAAGCAACATAGCATCTCTCTGAACCATGCATTGAGCAGGTTCCCTTTGCTAACCTTGTCCTTGAACTTATGATACCTATTCTATGGGTGAGAACCCTCCTTAGGGTCAGAGGGCGCTTATCTGAGGACGGCACCCCGTTTGTGGTTGGTGTTCAATACTTGTCTGTTTTCCGGTCTGTACCTCTCCAGAACCTTCCAGTCTATGGGGTTGCTACTTCATAGGTGTGTACTTCTTGAAAATTCTGTTTAAAGCATTCCTAACAGAGCAACACACATTTTCCCCATTGAGTATAAACAATACCCAGTTCCTCCTTTATCTCTGATGTGACAGATATAAGGGGACTGTATGCCCATGTTGCTTTTGTTCCAAGTTTCCCACATAAGGGAAACAGACTCTACAACATAAGAACACAGACTCTACAACTCAGCCAAGTGTCTTAAAGCTTTCTGTCTCTGTGTCTTCATCTAGAAAGTGGGATTGACAGTTGTGCTTGTCTCCTGAAGCTGTAGGGATTTCATGATTTAATAGCTCTCAGTGATTTTGAAGAATGCCTGCTTCAGTAAAGTCTCAATAAATGTTAGCTAACCTAATAAGAGGGAGTCAGTATGAGGTTGCCTGAGAGGCTGTGTATGTCCTTTCCTATTTGTTTTTGGCTGTTCTGAATATAGGTAGAGACCGTATTTTGCAAGATAAAGACAGTTTATTTAGGAGATCAGCAAGACCAAGCTTTGGAGAATGAACTTCTTTGCCAAAGTTGAGACTGAATTTTCCAGCCTTCCTGCTGGAATTTATACATGTGCCAATTTATTGGCGAGTTGGCCAGTGATCTCTGGTTGATGTTTCATACGTGAAAGACAATGCAAGCTCATAGGCACAGCCCCATTTTCTCTGGTCCTCCTTAGGGTCAGTCCATCTGCCCCAGGCAGCACAAGGTACTTGTTAGTGTCAAATCTATGTGCTATGGCAGGTGACTGCATTAGATCACTGTGTTCCCACTCTTCCTGGCTGAGGCTTGGAAAAGTCCTTCTCCACCCACACTTACACACACTGGGAGAGGTGGAAGTATCAAAGGGTGGACCTTTTGTCCAAACTTGATAAAGGGAACTTTCTCCTCCTCTACGTCATGCTCGGTACTTGTACATGTTCAACAGCAGCAACTGACAAAGACTGCACCTCATTCATGTGGCATAAAAGACAGAAGAGAGAGATTGTGATGGACCTCAGAGGGGGGAGAGGTGCACCCTGAGAGGGGAGCTTGGCACACAGAAAAGCACCTTCTTTTATTTTTTTTTAAGAGAGAGAAAAAGAGAAGAGAGAGAGAAAATTTTTTAATATTTATTTTTCAGTTTTTGGTGGACACAACATCTTTATTTTATTTTATGTGGTGCTCAGGATCGAGCCCAGCGCCCTGCGCATGCCAGGCAAGCGTGTTACCGCTTGAGCCACATCCCCAGCCCAGAAATGCACCTTTTTATTCTTTTCCAATCTAAAAGCCAGGAGCACTGCATATCAGCAGTGGTAAAGAACACAGACTCTACAACTCAGCCAAGTGTCTTAAAGCTTTCTGTCTCTGTGTCTTCATCTAGAAAGTGGGATTGACAGTTGTGCTTGTCTCCTGAAGCTGTAGGGATTTCGTGAGTTAATAGCTCTTAAGTGATTTTGAAGAATGCCTGCTTCAGTAAAGCCTCAATAAATGTTAGCTAACCTAATAAGATTACATTGAGTTGATTTTTATTAAGATCTATCAAAAGAACATTGGAGATCTTTTATGCACTGTAGGCTCCAAAAGGGGATTCTGGAATCACATTAGAAAAATGAATTCCTTCTTACCCCTTTTCCTTCCTTCAGTAAAGTTGGACTTTTTTAAATGAAAAAAGTCATAGGAGACATTGAACAAATAAAAAAAAAAATTAAGACCTATTTTTTAGTTGTTGAGAAACGTTTATTTTATTTTTATGTGGTGCTGAGTATTGAACCCAGTGCCTCACACATACTAGGCAAGTGTTCTACCACTGAGCTACAACCCCAGCCCAAACAAATAAAATTTTAGTAAAGAAAGGGTGTGGAGTCAGTTTTCTCATCACAGATCTCATAGCTGCCCAAGGGTAAGCAGTTTAATAGTTTCCACAGGATTTTTTAAGAAATCTCAAGCGAGTTATAGAACCTCTTTGTGACTTGTTTCCATTTGAGAAGTTCAGATCACACCTGGCTCACTGGTCTCCTTCTTCGGGTAGTTAAGAGTGATCGCCAGGAGACATGTGAAAACAATGGGGAACAAAGGCCATTTTATTTATGTAAAGTTTCATGAATGATTAACATTTGGCATTCAAGCACTAAAATTTGGTCTTGGTCCATCAGAGAGGGAAGTTTTAAATTGCAAAGCTCCCCTGCTCCTTGAATTTCCCAAGTCTTCTGATTCTTAAGGAGCCATTGTCCTCACTTGCAGAGTCATCTTCCCTAGGTGCCTGTCACACTGGCTATGCTCTCCAAGCCCAGGCAGACTTTAATCAGGCCTGCCTGGTAGTCAAAGGGAATGTGTGTGCCTAGATCCCTGGAGTTGCTTTCTGTCATTGGCACAATTGGAGATGTCCTTACAAAAACGTCTTTAATTAAACCTGTGTTGATAACTGGAAGACCTAATACTAATACTGAGGTCTAATATAGCCTCATCCCCTTCCAGTCCATTGTCCATTTATTTAAAGCTAATGCAAATCAGGGGAGGAGTGGATGGTGGAGTGATCCTCTATTTTTGCCTTTCCAGTCTTCGAGGACCTGGTGATCAATAGAACTTGGTCACCAAGGACTGTTCTCAGCTCTTAGTTTTCCCTCACCTTTTATTAAAATGAAATTTGAATATCAAACTCCCAAGATTCTAAGGGTAGAATCTCTAGTGGGAGGATATCAGCTACTGTGGCAGGAATTGTGAGTGAATGTTTAGTCAAAGGCCTCAGAGACTACAGAATCCAGCGCCTTCATTTTATAGATGTGGAATTTGAACACCAAAATTGGGTAGTAATTCATCCAAGTTTACACAGTGAAATGGTTTGAAGCCGAAATGTTATTTTAATCAAAGATATAATACAGATAAAGAAGCGAACAGTTCTGCAAGGTGTTTAGATAAATAAAGAACAGTTTTCTATTCCCCACCCCTTCTGCTCCATTTTCCCTTCCAAAGAAGCAACACTTTTACTTTCTTAGCTTTCAGTATGGACCTCTATATTTCCACATAACATTATATTATTGTTACTTTTTTTGTGTGTTTTAGGTCCTACCTAGTTACTTTCTTCTGTGGAAGATGAAGGTCTAGTTCTCTTTCCTGCTTACTCATCCCCTGTTCCCTGTCACTTAACACTCCCTTCCCAGTCCCACATCCTCTCTATACAGTTTTCTGTACTTTTGGTTAAATGAATATACCGTGTGCTCACTATTATGACTATGAAATATGCTGTGGAACTAAGTCATGTGGGATGCCATAAATACTTTCCCTTGGCTATATTTTTTGGTTAATAATTATCTTTTTGTTTTTCTGTTTACTCATTATTAATTTACCCACAAACTTACAAATTTTCCACATTATCCCATAGGATGATTAGATACAATTGGTATTCTATCAATTTCCCATTCTTGGATAAATTTCTTTCAGAAGCTTCTAAACTTCCCTAGTATGAAAAGATGTTCTCTGTGCCAATTGCAGGGCTGCCGCTGGGATTTCCCCATCACTGTTGTCCTCTTCTTCC
The DNA here is from genome assembly GCF_048772815.1 of Callospermophilus lateralis. Taxonomy (NCBI): domain Eukaryota; kingdom Metazoa; phylum Chordata; class Mammalia; order Rodentia; family Sciuridae; genus Callospermophilus; species Callospermophilus lateralis. The sequence continues at coordinate 36,372,013 of NC_135318.1, forward strand.
TTTTCTTGCCGTCCTGTGTTGAAGCTTCTATTTCCTATATCTCACATCTTCCTCTTTCTTGCTAGACTCCCTCGATTTAGTATAGCACTTGCAGTAGTTTTTCATGTCTAAAATCATCTTTGTTTTATTCTCCAACTTGATGAAGGTTTGCCCAGACAAAGGAGTCTAGATTGAAAACTGGTTTTGATCAAAATTTGAAGGTGTTCCAATGTCTCCTTACTTCCATTGTTGCTATGAAAAAGTCTAAAGTCATTCTGATTCTTGATCCTTTGTGTGAACCTATTTCATTTTTTCCAGAAATGTGTTACAGTTTTCAGTTTCCATTATTTTAAAATTATTTAATGATAAAGTATAGGTCTGTTTTTTATCCAATAGGTTGACTCCTGGATAGATCTTTTTAATTTGGAAAATTGACCTTCAGTTTTGGAAAATATTTTTCTTCTTTAACAATTTCTGTAACTATCATTTGAATGTTGAACTACCCATCTTGAGGTTCATTCTAGACTAATATGGCTAGCCACCCAGAAAACTCTATTCATTGATAAGAGTTAGACCTTCCCTCCTAAAGGGCTTAGATCACCGCAGGATCACCTTCTAGTGTCCTGTCTGAAGCGGGAAGTTCTGACAGCCTGCACTGCAGGAGTCAAGGGAAGGGAGAGGGCTGGAGGACCAACTTCCAGAGTACATGTGTTTGTCTAGTTCTCCTGTTCTCCCTGGTGCCCAGTCCCCTCACCCTAGGTCTGGAGATCTTCTTTCTTCTCTTCTCTAGAGAATCAACCTCTCGGGGTAGAAAGAGGAAATAAAAGAATCTGGGTTTATAACGTCTTTTTGGTCAAAACTCTGGTTTTATTTCTCTATGCATCAGCATCATCTCCATAGATAACTTCTCACTTAATCCTGAACTTTGGAGGAAGGGATGAAACTATGCAATATAAATTTACTTTTTCTTGACTTTCCGCACTCACTGCTGGTTCGAGATTCAGCTTTGGATGAGTTAGTTACCACTCACCCATTTGTGTTCCAGCTTCCAAATGGTGTGGCTGATGTTTCTTCTCTTGTTCTCCCATTTTTTGTGTGTGTGTAGTTTGGGGATGAAGAGAAAAATAGTAGTAGGCATCTACCTTTCCTCTTTATCTAAAGTCAATAATAATAACAAGGACAGTAATCACAGCCACAGCTACGGCATGAGGTAACTACTGTTATTATCCATAGGATTCATGATCTTTCCAAAGAAGACTTTTCCAGACCCCCTGTCCCACTTTCACTGCCAGACCTAGGTCACCCTGTCCTGATTGCTGCTGATTGTGTGTGAAACAAAGTTGTATTTTGAAGACAGTTCTGCATTTGGGTCAGAGAATACTGGGTCTGCCTCGTTTTTGTTGTGTCTTGCTGGGTAGAATAATCAAACTGTTTGTAGTCTAGTTTCTTCTCTGTGCCTTAGGAATTATAGTCTTAAATTCCTTGGAGTGTTTTGAAAATTACATGAGACAACATCAGCAGAGTGCTTAGTATCACTCATAGCACCTAGTAGGCACCATAAATATTGGTTCAGTGGATGGAGAGCATCCGATTTTGGAGTCAGAAGGTGCTGTGGGCTGAATTATGCCCCCCTCACCCAAATTTACAGGTCGAATCTCTAAACCTTGATACCTTGGAATATGATAATATTTACAGATAAGGTCCTTCCTTAAAGAGGTGATTAAGGCAAAATTAGGTCATTAGAGTATGTCCTAGTCCAACATGACCCATGTCCTTATAAGAATGGGAGACTGGGATACAAAAAAGCACAATGAGAAGCCCATGTGAGGACACCAGAAGGAGATAGCCATTTGCCAGCCAAGGAGAGAGGCTTCAGAACAAACCAGCCTGCCAGCACCTTGGGCTTGGACTTCTAGCCTCTACCATCGTAGAAAATAAAATTCTGTTGATTAAGTTATCCAACCTGTGGTTTTTATGGAAGCTTTAGCAAACTCATACAGAGGATCTGGGTTCAAGCCCCAGTATTGTCACTTACTATGTAGCCCTGGGCAAATGGTCTCATTTTCTCAGAATGAGAAATTTACAGTTTCCTCATCTGTAAATGGTACTAATAATAAATATTAAGTAAAGTAAGATGGTAAAACCTGTGGACTTGGCATAATTTGTAAGAGTTAAATAAGCTAATGATCATAAAAGTGCCTATGGAGGTTGTTTTGGGGTTCACCCAGTGGTCAGGGGGTGTTGACTTATCCACAAAGAAAGCAGTAGTGTAAGACCCACATCTTGGAGAAGCAAGGATAGGCAGGTGCGTCTGTGTATTTTGTGCAGATTAGGGCTGTGATTTCAGGACCAGGCAATATTACAGAAAAATGTAACTTTCTTTGGTGATATTCCATTCCTATTGGCACTTTGAAACCCTAGGGCAGGATGGTCCCTCAGAATCCATAGGGGATCAGGTTTAGGACCTCCTTGGGTACTAAAATCCATAGATGTTCAAAGTCCCTTACATAAAATGGTGCCTATTTTCATGTAACTTATGTAAATCCTCTTGGATACCTTAAATCATCTCTAGTTTACTTAGCCTATTTAAAACAAAGTCAATGCTATGTAAATAGTTATATTGTATTATTTTGGAAATAATGACTAAAAAATTATCTACATGTTCAATATAGATACATTTTTTCAGTCATAGGGATTAATTAAGAGATACTCTATCATTGAACTATTTCCCCAGACTTTTTCACTTTATTTTGAGACAGGGTCTTGCTAAGTTGCCCAGGTTGGTCTCAACTTTGCAATCCTCCTGCCTCAGCCTCCTGAGTTGCTGGGATTTCAGGCGTAACGCCACATCCAGCTCAGACATGACTCTTAAAAAATATTTTCTCATTAAGGTTGGTTGAATCTACAGATGCAGAAGCTGTGGATTGGGAGGGCCAACTGTACTGGTTAACTGCAGGAACACACTGATGGATCTGCTTACGTTAGAAAGCTACAGTCTCAGGCTCCCTTGCACCCAGCTACCTTCTTGAACTCCCACACAGCCCTCACCATCCAGTCCTATATGATTTGCCTCAACAAATAAGCTGACATATTGGCAATGTGCATATTAGTCATGAGGGTCATCTTGTCCCTCTCCCATGCTATATAAATGTAGGACTTGTCCCCCTGATAAAGGAAAGCTAAATATCAGCCCAGGATCTTCTTTTTTTGTAAGTCCAAATGTACTTGAGAATGAGACCATCTTTACTGCTAACTGGTTTCAGTCAGGGTCACCTACTGATCACAGTGTGGCTGGAGTCACTGTGACATGATGCAGGGGAGGGGAGAAGGAGAGAGTGGAGACAGAGCTGGTTGGGATGAAAGCCAAGTTTACACTGCTCCGAGGAAGCCACGTTATTGCTGACCAGATCAGAAGTAGCGTTCTGACTCCCGTTGACATCGGATGTTCAGGGCAAACAGGAAGTTTGGAACCAGAGGGAAATTCCTGATTAAATGTGTTTGAATGTTTCAGCTAGTAATGTGTGTTCAAAGGAAAAATGCCCAGGGAACTCTGTGATCTTCTGATTTTGTGGCTCTCCTGGTACGTAGCATAGAACTGAATAGTGATTAAGAACACGACTCTGGAAGTCCTGGGCTCCAATGCTGCCTCTGCGGCTTCAATATATGATCTTGGGCAAGGAACTTAACTTCTTTAAACTATTTCTGTCTCCCCCATGGACATGTTGTGTGCATCAAATGAGTTAAAACGTGTAAATCTCTAAGAACTATGTCTAGTACAGAAGCGGCGCCCACTACATGTTAGTGGCAGAGAGTATGGTTGATAAGATTCACTTTGTGTCTCAGAAATTTCATCATGGCTGTATCCTGCCGGTTGGCAAACTGATGAAAAACATCTTATCTGTTCAGAATCTTCCAAATAAAGTGGTTGGAGGCATCAGGACCTGTCCTGTGAAGGAGAATTTGATACCTGTATATTACTTTTACTTTACGATTATGCAGTGTTTTATAGTAAGTAGGAATCCTGGAACAAGTATTGCTTCAATGTATTCAACAGTAGGGACTGAATTCTCCAAGGATGAGTCATAGATTTTGTTTCTTCAGTGCTTTAGCTAAAGATTGAGCTATTCAAATGGGGATTGTTTTAGCAAACAATCGTGGGCTTTGCGGTGGTAAGCGGAGTCTTGTGTGAACGCCTAGGCTGGTCTCCGGGAGGTTGGCTGTGTTTGTTTGGAGGTGACTTGGGCTGGAGGTGGGACTGGGGCCAGGTACTGCGGTGAAGGGAGGCAGGGAAGAGCCTCTCTCTTTGGTCCTAGAGTCACAGGCTGAAGGATTGATGCTTGTAGTTTTTGCCACCAACTCTTTCTTTGCCTCTGGGGCTCTTCTCCTAGCATTCCTGGCTGATTGATTCTCATGAGCAAGGATTTGGGGCATTTAATTGCTCAGAAGACTTTAATGACTGTGATCTCAAGATAATGTCCAGACTCTTCTGCCTCTTACACAACATCACCCACAAGCTTTGGCTTTCTCTGACTTCATCTCTGGAATTTTTGCACCCAGGTCTCTTTCTATCCGCAGCTGACCCCTGCCTGTCTTCCCAGGTGCTTCTCCCACTGACCTTCTTTTTGAGTCACTTCTGGAGCCTCACAGGTGTGTTCATGGACAAACCTCTGGCACACCCATGCACTGTGTGCACTTTTATGTTGATCCTGAATGGAAACGGTCACAGCACATCCATTGGGCCTTTGCTTAGGAATATCATCTTTTCTTGCAATACCTTATTGTTTTCTCATCCTTTAAGATTCAGGTTCATTTTTCCTGGCTCTTTCCAACAAAGTTAGTCATTTCTTCCTCCTCTTAACATTGTATCTGCTACATCATATGTTAGCATCTCTCACACTGTATTGTAACTATTTCTTAAATGATCCTATAGGGATTCCGCAGGTCATGATACATTGGCCTGTGATTCTTTGGTCAATCTATTCAAACGCATCAAGAAAACATCTCCAGGGAGATGAGGGGATTTTTCTAACAGACTTCTTGCTGGACTAATCTTTCCCTGGGCCTCCTTTCCATGTGCCCTGTCCCATTCCACATGTTTTTTTATTCCTCACGAAGTCTGATTGCTGGATTGCTACTGTGGAAAGAACCCCAGGCTAGACATAGGGCCAGGACTCTAATAAAGCCCTATCACAGCTGGGCGGCCTTAGGCAAATTACTTCTCCACTCCGAGCCTCAGTTTCTTCACCTACACAATGTGATGGACAGATTGGATGATCTAGTTCTTCGACCCCAAGATTGTTTGGCCTGGGAACACCTTGAACAAATCTGAAAATGAATGTTCAAAAATACTCAAAAGTTATGTTAGTGAGGCTGCAGAGGGTCACAGACTCTAAGTAGCAAGAGTGTCCAGATGCCCCTCGGGGAGGTTTAGAGATCATGGTCCAAGATTCTGTGATGTCTTGGAAGGTAAGACCTCATTGGCATGTGGTCCCGCGTTTAGCTCCCTGGTGTCTGAAATCACCAGCTGTGGGTCCACCCACTCTTATCCACAGTCCTCCCTCTTAATCAATTGAGTAGTTTTTTAAGGTTCTGATGTTGCCAAATTAAGTACTTATCCCGGGGGTAGACAGACCCCTTTCTAGGGGCTGCTATAGACCATGTGAGCAAGGACTTCTGGTCCAGGGACAGGGGTGTTTGCTTGGAAAGCCCTGATCCTGTGGGGTTGAGAATCGCACAGCCATGGGGCAACAGCAACAAACCCTCGGCAGCAGAAATCCCTTGTTGGAGATCTGCTCATGCAGAAGCACTGGCTTCAAGGGGATTCCTTGACTGTCGGGGAGTCACCAAGGAAGCGAGGAAGCCTGTGTGCCGTCTGAACAGCAGTGTTTTGGCAGACAACGTGGTCAAGTGTGGTTGTTAAATCACCTTGGTGTGCCAAGTGCAGGCCTTCAAGGTACGATGTTAAGAAGAGACAGTCTCTGCCCTCTTGGCACTAAATTTGGGTGGGGACAGCAGACAATAAAACAAGCAATAACAATAAAAACTGATAAGATTTATGATGGAGGAAAATAAAGAGCGCTGCCAGGGAAACAGCCTGGCTAGATACCTCGGCTGGTCTGGAGAAAGTCGGGGAAGGCTTTTTGGGGGAAATGACCTCTCTCCAAGAGGCCCAGTGGGGTAGGTGGGAGGTGGCCAGAGAAGGACATGAAGAGTATGCCAAGGAATGGAACAGGATGTGCAGAGGCTTCAGGGAGCGGCAGGAGAGAACACCAAATGGGTCTTTGGGTCTAAAGAGTTTCTGTGTGCCTGAAACTCAATGCACAGAGAGAGGCATGGTGAGGAATAAGTTTGAGGGGCAGCCAGGGAACCCAGCCTGAGGGGCTACAGATGATTCTCAAAACACTAAGTGCAGGGTCACATGACCTTGGGTGAGAACTCTGAAAAATAGACCCCCTATTTATTAGAATTCCGAAGGTGGGAGAAAATTGAGGAGGTTAGTTACTCCAGTTCCATTTTTTATAGATGAATAAATGGAAACTCAGAGACTCATCCAAGGTCACTCAGTCCCTTAGTGACAAAGACATAGCCAAGACTCAGTACTCTTATGTTTTAATGATGTGTGCTGATAAACTAACTCTGGGAAGGAAAAAGAAAAAAAAAACAGCAAACCTGATTTGTAGCATTTGCTGATTTCTGTGCTGCAAATATTCCCCATGGGACCAAATTTAAGATCCCCATGTTTACCAACCAGCTCACAAAATTCCTAAATATTTTGCAATCTGCTCTTGTAAGGTGGTGCGAGTCAACCACAGCACCCAGTGGAAAGCGGATGTGTGGACCTCTTCCCAGCATGCTCAGTCACATGGCACTGGTAGCTTGAAGTCAGCTCTGTGGGAATATTTACATCATGGAAATTGGCAAATGCTGAAGGTGAAGGTCTCCCTCGCTGGAGAGCCATTGATAGGTCTTTACCACTATACCACTTGAGTGCACTGTCTGCTGGCCGTAGTCAGAAACTTCCTCAGAAGGCACCAGCTGTCCTTACAGCTCTGGGCTTGATTTCCACATCTGTTGGGCGCAGATCATATCAAAGTTTGATAAGTTCAAGACTTTTGATTTTAAGACATACCATTGTTTTTATTCAAACTTTTAATTTTAGTATAGTTTTAGAGAAAAAAATTGCAAAGATATTACAGAGAGTCCTCATATACCCCACACCCAGCTTCCTCTACCATTAATATCTTCTACTGGTGAATTTTCCAGTTAATAGAACAATATTGATACATTATTATTATTAACTAAGTCCATACTTTATCCAGATTTCCTAAGTTTTTATCTGATGTTCTTCATACCCAACCTCCTGGTTCCCATCTAAAGTATCACATTACATCACATTTATAGTCATACCTTCTTAGACTACTTTTGGCTAGGACAATTTCTCAAATTTTCCTTGTTTTAATGATCTTAGCAGTTTGAGGAGTATTAGTTAGGTATTTTATTGAATATCTTCCATTGGGACTCATCTGATGTTTTTCTCTGACTAGATAGTGATTATGAGTTTGGGAGAGGAAGACCCATTTTTTTATTACATCATTTCAAAGTGCATGCTGTCAACATGACTTATTGTTGATATTGACCTTGGTTACCTATCTATGTACCTGAGATAGTATCTGCCAGTTTTTCTTTTTTAATTTTAATGCCCCTGACCACCAAAAGTTCAGATCCATCTCACAGTGGAAAATGAGGTGAGGTAGAATATCTGGCAGAAGGGCATGGGGAAAGATATCTGCTCAGCACATGGCAGCCTGCAAGCAGAGAGAGTTTACTAGGTCCCTCCACGGTGAAGTTACTCATTCCCCCACTTTTCTATACTGTATTCCTTGGAAGTTCAAAGTCACTATGAAAACCCCATACTTACCAATGGGGAGTTATATTCCAGATCCTTGAGGGCCAAGTAACCACATAAGTTATTTAGAACTCTTCTGCATGGAAGATTTGTTTCCTCCCTCATTATTTTTTTTTTGTTCATTTATTTATATCAGCATATATTCATGGATATTTATTTTATACTTTGGGTTATAATCCAATATGACTTTAATTATTTTATTGCTCCAGATCTGCTCATTGGGAGCTCTTTCAGTTAACTTCTTTATTTCTTTAATATACTGCCATCATTTGGTGGTGGGGGGTTGTTTAGTTTTGAGGACTTCCTTATTTTCTGGCACTATAACATGCCTCAGGCTTATCTTATATATTTCCTGCCACAGTCCTAAAATAACCTAAGGATTATTCCAAGGATCCTTGCCTCCTTTTACTGAAGGATGGTAATAGAAACCAAACTATGGATATGAGGTATGCTTGCTGCTATTGGGGTGTCATTTCTTTCAGGCCCTCTCAGATGACAGAGCAGGGAATTACATATGTACTAACTCATGGATATAAACATATCTATACATATTTCTTGGTGTAGCTGTATCTATGTTAAGCTAAACATAAGCCCACAATGATATCTCTAATCCTAATCTGTGACCACATGGGTCATCCTATCTGCCTCCCCTTACTTATGCCACTCCGATAGTAAGAACTGGCTTTCACAATCTGCCATCCAGGTACCTAACTGTTCATTTCCAGTATTCATCTCTAGTGATATCAGAATTCTTCACCTAAACTAAGATGGGAAACAACTTTATCAACGTGCATACTGTATTAGTTTGCTAGATATGTAAATTAATATAGTAGTTTTAGTTTTGTAATATGTAGTATTACACATTAACAAAATACCACACACTGCGTGGCTTAAACTACAGATTTATTTTCTCGCAGATTTGGAGGTCCGATGCCCAAGATCAAGGTGCCAGCAGTGTGCTTTCCTCTGAGGGCCAGAAGGGAAAGATCTGTTCCAAGCCTTTCTCCTTGCAGATGCCACTCTCTTGCTGCCTTTAACATGGCTGTCCCTCTTTTCACACACATACCAGGTGCTTCTATGGGTCCTCATATTCTCTTCTTATAAATCCAATAAGATTGTATTAGGGTCCACTCCAATGGCCTTATTTTAAGTCCTTAAAGGCCCTGTCTCTGAATATAGTCACACTCTGCAGTACTGGGAGGTTAGGATTTCAAAGTATGAATCTGGTGGGGGGCGGGGCGGAGGCACAGATTAGCCCATCACTGTACAGTGCCAATGTATAGTTTCTTTTATGCATAGTCTCACAGACTCCACTAATTTCCAAAGTTGCCATTCAGTGAAGTTCTTGCATATGTTTGTAATACAGGTAGATTATTACTATTATTACTATTACTATTATTAGGTACTGGGGATTGAACCCAGTAGTGCTTAAGCCCGGTGCCAAATCCCCATTCCTCCTCCTCCTCCTCCTCCTCTTCTTCTTCTTCTTCTTTGTTTTTGCAACAGCATCTCACTAAGTTGCTTAGGGCCTCACTAAATTGCTAAGGCCTACCTCGAGCTTGCTCTCTTCCTTCCTTGGCCTCCTGAGTTGCTGGGATTATAGATGTGCACCAACATACCCAGCTCCAGACAGATTATTTCTTAACATCTTGCATTTCATCCTGGGATTCCTCAACCTCCTAAATGACTTTTTCAGTTCACATACATTGAGGTTCATTCTTGTTCTATAAATTTCTGCGGATTTTTCATAGTCCCACATACCCTTATATGAAGAGTTACACTGCCTAAAAAACTTCCCTGCCCTTCTTATTCTACCCTCCCTTCTTCCCCAAGCCTCTGGTAACCCTTTGTCTTTTTGCCCACACTATAATTTTGTCTTTTTCACAATGCCATACAATTGGAATTGGAATTTTGTAGTATGCAATCTTTTCAGATTGTCTCCTTTCACCTAGCAGCATGTATTTAAGATTTATCTATGTCTTTGTTGTTTAATAGGGTATTTTTTCTTATTGTGGAATAATATTCCACAGCCTGTTTATCCACTTACCTACTGGAGTTATATTCCCGATCCTTGAGGGTCTGAGTAACTACATGAGTTATTTAGAACTCTTCTGCATGGAAGATTTATTTCCTCCCTCATCATTTATTTTAGCAAATTTAACATCTTCATTGCTTCTAGTTTTGGGTGATTATGAATAAGGCTGATATAAACATTCATTTACAGATTTTGATAATAAATGTATATTTTCAAACCAATTGGGACTTAGAAGAGAGATACTTAGACTACCGAATTATACGGTAGTCTATGCTTAGCTTTTTGAGAAACCACTATATTGCTTTACAAAGTGGCTGAACCATTTTAAATTCCTATCAATCAATAACAAATGATCATTATATAATGACCCACTTTATGACTTATAATTTTCCTCTTTTATCATTTTTTATATTAATGGGATTTGGAATGATATTTCAACTCATGGAGTATACCCTAATCAAATCCAATCCTCCTTTATCCACCTGTCATCTCCTTCTCAACCTCTAGTGATTGCCCCTTTTTTTTAACTTTCATAAGAACGAATATGTAGTACTTACCCTTCTGTGTCTGGCTTACTTCACTTAAAATAATGTCTTACATTTCCAGCTTAATGCTGCTTTGTCTGAAATTAGTATAGGCATTCTAACTTTCTTTTAGAAAAGGCACTGTGTTTTCACCCAGTTATCTAACTTTCTTTGGATCAGCATTAGCATATTTCTTTCTCTATCCCTTTACTTTTAACCTAGATGAATCTATCTTTAAAGTGGGCTTCTTGGAAACAACATACAGCTGGGCCTGTGAGGTTTTTGTTTGCCTGTTTGTTTTTATTGACTCTGACAATGTCTCTTTTGATTGGCACTTAAATTGATTATTGATATAGTTGGATTAATATCTACCCTTTTTGTAACTATTTTCTATTTATTATGTTAGTTCTTTGATTCCTTTTCCTCTCTCCTTTTTTTTGCCTCCACTAACAAGAAAAGTTGCCAATTGCAAGATACATCTAATGTTAAATTTGCTAAAATGTGAAAAAATTATGTTCTAGAATCCATGACATATTGCCAGTGTACCCCCTTCACAAGAAAGTTTTGAGGCTTAAGAAAAACAATTCATCAAAACACATAGCACAGTATTTGGTTTGGCGGTGAGCACTGCCTATCACCATTGTGCTGATTGCTGTATTAGAACTTCCAAATGACTTTAGGGACCTCACAACTGATTTAGACACTGCAGTCCCATCACCGAAACATTGATAATAATCAACTTAAATACACAGCAATATAGTTCTAGACCACTTTGTTTGTAGTCACTGTGAACATGTTCTCCTAGCCCATAGTTAAATGCAGAAACCCTGATGTCAGACAGCACATGTTACTTGCAGATGTCTGGCCTTAAAGAAGTCTCTTCATCTCCCTAAGTCTCAGATTTCTTACCTTCGAAACATTTATACTAACCCCATACCCATAGAATGTAGTCAGGACCTAAATCATAGATTGGGTCAGGTGACCAAATCATAGATATTATTAAGGCTACTAGTTGTCATCATATTTCTTCCTCTGGACAAGGTGCCCCCCTGTGACTCTGTCTCTCATTTTAAGCTAGAAACTCTGGGTAGGCAGAGGCTGCATCTAAGGATTTAGACATTAGCCGAGAAAATGTCTTGAACTGTAGAGATAAATCTCTACGGGTGGAGTCTTCAGCCACTGCCATGGCCATGGGAAAGAAGATGGCACTATTTCCCAGGGGACTTTCTCTTAACCCTGGCTGGGGTTGACTTTTAGACCAAAATCCTAAAGATTTCCTGAATGATAAAGCCAACAGGGCAACGTGACAGGGACAGTTCCTCTCATGCCCAACATAAAGCGGTGAACCTGAAAGGAACACCGGCCACTTCTTTAGCCCAGCCCTGACATTTGCAGGGATCAGACACAATTCTGCTTTACAGCTGCTGTTCTCTCTTCAAGAATATTCTAGATACTACTAGTTGTTCATTTCTTTACTTGTATTTCTCTTTTATTTTTGTTTCCTGGATCTGTAGTTCAAGTTTAATGGGAACACCTTTCTCCTCAATCCTCTAACATTTTTGATGTTTGAACAACTCCCAGGCTGGGCCTTTGGACCCAGATGAGCAGGGAGACACACACATTCAGAAGAATCCTGAAGTGCTTGGCTCTGGTTTACAGCAGGGGCGGATATGTTCAGAACTAGGCCTGCCCTAGGAGGAAGTTTCTGTGTCTGTCTTAGTTTCCTGTGGTCAGGGGCTTTGTTGTGATTTTTCTGAGTCAAGGCCATGATTTTCCCAAACATTGGGCATAGCTTGCCCAACATGCTAGAAACAGCATTGCCCTCCCAGAGTCCAAGGCTTCTAGGAGAATCTAAAACCCCTTCCTTAAGTGCCTTATGAGTCAATAAGAATTCTAATGTACTGATATGGGTTGAAAGTATGAGTGTGCATATCTACAGAATTAAGAACAATTAATCTAGATTGTTGAAGCCAAGAAAAAGGCATAAGGTAGAGGGGAGAAAAACATTTGAGGCCTTAATAATGTATACTTAGGGATCTGTCTTCCCAAGATATGTGTTCTAGAAGATCCCGGGAAATCCTGGGCTGCTGAAGAAATACAGGGACAGTTCCAAACTGCCCTGTGGCCCTCCACATGGATCATGCTACTGGAAAATCGATACCTCTGATATTCCTCCTTGGCCACAGAGTAGCTCAGTCCTAGGCAGCATGTATTCTGAAAAGATAGCAGAAAAGTAACATTTCATAGGTGATCAGCTATCTAAAGCACAACTAGAAGCTGGGATGGTGACTCAGTGGTACAGTGTCTAACAGGCCTTGGGTGGTTCAATCCCCAGTACTGCCAAAAAAAAAAAAAAGCACAAAATTTCCAAGCTCAGCCTGTCACCTGGGACCTTGCTTCCTGGCCTTGCCTCACTGCTTTCACAGGTAGAAGCTGCTTTCCATCTTTGCCAGACCCCTGTGAGGCAGTGCAGTGGATTACCATTACTGGGAGTCTGAACACCTAACTGTGTTTAGCACAAAGAAATGCATATCTCACAAACCCCAAACTCCAGTGAAAATTTTCCATCCAATTGGTCTTGCCCAGAGGTTCAAACCACCAGTCACAACAGCTGAAAGAACAGCTAAGGGGTGCAAAGAACCTAGGAGCCTCGTTTTTCTGCAGGTTCCCCAGCGTTCTCCAGTGGTCCTGCTTTATTGTTGAAGGGCAAGTCTGTGTGTAGGCCCCACGGGACTCCAGCCATCCATGAGAGACATCTTTGTATGCATGAGGCCAGATTTTGGAAATACATCTATGTGCATCATTGCTTACTTCAAAGCTACCGAATTCTTTGTGTGTGTCTATCTGAATTATAAATCAGTGTTTTAGATGGGAGCAAGATTCAGAGCTATAATTAGAACCTGCTTGGAACCAGACACAGGCTACTCTCCCCCTCTGTAATTAGCACCCATCCCAGAGGGTACCCTGGGGAACTCGGCTCAGAGAGTGTGTTCCCACTGCTTGCTTTCTTTTCTTTTATCTTTGGACATGATTCTTTGTCTTTATTTTTCTTTTCAACATAAGACAAACAAAATTCCTTACTGTTAGGAACTTAGGGTTCTTAGTCAACTGAAAGCTTAAAGATACAAAGGATAAAAGTCGCTTCATAATGTTACAGTGGCAAGAAGATTGGGGTGAAATTTCCCCAAAAGGCAAATGAGCATTTGCCTGGTGGTTTGTGGTATTTTGGACCATGGATAGGGATTTGCTCAATCTCAGAATGTTTTGCTTTTGCTAGCTAAATTGTTAGCCCTTGGAGACCAGGAACCATGAGCTCTCCTTTTCTCATGCTCTAAGGTGCTCAGGGTACGGATGGGGATGGAGGACCTGGGACTCCATGTGCACACCACCATGCCCATCTCAGAGCTGTTTTTTGGAACTTCTCAGAGAGCAGTGTGCAAAGGTGGGCATGAATTGCTTTGCATCTGCAATCCAGATTCTTATCCAAAACATCCCTGCAACTGAATAATGTGCAATTTGGTAACCATGACCTGGTTGCTGTCATCCTAGTTTCACACAAAATGTAATGATCAAGAAAAATGTGAAAGGAGATTGGAGAGCTGCTGAGGCTACCTGGTTCTATAGCACCTTGGGACAATTACAAAATAAGATGGGATTATTCTGTGTATTCCCCACCTCATCCCACTACACCCCTACCCTCTGCCCTCACCTGAAAAGACTTGGGGTATTTCATTGCTCAGACTTGGTCTGTGCTGTCAACACTACTACTGTCCCCCAGCCTTGCCTGGCTCATTAGGCAGGTTCTTGGTCCATATACGTGTCCCCCTGCTCCTCCCTGGGACATGCATAAATACCCGCCAAGATGGCTATTTCTGAGAAGGATGCTAATTTAAGGAAAAAGTTCCTGAAAAGGCTGACTGGAGAAATGAGAGGAATAAAAACATCCTATACTGAAATTAGGAGAAGGAGAGGAGGGTATCAAATGAGAAGCTCTCTGGAGGTTAAATCGGAGGAGGGGAAACAAGCTGTGGCTATCAGAAAGACATTTTACTTGGAGAATCCAAAGAATGGTGTGGTAGTGTGTGTATGTTTGTTTTTGTTTTTTCCTTTGGTTGAAAGTGAAACCAGGAATAAAGAAAACAGGTTGGTCAAATTTCATATAAGAATTTCATATGAATAATAGCCAAGAACCCAATTTGAACGCGCCTGTAATCCCAGAGCTCTGGAGGCTGAGGTAGGAGGATCTCAAGTTCAAAGTCAACTTCAGCAACTTAGCAAGGCTCTGAGCAACTTAACAAGGCTCTGAGCACCTCAGCAAGACCCTGTCTCTAAATAAAATATAAAATGAGCTGGGGATGTGGTTTAGGGGTTAAGCACCCCTGGGTTCAATCTCTGGTGCAAAAAAAAAAAAAAAAAAAAAAGAAGAAGAACCCATTTGATGTTTGAAGGGAAGTGAAGAAAACAATTGATGGTAAAATAAATACACTGTAGAAACTGCCAGATTTGCTATTCCAGAAAGCACATGAGGACATCAGCTGAATAGGAGCTTCTCAATTTTGCTATAAAGAAATAGACCTTTTTTTTTTTAAACAGACATACCAGAGTTTATATATCTCAACGAGTATTGTGCTGCGCCTTAAAGTTTTCTCAGGAGACTTCATTCTCAGGGGGTAAAAAATGCTTTAGTTCTTGGAATATTTTTATATTCTTCTCTAGGTTTTTATGAGAATAGTCTTTTTGTATGTGTGCTAAATAGTCCTACTTTGAGAGTAAACCTGATTTCTGAAAACCATTTTATGTCAAAAATAATATGTGCTTATTAAAGAAAAAATTATTTTTCTGAGTATCTTGAAATTATGAATCCTGAAACAAATTTAACGCAAGGCCCAGAAGTCACATAGGCTGAAGCCTGAGTGCTTTCCACAGGACCCCTGGGGAGCCTGATGGGCAGCTGGGCTGGGGGGATATACACCTGTGGGCCAGGGACACTTGCTGGGGGGATCCTGGCTGTTCATGTGGCTCTTAGGCCAGTTCTGTTTTCTCTTCTGTCCTCAGTTTTCTCACTAAAAAAGTGGGATGGTGATAATACAACTTCATGGATTGTTGTCAATGTTAAATGAGGCAATACAGAGAAAAAATACAAAGAAAGACTTAGTAATTGTTTATTATTATCATTATCATCATTATTATTCCTTTAAATTACCTAAGCATGTGGTCAGGTTACATGGTGGGTAATCACTAAATATTGATCTTTCAGTTGCAAGGGTGATGTTAAGAATGCCAGGTTTGGACTTGAAAGTCCACTTTGAAAAGTAGATCTCCTGAAGTAACTGCAGAAGGACTAGAAAAGTAGTTCTTTTTTTTTTTTTTTTTTTTTTTTTTTTTTTGGTACCAGGGATTGAATTCAGGGGCACTCGACCACTGAGCCACATCCCCAGCCCTATTTTGTATTTTATTTAGAGACAGGGTCTCACTGAGTTGCTAAGTGCCATAGCCGAGGCTGGCTTTGAACTCACAATCCTCCTGTCTCAGCCTCCCAAGCCACTGGGATTACAGGCATGCACCACCATGCCCAGCTGAAAATCATTTCTAATTATTGTTCCTCTTCCAAGATGGAGTTTGTTCCCCTTTAAGGTCTTTCCCAACTTTAATAGTCTAAAATCATTATATTGAATTACACAGGACAAGGAGATGAATACTAACAAGAAAAAATGATGTTGATAAGGAGCATGGGGAACTGAATAAACTGTCAGAGCCAAGTAACCCTAGAGGAATAGTTTTGGGGACAGTTTTGCAGAACTGATTACCAGAGGGGCTCCTTCATGGTCTTGCCATTTAAGATGATAAGCAGGAGAGGCGTTGCTAGGGATAAATCTACAGAAAATCGCACACACCAAGGAGAGTGGGCACTTGGGTGGTTGTGGGCCAAAGAGGAGAAAGAAACTGCTTAAAGTTGGCCAAAGAGCTGATCACCTTCATGTAATGGTCTTAAATTGGTTAAGAAGATTTTCACAGCTTTTCAGAAGATTTGAAAGAGAGACTAGCTCCTGGAAGCTGCAAACTCACTGCCCTGGCTTCAAATGCCAGTGTGGTCTAGTATTATAAGCAAAGGTGTTAAAAAATGTTTTAAAAAAATGCAGAGGCAAAAAAAAAAAAAATGCAGAGACACAGTAGGGAACACTTCATGGAAATCTTTGAAGTGACAAAAGCAAATGAAGAGGAAGCTATTTGAGGATTATTGCATAATAGTTGACTTCAGTCAGGAGGGCCCTGATCCTCTCTTGTAAACAGAAGACAGAGCGAGAGCAGTGGTTGTAAACTAAAGCCAAAGAGCAGCAAGGTGAGGCATAGAAAAGAATAGCTCCTTGCCCTTCCTGGGGAATATGCATGAGAATGAAGTTTCCTAGTGATGGACAAGAATCACTAAGGAATCCTAGACGTTGACCTGCCCAGGCAAGCCTGGAACAGTGACCCCAGGCGTGCAGGAGCCTCTCCCAAAGCAGAGACTGGAACCCAGACCCTCTCGATTGAACAAGTTAGCAAACATTGCCTCTTGGGATGCTGGAGACTGAATGGGATAGGAGTCGAGGGGGAAGTGCAGGGACCGGACTGGCTGCTGGAGGAGGAGAGCAAATGGCCCAAGGAGGTTTTCCTGTCCCTGGTTCCTTGGAACCATAGAGTCAACATGATAAAATTAGCAGAGCTAAGTAGGCAGATTTGTGGGTTTGGGAGGCATAATTGGTCCTGTTTTTCTCCAGTCTTGACCTAACTGGAGTTCACTGGGTATGTAATGGAAAAAAAAAACCAGCTTGATATAAAAATACAGGAAATGCCTGCAATCACTGCTGATTACAGTAGCAGCTTTCCTTCTGTTATTTTTGTGAAGGAGAAAAAAAAACAGGGTTTGTTAGAACTCCCCCCGCCCTTCTTCCTTAATGGTAGAAACAAGTTGGGCTATGAGTTCATTTTAAGCGTTCTTCACTGTAGCTCAATGATGTCACAATCTTTATAAATAAGGGCCGAAAAGGAGACATTCAAATTCTTGTCATATGTAAAATTCCTGTGACTATAAAATATATACAAATGGCTCTAAAGTTTAGTTCATCGGCCCTGGGAGTTCCTGTTTTCAGAATTCCTCCAATTTTCAGTCCCTCTAGACAGAACAGGATGGGTTTAATGTTTAGCATAGCACCTCATTTTGCAGCATGGTTTGCATTAGTTCTAGAAGAGGTAAAATTGTTAGCAGCAATTTCTTTCCCAGAAACCATTGTTGCTTAGCGAGTGAAGCCACACCTATAAAGAGCCCCTCTCAACCCAGAGTGAGAAACACGTTGTTCTAACAGTAGGCAGAGAAAGTACTAGATGCTTACCAAAGCAGAGCTAGCAAGGAATGCCCCGCCCAGTCTCTTAGTAGCATTCATTTAGCCCATCTTAATTTTGGCTTCAGGATTCTCAATTCCTGTTGCTTGAATTGAGACAGAACTCTTTGAAATTTATAACTATAATATGCCTTTTAAAATGTCCCCTGGGAAATTTCTCCTGTCTTTCAGTTGGTGGGTACCCTGGGAATTTGCAACTGGTAGGCCACTTGGGTGCCCCCTAGGAGATTCTGGGCCCTGCCCCCCTTCCTTAAGCCCTGAGTCTCCTTTGTTCAAAAAGCTCCAGGAGATGCTGTCATAACATTCAATAGATGTAGGAAACTCAGTTCCCCAGCTCAGATAGAAAATAGAACTTGTTTTTTAGGGGGCAGCATTGTTTAGGAGGAAAAAACACTGAACTCAGCTGCAAATACTTAGTGCCCATTTTTCTTCACCTCCCTAATGACAACAGGTGATTCTGGAAATTCCTCTAGCACTATGGTTCTCAAACACTGCTAGTGATTTTGCCCCCAGGGGGCATTTGGCAATGTTGGGGAAACATTTTGATGGTTGAAACCTGGAGCTGAGCGGCAGTGAGAGACTAATACATCCAGTGGGTGGAGGCTGAGGAGCCACTAACCATTCTGCAATACACAGGCCCCACCACTAAGGATTGTGCAACCTCAGACATCTGAAGTGCTGAGGCTGAAAACCCTCCTCTCGCCTCCAAGTCTGTGATGAGAAGGGGTTAGGAGTAAAGAGGCCCCTTGTGTTGCTGATAAGATCTGTTTGGGTATCACCATGGTCTTCAGGTGGAGCTCAGCCAGAGTTGCAGGTTTTCACATCCTGAAAAAATCAGATGGAGATTTGAACTGCTGAACACAGAAGGCACAAGGGAAAGACTTCCAGTTGCCCTTTCCTCTCCTTTCTCCACTCAGCACGTTCTTGTAATTTAACTTCTTGGGTCATGTTGAACTTTCTTTCAAAGGATACCGCCATCTTGGAAAAGCCAGAAGGTCTTTTTTTTTCTCTTTCTTTCTTTTTATAAAGTTCAAGAAAGATAGTTAATCCTGATTAATGTATGAATATCCGTTCCCCACCATTTGTGGCCCCTATATATATGATCAATGTGAATATGTGGGACTTGACCTATGTGATCATAAAGATGATTTTTTAAAAGAAGAAACTGACTCATCCAGAGCTGTAAAATTTATTGTCTAAGTAAGCATGGTATCCTTTTGAACTGCTTGGATCTGTTCCCAAAGTAAAAACCATTTCTCTCCAGATGAATTTTGTTTCAAATAGAAGTTGGTTGCGTTTTTTTTTCCCCCCAAAGTTCTTTTGCTGTCACAACTTGATCTAACTAGAGCATCTTAACTTCAACAACCCTCTCAGTGTCCTTTATGTAGCATTGATATCAGCAAATGATTTGGTGTTCTTGGGATTATAAGGATTAACGCTATTCAGGCAGACGGTTCTCATTTCCACCTCGGTGTACCTGTTGTAGACATTTCATGGTTTATGGGCTCTTGGAACCAGACTGCCTTGACTCTTTTATGGCATGAGATCAGTCTGAGGAGGACCGTCCCCACACTCTTAGGCAGGCTCCACCTAAGAACTGAGGGCGGTGTCTTGATCTTTCCCTCTGATACCAGGGTATCCTGGGCAGTCCCTCCTTGTCAAAGTCAAAGGACTCCCCCAGGTGCCTGGAAATACCTGTCCAGTCTGTGCAGCACCACACTGTAGGCCTGAAATGTTGCAGCTACCTAGAGGAAATGTGCATCACCTGGCATGAAACTGGGCTTGTGGGGATGGCTAACACATGTTGGATTATTGATTGATGGGAAATCTGGGGTCAGGCTCACAAATTTTAATATGAGGATCATGTGGCACTAGGCATTCAGCAAATATCAACAAGTACATTTGGATCGAAAATAGAAAAGCATAAACATTCTCAAACACCGAAATGTGTTCCCAATGATGCTCATGAACGCCCATATACAGGAGTCAGGATCTGATCCTGGGGTAAAGACAGCACTATTCTCTCTTACAGTCAACTCACTCACTGAGTGGGCCTCTCCTGAACTGAGTTGGTGGGTAATTTACTAATTTATAAACTTATTTTTTGTTGCACTAGGGATAGCACCCAGGGCCTTGAACATGCTAAGTAAATGCTCTACCCCTAAGTTTCACCCAGCCCCAGGTTTGCCGGACTTTTAAAAGGAGCATGCTGGGCCAAGGGAAAAATCACCCTGATAACTATTAGTAATTATTATTGCATTGTTAAATTGAACAAAGCAATGAGTGTTTCCTGTATATTCTCTCATTGAACCCTCAGAAAAGCAATCTGTAAGACTGATAATATAGTCCCCATTTTACAGATGAAGAAATGGAGGCTTCACATTGAACTATGAACCAGAAATATCTAATGGTTAGAAAGTGAGGGAGCAGCATTGGACCTAGCTTTGACTGACCGAAGTCTGTTTTCTTTAGTACTGTGCCAACAAGTGTTTGCCTCCATTATTAGTAGAAGAGTCTTTGTGAAGCCAAACTATTTTTCATATAAAATTCAGTTCTGTCCTCCCTTGTAAAGTTGGAGAAAGAATTCTAGAGTACTTTATCAGAGCACCTTGCCCTCGGTCTTTGGGGCAATACTACTGCCGAGTGGCTCTGGTTTCAGAAAGCTCTCTCTGGAATGTATGCTTAAACTTTAAAAAGCATACTTGCACCAGGTACGGTGGCACATACCTGTAATCCCAGCGGCTTGGGAGGCGGAGGCAGGAGGATCGCAAGTTCAAAGCCAGCCTCAGCAAATGGAGGTGCTAAGCAACTCAATGAGACCCTCTAAATAAATACAAAACAGGGATGGAGGGGCTGGGGTTGTGGCTCAGTGGTGTGTGCTCACCTAGGCACTGGGTTTGATCCTCAGCAACACATAAAAATAAAGACAATAAAGTCCATCAACAACTAAAAAAATATTTTAAAAAAAGGGCTGGGGATACGACTCAGTTGCTGAGTGTCCCTAAGTTCATTCCCCAGTGCCAAAAAAAAAAAAAAAAAAAAAAAAAGAAAGAAAGAAAGAAAAAAAAAGTATGCTTGCTCTAGTTCATTAGCAAAAATGTGCAAATACAAGGAAAGGAAAAGTTTTACAATGGAAAATGCTGGAAGTTTGTTTTTTTGTTTTTGTTTTGTCTACACACTGCTGGAAACTCAGAGTAAAAAGAAAAGCAAATCACACACTTTCATGTCTCACACTGTTAACTCCAATTGTGGGACAGTGACTGGGAAGTAGAAAGGCTGAAATGAGGATTAGTGAGATAATGAGGATAAAAGAGTTTCTGGAAGTCAAAAGTACTACATGAAAGCAAGGACTTTGTTTTAAAGAGAGAATGAATGATTTGGCCTATTTACTCCTAGAATCCTTAAGATTTCTGTATCTCATAGACCAAAAGCCAGTGTGATAGTCTCCACGTTATATGGTATCCTAGTCACTCTTCAACACTTAGGTATTTGGTGGTGACGGTTGGTGCCTTTCCAAACTCAAAGAGATTAAGTTGCTGACAATGAACCAAGAAGCAAATGTTTATGAGGCACATTACTGATTGAAGGAAAGTAAACTCAAGGCAGAGGAGTTTAATCAATTTGATGGAGCTAGAGTAGATTGAAAGTGACTTTTTTTGGAGGTGGGGGGCGGTGTGGTGGTGCTGGGGATTGAACCCAGGGCCTCATGCATACTAGGCAAGTGCTGTATAAGGGAGTTATATCCCAACTCGGAAGAATGACTTTCAACTGTTTGCATATTAATAAAGAAATTTAGAGTCAATTGGCTGATATTACTGTTATTTCCCATTTTTATTTTGGCATTGTCTCCTGAGACATAAATGACTATGAAGAGACAGCTGTCTCAAGATCAAGAACTTCCTTTCAAAGAATAGTTCAGACTACTCAACTAATATTAATGTAAACCAGTTCCTCTTCCTCTATGAAACCTTATTTGATCAGTTCCCTTGACTCTGTTCTGTAACTGTTTTCTTTGTCCAGTTAAAGACTTCTATTTATGTTAAAAATGATCATGTAAAGCCATGGCTCTGCGTTGGTGTCAGGGCTTCTGAGAAGAAGAAAGAGATCATGTGCTTTGTCCTCAAAACTCCACTCATTGATCTAGGTTCTTTAAGTACTGGGGATGAGTCTGTCAGCCCTCTGAGCTTCCACTCCTTGTAGAAAAGATCCTCACATAGTCAATGTGGGGAATTATATAGATGGTATGTGTGTGGTTACAGATTATAGTAGCCCTAAACAATTAAAAATAATCTCTATACTAGCAATCACCACTTACTTGTGAATATGGTGAGTCTTAAAAAGAACTTTTTTATCTTATCTGGAAAGAGGAATGTGTCACTCAGACTATCTTACTGAGGCATAAATGAAGACACCTTGGTAATTATCTGCAGTGATGTCTTATCTATTTCAGCCTATAATTGCCTAATGTTTTCTCCTTGTAGCAACTTCTCAAGTTCATCTTCACTGCATATAACTAAACATGGCATATATATATATATATATATATATATATATATATATACACTAAGTGTTGAAGAGTGACTAGGATACTATATAACATGGACTTTAATTAGAAAATTGGACTTTAATTGATTTGCAATTACATCTTTTGAAATATTAGGAGAAATGTCTTTGGGAAGAGTATTTAAGGAAATGAATTAATGGTCAGTACTATAGATAATTCTGTAGAACTCAGTAGTCCAAGTTCTGATACAAGTAAAAAATAGGCATAGTCCCATCATGTGGTTGACAAGGGATTGTGTGGTTTCTGATAAACTGTGCTTCTTTAGAAAGTCCTTTGGAACTAGTTGATGACAGTGACTTTTTTGGTAGACAATTTAGGTAACAATTAATGGATTTTAAATTAAAGTTTGAGATTCTGGGAATCAATGTATCTGGAAGAGGAATCTTTTCTGAAGTCCATATATTGCATTACAGTTTGGCTGCTATATATAGGGCATGAACAGGGAAGGGGCAGGAGGACCAACTTACTGTATATGGTTATATATTGTGAGGAGGGAAACAAATCAGTCACTGCCTTCATCTAGCCAAATACAACACATTTATGGACTTTTTTTTCACTTCTCAATGGCTTTCAATAATTTCCTTCTCCTAAATCCACATATGTCAATAAATGTGGACATTATAAAAAATACCATTAACAGTAGAGACACACTTAGTAGGTGTTTAAGTAAGGAACTTTGAGAATAAAACCAATGTTAAGCCTAAAACAATGAGTCATTCTTAATTCACATTAAGATTAAATAAGCATGAAAATCAGAGACCATTCATACATGATTAGTGCCATCACAACATGGAGTGTGAATCAAAATCCAGTTGTACGTGTCTTCATTGTGTGTAAGTGAAGGGCCTGTTTTAAATGATTAAGAATTACTTAAGACAGGTTAATCTGTGCAAAGATCATGGCAGATGTAAGCAACAGGGTTGGAGCTGCCAAGCCAGGCACTAATACCTCAGCAGGTTGGTTCTTGCTGTGGGGTTTCAGGCAGTGTTGCTTTGTCAGCTTGGCATCCATGTTTGGGCATAGGTAGTGTTATGTTTCTAGAAAAAAAAATTACTTAGTGGATCTTTCCTTAATAAGGACTTCCAAGGTGCCTCCTGTTTTGGAAGCTGACTCTGTTCAGCCCACAGAGATCTCTTTGGATCTCCTCTTTGTCCCTATATTCGTTCTTAACTACCAGATATTTATTAAGTTCTGACTGTATCCCAGGCAGTGTGAAAGGTGCTCTGGTGATTGAGTAGTGACCCAGATCCAATCCCCTTGTTCCCTCTTTGTGGACCTCATTGCCTTGCAGGGTCCTTCACATTTCCTTGTGGCAAATACTATGGCAGGGGAAGTCCAGGTGCCTTGGACTTCTTAGGAGGGGCACTGAACTGAATTAGGGATTCTATGCACACTTCCTACAGGAAGTGATGGGAGTCATTGGCCAACGAAGAGAACAGAGGAATTTTGCACATAAAGGGAGCAGTTTTTGCAAAAGCCTGAATGAAAGTGAGCAGTTAATAGTTTGCGTCTTTTATTGGACATGTATCTCCCATTTTAATGCCAGATTAAATGCCTTTTCCTGGAGGTAATTCTTTCTTGCATTCCTACATAGGTTTAGCATGGACCTGGTTTATGGCAAAGATTTGACAAATATGGGTCCCCTCTCCTTTTCCCTTGAGCATTCAGACTGAAGACCAAGGAGTACTGCTATCACAGGCTCCCTGGAGAGTGGTGGGTGAAGAGCTGGGAAGAGCATGCAGGCTAGTGGGCATCACATGCAGGAAAAGGGGTACCACTGAGGCCAGGCAAGGATACATGCAGCAAGTGAGGTTTCTTAAGGCCCAACATTAACACACGTTTCCTAGATCAGTTCCTCCAAGGTATGTGTGCAGTTGAGCTTCAAACTTCAGACTTGATGCTGTTTTAAGCCTTAGGCCTTTAACCTAGGAGATGGGGGACAAATGGAAAAAGAGAAAGGCTTGAGGCCAGAAAGCTTACAAATTTGGGTCTTTCTAGTTCATTCTGCCTCTTCAGTTTCGATTCTTTATTTAGCTTTCAGGTTTGCTTGGCTCAGCATCGTTGATCCTTGCCCCTCCACCATTAATCATGGATATTTTCTTCACATATCACTAAAACCCTGGATTCTTAGAATCTGTTTTAATATAAAAGCCTCCCACATAATGATTCCTGCAGGTTTTAATAAGAAACTTAATGTTTTATTTTGAAGTTGGAGACAGCTATGTAGAGTTGGTTTTTTTAAAAATTTATTTTAATAAGTAAAAGAGAGCATGTGCACCCTAAGCCAGTCTCTACCCATAGTCTCTCAGCTTCTGCACATTCACAATCATGTCAACATCCATGGCCAAATCTGCCCCAACCTGCTCTCAGAGCGGAGGCTGGATACCTTCACTATTGCTTATCACTGCTCTTGAATGCTTTTCACGGTATTGAACTATGCTGTCAACCCAAGTTGTGTATTCAGCAGATGATCAGCAAGTACCTGTGGTGAATGTACAATGTCCAGCAGGGCCTCTCCACCCTTCAACACAATACCCTACCTCCCAAGATAATTCCAAGTTTGTAAGTCTTGGATAACCTGCTACCATGAACGAGCAAGGTGGGGCCGGGGGACTGGTCAAGGTTCTTTACAGGATTTGTGGAGCACACACTCTGTACTTGGAACTGTTATGAACCTTTCCAACATTATCTCATTTGAGCATCACAGTAAGCCTTTGGAAGTGAGTGTTGTTATCCCCGTTTCACACATTAGGAGCCTGAGGCTCCATGAGATTAAACTGCTGTTGTCACATGTTGTTAATAAGAAATCAGAATAATCTCAGACTCGGCTCCATGAGACGTCATGTTCTCCTGCTTAAAATCAGGCAGCTTTGTCTTACTGATCCTTAAGAGGCATCATGAAGGGTCCTTATTTTGACAAATATTCCCTAATCCTTACATCCTTAATATTTTTTTCCCTCATCTGTCTTAAATATTTCAAAAAATAATTTTTTAATTTGTTCTAATTAGTTATACATGGGAGTAAAATGCATCTTGACACATTGTACACAAATGGAGCACAACTTCTCATTCCTCAGGCTCTACATGGAGCAGCATCACACCAGTAGGGGAATCATATGTGTATTTAGGGTAATAATGTCCGTCTCATTCCAATGTCCTTCCCATCCCCACCAACCTCCCTTCTCCTCACTTTCCTCTGCGCAATCTAAAGTTCCTTCATTCTTCCCTACCCCCCACCCCATTATGGATCAGCATCCGCTTATCAGAAAAAAAAAAAAAAAATTGGCCTTTGGTTTTGTGGGTCTGTCTTTCAACCAGTTTTCCAAAGGTCCAAGTCTAGTTTTTTGATTGACCATGAAGATCCTGTTGATAAGCCAATGAACTGTGATTACTGAGGGAGAAATCAGGACTGGGGTAAGCACACTCCTCAAGGCCTTCCTGGCAGGAAACTTCAGCGGTCCAGAGAGCAACCAGACAGTATTTCTTGACCACCTTCTGCTCCTGGCAGTGTGTGTCTGGGGAGAATACAGACAGTGCAGCCGACGCAGATCATTCTTTGAGGAGTTCACAGCTTCCTGGGACTTCCTTCTCTACCACCCATCTGGGCACACATGGAGACTGGGGTGGGTTCATACCTCACTCTGTGGGGCTCCCCAACCCTACCCTAGCTATGGTCTGTGGGGCAAGGTACTCAGTCTCTAAATCTCAGTTTGGTCTTCTCTAAAATGGGAGTTATAACAGGAAACATTTCACAGTTTGGTTGGGGGGGGTGATGAAATAAGCTCTTTGACATAAAGGGCACTAGTAAATGCTTACCAAATGCCATCGTTGGGCTCCATACCCTGCTGGTTTCACATGACGTTGGCAGAAGCCAAGTCTTTAAGAGTCACAGAGGCCAGGGGCACATGGAAGGTGCTTGACACATGTTTGTTGTTTAATGGGAAAGAAACAAGGGCATGACCAGAGTTAATTCCAGCTTAAACATTCATTGCACCTTCACTCCTTGGCATTATGTATTATTATATTAGTGGATTGTCTCATTTCATGCTAGAATGTAAGCTCCATGAGTTCAGGGACCTTATTTCTTAAAGTTTAAGAAGAGTGTATGTCACATAATATACACCCTAAAATACTGGTATGCATGAACAAATCATTTTTTTTTCCCTGTGAAGGGAAGCAAGCTAAGTAGGACCCTAGGACCTCCTGTGCCTGGGTGACCATGTTACTTTCTCAGCTGGGACTCCAGCTGGCCTGGCTTCTCGCTGGACGTCTCCCCTGGGACATGCCTGTGCCTGTGCCTTGGCCCAGCAGCTAGAGGACCCAGGGCAGGGCTCTGTGGGTTGGCAGCTGTTTAGTTTTATGTTGTAAGATTCAACTGGGAGTTGCTGCCATTTGGATTTATTATTTTAATTGTTTTACAGTTTATACTTGTGCCCTGCAGTGATTTTCCATTAAATCAGAACATTCATGGTTTCAAAAAAGAGCAGGTATGGTTGTGGGTGTTTATCTTAACAGCTAATCTCTGGCAATACATACACTATTTGCCAGTCATCAACAGATTAGAAAATTAGCATTTGTTTAATTAACCTCCATTAGGGACTGTCAGCACATGAAAATAGTGATTTTTTTTCTTAAGCCTGATAAGATGACAGATTTTGCTTTTGTATACTCTTAAGCTTTTAAGAGTAATTGTTTTTTGTTTTGTTTTGTTTTCATCTCAATTAGCATAAAGCATTAGGTTGGTAAGAAGAAATTGCAAAATTGGGAAAAGACCAACAACACAAAGTATGATCTAATAAGTCACTTTTAATTAACTTTTATTTTATGTGGTATGTACACTATATGTACTTTTGTTACATGAAATTAAATAACATATATAATCATACAGAATAATCTTTTCATATATTAATCATACTATATACTGTATTGCATATACTTTATTATATATTATCTGTTGTATATATATATATGAGAACACATAACTTCCAACATCTGTCTACATATAGCATGCGTTAATCATAAGGTATGCTTTATTGTATATGTACTTTTTGTATTCACCTTATTGTACAAATAATTAAGTACAATCATGCCCTGCATAAAGAAGTTTTATTTAACAGCAGGCTGTCTGAACAGTGGTGGTCCCATTAGATTGCATTATCTGGAAAGGTAGTCTGTGTAAGTTGTGATGTAAGTATGATGTTCACACTACAACAAAATCACCTAGTGACACAGTTCTCAGAACATGTCCCTATCATTAAGTAGACTGTATATATGACTAATAGATGGGACAGAGAAAGAGAGCTTGAGAGTTACTTATTACCGAGGCCTACTCTTACAGCACATACCTGCCTTCTTCCAGAATATATAAAAAGGCTAACTCTCAACATTTCTCTCCTCTCCGCATCTTTATGTGCTATTAATCGTACTGTTTGTCATACACACACTTCACTCTACATTATTATATATGTAATTTTAATTAAGATTCATGAATTGGAGCAGCCTCCACTCTACAAAATAGAATGAGAGTTCCCATAGTAGCAGAATAGTGGGTCTTGTAAGGAAAGTGGGGAAAGAAACAGAAAAATAAGAAAAACCTGGTTACCATCAGGTGACTTCAGATTACTTTTTTGTAAAGGTTAAATCGGAATAGACTTTCTTATCAACTAAAATTGGCTTGTTTGGGGATTTGGCTATTATCTCTTATCTGATTTCTGGGAAGGTCAAATAAACAACTTGGTTTCGGCCTGGTGGTTTGGATCTTCAGCATGAGTAACTCCATTTTGGTTTGGTCTGTTGGGCCTGGCACAGGAGGAGCTCAGTCCAAACCAATAGATGCCTATGAATTTCATTTAATAAATATATGAAATAAGGTAAATGGTGTGATTAATACCTGTAGAGATATAGATATGTGAGTGTTGAGGGTTATGTTTCCTGGTACACCCTCACAGCCTGTGTTAACCGCCTTCCTAGTTTTCAGTAAAGTTTCAGTTTTGGACTTGACACTAGCCATATTTTTTAATTTCAGAATAGAATAGTTGGAGGACTTATTTGTCATAGATTGGAACAACCAGCAAATTGTCTAAGCTCTTGCTTTCTGGCTGAGAAATGTTCTTTCCACCAACCTTGTCGCGTATCTCCACTTGGTTTGGCTCTTTGGCTGGCCAACTGACTTACCTCACACACCAGCTTCATGAAAAATCAAATTAAAATATGCATTCTTCACAGGTAGAAATTGCTACTTGACCTTTGGAGATTCTTAAGATTAGTAAAACCATAAGAGCTAAATGTGAGGGCCTTCTGCTATCTGTGTGTGTACCCCATGTCTTCAGTGTACTTCCATGACCTGAACTGTAGGTTGACTTTGTTTAAAAACTGGGTGTCACTCTTTCCTGGAGCAGAGATGGGTCAGCCTTTTTGAAGTACCTCCCTCCATTGAACATAACTCACTCATAGCTCAACTGCATCTATGGCCAAACCACCTGCGTGAGTGTGAGGATCATTCAGTTGGTGGTTGCCGGGAAAGCCAGGAAGTGAACAGCAGTCTCAACCAAATGACATCAAGAAAATCCAAATCCTGTTGCAAGAAGGTTTTAGGATTAAAAAGGGGGGGTGGGAAGGAAGCAATTGACTCAGGATGAAGCTAAGCAGTGGCCCTGAGGATCCTCAGGAGGCAATGCCAGGCCCCCTCCTGCAAGGTCCTGGGAAGTGGCATTGGAGCCAAGCCTGGCCTAAATCACTTACTAACGCTCTAGTCTTCTGATCAATCCATGTAGGTCCCCTGGAGGAGGTACATTTTAATCACTGCTTGTCCAATTTATCTCCGTTACATTAGAGATTTGCAAATAGTTGGGAAGGACACATAGTACAGGGAAGGACGAATTTTAATAAGTAAGTAAAGAAATATCCAGAGTACAGATTCCCCCTCCAATGGAATAGTCTGGTAGGCATTGCTGGCCAGGGAACCAGAAGGCATTGGGCCTGGGATTGGAGAGGACAGACAGCCCAGGAATGCTGAACTGCTAGCGGGTCAGAGCACCATGCACTGACCAACCAACTCCTCAGGGACAGCCTGGGATGGGCATCAGTGGAAGAAAAGCTGCCAGATCCTTCTAGACTTTAAGGCTAGAGTTCGTGGAGAATAAGCAACTTCTGTGGATTTTCCTTGATTGGGCTTCTTCCTGCATGGGGACTGCTGCTGCTTTGCCCAAGGTCATGTCTCCCAGGGTCACAGTTTCAGAGTTATTGCTTTCTTTTCTTGTTTTCCCTGAGTCAAATTCTGGAAATTCCCTCCCTTCTTCCCATGGCAAGTTTGAGGTTTAAGGCTCTTTTCGTTACTGAAGCTATTCACTGGGGCTGACCCTGGTACCTGATACCTCCATTGGCTTGAAAAATCTTTTCTCAAAAAATACAACTACTGCTACTACTTACTGTTAGTATGTCCAAGTTATAGGTCTTTGGTTTTTGTTTTTTATTTATGGTGCTGGGAATCAAACTCAGGACCTTGCGCACACTAGGCAAGCACTTTGCCACACACTGAGCTTCACCCCCAGCCCCGTTATTATTTCTAAGTTAGAGTATCAAGACATAGAAAGAAAACACCAATAACTATA
Source organism: Callospermophilus lateralis (assembly GCF_048772815.1). Taxonomy (NCBI): domain Eukaryota; kingdom Metazoa; phylum Chordata; class Mammalia; order Rodentia; family Sciuridae; genus Callospermophilus; species Callospermophilus lateralis. The sequence continues at coordinate 36,402,010 of NC_135318.1, forward strand.
AATAAGGAAAAATAACTATCTCCTGGGGCCTCAGCTAATTATAAAGAGCTCTGAATTACTGAGTTGTAGAGCCCTGTTGCTGGCTGATTGTACCCTTTGCTTGAGATTCTCCCTCTTCCTGGGCCTCCAGACACCACAGTCTCCTGACTTTGCTCTCTGGCTGCTACATCACAAGTCCTAGCCATTCAGTATTGCATTTGCTCACCAGTCTGTTCTAGCCCTCTTCTCTTCTCACACTATACACCCTCTTCCTAGAAGATCTCACTCATACTCTCTCTAGCCCAAACCTCCACATGGAACCACCTGGTCAGAACATTCAATAGGATGTCTCCGAGGCACCTCAGTCTGAGCATGTGCAGTCTGAACTACTGGTCCACCCTTCCTCTCATCACAAAACCTGGCCTCTCTGGTACACAGTAGGTGCTTGGTCAATATTCACCAAAGGGATCAATGGAGGATGTCTTTATTTCACAAACTCCAGCAGATTGTGTCCTCCCTGATGAAGATGAGGGATTCTTCTCAACCTGCCTCATCATCATGCATCCTCCTCATCTTTTAATCCACAGATCTGAGCCCATAAGACCATGTGTGGGCATGAGCACAGTCCTGCCCCCTTCCTCACTGGCATAGACGCGTGCACTCACACGCACGCGCTCGCGTGCACACACACACACACACACACATATCTGGTCAGCTGAAATGCACCGCGCGGTCTGAAAGCAAATACCTCCCCTGGCCAAATTAAACAAATACAAATGTGAGATTTCTTTTTTAAGAATAATAAAATCTGTTTTCTGTCCCTTCAGAGGTCAGTCCTTCTTTCAGCCCCCTGGCCCTGCAGTAGGTCTCTGATAGCCTCCAAGTAACTCGGGTGACCCTCCGTTTGCAGGAAGACGTGCTTCCCCTACATCCCCCTCAACTTGTGGGGAGTTCCATTCGCATTTCCTCCACTCTTTTTTTGGGCTGGGGTGACCTGCAAAGGGCTGGCCCATCTCCGAGCACGTGGCTCCTTGCGTGGATGAACAGGGAAGATGTACACTAACTAAAAGTTTTGGCAGCTTCTTCTCCTGACCAAGGAGCTTTTTGGATTTTCCTGTCCGGGAATTGCAGGCCCGGCGTCAGGTTCTGAAGACCACTTCCACCACGCTCCAGGCACGCCTCCAGGAAGGTTACTCTTGGTCCTTCCACTGTAGTGGCGCTTGCTGTGATGACAGTGTTGGCTACACTAAGAAGGGCATATCGCTGGGCCCAAACAAGGCGAGGCCAGCAGCTGTGCCTTCTAAGGCTAGTGATGGTGTCCTGTTTTTTCCCTCTGCTGTACAGTCCCTCATCCCCAGTGCCCTGGCCTATGTCCATGTCTCCCTCCAGACCCTAGGCCCCTCCTTAAGGACAGGAATTATGTCTTTTTTCTCAGTATCTTCAAGGCCTCGCAAGAACAGGCTCAGAGTAGAAGAAACTCAGTAAATACTGTGGAATTATTACACGGAAGGCCAGGTCGGTAAGGGATGTTGTTAGTTGTTATAATTAGGCCGTTAACTAGACTGTCACTAAAACAGACTTATTACAGGATCTGCCCGTTATTCCATTCCAGCGTTCAATGAACATTGAGTACCAGGCACTTTGCAGGGCTCTGGGGACCGAGTTATAAACACAAAGATGCAGTCCCTGTTCTCATGGAGTTCATGCGAGGTAAACCAGTCATACTTCAGGAGATAAGCAAGCAAAGTAATTACAAGATGTGAGCTGGGCTGTGAAGGAAGTGACCAAGGTGCTGTGGCTGAGATTCAAGTAAGGATTGGGGGTGGGTTGGACTCTTTAGATAGAGGGATCAAGAGAGGCATCTTTAAGGGTCCAGCCGAGACGGGAACAATAAGGATTCTGTTCTCTAGGGGGAGAGGACAGTGCTGTGGCAGGAAAGCATTTGGTGAGCCTGAGGAGCTGCCAGGGACCCAGGTGGCTGGAGAGAAGAGGAAAGTGGCCAAAATGGCAGGGAGATGGGCCAGTCCCTGAGGTAGAATTAAGGAATTTCAGCTCCACACTGCCTGCCACGGAAGGGGCTGCAGGGTTCGCAGAGGACTCACAGTTGCTTGGGGCTATTCCTGAATATGAAGGGGTGAATGGATGGGAGGATGGAGAATAAGCCAGACTCGGCTGTCTCTGGTGGTTTTGACCTCAGTGTAATCTTTTTAATAATAATGTTTGAATTTTTCTATATGTTTTTTAGAAATGTGTGGCTGCCCAGGGCCTGGGTCTGAGAATTCTCCTCTCTACTCACTTATTCCTTCATCCACTTGAGCAAACAGTCCTGAGGTGCTGAACTACACTGGCCACTATGGCAATCAGAGGCCCTCTCCTTGTGGTGTCGTCCATCATTTAAGACAGACACATAGTAGGGCCAATCTTAGGACATCAGGGTAGGAGATAGGGACCGGCTAAAGGCCTACCAGCCCCTAGTTGGGACTGTAAGGGGGACAGGGTGAAAAACGAGGCTAGAGGGCCATGTTCATGGAGACTATAAAAGGTCCCTCACTCCACACTAGAAACCAGGTTCCTGGGACGCCATTGAAGAATACAAAGAAGAGAGAGCATCGTCTGATTTACATTTTGTATTAAAAGGCCTGCCGGCAAAAGTTTGCTCCAAGGTGAAAAGGAAACATTTGGTGTTCACTAGCCAGGATTGCAGGTCCAAGCTTCATGGGCTCCAACTTCCTCCACTTCCCAGGCTCCTAGACTGGAAGGGTCCTTGGGGATTAACTCATCCATTCTTATCTTACTTTGAGGACAATAATGCCCAGGAAAGCAGCTTGCTTGGGGTCACTTTTGTCCTTGACTCCAGTCTGTATTCTGAGCTGCTATTTTGATGAGTAAGTTGACCAATGGCTTATAGAGGGTGGGAGACCAGATATGGGTGTCATAATGATCCTAGGAGCCACAGGTCAATGTCTGTCTCCCATTGGTGGGAGTCAGGAATTTATCCAGGCCTATTAAGGATAAGAAAGTGCTTGTCTTTCTATGGGTTTAAAAAATAAATTGGATAATCATACAATCAGATAAGTTATTCTGCAGTGATTCCAAGTTGTAATGCCCAGGTACAGCCCCAGGCTATTTATTTTGGCTGTAAACTGGGTTGCTGTTTGACACCTCAGGTTCCCAGCTGTTGGTGTAATGGCTGAAAGTCTGCTTTCTCCAGATAAGGGGCCATCTGGTGAAAATAGCCTTGTCTAGGTTATCAGTTACATCTTATAAGCATATTGCCACGAGTCAGGAACAGCTACCATCTTAACAACAGCAACTGTGCTCTCTGCCCCACAAAAGGGCAGAGTGTGGATGTAATACTTTTTTTTTTCTCCTCAGGCAACATAGTAAAGTGGCTAAGAATATGGAAGTGTTGTTAGGAAGGACTGACTGTCACTATTCACCACCTGTGTGTCTAGGACCAGTTAAATAACCCCTCAGATCTTTTATCCTCCCCAAGGAAATGGGGATAATATTTATCCTACCAGAAGGGCCCAGTGGTACATGCCTGTACTTCCAGCTACTTGGAAGAATCAGGCAGGAGGCTCACTTGAGCCCAGCAGTTTAGGGGCAGCCTGAAGAACACGTCACCTTCATCTCTAAAAATGATAATCCTCATTATCTACCAGATTCACAGAGTGTTTGTTGAATTAAATGAGATAACACTGAACCTGGCATAAAAAGGATTTGGGGGAAATTTTTTATAAAGGTAGTTATTATTTTACTCCTAAATGATTGAGTTTTCCCCATGAAGAGACTTGGGGAACGTTTTCCCTGCTGACTGGCCCATATGAAATATTGCCTTGACTCAGCACTGTAGTAGAGAATTTTGAAATCCTTTACCTTGGGCTTTGAAACAAATTGTGCTTTTGCACTTTTTCCCCCCTTGGTACCGGTGATAAAACCTAGAGACACTTTGCCACTAAGCTACATCTCCTTTTTATGTTTTACTTTGAGACAGGGTTTCACTAAGTTGCCTAGGGCTCATTAATAAGTTGCTAAGGTTGGCTTCAAACTATGATCCTCCTGCCTCAGCCTCCCCAGTCCCTGGGATTACAGGTGTGTGCCATTGTTCCCAGTTGTGCCTTTGCTTTCATTGGAGAGGCAATAGATCGACCTTGCTTGCTTCTTGGTTGGTCTAGGGAGGTTTTTGAGAGATTCAGCTTTCCTGGGAGCAAGAGAAGGTTCCTGCCACAGGGAATGCTACAGAGAATACTGGAGGGTTGCATTTATCAATGCCACAACATTGAAGGGAATCTGACTATACATTTCTTTTGAAGGTATTGATTGTCGAATATGAAAGTGTTTGGTTTCATTTGTCAAAAACATCCCCATTCCCATCTGACTAGCCACTCTCATTCACAAAGTCTCCACTATTTGTCCAAAAATAAGCAGAGTTTCTTTATAACCTCCCTCAAGGGCCTGTGCTCTGGCAACCCAAATACTTGGCATCCCTGAGTAATTTTCTGATCTCTTATCTTCAAGTAACTGAAGGAATTTGCTCTCATGTGCATGGCTCTGAGGCCTGAGCTTTGTGGAACTAATGGGCCACAGGGGCTAAAACATTAAAATTCAGGTTCTAGTTAAAGGACTCAGGCACAAATGAATCTCATCTTTCATGATGAATTTTTGAATCATGCAAAAAGATATTTTTTTTTCCATTTTTTGCCTGATAGGTTAAGTGCCTCATGTGCCAACCCTCTGCTAAAATGCTGTGTGGTTTACTGAAGGAAAAGTTTCCTGGCCCTTACTCTGGAGGTATCTACCATCGAATTTGGAAGATACAGTGGCCCAAATGGGAAAGGCTGTGTTCAGAAAGGATGTGACAGCTGAGCTGCCCAGTGAGGCAAAAAGGGTTCCATCGAACACATGAAGTTCAGGTCCTGGCTCACTTCACTAATGTGGGCTTATTCACTGCCCACCCCCACCCCTGGAGATCCCCAGTTGATAGCATGTGGTAGCCACTCCCAGGGCCAAGATCCCAGTCCTAAGTAGGTTATTAAGTGTCTGGAAGCTGTCACATCCATCCTGGTTATTAACACCTGAGTGGCTCCATTCCCACCCCTACTCTACCCCGGACCCTCACCTTTGGTTTCTTCCTGGGGAGCTTCGTGTTCTCATGCATGCATGGGGCGGGGGTGGGGGGTCCTATAATTTTCTTATAGCTAGACTGAAAGTCTAGTGTATCTCTCTTTCTCTCTCTCTCTCTCTCTCTCTCTCTCTCTCTCTCTCTCTCTCATCTATCTTTGGTGGCTCATACCAAATAGGAGACACTAAATATTTTTCAAAAATGAAGAGTCATTAGGGATTTGGTGACTTTTCCTGGCAAGGGATCCATATTTTAAGAAATAATTTTGAGAGACCCCTGGAGAAGGCAGAATTTCTGAAGTAACTACATATCCCAAGCACTGTACTAGAGCTTTCACACAGGTTATGTTGTTCCATCCTGGCAATATAATCCCCATTTAACAAATAAGGAAACTGAGTCTCATAGGTATGTTGGACCAACCCACCATTAACCAGCTAGGAAACAGCAGATTCCCGTTCAGAATGGCCTCGCTTCCTACCTGAACAAGGGAAAGAGAGAGGTTGGGGGTCCCACTCTGCATCTAGATTACAACATGAAGGACTGACCACTTCTTGTGTATATACCACTGCCACAGATTTGATACACACAGTGCCATACCTTGGGGGCAAGTGTTAGAAGCCAAGATATGTGTTTCAAATTATTCTAGACATATTGCTATAGAGCTCCACAGTTGGTTTCTTGTCATATTGAAAGCATACTTCACTGGGCGTGGTGGCACATGCCTTGAATCCCAGTGGCTCAGGAGGCTGAGGCAGGAGGATCACGAGTTCAAAGCCAGCCTCAGCAAAAGCAAGGTGCTAAGCAACTCAACAAGACACTGCCTCTGAATAAAATACAAAATAGGGCTGGGGATGTGGCTCAGTGGTCAAGTGTCCCTGAGTTCAATCCTCGGTAACCCGCCCCCCCCCAAAAAAAAATCCTGCATACTTCTGGGAATGTAGCTCAGTGGGTGGAGCATGAGTTGGCATTCATGGAGCCCTGGGTTCAGTTCTCAGCACCCCTTCCCTGCCCCATATAGCATACTTTTGTTAAAAACACTGTCTGACCTACCATACATGTCCACGAGGTTGCCTTACCCACCAGTTCTCTCTCAGTATTAGGTCCTTTTTTCCTTCCCTCACAGCAAACTCATTTTAGGGACCCTTGTTTTTACCCACAGTCCTTTTCCCCTTTCCCACCCCAATAGAGTAGCAAGTATAGTTGGTCTTAGAAGTCAAGTTTTTTGAGTGTGTTTTCCCCCTGAAACTAACTGCTAGATTTTTTTTCCCGTCCTCAGATAGGTTTTATAGAATTTTTTTAAGTACACTGTTGAGGGAATTTCCTTTCTTGACGTCTTTTGGTTTTCTGGAAGAGGTCTGCACTCCTGCCCCAAGGGAGCCTGGGTTCTGCCATCCTGCCTCTAAATCAATCCATCCTTGTCAGTGGCCATGATCTCTCGGCCTCTGTGGCTCCCTTCTCACCACAGTCTACTTTTCCCAGCCCAGAGGAATTTGGGCCCAAACATCACATAGAGATTTCCAACTCAGGCATCTTACATTTTAGCTAAAAGGCAATGTCTCTCTCTCTCTCTCTCTCTCTCTCTCTCTCTCTCTCTCTCACACACACACACACACACACACACACACACAGCAGTAGCAGTCACTTGGGGCAGCCCAGTGCTGCCGCTTCCCGATCACGTGACCTCAGGCAAGGCGCCTATTCTGAGCCTCAGTTTTCTCACATGTTTTAAAAGTTGAGTCAATGATGCCACATGTTGGCCAGGTTGGTCTAGTCAGGATTCCTGACTCCCAGGGATAAAATGGTGGAAAACACTCCAGGCAACATTGCTTCCAAATCTCTATTTGGCTTAATAACCTGGGCCAGGCCATCTTGGAACCTTGATCACTGCTTAAGACTTAGGTTAGAATGGTGGTTGTCAACCAGAGACATGCAAGGGCTGTTTGGCAAAGTCTCAAGGCAACAAGAGGTCAGTATTAACAGCATGTAACTCAGAGGCCATGAACGCTACTAAGATCCTACAGAGTATAGGACAGCCCCACAGCAAAGAAGTATCTAGTCCCAAATGTCAGCCTGGCCCCAGTGTGCCAAGGTTGAGGGATGCTGAAGAGTCTGCTGTTAGCCTCTTGCCCACTGCCCATGTGGCCCTCTGGCAGCTGGGGAGGAAGTGTTTCCATGGAACTTCTTTCAAGTCTTAGTCTAGTGGAGAGTACAGTAAGGTAGCTGTCAATCCAGGGGACAAGCAACTATGATTAAGACATTCTGTCTCGGGGGAAATGGTCCTAACTTAGGGACTACTAAAAATGCTCACTATCACCTATTATTATTATTTAATGTTGTTCTTGAGATGCTAGTCAATACAATCAGAGAAGGGAAATGCATCAGAAATACAAACACTGAAAACGAAGAGAGGCAATGATCACTAACTGCGGATAATCTGAAAAATTCAGAAGAAGCATTTGGAAAATTACTTTGCAAAAATAAAGAGAAAATTCATTAAATGGTAGGACAAAAGAATGATAAACAGAAATCAATAGCTAGCTTATACATATGTGACCAGATGAAAGCTCTAATAAAAGGAATAACCCCATTTATGATAGAGATTTAAAATATAAAATAATAGCTTGGATTATTTAGAAGCAGGTTTAGGTAGAATTAACATATAAACTCCAAACAACAGTGCTTTCAATAAGATACAAGATTTTTTTCTTTTTCGTATGAAAGTCATAGGATCATTCCTTGGGACTTGATCTTTACTATGGCTGAGGTAGCTACTAAGACCTGGCATTTTATATGGCCTCATTCCGGACACAGGAGAGAGGAAGGAAAGAGAAAGAAGGCCCTTCCTTTTAAGGAGGCTGCCATATGTTTGATTGGTGGGAACTTAGTCACATAACCACACCCAGCTCCAAGGGAGGCTTTTCACTTTATAGCTGCATGGCTACATGCATGACTTAAAAGGGGGGAAAAAAAGAGAAAAACTTCAACATTCTCTTACTAAAGAAGGAGGTGAGAATGCATATTGGGACAACCAACAATCTGCCATAAAATGTAGTAAGAAATGCACAGGATCTATACCAGAGAATTTTAAAATGCTACTAAAGGACACAGTTAAGACTTGGGCAAATGGAAAGATAAACAATATTATTGGATAAGAAAACTTGACATCATGAAAATATCAATTCTCCCTGAGTTAATTTATAACTTTAGATGTGTTCCCAATAAAAACAGCACCAGGATTTCTTTTTAACTAGACAAATGATTCTAAAGTTCATATGGAAAAATAAACAAGTAAGAATAGCCAAGAAATTTGAAAAAGAAGAAGGAGACAAGTTCTGTTAGGTGTTAAAACATCATAATCCTGTGATAATTAAAGTGTAGTGTAGAGCAATGTAATAGAATAAAAGATACAGGAAAAAACACAAGTGCACAAGAGGATTTGACATGAGGACTTAATAAAGGTGCTATTTCCATCAGTGAGGATAAGATAAGCTATTCAACATCTGGGATTGTTTCCAGATAGCTGGAAACTAAAGTTGGATGTATACTTCACACCTCTTATCAGAACAGATTCTAAAAGCATTAAAAACTAATGCTTATAAAATGAAAGCAAAAGTACTAGAAGTAACCTTAAGAGAATGCTTTTATAGCTTTAAAATGGGTGAAACCTTTCAAATTAAGACATACAATCCAAGAACCATAAAGTAAAGCATCCATTCAGTTACATAAAAATAAATAATATCACCCAAACCAAACAATAAACTAGAAAAGTTGTTTGTAGCTCTTATCCTGTACAAAGTTTGTTTCCTAATATAGAAAGAGCTCCTAGAAATCAATAAAAACGAACATCAAAAAGAAAAAGGTAGCACAGATAAGTCACAAGAAAAAAAATACTGTTTTATTTTAAAGGTATGAAAAAATGCTGAAACTTACAGAGAAACTTAAGGGTATACTGAGATATGGTTTTTACCTGACATACTGCCTAAACCAGACAACATACCATGTTGGCAAGAATGTGGAGAAGCAAGCACTCTCACATATTGCTCATGGGAGTATACATTTTTCAGCCCAAAGAAGAGTGGTTGGGCAACATCCAAGGACATTCACATTCTTGCAGTATCTAATTCAGAAATTTCTTTTCTAAGAAATGTGTGTGATTCCTTGGTACACAGGCAAACATGCAAAAATATCATATGCAGGAGGTTATTCACAGTCACACTGTAATGGCATTTTAGAAATACCCTAAATATTCCCCAATAAAAATAGTGAAATATTATATAGCATAAAATAAAGAATTAGGAGGTTCTATCTATGTGCCAAGATAGAAAGATCTCCAATACAGATTGAGCAAAAAAAGGTAAGGGCCCCGAAGACTACATGCAGTCAGCACCTAATTTATTAAAAATGGGGAAATGAATGTATATTCACATTTTGTTATTTATGTATAAAGTTTGACTGAGAAGATACACAGGAATGAATAAAAAAACAATTGCCTATAAGGAATAGATAGAAAAAAAACCAAAAAGGAATGGATGGAAGAGGGAGAATTATTACCATCTGCCCTTTGATACTTTCATATTTTTTAAACATAATAATGTCTGACCTATTGAAAAACAAAATTTGAATGAAACTATTTTTTAATATATTATATGTGCTGAGGATCAAACCCAGTGCCTCACATGTGCTAGGCAAGCGCTCCACCACTGAGCTATAACCCCAGCCCTGAATGAAACTATTATTAGATAAATCAAATAAGTAAAGGTCACACTGGTTTGTATAGAGGGAAGAGATGTTGCTGGATTTTATTGTATTCCTTCTATTTAAAAAAAAAAAAAAAATGAACCTACTCCTTAATGTCTCATGACTCGAAAGTGCCCTTGTATTTGAGGACTGAGTAGACAGGGACTAATATCTAGGCAGTTGTCTGTCTGCAAAGCTGTCCAGTTTGCTGAGTACCTACTATGTGCCTTGCCGGGTCCTGAGTGCCTGGGAACTTGTAGGAAGGAAAGACCACCCACCCTGCTGTGAAGCTGGACCTCAGAATAGGAGTAGGAAAGTCTGGGGTACCACTGCTCCCAGCCCTCCTCCTAGGGAAGCCTAGGGGTCCCTATCAAAGAGGCAGCACTAAACACGGGCTGCTGAGAGACTCCTGGTGCAGGAATAGGAAGTGGAGCAGCCATGCTGGTGAGCAGCCATGCTGGCGAGAATGGAGGAAAACAATAGCTGCCACAGGGTCCTGGCACCACCTCCTTCCAGCAGTCTAGCAACGTTTGTCCCCTACCCCCTTGGGGGGAGGTTCCCAGAGAAATGAGCCCTCTTTTTTTTTGCAGGGGTACCAGGGATTGAACCCAGGGGTACTTAACCACTGAGCCACATCCCCAGCCCACCCCTCTTTTTTGTATTTTATTTAGAGACAGGGTCTCCCTGAGTTGCTTAGAGCCTTACTAAGTTGCTGAGGCTGGCTTTGAACTTGCAATCCTCCTGCCTCAGCCTCCTGAGCTGCTGGGATTACAGACATGCACCATCTTGCCCAAAATACCCTCTTCTTTTTAATGAGACTCAAGACCTCACAGAGGAACAAAATTTGAATAACATCCTGTCTGGTTCCCAGAGATCTTTTGAGCTGCACTATCTTTTTCGGTCATACACAAAAAAGAAATAGAAGTCATTAACTCTTGCATAGGTGGTATTTGTGTGTAGGGAGTTAGAGTTTTGAGGAAATTCAGAGAGCAGAGAGGGAATGGGAGGAAAGTGACAAGAGGTGGGATTTCAGGCACTGGCAGCAGAAGAGCAGGAAGAAGTGTGTTGGGCTGGAGTCTCCCTGGGGCACAGTGCAGGCACAGCTACCTGCAGAACATGCTAGACCAGGAGGTCATACTGGGCTGTCAGGTGGTCATTCTGGCCTGGTAGCTGGGCCAGCTTCTTCCCGAAGGAGAAGCGAGGACAGGAAGCAAAGGGGGCAAAAAGGAGGTGGGGAGAAATGGGACACCCACCTTCCCTTTTTGCCTGAATAGATTAGGAACCTGAGCAGGCAGGAGAGCTGCGTCTGATGGGCCAGGAGGGCTCATGCAGAAACCTGAGCTAGAACAGTCTTGGGTTCAGGCCACCTTGGTACATTCTAATCTATCCCATATATACCAAAATCAGAACAGATCCTTCCCGTGACATGACAAATACTTTAAAAGAGAGCATTTTGAGGGCTGGCACCCGGGGCATTTTATCAAGTTAGGAGTTGTGGCCGGTGCTGGAGGAAGTCTGCCCAGGTTGAGGCAAGAGGCGCTAAGATGCCAGCTTTCAGAGCAGGAGGTCCCTGGTAATCTTCAAAACCCACTTGCCTTCTTCCCTCTCCCTTTTACTTATTTGTGCAAGGATAAAGTAGTAGCAGAGCATGCACTTCCTAACACACAGGGGTCTTCAGGGCATGAATGTCAATCACGAGCTGCTTTCCACACATGCAGAAGCATTATTCTTGTTACTTCTACTATTAGTATTGCCACTATGATCGTCTCACATCCATACAGACCTTGGAAAGGCAATTCTGGATATTAGAGCACAGAGGGGGAACTTGATGTAGCAGAGCCCAAAGAACCTGCTGGCTGGTGAGGAAACATTTGCAAGTGGGCAGGCAGGACTCCCTGCCTGGAACTCAGATTCCCCCTGTAGGAAATGCATGTAGTGATATTAAATACCTTCATCTTTCACACTGTTTATCCCATTAGTCCGTCAAACAAGCCCACAAACAGAGTGTGTTATTCTGATTTGACAGGTAGGGGATTGGCCCAGCCAGGTGACTCTGCAGGGCCATGCCATCATTAGTGAAAAACCCCAGGGCACCTGGATCCCAGCCCAGCATTTGTCCCTGCTTTCTTACCCCCAGCCAGAGGTGAGCCTTAACCGCGCACACTGCCAGGGCAGGGGTCAGGGAGACTGGCCTCAGCGGCTCGGCTTGGTTGGGCTCACTGTTCTCTCTGTAGTTCACAAGCATTTGCTTAGAGCAGCACATTTTATGTGCTCTCTTCTTTCCCAGAGTCCCAGCTGTAAACGGAAACAGGGTCATGGAAGCAAGGCAGGCAGGTCCTAAAGCGCTTCCTGCCCCACCTCTGCACTCAGGCCCGGGTCCCTGGCGGTGGCTGGAGTTCAAGTTCAAATGCCAGCAGGTCATGAGCATGGCCCTTCCTGCTCTCTGCATGCAGGGGAATGGTTGTTCTTTGCAAGACCCCCTTTCAGCCCAGAGTGGCTGCTGAAGGAGGCCCAGGGTGGGAATGTCCATCTGGATAGTCTGGATTCTTCTACAAGCCAAAGCCTGGGGTTTCCAGGCTTGGGTGGTAGAGAAATTTTTACTTAGAACCCCAGGTTTCATATAAGTTCTTGCATAGAACCCCAAAGTGTAAAACAGAGCAGAGGGGAGCCATACTGGCTGAGGCTGGCATGCCCCCCACCATGGCCCTCACCTTCTGTACAGAACTATCCACAACCTCTAAGCCTAGGTTATTGCAACCAGTTCCTCCCCTCAGCTTGCCACCCATGGAAGACTGATGCTGTACACACATGGTGCTCCCCTAGATAGGGTGTCTGTTGCTGTGGGAACGGATTTCAGAACCCTCTTCCTGGCATCTGAGGTTCTCTGAGGTTGGTCCCAAAATACCTGTCTTTCCTCACCATTTAGACCCAATTCTGTGGTCTCTTTAGCACCTTTTGCATCTACCTCCTCTCCCTCCCACCTTCTGTCCTCATGGTCTATCCAAACCAAGCCTCTATCCAGACTTGAGCCACTGCTCCCTAGAAGCCCTCACTGCCTGCACCAGCCATCTGTGCTGTCCCCCCTCTGAAATCCAGCAGCTCACATACTTCCTTCCCTGAAAGAAGTAGCACCTGAGCCAGGTGCAGGGATGCACACCTGTAATTCCAGAGATTTGGGATGCTGAGGCAGGAGGATCTTAAGTCCAAGGCCAGCTTCAGCAACTTAGTGAGACCCTCAGCAATTTAGTGAGACACTGTCTCAAAATAAGAGGTAGAATGGCTCTGGGTTCAATCCCAGGCACCAAAAAAAAAAAAAAGTACCTGATTCTTGGGTGATGTTAATATGTATACTAATGTCACCATGTGTCCCTCTGCTGATTAACTCATGACAGATGGAGGATAAGCTGCCCCTTTCTCTCAAAGGAAGGTCTCAATAATATGAATTTCAATGCATGGCAGGTCTTTGGTAAATAGCTACTAACTTTAATCTGTTAAGCTGCAGTGGTCTTGATATGTTCCTGGGGTTGTGGAAGCTCCTTCTTCATGCTGAAGAGAGTGGCAGCACTGGCCACAGTTGACCAACATGAGAGACCCCTGGACTGAGATTGATTTGGGGCACGTCACCCCTGTCAGGACTTTCTCTTCTGGAGATTTCCCTAGGATGTGCACATCTCTTCAACTCCAGAAGACCCGATCAGGGTGAATGAGACATTAACCATGCAGCCTTGGCCTGTCTTACAGGGATTTGAAACTGGACAACATTCTTCTAGATGCAGAAGGTCACTGCAAACTGGCCGACTTTGGGATGTGCAAGGAAGGGATTCTGAATGGCGTGACAACCACCACATTCTGTGGGACTCCCGATTACATAGCTCCCGAGGTAAGACCTGTATGTGAACGGCCACCTCCTCCTGGTGAGGCAGGGGTCATCGTGCACTGGGGTCATCTCGTAATGCCTTCTCCTAGCACTACCAGGATGGATTCCAGGAGGGAGTCGGGGGAAGGTTAAAGGTTCAGTGATCTCAATAAAGATGTGGTGGTGACTGGAGGAGGATGGGTCAGCTAAGTGACAGACCTGTATCTGGGCAGGGTCTCACTGAGCATCACTCCTCATCCTAGTCCCCGGTCACCAATAAAAGTAGGACTAAGACAAATTGTGGACTTTCATCATCATTTTCACTTCTTAATAAGCACAATAAAAAGCACCATAGAAAAAGGCAGCCATTTGCTTTATCAGCTGTAACTTGCCGCCAGAAACCAGAAATCACCCGCCATTTCCCCTCAGTGTCAGATCCACCTAGTGGGAATGCAGGATGGAGGGAGGAGAGCACAATATAAGCAGAGATCAGAGACATTCATTTTTAGCATCACCAATGGGTCACCTTGTATGTTGTTTGGGTGTTCTGCTTATCGGGAAGGGCTTGTTTGCTTTGAATCCTTCCAATCTTGCCTAACCCAAGAGAAACATAGTGTTTGTGGATGATTCAGATTTAAGCTAGGCCTATCATGACACTTAATCAAAATGATCTTGATAGCTCTGAGACATGTAAGATGGGAACCAGTCTCATTAAGCATTGCACATTCAGAGAGATATTAGCACATTTGGATTTCATTTTCTCCTAATAGGCATTGTTTGAGTACTTGCTAGATACAAGCAGCATTGGGGTAAAAAAATTGACTGAGTTGGGGTAAAAAATCTCCTTCTTCTAAGGAAACTTTTTGGCCTAGAGGGAGTGACAGCTAAGTCAACAGGTAATTAAGCAGAATAAGTCAGTACATAAAACAAGATGGTACCCTCAGGGAAGTGGGAGGGCTTCTTTGGAGCACCCGGAGGATGAACTGAATTATAAAGAATAATGATTTCCCATGGCTGTAGGGGTGGGAGAACTTTCCTGCAAACAAGAGGATCAGAAAAAAAGCAGAGTCAGGGTAGAGGTTCAGTATCCCTGAGCTCTGAATCCTTTCAAGGCAGAGTATGTGTTTACAATCTGGGTACTCCCAGGATCCAGCACACAAATCAGGTTCTTTGTAATGGTTGGTTGAATGAATGAATGAATGAATGGGAACTTGTGACATTTCAACATGAGCAAAGGCCTAGGAATAAAAACACCTTGGTATTTTTAAGGAAAATTAGTGTAGCGTGAGCAGAGGTTCCTTAGCACTCGCAATAATGAACAAGGTTAGCTAAAGGGCCTAGGGATATGGCTTGATTCTGATAGGAACTGGGGATCCACTAAGGGTTGTTCTGGAGGAACAGACCTGTCCCAGGGAAGAAGAGTGGCAAGCCACAGTACAGATCAGAAGACAGAGCATAAGGGATGGACAGCTGAGAGTCTTCACAGGCCAGACCACAGCTGGGGAGCCCTGGGGAGGGTCTAGAAGTGAGACAGGTGAGTTGTAATAGGTAAATTCTCTTTAAAGCTTTAATATTCTAAGAGATCCAAACAGTAACGATTCTGGTCTCTCTGCTAGTCTTTTCGCTTGGCAGTAACACTAGGAATTCAACCTTCAAGAAGAGATAAATGGAAGTGAGAACACTCTATTGGGACCTGGTTTTCCCATCTTCTTTATTTATTTATTTATTTTGGTACCAGGGATTGAGCTTGGGGGCATTCAATCTCTGAGCCACATCCCCAGCCCTATTTTGTATTTTATTTAGAGACAGGGTCTCACTGAGTTACTTAGTACCTCGCTTTTGCTGAGGCTGGCTTCGAACTCTCATCCTCCTACCTCAGCCTCCCGAGCCTCTGGGATTACAGGTGTGTGCCACTGCGCCCTGTCCTCATTTATCCTTTATCATGACAATGCTTGGTTCCAATTCCTCTGAGTCCATGTCAGAATGGAAGGATTGATACTCCAGCATAGTATTTAAGGACCCCATCCAAGACAAACCTCACTTTACAACAGACAAAACACCCATTCAGCCCAAAGCACCCCACGTGTGTTTATAATGAGGTGCTACCACTCTTTCTTCCTGCTCTGTCCAGCATGCCCCACTGCATAGGATCGCCATGACACCAGAAATGGCAGACATCCCTGGTCTTATGACAGGCAGAGTACAGCTGATAAAGTAAGGGGTCACTGTCTTTATCAAGGGCTAGTGGAAAGATTAAATAAAATTATCCCTCCAAAGTTCTTAGCATGGTGCCTGGCCCACAGTGATCCCTGGCTTACTGGTGGCTCCATTATCTTCATTGTTAGATTATGTAATGAGGCAAGAAAAACATGCCAGAATGCCCCCATGTGTCCTTGATCCCTTGATGAAGTTAGTCCTGAGACTTCTGAGCCTTTGGTTCCTGTCTTTCAAATGAGAATCTTCATGCTGACCCTGCCCATCTCAGCAGGGTGTTTTGAGAATCTAATGAGATTAAAGCAGGGGCGTGCTTCTGAAGGCACAGCCTCTATTC